>NC_069382.1:35132500-36480000 GCF_027475565.1 Acinonyx jubatus
TTTCCTTCCTACCCTTCTTCCTTCCCTCCATCCTTCTGTCCATTTCTCCATTCATTTTTCCCTTCCTCCTTCATTCCATCATTGAGGTCATCTCTCACTAGGTGAGGGGGCAGGAAAAAGAAGCAACAGATTCTTGCTTCAAGGGGGAGATACTCAAAGTGTGGTGTGTTTAAGTGCTCAGGTGTCTACAGACATAGCACCAGAGTATAGATGCCTGACTCATGGAAGGAGGCCTGACTCTACTTGGGCATCAAGGAAGGCTTCCCGGGGGAGGTGATACAGTAGCTGTGTTCCCAAACTGGGAGACTAGAAAAGGGTACTCCAGGCTGAGAAGCCCACGGGTTCGATCACTGGGTAGAAGGCCGGCTTGGAACCTAACGGACCACCCCTGTCAAGAAGGAAATTTGAAGAAGGGCATAGCAGGTCCAGTGGGCAGGGCAGGGAGCAAGTCTGGAGTGTGCATGCCTCGGGGAGCTGTGCTCCTCATGGGCAGACCCAGCAGGATCATGGAACACAGGCATGTGTTCTGAAGGGGAGGGACAGTTCAGTCCAATTCAGTGCAGTCCAGTCCTTTGGACTGGAAACAGGCTGAAGGGGCCAAGAGAGCTGCCCAAGGTCCCAGAGTAACAGACAGGGAGGCTTCCATCCCAGGGCTCTCCTGAGGGTGCCTCCTTCGAGGCTGTTGTCAAAGGACAACAACAGCGCTAACTGAAACTTCACGGTGGCAGGCACTGTTCTAAAGGCTTCCTGTGTCTTCACAAAACCCCCTTGAGGTGGGTGGGAACCTGAGGAAGAGCAGGGAAGCAGCTTGCTCAAGGCCGCACTGCTAGCATGAGGGAGCAGGGTTCATACTGTCCCCCTGGAGGGGACGTGGAGAGGTGGTGCAACCGCCCCTGCCTGAGCATTGGTGGTCTTGTCACAGTTCTGGGACCCCCACACTCCCTGAAAATCCTCTCAACACTCCAGTCCCCCTGTTGCTTATGATTTTTGCAGACCCTCCAGCAGAGACGGGCAGCAGATGCTGGGTGGGGGTGGGGTGGGGTGGGGGGGATGCAGAGACCATTATCTGTAGCATTCACTGATTTCCATGGTGTAAATATTCCTTGTGTGGCCATTCCTCAGCTGTCAGTTTGACGTCAAGTGGCTTGCAAACCTCCTGAAAATCTTGCCATCGGCTCTCAATGTGGAGCAACCCCAGAGCAGTGCAGCAACAGCCCCCACCTTCCTTCCCGACCCTGCCCCCCCACACAACCCCCGACCTCAAGCCCCCCTCTGTCCCTTCGCCTGCCTCCTCACACATGGCCTCTGATTAGACTAGGTTCACATAAACGGGTATGATTTGAAAGTTCTCATCTTAGGAGGTTTGAAAACGGTTTTATTTCCTCTGCTCAAAAAGAAATAATGATAAAAGATTCATGGAGCGCTTCCCACTGTAATCATTTCCTGGAAGGGACCTTAGTGATTTAGTTCAAATCTTGGTTTTATAGATATGGAAAGTCTGCCCCGAGAGTGGAGGGACTGGCCCAAAGGCACACAGCCTGTAACTCAGGAGCCACGGTGAGAAGCCAGGTCAGGCTCCTGGTCCCCTGGCTCTTTCTTCTGCCGCATCTCAGCACTATTCTGGGTTCAGTAGGGAGAGATCCACGGCAGACGAAAGATAAATGCAGGATGAAATTTGGCTTTGCCACATACCAGCCTGTGGCTTTGAGCCAGTATCTTAAATGCTTTGAGTCTTAGCTTTATCATTTTAAAATGCCGATCTTATTAATACTTGCCTTCTGTATCTCACGGGGGCGTTGTGAACACCAAAGGAGATGAATAGGTAGCAAAGTACATCTAAGGGAAGGAAATATAAATGGCTCTTAAACATATACGATGATGTTCAATCTCATTCAGAATAAGAGAAATACAGATTAAAATTACATTGATAAATAATTTTTTCACCTCTCGGATTGGCAAGAGGCCAGAAATTTAATAACACGCTCTAATGGTGAAGTTGTGAAGAAACAGGCACTCTCGTATTTCTCATGGGAAGAGAAATGTGTATAACTTCTATGGAGGGCAATTTGGCAATAGCCATCAACATTATAAATACACATATCTTCTGACCCAGCAATTCCACTTCTGGGAATTTATCCTACAAATATATTTGCCTAAGTGCAAAGGGTCTATGTTTATGGCTATTTGTTGCAGCCTTGTTTGCAAAGGGAAAAGATTTACAACAATGTAAATGTCCATCGAGAGGGGTCTTTTTAAGAGACTGTGGTTCACTCATGTGAGGAGTATTACGCAGCTATAAACAGGAAACAGAGGGGCGCCTGGGTGGCTCAATCAGTTGAGCGTCCGATTTCAGGTAAGGTCATGATCTCACGGTTCATGGGTTTGAGTCCCGCATCAAGCTCGCTGATGTCAGTGCAGAGCCTGCTGTGGATCCTCTGTCCCCCTTGCTCTCTGCCCCTCCCCCACTCACGCGCTCTGTCTCAAAAATAAACATTAAAAAAATAAAAAAAACCAGGAAATAGAAAGTTTTGTATGATATATAAGAGATACTGTCAAGTGCAGAAAAGCAAGCTATAGAGCAGTATGTACAGCATGCTGCATTTTGTGTTTAAAAAAGGAGGATATAGGAATATTTGTGCCCACATTGTGAAATTCTGGAAGGATCCCTGAGGAGCTAATAACAGGTGGCTACTTATGGGGGATGAGGTTGGAATCTGGAAGGATAAGATATGGAGTGTTAGGGAGAGTCCTCACTGTTTGCCTTCTCACATATAGTTTTAATTTTTTGAACCATGTGGGTGCATTAACAATTCAGACATGCAAATAAAACATAGCCTTGTAAACTGTAAAGCACCATGCAGTTGCTAGTTACTTGGGCCATTGCTAATGTAAAAATGAGCTAAATTGAGTGACCAGGACCAGAGTCTGCAGGAAGGCAAAAGGAGAATGTTTGGGGGTTTTGGAGAAGGGCGGGCAGTGGCAGTGGGGAGTCCTGAGGGAAAAGTGTTCCTTCATGTTGCATGGGAAGTGTCCAGTCAGTGTGACGCAGGGGCCCAGGGTTGTGATGAGGGCTGCAGCTTCTGCCCAGATTGGTCAGATTGGTGGCAGTCTGTCACAGCCAAGCTGCCTCATGCATGACGTGTAGTCTGTTTGGGTAACGGCGCTGAGCCTCCACAGTTTGCTCAGGCATTCTGGCTGGAGCGCTCCGGCAAAGAGAGGCATGCTAGGCTGGGAAAGGGCTCTTACTTGTTGAGTTCTTACCGTGTGCCAGGGGACGGGTGTGAGTGCTCTGCTGGTATTTGGCTGCCTAATCCTTTCACAGTGCTTCAAGGTGGCCCAGTGATTATCTCCGTTTTATAGATGATGAAACTGAGGCACAGAAAGGCCAGGCACTTTATCCAAGGGGCAGCGGTGGTGGAGCTTGCCCCTGGTTGCAGGCAGCCTGGCTCTGGTGCCATCGTCCTCCCAACTGCTGTGGGACGCTGCCTGTGGGGGGAAGGTCCGCGGCTTCCTTGTGTCCTCCTCAGTACCATGTCTCCAGATCTTGGTGCTTTCTCCTGCTGTGCCTGGATTAGAACATCGTTCCTGGGTCAGAAAAGAGACCCTTCATATCTGTGAGGGGACAAGGAACGTCCTAGAGGGGGCCTCTTCATTCCTACCAGATACTGTGGGCACCATCGTGGGGCTGCTGAGCCCCATGTCCTGCTGCTTCTTCCTCTCCTCTCGGAGGGGCATGAGGGTGAGGATGGGAGGCATTAGAGAAACCACCCCCCTTACATCTCTGACATCCCAGAAACAAATCCTAGAAGACAGAGGCCTCTTGTCAATTAGTGTAAGGCAAGGGCCTTGCTATCTGTGGAGGGATCTGGGGGAGAGGCGGGGCTGCCTGGCAAAGTGAGAGCATCATGTCTCCAATTAAAGTTGTGAGGATTCATCTTCCAACTCAGTCCCCCTCAGAAATTGACATTTATTAGGTTGTCAAAGCTGATTTTTCTTCCTGGCCCTTTCCTGCCCCCAACTCTGTGTGTGTGTGTGTGTGTGTATGAACATGCATGTAAATAAATACCTATGTTTTGCTTTTTAAAAATTAAAAATGTGGTATTTAGGCCTATCAGAGATTCAGCTACTTGATTCCTGATAGAGTGGATGGCAGCTACCCCGGGAGCAGGGGTCTCCACAGAGGGGTGAAGAGGTCTGAGATAATGCTAAGCCTGTCATCTGGGAGAGAAGTCAGACTCATACGGAGATGGAAAGAGCCCACAGTGTGACTTTAGAGGTTTCCCACACCACCACCCTGAAAATATCTCTCCTCCACATGCCAATGAACCTGGAATTCCTCTATTGGGGCATCAATTCAAATTTCTATGAATTTATTCATCCCTTTCCTGGGGTCTCTTTCAAAGTGAAATTCCCCAAGAGAGTCACTAACATCCCAGAAGCACAGAGTTCAGAGCTGAAAGAGATTTTAAAGATGGTCTCATGTTCTCTCAGAGAGAGGAAGCTGAAGTCTGCGGGGAAACTGGGGGATTCGCCCAAGGTCACTCAGCATGTCAGTGACAGTGATGTGGCCATCACCCAGATGCCCTGACTCCAAGCTCAGTGGGACCTGGTTTATCACATCAGTTTTCTTTGAGGACAAGAGGGAGCCTGGCCATATGTAGCCCCTGACCCCCAAATGAGGGAAGGCCAACAAGGTGGGAGGGGGTGGGGTGTGATGGAGAAAAGGTGTAGAAAACCAAGACTGATGTGAAGACAATTTTGCCTATGTCATACTTTTTTCTAATCATATGTGTTGCCATTTTCATTTTATCTATTTTGCATTTGTGATTGAGGACCTCAAAGATAGCCGTGTAGCAGCTAGCCGGTCTCGGCTTTCTCTGAGACGATATATGCCAAACTTCAATCACCATCCTACCTTTGCTGTTTTTGCCATATTTTTATGCCACTTTTGTTAATATGATGATATTTTCTTCAGATGAACTCACTTTAAACTTTATCTATTTAAAAACAAAACTTTGTCTTACTATTGTGTAAGGAAAACCAGTTATCACTTGCTAGAAATAGATTGTAATCATAAAAATAAATATAATGAGATCAAAACAAGGTTATTAAAATTTAGTTAGGTGCCTTTCCTGCCAAAAGCTCTTAGCCTGAGGACTGTTTTTGCTTTGTAAAAAGGAAAATTAGCAAGTGTTGGAAAGGCATTAAAAACCTGCTAGCCCCAGATGACAGCCTCTGGAGGTAACCAGGATCCGTGTTAACTTTAACTTCGTCAGGCTTCCACAAACAGGGTGGCTTAAAGCAACAGAAACTTGTCTTACAGTTCTGGAGCCCTGGAGGTCCGGAACTGAGTTCAGTAGGACCATGCTTTCTGAGAACTGCAGGGGAGAGTCCTTCCTTGTTGCTGATAGCTGTGGGTGGTTGGCTGGCAATCCTTGCTGCTCCTTGGTTTGTGGCCCTGTCATTCCAGTCTGTGCCTTCATTGTCACATGGCTTCTCCCTGTGTCTACCTCACAAGGCCATCTTCTTATAAGGATGATAGCCTTGTTGGATCAGGGGCCCACCCTACTCCAGTGTGACCTCATCTTAACTAATTGTATCTGCAACAACTTTATTTCCGAAAAATGAGGCACTGAGGGTTGGGACTTCCACATATCTTTTGTGGGGGGTGGGGCAGGAGGGTGCGATTCATATTCCATGATAGGGTCTTTGAGAGAGAATTGAAAAGGGAGAACTTTTCATCATGTGGTCAATGCTATTGAATGCCTGTCCAAGGGCCAGTATCGAGACTCAAGGGGGACTTATGGGGCTGGGAAAGCTGTGAAGTTCCCCTGGCCTTCTGGGCTAAGGAGTGTGGAGGTCTAAGAAGCTCTCAGGAGCAGGTGGTGTTCTTGATGCCTGAATGGATTTTTCCTACATCAGCCCTGGGCCCAATAGGTGCCCCCACAGTTGGGGTGAGTATACTCACTAAGGACACTCAGCCGCTCTTGGGTCACAAAATCAGCATCATAGAGACCTCTTTGTAAGCAGCCAACATTTACTGAGATTCTCTTGGATGCAAAGCACTGCAGGTCCCCTGACTGTCACTATGCACTGTCTGGTCTCATGGGCCCACCATGGGGCAGCAGGACAAGGGGAAAGATCCAAACAGGTGGGCTAGGTGGGTGGGGGTGGGGCAGAGTAGCAGATGTTGTGGCTTCTAGGACAGAGAGGCCACTGCAGCTCCAAGGGGAGTTTCTTGGAGGCACAGGTAGGAGGATTTTATTGAGCACCACTAGGAAGGGAAGTGGACAAAGTCCCTGCTTTCCTGAAGCTCTTCTGAAGTTGGGGGGAAGGGGAGATAGATAGTTGATACACCAGGTGAAGGGCTAAGGAGAAAACTAGAGCAGTCTAAGAGGACAGGGAAGAATATTCCCAGCAGAGGAGCAGCAAGCACGAAGGTAGGGGTGGGACAGTAGAGGCCAGTGGGGTTGGAGCAGAGTGAGTGGGAAGAAAGAGGCAGGAAGGGAAGGTAGGGAGACTGTGGGTTGCCAGGTTGTGGGGCGGGGCTGGTAATTCCACATGGGTAAGGATGTTGTATTTTCTCCAAAGTGGCAATGCAGGATTTTGAGCAGTTAGTAATCTGACCTAATTTTAAATAGATCACCCTACTGCTGTGCTGAGAATAGACTTTGAGAGGCATGTGTGGAAGCAGAGGGAGGGTCTTATGGTGATCCAGACAAGCTAGGGTGTTTTAGACCAGGTGACAGTGGGGAAAGTAATGAATGGTAGTGAGAAATGACCGGATTCTGAATATTCTTTGAGAGTAGATCCAATGAGATTTACTGATTAGATCAGCTGTGAGAGACAGGTGTTAAGGTTGACTCTAAGATTTGGGGCCTGAGCAGCTAGGAGGATGGAGTTGCCATTTACTGAGATGGGGAAGCCTGCAGGAAGTACAGGCCTGGAGGGAAGATCAAGCGCTCTGAGTGGAGTCCTTAAGGTTCGTCATGACTTTCAGGTGAACATGGTGGGTGGGCAGTTGCATATACCAGGCTGGAACTTAGCGGGGAGTCTGGACGGAAGATACACATTTATGAGTTAGTAGAGTTTAGATGGTATTTTAAAGCCATGAGGCAGAATGAGCTCACTGTGAAAGTGAAAGCTAGGGTTTGTAAAAAAGATAAGCAGTTAAAGGATTGATCCCTGGGGCACTGCAATCAGTAAGGCTAGGAGGACGGAGGAGCAAAGACGACAGGGAGGGGCTGCTGGTGATGTGAGACAAGAACCAGGAGAGACTGGCTGTCCTGGAAGCTGCGGGGGGGGGGGGGGAAGTGTTTTGAAGAGGAAGGGGTGTTCAGCCTGTTAATTAATGTTGTGATTGGATCACTGTTATGGGAGGGAAGACAGAGAGAGGCATGAGTACAGATCCCGTGGTGAGAGTCTCTGTGTTCTGGTTGCTTCTGTCTTCTCAGTGAAGTGAGAGTCATAGGCTGAGGATGAACAGTAGGAATGAAACGTTGGAAGTTTGAAGGGAGCACAGAGGAGAGAAAGGGGACTCAGGAAATGTGGGATTTCTGAGTGGCACTAAGTGCCTGCTTGACAGGTGGCGACACCAGAATTTCTGTATTTGAAGGGGTAACGCAGATCTGGTCAGGAAGGGAGCTTGATGGTGAACCTGTGAGGTACCACATAAGGCTGAGAAACAGTCATCCACATCAAAGAGAAGAGGAGCTGAAGGGGTCGAAAACTAAGGCAAATTCCTTAGAGGTCTTCCATAAGCATGGGAGAAGGAGCCTTCTAGGTGGGGTGACCCCTATAGCTGAGAACTAAGCCGTCCCCTCTACACAAGCTGTGTGCAGTCACACGAGTGTGGTAGTGGGTGAAAAGGAAAGTACAAGACTAGGTGGGAGCACACCAGGTGACATGGGGCCACATCACCTCATCTGTCAGAAAAGAAACTCTTGTGACACCTTCTTCTTACTCTCCCCTTTCAAAGTACCAGGTCAGACATTTCAGCAGATTTTTCTAAGAGCAGAGCCTGCATCTTCAAAGTACCTTAGCTAATTACACACACACACACACACACACACACACACACACACACACAACTTCAAACATCAAAGTAGTCATTGTGGGCCGTGAACTTATTGCAAAGATGTTGCCATGGCAGAAAATACTACTGGAACTCCTTTTTGGAAAATCCAACTGAGCATGTGACACGCTCTCTGACTGTTCTCTGTGGGGGTCAGTCTTTGCATTCCAAGGGTAGATTTGATTTCTGGAACAGCCTAAAGTCATTTAGAGCCAAGTGTGATGACTAAAATTGGGGATTAGATTTCTTTTGGCCACTGATGAGGTCTGATACAGATAGACTAAAACTAGTCTTGTCTTGTTTAAAGGGGACAATACTTCTTTTAAGGGATTTAATCAGGTATAGTTTGTGAAGTGCCTGGTGTAGTTTTTGATCCATGGCAGGCATTTCATAATTGGTAATTATTAATATTCCTAAAACAGTGAACCTGAAATGAATGGAAGCATCATTGAAGTAAATGATTTGTTCCCCAAGGTGATGGCTTTGAAGGGACAGACTTTATCTAGAGTGACGAATTTTGCTAAGTCTCTTCGAAAAGCAGATTTATAACTTTATAATCGTATCTGTTCATCTTTATCAACCTTGCAAGGAGGGGGATAAAAAGCTCCATATCAGAGAAAAGATCAGCTGGAGGAGATCATGGGGGAGAAGAATAATGCCAACCCTTTAGGCACCCCTTAGGACCACCCATGTCTCCTGGTGGTTCTTAGTTATCCAGCACTAGACATAGTGGGTCACCAGGTACCAAAGAGACCAAACGTGTCCTCTCCCTTCCCCACTGCTGCCCTCAATGCTTTTCTGCTGGTTTGCTGATACAGGGAAAAGCTCTAGGATGAGAAATTCTTGTCTTTGGCTTAAACTTTGAATCCTTCAGTACAAGAGCAAATAATCAGGAAGAAGATAGCGTGGGGATAACTTACAGCTTTGTGTGAAGAGGGTTACTAACTCCTTTCCTGAGACCAGCTCTTGACAATGCGAGCGTAGAGACAGTGGAAGGGCCACAGGTGTTTCTGCAAAAGGGGAAGGGAAAGAGGAGGAGTCACCGGGAAATTAGAGACACCAAAGGCAAAGTACCTAATGTTTCGTTTTGTGCAGACCCAGACTTGCTCTGTGCTTCTGTCCTCAAGGGGCACATAAAGGAGCTTCCCAGCCCATGGCTATAAATGATGAAGGCACTCAGTGATACCTGCTGCCATGGCGAACAACAGAAAGACCTGGCCCTCATCTGAACTCTGCTTTAGCCAGGTCAGCAACTTTGGTTGCTCCCTCTCTGGGCCTCAGTTTCCCATGAAAGAAAATGGTGGCTTAGGGCTGTATCAGTGTTTTCTAGACTTTTATTTTTTACCTTGATCTGCCATAAGAAATGCATTTTACATTAAGACCTAGTGTATGTATTCATAATGTGTGTGGATACATACATAATACACACACACACACACACATATACATATGGTGTCAAATTGACAGGTCATGGGTGTCCAAATGAAACATTATTTCTAGGTATATCTGTGAGAGTGTTTCTAGGTGTGTCTGTGAGGATGTTTGTGTATGAGATTAGCATTTGAATCAGTGGACTCAGTAAAGTAAATTGCCCTCCCCAATGTGGGTTGACACCATCCAATGCATTGAGGGGCTGAATAGAACAAAAGGAACTGACCCCTTTTTCCTTCTCACTGCTTGAGCCGAGTCATCTCATCTCATCTCCTGACCTCAGACTGGTATTTACACCATTGGTTCCCCTGGTTCTGAGGCCTTTGGGCCAGGACTGAATTGTGCCACCAGCTGTCCTGGGTCTTCAGCATGCAGCCTTCTTTACTGTGTGTTAGTTTTTCATAATAAATATTTCTCTCTCTCCCTTCCCTCCCCCCAAACTTGTGTGTGTGTATGTATGTATGTATGCATGCTTGTATATCTTATTGTTCTGTTTCTCTGGAGAACCCTCACATACACATTTGTGTATATACATATTTGTGTGCACATTTCTCTATCATCTTTCTACTTCTCTCTCTATGTATATCATCTATCTATCATACAGCTAACTAGCTGGACAAAGATTACAATACTTGCAGTTTAAAATACCTGGGAGTAGATGGTTGATAATGTCCTTTCTAATTCTGCTATTTTAAGCTTATTCCTAAGGCAGTCTTTGGGTTGAATATGCAGTTAAAGGCTGTAGGGATATGTCCATGCAGAGCTATTAGTACAGGGTACAGCTTATAGTAAGTGCCCTGTGACTGTCTGTTGTTACTTTTTTTTAATGTTTATTTATTTTGAGAGGGAGAGAAGCGGGTAGAGGTAGAGAGAGAATCCCAAGCAAGCTCCGCACTGTCAGCGCTGATGCAGGGCTCCAAACTCACGGACCACAAGACCATGACCTCAGCTGAAATCAAGGGTTGGACGCTTAACTGACTGAGCCCCCCAGGCACCCCTGTCTGTTATTACTTTTACTCTCACTACCTGGATTGGCTTCAGCACCTTGGAGCCCACTTCACTTCTCCCTCTTTAGCTTTTCCCGATAGGTACTCTTTTCCTGCGTCCTGTAATTTTTTAATTTTATTTGAGTATAGTTGACATACCATAGTATATTAGTTTCAAGTGTATAACATAGTGATTCAACAAGTCTATACATTATAATGTGCTCACCATAAGTGCAGCTGCCATCTGTCACCAACAACGCTACTACAATACCATTGACTATATTCACTATGCTAGACCTTTTACCCCCATGACTTATTTATTTCATAACTAGAAGTGTGTATCTCCCAGTCCTTCATCCATTTTTCCCACTTCCCACCCACCCCTGCCTCTGGAAACCATCAGTTTCTTTTCTGTGTTTATAGGTCTGATTCCGCTTTTTGTTTGTTTTGTTTTTTAGATTCCACATGCAAGTGAAATCATACGGTAGTTGCCTTTCTTTGTCTGACTTATTTCATTAGCATATACCTTCTAGTTCCATCCATGTTGTTGCAAATGGCAAGATCTCATCCTTTTTATGGCCAAGTAATATTCCATTGTATGTACACACCAATTTTCTTTATCCATTCATCAGTGAACACTTAGGTTGCTTCCATATTGTGGCTATCGTAAATAATGCTGCAACAAATATAGGGAGGCATATAACTTTTCAAATTAGTGTTTCATTTCCTTTGGGTAAATACCTAGTAGTGGAATTACTGGATCATATGGAAGTTCTATTTTTAATTTTCTGAGGAACCTCCGTAATGTTTTCCACGGTGGCTATACCAATTTGCATTCCCACTAACAGTGCATGAGGGTTCCCTTTTCTCCTCATCCTTGCCAACACTTGTTATTTCTTGTCTTTTTGATTTTGGCCATTCTGACAGGTGTAAAGTGACATCTCATTATGGTTTTGATTTCCATTTCCCTGATGATTAGTGATGTTGACCATCTTGTGTTCTTTAATTTATGATTATGAGATTATTTCTCTCCACACCCCAGCTTTACTGAGGTATACTTTACAAATAAAATTCTAATATACTTAAAGTATACAATGTGATGATCTGATATATATATATGTGTGTGTGTATATATATATATATATATTGCAAAAAGATTTCCATAATCAAGTGAATCAACACATTCTTCATTTCACATACTTTTTCTTACTTTTTTCTTTCCCTTTCTCTGTCTCTTTCTTTCTGAATGTTTAAGATCTACTCTCTTAGCTAATTTGAACTATATGATAGAGTATTAACTATAACCACCATGCTATACATTAGATACTCAGAACTTATTCATCTTATAACTTTTACCAACCTCTCCCCATTTCCTTATCTCTCCCTATCCCCCAGTTCCTGAAAACCATCATTGTACACTGTTTCTATGAGTTCAACTATTATCTTTTTATTTCACAAAGAAGTGACATCATATGGTATTTGCCTTTCTCTGCCTCTGACATATTTCATTTAGCAGAATGCCCTTCAGGTTCATCCATGTTGTTGCAAATTGCAGAATTTCTTTATTTTTTGAAGGCTGAATAATATTCCATTGTATATTTATACCACATTTTCTTTATCCAGTCACCTGTCAGTGGAGACTTAGCTTGTTTCCATACCTTGGTTATTGTGAATGATTCTGCAATAGACACAAAAATACAGAGATCTGAGAGCATTTCTTTAGTGCTTTATCTGTATGAATTCTTTGATGTCTAAGTTTGAATTATGTTCCTTCAGAGAGGGTCTGTGTGTTTGTGTTTTTCAAGCAAAACCACTTTAAAATAATTTTTTTTTGTTCTGGCGTCTCCCAGCTGGTACAAATTTCAGCCCCCAATCCACCTGAGAGCCAGTTTTTGATTAGGAATTATCAGGGATAGAGTGGGAGAGAGCCAAAGCATACGAGACTCTTAAAAACTGAGAACAAACTAAGGGCTGATGAGGGGTGGGCGGGAGGGGAGGGTGATGGGTATTGAGGAGGGCACCTGTTGGGATGAGCACTGGGTGTTGTATGGAAACCAATTTGACAATAAATTTCATATATTAAAAAAAAAGTAATTATCAGGGATATTCTACCCAGAGCAGAGATAGGCAGGGGTGGGGTGGATTTGTTTAGAAGGTAGAGGTGTCCCGGCTTTGTGATGGGGTCTCTCATGTGCCTCCCATTCTTCTTAAGCCCAGACCTGGGCTCCTCCTTCCTCTCTCAAGCTCCTTCCTTCCATGTTGATCATTAAAACCCAAGCTCCTGGCTAACAGAATCACCTGATCGCCCCTCACCTCAGACTTTAGTGGGCACATACGTCCTAAGATTGGGCTTTCTGATGATTTTTGGCCTTTCAGGAATTTTCTTTCCCCCAGCTCAGCTATACATTGATGAAGTTAATTAATTTTTATTCATCATATTTTTGTTCTTTACCAAGAGAATTTTCTGCATAGCTAGACTGTTGTATCACCTGAAGTGAAAGGTCCTACTGAGTACTTCTCAGCAGAGAAATCTTACACCACAAGGGCCAGCGCTCTTACAACAGGCAAAGAAGGATGCAAATCTGAGATTTGTGAAGCACTACCTCCAGCAGATGGCTGGGTGGAGAAGCTCTTGCTTTAGGGGTCTGGCGGGGCAGGGATATGGAGGGGCAGGGGTCCGGAGGGGTGAGGGTATGGACGCGCAGGGGTATTGTGGGACAGGGGTCTGGCAGGGTAGGGGTACTGCAAGGCAGGGGTATGGACAGGCAGGGGTATGGACAGGGAAGGGGTACCTCGGGGCAGGGGTACTGTGGGGCAGGGTATGGCGGGGCAGGGGCATGCTGGCACAGGCGTCTGGATGGGCAGTAGTATTCTGGGGCGGGAGTATGGAGCAGTAAGGCAGTAATTGGACAACCCAGAGCAGATCTTTGAATAAGGATGTAGTTGGCTGAATTCCCCGTCCCTTATTAACTGTGACAGTGAACTCTGAACTTGCTGTGTGACTTTGGGCTGTCAGTTTAACCTCAGTAGTCTCTTCTGCCCAGTGGAAGGAATAGTTGTACTGCCCAATAGCGCTTTTGGAAGATCAAACACGCTTAATCTCCTAGCATCGTGCCTGGCACACACCAGTTTTCTATAAATGTTGGCTGCTAATTGTTTTACTTTTCTTTCTTGGTTGCCTTATGGCTATTGTATTTCCCACCATCTGAGAAGGCTGTAGTCCCTGCAATTGGCATATGGGACCCAGTTCGCTGTCTAGCTGTGTGAACTGGGACATGCCACTTCACCTTGCTGTACTCTTACATGTAAACCCTCTGCTCATCTATGAAATGAGAGGATGACCTAACTGGTTTCTAATGATCTTCCCCTCTCATAGTCTGGGATCCTAGTCAGAGGGCTGTGAGAGGAGAAGCACCTGTCAACACTCAGCGTTTCTCCAGGCAGCCCTCACTGTCCTGCCAGATTGGATTTCCCAGAGCCCATCTGTAAAAGTCGGATCTTAGGAATTTGCACGTATTTTCCCACGGGAGTAGTTTTTAGGTGGTGGTTGGCTTCCAGGGCTAGCTTATAAAGCCCAGCTTAATCCACAGTGAAGGAGGAACACTGCATTTACATTGGAAGTGGTGGAAAATAAAATGTTCACAATACTAGTAATTTACAAAACAGGAAAATAATTCCATTGGTAAGAACTCATTTTTTATTTACCTAGAATCCTGGTGCTTGAGGGAAGCAGGTTAATTTAGGACAGGAGGAGATCTATGGAAATATGTTGGGGAGAGTCTGGGCTCTCTCAAGGGATTTAGACTAAGGCTGATGGCTTGGGTTCTTTAAATGTCTGATTTTGGTTAAAAGTCCAAAGTTTCCTTCTATACAACTTTATCTTTTCCTTGAGATAACAGTGACCTAAATCCTCCTCTCGTGTCTAACGGTTTGGACTTACCATCGGAAAGCGGCGAGGCAGAGACAAGAAGGGAAACAGGAGACAAGAGGCAGGAATCATCCCAGCATCACCAGTGTGACCCTCCAGCGTGTTTTACTGGGCCTCTGCCGTGTTGGCCCACATAGCAATGATTTTTATAGTTTTAAATTTTTTATTTTATTTTTCCATCTTTACTGAGGTGTAAGTGACAAATAAAAATTGAATATATGTAAGGTGTATGACTTGATGTTTTGAAATAGTACATGTTATGAAATAATCACCACAATCAAGCTAATTAACATACCTAACACCTTTCATAGTTGTGTGTGTGTGTGTGTGTGTGTGTATGGGAGTACACACAGAGAGAGAGAGAGAACATTTAATATTTGCCCTCTTAGCAGATTTCAAGTACAGATCTTCCTTGACTTACGATGATGGTTTTACATCCTAATAAATCCATTCTTAAGTTGAAAATGCACTAATGCATCTAACCTACAGAACATTGTAGCTTAGCTGAACCAAACTTAAACAGGCTCAGAACACTTACATCAGCCCTCAGTTGGGCAAAATCATGTGACACAAAGCCTATTTTATAATAAAGTGTTGACTATCTCATGTCATTAATTTCATACTGTACTTCAAGTGAAAACAGAATGGTTGTGTGTGTACAGAATGGCTGTCAGTGTATTGGTTGTTGACCCTCATGGCTGGCTGCAAGAAAGTATTCTAGCTTATTGCTGGCCCAGGAAAAGATCCAAATTCAAAGTTTGAAGTATGGTTGCTACTGAATGAGTATTGCTTTTGCTCCATTGTAAAGTTCAAAAATCATTAAGTCCAAGTGTTGTAAGTCAAGGACCATCTGCATACAATATAGTACCCACACAGCATTTTAAAGGAAAACTTACCTGCCAGGATGTTAAAATGCCATTAAAAAGCATCCAGATTTCTGACTATGGGACGCCTGGCAACCTGGGCCATGGCACTGAACTTCCACAGAGTGATGGTAGGCTGATACTTACCCAACCAGGTCCTCTTCATTTAATGAAGACATATTCTTGTTGGCTCCTGTAGGCGTTTGAGTTAGAAAATCCCAAGTGATATAATTTAAAAAGAAGAAAGGGATTAAAAAGAATGTAAGTGTGATTATGCATGGAAGAGATGCTCTGAGAGGGAGTCAACTAAGGGAAGTAAGAAAAGATGGAAAGAGAAAAGGGGAGGTGAGTCTTGCATCATCACCGAAAGCCAAAAAGGCAGGGGAAGGGAGGTCAGGTCAGATAGTTTCTCCTGTGGCCACCAGGCGGCCTTGCAGCCCAGCACAGCTAGGTTGTTGTCTGAGGGAACTTGATGGCAGGGAGAGGCAGTGTGCCAACGTTCCATATACTTCAACGTACATGAGGTTTCCAAGTTAAGAATCAGGATTTCCATGCTTGGTTGGCTATTACTATTCTCTGAGCCAAATCCTGGGTTCCCAAAGGGAAAAAATGTGCCTATATTTCTGATGTAAGGACAATTGGACCGTGGTACTGGCACTCTCTTGATCATTAGGGTGGACTTGGCTGACCTTGCTGATGGAGTGGGGTTTCCTTTCCCCTCACTGTTCCAGGCGGGGCTGAGCACAAACTCTGTGCTGGTCACAGGTTGGGGGACTGCCTTCTCTTAACAACGTCACCATTAGATGCTTCCTGTCCCCATCCCTGTGTCACTCAGCAGCTTCTGAGTTGAAGTTTCAGAGAACACTATTTCCACCTGGGGAGCTTGTTAATACACTAAGGTCCATCTCAGACATTATGGAACAGATTCTCGGGGTCTGGGGCTTAGGGATCTGTACCCATAGATGATCCTGGCATGGGGGTCCCTAGCCTGCATTTTGAGAAACAGGTTCATGAAAGTCAGTAGGACATAGTATGGAGATTAGAGTTTGGGCAACACTTCCCTCAGTTTCCCTATCTGTAAAATGAGGGTGGGTGGGCTCGAGTCTAGGTGCTCTTCCAGCTTTGTGAGCTGGAATCTGATGTCCCTGCTGATTGGGTGGGAGGATTCTCCAGTTGTGGAGATTTGTTTCTCCTCTCAGACATGCCTGTCAGAAGGTTTGTGTGACTTCAGCTGGCCACCTAGGGGCTCAGAGGGTTACTTCCTGCTGCTCCTATACCAGGTGTATCGGCAATTCTGTCTACAGATGCTGGGGAAGGGCCAAGAGGTGAGGCTCCTGAGGACCAGGGAAGAGTCTGCTTCTTAGCCTTTCTGCACGCTGATAGCCTTTCTACTCTGGGAGCATATGCTACAGGTCTCTGGTGCAGAAAGAAGCTGTGTCTGAGACGTATGGCAGCCGAGATCTGCAGGGGCTGCTCCTGGTGTGAATGTGACATGGAGCTCTTTATGTGCGTCTACGTTCCAGTGGTCCAGAGTTTTCCTTCAGCTCATGGGATGGAAGTGTTATGGACTGATTGTGTCTCCCCCAAGTGTATATTGAACCGCTAACCTTCAATGTGACTGTATTTGGAGATAAGGCCTTTAGGGAGGTAATTAAGGTTAAATGACATCATAAGGGTGGAGCCCTAATCCAACAGGACTAGTGTCCTTATAAAAAGAGCACATGCTCGCTCTCTCTCTCTCTCTCTCTCCCTCTCTCCCTCCCCCCGTATGAGGACACAGTGAGAATGTGGGTGTCTGTAAGCGAAGGAAGGGAGGTCTCACCAGAAACTGACCTTGCTGACGCATTGATCTCAGAATTCTAGCCTCAAGAACTGGGACAAAATAAATGCCTGTTGTTTAAGCCACCCAGTCTCTGGTATTTTGTGATAGTAGTCTAAGCTAAGACGTGAAGGAATACTTATTCCTTCATCCATTCAAGCAGGTAGTGCATTTATACATAATGGATTATCTATAAGGAATCAAATTTGTTTGAGCTTCAGGTGATCACCACAAAGTCACTGTGGGTCAAGTTTTTTCCATCTTGGTGCACACTTTCCCAGAAGCCTCACATCCACACCAGCATTTGAGGGCACAAGATGCAGGCCCTTTAACTGTTCCCCCCAAGTTACTACTGTTTGGCACCAAAACATAAAAGCCCAAGAATTCAGGTGCCATTCCGTGGTGTTGCTTGAGTGTGCACATGGACATGCGGCCGCATTCGTGTGTGGAATTGCTTGTGACGACACCAAGTTTTTAATTATGTATAAGCCATCTCATAGAGATCTACAAAACAAGGCCGCGGTGTGCCCATGAGTTTGGTTCCCACATATATTTGTTTACATATAAAAGGCTAGATTTGGGGTCTGGAATCTGGGTTGAAACTAAAATTTTGCTTATCAGCTTCACAATCTTAGGCGAGATAGTCTCTTCTTCTGTGAAACAGAATGGGACTGTTTCTCAGAGGTGAGGGGGCGAGGACCAAAGCGCAGGAGTGAGGAAACCCCTGCAAGCCAGGGAGCTGCTCTTCTCCCCAGAGGCTCTCTGCTGGCGCCCTGTGGCTGGTTGCTTCTCTTACCCCAGAGAGGAGGTGTGCGCACAGGCTGGCTGTCTCCTGCCGGGCCTAGGGTCCCGGGGCTGTTGCCATTCTCCATTTTTCATTCCTCCCCCATGTGCCTTTGCCTGGCTCGTACTGGGTATTCAACAATTATTTCTGAATATATAAATGAATGAGCGGCACATTGTAGACACTCAGTGCCCAATTACTGAATGAATGAGGTGTCTTGTGGGCCCACTGAAACATTCTACCTAGGATCTTGTCAGCTGGGTCAGAGATGGGGGGATACAGATGGGAACTAACATCTCTCAAGTAGCTGACCACTGGGGACAAAGCACATCTCCCCCCATTGGGAACCAAAGGACAGGAAAGGAAGCTCTCCGAGGATGCACTCGAGCTTGCTAGTGTCCCCAATGCCAAAAAGGAGAAAACCGTCATCTCTCTGCTACATGGTCCTTAATAGCTTCTGTTTATTGAACAGCTACTATGTGCCAGGCACCATGCTGGGTGCAGGGGCTAAAATCACAGCCCAAACTGGCCATTAATTATCTCACAAGAGGCCATTATCTCATTTAATCTTCAGAACAGCTGTGTGAACACTAGGTGAGTACTCACTCGGGAAAAAGGTTTATAAACTGTAGAGTGCTATAAAATGTCAGCATTGCTATGAGGATGATTAGTTTTCCTCCCCGACGTCTACAGCCTGCCCAGCGGCCTCCCAGTGTAGCGTTGGCACCCACCTTGCCTGTCTCCTTCCCGGCTAATTGGGGAGGCTCTCCAGGCCTGATTTATGCGGACACTCACACATTCTCCCACTGAACATTATTCTAATCAGACACCTCATTATTGGAAGCCTGCCTCCTCGGGCTGCCTGGACAGGGTTATTACAGGATATTATACAGACCATTTGCATGGCCACCTTCAGGTCATTTCCATCACTTTAAGCTACTTACAGGCCCATTTTCTTCCCCATAATATTTGCCTAATTCGATTACTCCACGGCCTCAGCTGGCTCAAAATGGAATCAGAAGTTACACCTGGGAGCAAAGTCAACTGGATCCTGACACACCCTCAGTACCTCACGACTGTGCTTCCAGATCTGAGGGGGGACTTAGGAATCTGGTGGGGCGGGGGGAAAGGACACCTTGACAGACCAATATTTTATAGTTCCAGAAGATGCAAAGGATCCTCTTCTAGTCCCTTGAGTTCATCTTTTGTAAATTCATTCAGAGCCCCCCGTGCTTCTCCAACATACACCTTAACACACCTGACTCCAATAGAATGTGTAATGTCTGCTTGCCTGCAAGACAGAAAGCTATGTGAGGGCAGGGACTCTGCTTATCTTCTTGATTTTTGTGTCTCTAACATCTGGCACAGCACCCAGTGTATAATAATCGCCCAATAAATAGATACAATCTGGTTGATTGCCTGATGGTATGAGGGTCCTTCATTGCTTTCCACCTTCTCTGATAGGAATGTACCTGTGAGTTGGTGCTGAAGTCCCTCTTTCTGTTGCATTGCTTGTGCTCCCTGGTGTCTGGGAATGATGGACCCAGTTCGTTACTTCTGCCTGTGTACTGACACTATGCTGGGGGCCAAGTCTGGGAGCACAAAAGTCTAGAGCAATGCTTTTCAACTGGAGGCAATTTTGTCTCCCAGGGGATACTTCTGGTACCCAGTGGCATGCCAGGGATGTTGCTGAACATCTTACAATGCACAGGACAGCCCCTATAATGAAGAACGATCCCACCCAAAATACCAATAATGGCAAGGTTGAGAAATGCTGCCCTACAGTTAGCCCAACACATTTAACAGAAGGAAGGACAGCAGGGTCAGTTGGACTCTTGTGGCATTTGAGGGGGTCATTGTAGGACATCTTCTCTTCCTTGTCCCAGTTCTGGACCATGAACCAGGCAGAAGGAGATCAAAATACTTCTTTTATCACCGAGAAGACTGCCGGAGGCTGGTGTCTTAGTCTGTTATCTGAGGGAGATTGATAATTCTACACTCCTGAGTTGAATTCATTCATCTCGCTTGACAACATAGACCTCTGTACAGGGCCTGGCATGGCAGAGAGAGAAGGAGGGCGCTCACCCCACTGCACTGTGCTCACCCAGACCCTCTCCCCTTGCCAAGAAACCCTTCTTTGCCTGAAATGGCAGCCAGAACAGCCAGCCCAGACGAGATGAATATATAAAGGCCTAGGGAGAGTTGACGATTCAGGGTCTCTCCAGCTCAGGGTTCCACCTGGAGCCTGGCCTCTGGTCTCCTTCTGCCCTGAGACTCATGGCTTGTCAGCCTTTGAGTTTACTTTCCAAATCTGCAAAATAAGGAAGATCGTAGGTATTGTCTGTTGTAAAAGTCAAAAGAGTCACGATTGAAAAAGTGTTTAATGTTAGTAGGAGACAGGGCCGGGCTGAACAGGCAGGGAGCTATTTGAGGCAGGCGGCTAGTAGCAGAGCATAATCACGCACATAAATAACTGCAGCCCAGACAGGAAGCACGGGGGAAGCCCGACTCTCATGGGCTTTCAGAGAAGAAAAAGCTCATGCATTCAGCTCTAGGGGAGCAGTGTGTAGAGAAGCAGCTTTGGATTTGGGCCCAGAGGATGGTAGAAATTTTAAAAGTTAATAACTTACTATTTTCATTATTATAAAAGCAGTATGTGCTCGTTTAGAACATTGAGGAAACACAGACAAATCAAAGAAAGTACACTTCCTTTCTAATCCCATTGGCTAGAGTTAATCACTGGTAATTCCAGCTTGGGAACAAATGTGCTCATGTCAACCTTCCTCCTGCATTAGTGAACCCAGTATCTCCGCCCTGGGCCTCCCCCTCCTCCTGTCCCTGGGGGGTTTGCTCAGACTAAAAGAGTCAACCTGACCTAAAAGCCAAGCAGAGTGCCTGTGGAAAGCCACTTCACAGGCTGCAGGGATGTCCCTTGCCTGGATTCCAGGGTTGCAGCTCTTAGTTCGCACACCTCCTTAGGCATTGTATTAGTTTGTAAGGGGTATCGTAAGTACCACAACTGGTTTAAATGAACAAAGAAAGAAAGTTATTTTTGGAACTTATAACCCTCCCAAGGGCTTTAATATGATCTTCAAAAGGGAAGGCACCTTCCAAATCATGACTAAGACTGAATTTTTTGTCAATTCTGGAGAGTGAGTTCTTGTGGCCAAGTTTAGTTGGATTTAGACAAAGGAGTAATGTGACATTTCTTGTAGCAGAGTGTTGTGGAATGAACCTGTACCTGTTGTGCTGGGGGGTATCAAAGGTAATTTTTGTCAATCTGGTGTGTGAAAACTGTTCTTCTCTGACATGGCCAAGCAGAGAGGAAGCTTGTCCAAGCAGACATTGTGTGGGGCTGAAGAAACGGGCAAAGGATCAACAAGGGCCAGCCAGAGACAAAGAAGGGAAAAGGGGACTGAGGGGAACCTCACTTCCACCTGCTAGCTCTGTTGCCATTCAGAGAGGCTTGGGTGTCATCCTTGCCCCACAGCCGACCCCACCAGGCTGGTAGCGTAGGTGCTGGCCATGAGGGAGACTTGGGGAGGCACACGCTAGCTTGTCTCCGCTGTGGCCTCTCAGCATGCCCATACAATCCTCATGCACCCACCCTCTTTGTACTTCAAGAATACAAACAATAGAGAGGCTGTTAACGTAAGGAACATCCATTTACCCATCACTCAGTTTTGTGAAATTTTAACAGTTGCCATAGTTGCTTCATTATTTTTAAATAAAATATTACAGATTCAAGAGAAGCCCCCTGAACCCTCCTTCTGATCCCATGTCTGACCTTCTTCCCCAGAGGAAGAATTTAGAGTTCAGAATTTGGAGTTTGTCATCCCACTCATGATTTTCGACTTTTGCTACATATGTGTGTTTCCATAAACTACACACACATACGTACATATAAAGTTTTGCATAACTGAAAGTGTATACAGGCAGTATTATACTGTGTAAATCTGCAATTTGCTTTCCCCCTCAACATTATTAAGGCTTATCTGTGTGATTCTTATAACTCTGGTTTAGTCATTTTAAGTGATGTATAATATTCATCATGTGACTATACCAAACTGATTTGTCCATTCTTCTGTCAAGGAATGTTTAGATTTCTTTCCAATCTTTTTCATTGCTACTCTTGAGCACCTAAGTATTCACTTGTCCGGGAAACATGATCTCCTTATGCTGTGGGTGAGAGAGTTTTTCTAGGACATACACCAAAGACTTAAATTTCTGGGTTGTGGAGGGCATACATCTATTTTACCAAGTAGAACTAAGTTGTTCTTCCAAGTGATGTCCCATCAAACTGTGTAAAGGTAGCTGTTTGTCCACCACCACTTGACATTTCAGACTGAAAAAATGTTTTTTTTTTTAATTTGGTGAGTATGAAAGTATCTCCCTGTGTTTCAATGTATGTTTCAAAAATTACGAGTGAGGTTTAACATCTTTTTACGATTATTCACATTTGGGTTTCTTCTGTGAATTGCCTACCCATTTTCTGTGCCCATTTTTTCATTGGGTTGTTTGTATTTTTCTTATTGGTATGTAGGGATTTCCTGCATATTCTGACTACAAATCTATTCTTGATTGCATACATTACAGCTATCTGCTCCCACCCTGTGGCGAATCTTCATTTGTTCATGGAGTTTCCTGTTCTGCATAGGTCTTTAACTTTTTTTAATTAAAAAATTTTTAATGTTTATTTATTTTTGAAAGAGAGAGACAGGGAGAGAGAGAGAGAGAGAGAGAGAGAGCATGAGCAGGGGAGGGGCAGAGACAGAGGGGGATACAGAATCTGAAGCAGGCTCTAGGCTCTGAGCTGTCAGCACAGGGGTTCAAACCCACAAATGGTGAGATCATGACCTGGGCCCAAATCGGATGCTTAACTGACTGAGCCACCCAGATGCCCCCTTTCTTAATTTAAATTTACCCCTTTCCTTTTTCTGGGAGAAGCAAGGACCTCTCAGTGACAGTGATGGGGGAGAGAAGGGACCTGGGTGCGTGGGGACTGGAGGCTCCTGGCAGGAATGAGGATGTGTGTAGGTCCGGGCTGGCAAGCCTTCTTCAGGGTGGGGGTTAGGGGCTGCATGATTCTCAGACCACTGGGTTTGTTGGAGGCCTGTGGGTTTGGGAGGTGATGGCCCGAAGATCCTTCTAACTAGGATGACCATATAATTTTTCATTTAAACTGGGACACCTTTGTGATTATAAGGGGACACTATTACTAATTACAGTGGGACAGTGGAAGTAAACTGGGACTGTCTCAGGCCACAGGATGGAAGGTCACCCATTTTCTGGAGTTTGCATTCTAGTTCTTACACTCAGTCTCCCTTTGCTGGTTTCTGCCAGTCTTTACCCACCTCTGTGCCTCCCCTCTTCCTATTGCCCTAGAGGGCTTTGGGGCCTTTTTCCAGCCACCTTAGAGCCTTAACGTCACCTCTTCCATAGCCCACTGGGAAAATATACTGATAGGGAGACCAGCCTTCTGTTCAAATCCTGCTCTACGAAAGTCCCCTGTTGGCCACCAAGGCATATGTCAACTCTCCTCTGAGTTCCTACAGCACTGGTCCTGCATTGTTGACTTGGGTATTTAACTTGTAACCTTTGTAGGCATTGCCTCCCCCCATTAACTTGCAAGGCCCTTAAAAATAGGAAGTGTTTCACACTTCTTTGCCTCAGTTCTTCCAACCTGTCCCTGAACTAAAAGTCCCCCAATCTGTTCTGCTGCTTGGGTTGGGGGAGGGGTCCATTCTCTGTTAGGGGAGCAGGTTCTTTGTTATGGTTCTTCTCCATAGCATGTCATGTTCCTGCACTCTTTACCACGTCTCATCTGTGCCTCCATCTTTGCGGTCATCTCCCTCCTCAGTAGGCTGATGTCAGGGGCAGTTTTCTGGAAGCTGGCATAGTAGCTGGTTCAGCACATCAGCATGTGGAAGTGCATCTTCAGGCTGAAAGATAAGCATATAGTCATAAATGCCGAGCAGAGCCTCTCATTTCAGGGATGCATACATTGTGGCATAATTAAGAGGGAAGGCTCGTCCTTGGAAAAGATTTGCAAAAAGGGTTTATAATTGCAAGGACAGAGAATTAGTTTTAAGGCTTCTTGACTTTTGTGATAATCTCTAGGGCTTCTTTATCAATTTGTACCCAGATGATGTTGTTCTCAAGTCATAAGCAATTGGCTTATCAGTCTCTCTGGCATCTTGTGGCTGAGCATAGCCCAGATAGGGTTAGGTGAAGCGCCACTGGTCAGAAGTGGTGGATTGTGTTTATTATAATATCCCAGTGCAGACTTAGAGGTCTGTAATTGCTTGACATTCCTGGAAGTGTCCTTGGGATGGCAAGCCCAGTACCATGGGACATTTTCGTAGTAGGAGTTAAATTGGTTTTGCAATTGTTGCTTCTTAAGGAAGGAAAGGAAAGCCTAGAAATGGAGTCGCCTCATGAAGGCTGGAAGCTATTATTTCCTTTCGAGAGCAAACACGTCACGGATCACGTAGAAAGACGCTGCTTTGTGGTGGGGGAGGCGGAGGGGGGGCTATCTGTGGCAGCAATGATGGTGCAGTCTGAGAAGGTGACAGTGAGGTCCGATGTCACATTTCTCTTGCTTTCACTTAGGACACTGATATGTGTAGACAGTGTGGGCTTTCATGAAAACCTCTCATGAGTTTATTTCTGCTGATTTCAAGACCACGGCACTATCCAAATATGGTTCTCCACCTGGAGTTGTTGATGCATGGGGAAATTCTAGGGGCAGCTCATGCCCTACATTTTCAGGTACTTAACTCTGGGTGTTATTCAGTGAGTGACGATTATTTGCGGGTCTCTATGGATTTCCTCTCCATGGGCTTGGGCAGGGTCCAGGAAGAGGGAGGAACCAAGTCACTGCTGTGCCAGTCTGTACATGTCCTACTGTGTTAAAGGCCTCAGTCACGGAGCACTGTGGTCTCCATAGTCTTAGCAAACCATTGGGCATTAGCAGCAGCAATACTCATTGGGTTCATGAAATGTTTCCAGGTCACTGATTTGATGATATCCCATGCTTTGTCTTTTCACAGAGACTTTAACGTTCTGTATTTTAGAGGTATTTTATTTATTCAGGTGCTAGGGATACAGCAAATCAGCCATGGCCCCTGCTGTCATGGAGCTTGTAGTTGAACAGTGGAGACAGATTTTAACAATAAAGCGTGATGAGGGCTAGGAGAGGAGAAGAAGGAAAACAATGGGTATCTGTTGCAAAGTAGCCTTGGCCCTGACTTTCCTCACAAAGGCCCACTTCTCTGAGGCCATCTGAGGAAGTTTGTTGGCTCTAGCCTCTGATGGGGCTGTTCTAATGCAAACTGGGGCCTCTGATTCCTTTCTAAGAAGCTTTGGCCCTGCCCACTCATCTGTTCCCAGAGGGTCACACTGACAGTGCCTGGCTTCTGGACAGGTGCACTTTCGTCATTGCATTGTGGAATGAGCACTCTGGATCTCAATGGTTGTGCCAAAAGGTGGTGGGGCAAGCCAGGAGGGCATGCTTGCTGATACCGGAGGGGCCCTAAGCCTAGCTGCTGGCCACTTGGGAGCCACACCGCTAATAAGCACACCTGGAAATGCTGCACAAGCACAAGCTTCTCATGTGCACAGCTTGTGGCTCCCTGACAAGTGAAAATAAAGACCCCTGAATGCTAAGTAATGGGAACCCTGTACGCAAACCCTGTACATCCTTACTGGGGCCCGAACAGTGGAGACTTTCAGAGTCTTCTGTTTTCTGTAGGGCTTTGCTCTCCCAGCCCTTGAAGCTGCAAGGACAGTGCTGGGGCTACTGTTTCAGGACACAGAGGCAGATATCTGGATGCGTACTCCCTGAGCCAGCAGGTGTTTCTGTGCTCTGTGCGTCAGGGTCCACTTTTACAGTGCAGCTCACTCCTGGAACATCTGCAAGATGGGGTTGTCATAACAAGAAGGTACATCTGCTGAGAGCTTTCTGTGTGTCACGCACTGTGCCAAGGCTAAGTGCACTGTGCTAAGTCATCTCATTTAATCCTAAAGCCCTCTGATATAGGTACATCTTCTTCCTTCCATTTTATAGAGGAGAACCTTGAGGCTCAGAGAGGTTAAGATGCTACTGTAGACAAAACAGTCTGCACATGGCTGAGCTGGGATGGATGGCAGGCTCATGCTAGTCCAAAGCCCAGCTCCTTTGGCTGCCCGTGTCAGGCCACATCCTGCAGTCTGCGACTGGAGGCTTTCCTTAGACCCCATAAATGTCAAGGTTGACTTAGTTAAAAGGTGACAATGGAGGACTTTACTGTGAATTCTGCATTGCAGGGAGTCGGGCAAACTTATCAACTGAGAAATCCCCCAGACTGCAGCGTGAAGGAAGGCCTGGTTTTGAGTCGAGTGCTGCAGCCCTAACCAGGCGCTAGACACTTTCCCTCTGACAGGATCCAGCCGCTGAGTCATTGGCAACCAACAACTTCAGTGGCAAGTCCACTGCCAGCATGTGTGTCCTGGGTGGGTCCCGGGTGTCCCCAGGTGCCCATGAGCTCTGGCTTTCCACCAAGCTCAGCTGGGTATAACTGGTCCAGCAGTGTGGCCCTGGCAGTTCAGCTTTTCGGTGGGATGGAACCCACCTGAAAACTAGCCTTGTTGACTGGGGCTCTGTCTCTCTGGGTAACTTTTACCAGCTCTTCTAGCTGAGACTATAGATAGGAGATGTTTACTGCACCTCCAAGCACTGGTTACGTTTCTGCTTAAACCTAGACAGACCTCTCTGAAATTAGTGAGGACTCCTGCTAGGAAAGCATGTCCATTGGAGACATGGACATCAATAGTAGCTGACTGGACTCAAGTTGGGCTCTGTGATTGGGGCCCAGGGGGTAGGGTGGGGCCAGCTCACCACTGGGTCTCTTTCCTTGGATCCATAATTGTTTTCCTGCCCACTGATAAAATCCTAACACGTCTTGCATCTGAGGCTCATGGATTCTGCCAATTGATTCTATCATAAGGTCCAAGCTTCTACACAGTGAATGATGTTACCCACGATAAGCATGGTTTTAATCATGCCTCCAAAAGTTCATTAAATGTCCTGGTCTTAGGTAAGATGGGGCTGGGAGGGCGATGGGAGAGAAAACCTGTAAGCAGCAAATGTCTGGGCCTTTCTAGTGGTCAGGGGTACAGCCTACATCTTTTCTGGACACTGTTATTTCTGAACATTTAAGACTGTGTTCTTAACTGGGTGAGATTTTGCTTCCAAGGAGAGAGTTAGCAATATCTAGAGACATTTTTGGTATCACAGCTGGGGACTTGCATTGGCATCTACTGGGTAGAGGCCAGGGATATTGTTAAACATCCTACTATGCACAGGACAGCGCCTTAAAACAAAGAGTTATCCTATCTAAAACATTGGTAGTGCCGAAGTAGAGGTGTTTCTTCCAGTGTCGGTGGAATGTCTATGCTTGAGGCCAGGGGCCAGTGTGAATCTGGGCCATTTGTGTGCAGAGGTGTCCCCTCTTGTTCTGGTTTGTGGTACCTTGTTTTCAACCCACCTTTGTCCTTCACTCACTGCCTCTACCCAAACTACGCACTTCCAGCCTGGATGTGTGGGCATGTCTCATTCATCCTTGTCCCTTAACCTAGAGTAAATATGTTTGTTGGACAGTCAAACAGACCTTAGTGGAGGTCTATCCTTTGGGGGAGTGATACTCCATTTTGTCTGCTTAAGGATAAAATGAAAGCTTACTGATTATCCTGGGTTGAACAGTGTGCCGCCACCCCCAGTTCATCTTCACCCGGAACCCGTGATTGTGACTTTAGTTGGAAATAGGGTCTTTGCAGTGTAATCAGGTTAAGATGAGGTCATACTGGATTAGAGTAGGCCCAAACCCAGAGACTGTGCCCTGATACAAAGAGGGAAACTTGGACATGGAGATGCACACACAGAGAAGACGGCTATGTGAAGACACGTGTCGAAATTGGAGTGATGAATCTGTGAGCCAAGGGTGCCAAGGCCGGCTGAAACCACTGGAAGCTAGGAAGGGGCATGGGAAGATTCTCCCCTCAAGTATTTGGAGATGCCTTCCCTGCTGATGCCTTGATTTCAGACTTCTGGCTTCCAGAATAAATTCTGTTCTCTTAAGTCATCCAATTTGTGGTAATTTGTTACAGCAGATCCAGGAAGTGAATCCGCGGACTTGTAGATCCCGGGAAGTTGTCAGACAGACATAAAAACCTTCTTCATACCTCAGTGTCTTCATCTGAGGCAGAGGGTCTCTGTTTCCTGGGTGATTACTGGCACCAGTGTGGACTTACCTGTCTGCTGTCATCTGGCCTTGTCTTTGATGGTGCCCACATTCATTTCCAGATGATGTTGAACCTGGTTTGTGGTGGCCAGGCAAAGTTCATCCCATATTGTAAAGGAATACAAATGAATGTGTGTCGTGAGCTGCCCAATACCCCCATTTCTAGCTCCTAGTTAGTCTTAGTCTGGCCCTAACTTCAGGTTAGCAGGACCTTCTCTCTCCTGGTGTCCCGGGCTTCCAGTGATCCTCAGAACTTATAAGTGCCCTACGTGTTCTCAAGCAACAACCAGAGGCTTAGTGGGTAAGGTGTGTGGTTATAGGCCAATGGGCTCTGGCTCCCTATGGGTCTGCCTGTCCAGGCTGGCCCTTGTGAGTCATGTGGTGGTGTGCTCGCTTCTGGTCTGTTATCACACTATGCCAAGATCTTTATATGCTGTCCCTCCAGCAGTTGGGCCTAACAGTTTTCTGGGTCACAGACCCATTCTGGAACACTTATGGGGATGGGATCCATAGTCCAAACCCATGGTCAGGGCCCCTTCTCCCAACACCTACCCTCATCTTCCTCCTCACTGTCTTGACTACCTTTCTTTTAAGCCCATCCAACAATGGCCTGGATTCTCCCTTTTTCCTCCCACAATTGGATTTGAGAGCCAGACAAAAAGGATCCTGCCCTCTTGTCACTAAAAAAGAGCTGTTGACTCACTCTTTAGGCTAAGAAAGCCCCAGTTCTTAGAAACATAAAGGCCATCCTCCTCTCTTTGAGGGGAAAGTGAAAATGCTTTCCATTTCTCCATGGAATGAGAGAAGAATTTCTTGCTAAAGAAGCAAAAGCTAAAACCAAACACAAATTGACTTCTCTTGGGTTACCTGACCACCAAGTGTTCAGCAGTATTCTCCATTCTTTTTCTTTTTAACTTTAAAAAAATGTTTATTTATTTTTGAGAGAGAGACAGAGAGAGAGAGAGAGGGACGGAGGATCCAACGGGGGCTCTGTGTTGACAGAGGGGGCTCGAACTCATGAACTGTGAGATCATGACCTGAGCTGAAGTTGGTTGCTTAACTAACTGAACCACCCAGGTGCCCCAGCATTCTCTCTTCTGCATTAAAAGCGGGCTTCTGTGCTGCCTCAGAGATCATCAAGTTCAAAATCCTCATTCTGCACATGGGAAAGCTGAAGCCCAGAGAGGGGAAGTGACTTGCCCAAAGCCACCCAGGTGACTTGTGCCAGAGCTGGGACCAGAAGCCAAGTCCCTCAATTCTGGGGCCATTTGGGTTGACCTCACCCCAAATCACTGGGTAGGGAAACTCAACAGGTAGAAAACATTAGGAAAGAATCCCAGCACATGCCAGCACACCTAATCTCTTTCAATGGCAGGGAAGACACTTATCTCCTGACCCCCACTGCCTGGTTGATGCCCTGGTTGGAAATAATGATGATGCTCCCATTTGCACAGCACTTTATATAAAAAAAAGTCTTTCACTTCTATTACCTCATTTGATCCTTGTGTTACACTGTAAGTGGGCAGGGCTAGCACTAATGGTTGCCACTCTATAGATAATGAAACCAAGGTTCAAGAGGTTGGATAAAGTGCCCAAAGTCACACATGTACTGTAGAAGAGGAATTAGAACCCCCGCTTAAAACTCCTGGAGAACCTGGCTTGGCAGCTGCTTCTCTAGCCTCTTCTGCTTTGCCCCTCTCTGGGAGTGCCAGGCAAACACTGCCCCAGACCCCTACCTTCCTCCTGCCTGCTTTCTTCCTCCTCCTCTTCCATATCTATGGCCAAGTTATTCCTGGCACCTCTGGTCCTTCTTTCTGTCCTTTTATCCTTCAGGCCCCATACTCCGGTCGCCTGATGCAGGCCTGGCCCCTTAGACAGGTGCTGGTTGGTTCGCACACTGCAGCTTAGATTACGAGCAGATTCCTGGGGGGTGGTGAGGGAGAGAGTCTGGGACAGGGCTCTGGACTCTCCCTGAGGTGGGGCACTGCCCACTCAGACACTCTCCATGGCTGGGTCTCAGTTTTTCCCTCTGCAGAATGGAGAGGGCTTCTCCCTGCCCCCTCAGTTTGGGGACTAATTCTGCCAAAAAAGGGTTAAAAAATATAACTGAGCTTAATCCGAATGGAGGTCTGGTCTGTTCATTTGCATATAAGCATCTCCTCCGCCCCCAGTCCTGGCAATTTGCATCTCATTATCCAGGTGCATCCTTGGTGATTTCCCTCTAGACTGGTCCTGCCAGCTTCAGCTCTATCTCTTTTCTGGCCCGTAGAGCCTTTCTTCTGCTCTCCTGGCCCCAGAGGGGCTCTTAGGCTGGATAGGCCTCTGCAATCCTGGCTGTAGGCTATTCCCCTGGTACTTGATTTCCCCTCTGCAGAGCAGTCTCCAGGGCCCAACCAGGGAAATGGCAAGCCTGAACTGGGGCCAGTATATATGTTTTTAGGGGGAGGGGGCTGGCATAGGAAGAGGGGGTGGCTCTACCTGCCCATGTGAACATAAAAGGCACAGAGTATATTTGTCTGTGTGTATGTGCGTGTGTGCACATGCACGTGCACACACACACACACACATGTGATATACACGTTCACTTTGACCCCTCTGTTCTTTTGCTTCCATCTCTGGTTATCTTTATGCATCTTCTCTTTGGCTTTAAAACAGAGTTTGATATGAATTTTATGTGACATCACCCAGGTAAAATGTTTGGGGGATGCTAGAGAGGCAGGGACAGGTTTTGTGTTTTGTCCCCCACCCTGCCTCCCAGGGGCAGACCCAGGGCCCTGGGATCTCCTAGTGCAGGCTTGCTCTTCTCAGCACTGGAGTCTCCCCAGGGAAGCCAGCCCTATAGACTCCCCTTTCGTCCTAGCCTTGAAATCAATTGCAATAGGCGGCTGGCCACAGAGGTGAGTGGAGGGCCCTACGGAATCAGCAATTGCCTACAGGGAGGAGAAGACCCCTTGTGGAAGGTGCTCAGGGGCCTCCCTGGGGCCACACGGTTGGGCCACCCTCCATGTGCTCAGTGTCACTGCCTGACTGCTGAGTCAGAACAGGCTCTGCTCCTGTGCAGAGTGGAGGAGAGGGTGGTGAGTGATGAGCAGCGGGCGGGGAAGCAGGCCACGCGTACTGATTACTAACAGGCAGCGTGTGCTGGGGCAACAGCACCGGGTGGCATCAGGCAGTGACATCTAGTCCCATTTCTTCCTCAGTGAAAGCTTATAGGGCACCTGCCAGGGGCAGGGCCTTGCGTTGTGTTCATCTGTGGGTGGGGCAATGAACAAGACAGACACGTGACCGCCATGGGGCGCACATGGCCTGGTGGTGACTCAGACAGGTGAATGTGGCGGACTTGGATACAGGTGGAGAGGGGGAAGTTCAGGGTCTGGGATGGTTACCTTTATGTGTCAATTCAGTGAGGCCACGGTACCCAGATATTGGTTAAACACCAGTCTAGGTTTCACAGTGAAGGTAGTTTTTATATGAGATTACATTTAAATCAGTAGACTTTGAGTAAAGCAGATTACTCTTCAAAGTGTGATGGGCCTCAGAGAAAGAGGGCCTTAAGAGAAAACAGACTGAGGCTCCCCTGAGGAAGAGAGAATTCTGCCAGTACATGGCCTTTGGATTTGAGCTGCAACATTGGCTCTTCCTCGGGTCTTCAACCTGCTGGCCTATTCGGCAGATTTTGAACTCACCAGCCTCCGTAATTACTTGAGCCAATTTCTGTTTCTCTGGAGAACTCTAATACAGAGTCCTGTGGGAAAGCCTAAAAATGGATGGGGGCATGGAAGGCTTCCTGGAGAAGGCAGGCTGGGCTATGGTATGTCTGCAGTTAAGAAAGAGGAAGGAAGGGTGTTGGAGGCAGTGCACCGAAGAAAGGGGTGGCATAGTTTGAATAATGGCAGCGGGCCAGGCTGGCTGAGCCTAGAGTGGGTGCTGTTACTAATTAGCTCAGTGGCCTCAAGAAGGACCCTTGGCTTTTCTGAACTTCAAAGTCCTCCATTACGAAACGGAAAGATAGTCCCAACAGCCTCTTTCAGAGAGCTGTGGGAGGATGCAAAAGAGATGCTGAAGGTGAGCAGAATGGCAGATGATGAGGAGCTGAGGGATGTGAGGGACTGCACAGCCCCTCTGGGGCTTTCGCAGGCAGCGTGGCCATGGTTGTGCAGGCAGGGGGCCTGGTGGGGCTTCCTTTAGGCCTGGAACATGCAGGGGCAGAAGCAGTGGTCCCAAGGGTCCGCCTGGCTGAGGAGGCAAGAGAAGGAGGATCTTCCCCAACTTGCTGCAAGGACCTTCTGATCTTAATGTTCCCTTCTATCAAATGGGGGTGATGATCACTTAGGGTTGTCTGGAGAATCAAATGAGATAATGTGCACATGGGAATAGGCTGCAAATGAATGAAGTGATAGAACACATTGGGTTATTACTGTCAGTGGTCAGGAGCAGGAGGATGGTGAGCAGGGCCTGGCCAGAGCTGAGTTGAGACAAATGAGGACCCTGTGGAACAACATTTGAGGAGGGGCTCCCCCCTCCCCCCGGTGCTGACCTTACAGGTTTTGGTCCCAAGAAGCAGTGGCTCCTTAACTGTTGTTCTGTAGGGGACTCACCCACCTCCCTCTAGCCCAGGCCTGGAGGCGAGAGCTGGCATAATTCCTATAGGAGAGACGGGTGCTGTGGGTGTCCAGTTGGATTTTAATATTCTTCTCAAGGCTTCATTGATGTTTTTGCAAGTGACGCTCTGCCCAAGGTGGCAACGTGGCACTGGCTGGGGTAGCAGTTTCCTCTAGCGTACTGGTTCCTCGGTGGGGGGGGGCGGGGGTGGGTCTGGAGTTACAGCACCACTGGGGAACTCGTGAGAAATGCAAATTCTGGGCTCCACCCAGATCTCCAAATCAGAAACTGGGATAGGACCTGAGAAGCTGAATCAGAAACTGGGATGGGGCCCAGGAAGCTGAGTTTAACAAGCGCTGCAGGGGGATTTGTGTGAGCACCACCGAGCTATGGAATGGGCCTTTGGCAAGGGTGGGAGGAGACTTATTAACTGAAACCATTCACCAGCATGGAAAACAACTTTTTCCTTCTCTGTTCCTCCTCTGCCACATTTCCTCCCTCCTTTTTGTCTCTCTCTTCTTCCCACCACTGTTTTTTCAAGACTTGAAATCAACTGCCACGAGAGGCGGTCACAAAGATTCTCGGTTTCTCTGAGCTAGCTTGAAGAGTAGAGTCTTATTTCTAACACTGCTTATGCCTCAAAAAATAAAGAGCAAATGACTCACAAGTATCTGAAGAAGGTTCAAATACTATGAATTAGAGGAAAATGTAAATTTAAGCAATTGAGATATGACCTTCAGCTCCTCAGAAATGTAAAAGTCAGGAAGGTGGACAAGACATAGAGCTGATGGGGATGTGTGAGGACAAATCCTCTCCCGAATCACAGGTAGGGGTGTAAACTGGTTCACTATTTTGGAAAGCAATCTGGCACACTTGGTACTATTTTTTTTTTCAATTATTTTTATTGATCGCACCTCACATAGTGCTTCCTGTGTTTTAGACACCGTTCTAGGCAACTTACAAACACTGACGAACTAATTTAATTGAGTACAAGTCTGTCTTATGATCCTTAGCTCCTACTCTTAGGAATGGATCGGGAGAAGGTCTTGGACAGTGATAAAGGGCAAGGGATAGACTCTGTTGTTTGTGGCAGAGGCAAGCTGGAGGCCCTTCTCGGTGCCCATCAGTGGGGGGTGGCTAAGGGCAGTGATGGGTGCATCCTTATGGGTCCTAGGTAGTGTTGAAATCATCTAATTAGACACCTACAGCAAAGATAGATCTCGATAAACAGTGCTGACTGAAAAAAGCAAAATGCAGAATAACATTCATAATACAGTGCCATTTATGAAAATTCAAAACACATATTCATAACAATGCTCCATAATTTACAGGATATATGCATATTTCAGGACATGCAGCAACATACTGGAGCAGGTGCCTGTGTGGAGGAGGCAGATTCAGAGTGGGGACAGGAACGAGGGGGAAGGGAAGGGAGGGAACCGCACTGGGACCCTGTTCTAACTGGATGCTGTCTTAATAATGTGCTATATGCAAAGGAGTGGATGACCCCAATGGTCTGAGCCTGTGGTCAAAAAGGAAAAAGAGAAATGAAGCCCCCCTTTTCCCTGAGCTTAAAGATCAAGGAAAGCAGGCCTGCGGCCAATGGGCTGAGCATGCAAGGGAGGTGTAGAGTTTGGCCAGAATTTGACTCTAAAACTAGTCACATAAATCTCTTAAAAATGGGAATAAAAATAAATCAATCAATAAGGTTTTTATGACAGCCATGTCACATGTTCTAGAGTGACTGGCCCTAGGAGACATTCAGTGGTGACCTGCTTTGCTGCCTTTCAAGAGTGGCATTCGAGGAGGCCATCCATGCCTTCCTTGGACAGTCTTTCTAGGCCGCACGTTGGCTGCTGTGAGAGGTCAGGGTCAGGGCAGGCCATGCAGGGTGGGGAGGGGGGAAACTTAGAAACACAGCCTCATGTCCGTGTTGACTTTTATTTAGGAAAATTTCACGAATATACAAAAGGAGAGAGAACAGTAGAAGGAAGCCCCACTCCCACCCCAGGTTCACCAGATATCAACTGATGTGGCTTATCTTGGGAATTTATTGATAAGGGGACCATAGTTAAGGATAATAATCATGCCTTACATTTGTATAGAATATTACTATATTTCGTACACAAGCATCTTTTGCATACAGTATTTCATTCAGTTTTCATGGCAAGCCATTAGCTGGATGTTGTTTTCCCATTTTAGAGATCAAAAGACTGAGCCTGAGTGCAGTGAAGGAGCTTTCTGAGATATATCTGCCATGCACCGAGCCTGGGGCAGGCCCTGGGCGCTCTGGCCTACAACCAACCCTTTTCTTCGGCTCCACGAGCACGAGGTCCCTGAGCAGCCCTTGCAGTCATGCTCCCCAAGTGGCTGTGGATGAGCCCCTCCCTGCTCTGGGCCTCCCCTTGTGGCCTGGGGAGTGTCTGTGTCCTACTCTGCCCCTCTTGGAGCTCAGTGCCATCACTCCCTGGTGTGCCCTACTTAGTGGGAAGTGGAACAGTTTAGAAACAACCCAGAAAGCAGAGAGAGCCAGACCACACAGTCCGGATGTCCCCACTCCAGGGTCCTAGTGCTGGCTCAGGGCCACTGGGCAGAGAAAAGAGCTCCCAGGAGGTGGCAGTGCCATTGGGGAGTGGGCTGGGAGAGAGGCCCCTAGTTTTCCCCTATTTCTACCCAGAGCTCATTTTGGCTGCTGGGGCCAAGGACTGGAGGGTGAGTGGCCCAGAAGATGCTGAGGAAGAAACAGGGAGAGTTCTGCAGCTCCCTCAGGGTACGCTCAGCCCCCAGTCAGTGCTGAGACCAGGTTCCAGAAACAGATTTCTTCTTTTTTTAACCACTTTTTTTCCCCATGGTGACCCACTTTTGTAGCTGAGGCCCCAAGATACTCTGGCCACGTCTCTGAGTTATTTTTCTGGAGGACAGGCTCCCTAGCGAGTCCTTGCTGCCTGCACTGTGGTTGGTGGGCCCAAGGTAGGATACCTGGCATCTTCTGGGGAGGGGAGGGCCCCCGGGGCTCAGGGCTATGGAACAAGTGCTCCAGGTTCACCTCCTCTCGTCTGGAGCCCTGGCTTGGTTTCTGAGACACAGATGGAAACTTGTGCTCCTGAGTCCTCATTTACTCGGCAGGGTACCTCCAGAAGGTGACCACATGTGGGAGAGAGAGCGGTGGACAGGAGGTGATGGTGCCAGCCAGAGATGCAAGATCCAACACCCACACACTGACTACTCCCTGCACACGCAGCCCTGGAGCGTCCAGAGAGCTAATGGAGCTGCAGGCGTAGCAGGAGCAACTTGGTCATGGGGTGGGAGCTGGAGGTTGTGCCCGTGGGGGCAGATGTAAAGAATTCCTGTCTTGTGACTGATGTGGACTGGGGAATGTGGACACTCAGCAGGAACAGGGCCACATCCCTGCCCTCAGGGATTTACATTTAGTTGTATACACACACATGTGCACACGCACATGTAGACATACACCTGCTTTCACAAGTAAATAAGGACACACACATAAATGCATATATAGGGACATGCCCATAATCTCACACAGGTAAAGATGCACACAGACATGCTCACAGTCTTGCACAACACACACACACACCCACACACACCCACACACACACACACACAGGGAAGTCACTGAAAACAATTAAGCACTTAGGTTCTGTTGTAACAGGCGTGTGAGAAAGGATTAGTCCAGTTAGAACAAATGAAGAAGGTTTTACGGTGGGAGTAGCATTTACATCTTCTACCTTGTGCACAGGGATGTGTAGGAATGGCATTCCAGGCAGGGGGAAAGTACAAACAAAGAGGTGGACACTCCCATGAGCCTTGTCTTCCCAGAGGACCCTGCAGGAGATCCATCCGCCTGGGATCGTAGTGCCCAGTACGCCCCTCATGATGTGGCTGCAGAGTGGCTAGCTGGGGGAGGTAAAGGCAGGAAGAACTGGCTGCTCCAGACCCAGGGAATCTGGGATACCCTGGGTTTCAAGTGCTACTGTACTTCAGTTGGTTAGTCCAGGCATCCAGGGGAAGGTTCCGAATTCTTTAGTCAAGCCCAGAGGTGGGAGCAGGTGCGGCAGGGAGGCCTTGGTGGAAGCAGTCGTTGTGAACCCAGGATGCCTCTTCCACTTTTCCCGTGCTTGTCAGCGTCTCCCGTACGGAAGAGGGATAATGGCAGCTGCAACTCTGAGGGTTGTGGTGGAGACTAGATGAGAAGGGTAAGCTCCTTACCCCGGGGTCTGGCACTCAGGAGGTATCCAGCGGTGAGAACACTTTCACATTTACATGGTGCCCTCCTCATTCATCTGGCTGATGCCTTGGCTTCCCTTCTGCCCAGGACCACCACTAGTTCTGGACCTGGGCCTCTGTGCTCCGACCCACCCTGGGCACACCTGTGACCTAGCCCCGAGGGCGACGTGCCCATGGGGTCTGTCCGGCTCTTCCTGTGGGAGCAGGGGCTGTGGCATATTTGGTCTTCATATGTTTAGTGCCCTGCACCTGTCTCGCAGGACAGGCTGAGGACCTTCTCTGAATGAAGGAATGAAAGTGTGTAAGCGCTTTGTAAATGGGTAAGGATTTACAAAAGTTAGTTAATGTGCTTCTCCAGAGAGTGAGCCTTGGGCAAAGGCATAATGAAGTAAACAGAGCTGGATTTCAAGACCAAGGCCAGGTTGGAGCCGGGCCTGCGGGACAGTGTGGGGAGCGGAGAGGGGCCACACCCGCCACCAGCCCAGGGCCCAGAGGGCAACCTGTAGCATCTTTGCAGGGGAAATCTGCCTTCCCTCCCATTTAATTTTCTTGTTCTGATTATAAGGTCAATCATTGTAAAGCACTCAAACTTCAAACAGGAAAGAAATACTTAACACATGTAACATGAAAAGTAAAAATTCCCTTCTTCTCCACCCCTGTGCCTGTGAGACAGCTAGGGTATGTCCTTACAGCCTTCCTCTGATTTATCCACTAACTTTGATTGATTGATTGTTTATGTTACAAAAGCAGGGCCCTGCTAAGCGTAGTTCTGCAACTTCCTTGTATCACCTAGCAACATACTGTGGACATTGTGGGTTTTTGTGTTTTGTTATTGTTGCCTTCACCTATACCACATTCTTTTAAATGACCCTATAATATTCTGATGCATGCAGGAGGTACCACTTATTTAACCAGTCCTTGACTGATGGACCTCTGGATCGTTCTAATGGAAATTGGGTTTTGAAGGAGGCCTGAGTGGTGAGGGTGGGATGCAAGCATAATGCTCTTCCTCCTTGGCCATCCCCGTCTCCTGGCTCTGCCTTTATGAGGTGGCAGAACCATCTATCCCAGTCCCCATCCCTATCCCAGGGCCTGTGCCTCTCCCAGAGGGGTTGAGGGGACACCTTTCCTCCTTTTTATAGCTTTGCCAACCTGATCCCCGTCCCCTGGGTCTGTTTGTCTTCCTTCACCAGGGTCAGGGAACCCCACCTGCCTGGCTCAGACGTTGTTTGCTCAACCTGTGGGTTTTGAGTAGTAGAAGGTCTGGACACATAAGCGGGGCCTTGGGGCAAACAGGGAAGGCCAGGGCAGGATGAAGCCAGGGAGTTGGGTGGGTTGCTGGGGTGGTGGTGATTAGGTTGGCAGGTTACCCTCTTCCAGGAAGGGGGCAGCCAGAGAGGACAGAGGCTGCTGTTTCTTGTGGCATTTGGGGAATTTGACGATGCAAATGAGGCCTCTGGTGACTATGAATATTCATTAGGAGTTCTCCCTTCCAAACAGTGGGAATTCTTCCAGGCTTGCTAATGAACCTGGGAAGCCAAAGGGTGGGAAGTGGTCCTTCTTCACTCTGCCTTTCCTCTCTCCCATCCTCTTCTTGTCCCCTCCTAACCTACTGGGTGTGACAGAGGCAGAAGCCAGGAGCGAGGCCTGGGTTCTAGGTTTGGTCTCCAATTTGTGGGCCTGACCTGTCTGGGCCTTGTCCTTCTCTTCTCCCATGAAAATCATGACCAAGGCCACCCTAGGAAAGAGCCTGAGGTAGAAACAGGGGAGAATCATGGGGAGCTGGTTAGAATCCTAGGTACTGTTAAGCAGGTGGGGAAACTGAGGCTTCAGTTGTAAATGATTTGCCCAAGTTATAAGGCAATTATGTGACAGCATTGGAGTTAAGCCCAGGCATTCTGACTCAGGATCTTAACATCTTACCTCCCTGCTCACCCCTGAAGCCTGATTAGACCATTTGCTGAGCCCCCCACATGCCTAGTGTAATCCCTTCTTGGAATCTTTGCGTTCCTGAGTCTAATCCACTTCTGGGAGGCCTGCCCTGTGCACCCCAGCCCACAGCCTCCTCTGCTTCCTGAACTCTGTTGCCCTTCTTGGCTAAAACAGTCACTCTACACTTGGCACAGACATCCTGGCTGAGCTGTTACCTTTTCAGGGGGGCACCTATTTCCTGAACTTTAGGGTGGGGCCCATGTCCTATACACCCAGCTGGAGGTTCAGGGGGTACCTACTTTCTGAATCCAAACTGGAGCATGAAGCCTGGTGAGTATGACCATCTTATAGACCACAGGAAAGAATGTGTAAAATCAGAACTGTCCAGGTTAGGGTAGCCAGTAATAAATATATGTGCATATATGGAATCACAGAATGAGACAGAGAGAAGAAAGGAATCACAAAGGACATCTCCAGCCCAATGGATTTGATTCTTCTTCTTCTTCTTCTTCTTCTTCTTCTTCTTCTTCTTCTTCTTTCTTCTTCTTTTATAGCCAAATCTTTTTTTCAAATGAAATCTTGCCCGAAGCCTGAAAAATAAGAGAGACAAAAGCAGGGCTGCTCAGGTGCAGGATGAGATGAGAGGCCTGGGGTCCCCTTGGTAACTCCTTCCCTTGTCTCCTCAGCAACATCTGAGCTCACTCATTACACAGATAGGCTGAGGCCCAGAAAGGGACAGGATTTGTGGAAGTTACACAGTTTGGTAGTAGCAGAGGCAGAATTAGAAATCACGTCTCCCTGGGAGACCCTGTCTACCAGACCCTGAGTTTTTGAGGTGCCCCTGGGATAAGTTCTGGGTCAGCCAGGTGAATGGGTCTCCACTCCCCTCTGCCTGCCCTTGACAGCCAGGGCCTTTTGGATACAGTGGGCTGCAACTTTTGTCTCCATGGATGTTTTAAGAGTAGAAAGGGAGAGGGTTAGAAGGAGGTGTGTAGGCAGAGAGGAAGGGAGGAAGGCAGGGCACTGTTCCAAGTGGAATTTGATCTGGATAATAGTGCTCAGCCTCTGGATCTCATTTGGTTCAGGAAGAGGGATGGGGAGGGGGTGTGGGGGAACAGTGCTGCTGCTCTGTCTCATTGAGGGAGGAAAAGGAATCAAGGAGTTTCACAGAGCCTAAAACCCAGCCCTGTGCCTCTGTAGACTTCACTGCACCATTAGTGCTGCTGAAGGTGGCGGGGGGAGGCGGGGGGAAGGCTGGCCTGTCTTGTGGCCCCCTCATTATGCTCCTAACAGGCTCCTGTGGATGTTTATTGGCCCAAATCAATTGATCGATTGTTTCCACCTGCTGTTTACACTGAATGTCTCTGCTTCTCTCCCGTGCCTTTGATTGTTCCTTCCTGGTTTGGGGGTCCTTCCCAGCTGTTCCCCTTCTCCTAGGAATTTTGGAGAATTCCATTTGAAGCTCCTTTAAGGGGCCCTTAAGCACTTGGGGATAAAGATAAGTAAATAGAAAGATGTGGACTGGAATAACAGGGGAAGAAGGATGGATATTGTCTCTCAGGGAGGACTTTCTCTCAGCCCAACTGTTTTTGGAGACCTAAAAAGCAGGCAGGGTCAGGTCAGCTGGGACTAAGGGGTCCAGGAGTTCTGGTTGTACCTATGTTTTTTGGGTTAGTCTGCACAAATTGTCCACTGCTACTCAGTGCTTCAGTTTCCCCACCTAAAGATGGTGTTCTCATCTTTCCTGCTTTGTGAAGCTGTTACAGGGTGACTCTTGTTACTTGTAATTGCATCATGGGGGCCCAAACAAAGCACAGCAAATATATTTGGACATATTGCCTGTACCCCTTGGAGCAAAAGGCAGAGTATAACCACAACCAGGGCAGGGGTAGGGATGGGGGGCGGCCCTTTACCTCTCAAGAGAGTTGCCCAGAGACTAACTAGACTGCCCTAGGGTGGTCTGGAGAAGTTGACTTGGCCTCGCATTGCAGCAGCCTCTGAAAATGGAGGTAGGTGGAATAGATCAGGAGTTCTTCCCCAGGAGGCCAAGACATGGGGCCAAATGTGGTTGCCTAAGTGGGCTGCACCTTTAAGCTCCCCTTCAGGCTGGGCAAGGATGCTAACGGGAAGAGGGTGCAGTCCCTTTCAGTGTCCTGGGGTTTGGTGGTGAGTAGTCCTTGTTGTCTAGGGACTTCCCATGAAGCACATCTTTCCATGGTCTCTCACAAAGAGACTCTAAGCAGAGGATCCTGTGCATCAGGACATAGCATTGAATATCATCAAATGCTTCCAACAGACTGTATCTCTATATAAAGCTGCTTTGTTTCTATAGAAATTGAGTGCCTAGAATCACTTAGCTGTGTGATATTGCATATCACTTCCTTTCCCTGAGCCTCAAGTTATTCATCTGCAAAATGAGAGGGAAGAGGTGATGAGAGGTTGGATCTTATTATCTCTAAGGATGTTCTAGTCCAAGAATATCTAAGGATATTCAAGTCTAAGAATCCTTGCTACTTGCTGAAGTGGCCATCTCCTGTTCTTGTGGTTTAGCAACTGTCCACCTATTAGATCCCAAGGCAGCCCCCACCATCACCTCTTTCCTAAGGCTGAGATGTTGCTGGTGGCTAGCTGATCATGATCCTTGGAGTAGTACTTAAGCCTTATTCTACAGATCGGCATGGTTTTTCCAAGCTATTTCTGCCTTCTGAGATGCAGATATTGTACTCTTCTGTCATCACCCACTCATCCATCCATCCATCCACCTATCCATCTATCCTAAAAATGTTTGGAGTGCCCAAGCACTCTACTAGACATTAGATATAGAGAGATAAGAAGACTAGCCCTGACATCAAAGAAATTAACTGCCAAGAGGTTGTGAACAGGCAATACACAGCAACTATACAATACAAAGCACAACAGTGTTTTGAAGTTAGCCCTAGATTTGATTTCTGCCTCCACCACTCATTTGATAGTTGTCTGTGTGATGGTGAGTGAGTTACTTAACCTCCTGAATCTGTTTCTTCATTTATAAAGTAGAGATAATAACACTAGGCATATTGAATGGAGACATAATTCTCAGTAAGTATTACTTCCTCTCTCCATAAGAGAGGTACAGCAATATCTTGATGAGCAGAGAAATATACAGAATTGTTGAATCATTATAATAATTATAATATAATGTAACTGTTAATTATACTTGAATAAAAAGAAAGAAAAAGAAAGAAAGAAAGAAAGAAAGAAAGAAAGAAAGAAAGAAAGAAAGAAAAAAGAGGTACAACAAGAGTGGCATGGCAGCACAAGATAGGGAGAGCTTCCTGAGATCCAGGAGCCCCAAGAAAGACCTCCCAGAATGGCTGACATCTGGAGAAGCATTGAAGCAAGAGGGATTCTGGTGTGAGCCAAGATGAGAGAGTGCAGGACATCACCACACAGCAAGGAGTAAGCTTGATCAAGGATATGTGGGGAGCACTGGTGGCAGACACAATGTATGTTGGGGCCAGGTAGGGAGAGCATTGACTTCCAGGATCAGGAGGAAGCCTTGGTTAAAGAGGCCGCAGGGGGGTTTTGAGTAGGAGAGGAGTCATGCCCCTTGGTTCCCAGGGCAAAGCTAGACTCCAAAGCCCTTGGTGACTAAACCATGACCTTCCTCTGGGAGCTGGAAATTGGGATCTGATGATGAGATTGCAAGGTCAGGACTAGCTGGGTGAACTTGGGTGAGTCGCTTGGGTGAGCTGTGTCCTTAGAGGTGAAAGTGGAGGAATGGATGAAGTAATCCCTCCGGCTTGGAGTTCCGTTGTTGGTGTTTCTTCTCCAGTCTCTTTCCTGCCTGCCTCTTCCTACTCTCCCTCCTTCTCTCTGTGCCTCGTCCCTGCCTGCCTTGCCAGTCCATTTCCTGTGGGCAGAGTGGAGCAGCTAATTTGCTTTATCCCTTGCTGCATCAGAGCAGAGGGGGTGGAGGGATCAACACCTCCTTCCTGGGTGCTGAGCATCCCAGCTTTGCTGTTAGGGAACTGCTGCCCGTGAAGGTGAACCGGCCTTTGCCTCCCTTCAGAGTTCCTTGGTGAGCTATGAGCTGAAATGGGCACCCCTCTCCCTTCCCCACAGGGGACTGGGGGAGGTACTGGGAGGGGCAGAAGGCCCTCGCCAGACCTGGAGAGCCATCTGCCTGGGTCAGAAAGTGCCCAGCAACTAGGCATGTGGGGGTTGTCTTAGCCTGAACCCATCTGAATCCTGATAGAGGGCAGCCAAGGATAGTGGAGCTCCTCTGGTGAATGGGAGCAGTTGTTTGGTGGTCCCCACCAGACGTAAGACCCCGGCCTTGGGGAGAGGTTGGGTTAATCTGACTGGCAAAACCTTCCAAGCTGGTGCCTATGGCTGGGAATCTTCCATGGTGGTGGTGGGGGACACAAAGGCAACAAATGGTATGTTCAGATATCTTTTCTTCCCACCTGGACAGAGCAGGTCACACAGCCAGAACTAGCTTGATGGCTGTGAATGGAGGAATCTGCCCACATCAGGTTATTAAAGGTTACAGGGAATACTTCCTGTCCCCAAAATGTTTCTCCTAGCATACCCTGAGCCTCCTATTAAAATTAAGCAGTCCTGCCAGAGGCCATACCTTAAAATGACATTGTTCCAGGGCACCTGGGTGGCTCAGTCAGTTGGGCGTCTGACTCTTGGTTTCAGCTCAAGTCATGATCTCATGGTTTGTGAATTCGAGCCCTGCATCAGGCTCTGTGCTGACATTTGGAGCCTGCTTAGGATTCTCTCTTTCTCCTTCTCTCTCTGCTCCTTCCCCACTTTATCTCTCTCGCTCTCTCTTTCTCTCAAAATAAATAAATAAACTTAAAAAAATGACATTGGTCCACAGTTCTGTGAATATTTAGTGATGGCCAGCTGAGATCTGGAGGGGCCTGTGCTGATGGCAAGGGGGAGTGCCAGGGGTCTCAGGAGAAGGGCACAGAGACCAGGAAAGGTGAAAAAGACACTGTTCCCTGACCATATTCCATGCCTACAGCCACCAGGAAGTTCTCTGTATCCGGTCGGTCTAAGGAGCCACCACCCTAGATTCACCTGGGGCTGAACCTAGAGGGGCCCCCACGATGCAGTGGTGAGAGGGGCTATGAAATCAAGCAAGGTCTGGGGTCATGTTTGGCTCCTTGGCTTTCTAGCTGGGTCTCTTTGAGCAGGTAATTTATCCTCTGTAACCTCATTGTCATCATCTGTAATACAATGTGTTATGAGGGATAAATGAGATAACGTGAAGCATTTAGAACAGCACTGGTCACACAGTGCGTACACAGAGGAACAAAGCATCTTGCTAATACTACAGGAGAAGTTTCCAGCCATGTTCCACAGTGCTCCTCTCTGCCTATTCCTCCAGCTGCCCATCAGTCTATCTTTCTTACTAAGCTTCTTTTTATCTGCCTTTTTTCTTCCCCTCCATCACTCAGCTCATCTCTCTATCTCTGGCCGCTGTCATGTTATCTCTCTGCCTATCTTGCTCTCATCTCCAGCTCTCTGCCTGTCTCCGTCCCTCCCAGCCCCTCCACCCCCATCCTCCCTCTCGCTCTGGCTGTCTCCTTGCCATCTGTTTGGCTGTCTGGTAAGCACTTGGTAGCTCTTCACTCCTGCCCGTCACTATCACCTCCTCCCCATCGCCCACTCCTTTGGGATTTCCTTAGTTGAGCCCCTCCCCCTACCCATCTCTCTCTGTCCCCTCTTTCCCTCCTGAGGCCCTGACCCAAGCCCCTTCCTGGTGGCAGAGGCACCCCTTCCCAGCACCCTGCCTGGGGTAGGTGGCTGCAGAGTAGAGCAAAGCCGGCAGATGAGGGCCGAATGCAGTCTCCAGAGGTGAGGGTCAGTCCTGCTAATTCCCCCGCTCTGGGTGGAAGATGTGGAGGCTTCATTCAATTATGTCACATCCACTTAGTTGCTCCACCCGGATGATGCAGTGCAGCCTGCTGGCCCTTCCCTGCCAGGACCTAATGGAGAGAGATCTCCTTCAGCCTGGCTCACCACAGGGGTCCTCCTGGAGCGGGGATGGGCCCAGCCTGTCTGGCCTCAGACTTCTCAGTTTGCCATGATTCGCTGCTCACCCTGATTACATCCAACAACTGGCCTCTGGAGTTTGTCCCTCTCACCTTAATCATTTCGGAATTGGATCTCAGTGCTTCTCATTCCATTACTGCCACCCTGCCTCCCCCACCTTAGCTGCTACCCGCAGGAGCCAGGCAGGCAGGCCCTGCCTCTCCCATGAGGTCTGAGGCCCTGGGGGTAAGCATACCAAGGAGGTGACTGAAGGGACACAGGGTCTAAGATCTGGGCCAACGCTGCCTCTGTAGTCTGAAATACAGGCATGTGGGCATCATCGTGGCATTTCTTCTGGGCATAAGGTCTTTACTGACTAAAGTCTATGCCAGGTGCTATAAGAGATCCCAGAGAAGCCCTCAAATTCTCTCCCTTTCCTCAAGAATCTTAGCCCTAGGAGACAAGGCCAACAGCATGAGACAATTAAGGGCAGTGACAACTACAAATAGAATTAGATTCTAAGAATGGAAAGTCAGATAACCAAAGAAAAAACATTGATTGGAAATTCTTTCATGTGTGTTGTGCTGTTTGTTCCTCACTAATCTGTGAGGAAGAGATTGTCTACATTTTCAGGTGGGGAAACTGAGGTCCAGAGACATTGAGCTTATCTGAGCTCAAGGAGCCGGCAACTGAGCTCTTGACAGAGCCTGTGGTCAAGGCCTTGGGGCCCAGTCCTTTCTTCCTCACTGTCCCTCACAGGCTTGGGTGGTTAGGGAAGGCTCTGAGGCAGGACCCAGTGGGCAGGGGGAAGGTGGGAGGACACATCAGGTTGGGGGGGTGCAGCTTGGGCAGAGTTCAGTAGCAGGAATGAGGACGCTAAAAGGGTTACACAGAGAGCACTGCTGTGGGGCCAGCTGTGGGGACATGGGAAACAGGGGCCTTTGCACAGGTCTGCAGCACGACAGTATCTCCCCCTCCGTCTGTTGTCTCTCTCTCTGTAGTTCTGTCTCCTTGCCAAGCCCCTAAGTGAGATGGGGCCTCCAATAACTCCAGGAGGGAGTTTGGACCTCAAGCTTCAGTGGAGGGGATCGCCTTCAAGAGAATGACCAGCAGACTGGTGTAATGGGATGAATTATGTACCCCCTGCAAAAAAAAAAAAAAAAAAAAAGAAAAAAAAAAAGATATGTCAAATCCCAAGTCCTGGTATCCAGAAACATGACCTTGCTTGGAAATAGGGTCTTTGTAGGTGCAATTAGAGATCTCAAGATAAGATCATTCTAGATTTAAGATTGGTATCCTTATAAGAGACTGGGAGATTTGAGACACAGAGATACAGGGGAGGCAGTGTGACCACAGAGGCAGAGACAAGAGGGATGTAGCCACAAACCAAGGAACATAGGAGCCACCAGGATCTGGGAGAGACAAGAAAAGATCCTTCCCTCCCTACCCCAGAGCCTTTGGAGGGAGCACTGCGCTGCCAATACCTTGATTTTGGACTTCTGGCCCCCCAGAACTGTGAGAGAATGAGTTTCTCCTGTTCTCTGCCACTCAGCTTGAGGTGGTTTGTTACGGCAGCCACAGGACACTGATGGAGCCGTGGACATACCTGTCCTCACTAGGAGAGTAGCAACCAACAAGGGCTGGTGGGAGCTGCATCTGCAGGTACAGTACGGAGACCCCCGAGACCACAGTGGGCACCCCCTGTCACATGGCTCACAGCACCAGGACTGGCAGAGAATTCAGTCCCTTGCCCCTTGCCTTTGGTGCAGAGGGTGTGCTGAACCATACACAACAAGGAGCCTGAGGGAGGCAATTTTAGGCCGAACAGAAAGCAGCCTCCAGACACCGTTGAGCAGTATGTACATGGAGCAGTTCGCCTCGAGACAGGGAAATGCACTTGCTGGAAATACAAACGGGTCCACTGGGGGCTTCACTCATGTGGAGGGTGATGGCTCCATGATGTAATATGAAAGGATGTTTCAGGATGAGGGTGCGGGAAAACAGCTGCCTGAATGTGCTCCTTCCCAGAAATCAGCCCGCAGGGCCGCTTCCTGATGGAGTACCCGGGCTGGCTAAAGCAGGGTTTTACTTCAGCTGGGAAATTCCGGGCCCTCAGAGTATAGCAAATCCAGGCCGCTAGTTCTGGAAGAATGAGTGGATTTTCCACCCACACCCCCTCCCTAAGACCCAAAGACTCGTGTGTATAAGTACTAACACACTGGTTTCCCTGGTAGCTCCTGGACTCCGTTCCACTGAAATCTTAAAGAGCAGAATTAACAAGACAGGCCTGAGTTTTGTTTCCAGAGCAGTGATTGAGAACTCTCCATGGAGGTCGACATTGGGAGAGTGAGACCTGGAGTATGTCTGGGAGTTAAGAGGAAGGAGGTAGTATCTGAAGACAAGGCAGAGGATACAGAGCTCCAGGGCTTGAATTACCCTCGAAGGCTCCCCCTCTCGGAGGCTGGAAATGGTTGGGTATCCCGACATACACACCAAGGAGGGCGAGGAGATGAGGCTGTGGGGCCATTTATTTGACCACAGGCCTCAGTGCCCAGAATGTTCCTCTCTTTCCTCCCTGCTGATGGCAGCTTTGTTTGGTTATGGCTTTTTCCTCTATGAAGAGAGAGATGCTCTCCAGCACACCCTCTATCTGAGCCATTTTCATTTACCACAGTCTCCTTCCCGCCTCCCTCCGACCTTTCCTTCCTCCCTCCCTGCTGGTCAAAGTGAGACCCAGAACCCTGTCGGTGCCTGAGGCCTCCCTCCTGCTTCCAGTTTATTCTTTAAGAGGTATGTTTATTGAGGACTACCTCAGTTTCTCTCTCGATACCAGGGAGAAAGTTATACGGCTTTGTGCAGGACTGAAACAGAACAAGGTCTCCCTAACTCCTTCTATTCTTTCCCTCTCTAGCTCTATCTCCTGGCTAATCCCTTTCTTCCTCCTTAGCTGGGAAGGCAGGCACATTCAAGGCAGTGGGATGCCAGCCATGTTCGTGTGTGTGTGTGTGTGTGCACATAGCTCAGCACACTAAGCACACCCTGTTTCTGCTGGTGGACACTGTTTGCAAGGTCACTATGCTTCCCCTTTGCAGCACACCCTCATCAAGCTTTTAGAGCAAAACAAGCCATAGGGAGGGTTTCTGGTCTGCATCCAAGCAGTACTCTCTCTTGCTCTCCTCAGGCCTCCCCCACAACTGTCAACCTCCACGAGGACCACATTATGCCCAATCTTTTACAGCCATTGTCTCCTATATCATTACTGCTGGAAGGGCCTGGAAGGAACTGGCTCACCCCTTGTGTTTCAGATGATGATGCTGAGGCTGAGGGAGGGACACAGAGGTCTGAAGTCATGCCTGGCAGAGCTGGAGTCAGGGCCTGGACCAGTTATGTATGTACCCGGGCAGGTTATATTTTGGTGCCCTTCAGATTGGCTTTTAACATTTCTTTAAATTTATTTTTTAATTTTAATTTATTTATTTATTAAACATTTTTTGATGTTTATTCAGTTTTGAAAGACAGAGACAGAATGCGAGCAGGGGAGGGGCAGAGAAAGAGAGGGACACACAGAATCCGAAGCAGGCTCCAGGCTCTGAGCTGTCAGCACAGAGCCCGACGTGGGGCCCAGACTCACCACCTGTGAGATCATGACCTGAGCCCAAGTCTGAGGCTTACCTGAAGAGTCACCCAGGTGCCCCAGATTGGCTTTTTTTTTTTAAGTGGGATTGGATTTGGTGCCAGAGAGGTGTTGGAGGTTTCCTACCCAAGCCCTGTCCACTTCAGTGGGAGCGGGGATAAGTTAATGAGGAAGCTGTGTGGAGAGACCGGAGTTATTTGGCACCATTTTACTTCTTTATCCCGGTGATGTTTTTGTGCCCTTTACAGAATCATACCCACTTGACCTGACTCTTTATGCAGCCTGGTGTCATGAGAACCCCAGTCTCCTGCCTCACCTATCCAGTCCACCCTCTCCTTAAATGCCGGCATCTCACTCAATGCACTGGGATACCATGTGCTGCAGGGACTCCTGTCTCCAGAGGATACCAAGACGACCCTGTGCTCTCTCCAAGTTCCCTCCCTTGTCCCATTACCCGCTTCCCTGCTCCTCTGGCTGCCCCTCGCCAGCCCTCCCCTTTCCTCTGACACTTACCTCTTAGAGATCTCTGGCCTGGAAGCTGCTGCCACATTTTCTTCCCACTTGTATCTCTAAAGCTCATTCTTCAGACCCACTCATTCTCATGGTGATGAAAAACTACATCCACATCTAAGTCTCAGCTGTATTTCCTGTTCCCCCATGCTGGCTCTGGTACCACCACCCCCACTCGTGAGGAACATGTGAAATGTGACAGGGGCCACCATACTTTTGCTCAGTGTGTCTGATTACTTGAAAGTTTCCCATGAGAGACTCATTTCTTTGGCTTAAATGCTAATGCCCCTAGAAGTGCTCACACACGAGGCCATTACCAGTGTTGGTGTCTTGAAGAATAGGAAGGGCTTTGTTAATGAAAATGAGAGGGCATCTACATTTTAGCATAAGCTCAGAATATAAGAGTGAGGCATACCGTTCGGGAATCTGTAGCAAATACAGATTGCCTAGGGCAGGGGTCTGCCAACTTTTTCTGTAAAGGGCCAGAAGTAACTAGTTTACAGAGAGTAAAATCTATCTGTAATAGTCTTTGTGGGCCATATGGTTTCTGTCTCACCGACTCAATTCTGTCGTTGTAGTGCAAAAGCAGCCATAGGAGTGTTACGGGCTGCGTTGTGTCCCCCAGATCCATATGTTGAAGTCCTAACACCCAGTATCTCACAATGTGAATGTATTTGGAGGTGGGTCTTTAAAGAGGTGGTTAAGTTAAAATGAGGTCAAAAGGGTGGGCTTTGATCCAGTATGACAGGTGTCTTTATAAGGAGAGGAAATTTGGACACAGACAGGTACAGAGGGCAGACCATGTGAAGACACAGTGAGAAAATGGCCATCTACTAGCCAAGGAGAGAGACCTCAGAAAAAACAACTCTGCCAGAACCTTGATCTTGGACTTCCAGCCTCCAGAACGATGAGAAAATAAATGTCTGTTGAGTAAGCTCCCATCTGTGGTACTTTGTTATGACAGCCTTAGTAAACCAATACAGCAGTATGTATACAAATGAGTGTGGCTGGGTGCCAATAAAACTTTATTTGTGAACACTGAAATGTGAACTTTGTATTATTTCTAAGCATCACAAAGTATCATTTTTTTGGGGTGCCTGGGTGGCTCAGTTGGTTAAGTGTTCAACTCTTGATTTTGGGTCAGGTCATGATCCCAGGGTTATGAGACTGAGTCCCACGTCAGGATCCCTGCTGAGCATGGAGCCTGCTTAAGATTCTCTCTCTCCTTACCACCCTCTTCCCCTGCTAGCTTGTGTTCTCTGTATAAAAAAAAATTCAAAATATCATTCTTTTGATTTCTTTCCCCATCATTAAAAAATGTGAAAACCATTCTTAGCTTACGGGCTGTACAAAAACAGGTGGTGAGCTGTGCTTGGCCTAGGGCTGCAGCCTGCCATTTCCTGACAAGAGCATCAGACATGATGACCAGGGTGAGGGTGAAGTTGTGGCTAGGAGGGTAAGCCAGCTCCATGTTGGGCAGGCCGTTCACCGTGAAAGAGGAAGCCTCAAACACTCTAGAGCTGGGGAGTGACATGACTGAAACTGGATTTTCAGGGCAGAGATCATTCTCCTTGCTGCAGATGGAGATAGGAGCTTAGTGAGTCTGCTTTCGTGCTGAAGCCAGGGAGCTGCCAGTGCAGCCGAGATTGTCAATTGCGTTCTCCAGATTTCTCTCTTCACTCTTGCCTGCTGGAATATTTTGCAATCACATGGTGAGAATCTTGTCTCCAGGAATTGCTACCCATCTTTCTCCAGCTGTCTCCCCTTTAGAGTCTCTGGTCATAGGACTGCAGCCACCTTTTCTCTAAGTGACTGGAAGCTAGGCTTTCTAAAGTCTGTGACACACATCCCTCTGCACCACTGTTGTCTTTCTGGGATGTTCTGAGCTCTAAGATGAAATGCTCACTTTCTCCTAAGCTCCTGTCTCACTGTCCATGGTTCCTGTCATTTTCAGTACTCAGTAATTTCTTCTTTGTGGATCAGACTGAAGACTGAAAGGGCTGTTGCCTTTGTTACCTCCTAAACCTTCTGGGGATGAAATTGTGAACAGGCGAGTCAAGAAGTGATGAAATGCTCTGTGTTTCACAGAGTGAGGTTTATGTGTATTTGAGTCATTGCTAATGTGATCTGCATTAGGGAAGCCCCTTCTGTTCTCAAACCTGTGGAGGAAGAGTCCAGTGACACTCTCTATCTCCCTAAACCTGGTAGGTGGTACCATTTGGCAGTGATCTGGTCCTGAAAGGTAGGTTGGGGGGAAGCAGGGAGAGGTGACCCTCTATGTTCCACAGAGGGAAGAAAATCTGGCTTGGAGAAAAGGCAGCCCACCCAAGGCTCCAACAAAGCCAGCAAGCAGCACAGTCTCAGTGCACTGTAGTGTTCCACAGTCACCAACACCCCAGAATCCCTGCAGGGCCTGCAGGGTTCCAGGGTTCCAGAGGAAGTGCCGGCTCCACAGCCAGTGCTCAGTACGTCTTGTCAGTAGCTTCTCTTACCCTGCCTCCTGTCCCCTCCTCACTGAGCCTCATGTCTAGGCAGAAAGGGCTCTCACTATTTTCTGTTTCTGGACCTTTGCATATGCTGTTCTGTCTCGGGATGCCTCTCCTCCTCCTGTCCTTCTAGATCCTATCAGTATCTGGGGCCCAGAACAAGCCCTGGCTCCTCCCTGAAGCCCTTCCTACCCACCCGAGCTTCTCCTTCCTCCAACTCTGAAGCTCCTGTTGTCTGGAGCCTTCACTGGCATGAACCACACAGTCTCATTACATCCAGTGCAAGGTATTCAGCATGTCATGAGTTTCCTGGTTTCCACCAAAAGATCACAAGGTCAGGAATTAAGCCATTGAGGTTTTTGTGTCCCCATCACATTTAGTACAGCCCTAAAACAGAGGCTGTTCAGTGAGTTCTGCAGGCAGCTGGGGAAGAAGGAAGGGGGGAGGAGGGCAGGATGGGGGAGGAGGAAAGGATGGTTGGAAGGAGAGAAGGAAAAACACTCAATGCTGAAAACCTTCGTGTCTTTGGACAGGCAAAAGTGCCCTCTCTAGGAAAGGACATTAGTGGGGAACCGCAGGGTGGGACGTGGGTAAGTGGCCAGCAATGGGCTTGGTTCCAGGTGGCATGGAACCTGGGAAGGACCAGCTCTTTTCTGGCAGTTATAGAATCTGAGGGAGGGGCACCTGGGTGGTTCAGTCAGTTGAGCATCTGGCTCTTGATTTCAGCTCAGGTCATGATCTCACAGTTTATGAGATCAAGCCCTGCGTTGTTGCACTCTAGGCTGACAGTGTGGAGCCTGCTTGGAATTCTCTCTCTCCCTCTCTCTTTGCCTCTCTCTCTCTCTCTCTCAAAATAAATAAATAAATAAATAAATAAACAATTTTTTTTTTTTTTTTTAGAATTTGAGGGAGTGTGTGCTGGTAAGAGGAGGGCAAAAGAGGAGGGTCCTTTCAGCCAATCACTGCCTCTATTATATTTCTCCTGGTGGTAGTGAGTGGAGGTGAGCCGGAGTCCAGGGGGTGGTTGTAGGGGGTGGGTGTTGATGCCATTGGTGACAGGAGATAAATGGATCCATCCCAAAGAGCAGCTCCTTTTCTAGAAATGTAGCAGTTCAGCTCTTGACTTCACTGCCTTGGAGTTTTAATTAAATGTCAAATATAATTTAAGACTGCAGAGCTGATGGGTGTATGAACATGGAGTCTGGTGCCTTATCTTTGTGGGTCTCCCCACCACATACCTAATTTGGGGGGTTAATTGATCACTATTTGAATGTGACATGAGAAAGCATTTGATTTCTCTTCTCCCCTCATCCTTGGTTTTGAAATAATAGTTGGAAGGGTAAAAATCAAAAACAAAGCAAAACTTGCATATATGTTTCATATAGGGAAAGAACTAACTGATCGGTTTGTAGGTAATTGGAGACCTACAGAAATATGTATAGCTGATCTGTAGTTTTTCTTTCCCCAGTCAGGCGTGGGGTGGCACAGTTATTGCCCTATTTTCTCTGCTCAGTGCTTGGTGCCTGATGATCTCACTAAAGCCATCCCACAAACTTCCCCTACCCATTTTGTGGGAATAAAGAGGAAGGATCCCATGACACCTCTACAGGTTGCCGGATGCAGTCAGCCACCGTCCCCAGGATCACTGCAAAAAGTGAGACCAATTTCTCCACTTTCCTTGTGTAAATGAGGATGCTGAGACCCGGAGAGGGAAGTGTAGTCATTGGCTGGGTTAGTGGCAGACCCAGAAACACAACTGAAACCTTTCTGAACAGTTTTAGCAGTTGTTTGAAGCAGTGTATGTCCCACGGAAATAATTAGGTAACTTCATTTCAATTCAGTTCAACACGTATGACATGGTGACTATATAAGAGACTGTAGGGAACCCAAAATTGTACTGGACACTACTCATAGGAGACATCTATGTCTTTAAGGGGGTGGTAGTTCTTCCTTTATATGATCGATGCAGTTATTCTCCAACACAACTATGTTACTTTCTTGTTTGAAGCTCTGTACACTTCTCCTTTGAACTCCTTTGCATGGTGAAGTGGGCCTTTTACTTTCCCTCCTAACCTTCCTCTGCAGCCTCTTTCCTGCCAATCTATGCTACACACTCCATCCTCCAGTCAGACCAAATTCTCACCAGTCCCAGGCATGACTTACTGCACAAAGCTTCCTCTGCTGAATCTCCACTTGGTTTGGTTAGGATGGTGTTGAGCTGCAAGTATAGGATACTGGCATGAACTTAAGTCTGTAAGACCTTATATTTCTCACATGCCAAGAAGACAGGCAGTTTCCATATGTTTGGCTATTATTCAGTTATGCTGTCAGAATTCCAGGTACTTTCTCCCTTTCCACTCTGCCATCCTTAGCTCGTTGGCATTTTGTTGTCCTGCTCAACAGCTGATGGTCGCAAGATGGCTCTAGTGGTTTTAGGCATCACGTTTGCATTCAGGGCAAGAGGAAAGAAAGGGACAGGAGCAAATCCATTTGTTCTTTTGCTCAGGAAAGCAAATGCTGCCCCAGAACCTTCCCCAACAGATCTCCTTTCACTTCTTATTGGGCAGACTGGGTTACATGACCATTGCTGGATACCAGAGAGCCTGGAAAGCCAAGAATCTGGCAAGGGCAATAAGGAAATCATGACTGGCTTATGGGAATGGGTTGATGTCTCCACTCCCTCAACCCTCAAGTGGGGATGATTTTGAGGTGTGATTTACACTATTTCCCAGAGCTTCTCTGTGGGCTTGAGCTTCAGACTCAAGTAGTGGGGTAGCGGGCTTAGCAAAACATATCTTCTGGACCATTCCTCTTTACCTTGCTGGTGTTCTCCTGCACCTCCCAAGTTAGCCACATTGGTCCTTGACCCAGGGTCTGCTACCAGGATGATCCAAACTAAGACATGGTCTTAGTCATCTAGGGGTTTCCAGAGGTCAGCATAGTGCTGACTTTAGAGTAGACCCCCAGAAGTTCCGTGGAGTGAGTAACTGGATAGCCAGGGAGGAAAGCTTAAGCATGGTTAAGTCACAAGGCAAAATGTCTCATGCAGTGTTGTGGCAGACATTTAGTGTTCATCTATGTGCTTCTCTGTGTTTCCTGTCTTCCGTGCAGTTAGGTGGGAGCTAGTTGACAAGGCCTGGCCGATGGCTGGGAGGGGGGATGACACATGTCGCTGTGTACAGCAATCTAATTCTCTCTTTCCTGCTATGGTTACATGGAATTTGTGCATAGACAAAGCAGGCAGTGCGCCATGATGCGAGCAGCCTAGATTTCTGAGTTCCTGCTTGACTCCTGACCCAGGTGGGCTTTGTATGAGTAGGAAGCAAACCATGTCAAGCCATGGAGATTTTTTGTTGTTGTTGTTATCACCGAGTAATCTAGCCTAACCTGCATGACTCATTCACCAACACTTACTTTTGAACTCCTCCTATTTGGTTCCTGTTGCTGGGGAGAGAGGTAAGTGGAGAGGCCAAGTCCCTGTTCCCATGAGCTCGTTGTCTCGGTACTTAAGAGGCGGACAGTTCTGACAGTGTTTTGCCAGTTCATGCCTTCTCTCCTGGGGGTGGGGAGTGGCTGTATCTTGGCCCCCTACCCTCTCTTTACCACTTCACTCCAGACATCTTTGGTGGAGAAATTAGGCAGATTATAGGTTTGTGGTGATACTGAGGCCAGAAGACACTAATATCTAATGCTTTCAAAAAAGTTTTGATTGCAACTCACAATGGAAAATATAGTTTACATTTCATTAGTATGCAATGCATGCATATGCATATGTACATGATATGCCAGGATCAATATCACTGGCAATATATTCTGATATTTTGTATTCTATTCAATTTTGTTAAAGAATACTCATTGTGGCCCACTGAATTGATTTCCATGACCCTCTATTGTGTCTGCAGTTTGAAAACAAAATGAGTCTATACAATAGAGACTTTAGGAAGCTAGAAGGTGGTGGCGGTAAACACTGTGGCCTTGGGATGGTCTGGGATGGTCTCCTGTAGGAAAAGGCCCTTGGGCAGGTCCTGGAGGATGGGCAGGAGCTGGATCAGTAAGGGAAAGTCATTGTGGAGAGAAGACTGAGCAAGACCTTGGAGGATAAACCTAGCTGTTTGGGGAATAGTGGTTAGCCCACCTGTAGGGGAGCGGGTATATGGGGGTAATGGGAACATGGAAAACAGGCAACAGTGATACTCAAAATCACTGATACCTGGAATATCTCTGATACCTGGAGGAACATGGGCTTTGACCAATCAGAACATACACCAGCTGTACTCTTTCCTGCCCTGAGCAATAGTACAACGGTAAGCCTGACCATCTTTCTGGAAACAGGACACGCAAAGAAAGGAGTTAGTTGTGAACAGGGGTGGAGGATGGTGGTGGAGCTGGGAATGGCAGGTTTGGGTACCAGAGACCCTTATGGGATAGAAAAACATATCTGTATTATTTTTTTTAATGGTTTTTTTTTTGAGAGAGAGAGAGAGAGACAGAGCAGGAGTGGGGGAGGGGCAGAGAGAGAAGGAGACACAGATTCTGAAGTAGGCTCCAGGATCTGAGCTGTCAGCACAGGCCCTGACATCAGGCTCGAACTCAAGAACTGTGAGATCATGACCTAAGCTGAAGTCAGATGCTTAACTGACTGAGCCACCCAGACACCCCAACATCTCTGTGTTATTATATTTTCAAATGTTTATTTATTCTTGAGAGTGAGAGCCAGTGGGGGAGGGGCAGAGAGAGAGGTAGAGACAGAAGATCCCAAGCAGGCTCCACTCTGACAGCAGAGAGCCTGATGTGGGGCTCAAACTCATCAAACATGAGATCACAATCTGAGCCAAAGTCAGATGCTTAACTGACTGAGCCACCCAGATGCCCACAATCTTATTATCTCTTTATATGATTCCAAACCCCTCAGGATTCTGCACATCTCATTCCCGGGTGAGGATCCTGTCTGGCTGAAGCCTGGGAGAGAACAGGACTCAGTGAAGGTCAGGGGCAGGTCACAAACAGGAACACCTGTGTATGCTGGGGCAGCCAAGGAGGCAGCCTGCTGAGATCCCTGTGCTCAGTGTTGCTGGTCTGAGGACTGAGGGATGCATTGGGGATCTGACTTTAGGTCCAGCCAACAAACTTCCTTTGCCATGAGTTTCAGGATCTAATAAAGGAAGTATAACAATGTCTTCCCTGCTGACCTCAGAATTATACCATGAACACACGATGATGAGCAGTTAGAAATCACCTTGGAATGAAAAAGTGGTTTATGAGCATAAGCACTGCCTTGGGGGGTAGGGGGAGCACTTTCCTCCCAACTTGCCTAAGGAGGAAAATTTTTGTTTCAATAACACAAATGTAATAGAACTGTCCAAAGTACATGATTTCAGCAATGAAATTTGTGGGACTTAACTCGTGGTTCTCTTAGTTTTATAACAGTGTGAAAATAATACATTTTTCATCAAGATTAGAAATAAAAACAATAATAAAAATCTAACATTTATTGTGTGTTGATTATGTGCCAGCCACTATACCAGGTACTTTGCATCTCACTTAATTCCCACAGCCAACCTGTACAATGCATACTATTATCATCTTCATTTTGCAAAGAAAAACGATGCAAAGCTGGTATAACTCAATTGATGATGACATGGAAATTGTTCCCACCTCCCAGGGAGAGCCCAGAAAGATGCAGCACCCCTCCACCCGTAAGTGATCCATCATGCTAGGCCTAAGTCCACAAATGCAAGGTGCGCTCCTTTGCCCCAGCCCCAAGCTGTGTGGGGCTGTCTTCCCCACAAACACAGCCACATTCTGCTCCCACCCCACACCCCTCTCCTCTGATTTCTCCTTGCCAAGCCTCTTAACTTCCCGAGAACTTGGGTAGGAATGTGGTGTATGGAGCAAGTGCTCTAGCAGCAGAATAATCCTGTCACTTTCTCTGAGGTCTGAGTGATCCTCCGGTTATTCCAGGACAGGGCCTGGAGAATGGGGAGGGGAGGGCAGCCATCTGGGAACTAGACGGGGAGTCTGTGTTCCTTCTCTCTCCCATACATATAGCTACCAAAACCCAAGGGAGGCTTACCGTTTCTACTAGGTCTTCCCTGAGATTCCATCAATTCCAGGGGCCTCCCCATTTTCATCTGCTTTTCCGGATCTCTCCCACCCCAAGTGCCCTCGGAGGGCAAGCTCCAGGCATACCTCCTCCATGAACCTTTCCTTTGTCTTTTGTACTCAAGTGCATCTTTCCTTCTTGGTAACCTGTTTGTTGACATTTGGCCACATGTGGTCTTTAGTGTTCATATTGTGAAGAACGTGTTGAGTTGAATACCATCAGTGGGGACCCATGGCTGGGACATTCCGGGAGGTATTTTTTAGGACTTCTCCCATTGGGAGAATGTGTTTACAAACTCACTTAGGCTTGATTCTGTCTGCCCTTGATAGATATTTATGAGAAAGGATGGTTTAGTGACCTTGAATTCCTCATTTATTACTTTTTAACTGTGTGCCATTGGGCAAATCAGTCCATTTTCTCACCCCCAAAATTAGGATCATGTATCTCAAAAAGTGGTGGTGAAAATTAGAAATAATTTATGTAAAGCATATAGCACAGTGCCTGGTTTCAATAAATGGTCCTGGGGTAGTAGAATAAACCAAGAATTGGGAGAACTGAGTTTTCATCCTGGATCTATGACTATTCAACTGAACTTGAACAAGATATTTCTCTCTTTGGAGCCTTGGTTTCCTCATTTGTGGAACTGGCATATCTGGATGATGTTTGAGATCTCTTTCAGTTTTTTTCCTTTTGAAGTTTTTATTTAAATTCCAGGGAACATACAGTGTCATATTAGTTTCAGTTGTACAATGTAATGCTTCAACACTTCCATATAGCACCTGGTGTTCATCACAAGTGCAGTCCTTACTCCCCATCACCTATTTCACTCATTCCTCCACCAACCTTCCCTCTGGTAACTGTCACTTTCTTCTCTAGAGTTAAGAGTCTATTTCTTGCTTTCTCTCTCCCTGTCCCTGTCCCTTTATTCATTTGTTTTGTTTCTTAAATTCCACGTATGAGTGAATCATATAGTATTTGTCTTTCTATGGCTAACTTATTTCAGTTAGCAAAATACTCTTTAGCTCCAACTATATCATTGCAAATGGTGAGATTTCATACTTCTTATGGCTAAGTAATATTCCATTATATATATCACACATCATCCTTTTTTCCCCTCAGATCTAGAGTTAGGGTTTAGGTTAGGGCCAGTGTTGGGTTAGGGCCAGGGTGAGGCTATGTGTCTGGTAACCTGTAGTTCAGAGACCTCTCCAGAGCGTTAGGGTTAGGGTTAGGGTTAAGGTACTGGTTAGGATTAGGAGTTGGTGGTTAGGGTATGTGCAGGATTGCAGTTCACAATTGCTGTTCTTTCCTTTTTTTCTCCTCCAAGTTTTCACTTAAATTTCCGTTAGTTAGCATATAGTATAATATTAGTTTCAAGAGTAGAATTTAGTGATTCATCACTTCCATACAACACCTGGTGCTCATCACAGTAAGTGCCCTCCTTAGTGCCCATCACCTATTTGACCCAGCCCTCTGCTTTCCTCTAGTAACTACCAATTTGTTGTCTAAAGAGTCTCTTTCTTGGTATGCCTCTCTTCCAGTTCTGATATTGTCTCTGACCCAGCATCTCCCCCCCTGCCCCCACCAACACCTAGATGAATGAGCCCAGGAAGACACAACTGGCTCCCAAGAGCTGCATTTTGAAGGAGCCTACTTTTTCAGAGGACCTGGTTGATCTCTCATTTGTGACTGGGGAAGCTTGGGCTCTTTGCTGGGTGAGGCATGGCTTGGAGAAGAGAGAATGGGCAGGAAGGAAAGAGGGAGGGTGTCTGAGAGGAGGATGGTGTGACCTTGAAGTTGAAGTCCTGTCATCAGCCCAGAAATGACAGGTTAAGGAGGGGCTCTGGTGTGCTGCTCTTCTCAACGTTAATTACTATAATTATGAGAAGACTTGAGTCTAAGCCTTAGATTTCCTCCACGTAAAACTGTGTCTTTGTGGCATCCGCAGACAAGGACGTTAGCGAACTGGCAGTCAACGCTCCATCAACTCTCCACGCAGGGAGGACTGCCGCTGACAGATGGAGGTGTGTATGTGGCATGGGTCAGAGCCTGCTGAGCACCTTCCCGCGTGCCTGGCTCCCCTTTCCCTGTGATCACATGGCTACTCAGCTGGTCACAATTACAGAGATATGAAGACATCTATTACTTCCTGGGGAGGGGCCAGGTGGTGGAGAGAGGGGACAGAGCAATTCTGAATGAGGAAAAAGAAGAAAAGGAAAAAGAAGATGGCACATCCATGTTAGAGGGGATACGGGGTCCTCTCAGTGCAATCCTGGGGGGAATGCCGTGTGTGTGTGTGTGTGTGTGTGTGTGTGTGTGATAGGGAGTGAGGGGCAAGGAACATCTGGTGGGGCTTGGAGAAGCCTGGCTTCCACTTAAGGATCTTACTCATTCATCAGGCCCCGATAGCCTGGAAACTTTCCTGATTTTGGAAATGATTATTCAGTAATTTCAATGTTGATTCTTGGCAAAATTCCAAAACAGAGGACTGAAACTGATGATTTGTGAGTTCTTGGAAAAGGAAGGTGATTGCTAGAAACCAGCATGAGTTCACTTGGAACACAGCAGATCAACCCACCTCCTTTCCCTCTTTTTGACAGCTATTAGACTGACAATCAGTGTGGCAGGGTGCTTCTGCTCAGCACAGGGTGGAGGGTGGTAGGTGAGGGTTACCCTTTGCCCAATGTTGTTCATGTGCACATGGGACTTAGGTATTGTGGGGTGGGTGTCCATGTAAGCTATCCCTCTCTTAAGTCTCTAATTTTATCCTGAACATACACAGGAGTGGGGGGGGGTCCCAACAGAGATGAGGGAAGGGGACCCCATGCCCACACTGCCACATTGGATGATTACATCTAAGGCAAGCAGGCAGGCAAGAGCAGCAAGGCTCTCTGGGAGGACCTCACCAGTAGATAAGGGGAGTCAGGCCTGGGCCCAGGCCCCCAGGACCATTGGCACAAGGCAGGGGGATGTATGTGGGGTGGGGTGTGTGGGGAGGTGGCTCTGGATTCCATGGTGGCTCAGGGCTAACTTAGAACCCTGGGGGCCTGGGAATAGCTTTAGACCCAGGGCAAAACTTGGGTCCTAAGTAGATTTGGTGTCCTCTCTCTCACCTCAGAGAGCCATCATAGTCCTCGCAAGTCAGACAGATATCTATGGCAAGGCCAGGGAGCAGACCTAGCCGCTGAGTTTCTGCTTTCTTTGCAGGTAGCAGGTAGCCTCAAGGAAGGCTGAGTTTTAGACAAGTGTATACAACCTTGGGAATTCTTGGGAATCTTTGGGAATCAGATCCTTAGTTAAGTGGGTGGGGACTCAAAGCCATAGTAACTTAGGCATGAAAGGAAATGTGACCCCATTTTATACTTAGAGGCTGCTGAGACCTAGCTACTTGGGTTGGTCTATCCTTGAACACACAGTGTAAAATCACTCATTGCAGCCTTGTGAAGAAATGACAAAGAGTGAACTTCATTTGTTAGTACATTTTGGTGGACCCATAGCTGCTAGGTAACTGTCCTGAAAGGGGGTTGCTTACATCTCAAATCTCAATCTAGAAGGGAGACCCCTAGTATTGTGCCACAGAACTCAGTCCTAAACTCTCTTCAGTTAAATGATGTCATTGATGATGTGGGTGAAGACACAGAGAGCAGGATTATTAAATTTTTAGATGACAGAAGGGATAATTGAGGTTCAGAGAAAGAGCTAAGGGTTTGAAAACATCCTGATAAGCTGAAATGATGGCTGAAACAAACAAGATGAAATTTAACAGGGACAAGTATTAAGCCCTATATTTAAGTAATAAAAATGAATTATGTAGGTACAGTATGGGGAAGCAGGATTTCAAATTAAAATCCTTCAACTGGGACTCATTGAACAGCAAACTGCCTGATGGAGGCAGCAGAGAGCAGCTGCTTTATGGAGCTCACTAGGGGAGTGGACCAAGCAGGTAGGGATGCAGCACCATGGGACAGGCAGGCCCGAAATGGGCAGGGGAGGAGTGATTTGTAGCACCCAGTCTCCGGATATGTGGGTTGTCTGAATCCAAGTGAGGCTAGGCTCCCTGTGCCTTGAGTCACTTTTGTCCTAGGCTTCCCTGTCCTGGTCAGTCCCCTCCTCAGCTGGGGTCTGCCCAGTCTCTAAAGTGGGGTTTTAAAAAAATTTTTTTAATATTTATTTTTGAGAGACAGAGTGAGACAAAGTAAGAGTGGGGGAGGGGCAGAGAGAGAGGGAGATACAGGATCGGAAGCAGGCTTCAGGCTCTGAGCTGTCAGCACAGAGCCCAACGTGGGGCTCAAACCCACAGACCATGAGATCATGACCTGAGCTGAAGTCGGACGCTCAACTGACTGAGCCACCCAGGCACCCCTAAAGTGGTTTTGCATGTCCACTAGCTCAGTGAGGGGCAAAGACTGGAAATGACACACTTATAGAGATGGAAAACAGATTAGTGACAGCCTAAGGTTAGGGGGGAAGACAGGGACCAGGAGGTATTTGTGGGGGAGGAGGAGGAGGTGGTGAACTTTGTGGTGATGGAACAGTTCTGTATCTTGATTGCAGTGCTAGTGACATGAATCTGCACCTGGGAGAGAAAATGGCACAGAACTATATACACACAGTTGTACCATTGTATCATGTCAATTTCCTGGTTTTGATGATGTAGTATAGTTGTGTAAATTGTAACCATTCAGGAGACTACGGAAAGGTCTAGGAGGTGGATCTGTACTATTTTTTGCTACTTCCTGTGAATCTATCATTATTTTTAAAAAAGTTAAAGAAGCCTAAAACAAAACAAAAACTAAGCCAGACTCTGCTCTGAGTGACCAAGCATAGGGGTAGAGGAGCAGATCTCCATTCAGTCCTGCAGAAATGCACTGTTAATACAGCCTGTGGGGAGGGCGGGGAGGCTTTGCCTGCAGGAGTCCCTTGGGGTCACTGGCATTTGAAGAGCCCTTGGCACAGCCTATAACTTTGGGAATATAACGTTTCTGCAAGATGGAGACAAGAACGGCTCCCCAAACCCACAGGTGCTCCTGGTGGATGGAGGACTGGGGACACTCCACATTCCTGGGCCCCTGACAATGAGTTTGGTTAGTGGTTGCTAGAGAGAGATGATCTGGGACTTAATCCTGGGAGGGGCACTCAATTGTTGGTATTATCCAGCCTGGAAAAACCTGCCACAAGTTCTCTAAGGGCTGGAAAAGTAGAAAGTAAAGGTTTCCTGGCTTGAGAACTTAGAAGGGGTGGGAGCCCTGGGGAGGCCCGCCCCCAGCAGTGCTGGCTGAGGTGAGGACGAGGCTACAGCTATGGGGCCACCTCAAGGAAGGCCAGCTCTGCCTTCGGCTCTGGGGGAGGTGTGAGGCAGAGAGTACACTGTCCTAGAGGACACTGCCGGAAAGGCACTGCACCGGGGGCCCTAGCAACTTCCAAGGAGGTGGCTGCAAGTGTGTCCTCTGTCCTGGTTCTGCTAAGAGTTTGGGACTGTATTTCTCTCTGCGTGCTGCTCCACCTCTCTCTTGGGGTCAGAAGAGGCTCCCACATTCCTGTCCCCAAAGCCAGTGGGATTTGAAAATGGATTTTCTGGAGAGGACAGAAGTGTCAAGTATTTCTACAAGGCTATCAAGAGGCAGCCTCTTTCCCTGATGTCCTCTGGAGGGGGGCCAGGTGGCTTTCCAGGTCCCTCTTCTCCCTTGGGAGTTGCTTGCTTGCTGGGGTTCCTCCCAGTCCCCAAGATTGGCACCCAGAGCATGAGCTGCACCTCAGGAGGTGTGCCTCACTAGGTGGGATATCTCACCTCATTCCCAGGGCTCCTTTCCAGGAACTGGGCCTTGGTCCTGTACCACCTCCTGTTTTTGCCAGAGTCCCTGAGAATCAGGTCTCTGTAGCCGATATTTCCATTGTCACTGTTCACTCTGTTGAGGCCCGTAGCCCACTCTGGTGATGGCATTCTTGGCACTGCTCCAGTTGTGCTGAGATTGGGTCTCTGAGTGACAGCTTCTTTGACGTCTCTATTTCCCCCAGTCCCACTGGGATGTCCTGCTCCTGCTCCCTTGGGGCCCATTCCTTTTGCACCCTCAGCATGTCAAGGAGCTGGCACCAAGTGGTTGTAGATTTTGATCTGTATTCTGGCAGCAAATGCCCAGGAAGGACTCTGTCTGGGGAGGGGAGGGACTTGAAGAGACTAGGGACATTGGTATGGGTCAAAGGAGCAACTATAATTCTCCAGACCAATCATGGGAGCTGGAGAGAAGGGGAGACTGTCTGTACCCATGCTAGAGACAGACACACCCATTAAGGAGGCATGGAGAAGACTGCATGTTGAGGCTCATTTCCACTCTCTGAGTCCAGAGTTATGGATGGCAACAGGGGTCTGTTTGGGTATGGGGAGCTATGCTCATTGGCAAAGGGGGTTGTGTCATCTGCTATGTGCCTTTTGTATTTGGCTTTCGAGGGACATTGTAGGGCTTACAAATTCTCCTTTTTGAGCTGAGCTGGTGAGAGCCCATGGATTGCTAATTCTGTGCCTATTTCATACTACATATTTGATAGAGGATGATCATGGAGGATAAAAAATGTGGGATCCACTTATGCCCAGGACTTTAGGAGAAGAAGCATCTGTGGCTTAAGGCACCAGTCCCTATCACCTGGTGCAGGGTCTGCCCGACCCTGGCAGAATTATGTTGCTGGATGAGGAGGGGCATGCAGTTTGCATTTGCTGTTCCCCCACTACCCTTCCTGAGCCCTGAATCACACCTGAAGTTCCCTCCCATCCCTCACACCCAGAAGGCTGCCCAAGGGAGCCCATCTCAAGGATGCTGTTCATAGACCAAACAGGGATTGCAAATTCAAAAGCCATTAAACATCCTGATAGCAACAGAGACTCTGATGGCAGGGATTGATGCATTAGGGCATGGGGCAGGGCAGTCTGTGGGGGACTAGGGAATCTGCACCTCAACTGAAATCATTGCCATACAAATTGTTTAAAAATGGTGTCTGCCAAAGAAGATACATCTGCACATAGAATCTGGCAACTGCGGATCTTTCCCTTTTCCTGCCGCCCTCAGAAGGGGTCTCTCCTGGTCTAGTTCCTCGGGGTTCCTCTCATACCAATTGGGTGACTCCAAGGAAATGGCATGGAGTGTGAGTTAAGGTCCAGTTTATTAATCTGCTCCCTAAATGACTTTGGGCAAATACTTGACCTCTCTCTGTCTTGCTTTACTCATCTGCCCAATGGGTATAACAATATCCTTCTAGTCCACTTTGAAGCATTGTTCTGAAGATGAAATGAAATAGTGTATTTTTAAAATTCCTACCTTATTTCATTCCACAGTGGATTTGAGGCAGCTTCTAAAAATACCTGTGATATAAAGGATAAAAATAAATAATATGTGAAATCATTTTGCGATTGTACTGTAAACACGTTCTCCTTATCGTTCCTGGGAGCAGTGCGAAAGTGATAATGGATATATTATTTCCCAGACTCATTTTCAATTTAACCTTGGCCTTCAGGGCCTTAACTGAAAAGCAGGGCTGTGGAGTGGGGGATAAGGGGTGGGAAATCTCAGAAGCCAGCCATCTGCTGGGCCCCAAGGTTGGTTTTGCCTGGGGATGCTTGGGGGTTGGTCAGTTCTGACTTTTTGGCCTCCTGCTGCTCTACATGGAGGCTTTCCTGGCAGCTCCATTATCATTAATGCCAAACTCCCTTGAGCATCCCCTCTGTGCCTGGCCCTGGCCTGAGTGTGCAGACACAGAGAAGAAAATGACTAAGTCCTGTCCTACAGGGGCTTGAAAGGAAGACCTGGGAGTGAAAGTCACACTGGGTTTAGCTTGATTGGTAAAGTTATTGATTCCTTCTTATTTCAATTCTTTGTCTGGACAAGGGACCCCATACCCCCCTCTTCCTCCTTCACAGCAATGCTGGAAGGATGGAATGGGAACGTGCTCTGATAGAAAAAAAAAATGCTATGCAAATGTAAAAAGTCATCATCTCTGTTCAGTGCTGCTTTGAAGTGATTTAGGAAACAATGGAGCTGTTAGGATGTTGGAGTGGACATGACCAGGAGGGTTTGCCTTGAACACTCCACCATAGAGTCTTTCAGGGACCTGTGCAGGACTGGGGGCCTAGACCACAGAGATGAGCCCTTCCCCACAGAAAATGGAATGTCTATCAGCTTTGGAGCATGTATCGAATATTTAGTATGTGCCCAGCATGGAGACAAGCATTATGAGTGAGAGTTGTTATGGGCTGAATTATGTCATCTCTGGCCCCCTTGCCAAATTCCTATGTGAAGTTCTAACACCCAGGGTCTCAGAATGTGAGTATATTTGGAAATAAAGTCTTTAAAGAGGTAATTAAGTTAAAATGAGGCCAGTAGGGTAGGCCCTAATCCAATTTTATAAGGGTATCTCACTAAAAAGAGGATATTTGGTCACACAAAAAGATACCAGAGACACTCACATGCAGACGGAAGACCATGTGAGGACACAGTGAGAAGACAGCCACCTGCAAACGAAGGAGGAGATCATGGCCAGAGCCAACCCTGCCAACGCCTTGCCCTTAGACTTCCTGCATCCAGACCTGTGAGACCATAGATTTCTGTTTTTTAAGCCACGGAGTCCATGGCATTTTGTTCTGGCAGCCTGAGCAGACTAATATAGATTTGCAAAGAAAAGTACAAAGTAGTCACTTCTTTAATGACTACTCATTGAGTCGAGCACTATGTGGGCAGCAGATGCGAGGATGAACAAGAAAGATGTGGGCTGCACTCTCAGGAAGCTTAAAGTCCAATAGGATATTGTAGCTGCCTTCAAGACGGGGAGAGAAGACCAGCACTCAGAGAAAATAGAATTGCATCTAATTATATGTGTGTATGTGAAGTTTAGTGGTGCTGACTTCCAGTGGTGGAATCGCAGAGAAAATAAAACTAAAAGGACATCATTAGGAAGGTTTTGTGGGGTGGGGGCTAAAAAAGGTTCAGGGGATGAAAATCTGGGCTGCTCCTGACACTTGCGGGGAACTTCCAGCTCTAGCAAGTGGTGCCCTGCCAATGCTGCTTACCTGGAAGGCCCCCCACCTTGGGGACTTCTCAGTGCTCAGGGCGCTGGCCAAGACAGGCTTGTCTCCTGGGCGCCACTGCTGCCACCCTCAGGCTGCAAGCTTCTGCTCTCGGGTGGCTGGGGCTTGGCTGGCCCTTGTGTGCTTGTTTGCTGCCATTTCTCCAGGCAGATGGGGACTGCTGGCTGTTTGTCAAGTTAGCAATTAACAAGTAATTCATTAGGCGCCTAATGAACAAATTATTAACCTGGCAAGCCATGTCCAGCTGCTGACTGGGAGTGGGGGAGAAATGACTATTAATAAGGTCTTGGAGTGGCAGTTGTAGTTTAGTGGTTAAGGCATGGGCTGGGCGACAGGAGATGTGGGTTCTGGACTTTTGGACCAATTGCTTTACCTCTCTAGGCCTTAGTTTGGCTGCTCACATGGTAGGAGTAATAAAGCCCTATTAGTGGGCAAATGAAATGTCAGAAACAGTCTGTATAAGTGCAGGGTATTCAGTTATATAAACTCTAAGGCCCTTCGTTCTAACTTCCTCTGATTCCACCTCCCCAAGCCAGTGTAAGGATACCAGGACCATCCCTATAACCCCTGTAATTGCTAAGTGTCACTCACAACTTACTATCTGCCTGGGGACCTAGTATATGCAAGGACAATACAGGGCAGGGAGCATGTGTATAATGTGTCCCTGCTCTCGTGCACTTGCCATTTGTGGACCTATCAGACATTCACACACAGCAACTAACTAGAGTATGAAGCAATTTGTGATAGGGCCAAGAGCCACAGAATTTCAGAGGGAAAAAAAAGAAATGTAACCCCAGGTGAGCAGGAGCCTTGCAGGAGGGCAGGGACTTGAAGAACGACTTCATTGTGTTTTTCTGATTATAAAAATAACATGCGCTCATTCCCCCAAATCTCCAAATAGAGAAAATTGGAAAGAAGAAGATAAAGATAATCCGTAATCTCATCAGCCAGAGATAACTGCTGTTGACATTTTTGTGTGTATCTGGGAAGGATTTTGACAGGCAGAGATGGGGAAAGGATATCCTAGATGGACGCAATGTCTTGAGTGAAAGCTCTGGGCTGGAGGAGGGTAAGACCTGTGGTGGGGGCTTTGGGAGATGAATGTGCAGACCGGGCAGGCTGGAGCAGGGGTCCTGGAGCAGAATGGAATTGGTAGCCGGTGGCGGTGAGGGGAGTGGGGAGGGCTGAAGAGGGCAGGAGGGGCCAGACTGTCACGGCAGAGGGTGTGTGTGAGAGCGCCTTGTGCATCGGACCAGAAGCCCCAGCCAGCAGGCCAGCCCTCTGCTCTTCAATCACACTCCTGATGCAATGGAACTTATCGATGTAGCTGTCCCACTTAGGAGAAATACTGCAAAAACCCCGGCAGGAAAAATAAACAAATATGAAGCTGTGGCAGAGCTGCCAGAGGGAGTGTGGGGCCAGAGGAAGAGGCAAAGAAGGCCTGTATTTAGTGTGACCGGCTGAGGCTGTTTCAGCTGTGTGGGCAAGTCTGCACAGGGGATAAGGGACCTGTTCTGCTTTGTGCCCCATCCAGCAGGGGTGACGTCCCTTCAGAGCCTTGTCTTACCCTAGGAGACATCTAATTCACAGATACTTTTTGTCTCATAGCAGCAGAAAAGTTTATAGTTGGCAAAACTCTTTTCTATGAGATACTTAAAAGGGTTTTGTAGGAGGCAGAGTTTTTCTTTGGTTCACCACGACAAAGACATTGATGGCACCACACAGTCCATCTCTTCATCCACATCCCATGTGTCAGATGGGACCATGTAATTGGTTCTGGCCAATGGGCCACGGGTGAAAGTGACATGGATCACTCTGGCCAGCTGTCTCCACTCCAGCTCTCTCTGCTTCTGCCTTAGTGACTCAGGAGGGGTTTTGTTCCAGGAGGAGCAGCCACAAAATGATAGCGTGTCAGTCTGGATTCCTGAGTGACTGTGTGGAGCAGAACTCCCTGCAAACTTAAGCTGAGATTGTCGTATGAAGAAGAAAGAAACATTTATAACACACCCCATGGAGACTTCACAGTTTGTTTTTTGCTGTAGCATAGCCTAGCTTAACAACCCATTTTGGTTGACTGAGGCTTGACATCTTACATTAACAGTAAAATGAATACCTTGCTCTGGACAGCTTTCCACAGTTTATTGTAGGGCAAATTCACATCTATCATTTCAATCCTAGGAGCAATTACATATTCGGGAATTGCCCCGTGGCAAGAGCTCAGAAAGCATTCATTCTTAATGTAATGACTTCCTTAAATCTCCACTGCTACACACATCCAATGTTTAATCAATCCCTCTCCCCACTATGCTCTAATTCTACCACTGGTTAGCTTCTAAGTGTGTTACACTTATTTGAATTTTTTTAAATGTTTTATTTATTTTTAAGACAGAGAGAGACAGAGGGTGAGCAGGGGAGGGTCAGAGAGAGAGCGAAACACAGAACCTGAAGCAGGCTCCAGGCTCTGAGCTGCCGGCACAGAGCCCGATGCGGGGCTCCAACTCACAAACCGCGAGATCATGACCTGAGCCGAAGTCTGATGCTTAACCGACTGAGCCACCCAGACGCCCCGTGTTACACTTATTTGTTCTTCCATCTGCCTCCCCACAACCAGGTTGGAAGCTCCTCGACACTGTCTTATTGAAGACAGTGTTTGTTGATATTGCACATCAGTGTCTACTGCAGCAGGCACTTCAGTGATGGCAGAACGAGCCACCAGTTGTGTATGGGCAGAGTAGGCCTACCATCACTGTTTTCTTAAGGGGCAGCTAAGTTAGGGGGCTGGCTCAAGGTCACACAACTAGTAAGTAGCACAGCCAGGAATGGGCCCCATCTTTATGACTAACAATCACAGCCTGTCGACTGTGCAGGTGGTTTTGAGGACCAGAGGAGATACTGCCAGGGTGCTTTGTGAGGCATTCCCATGATGTTTGCATTTCCTGTTTCTAAAGGCCAGTAAGGAGTCCAGTGTGGTGGTGTTAGAAGCTGGAGAGGGGCCTGGTTGGACTAAGGAGGGAGGTTGAGAGGACTGGGGCAGGGGCTCCCTGGGGGAGGACGCCTTGTCTGCCATACCCTCAGCAGCAGGATGGTGCCTGCAGTTTCGTGGATGCTCAATCCAGTGCCCCCTTGAACAAATGGGAAGGAATGAGCAGGCGAAGGGCGGCAGGAAAGGAAGCTGCAACCTGAATTTTGAAGGTACAGATCTGTAAGGGGGTGTGTAGGATGGGGAACAGGCACGGGCTCCCTTCCTACCCTCCTGCTATCTGCGTGCATCCCCTGGGGTTCACGTGGTGTCTGTCTCCTGCCCCTGTGGAAATGCTGGGGTTGGGTTGGCAAGCAGGTGATATTACGTGTGGCAGGCTCATTGTTGCACCTGTACAGTCCATTTAAGCACTCCCAGAACACTCATTAGCAAACACAACATCAGTCATGGGGCCTCCCCTATTCCTAGCTCCTCATGGGGCTGGGGGTGTAGAGGCAAGGCCTTTCTCATGCTCTGGTGGCCTGAATCTCATCCAAAGAGTAGATGGACGGAGCACACTGGAGTGGTGGTTCAGCAGGGGCTGCGAGCAGCACCTCGGGAAGAAATGCCTGCTCCCTCAGGGCTGATGGCAGGTGGAAGCTCTTGTGTAGCAGGGATTGGTTCTAATTAGTCATCAGATTCCAACAGCGGCTGGGTGTTTTTCTTGGCACAGTAGGTCTCTTCCAACAGACCTGTTCCTGTTCTCCTTTGGGGAGTGGAAAGGTCTTTGTCTTTTGAAAAGCTCTTTCACACCCTCATTGGACACTCCTGGTGTGGCTGGGTACCTCAGGGTCAGCCATAGTGTGATTTGAAGGGTGAAGGGAGTGGCTTCCCAGACACCTCCCAGAACTCCAGATCTTAGGACCAGAGGGCATTCAGAATTCATCAAGCAGCACTTGCAAATGGATTAGATGAACTTGCATGCCCACTGCAAGTGACTGGTTCCGGCTGCCTGGAGCGCTTGCATTGAGAAGTCTTAGCTGGGATCAATTAACAGTATCTACCTTGGTTAGGAGAAGGGAGGGGTGCATGGAGGCAGATTTGCCTTCTCAGATCTCATTTGAATGAATCCCTTTCCCCTGGTGCCTGATTTCCGCTATTAGAGAACCATTACCTCCCGTTAAGACCTTGTCTCTCTGTTCATATTTCTTTAAAATGCATGTGTGTCAAAGAGGAATACCTAGAAGGTATTGAAGAATTCAATGATTGATTGATTGATCAGAATTGATTGCAAAAAAAAAAAAAGACCATTCTCAGTTTTGCTAGTTCTGGAAAATGCAATGCACTGACAACTTTAAAATACATGGATTACCACTTGGCTTAGGATCTGTTTATCAGACTGCCTCTGAAGTGGCAGTTGCCTGAGAGGAAATGGGAGAGCAGGTCAGTTTGGTGGAAGGCAAGGCTGGAAACTGGAGGACCCCCTCTCCCACAGGGTATGCCTTGCAGTGGGGACACCAGGGGTCAGAGGTATTGAAGTGTTGACCACCTGGGGGAGGGTGCAGATCAGCTCTACTCTTTTCAGTTCAGAAACCCTTTCTTGGGAGAGACCGGTGTTCCTGGCACTCTTGCCTATTCTCTGTGGGCTATGTCTTCATCACCCACTTTGGTGGGGGAGTCAGGTTTGGGGAGAACTGAGGTTGTAGCTGCCCTATTTCTTTAGAGTAAAAATTATTGGGGTTGCTGGGCTGAAGAGCAGGGGGTGGGGGATTACATGCTAACAAGTAAGAGCCAGGCAGTTCATTGTGTCGATGGGAATTCTAATGAACTGTTAATGTACTAAGTCATTATAGACTTAGACTTTAAAGTGAAGAGTATAAACCAATCTAGCTTGAATTAAAAGAACTTAAGTGGCAAAAAAAAAATCGTTCGGTCAGATTTATCAATTTTTCCCAAGGAAAACCGAATGGGAGGAAAGAGAAGCATTGTAAACGGGTCAGTTAGATCCTAGTGAGTCCCGTAACAGTCCAGTAAAAGAAGTGTTTTGACCCAGGTCAGTGATCCTGTGCCTGAGCCTCTGTGCTGAGCTTAGGTCAGGAAAGAGGCATCATTCATTCATTCATTCATTGATTCCAGAAGCACACACTGGGCACTGATTATGTGCCAGCCTCTGGGAATATGGGGATAAAGAAGATGTAGGTCCTGTCTGCATAGAGGTTTGAGTGGGGTGAGGAGTATAGACAAGAAATCAACAGGCATTTTTGATAGAGCATGAGTGCTCAGCTTTGGAGATCTTGGTTTTCATGTCTGAGGAAAGGGGATGTTCCTCTTTACCATGGAGCTCCAAGTCACTGGAGCAGCCAGAGCTATGCCAAACAGTTCACTGGGTGTGGGCTGCTCACTCCGGAAGCAGATGGGGAGGCCCCAAAACTCTCCATGGGGTAGGGTCTGCCCCCCAAAATACTGACTGCTTCTTACACCAGCAGAGTGTCTCAGACATTTCAGAGTCACTGTCACATGCAGCGTCTCACTGGATCTTCCTTCTCTTCTGAGAGGTCTCTTCCCTGAGGATGTTAAGGTCACAAGCATAGCTGGAGTAGAGCTGGGGCTGGAAACCAAGTACACTTGGCTGGCTCATTCCATGGGGTGAAAGGGGTGGAAGATGAACTGGGGAGTTGGGATGGAGCAGAGACAAGGAGAGGACAGAGATTCTAACACAGACTTCTCAACTTATGTACGACTTAATGATGGTACAACTTACAAATACTCGACTTTATAATGGTGTGAAAATGATATGCATTCAGTGGAACCCATACTTTGAATTTGGATCTTTACCTGGTCTAGCGACATATGGTACAATCTTCTCTCATGATGCTGGCCAGTGACAGTGAGTGCAGGTCCCAGTCTGCCATGGGATCATGAGGGTCAACAACTGATGCACTGACAACCATTCTGTTTTCATCTACAGCACAGTGTTTAACCAGTTACATGAACTATTCAACACTTTATTACAAAATAGAATGGTTTTGCCCAAATGAAAATGTTCTGAGCACGTTTAAGGTAGGCGGGGACAAGCTAGGACATTCAGTAGGTTAAGGTGCATTAAATGCATTTTCTACTTATGATATGTTCATCTTATGATGGGTTTATTGGATGTAATCCTATCGTAAGACAAGTAAGGGTTGTAGTACAAAGTCTGTCCTTCCTTCCTTCCTCTTGTTCTTTCAACTAGGAAACCCAACTATGTGCACTGTGCTATGTCCAAATGGTACTGGACTCTTTTTCTTTTTTTAAGTTTATTTATATATTTTGAGAGGGAGAGAGAGAGAGAGAGGCAAAGAGAGAGGTAGAGAATCTCAAGCAGGCTCCACGCTGTCAGTGCAGAGCTCAACTTGGGGCTCCATCCCAGGAGGAAATGTGAGGAATCGATATCCAGAGTCTGACACTTAACCGACTGAGCCACCCAGGCACCCCCAAATAATACTGGACTCTTAAAGGTGGACCTCTAAGCCTAGTCTGGGCCTCCTTCCACAGTGCCACACTTCCCAGTTGGGGTGTTGCCCCAGGAGCCAGGTTGCAAGAATATGGAGAAATGGGACCACCCCAGGCCTGGGAAGATAGAAGAATCCTGAAGCTCCCCCTCCTGTCAGCAATGCAGACTCCCTAGTGTGGGGCCAGTGGATCTGGGGAGGCCCAGGCAGTGAAAGAACTCAGCCAAGGCAGAACAAAGGAGATAGAAGTTTATTGAATACACTGCAAGACAGCAGCAGGCAGGACTGTAAAGGAGAGACTCTGCCAGGAGGCAGTGGTGGGAGGCTGCAGTTAAGCAGGGAGTGAGGAGGTATGGGAACGTATGGAATGTTCCTTTTTTGGTACCTATGCCTGGTTGTTAAGTAGCCCATTGGTCAGCTAGGGCCTTTGGCTATTTTGAGATGGGTCACCTAAGGAGTCTGTTTGCACTCAGTCCTGGGGGTCACTGTGGGCCCCTTCTACCTTACTCAAGTTTCCACTGCTCAAGCCTACTGCTTAAAGGTGGCCTCCAAACCTGGTACAGTCAGTCCCTCCCCATCCAGGGAGCAGGGACCCACCCATTTTTGGAGTAGGGAGGCAGCAGGTGCCTGGACCCCTGGGAATGGCCTGCTTTGCAGATGTGATGACTTCCTCCATGTGATGACTTGGGCTGGGGAGCAAGAGGTGGGAACGGTACCCGATGGCTCTGCTCCCTTCTGCGGAAAGCAGACAACGCCAAGAACCCTGCTGTCAGGGAGGTTGATGGGCAGCTGGCTGTCCACGGGTGTGGGCAACCTGAGGGACTCTTGGGGGACTCCCATACAGGTTCCATCCTTGCGGACACGGGAGCTCTGGGGAGACAGATTCCATTTTGGCGTAAGGAAGAACGTCTCAACGATCCAAGCAGTTTGGGACTGTGGAACGGAAGGAGAAATGAGCACCCTGTCAAGGGAAATGTTTCTGTGAAATTGTCTTAGTTTTTACAGTTAAAAAGCATTTTATTTTTGTTTTATTTTACGGAAGTGCTTGAGGAAAGGTTACCTCATAAATAGGAAATTTGGAATCAGTTATATCTGGGTTCAAATCCTATGTTGGCAACTCACTAGTGACCGTGGATAAGTCACTTGGTGCCTTGACTTTTAAATTTTTTTTTTTTTATCTGAGAAATGCTCACCTCAGAGACTGTTTGGGGGCCGAAGGGAAATGAATTTACTGAAAAAAGCTTTGTAAGCTGTTGAATGCTAGGCATCTGTTAGCTCTCTATTCTTGTTGTCCTGCAAATTTCCTTCAACCCTGACAGCCTGAGGGCTCAGGATGATTGAAATTCTACCATTAGCAATTCATTCTTTTGGGTTAAACATTACCCCTCCCCCTGGTTGCTGCTGGGGCTAGAGAGGATATCTGGAAAGTATAGTGCACGGGGACAGTGGAGTGAGGAGGAACGTTTTGGATGATGAGAAAGTTCCCAGGGTGAAGAGGGTCAGGGTGAGGAAGGGGGGCCATGAAGGTAAATGTGCCCATCTGTCCAAACTCTACATTAGGCCTAGGGGAGGCATGTCTGCTCAAAGAGGGATATTCTGGTCCCTGTTTTCTGTCCAGAGCCCCTTCTGGGCTGCCTTCCAGCCCCCTGGAGACTGCCCTGGGCCCTTCGAGTGACAGTCCATTTCAGACCTAGCTCCAGTGCTCCACCCACTTTGCCAGGCTTGGCTAAATAAAGACATAGTCCCTGTGGGGAGCTGCTGGGTCTGAGAGTTCTCCTGGGGGGCAGCAGGCAGCAGGAGCAGGCTCCCCACAGCTTAGCAGAAGCAATCACTGCCCCTCTCCCTGGATTCTGCCTCTGACCTTGGGTAACCTGGCAGATCGCCAGTGCCTGAGAGCTGAGGTGGGTGTGCACGCTCAGACAGGCAGCTGGGATCTGCCAAGCACAGTGCTGGCATGGGGACAATGCTGGGGTGTGGCCTGGATGGTGCCAACATAGGCAGAGCAGTGCACTCAGGGCCAGCGGGGAGGAGGCTTGACAGTGAGCTGGGATATTTTAAGCTGATGGTAGCTCACCAGAAGGACCACTTACCAGCTCAGCTCTGGTCTCCATTGGGAAGTTGTGAAGCGGGCAGAGGAGAAGTGGGGTTTTGCAGTTTTCTCAGGACATCTGTGACTTCTAGTGAAAGAGTTTAGAGAAACAGTCCTTCCCAGACCTGTTCTGGATGAATGAAAGACACTGCCAAAAACTGTTGGGTCCCTTCTCCCTCTCCTCCATGATCTCCTATGTAGGAGAAAGCAGCAGAGAGGCCCGGCACCCTGGCAGGATGAATGCTTGGTTTCTGCGTTAGAAGGGGAAAGCTCATTAGACCAGAGTGTGGGAGGACCTGCTTTCAAGTCCTGGCTCTGCCACTTGCTGGTTGTGTTGTGACCTTGGCCACATCATGGGACATGTTCAAGCTTGAGTTGGTTCACTTGGAAGAGAAGTTAATTCTGCCACGCCTTCCTCTCAGGGATGCTTATAAGAGCTTCTGGATCTTGGAGGAGAAAGCCTTGAAATTCAGAAGTGCTATATCCACATAAGGTGGTTCTGATAGCTCCCTGCCCAGTAACCATCTGCATTCCTGCATTCCTGCTTCAGCAGCAGCTTCCTCTCCCTCTGATGGGCTACCCCAGGGCCTGGGGACTCCTTGGCATGGGTGGGGCTGCAGAGATGTCTCTGAGGCCCTGCGGAGAGGCTAAGTAAAGCCAGATTCCCACCTCCTGCCAGTGCCTACCTCAAAAGAGAATGATGAAGCATGGAGAACATTGACGGAAATCAATTAGAGAAATCAATGCCCCTGAGTGCAGTATGCATTTCTTCCCTCCTAATATGGTCCCACCCACCCTGCCTCAGCAACCCTGTTCACTCTTTGGGATCAGATAGTTTAGTTAAATCCCTGCTGGTCTTCATTCCCAAATTAGTTCTCTCCTGTCAGGCTGGGCATCAAGGATCTGGAGTGGTCCTATGGGGATGGAATGCTGGTGAGGGGGTCAGCCTGCCATTAGGAGGGAGACAGGGGGCTGGAACAGGGCTGGGAAAGGCCCCGGATGAGCTGGGTACCATGCAGCTATGCCATGTTGGACAGGATGCTTTCTAGGCTCTTGACTTGAACTCCAAGGATGAGGTCAAACAAAGCCCGCAGCAAAGAAAAAAAAAGAAATTTCAGTTTTTAGTGTTTTCACACTGTTGCTGGTCAGGGCAGGGAGAAAGGGAGTATTTAAGATGCTCTGAATTGGGACATGAAAACTTACAGGCTGGAGAGCCATCACTTTGCTTATTTATTTAGGGCACATGGGTTACCAGAGAGAAACCCTAGATCCCAACTGCCAGAGTTCGAATCATGATTCTGCCACTTAAAATATGACCCTGGCCAGGTTAAATCACTTTTCTTGCCTCAGTTTTCTTATTTATAAATGGTGCTGTTAAGAGCACTTGCCCCACAGAGTTATTACAAGAATTAAAGAAATATCAACATGTACCTTGCCATAAAGTTTTAATTATTTTTTTCATGACAGAGACTGAGAAGTCAGGGCTGGTCACCTTGTCTGTCTTGACCGCTGAGTAGAAGGCAAATTCTCTCCTCCTGGGACTCCATGACGAATCTGTCACCAACAGCTTAAAACTTTACCTTTACGGTGCCTCTGACACCTTTTCCTGTCCCCGCCCACCTCCTCCAGTCCTTGCCTACCACTTCCTGTCCACGCCCACCACCACCTCCTGTTCCCCCCCACCCCTCACTTCCTCCAGTCCTTGCCTACCACTTCCTGTCCACGCCCACCACCACCTCCCTTCCACGCCCACCTCCAGTCCTTGCCCATCACTACTTCCAGTTCACGCCCTCACCTCCTGGTCCACACCTGCCACTACTTCCAGTTCCTGGGTCTTCCCCTCCTGCCACACCCACCACCACCTCCTGTCCTTGCCAACCGCCTGCCTGCTTGGGTTTTGGGCCCTCATTACCTTAGGTGAGACTGTTAACAATTGCCTCCTAACTTCTCTTATCTCCATCTTTCACAGAATTGTCAGATCAATCTTCTGAAAATACCATTTTCATCATGTCACACGCCCTCTAAGAGACCTTCAGTAGCTTGTAGGGGAGCAAGTCCAAAGCCTTCCCAGCTTGGTCCTCCACTATGCATCCCAATGGGACCTTCCAGATTTTCTCCCATCAGCTCCTCCCAACCTTTTCCCCTTGGTTCCTCCCCACTCTTGGCCAGCTCAAACCTTTACCACTGTGATTTTACCTTGGCTGCTCCTTCCCAGAATGCTGTCCCCTGTGTTCAGTCAAATTCTACCCATCCTCCAGGTCCAGCTTGAGTCCTACTTTCCCAGCAAGTCCTGAAATCCAGTGGCACTAACTCTTCTTTTCTCTTACTTGGCCCCAGTCAGTGTTCCCTTGGGTTGCTTACTCTTCATGGGTACATGACCTAACTCTATGTGTAAATGCTTCCATGGCAGGAACAGTCCAACACTGTGTTGGGGATAGAAAAGGGGTCCAATAAGTCGGTGCTGCTTGATTGATTGCAGGAGACTGCTGGGCTGCTGTTCCATGTTTGTTCCTGACATGTCTTAGCTGACATTTTTTTTTTTATCCCTGGTTGGCTTTTATCTCTGGGGCAAGGGAACACCCAGCCTTCTTCCCTCCACTGAAGGAAAGTAAGGGATGAGATTCTGTGGGGCAGTACAGGTCTGGTCAGCTGAGCTCTGTGGCTACTGCATGTGCACATGCCTGTGTGTGTAAGTGTGTGTGTGTACTGTGGTGGGGCTTCAAGCTCCTGACCCAGTCTTCCCTCTCTGCTTCTATTGCTCTTGTCCTCCAGAGAATCCACTCCACAAGATGAGTAGGTCAAGAGAGATGAGGCAAAGGAAGAAACAAAAGGCCTAAGTGTTCTCCTTCCTTCCCCTCTGCACATTATAACTTCTGGATCTTTGATGGTGGAGGGGCAGGCAAGGTGGGTGGATGGGCATGAAAGTTACCTGCTGGTTAGCTCAGGGCAGCTGGGGTGGGCTCTGGAAAGCAGTCTGAAGGATACAGTACCTGGGGGTGTGAGGAAGTACATCAGTGAAGCCCAGGTGCTTTTGTTCACACATGCTCACTCTCCTTTCTCCCATGACTCCCTCTTGCAAGATCTCCTATCCATCATCCTCTACAAAGTAGTCTCTATTTCCCTTGAATAACTATAGCTTTTTATCTTCCCTTCTTATTCCGCACTAAGTTTTATGCCTTGTCATAGGTACCCAATTCTTTTTTCTGGATCCCAGAGGAAAGGGGTGACATTTTATGAACAACTGCCTATGAACCAGGCATCTGACTAGCTACTCTGTGTACAGTATCTCATCAAATTTCCTTAAGATTTTTTTTATCCTCATTTTATAAAGATTTTATAGATTAAATTGCCTATGGCTAGTATGTGTTCCTTTGTGTTTCCTCTGCAGATCCTGGTGGGGTGGGAGGCTTACATATAGCATGTGCTCAGGAAATAATGGTGTGGCACCTGGACTCCGCCATATCTAAGGGCAACGTAGGTTGAGGGCTGGGGTCAGCAGAGGGTGGGCTGTATTGGGAGAGGCTTGTATAGACAGGGAGGAAGAGAGGGCCCAACGCCAGAGGGCCCCACAGCCACAACAAGCTCAATGTTGGTCTGGCTGGTGTTGTCTAGTGTCCTTGTTAAGGCCAGTGATGCCTAGTCCCTGAAGGGCCTCAGCCACTCACCTCTTGCTACCAGATTCCCCTCCCGCCAAGAAGGCAAGTCAATGGGAGCCATGCCTGGTGTCCATTGCTGCTTCCTCAGCTCCCTTCACCAGAAAGGGGGTCAGGCAAAGCTCCCACATGTGTTTCAGAAAGTTGTCCTTCCATATATGTTTATTTATTTTTGAGAGAGAGAGAGAGAGAGAGAGAGAGAGAGAGAGAGAGAGAGAGAGAAAACGAATGGTGGAAGGGAGGAGAGAGAGGGAGACACAGAATAAGAAGGCTTCAGGCTCTGAGCTGTCAGCACAGCTGTCACAACCCAGGAGTTGTGAGATCTTGACCTGAGCTGCAGTCCTAAGCATAACTGCCTGAGCCTCCCAGGCACCCCCAGAGAGTTGTCCTTATGTCTAGCCAGGGTTAAAAGACAGTTAAAGTTTTAGAGGAGAAAGAGCGATGTGTTGATTTGGGAGCCGGGAGTAGAGTTAGCCCTTGGAAGAGGGAAAAGCTGCATGGGATACCAGAGCGCGTGGGGATGGTGGAGGGAATTTGGGCTACCAGAAGTCCCTGAAGTGGGGGAGGGGAGGGAGAAAGTTTATTTGCGGGAGGCTCCTAGCCTCTGGCCTCCAGTCTCCCCAGACTCCCCAGCAGCATAAGCCCTATGGGCTTGTTACCCTTTCATCTATACTTTTCCGAAGCTGCTTCCTTAAGTCCCCGAATTCTGGAAACGAGGCAGGGAGGTCCTGTCAGTTGTGGTCTTTTCCTAGAACAGAGAGGCCCAGAGGAACGGCAGGGAGGTCTGCCCTGAGGAGGCTTTCCCCAGCTCTTACCCCAAGCATTCTTGGACCCCGTCTCCCACTCCTTGGGTTCGGCCGCACCTCCATAGGGCATCATTCAGTGGAGGGCAGGGGGAGGGGCTAGGGCTCCGGCCGAAGCCCCAATATCAGCAAAAGGAGAGAGGTATTCGAAGAAGACCCGCGCGCTGTGCTTCCAAGGCTGGGGGATCCGTGTTCCCGCCTAAATCCGCAAGATGGAAGTTGCTCCCTCTAGCTCTTCCACTAGCGAAGGCTGATGGTTTTGTGAGTGACCCTTCCTTTCGAGCCCAGGTCGATTTCTAGCGTTTACTCTTTTCTAGAGACTTGTTCATTTAAACATGCATGGTAAAAGACACCACCAAATACACCTTAGATCCGGTTTTGAGTAGCGCCGAAAGTTTAAGGCACTGGGTGTACCCCACCCCAGTACCCGGGGTGCGCGCCGAATGTAGGAATGTGTGCACCAAAGCCGAGGGACGCAGGCAGCTCGAACGTTGCTGAGGATGTGTCAGGAGAAAGAGTGAAACTGGGGTGCCCGGCGTGCGTGGGCGTGTCCCCCGCGTCTCCCCCGCCCCGCCGCCTCGCCCCCTCTTGCCGGAACGTGCCAGCAACCTCACCTCTCCTTCAGCCCTTTCCCAGCCAGACGCTTCCTTTTTGGTGCCTCTGGGCGTTTACTGTAAATTCCGTGACTAAAACACGCCGGTGAGCCCGGCCCATCGACAGATGGATCAATCGCCCCCTTCTCGGCTGGGGGAGGGGACCCCTCCCGGTGCCTCCGAAGCGAGGAGCTGCGGGTTGCCTCAGGAGAGCTCTCGGAGCCCAGCCCGTCGCCGAGCGCGGGCCGCCAAGCTTGGCACGGATCCCTGGGCCGGGTCGGTCTCCGGAGCGCCCCCCGGGGTGGGGTTCCAGCCCCGGACCGATCCCTCTCGTGCGGTTCGGGCAAGTCCGCTGTTCTAGGAGGCGGTCAGGGCGCTCAGGCACCACGGCCTTCCTCCTGCACCAGGGGAGGAGAGACCACTGGGGAAGGGGAGTCTCGAAGGGCTGCAACGCCGGGGCATGCGGGGCGCCGGGGGTGTGTAGGGAAAGTTCTCGAGCCCCGCGTGGAGAGCACAGGTGTATGCGTGTTCGGGGCTGGACCTGGGCAGGCAGGCTGCGCGGGGACGCTGGGGGCTGGCGCTTGAGGGGGTCTTTCTTTTCTCTAGCACCTTCGGGGAGACACTCTGCTTGGACTCCCGGGTCCAAGGACGCTTCCGCTTAAGGAGGGTGGAGCCCCTCCCCAGACCCTGGCCACCAGGCCTGGGGGGGTTTTCGAGCGCCCCTCCCCCACACCCCGGGAGGGCTGGGATGTCTGGGACTCCCCACGCCCTCCGGCCTCAGCTGAGCCTCCCCAGGCCTCCAGGACCCGTGGACCGAGGCGGCGGGGGGGCACGGGCAGTGGGGGTTGGAGGGCGCAACCCGCCCGCCGCAGGGGGAGGTCTGGTGGGGGGAGGGGAGGGTGCGGAGCCTTTGGTGGGCTTGAGCCGTAGCCCCGCAAGCGGGTCAGTTTCCGGCCAAGGCATCAGGTCAGTCCCGAGAAGGGCGGGCGCCAGAGCAGAGGGAGTCAGCGGCGGAGCTCTCCTCTCGTCCAGCGTTCCCCGGCGCCACCGCCACCGCCGTGTCGCCACCGCCGCTGCAGAGTGTCGCTTCTCCGCCGCGCTCCCGCTCCCCGCGCCGCCAGCCGCCTGGGAGCCCGAGCGCCGAGCCCCGGGCGGAGAAGAGGGGCGCGGGCGCGAGAGCCGCGGCAAGGGAGCCGCGAAGGGGGAAGGGGGGGCGGGCGGAGGGAGGAGCAGGGAGAGAGGGAGAAGGGGGAGGGAGGGAGGAGAGCGAGGGAGAGCTGGAGAGAGCGAGAGCAAAGAGCGAGAGCCAGGGAGAGGAGAGGGAGGGAGACGAGAGAAAGACACACGCACGCAGATACACACGGTCACTGGAATTCCATTAGAAAAAAGTGAGACCAGCAAGGGTTAGCGGGAGAAGATTTTTTTTTGTTTGAATCTTTTCTTCGTCTTGGTGCGAAAGAAGCGACTCCGGGCTCTCGTCCTCGAAGCTCCCACCGGATTGTTCCTTGGCGCTAACACCCGTCGGTGGATTTCTCTATTTGCATTTTATTCTGACCCCCACCCTTGCTGCTTCCTTCCAGCCCTTCACTCTCAAATCGCCTCTCCCCCACCTCCCCAGTCCGCTCCTGGGAAGCGCAGGGGAATTGGACCCGCGGAGACTCGCGCCTTCCCGGAGCAGCGGAGGGGAGGACAGAGCGACGACCGGGCTCTCGGCTTGTAAAGCAGATATACCCTCACATACGTGTATATTTCATTTTAGTGGGCAAGAAGGGCGTCGAGAGGCAGCCCACCGCCCTCCTTACCCCCCACCCCAGAGGCGAGAATCGCAGGACTCGGGATCTTCATCGGGTGGACTAGCTTGGGATCTCCGCATTGGATTTGGGGCTGATTATCACTGCTTGGCTATTATTATTGTTGTTGTTATTATTTTTTTTTTTACCCAAGGGAGAAAGAAAAAAAAAACCAAAAAACTGTGGGATTTATTTAACATGATCTTGGCAAACGTCTTCTGCCTCCTCTTCTTTTTAGGTGAGTACCTGCGGGCGGGGACGGAGGAGGGCAGCTTGTCCGCGGGAGCCTGGGGGGCCGCGCGGGGCCGCGCGTTCAGGCGCCGGCAAGAAGCCGGGAACGCGGCGGGCGAGCGGGGCGCGGGCTGGAGACCGGCGGGGAGAGCGCGCCGCGGAGCGAGCCGGGCCCCAGCGCTGCCGAACCGAGCGGGGCCGGGCGGCGAGGACGAGGGCGGAGGGACGCGAACCGCTGCTGGCTGGTTACGAAGGGGCTTGGGAAGGAGACGTGGAACACCCTAACCATCCCCGCACATATGCACGCACACACAGGCACACTCGCTTACTCGCACACAATGCTACTAGCATTCATTTCTCCCAAAATAATGGATTCAAATTGCGGCAACTTGAGAAAAAAAGAATTGCAACTCTTGATTTGGAAGAGAGGAGGGTGGGTGGGGAGAGGCACAGTGTCGCGGAGAGAAAAATCATGCCAGTTCCATCTTTCTTGTCGGCTCCCGGATCGACTCGGGCGGACAGCATGGGTTTCTCCAGGAGCTCCTGCTTGGACGTGTGTGGGGGCAGCGATGGCAGCCATCCCCTCACCTGCCAATCAACCTCTGGAAAGTGCATCCCGCTTCCCGCACCCGGAAATCCTTTCCAGTGGCCCCGCTCCCTGGAACACTTTTCAAGTTTCTCCCCACCCTTTGCCCTTCCTGTAGCCCAGACCCAAGCCAGATACCTGGGCCGGAGTGGAGGGTTTGGAGCATCCATTCACTGCCTATCCTTCACCACCTCTGGCCGCGGGGGCACCCTGTAGTTTGTAGGAAGAGGAGGGAGGTCAAAGTTTGCTTCCTTGGATGAAGAAAGAGAGGGATGTTGGAAGAAAGAGATCTGAACAAAGACCAGTGCCCATTCTGTAAGCCCCCTCCTCCAAGGGCAGGGAGGAGGGGCTGCCTGGTGCCCCCAAACCTTGGGCAGTCTCTTTCCCACCCAGAATTCCCAACCTCTCACCCCCTTTTGTGCTATGTGAAATCTCAGTTGCTTGGGAAATAGGTTCAGAGAGAGCATTCTGGGAGTGGAGGTGAGGGAGAAGGCGTTTCTGAGGCCCTGGGCAGACCTGGAGTCCCAGGCAAGGCTGCTGCTCTGGAGAAGGTGCTCCAGAGAGGGAGCTGGGGAATGCATGTGTTGAGGGAGCACACATCTGCTTCAGTGTGGATGCTCTTCCCACCACCCTGGCCTGCGATTAGCCAGTGGTGAGCCAGGCTGCCAGGCTGGGTCCAAAGTGTACCCTTTGCCTCCTGGTGGAGGGGAGAGGGGAAGGCCTGAGGAGGTAGGTGCCTATCCTGGAAAGATTTGGATGGTCTAATAAGTGCTCTCTTGACTTGAACAGGGGATTTGAGTCAATATTGGTTGGGCGCCGGACCCTTTGTCCACCCCCATCCTTTGCCCCTTCCCAGAAACTTCCTAGGGGGCTTGGCCCTGCTCTAGGGTATGGCCTTGGAGGTCCTGCCTTCCTAAGTCTGAGGCAGCTCCTCTCTTGGGTAGGAGAGGGTGTGGGAGGGAGCTGGAGAGGTACTCCAGGCCCATTGTGATCCTGCAGCCCTTCCTGGCTACCCACTGCAAGTGGACTCTCATTCCAAAGGGGTTGTTATAAAACCTGACCTTTTCTCCCACTGATGGTCTGAAAATCCAGCTTTTTGGGATCAAGAATGAGCAGGGCCAAGAAGAAAAGAAAATTATATTTCAGGAAAAGCAACCAGATTGTGCACTGCTGAGCTGTGTACACCCCAGAGGGGGCTTCTAATGTCCTGGGATAGAAAACTGCAATATGGGCCCCTTAGTCCTGTCTCAGCACAGAACACCATGTTGCAGGCAGGCTTTTTTCAGCTGAGAGGGCTCGAGGAGTTGACTTTGTTCTCATGATATAGGTGTGTGAGAGCATGCATGCATGCATGCATGCATGCGTGTGTGTGTTTGTGTGTGTGTGTGTGTGTGTGTGTGTGTGTGTTTGCGTGTGTCAGAGATGCACCCTGGACTCTGAGATCCTGGGGGCTGAGTGGTGAGAGGAGGAGTAAGAGCAGGGGGTAAGCAGCCCTTTTGGTCAAAGCCCTTCCCTTGAGATGCCCCTTTCCAAAGCCAGGGCAGGGGAGGGGTTAACTGAGTGACCACAGGATATCGGAAGGCTGTGGGTTAGGCCCACCAAGGAGGAAGGGATACGTTGTTATTAAGGAAACTTCAGCCTCAGGGCCACTTTCCTGGCAAGGATCCTACTGTTGGGAGTTGGTTGGAAATTCCACTTGGGGGAGAGGTTTTGTGGAGCCTGAGACTGGGTAGGCAGTTTCAGTGTGTGAGAGGCACGGTGAAGCATGTTCCCAGGAGCACAGGTCTTCAGGGAGCACCCCCTAAGTTTCTGAGTGAGGTCTTGGGGTAGAGAGGCCTTTCTGGCCAGTCATCCTGACCTCCAGTGTTGACATGCCCAGGAGGGAGAATGAGCATTCTGGCTGTTGCCAAGATGTTCAGTACAGCTCCACGTAGTCTCTCGGTCCCCCTTGTCTCTAGGAGCTGTTCCACATGTCTTTTCTTGATGGATCTGAGTTTTTTCCCTGACCTAGAACTTGGGAGCATCTCCAGGGTACCCTCTGACCTTTACTCTTTTGGAATTCCTGGCCCAAGGCTCTCAGTTGCTATTTCTTTCTCTTGCTGGGCTTGATTGGTTCTGGGGGTCGTGACGCCAACTAGAAGAGCCAGGGATAGGTGCAGTCAGAGAGTTTGGTGAGAGGATTCACTGGCTCTCTGCAGAGCATCTTCCTGCCCCAGTCACATGTGCCCGCTAGCAGGATGGGGGAAGCCCTTGCTTTTGGCACAGGAGCCCAGGATTCTGTAAGGATTGTTCCGTGGGGCTCCGGACCCCACCTGCCGGGCATGCAGGGTAAGTGCCTTTATTGCCCCAGTCCCCTAGGCCAATGTCCTGACCTTTAAACCTGCCCACAATGCTCCTTTCTCAGTCTGTCTCCGACAGTGCATCCTCAGGCTCAGTCAAGATAGGAAGGGAGAAATCTGCTGGGATGTTGGGGTGAAGTCAGTGGAAGTCCCAGGGCTGGGTTATTCTTGAGCAGGCAGGCTGGCTGGCTAGGTGGGGGCAGCAGGTGCAAGTGAGGCTGGGTCAGCTCAGCTGGTTGTGGGTGGCCCACATGCACTGAGTCTTGCTCAGGGACCTAAGAATTTGCTGAAGCCAGGAAATAAAGCTGCTGCCTCTGCTTGGGTGGAGGACACCTCTCCAGCCAGTGCCTGGGCAGATGCCCCCACTCCATGCTGGCTTCTTCTCCGGTCTTGTCTCAGCCTGGCCACAGCCTTCAGCTCTTCCTGTCCTGGGGCAGAGGTATGGTCAATGGGAGAGGTATTATCTTTTGCTCCGGCCTACCCCTTCCTCCTTTACTTCCTTTTCTTGTGGGTGGGTGTCCTCCCAGCAGCGGTTTCCTTTTCCCTCTGCAGCTGTAGGGAGTGACAGGCTCGTGGTGCAGTGCTCTGCCTCTAGGTGTCGCTCTCTCCCTGCGGTAGCACCCCCCCCCCCCCCCCGCCCCCCACTGTGAGCAGGGCCTTCTGGGGGAAGGAATGAGAAGTGGCTGTTCTGGATAGGGAATGCGGTAGGGTGTGTGGGGGGGATTCTGAGGAGGGGACTTCTGGCCTAGGATCTTACAATGTTTTGGGCTGGATGGAATGGAGGAGGCCTCCCAGATCACTCCTGGGTCTTGGAAAAGGCAGTCTTGGCTCTGGTGCACAGAAGAGCTTTTTCTGGGGCAGAATCTGGAGTGAGGGGCTTGGAGAGGACAGGGAGACCAGGGAAATATCTGTGTCTAGAGGAAACCATTTTGGGAGCTTGATTTTGACAGGACCAAGTGAGCCCCTCCCTACCCTTCACTTCTGAATCTTTTTCCCTGATCCCCTTCCTTCAAGAGGCCTGTGGGTTTAGATGCTCTGAGGGTGATGGGTAAGAAAGGTGGCTGAATTCTGCTTGTTCACTTTTGGAGAGGTGAGGCTCCATGTGCAAGGCCAGAGTCTGAGGAGGGAAGCTCTTTCTCTTTTGTAATTGGCTTATTATTTGGCTTTTGGAAAGAAAAAAAAAAGGAGAGACAGAGGGGGACAGGGTTTTAGGGGAGGGTGGAAAGAGAGGGAAGAAAGAGAAGAAAATAGTAGATGCTATAGAGAGAGAGCGAGCAAGAGCACAGAGCTATTCAAAGAGCAAAGGTGATGGAGAAATAGACCTTAGGAGGAAGTCAGAGAGAGAAGTGTGTGAGAGAGAGACATGGAAAAGGCCCGTCTGGACACACACACACACACACACACACAGAGGAAATCGAGTTGCTTGTCAGGCTTGCCTGCAGCACTTTCTGTCAGTGGGGCTGGGGTAGAGCTTGTCTACAGAAATCCTGTTTTCAGCTCTCTAGCCAGTGTGCAGTTGGACTGGAAGGTGTGGAGGGTTGGGCCGAGGAGGCGTAGCTGCTCCCTTCCAGGCATGCCTTGCCTCAGGCCACAGGCTCAGGCTTGTCTCTTGGGGTCTTCTCTTAGGGTCTGGGAACTTAGAATGGACAGGCTAGGAGTCTGAGGGATCTTTTCGGCCTGTGTGTGACCTTGAGTTGTTATCTCCCTTCTTTAGGTCTCAGTCCCCCCACCCTCCCAACCCCATGGTAAAATGTGGGGGCTGGACACTGTGTCTCTAAAGTCCTAACAGACTAGGAAGGTTAAATAATATTCTGCTGCTTTCCCGGCTTAGCCTAGCATGTTGGCTGGACCTCTGGCTGGAGCTGAGGTTGATGGAGGTTTGGGCAGCAGGAAAGTGAGGGTCCCCCTCCGCATGCTCAAGCAGGTCCTGCAGCCCCCAGCTCTCTGCTGAGGCTGTGACCTTCTTCTCTGGCCTCCTGGTCTTTTACAGGGTCTGTGGTCTCTCCGAAGGATCTTCTGGCTTTCCCGTGCTCTGCTCCTGGGCCCAGGGCTGTGGGGTGACAGGGTGGAATCGGAAGGGAATCTGGTAGAACCAGGGCAGAATGACAGCTCGAATTCTCCTTCTGGTTTGAGGAGGGGTGTTGGTGTCTTGGAGTCCTTTCACAGCTCTTCCTCTGACGGGCTCTGTGGTGGCCTTGGTGTGCTTTGGAGTAAAATGGGTGTGGAGTTTCCCAGAAGGGCGCAAGCCCCCAGGCCTGCATCTTGGGTCAGAGATTATGGCGGCCCTCATTCATGCTTGTCTTCCCTCCCCACCACCCAGACGAGACCCTCCGCTCTTTGGCCAGCCCTTCCTCCCTGCAGGGCCCCGAGCTCCACGGCTGGCGCCCCCCAGTGGACTGCGTCCGGGCCAATGAGCTGTGCGCCGCGGAATCCAACTGCAGCTCCCGCTACCGCACGCTGCGGCAGTGCCTGGCAGGCCGGGACCGCAACACCATGCTGGCCAACAAGGAGTGCCAGGCGGCCCTGGAGGTCCTGCAGGAGAGCCCTCTCTACGACTGCCGCTGCAAGCGGGGCATGAAGAGGGAGCTGCAGTGCTTGCAGATCTACTGGAGTATCCACCTGGGGCTGACCGAGGGTAAGCCCAGCCGGGCCTGGCGGGGGGGTTGGGGGGGTGGGGGCGGTGGGGGTGGGGTGGAGGGATGCGGTGGGATGGGGGTGGTGGGGAGGGCTGCGCAGGGCGGAGGGCGGGGAGGTGGGGCAGGTTCAGGGTAGGACTTGGTAGTGGAGGGAACTGGCAAGCTCTCTGTCGCCCCTGCCACGGGGGCCTAGAACGCAGAGGAAGTAGGGGTTGTCGGAGTTAGCCTGGAGACATGGAGGAGGGAGAGTGACAGCTGGGAAGGAGACAGGGCCAGGTGGTGGGAGAAGAACAAGGCTGGAGAAAGGAGAGAGTAGGGGTCGGGAGAGGATGGATGGACTGATGGACGAGTGAAGTGGTAACAGAGAAGGGAAGGCTGGGGTACCCAGGCAGATGGAGAAGGGAGGGTGGGTCCTGTGCATGCAGAGCTGTGCTTCCAAGCAAACCAGTCCCTGGGACTCCCCGAAGCCCTGGGTGCTCAGCGAAGGGCAGTCCCATTTCTGTTCTTCCTGCTGCCAGGACACCTGCTCTTCAGGTGGCTTCCTGACTTCAGGGCTGGCCTAGGCACCTTCTATAGGGCTTGGGGCAGTGTGTGGGCAGCAGACCGCTTCAGGTCCCAAGGTGGCACCTTACCAGCTCCCTCCCCTAACAACCCACTCCACACACCCCCATCCTCCCCTCCGGACTACAGTGTGGGGGATTTGTATACAGTGCAGGGGGATTGGCCGCCTTGGTTAGACGTTCATTTCTTGATTCAACAACTGTTTATTGAGAGGTTCTCATCTGCCAGGCCTGTGCAACAGTGGAGAACAAGCTGGGGTAGCCTCTGGCTTCTTGGAGCTCAGAGTTTGTGGGGGGATGTAGATAAGTGAGGGGCTTTCTGTCACTTGGTGGTGTGAGTGCTGTCAGAAAGCACTGGTGCTGTGGTAGCCCAAGGCAGCCTCTTATGAAATCTACAGAGTCTTCCTGGAAGAGGCAGCCTTTGATCTGAGACTAAGGAGTGAGCTGCAGTTACACAGTGGGGGGCAGGGAGGAATGTGAGGAGAGTGTGGGAAGTGGAGGGGAGCTTGGGCAAAGACTCCCAGAAGGGAGTTGCCGGTCTGCAAGTGACTCAGTGTAGTAAGGTGGGGGGTTGGAAGTGGGGATGGGGTGAGGAGAGGGGAGGGATGTGGGACCTGGAGGGCAGCAGCTTGGCCAGCTGGCCAAGGACAGTGGCAGGAAAGAGGGAGGAGGGTTCAAGAGCTATTTAGGAGGTGGAATCAACAGGTCTTGGTGAAGAGAGAGGACTCGAGGAGGGCAGTTTTCTCTTTTCGGCAACTGGGTTGGTTCATAAGAAGCAGCCAAGGGGGGAGAGCAGGGAGATGATTCCTTTATTTTGGGGCACATGGCTCTCACTGGCCATGCCCTGCACACAGCTGGAGTCCAGGTGGGGAAGTGGCACTGGACATGGAGATTGAGGAGCCACCATTAGCCTGTAGGTGTGACTGGGGCCATGGGAGTGGGTGTGCACACACTGAGAGGAGGGCAGGGACAGAGCCCTCAGGACCCCCAGCATTTAAAGATGTGCCAGCAGGGGAGGGAGAGGGACCTGCAGAGGTTGGGGGGAGGTGTTGGGAGAGAGGTGGGAGGTACATCAAGAAACCTGGGGAGGAGAGAGGGTCCACAGTCTCTAGGACATGTCCCTCATGCCTTTGGGGTGAGCATTGTAGGTGGTCGCTGGGAGCAGAAGCCTGGTTAGGGAGTGAATGGGAGCTGGGGGCTGGGAGTGGTGACTGTGGATGTCTTCTAGAACTTTGGTGTGAAGAGGAGAGGAGAACAAAGGATGACTTCTTTTGTAAGAGGTGAGAGGGAGGAGCAGCTTGAATTCTAAGGTAGACTGGAAGTGATAGGGATGTCGAGGTGAAGAGAGAGGGCTGCACTGTGGAACAGTGCCCTGGATTAGCCTCGGATGGAGGAGCAGGGTGCTGGAGGGAAGGAGGAAACTGGGATCGGGTGTGAGGCTGGAGAATGAGGGATTCCTGACCAGTGGCCAAGATGGTTCCAATCCGCCTTGAATTTGGAAGTAAACCGGGCATGTAATTATGAACAGTGTTACCACCATTAATAGCAAAGTAATTCCTCATGTGTAGGTCTCCTGTTTCTAGTAGCTTCGAGTCCTAGAACTAGAAGTGAGCAGAGAGGGAAACACCGCCACAAAGCGCGTGATGTTTATTCTCTGCAAGGCAAGGAGCGGTCTTCACCCGGAGGATGCCTCTGTAGTGCGTGAAAACTGAGGTTCCTAATTCAACAGCTGGCTTGTTTAGTTTCTTGTTTTCTTTCCCATGGCCTTCAGTCTCAACCCAAGGGAGGCTGGGTGGCACTTGGGGGTGGGCTTGTTGAGGGCTTGCAGGATGGGCTTGTTGAGGGCTTGTAGGACGGATGTACTGGGGAGGGGACAGAAGAACTGCCAGCTGGAAGAGCCAGGTGGGCCACCTGAGGGCCACCGGAATGGCTCCCTCTGGCATCACCGTGTCAGAACACCAAGAACCTTCCTGATCGCAGCCAGGCAGTGAGGCATTTGGATGATAGCAGTGTGCGTTCTGTGCATTTATGCTGCATCCTGCCATGTGGTCTTCAAGGCCCTTTCAACCCAGGAATGTCAGCCTGGAGAGGCGTGAGCTGGCTTGTTGGTTCCCTTACCAGGCAAACGTCTGTGTAGCCCCTACTGTGTGCTCCAGAAGGTGAGAACACAGATTCAGCCATGGTCCCTGTGCTGGCAAGCATACAGGCTAGGAGACCCCTCCCGTGGGCCAACTCTGGAAAAGTAGACTCCCTGCTTTTCTCCTTCCTCAAAACCTACCCTGCCCCCATTCCTGGCTGTTAGGAGTCAGAGGTATTTTCTGCCCAGGGTTGGCCAGGGAAAGCTGAGAGGCCTTTTAACAGCAGGTAATGTTCCTGTGAGTGACAGGATCCACCTGAGGGTTAATTATTCATGGTGTGGGATGAGTGGTCTCCCTGGGGGAGGCTGTAAGCACTTCCTCCCTATTCTTTAATAACACTTAATAACCAGGCTTGGGCCTGGGGCGGGGTGGGGGATTGTGGAGTGGAGAGATCTGTGCGGGTTTGGACTTTGATTGTGGCTTCTCCTTGGTCCTGGCTGGTGGGTGCGATTCCTCTCTTCTCCCTCCACCTGAGGCTGAGCTGTGCCTAGTCTGAGGTCCTTAGCAGTGGACAGAGCTGGCGGTGGCAGGACTGTGGCCTCTGCTCAGGTCCTAGATGGTCCCAACTGCAAAGACCTAGAGATCATTCCATCCCACTCCCACTTTGGTGGGGAAGCTGAGGTGCAGGGAGGGGGGCTGGTAGGACCAGGGCCCCCCAGGACTCCTTATCCAGGCCCCTTTCCAGCTGCCCTGGAGAGATCCTGTGGTCTCGGGCTCATCTTCCCTTTCTGTCACACCACCACAACCACCAGTATCTTACATGGTGGCACCGTCACTGTTGGTTGGCTGCATGGGGGACTTGAGACCACTTCTTGACTTCTCCAAAAGTGGCACTAAAGTTTGAGGTCATTCTGCTCCTTCATATGTGAAGAGCAAAGGCCTCTCCCAGGTCATGGCCCAGGAATGTGACATCCTAGATCTAGTTTAATCTGGTTGCCAGGATGCCCGTGTGGCCAGGTCTCTGATTTCCCACTGGTGAATTCTGCCACAGGAACAGGCAGCATGGGTTGACTTAAATAGGATGGACCTTTTCTAGCCAGTCCTGGAAGAGGCTGTTTTCCCCAAGAGATTCCACCCCCGTCCATCCCGCCCCCAGTCAGTCATACTAGCTGATCCATACCCGCGGGCCTAGCTTTGCCAGATACGGGAGGGAAGGACCTGGTCTGGGGGAGCAGTCTGGCTGGCATAAGACTGACTCTAAAAAGTTAAACAGCAGCGCTACTTGTGTAAGAACAGTTTGGTTCAATAACACTTTTACTTTTGGAGACAGTATTCATAATGTTTAAGTACTTGGACTCTGGAGTCAGCTGCCTGGGTTTGAAACCTGGCACTTACCAGCTGTGTGACCTTGGGCCAGTTTCTTAACGTCTCTGTACCCCAGTTCTTTATCAATAAAACAAAGGGTAGTGCCTATCTCATAGATGAGAGAATTAAATGAGTTAGTACACCTAAAGCACTTTCAATGGTGCTGGTACATAGAAGGCTTAGTGTAACATCATTTTTATTACCAAAAGCTCTTGTATTATTTGGCCCTAACAAATAGCAATGGCTGGTAACCTCACCACCGGGAGTTTCTCCAGTGTCTGTGGGTAGAGTGGAGTTTGCTGAGATGGTACAGCCCTGTGGCAGTCCAGGGGGAAGGTGGATTGGGACTGGCCTGAAAGAATAACCTTTGGATAGTAAGATACCACTTGGGCACCCATTGTGTGTAACGCATTTGCTGGGTGTTGCAGGGCATGAGGGTATAGGGTAAAGTGAAGGGGGAGGACATTTCTCCAGGGAGAGAATGAACATCTGGGGAATCTGTACCATTTTTGGGGGGTCTGCCAGATATAGCAGACAGATGCCTTTCTCTGTGAACCAGCAGAGGGCTGGACAAGCCTGGAGTGCTAGCCTCTGGGTGACCTCATGGGCCTGGCTGAATGCGCCCTTTACAGGCAGATTCCAAGTCCCCTCTTCTGGATGGCTGGCACCTTCCTGCAGGTAGCCCCCATGGGTACCACCCCACATGTACTCTTCTTTAGGTGCTGGGCCCTGGGTGGATAGGAAATCAGTGTGTGAAGCTGTGGGTCATCACCTGTCTCCCCCGCCCCTTCAACACAAACACGCAGTCTGAGTGATTACCCATTGATTTCTCCTCACAGTAAAGTCTCAAGAGGATATTTCCTCTCCTGCCGAGGTTTTGGCAAAGGGCGGGAGTCCCCATGAGGAGGCGGTGGGTCTCCAGGGCATCCCTGTGCCATTTATCTCCTGTCACTCGCTTGCTTTTCCATTCACTGAATCTCTGATGCACCCAGAAGCCTCGAGGAGAAGTCTGAGAAGCCATCAGGTGGCAGGGAGTCAGTCAGACAAGCTGGGGATCAGGATTCCACTGAGAAGACCTTCAGCCCTATCATGGTGACATGATGGGAAGCAAAGAGGAAGTTCTCTGCCCTTACGTGGCCCGGGCAGAGCCAACCTAGTGTGACGAGAGACAATGCTGGTGTGAGGGTCAGGGGACCAGAGTCTAGTCTAGCTCTGTCGTGAGTAGCTGTGTGATCTCAGTCAGGTTGCTTCACCTCCCTGGCCCACCTCAGGGTCCTCGCTTGTGAAATGAGGAAGTTGCACTGAATGACTTTGGAGGGCCTTTGGCTTCAAATCCTGTGATTTATACCTGGCCTTCCATGGGCACCTCCCCAGTGCCTTCTTTCAAGAAGCATTTGGAAGGCCTTAGAAAGGGCTGGACATGCAGGGAGGTCAGTAGAGGAGAGTATTGGCAGTACTGACCTGCTGTGGGGACTTCTCTAATTGGTGAGAAAGAACTTACCTGTGTGAAATGCTCACCGTTTCATTCATAACTTGCTCTCGTCTAGTCCTGTAGGAAGGGTGGGCCTGTGCCTGACACTGGTTCTCTCTTCCAGGTGAAGAGTTCTATGAAGCCTCACCCTATGAGCCGGTGACCTCCCGCCTCTCAGATATCTTCAGGCTTGCTTCAATCTTCTCAGGTAAGTGGGCTCTTGCTGGGGCCTCCCAGTCCTCCTAGGTGCCCTGGTCTTCAGTTGGCTCTGCCTTCCACTGGCAAGCCCCTTACTGCTTCTGAGCTTCGGGTCCTCATCTGTAAAAGAGGAAACCATAACAGCCACCCCCAAGGTTGTGTGTGGAGTGGTGGAACGAGCCCACCATACAGTAGGTCTTGAATCTGAAACCTGGTGTCACTCTCCTAGTTTGTTATTGGTCTTGCCCTCCTGGGTCCTTCTTTCTAATTCCCAACTCTTCCGCTTTGGAATTCTACTTTGGTCAAGTTGCTCAACTTTTCTGTGCCTCAGTTTCCTCAGTTGTGCAGTGGAACAATACCTACCTTGGATTGTCATGATGTCCAAATGAGTTGATGGTTGTAAAGTGCTCAGCGAGCTGCTGGGCAGCACAGCACGGGTCCCGGATAGGAACTATTAGCTGTGGTTGGTGGCGGTAGTATCACTATTATTGGTTCTGCTCTGGGATTCTCCTTCCTCGAGGGGTCTTCTTCTTGAACTCCACCGTGAAGCCTCTGGTTCTCTGGTGCTTGGCCTCCCCCAGGAAGTGAGAAGGACTGTGTTAAGCTCTAGCTTTGCTTGCTATGGTCCTTGGGTAGGAGTCCGATGAGTTTGTTGGTTCTTTCTTCCTGGCCTGTTCCTTCTGGCCTCTGGGAGACCTGTGGGCCCAGGGCAGCTGCCCCTGCTCAGGCACTGGTAGGTGGGGGCCTTCCAGTCTTGGGAACTGCTCTGTGGGGGCTGGGGGTGAGCTCCTCCTGGAGCCACCACTGGTGCTTAAAGGTGGCCAGGCAGGCTGTTACAGGACAAGGCTGCAGGCCTCAGGTTTCTAGGAAGTTTTGTGGCAGAATGTGAAGGCTCCTGAAGTTTCTTTTGCTCTAAACCATTCTCAATGGCAGCACCACTGACATTTTGACCTGGATAATTCTCTCCTGTGGGAAGAGCTGTCCTGTGCACTGTAGGATATTTAGCAGTGTCCCTGCCTCTACCCTTTGGGTGCCAGTAGCAGCCCACTGAGTCGTGACAACCCAAAATGTCTCCAGACATTGCCAAATGCCTCTTGGGGGCACAACTTTAGTGTTGTAGAGAAGCAGTACTCTAAACTATGAAATGAAAGACTTTCCAGTAAGACCCTAAACCCTTTCAAATGAAGAATTCTCTAGGAGAGTGTTTCTCAAACTTTCTTTTTCCATTATGGCTCCGCTAAGGAGAAAAGCAATTCTCTGTAGAGAAATACTGTCTTAGTCTGCTTTGGCTGCCATAACAAAATACCATAGACTGGGGAGCTTAAACAACGGAAATTTATTATCTCATAGTTCTGGAGGCTGGAAGTTTAAGATCAAGGGCTGGCAGGGTTTGGTTTCTGGTGAGAGCTCCTTTCCTGGCTTGCAGATGGCCACCTTCTCACTGTGTCCTCACAGGGTGGGGTGGCGGTAGGGTAAGAAAGAGGGAGTGGGGTAGAGAGAGAGAGAGAGAGAGAGAGAGAGAGAGAGAAAGCTCTTCTTTTTCTTATGACGACACCAGTTCTATTATGGCTCTACCACCTCACCTTTATGACCTCATTTAACCTTAATTACCTCCTAAAAGCTCTGTTTGCAAGTATAGTCACATTGGAGGTTAGGACTTCAGCATATGAATTTGGTGGGCACAATTTGGTCCATAGCAAGTGCCAAGGAATACCTGCTTTTTTTTTTTTTTTTTTTTTTTTTGCCTGCCCAAGAACCGATTTTTGCTCGGTTGGGGGTGATACTCTCCGCTCCCATTGAGAATACATGCTCTAAGGGATTGAGATGGGAAGATACCTATATACCTGGTGGGAGAAATCCTGGAACTCCATCAGAAAGGAGGCACTGGCCAAAGGGTGACCGTCTAGATATACCCTTGGGCCCTGGCGGTGGTTGGGGGTGGTGGTGAATGAATTGGAGACTTCAGAGCCGATCCTGGTTAGTTTTGGATAGAAATCCACCTTTGGCCACTCCTTTTGAGACAGTTTTGGGGCTCAGGTGCAGGTTGAGAATATCATCAGCAGGTGATGATGGAGTAGGGATGCCTTGCAGCCCTGATGTAACCATTCCCCACCCTGCCAGCTGAGCACTACTACATGGGTGGGAGTCATTGGGTTTATCTCCAACAAAGAAATAGTTTTGACTTGTGCCCTGAAGGATGAAGGTCAGAGGTCTGCTTCCCAGACTCACACTAAACATCTTTCTAGCAGAAAATCTTTATGCTATGGGCGTGATACTCTGTAGGACAAGGACATTGACAAGACAAATGAGGAAATTATTGGGTTTCAGCTCACTGAATCAGCTTTCTTTATCTACTTCCCAGGTGAAACTGGGTCCCACATGACCCTGGATCCCTGGGCTCTGGGGCCCACTCCCCATAGAATGGAGAGGTGCCTTCGGGGTCTTGGCAGCTCCCCCCTCATTGCTCCTGTTGACCCCTCTCCACCCAGAGTAGCTGCAGAGATGGTGCATGGGTGGCCCTGTTGGAGAAACTTGGGCACATAACTGGGTGGAGGGCCCTGGCCAGGCCATTGAGAAACTAAGTGGGCCAGGGTGGGGCACACAGCAGAAGGAAGGCTGGATGGGGGGCTGGGAGGCCCGGGTACCACTACATTCTCTGACCCAAATTAACTGAGGGGCTTTGGGCAGGTCACTTCCCTGCTGCAGACCTTATGTTTCATTTTGGAAGAAGGAAGACCCAACCTTAGAGCAGGGCTCCCTAATTTTTTCCCACCAAGGCACACAGACAGTGGCATTATTGCCTGGCATACTAGGGTGAGCAGAGCATCTTGGAGCTCAGGGGAACATGGGCCCCTGTCTGGCTGCCCCGTAGGGTCAGTATCTGGGCACATATGTCACCTGCCTGTGGCTTGCTAGCTGGGAAGGCCTGGCCTGTGGGACCCAAGATCTGTACTGGCACTTTAGGATGATAAGGCTGCCACCCTGTAGGACTGTATGGAGCCCTTCTCCACTTCTACACACCCATATTTGACTGTGCATTGCCTCTTCCATCATCTGTGTGGAAAGGCTGTGAGTGGGGAGCATGGGGTCTTTGTGGCCCTTCTCTACACCATGATACCCCCAATCAGGGTCCTAGGAACTCAGAAAAGGGTGCTCCTGTATCTTTGGGGCTGAGTTGCCACTATATCCTTAACATCTACTGCCTAAGAATTTGGGCCCCTGTCATTGGGTCCTCCTGGAACATGTGTTCTTTATCTCTGGCCTCCTCTGTCTGTTTGGTTTTTAGAAAGTCCTGCTGGGATTCTCTTGGCAAAAAAGCTGCCAGGATTCCTCTAGCACTCTCTGATGCCAGAGGCCCTGGGGTAAAGGCAAACCTCCCCTCTGATCTGCCTAGTTCAAAGACTAGGCTTAGGGTTAGGGTCAGTGACTGGGAGTAGGATTACTGGTGTCCCGGTAGCCCTGAGTCTAAGGCCAGGAGGAGAGCAGTCTGGCTGTGCCCCGAACCATGGCCACAGTGATGTTTGAGGCATCCAGGTGGGAAGGGAGTGCTCATGGAGAACTGAGGTGTTTCTTGTTTCTAGCAATTCAGCTGCCCTTGCAAGCATAAAATGGAGTGTTTAGGGAGTTAGTCCAGTGCACAAAAAGTGTGGGCCTTGAAATGGTAGTCCAGGGTTTGAATCTTGACCTGAACACTTTTAATTTTTTTATTTTGAGAGGGGAAGAGGGTGGGGGGGAGAGGGACAGATAGGGAGAGAGAGACAATCTTAAGCAGGCCCCATCCTGAGCATGGAGCCAGACGCAGGGCTTGGTCCCATGACCCTGGGATTCTGACCTGAGCCAAAATCAAGAGTCAGATGCTCAATGGACTGAGTCACCCAGGTGCCCCACCAACCTAGCCACTTAGGGGAGTGTGATCTTGGGCCTCATTGGGCCTTCTTGAGCTGTAGTGCCTATGTTTGTAAAATGGGAACGTGATACCTACCGACAGGGTTGATACAGAGGATACACCGAGAATGGATGTAGGGTAACAGAATTAGTCATCCTCTCTTTGCTGAGGATGTTTAGTGGGGGACAGGGGGTTTGGGGAGCTGAAGTTGAGAGTCCCTCCATTCCTGGGTGTGACCCTGTGAATACTGAATACCAGCTGGTCGCATCTGGGGTTGCAGGAGAGGATGGAACAGGTGAAGAGAAGAAGAGCTTCTTAAGGGAAGGAGAGATCATTCAGGCAGAGAGAGGTTGTGGAAGGGTTCCATGGAGAGTGAGGTAAGTGGTACCTCTCTGTCCACATGGAGGGAGGCCCTCACTGTGAGGGGCAAGGGTCTGGGAGGCCCAGGCAGTGGTTTCCCTCGCAGTCACGGGCCTTGCCTCAGGGACAGGCTGTGCATTCCTGGTGAGGGACGGGGCCTCCAGGGACTCCATCCCATGCAGGCCTTAGCAGATGCATGTGTGTGGAGCATATTTATGCAAACCTGTCTTCTCTGTAGCTATAAAGGAACTCAGAGATGATCACCTAGGCCCACCTCTTCCCCTGACAGAAAAGGAAGCTGAGACCATGAGAACTGGGACAGACTGGATTGGGATTCAAGTCCTTGCTCCCACCCCTGTGCAGCGTCTGCCTCAGGCAGGTGCCTCTAAGCCCTGGTTTCTTCTTACACAGCAAGGGGCTGATGGAAACACCTACCTTCTAATTTTTGTTGGGACTAAATGAGATACTGCAGGTAAATCCTTACCCAGAGCTGGGGCATATTGCACTACAATATTTAAAACTTATTATGGAGTGATTTCTCTAAGGGCAATATGGCAGACTATGGCAGGGCTGGCCTGGAAGCTTGCATTTGGGAAATCGTTGCAAGCCTTTTGGTGACATGAGGCTGCCTCCCACCCACGATAGTGCTTGGTGGGGGCTGGAGTGGGAGGTGACTGGGCAATTTTCAGGGCAAGTAGGACCTGGGGGCTCCTGCTGAGCCACCCTGGCCTTGTTGAGCTACACTGTGGAGGGATGGGGATATGTGGAGGCTGGCAAGACATCTGGGTCTGGGACCTTTTGTGGGTTGGAGGAAGAAGCTGTGGGCGGCGTCTGCCTCAGTTGGCCAGTAAGCCTCTGGGGTGGACAGTCTTGCTTGGGTGGGGGCAGGAAAGGCCTAAGGATGTTCTTGTTTTAGGCTCCAGTGGCCCTTTTTTGGGGGCTCAGGAGTGGAGGGAACCCTGTCCCTGCCCAGAACCTGGCGGGTGACCCCTGACAGATGAACGCCACCACACTCTGACATGTTGTGATTGTGGTCTCTGTGTCTACGCATCCATGCCTGTCTGGGGGTGCCTAGCACTGTGCTGTGCTCCTACTACATATCCATAGAGGATAGACTAGTGGGTGGGCCTAGACTAGTGGGTGGGCCTGGTAGACCTAATTTGAATCTTGGCCTTGCCCTACCAGCTGGGAGACCACAGGGCGGGTCACTTGACCTTTCTGGACCTCATTTACTGACCTGTAAGATGGAGTGGCTGGGCCTGCCTGGCGAGGATTGGTGGGGACACATGCACGGTTCCTCATGTGGTACTGGGGCACCTTAGATGGTGGCCAAGGGCAGCACTGTTGAGGGCTGGAGGGAACTAATGGCTTAGTATGGGGTGTTAGACTGGACAAGGAAAGGTGATGAAGAGGGCCAAGCAAGTCTGAGGGGGCCTGTGTGTGCTGCATGTTAGGAGTATCTGAGGTTTACAGAAGGGTGGGTTGCTCATAAGTGCTTCATGGAAGAGATGGGGCGGGGACTGACATGTTTTGTTCAGTAAACATTGAGCTCTCTGTGTTCCTGATACTGCGTCAGACACTGCTTTAGAGTGACTCAGACTCATGTCCTCACTGTCTACTGGGGTAGGCAGACACCCACTTAGACACCCATGAGGAGGCTTATTGTTGGTGGCAGTGTGGACCAAGTGCTGCCGTGAGAGTTCAAGTATCCTGGGGAAATCAGGAAAGTCTTGGAAGAGGAGACATGGGGGCCTGGGAATGCCATTCTTGGTAGTGTCATGGCCTAGAGGGAGGCCTGGCTCACCTGGGATGATGAAGGAACCACACATCTTCTGGGCCTGGTGGGCTCTGAGAACAGTGAATACAGACCCTTGTGGCAGATGGGAGATTGGCCTCTCTGGGGTCTCTTCCCTTGGGACTCCTGCCCCAGACTTCTCCTGGATGGAGCTATGCATGACTGCTTGGCTAGGGAGCCTGGGTCCCTGGGGAGGGGCTGAGCTGCCCTTGAATGAGGGAGAGGCTTAGTACTGGGCTCCAGAGCCAGTCCTCTGTGAAGGTTGCCTCAGTGGCCATAGTGGGGCCTGACCCAGCTCTGCTGGGTGCCTAGGGAGGCCTGTTCCCTTCCCCTGCTCCTCTGAGGGGGGGCCTGAGCCTTCGTGTCACCAGTCCCTCCTCCCTTCGTGTTGCTTAGCAGGGATGGGTGAGCCAGGGCGTTACTGGCTCAGCCTCAGCCTGTGGGCTGGTGCCTCTCAGAAACCCCCTTCTGAGGCAGCCCCTGTGAGGTGGTAGTAGGGGAGGTTTGGGGATAGCAGGGGAGGCTCTGAAGGAACAGGCAGCCTCTCTCCCTGCCCCTCTGCATGGTGGCTTAGGTGATAAACTGCTTATCCTCAGGTTGTCTCCCTGAGCTGAATGCAGAAGTGTGTTATTTAAATTTCAAAATCACATTTTTCTTCTAACAGCTGTCAGAGTCTCTGAGTGTCAACGAAAATTGGGCTTTAGCCGCAGCTCTGTCACCTCTTACACCTTCCCTTTCGGGAAGAATTCATCTGGTGGCCAGGGAGAGCTGGTGTGGGGTGGGGCAGACGGGGACTGTGGGGACAGGGAGAGGGGAGGTGACTAGGTGGATGGGGTCGGGTGAGCAGTGACTCCGGCCATGCTGAGCAGCAGGTGGGAACACCTGGGAGGAGGCCAGCCTCCCCATCAAGGGGTGCCAAGGCGTTTCCCCCTTGTGTTTCATTTCTTCCCCTCTCCTATCAGTGCTGGTGACTCGGGCTCCTGTCAGTGGGTGGGAGGATTTGCTTGTACTAAGGTGTGAGCGGGGTGTTGGTGACTTCATGTTTCATTGCCTTTGTGTCCAAAGAAGAAGGCGAGAAGGAAAGAAAGAATGAGTAGAACAGGAGAGAACAAAGTTTAACCCCAAGGAAAGGCTTTGTAATGGTAAAATTTGACATGTCATGGTTGGGACGAGGTTTTTGGGGTGAAGACATTTTCTGGTACTTCTAAAACAATATCTCCCAGGGGCACCTACTTGCTTCCCCTTGGGTATATAAGCCAGGCTCTGCCAGCAGTGGGGATGTGGGGTGGTTCTGGGCCGGGTCTCTGCTCTTTAGAGGCTCTCAGATGGCTCTGCAAGGTTCTGTCTCCCTCTCCACTCCCTGAGCATGCTCCTGGCTTAGCCATGAACTATACTCACCTGATTTATCCTGGTGGAAGGCAGGTTTTTGGGTAACTGCCCTGGGAATGCCTCTTCCAACCATATCTGTTGATGCACTCCTTTAACCCCTAGGCTGTTGAAAGAAAGGAACAGGTCTGACTGGGGTCAGAGTGTGTGGAGGGAGGTGTGTGTGCGTGCGTGTGCGCATGTGCACTGTGAGCATGTTATGTCTTTGTGGAGTGGAATGTGTGTATGGATTGGTATGTGTATGTATATGTGGGGTGGTATGTGTGTGTGAGGTGGTGTGTGTGTGTGTGTGTGTGTGTGTGTGTGTGTGTGTGTGTTATGCCTGAGTGGGAATGAAAAAGTGGAGGGGGTGATGTGGCCCTTCTGTCAGGGGAACAATCATTGCCCTCAGCCCTCTTTTCTACCTTCTAGGGAAGCCCTGAGAACACTGGTGCAGGGGTGAATACAGAGGGACATTAGAGGATGGGAAGGCTATCTTCACGTGATTAACAAAAATAATTAGTGGACTAAACCTCTGTATGTGTATTTTGGGGCTTCCTACAGTGTGGAGGTTATGTCATCTTCTGGATGCTTCCGTCCCCTCCTGCAGAAGCAATGTGTATGTGAATTCATTCTTTAGATTCCAGGAAAATCCCTTGGGTGCTGTGCCCTGTTCTAGGTGCTGGGGAAATGTCAGTGAACAAACAAGGCAAGGGAGACTGTTGCTCTTATGGAGCTGATTTCGATTAGCCTGAGACAGAGAAAAACAGAAAACAAGCCAACAAACAAATTAACAGCAACAACAGAAAGATAGTGCTGAATGGCATGCAAGGATTAAATAGGAGGACAGGACAGAGGTGGCTGGTGGGTCATCCAGATTGGGAATGCCAAAATCTGATTCCCTGGAAGGATCCAGCCATGGGAAGTCTGTGGAATGGCAGAGAGCACATCTAGGGAAAGGTCCCCAGGGCAGGACACTGTGAGGGAGGGTGGGGCCTGGGACCCAGCGAGTGAGGTAGAGGTGGTGGTTTGGGAGGTTGGGCACCTAGGCAGGCAGGGGCCAGATCACTGGGATGCTGCAGGTAAGTTAAGGACTGTGGATTTCATTTTAAGAGTGATGCGAAACCTCAGTATGAGTTATGCTTTTTTTTTTTTAATTTTTTTAACGTTTATTTATTTTTGAGACAGAGAGAGACAGAGCATGAACGGGGGAGGGGCAGAGAGAGAGGGAGACACAGAATCGGAAGCAGGCTCCAGGCTCTGAGCTATCAGCCCAGAGCCCGACGCGGGGCTCGAACTCACGGACTGCGAGATCGTGACCTGAGCTGAAGTCGGACGCTTAACCGACTGAGCCACCCAGGCGCCCCGAGTTATGCTTTTGAAAAGCTTACTCTTGCACTGTGACAGAGTGGATCATGGGGCAGGGAGGGGCATGGGCAGCGGTGGGAGCCAGAGAGCAGTTAGAGGCTGTTGCACTGGCCAGAGTCCTAAGACAGTAGGGTGTACGATCTGGGATCTGTGGTGGCACAGAGCTAAGGACAACTGTGGTAATTTAGGCTTGAACAACAATGGGACGGCCATATATCAGTATGGGGAAGGGGGAGGAGAGTTCTCTGTCTGCCACAGTAGGCTGGAGATACTAGTCAGACCTTTAGACCTCTGTCTGGAAATGCCAAGTAGGCAGTTGGATGTAAGCCTGGAGTTCTGAGGAGAGGTTAGGGTTGATATATAGATTGAGAGTCGTTAGCATATAGATGGTGTTTAAAGCTCTGGACCCATGAGGTCACCTAGTGAGAGTGTGTGGACTGAGGGGGAGGTAGGTGGGGGCTCTCCAATGCAGAGGATGAAGAGCTAGCGCAGAGGAGGCTGAGATGAAGGCCAGTGTGAAGGGTAGCCAAGAAAAGCACGGGTCTCAGGAGAGAGGAAGGGGTAAGACATGCTAAATGTAGCCAAGAGGTCAAGTTAGAGATGTTTAGAGACATGACCATGGCATTCGGCAGCATGGGGGTCACTAATGACCTTGACCAGAGTGTCCTTAGTGGGGCTGTGGGTTGGAAGCTTGATTTGGGGAGGATGGAAAAGAGGATGTGAGGTAGCAAGGTAAAAACAGCAACTGTAGGTGGCTTTTTGGAATTTCTTTCTGAAGAAGGACTTCTTATGGTGAGAAAAGTTTATTTCATAATCAGTAAAAAAATTTAGCTTATGGTTGGTGCTTCCAATCCTGCGTCCATTCACCACAAATAAAAAATGCTGATGAAGGTACAGGTGAATCACATCAATATGAAATGCCTCAATTTTGGCTTTTAATTGTTATAAATACAAAATTAAAGCTGATATGCTGTTGTGGGAACTGGTGTGAGCATGGTAAAAATCCTAATTAAACAAACAAACAAACCCACCCAAACTACATTTAAAAAGACATAGAACCCTCAAAAGTGGCTGAAAAAGTCCCTTAAAGTGTGAAATAATGACATTTTAATTTTTAATTGCTTAAAACACAAAATTAAGCCTAATATGCCTTTTGAAGAATTGGAGAAAGCATACCAACAGTGGTTAAGATTTGACAAAATATAAAATGATATTCAAAAAGCAATCGATTTTTGGAATCGATTTTCAGTGAATTTGCCATTCATCAAATTGACTTTTGGTGTGTTGGTCTGCTTCCAAAAATACAGCTAACCCTGGAGGATGCTGGGGTAGCTGCGTGTTGTGTGGGGATGGAGGTGAGGGGAGAGTCCCAGAGAAGGTTGAGGATATAAGGTGGGGAGCCTGGACTAGCACTGCCACTTGGTGGGGGGCGGGGGGAGGCACCCTGAGTGGTGGGGGGAATGAAGGTTGCGGTCCCACTGGGTCCCTGGGCCTTGAGTGAGGACAGAGGACTGGCAGGCGAGGCATGCTGGGAGTGCAAGGTCATCTCTTGGGGAAGCTGACGGTATGCAGATGCATTCATGCAGATGGTATGGGGCTCCTGGCCACCGCTCCCAGCTGAGAGGAAGATCCTGGAGGTGCTGCTCTCTTAGGCTTCTGGATGAGCAGAGGGCGCTCTGAAGTCTGCCTCTTGCTCACCAGTGAGTGACTGGGGACCCTTCTATCTTTCGGGTGTCGTGTGTGAGGCTGGGGCAAGAGGTGCATGGGTTGGACTTCTTTTAGCAGGGTTATGTGAAAACAGAGATGTGGGGGAAGATCTTTCCAGCCGGGGAACACATTCTTAAACAAGCATTTATGGTGCATGTGCCATGGACCGGAAACTGTGTGAGGCATTTTTACCTACATTATCCAGTCTAATCTTTAGCATAGTCCTGTGTGTAGGCAGCCTGGGTGTTTTATCCTCATTTTGCAGGTGAGGAAAATGAGGCTCAAAGAGGTCACATAACCTGTCTGCACATGCTTGCTCTGCTAGTTGATGGCCCTGCTAGGTCCTCTGCCTCCCAGTTGGGCCAGAGTTCCTGCTCATAATCACTAGCCTGGCCCCCAGCAGGGACACTGTGAAGCCTGTGGAGCGAGCCTCAGGCCAAGAGTGATTTTCCATTTGTTACTTGATTATAATCTCTTCATTTCCACTAGAATGTAAGCTCCAGGAGGGCAGGAGCATTGCCGGTTTGGTTCATTTCTCTTAGCAGTGCTTTACATGTAGTGAGTGCTCCGTGTTGGGAATCTTGGGATTCCCTGGGAACCACTCCGTCAGGGAATCTTGAGTGGTGGCTGGGTGTGGATGGCCTCATGAGGCTGAGGGGTGTGGAGGTGATGGTGCAGATGGCTATAGCCCAACAGGGAAGATGGGCTCCCCTTAGCTCCCCACCTTTCCTGCCTTCCATCCATCCCTATTTAGTTTGTTTTGTTGACATCTCATTGTTGATGGCCTCTCTGCTCACCCTTATGTCCCTAATTATTTGGACTCAGTTGACTGTCCTTTTCTTTGAAGTTCTTGTCTTGGCTTCCATGACACCAGTGTCTCCTGACTTTCCACCACCTCCCAATGTCCACTACATGATGATGTCCAAGGCTTTGTCCTGACCCCTTTCCTCTTCTTTATTGTCACCCTCAAACTAGGCAACCTCATTTAGTCTTATGACACTAAATAGCTTCCATGTCAGTCATGGTGTTTTATGCCTCTTGCTCAGATGTACCTTCTGCAATCCAGACTCATTGATTCTTCTGCCTTTTCAGTATCTCCACTTGGACATCTAGTAGGCATCTCAAACTTCAGTGAAAACAGAATTATGTGTTCAGTTCTGCCCTCCTTCTCCCCTTTAGGTCTTTCCTGTTTCACAAAGTGATTCCACCATCTACCTGGTGCTCCGGCCCAAAACTTCAGAGTTTTCCAGGATTTCTTTTTCTTCCTATTCAGCATCTGACCCATCCTGTTGGTTTTCTAAGTTATTTGCCGAATGGGCTCAGTTTTTGACATCTTTGTAGTTACCACTCTACCTAGACCACCACCTGTGGCTTCTTCTTTTACTTTTGCTTCATTAAGGAAGCTCCAGCCACTTTATGGTTCCTTTTGCCTATGAACACACCAAGGTCATGCTTGTCTCAGGACCTTTGCACCTGCTTTTCCTTTTGCTTGGGATTCTCTTACTTTGGATTTTTTGCACATTTTACTCCTGCCCATCATTCTATCTCAACTTGGATGTTACCTCCTAGGACAGCCCCTTCCAGACCCCAGTCATTCTCTTCTGAATTTCCTTATGTATTTTCTTCATGGCACTTATCAGCACTTTATTTTTGTTTTTAATTTTTTTAATGTTTATTTATTTGTGTGTGAGAGAGACACACACACACAGTGCAAGTGGGGGAGGGACAGAGAGAGGGAGACACAGAATCTGAAGCAAGCTCCAGGCTCTGAGCTGTCAGCACAGAGCCCGATGCGAGGCTTAAACCCACAAACTGTGAGATCATTACCTGAGCCAAAGTCGGATGCCCAACCAACTGAGCCACCCAGGTGCCCCATCAGCACTTTAAATTACCTTACTATTTATATGTTTATTACTGGTCTTTCACTAGACTGAAAGCCTCTGGAGAGAAGGGACTCTGTCTTTCCAGTTCGCAGCTGGATTTCTAGAGCATGTGGTCAGTATCTGAAAATATTTGTTGACTGACAGCTGTGTGACTGACTGGCAGTTGATAGGAAATTGGGGGCTGTGCATGAAGGCAGCCGGTGTGGCTGTGACCCCTGTATATATGGGCATGTTTCTGTGTGTATACATGCTGTGTTTGCATGGGGCCAGGGTAGACTCCTTTTAGCCTGTTTCTAAACGAGGTGGGATGGGAGCTTTCTCACTCCCTGTAGCCGTCAGAGTCTTATACTTGTGTGGGTGCCCAGGGGCTCAGTGTGGACTTGGGGCTGGACATTGCAGCTGGAAAAGGGGTTAGGGGCAAGCAACCAGGCTGGCAGACTCCTGGAAGGCCAGAAAGGGAGCAGAAACACCCGAGGACCCATTAGCCTGCAAGTATCATAGAATGGTGAGCATCTTATTTCTGTTCCCATGGGGAGAGGCCTGTTGGTTGTTAGAAAGTCTACCTTGATGAGCTTCTTGTTTGGGTAGTGGGGGGGGGGGGGTGAAGCCCCAGAAGGCATGCTCTACAAATTGCCTTCTGCTGAGGGTGGGCTTGGTAAATGGTGTGCTGGGTGGGATGTGTGCATATTTGAGGAATGGGCATTGGCAACTCAGCCTGTGCTCCAAGTCAGTGGTTCTGCAACTTTGGAAGGCAGCCTCAGAGTCACAGGGCAGCTTGTGAAATCCAGATTCTTAGGGATGAGCCATAGAGCTCTTGACAGAAAGGCATGGGGCCTGTGCATTTGTGTGTAACAGGCACTTCAAGTGACTCAACCAATGCAATGAAATTTAAGAACCTTGACTGTAAATCAGTTACTTCCCTCCCACTGACCAGACCAACCAGACTGACCAGGCACACTGCTGAGGGAATGGGAGATGGGCATAAGAATAAATACTTTGATTTTATTTTGTTTAATTAATTAACTATTTTTATTTTAGAGAAAGACGGAGTGTGTGAGTGGGGGTGGGGCAGGGAGAGAAGGAGAGGGAGAGAATCCTAAGCAGACTCCATGCTGTCAGCACAAAGCCCGATGCGGGGCTCAATCTCATGACTTGAGCCCAAATCAAGAGTCAGATGCTCAACCAACTGAGCCACCCAGTGTTGTTATTTTAATAGCAGTGCATTTTAACACATAGTAGAAAAATGCAGAACTAACATAGATGTTATCATTTAGGACAAATCTGGGTAGGTATTGAAAAATTTAAAAAAGTGAGTCAATTGAGAAATTTAAAGATTTCATTTGAGAAGAGATTTGAAAGAGAAATTTGACTGCTGTGTGGTGAGCCCATCTCCATATGGTGTCACACGGATATTTTAAAGATACCAGTTTGACGATCCAGGGACACATGGTCTTTGGCTCAGGGGAGCCCTCCAGGAGGGAAGAGGGGAGGTGGGTGAGGCTTCGCTGGGGTGAGGGAGCCCTTCTGCAGTTGTTTCCTGGCCCTGCTGTCACGGAGGGACAGGAAGGGAAGGGCGTGAAGGGCGTGAAAAAGCCAAGCCGTGTCCCCAGGGGCTGGAGCTGGGAGGCTGAGTTCACTGCGGTTTTGGAAAAGTACCAGGCATGGTTCTATCCCCACTCACACACCCTGAGGCAGCTGTTTCTCATCTACTCCTTGGCCCAGCTGGGCTCCTCTCGGCAGGCGTGGGAGACCCGCGTGGGTAGGAGCAGAGTGAGTGTGGAGAGCTGGCTGGCCCAGGCCTACGATGAACTTCTAGTTCCTGGGTCCTTCTCAGCTCCTGTGTGGTCTCTGCGGGGGACGGAGGGGTGGGGTAGCAGGGGCCTCCCTCCCTGCCCTTTGCACATTTTAGTTCAGGGGCTCAGGCCCACACTGGGTGAGGCTGTTGTTTGCAATCCAGCATTTCTCCTTCCTCCCCCAGTAGGGGTTCCTGAAGAGAAAACAAAGCCTTCTGAACCCATGGGAGAGGCGCTTAGTGGTGAAGGAGAGACAGTGGATGTGGGAAGGGGCTGTCTGGTGGGCTTGCCTTCCCCCGGCACATATTTCCTCACTGGTAGGGAAAGCCGTGCTTGGGCCAGCTTCTGGGTCCTTCTCCACAGGGCCGGTACCTGCTCAGGGAGGATCAGAAGGGGCATCTTCCCTGTAACTAGGCAATTGCTGTTACTGTTGCCACATTTATTGTTTTTTTTTTTTTTCTAGGAAATTTACCAAGTTTTGGCCCAGGGGTTTACATTTCCCACCCCCCTAGCACAAGCTTTCACTATTCAGACTACAAATGGAAGGCACTGAGGCTGTAATTACAGCGGCATTAGCTCAGGAACACGCTGAGAGGAGCAGGAACAGGGCACCTGGGGAACCTAAAAGCAGCCGCGGGCCTAAATTAGCTGCTGCTCCGCGTGCATTGTAGCCCTGCTTTTCTTTGGGGGCCCCCTCCATCCTCACTCTCTGCTCTCCTCCACCTCTGCCCCAGGCTGCTTTACTTGCTCTTCCCCTCTGCCCGCCAGCATCCTGACAGGTGCAAGAAACACAGAAGAACAACCTGACTGGTGTAGAGGTGGTGCCCCCAGAATAGCCTTTGTGTGGACGTGTGTCCTTGGATCTCGATGTGGGCAGGCTGGTTTGGCTGCAGCTTAGGGGACAGCTTGGGAGGCCGCACCCCACCGGGGACAAGCCCTCTCTGTGCTCTCCTGGGCCTCACTTTCGGTCTCTGTGTCCAGGCATCCTGAATTGCTGTCAGGTCCTCCCAGCTTTTGCCCCAGCTCTTTGTTCCCTTGGCCTGGGACCCCGTTCCTACTCTTTTTGCTTCCTCTGACTCATCCTGTAGGTTCAGCCGAGATGTCACTGCTTCTGTGACCCCTGGTCTGGGCAGGATGCTTTCCTCTCTGCTGCTATAGCACCCTGACTTCCCTGATGCACAGCTTAGCACTGCCATGGGCCACTCCCCTGTCTCCAGCTGGGTCTCTGGGGAAGTGCTTGCACCTAGTAGGCCTTTAGTAAAGAGTTGAAAACCAACCTTGATTCCTTTTTGGCTTTAATCCCCCTTTTGCTTTCACAACAAGAAGAGAGGGAACTTTTTCTGCCATTCTAGGGCTGTTGTTGGCAGGGTGTTGAGGTGAGGCCCAGTCTTCATCCATTGTCTCCTGACTTTCACATCTGAGTCCTTCTGGACTGGGCCTTTACATTGATACTTGATTAGACATGGCCTTGTATTGACCACTATTGCTGGCTCCACATCAGTTTGGCTTCTTTAATAGTATTAGCCAACAACTTCTAAGTACTTGTTACATATTAGATATTGTTCTAAGTACATTTATTCTTTCACTCGTCAAATTTGCATTCAACACCTACCATGTACCAGGCATTGGGAAGTATGGATATGGCAGTAAGTACAACCAATAAAGCCCCTGCTTTCAAATGGAGTTTATATGTAACACAAACAAACAAATGACTAAGGAAGTGTATACTCTGGCAGATGGTGATGAGTTGTGGGAAAAAGAGATCAGAGAAAGGGTAAAGGGAGTGACTTGTTACATATATGGTCGGAAAGGATTCACAGATAAGGTAACATTTGAGCAGAGACCTGAAAGAAGTGAGGAAAGGTCATGGAGGAGAGCTTTCCAGGAAGTGGAAGCAGAAAGTGCGAAGGCCCTGAGGTCAGGGCACATTCCAGGAAAAGCAAGGAGGCCAGTGTGGCTGGAATGGAGGAAGTGACCAGGAGGAGGAGGTGAGGTCACATAGAGCAGTGCTGGCTAACAGAAATATGAGTCATCTATATAATTCTAAGTGTTCTAATAGCCACATTAAAAAAGTAAAAAGAAGCAAGTAAAATTAATTTTAACCATACATTTGCTTAATATATTTTCAGAATATTATCGATTCAGTATATAGTCAAACTAAAAAATTATTAATGAAATGCTTTATTATTTTTTTTTCATAGTGAATCTTCAAAATCTGGAGTGTATTTTCAAAATCTGGTGTGGATATCTCATTTTGGGCTTAGCCACGTTTCAGGTTCAATGGCCACATGTGGCTAGTGGCTACCATATTGGACAGCACAGATATAGGGCCTTGAAGACCAGGCCCAAGCCTCTGAATGAGGGGAAGCCATAGGAAGCTTTGAGGCCTAGGAGCATTATCTCTCTGCCTTATGTTCTAGAAGGTTCACTCCAGCTGCGATGAGAGGATTGTTTTGAGGCAGGGGGTGGGGTGGGTGCGAGGATAGAGCAGGGAGCCTAGGAAGGAGGCTCTTGCCAGGATGTGGTGATGATGGCTTGGACCACACTGGGAGCAGCGGTGGCGGTGAGAAGTGGTTGGATCCCGGATGTATTCTGGAGGTGGAACTGGTTGGTTTTTCTGACGTGGTGTGTGAATGAGAGAGGAGTCAAGGGAGTACCTAGAATTTTAGCCTGAGCTAGTGGGAGGGTGAGTTGTTTCCATACAGATGAGAGGAACTGGGGTGGGGGAGCAGCATTGGGGGGAATGTGTGGGTTTGGTTTGGGGCCTGTTAAGGTTGAGATGCAGTGTCAGCCTTTCAGGTAGAGTGGGCAAGTAAACAGGCAGCTGGACGTGTGAATCTTGTACTCACGGGGAAGCTTGGCTGGGGACAAGCAATGAGTGCCCTGGGAAGTGGGTGCACATAGAGAAGAGGGGCTGAGCCCTGGAGGAAAAGGTGGATAGTTGTGAAGGTGCATGCAGGGTGGTAGCAGGAAGCCCAGTGGAGAGGGCAAGACTGTGAGGAAAGAGGGCCAGATGGGGTAACCTGCTGTGTCTAGTGTCCAGATGGGCTGAGGGGGAGGAAGCCCCAGGATCCCTGACCACTGGCAAGAGGGGGAAGCAGACGCTAGGCTGCAGTGGGTCCAGGTGAGACCAGAAGGGGAGAAAGAGATCGCTGGTATGGATGACTCCTTTGAGAGCTTTTGCTCTAAAGGAGAGCAGAAAAATAGGATTACCTTAATGGTGGCTATATGGTCACAAGGAGGCTTTTTTCCCTTAAAGATGGGTGATATAGTAGCTGATGGGGATGATCTAGTAGACAGAGCAAAATTATCATGCAGGAGAGAGGAAAAAATGAGCTATCTCATTCACACTTACAACCGTGCTATGTGGTAGGTACTATTTTGCAGATGGGGAAACTGAGGCAAAGGAAGATTCAGTCATTTGTCCAAAGCTGTACAGCTAGTAAGTAGCAGGGCCAGGAGTTGAATACAGATGGCTCAGTTCTATAACACCCAGTCTTAACTGCTATGCTACTGCTTCTTGGTTTCCTAGCTAGATTTGTGAGCTCTTTGAGAATGGGGCCTCCTCTTACACATTTCTATCTGACACAGCACCTAGCCAAGAGAGGGCTGTGCAGAGGTGGGGTTTGCTAGATCTTTAATGACCAAGAGACCTGAACACCAGGAATGGTGCTGGGAATGCTCGGACACCTGGGCTGGCCACGGGAGGCGGGGTGTGGGGCATGGTGTTAGCTTGCCTCAGTTTGTGTCCTTCCCACCACCTCCCGGGACATTGCATGAAGTGGATGGTGCTCAGGAAATACTGGCTAGATGAAGAATGAGTGAAAAGGCTAAGGCTCATCCATCCTAAAACCTAAGCTGATGATTCTTCTGGTGTACACAGTGTTGGCATGACCTGGTTCCTGCTCTGGTTTACCACCAGTGTGCTGGGTGGCCTTGCCCACTCACTGCGTCAGTTTCCTTAGCTGTAAAATCAAGAGGTAGGGCTAGGTGGCCTCCCATCTGGCTCTCCCCAGAATGTCTCAGGTGGGCATGTATGGGCTGGATTCCTGCCTCCCTCCAGTCTGTCATCAGGATGGACAAGAGGCACTGTGGGTGGGGTCAGCTGGCAGTGGAGGGTCAGGTGGTCCTTAGAAGAGCCGAGACTTGTGGGATGGGGTAGCCAGCACAAAGGGAACTTTACAGATTGTGGGAATCCTGCTTCGTGTCCAAGACCTCTCACTCCAATGGCAGAGCTCAAAGCCATGGTGCTAACGGCTGAGTCCCAACATCTAGCACATGCGCCCTTTAGTTGGTTATGCGCTTAGCTCCATTAGAGTCTGAGGCTGGACTTCAGCCTCTTACCTCTACTTCCGGGGCTCCCACCTGGAGCTTCCTTTTTAGGGGTTCTCCATGCTAACTAGCTGCTGTAGCACCCCTGCCATGTGGCATTTTGAAATGTGTAGGGACAGTTTTCAGTGGTCCTGTGGTGGGGGTGAGGGTGGTGGTAGTGGTGGCTGCTGAAGATCCCATGATGAGAATTGTCCCTCCCTAAATGCCAGCAGTACCCAGAGCAGAAGCCTGTTCAAGTGTGCCATTGCAGGGTGCTCAGGGGCCTGGGAGCCCATCTTGCCTCAACTGCCACTCAGTTGTGTGATCGTGAACCAGTCATTTTATTTCCCATTATCCACTTTTGTGAACAGGGCATGAACACCTACTTAGTTGCTTGCCTTTAAAAAAAAAAATGTTTATTTTTTTTATTTTGAGAGAGAGAGAGAGAGAGAGCAGGCACACCCGAGTCGGGGAGGGACAGAGAGAGAGGAAGAGAGAGAATCCCAAGCAGGCTCCACTGTGTCAGCAAAGAGCTGGGTGGCTTTATTTCACAAACCGTGACATCATGGCCTGTGCTGGAATCAAGAGTCAGACACTTAACCCACTGAGCAACCCACTCCCCGCTAGTTGCTTGCCTTTTGGGTTGTGGTAAGTTTTAAATGAGCCTGGATTAACATTCCTCATCATCTTGACTCGCCACAGGTAAGGCTGGCTGTGCACCAGGTGCTGTCCTAAGCTGTGTATTCCCCCATTTTAATCCTTACTGCCTGTTGGGTGACCTGCTTCACGGAGGAGGAAACTGAGGTAGAGGGCATCTTGAACCCTGGGAGGTGTGCCCAGTGGGCCTGTGGCGGTGGTCTTCCCGTGCCCCTGCAGGCCCGTGACCTCCCTTTCCTTCACCCCCAGGGACAGGGGCAGACCCGGTGGCCAGTGCCAAGAGCAACCACTGCCTGGATGCCGCCAAGGCCTGCAACCTGAACGACAACTGCAAGAAGCTGCGCTCCTCCTACATCTCCATCTGCAACCGCGAGATCTCTCCCGCGGAGCGCTGCAACCGCCGCAAGTGCCACAAGGCCCTGCGCCAGTTCTTCGACCGCGTGCCGGGCGAGTACACCTACCGCATGCTCTTCTGCTCCTGCCGAGACCGGGCGTGCGCCGAGCGCCGCCGGCAGACCATCCTGCCCAGCTGCTCCTACGAGGACAAGGAGAAGCCCAACTGCCTGGATCTCCGCGGCGTGTGCCGCACCGACCACCTGTGCCGGTATGCCCGCCCGCAGCCCCAGCTCCGCGCTCCCGGGCCCCGGCGTGCGCGCGCAGACACCTGCCGTCCGCTTGCTCGTTCTGACCCGCGTTTACGGTTTGTCTGCCTTCTCTGTGTTCACTCGTGCTTAGCACTGTGGGAATCCACGGTGAACAACCCAGCGAGCATAGAATTTCATAGACCCTAGAGCCTGCTGGGCTGAGAAGGGACCTTCAGTGAATTCGGCCCCACTCCTGAAGGAAACCGCCACCTCATGTCCCATTGAGGTCATGTGGCAGGCAGGATGGGGCCCTCCTAAATCGCAGAGGCAGCTCCTTACACACGGAGAGCAGAGCCATTCTGGTGCTGGGGCAGGGTGTGGGTTCGAGTCTGACTGCCCAGGTTTGACTTTTCTACTTACTAGTTGTGTGACTCGGAGCAAGTTGTAAAAATTTCCCGAGTCGCTGCCGTTCCTTCACCTGTAAACAGGAGTAAAAATGTCCACATTTGGTTATTGTGAGGATTAGGTGACATGATGTGTGTTGGAAGCTTAGCACAGAGCCTGGCGTATACTCCATTTTGATAAGCATAGCCTGATTATTAGCAAGGTTTTTTTCAGTTGTCATTACCGTGAGTTGAAATTTGCTTCTGTATAGTTCTTATGTCTTCCCTGTTTGTTGTTAAGCATTTGTTGAGTCCCTGTTGCACCCAGCGCTCAGTTCTAAGACCTGGGTGTGCAGAGGTGAACATTGTGCTCTCTGAGGAGCAGCCTGTCCAGAAGGGGACACAGACAAAGCAGGGATCCCAGTGCAGTGGCTCTCAGATGAGGCAGCATGGGGTAGGGACATCTGCTTTAGTCTGGGGCTCTAGAGGAGGGGGCCTTGAGCTAAACCTTGAAACATGAGAAGGTGAAAGCCAGGGAATGTGTCAGCTGGAAAAGCATATGCAAAAGGCTGGAGGGTAGGAGAGAACCTGGCCTCATGGGGAACTGCAGATGGTGGGTGCACATGGAGTGTGGGTTGTGAGGTGGGGAGGCCACAGGTGGGGCTGCTGCAGAAATAGAGGCCATGGTGGCGCAGAGATATTCAGAGATTGCTTACTGTGTCCTGGATGCTGGTTTATTATATGGTTTGTCTAATTTAATTCTCACAACAAAACTACCGGGTAGATAACTATTATCGTCTTTATCTGTCAAAAGAGGAAATAGAGACATAGAAGGTAGCTTGCCTAAGGTCACACAGCTCATACATTTCAGAGCTGGGATCCATCCATCCACACTGCTTTTTCCAGTGTAGCATCCTGGCCTGGACTCAGATAGTGGCTGTAGGGATGAACAGAAGTGTATCATTTCAGATATGATTGGTAAGTAGACTTGACAGGACTGGGTGATTGGTTGAAAGTTCCCTGGAGGCAGAAGTCATTTCTGTTTTGTTTACTCCATACCTCGTCCTACACGTAAAGCCTGCACATGGTGAGCACTCCACAGACGTTTCTTGAATGGATTAAATGAACGGTGACCACTATGTTTCCTAGTTAAGTAATTATGGGATGAAGGAGCCATTCAGTGTGGGGGGGGGTTAGGTGTGTAGCATTTGAGGTGCCTGGAGGACCATTGCCATGCCCCAGGCAATGTCTGGGGCATGCTCAGTAAAGAGGCTGGAGTGGAGAAGTGGGTTTCGGAGTTGCTGGGCACCTCATTGGTGATTAAAGCCCCAGCAGTGAGTGAAATGGTGCAGGGTGGATTGGTGGAGCCCAAGAGGGAGTCTAGGCTGGAGAGGCCTACAGATTTGGGCATCCTCAGTGTTTAGGTGATGAGAGAAGCCTTTGGTGTGGATAGTGAGGCAGAACTCTTCTGGAAATACCATTTATTCAGGGAGGGGCAAAGGAAGTGGGGCTTGTGGCAGGGAGGCTTGGAGGGTGGAAGGATAGCCAGGAGGAAGTGGGCCAGAATCCGGGAGAGAGGGGTTCCTGAGGGAGGGGGTGACTGAGACATGGTGCCTCATGGTGTGTACATGTGTGTACAAGAGAGTGTGTGAGTGTGCCTGTGAGGAAGTGTGAGAGTGTGTTCATGGGGGGGGGGGCGTATGGATGTGTGTGAGTTTGAGAGTGCATGAGTGTGAGAGGGAGTGTGTGAATCTGTGTGAGTGAGTGAGTGACGGGTGGAAACCAGCTGTAGTTGGTTCAGGCATGGCAGGAGGCAGAAGTGGAGGCAAACCCTCATGTTGAGGACATGCACGCACAGGAGAGAGAGACACACACACACACACCCCGTGATAGAGGCTGCAGGGGGAAGAGAGGCCTCTTTCTACCATGGGAGTGCCGGTGGGGTGGGGAGCGTGTTCGATGAAGGGGAAGTGCTGTTTTGGTTTGGAAAACAAGCACTGCGTGAGTTCAGAGACAGGCCTGATCCCAAGAGCTCGCTGCAGGGCTTGGGAAAGCTGTGAAGATGGTAGGCTTTTCTCTTTTGCTTACTTAAAAAAAATAGGCCTTGTCACTTACAGACACTGATTGAGGTGATTTAAAACAAACCACACATACAACAAGAGGATGGTTAGAGGCAGAAACCCAGGGCCCTGCAAAGGAAGTTGGGAGCCAGTGCCTCAGGTGTGCGATCTAGCAGTCACTGAGCTGGAGCTCTGTGCCTCGTGGTGGCTGGGATAAAGTGGGACCATGATGGCCCACACGAGTTCCAGAGCACACTGGAAGGGAGCATGGTAGTTCTTGAATGGACATAACATCTTCTCCTTCTTCTAAGTGCTGACATGACCCACCAGGCTGTTACACATAGTGTATGTGGAATGACAGATGGATTAGGAGCTGGGCCTGGGAGGGAACTGGAGGGCCAACCTGAGTCCAAGTCCAGTGACGACAGGCTGGAACATGCAGGAGCCTGTGCGCACCTGTGGGCCAGGTGCACCAAGGCCAGCGGATGAGCCGGCCTCAGCCGTCTCCATGAGGAGCGGTAGCAGACAAGCCACAAGAGCACCAGCATCCCCTTCATGAGTCCTGTGTTAAGGGAGGACAGTGTGTGTGGTTCCTCAATGTGGGGGTGGGGGAGGTCTATGGTCCTGAGTGAGAGGGGGGGAGTTGAGAGCAGGATAATTTCAGGCTTCTAGAACATCTGTGTCTGTTTAAAGAGCCGGAGGGGTTTTTTTTTGTTTCTTATTCCAGGGGTGGGGGAAGCCAGAAACGGGAGATGGGGATTCAGCCTCATATTGTAGAACCAGAAGGGGTGTTTCAATGAGATTAAGGGTTGAGAGAGTCTGGAATGAGGCGTCCCTGGAGCTAAGGGCTGACAGCCTCTGAGAGGCACTAAGCCAACTGGAGGAGGCTCCATGCAACAGGACATAAATTTAGACAGCGATCGCAGGACCCGCCAACAGTGCAGTCTCTAGATGTTTGAATTCGGTCAAGTGTTGAAGTTCTAGGTGCTCCAGGATGAGGTGACAGGGTGAGCTCTTGGTCTAGAACCGGGCATTCCTCTAACCCTCCCTGCCCAGCTCCCATTCCTGAACAGATTTAAAGTGTGGTCCTGAAAGTGGTAGGACAGGGCTGAAGGAGGATCTGCATCCAGGATGGGGCTGGCAGGGCCTGGGGGTTATAAAAGCCTGGCCAGGTGTTCTCTGGGGAGCTTTGCCTATGACTCAGAGCTGAGGCTTGAGGTACACTGGGGCGAAACAGATTGATAGGTGGTGGGTGGAAGTGGTCACCGTGGTCACCCTAGAGCTGGCAGACCTGCCCCTGGTCTCCTGAGTGGTCCCGGGTGGGCCATTTCACTCCTCATGCCCTTGGTTTCTTCACTGATCACATAGGGATGCTCACAAGTCTGCAAGGACCCTTCCCAGGTCTGTGAGTCTGGGTTTGGGGGCAGCTTTCTCCTCCTGCACCTCCACTTGAGGTATATTTCTGGGAAGATGAGCTCTTGGCACAAGAGAATACAACAGAGACCCCTTGTTGGGGTAGAAGGCATGGGAGGGCAGATTTGAAGGACCTAGGGACAGGCCTGGAAGGGGAGGAGTTGATGTTTTTCCATGTTCTTGCAAGCCTGACTTACGGACCCATGGACCCTTTCCCCATGTCACGGAGGAGCCCAGGAGGTGATGGGTGGCTGGAGGGGGGCATGAAGAGAAGAGGTAGCCCAGACTTTCTTCTCCATATGCCTAGGGAGAAGCACCCTCCCTTTCTTGCCTAGCATTGGATCCTTCCAGGTTTCTGCCTTCCAAGATAGGCACCACAGGTGGAAATCTTTACTGTGAAATGGGTGAGCTCAGTGCCGTGACGTTTGGATCAGGAAACGGAGACCCCAAGCCTTCCTTTCCTGGTCACTTTAATGGACAAAACTAGCTTTGATGGGGATCATGGGAAAGCTTCTTTGGGCTGACTCTTGGAGAATGAGGCTCTTGCTGGCAGGCATCTCTTGGGACATGCCTGGTGCTCCAGTGCTATAGCACCCAGTCCTCACTTTGCCAAGCCTGCCTGGCCCCCTTCGCTTTCCTGCTGGGGGAGTTGGGGCCTGGCTATGCTTCTCTCCGAGTGAATCTTGGCCCAGGATTCCTGGGGGACAGCTCTGCCAGAGCCCACCTCAACTGGCACTGCATTAAAGCAAGTCTGTTGATCTGCTTTGTGGCATACCCAGGGGCAGGCCTTGTACATCCCCAGTGTGATATTTAACAGACTCCACTGTGCTGTCTTATGAACTGTCACTAAACACAAGGTGTTGGGGTTTGAAGAAGCCTTTGGTTAAACAAGGACATCTCTGTGCTGGGGCCAGGGTTTATGGGAAGCACTTCTGAATCCTCCCCTGACTCTTTGGACCAGGATCAGCGTGGAAGCTTCCTGCTCCCTGGCTCCAACTGGCCCTGAATTTGAATGCTCTGTCTCTGGCTTTTGTCTGGTTTGTATCCCATGAGCCTTTAGAGCTGTAAACTTAAGTCCAGGAGAGGCTTTTCCTTTAAAAGTCTTCTGATACAGAGTCTGGAAAGCCCAGAGAATCTCTTGGAATGAATCCATGGAATTTGGCTGAATTCTCTCACCCTAGCCCCCCAATGGGCCATGACCTACTTTTTTTTTTTAACACAATCTTCTGATGTCTACTCTCCGCTTATACTTATTGCAAGGACAGTCTGGATTGTGTGTGTGTGTGTGTGTGTGTGTGTGTGTGTGTGTGTGTGTGTGTATGTGCTGTATGTGCCTGGGAAGCTGTGGGGAGGATGGTTATGTTGTCCTGTAAACTGTGTCCCTTTTAGGCCTCGTTTAGAAGAGGCCCTCTGAAATGCCCTGTTCCTCTTGGTCTGCCAAGAGGATATAAATAACTCGGTGCTGGCCCTGTGCCATGTCCTGGGCTGTAATTTAACCTCTGGGTGCTGAGGATGTGTATAAATAGATTCCAGCCTGGGGCTGCCCTGGCTGCCTGGGCCCCCTGTGCAGTGGACACTGTCCTTGTCCAGGAGGACTGCCGGGAAGGCAGAGGGGCTGGGGACCCCGTCCCTACCCCCCTCCCCCCAATCAAGGTTGTCCACAGGGAGCGGGGAGGAGTCTCTTCAGCAAGCTCAGCCTCTTGCCTCACTGGGGCATGTCTGGGGATGTAGGCAGTGTATATGGACAGGTTTGCATTTGATTCTTGGCTCCTTGGGGTGGTCCCTCAGCTTCCTTTGGACTCTGTAGAATCTGTTGACTGATGCTTTCAGTGAGTTATCTCCATAAACAGCAGCAGGTGATTATTTGCATGGGGTGAATGGGCTCTGGGTCTTCTAAGCCTTCACTTCTTTTAAAGGAGAGGGTCTGGAATATCTTGAAATCATATACAAAGTTTTGTGTGTATGTTCCAGAGAGAAATGCGTTGCTTTCATTAGATTCTTAAAGGGTTCCTTCATCTCTTAAAACTTAAGAACCTCTGCCTTGTCTAGATGGCCAGCTTGGATTGGCTGCCTGGAGGACTGTGAATGATTGATTAGCAATACCTGCTACAGGCACAGGAGGGGCACAATGGCTGCCCTGCTGGAATCCAGCCAGTGTTCCTGGGCCCAGTGGGTCACCTGGAGCAGGAGGAATGCAGGTCTTAGGGCCATTGCTTTATTCATCTGACAACTGTTTATTGATCATCCACTGTGGACCAGGTCTCGTACTCAGATCAGAGAGTTATTGAAGTAGATGGAGGTCCTTGTCCTCAGTTTGCTTATAGTCTAGCGTCAACACTCTGTTTGTTGCCTCTGCAGCGAGAATAGAGCCACACAATAAACTAGATGATAGCATTTCCACTCAGGTTCGCTTGACATCACAGTTCTGCTCTGCTACCTACCAGGTCTCCCCTGGGTCACTTTGGTAACAGTGAGAGCAGCCATACACATGAACCTGGCTTAGGGGTCTGCCCGGTCTTGAGCAGAGCTCAGAACCCCACATCCCAGTCTACCTCCAGAGCAAAGCTGTACCCAGGAGTGCCATGGGGTAGAGACATCATCCTTTTCCTGAAGCAAACCTAACCAGCAAGGTTGCCAGTGGAGGGAGATGCTTCGTGAGGCAGCATCCTGGGATCTTTAACCTTACCAGAGACACTGGGGATCCCATGCTGGCTCCTGCTGCTGGCCTTAGCAAGGGTCCTGCCCAAATGACTCCTCTTGGAATTTCCTGTGATACATTGAGACCAAGCTGGAATTTTGAACATTATTTTACTAAGGCTCTGGGAAAATAAACACAGTAAGAAGCTGCTGCCTAGACATCTAGTTTACATCTTCCGGCTTTGCCTGCTGCAGGGGTATTAGCATGGCTGGGCAGAGAGTGCCTTTAACCTTTCCCGTCCAGGCTAACTGTCTGGGCTTCTGGGCTGCATAGAGCTTACGCCCCACAGAGATGTGGTGGTGCACCCCTTGTCTAGCTAAGGTCCCCTCTTGCAGAGTTCTGCACAAGAACCCCTCCAGTACTGGATGATTGGCAGGAGGAATGACCCATCTGGGAGAGATGCCACTATGCAGAGAGGATCAGAATATAAACCAGTAAGGTCTATTCCTACCATAGGCATTACCTACGCTTGTGTGTGTGTTTGCTTAGATGGGACCAGGGCACACTTTCAGCTGCCATCATCTTGGTTGTGCCCTAGGATCCTTGATTATTTCTACTTCCACTCATTGATATGAGCTGTCTACTGGCTTGCTACTTAATATCTTAGGGTTGCTCTAACAAAATTCCATAGAAGAGGATGGGGTGCTGAAATAGCAAACATCTTCTCACAGTTCTGGAGGCTGGAAGTCTGAGATCAGGATAGCAGCATAGTTGAGCTCTTGGTGAGGGTCATGTCCTCAAGTGGCCTTCCTTGGAATGTGCACACAGAGAGAGATCTGGTGTCTCTTCCTTTTTATATAAAGGCACAAATTCCATCATGGGGGTTCTACCCTCATGATCTAATTACCTCTTGGAAACTCTACCTCCAAATACTATCACACTGAGGATCAGGGTTTGAACATATCAGTTTGGAGGGACATGAACATTCAGTCTATAGCATGAAGACTTACCCTTCATTCAAAGCCTGTTTGGTCCCCATCTCCTAGCTATGTCTTCTACTGATGCTTTCTAGAACTTTGCTGTATACTTCATGTGGCACCGATCACATGACTTTCCTTTAGCACTGTGTCTCCCTAGTTAGGTCTCTGGTTTTGTTGTATTTTTATGTTACTACTCTGTTGACTTATTTAACAAATATTTATTGTATGTCAGGCACTGTGCTAGGCATGAGAACATGATAGAGATGGTCCCACCCCTGGAGCTTATATAGTCTGATGGAGGAGATAGGAGTAAACAGATAAATATATAATTAACATTTGCAAAATGAGCAGGATGTAGAAATAGAGGATAATGGGGAAGGAGGGGAGAGCTACTTGGACAGGGGGCCAGGACAAATTTATCTGAGGAGGCGACATGTAACGGAGACATGACAAATGAGAAGCCATAGGTAAGACAAATGGGGGAGAACATTTCACGCAGAAGAAATAGCATGTGCAGAGGTTTGGAGGAGTGGGGGGTTTGCATTGCTGGGGAAATGAAAGAAAGCTGGCATGGCTGGAGCAGAAGGGACTCTGGGGGAGAAGAGCAGGAGGAAGTGGAGGGGGCAGGCAGTGCCAGGTCACACAGGGCCTTGCAGGCCACGGCAAGGAGTTTGGGTTTTGTTGTAGATTGAAATGTAGTTGACATACAACATTACATCAGTTTCAGGTACGTGACATAATGATTTGACAGTTCCATACGTTATGCAGTGTTCATTATGGTAAGTGTAGTCATCCTGTGTTACCACACAAAGTTACTACAATATTATTGACCATATTCCCCATGCTGTACATTACACCCCCATGACATATTTGTTTTATAACAAGGAATTTGGATTTTCTTCTGAGTGCAATTAAAGGAAGCTTTGAATCCAGCTAGTGACATTATTTAAATTGGGATATGAAAAGATGACTCTGGCTACTGTGTGGAGACCCAAGGGAGGGGGCAAGAATGGTCTCAAGCAGCCTGGGAGGTGGTTATCCTAGTGTCACCAGACCAGAGGTGATGGCAGCTCAGGCCAGGGGGTGTCTGTGTGTAGAGAGATAAGTGGGCTGATGTGTGATGTTTGGAGATAGAAATGATATACCTTGATGTCGGAGTGAGGAGATGAAGGAATTCCAGGGTAACTGCTGGCTTATGGCTTGAGCAGCTTGGTGTGTGACTGTGCCATTTTCTGAGATGGTGAAGGCTTGGATGGAAGATAAATCAGGAATTCCATTTTAGGCATGTTAATTTTGAGATGCCTTGGAGACATTCCTATCTGGAGCTTGACTGGGGTTATAAATTCTGAGGGTCATTAGCATATTTCTGGTATTCAAGGCTAGGGCAATGGACAGGGCCCCCCCAGGGAGAGGCTGGCCTGGGCAGAGGCACTGAGAATGTGCCTGGCACCTGTAAGTGTCTGGTAAGGGGTTGGTGGTGTTATTATGATGTCCCAGGAGTCAGAAGGAGGTTTTTGAGAAAGAGGGAGTGGACGGCTGTGCCAGATGCTGTTGAGAAGTCCAGAAAGATGAGGACACACAGCTGACCATTGGATTTGGGAAAGTGGAAGGCACTGGTGACTTCTTCCACAGCAGTTTGGGTGAAGAGGTGATTACAGAAGCTTGATCAGAGCCATAGAAATGTTTGTCAGTTGGTTGGTCAGAGCTTCCTGGGAAAGATCCTCAAGGAAAGGGAGTGCGTGCAGCGTAGAGAGTTGCTCATCTGCTTGTTCAGTGAAGAAAGGGCCAAGGGGAACCCAATGCTGGTATGGCTTTGACAAGTGTAGGGTGGGGGTAACTGCCACCATGAGCACTCTCAGACACTCTGCCATAACACCCTGTAGGTCCTAGGGCCACACCCTTGGCCAGGGTCAGTCTCTGATCCTGAGGCTGCCCAGCCTTGAAGATACAGTGTATGGTGTGGGCCCCATGTGCCTGATGGTCTTTGATGCGGACACATACACTGCAATGTGATTAGGACTCCAAACATCCCACCTTCCATGTCCTCCCTGGGCTCTGAGGGGCAATGATATGGTTGCCACTGACTCAGCTTTTCTAGTTATGGCCAAAAGGGCCCTTAAATGTGGGAAGAGACTTTTTCTAAACCCCATGGTCTTCTGAATGACCTAGATGACCCACCCTCCTGGAGAAGATGGCCTGAGGCTGCCTGAGGAACCTTGCTTTTTCAGCCTTCTTCAGCCAGGAGGCATGCACTACAATACCAAGGAGTATTTGAGAGGTGCCCCTGGGGCTACCTGCATGGGCATTCCTCTCTGGCATTCAGGGGGCAGGATGTGGCTTTTTCCATGGTTAGCCAGGACATGTTCTTTGTCCTCCCGGGGTGGTATCCACAGGGATGAGGCAGTTCCCCTTCTTCCTAAGTAGCACTAGCCTGGTATCCTCGAGCTGGCTGTCTGCCTCAGGGCCCTTTTGGAGGTTCTTAGTGGAAGACTCACAGCTCTCATACAGGTGATTCTATTATCCCAGGGTCTCGAAGGCGAGTAAGCGTATCACACCGCCGTTGGTGCCCTTATGCAGAGTAGAACCAGGACATTGGGCTATGTATGAAGGAGTCGTAAGATACTCTTCATTATGGAGCAGTAGGGAAATTTTGGGATAGCTGCTCACAGCCTGCCTTGCCTATGGTGTACTGCTTTAGTCTGGCAGGGGTCCTCCCAGGTGTGTGACTTCTCTTCCACCTGGCCCATGGCGGGTGCTCTCTGAGCACTGTGACATGCTCAAGAGAAGACTCCTCAGATGTATTCTTCACAGAGGTTCAGAGCCTCACCTAGACAGCTGTGTGAGCTTGGGCAGCTTTAACATCACGGAACCTCTGTGTTCCTCATCAAAATAAGGACAGCAACGTGATGATGCCACGTTGAAGCTTGGTAGCCCATTCAACAGGGCTGCTCTGGGTGCTCAGCACCCAGGATGCTCAGGTAAACCACAAGCCTGCCTTGGTACTGGCTGAGAGGTGGAGGGCTGGCCCCACTGAAGTTGGTGGGGGCCCTTGCGGAAGGAAGCTTTGGGGGATATCTGGGCTGAGTTAGAGGGGGGAATAGGTCTGTACAAGGAAGCAGGCCTCTGGTCCTTCCAGAGGGAATGCATGTATTATAAAGTGGGGACCCTATGGAAGCACAGGGAAAGCAGTGTGATATTCTCCAGAAGAAAATGGGACATCATGAAGTCTTTTAAGGAAGAGAGTGACATCCTGCCAGTGTTTTGGAAGGATTTCTTTTGTTGCTGTGTACACAACGGTCTGAGAAGAGTGAGGCTGGAGACTGGGAGTCCCACTGGGACCACATTGTGATGGGGCCTGGGGTCAGGCCAAGGCACAGGGTGAGTATGGAGGGGCTGGGTCACAGACACACTTCAGAGACCTTTAGAGGTCAGTTCCAGGGGACTTTAGGATAGGGACCCAAGGGAGTGAGGAGTCCATGGCCTCTGGTTTGGTGGTCTGCTGACTGATGAAGCCATCACCCGAGAGAAGAGAGGATGAGGAAGAGGAGAAGGTCTAGGCACAGAGGGAAGAGGTCTGTTTCAAGCCTATCATCGGAAACAAGTGGAAATCCCAGTGAAGTGTTTGTGTATGTGGGAATTCAGGAGAAAGACCAGGGCTTGGGATGGAGATTATGGGATTAATCTCCACTGCAAAAAGAGCAGTGAGCGTGGGGCCTGGCACACAGGCACAAGGTAAACATTACTTCCTTCAAAGAGCATATAAGCTCATTTGGGGAGACAAGGCTCAAACGTCTGAAAACATTAAATACGAAGAGGAGGCCCCAGTTAATTAAGTGTTGTAAGGATTAGGCTGCTTGCTGTAGGCATTCAGAGAAAGGGAGCCGTGTGGCTGGAAGAGCCACGGAGGGTGGTGTGGAGTCCCGGGTCCTGTGGCTGGGGTGGGAAGGAGGACAGGGTGCCCTAGGGGCAGAGGCTTCCAGGGAGGGGGACAGGAGGGAGAAGCAGGACTGGGCGTGTTTGTTCCAGGCAGGAAGAAATGTGCTGCTCAGAGCAGAAGGTGCCACAGGTGAAAGAGAGTGTGTGTGCATGTATGTGCATGTGTATGCATGAGGTTGGAGCTTTGAGATGCCCTGGGGAGACACAGAGCACATAGGGTCTCCCCCTGTCCCTCCCAGGCCTCCCACTGTGTGTTGCAATTTCGGCAGACCCAGGATTTTTCCAAATTTGTTGCTTACGAAGAGGAAGAAATAGAGTCTGGTGAAAAGCGTCCTGGATTAGGAGTTATACTAAATCCCAATACTGCTGCCATCCTGGTACTACCTTTGTTAGTATCTGACGCTGATCTTACTGGAAACTGGGATGGGTAGTGAGTTCAGAGGTATGGACCAAGCAGAGGCTGGAGGCCCCTTGGCAAGCCTCGGATGAGTGTCTGGTTGGATGGGCTTTGTAGGTTCTTTCTGAACAGATGTGGCATGTATCTCCTGTCTCTTGGGGTCATGTGAAGAGAATGGATGAATGGATTACATGATCTAGGAGGTTCCCTCCCCTCCCCTTTCTCTTTCCTTTTTTCTCTAATTTTTATTTACTTTTAATTTATTTTTTAAAGTTTCATTTATTTTGAGAGAGAGACAGAGCATGCATGTACACACACAGAGCGGGGGAGGGGCAGAGAGAGAGAGAAAGAGAGGGAGGGAGTGCGAATCTTAAGTAGGCTGCATGCTGTTAGCACAGAACCCGATGTGGGGCTCAAATCCGTGAACTGTGAGACGATGACCTGAGCCGAAATCAAAAGTCGGGACGCCCAACTGACCGAGCCACCAGGCACCTCTTTCCCTAATTTTTAAAACGAAATTCACTTTACCATTTTTGCTGATTATAAAAGTGATATGCACTCACTATAACACATCATTTAAGCGAGCGTACTAAAGAAAGTAGAAATCATCGTCTTCTCTAACACCCTGAAATAAGCCATGGTAAACATTTTGGAGAAAATATACTTCCAGACTTTGTAAATCTGCATACACGTATTTTGACAAAAATGATGTCATGCAGTATGTGCTGTTTTGTGAGCTATTTTTTTTCTCTACATATATTGTTAACATTCAGTCTTTGTTAGCATCTCCATACATACAAGCTTACCGGATTTTAAAGGAGGTCTAGTTTTCCCTACGGGTTTGTGTCCCCAGGGATGACATACCCCACTTGTTCTTCACACACATGTGCATTCACTCTTATGGGAAAAACTTGTATCTGGATCTGAGCCTGCCAGAAGGTAGGGGCCACTGCCTCCTAGGCCCTCGGAGGGGAGTCGGTACCAGGCAGCAAGACCCTCAGAGAGCTCTTGGGTCCCGACCTGGGACTTCCTCAGGGTCCGGGGGAGACAGGGGACTGGAATGAAGCAGTGTCTCCATGGTGGGTGTGAGTGCTTGTGGCTAGCTTCTCTTGGGTTTCGGTTGCTCTCAGTCGGAGCAGGTCATTAAGGAGAGTGCGGTCTGTTTCCTCTAACTTGTCACAGGCAGTGTGCAGGGTGAGGGCTGTAATGGAGCCAATGAAGTTTAGAATGAAACATGCCAAGGCCTCTTTAGCCACTATCCAAAGGCAAGGAAAGATGATGCCCAAAGTGGAAAATGTTAGGAATCGGTGTGGGTGTTGACACCATTAAAAAACAAGCTGGCTGGTGAGGTTGAGGACAGGGGTTCGTGGGGCACTTTGGAGAGGCCTGGCAGGCTGAGCCTGGAAAGAAGGTCTGGGGCGGTGGCATATTTTCTCCACTTGGTTTTCCTAAGTGCTTTGCTTCTCTTGGGGAGTTGTAAGTAAACTAAGCAAGGATCATTGCCTGCTGCTTGCTAATCCTCCCCTAGTTCCAGCAGGGATGGGAAATCCCTGAGAAATCAACTAGTAGTTACGAAGTGGTAACCAGTGAGCTCAGAAGACCTGGGGGCCACAGCAGCAGAGGCAGTTAAGCTGCCAGCTCTCCCTGTCGAGCTGTGCTTGGAGCAGAGGTGGGCTCTCATCCCCCAGAAGGTACGCAGGGTGGGAAGAAAGCTGGGCAGGTGAACAGGTCTGGGGGACCCCTGCCTCCTCCTTCCCCCTGCTGGGAACATGTCCACAGAAGCCTGGGGAGGAGGAGACACTTTGGCCACCTCTTCTGCCTGTTTCTCCCTTTGTATTCTAGTTTCTTCAATTAAGGCCTGTGTCTCTGAGGAGGTTGGGCTGAGAGAGGGGTCCTCAGAGAGAGAACCAACCCTTAACTGGCTCAAGCGTGGGAAGGGGAGAGCCCTGGAGGTCTCCACCCACTGGCCTGAGCACCCCTCCTCTCTTCCAACTGCTTGAAGGAGGGGTGGCTTGGAGGGACCCTGGTGTGATTGTGTATAATAAGGGGAGCTGGCAGGGGTAGGGCCTTGGTTCCTATGTCTTTAGTGTTTCATAGCCTTTTTCACTATGAGAGAAAGGTGTGTTGTCTGGAAAGGTGGCAGCTATGGGCAGAGCAAGGTACTGTGCCTCCAAATGTGTCTGGGTGGAGCCCCTAAGGATCTATGAGTTCACCTGGAAACAGAGCTGCAGGAGATCGTGCAGCTCATCCCAACAAAATTTCATTTATTTATTTTTTGAGTCTACTTATTTTGAGAGAGAAAACACGAGTGGGGGAGGGGCAGAGAGAAAGAATCCCAAGCAGGCTCCGTGGGGCTTGAACTCAAGAACTGCGAGATCATGACCTGAGCCTAAATCAAGGTTTGGCTGTTCAACTGCCTGAGCCACCCAGGCACCCCTAACAACAAAATTTCATTTTTAGGTGCAGAAGCTGAGGTCCAGGGACATGAAATTAGCTGCCCAAAGTCACATAGCTAGGGAGTGGCAGAACCCAGGCAAAAGGTCAGGTCTTACCTCCCTGGGCAGTGCAAGGCATCTTGGCCAGGCAGTGGGTGGACTGGACAGGGAGTCAAAAACCGGGGTCCCAGACTTGGGATATGGAACATTTCTGAGTCTCAGTTTCCTTATTTAAAAGAGCATACAGAATCAAGTCTGTTGTGTCTACCTTACAAGGCTTTTGTAGAAAATGAGAGATCAGAGAAGATACTTGTAATGCTGCCAAGAACCCACCCCTGATATCCCCTCCCTGCATTCATTCATTCATTTAAATGTTTTATTTATTTTTGAGAGAGAGGGCGAGTGAGCATGAGCAGGGGAGAGGCAGAGAGAGAGGGGGACAGAGGATCTGAAGCAGGTCTGTGCTGACAGCAGAGAGCCTGATGTAGGGCTTGAACTCATGAACCGTGAGATCATGACCTGAGCCTAAGTCAGGCGCTCAGCCAACTGAGCCACGCAGGTGCCCATCCCCGCATATTTAGAAGTGTGATGTGTTCACACCCAACCCCCAGAATCCTGACCTGTAACCTGGGGAGGAAGGTGGGCAGCGATGCGGTACTGGGGAAGGAGCCGAATGTCAGGGAAAACTTTGTACTTGAGTACTTGCAAAGCCCTGGAATGGTTTTTGGCTTCTGGCCATGGGCAGAAGGTCGAAGACCACTTGGATCACAGGCTAGACCAGACCTCTGCTTCCTCCCCTCTCTTCCCAGTTCTTTCCCAGGGAGCATGTCAGACAGTCCAGAGCCCATGTAGTCCTGCCAGAAGCCCAGCCAGTCCACTGTGGACTACAGGCTGGGCAGGAAGGGGTGGGGGAGCATGGGGGTGTCCTACCAGTCAGTGCCCCCCCTTTCTTCATAAGGGCTCACACCTGCATTGCTCCTGTCCCCTGCTCCTCTCTCCCCTTTGGACCAACCTCCCAGAGGTCAATGGCAGAAAGGAGCGGGGGGAGAAACAGAAATGATGATGACTTTGATTTTTTTCTCCTGCCGGAGCCTGGGGAGGGTGGTTGTTTTGTTTCCTGGACCTCAGCGGAGAATTCTCTGCCAGACAATCATCTTGGCGCTTTCATTGCTTTCTGATGCTCCTCTAACTGCACAGGGTCGGCTATTAAATGGTCATCAAACCTCAGCCTCTATCCCATCAATAGTCATAAAGTTGGGGAGATAAAAGCCATCAGTTTTCCATTATAGCTGAAAGCAATACTGTAGATAGCTATTTTCTGAATGCTGCAGATAGATGTATTTTAACTAGAGCAGCGTTTCTAGTGGCCCCCAGCTCAGCTGTGGGCCCTGCTGGGCCTGGGATAACCTGCCAGGTGGTTACAATGGGGTGGGGTGGGTAGCCGGGGCATTCTCTCTCCTGTCTCTTTTCTCCTTGGAGAATTGAAAGGGCACATCTTCAGGTGTGGGGTGCTGGGCAGAGGCCACGGTGGTGGGACTGTGGGCTTCAACCCTTCATTCTAACCACATACTATGGATAAATGCAGGGGTTGTAATCTGCTCATTCTGATGAGAAATGACCCTCCTGAGCTCGGGCTGTGGGCAGGCCAGGGGCCGGGCCCAGGGCAGGAACCTGGTGATTTGTGGGGCTTCTGGGGAGAGTGAGGGGGTTGGGGCAGGCTGGGTCTCTGTGGAACAGGAGCGGCCACAGCCTGAGGAAGCCAGGAGACAGCTTGGGATGTGGGACCTTGGGAGGATGGCTGCTTCTGATATACAGTCCCGATGGCTTCTCACAGACCAGCAGGCCATTTGGCAATGGATTTTGCAATCAAACACCTTGGCAGTGAGCAGCCATCAGATAAGTCCTCAGAATGAACTTTTCAAAGCCCTCAAACCCGGGGGCCATCCTGCCTCAGGTTCCTGAAGAATGTGGAGTTTGAGGCCCCTGACTCTGACCCATCTGTACCCCTTTGTAGGCACTCCTTCCAGGTGTCTCTGGTTGAGCCTCCCTTATCTCTGGGATGTTGCAGGGACAAGTCTCCCTTTGGGGGACTTTTTCTCATGAAACAGGAAGTGCCCCTTCATCCTAGAAGACCCCTTGGAGGTCATCACCTCTTTGAAGCTTCTGTGTCTTCCAGGAAGGTGTGTTCTGTTGCCTGTGCTCCAACACTACTTTGTCCCAACCAGTCAGAGCTATTCTTAGGATGCATTGCACTTGTAAAGCGTGTGGATTTTACTCCACAACACTCTGGGGTCAGATCACATTTCCTGATCTTTTTAAACTAGCTCCAGCTGCCCGCTACCCACCCGGGCCAGCAGGAAATGCAATCCCAGGTAATTGAGCTTCCCCTGTCTGTGGCATGAGGGAGCCCAGCCTGGGTTTAGGTGAGGAAGCCTGAAGGGGTGGGGGATGCTGGTCTTCAGCCTGTGGTGGTGTTCCTCCTGCCAGTTGCACAGTGGGCCTGGGTCTTCTAGCATCTTCTGGGCACCCCTACCCCCACAGCTATAAGCTCGACTGACTCCAGACTTGCCCAGAGAGGCCCCGCAGGCACTTCCCTCAATGCCATGGGCCTCCCTGTTCAGCTGCTCCCAGTGGTCCTTTGTCTGGGCCTTAGGATGGTGTGGCCCAGGTTCCCTCCAGCCTGGGGAAGCAGCCTTCCCTCCCGCCCTGATCACCAAGCTCTGGGCATCTCCAGCTCTCAACCTGCTTTCATGAGGCATCTGAAAATAAGGCCTTTCAGCGGCAGGGACACCCGGGCCTCCCAGCTCGCTTTCTAGAAGGGGCACATGTATGCAGGGAGGAAAGGAAAACATTTTTCATCATTTTAGTTCATACGCAGCTGCCCCTTTAGGCACATGAGACACAGCTGCCTTCTTCAAGTTTCCTGCATGTGGTGCACTATGCGCATCTCTTGAGCTCACATGGTGGCTTGTTCACTTACCCCTGCGTCTAGCCCAGAGCCTGGCACAGTGCAGGGTGCAAGAAATACTTGAGTTCTTGAATGCTCTTTGTCTCCTTGAACAGAGATTGTGGAAGGTAGCTTAACCTTTTCTTGATGACACAGTGCTCTCCTTGACTACCCGTTCCGTTGTACAGATGGCGTGCGGCTATGCCTTCAGGTGCTCCTGACTTATATAGAACTGTTTGCCCCTGTGCTAATTAGCCCCAGATACTGTGAATTTTGAGTTGCTGTGTTTTGCTTTTCTGGTAGTTCTGTCTCCTTCTTCGTGTTTGCTGTCATTTCCTGCTGAAGGCTCTGTCTGCCCCTGGGAGTTTCCTTCTGTCCCCTTTCTTTTTCTCAGGTTTTCTGTGGAACAGGAAACCAGAGCACCTATGTATTAGAATTATGTATGCACTAGGAGCCATTAGACTCTAAGTGAAATGATAAAGGATTTTCTTAGGACTAAAATATCTGTTTCAGTGTGCAAACTTTATACTCCACGCAGGCAGCTTGTTCCTTGTTCCTGGCAGGCTGCCAGATGAGTGACCTACAGAAGTGCTGTTATGGTGGAACTCTTTCAGATTAAAAATATATATTGTAAGGTGACTTTGGAAAAGGGACAACAGAGCATATTGAGACCTTTTGGAATTAGAGTTGGCTATTGAGATGGGTAGATAGGCAAACTCTCTGTTTTCACCAGAGAAGAATGTGACCAAATTCTCATTGTCGTGTTTTCCCTGATGACCTTGGATAAGAGCACAGTTTTATGCTGTTGTTTTGTTGCTGACTGCAGGCCCAGGGATTGGGATGAGGGCAGCTTTGGTCTCCAGTGGGGTTGTGGCAGCCACACAGGACACTGTGGGCCTGGCGCTGTTGCGTCCCCACCCTGTGATGGTGAGCACCACGCCGGTGATAGTGATAGTAATGCCTATCCTAAGCAGGGGTGCCATGAGGACCAGATAGAAATAAGGCATGCTGAGGGCTTCTTTTCGAATGTGAGGTAAGTGCGAGTTAACTTGGTGTCAGCAGCTTAGTGGAAGGGACCAGGCCTTGGCTGGAACTCCTGAGTCCTGCCTCTAAATCAGCCCATCTTGCTGGGAAACCTCAGGGATGCTGCGTAACCCGTTGGGGTTTGTTCCTTTATCTGAAAACAAAAGGGCTGAATGAAATGACACTTATCCCAGCTTATATGTTTCACAAATTGATTTGCTTTATTTCTAGAATATGGGGCAGGGCTGGAGGGTGTATGTGATCTGAAGAGGACCACAGGCTCAGGGCATTCATAAAATTTCTGCCATACAGTGAGGTAAAAGACCGAGGGCTTTGCATTGACATCTGTTGTATGATTCCATAAATTTGCAGGAGAAGATGCGGGGGTGAGTGTTTAGGGGTGCTGTGCATGTGTGAATGTGTGAGGTGTGGGGCACAGAGAAATCCCGAGGGCACGTGAGTCTGTGCTTGAGCTGCTGAGCTATCAGGAGTGAGCCTTGTGCTGTGCATTGCTCTGCAAGCCTCAAACTTTCCCCACTCTGGCACACACACAGGAGCCGTAAAAGAGGCCTTGGGTTAGCCCCTTGCCCCTCTGGGCAACAACTTCATTTCTGGGGTGAGGGGAGTGGGCTCACTGGTCTCTACAGCCCCTCCTGTGTTACAACGCTGAGAACCTGAGAAAATGCCTTTACAGTTCCTTCTCCTCCCACCCAGGGAGGTCCTGCCTGTGGGCCCAACCCCCCTTGAGTCCTCTGAGTGGTGTGGCACATGACCACTCATTTCTCCAGGGCATCACAGGTGCTGCATCTGTGATTCTAGGTTTTCCAGGTATGGAAGCAGGTCAGTGGGGCTGTGGGCTGTTCTTTGTAGCATTTGGGCTTCCCAGACTCAGAAACATGGGGGCCAGGCAGGGCGGGGTGGGGGAGGTGGTCTAATAATTCTCAGAAGAGCAAAAAGGAGAGAGTCATCCCCTGGTGACTCTCCCTGGGTCATGGTGCCCTTCAGGGCTGGCAGTGGAAGGAGGGAGACTCAGTGTGTGTGTTCTTTGAAGGATGAGTGTATAGTCACATGAGGGGCACAAGGGAATGAATGTGTGTGTACACAGTCAAGAAGGATTCCTTCCATGAGCGGGTCTGTGTGTTGTCTATGGATTTTGTCAGCATGCTCCGCCAAAATGTTTCTGAACTGCAGGGGCCTCTTCTGTACAGAACTGCCTTCTTCTTTAATAGTAATGCAACCCACGCTCTCCACAGTTGTAAAGTGGGGAAAGCTGTAACTCGGGAAGGAAAGGCAGGTGGGCCTCCAGGCCCCCCCCCTTGTCTCCTGGGGCCCTTTCCCTGGGACCTTCCATGGATGGTTCCCACTCCTCTGTCTGTGTGAAGGGGCTGGGCAGCACTCAGGCTCTGGTGGGAGTGCCTCTCCATGTTCTGATACCCCCCAGTCAGAACTGGGATCAGCTGAGATGTTCATGGATACTGAATAAAGCGTCAGGGAGGCAAAGGAAGATCTACATGGGGAGTTATGTGCTTTTTGGGCCTAGCATGCTCTGTGGGGCTAGCTAGTGCCCATCCTTCTCTGGTCTTGGTTTGTCCCATGTTGGGGGCACCACTTGGGATCTACTACCCAGGCACAGGCCTGTGTTGTCCAACTCTGCTGTCCAGACCCCAGAGAACAAGTAAGGCTGCCAGAGGGGACCTGCCCCTTCTGCTTGTAGTTGATACTGGATTGCCACCCCTTTAGGGAGGCCAGCCTTTCCCAAAAGAACGTGGTCTTCCAAGGCAGGTAACATTGATGGAGCTCTTGTATGTTAGGCACCATGTTACTGTGTTAGGCATTTTCACGCCCGGCCTCACGTATTCTTTATGACCCTTTGAGGCAGGCACTTTTACTATGTCTCTATGCTCAGGTAAGGGCACCAAGACCAGAGATTTTAAGTAACTTGCCCAAGACTACACAGCTAAGAAGGTGAGCAGAAGCCTAAAGTAGGCTGGCTCCAAAGGCTGTGTTTTCACTGTTATTCTTCATCATGTCTCCAGATGTGGCCCATGGGCCCCTATCTCAATTACCTGCAATGTTTACTAAAACACTGATACCTAGGTCCCTCCTAAAACCTATTGAAAGAGAATCCCTGGGTCTGGGGCCCAGAAATCCAATTTCCCTGTGTCCCTGGGTGATTGTCTTCATAGTGAGGGTGGAAAACTGATGCATGTGGGCACACCCTGCCCAGGACCAGTGATGTACGGGACCTGTAGATAAGGTCCTGGAACATGCAGCATGATGAATCTACTTCCTAGATCCACGTGCGAGGGGTAGCTTGTTTGCTGATGTCTCTACCTTCTCTGCATTCTCTAGAGCTCTTCCAAGGGTAGATGGAGTACGCCTGGGTGGGAGAGTGGCCCAGCTGTATCTGCCGTTTACTTGTGTGGAGCATCCAAAAACTTTTGTTTTATTTTTTATTTAAAAAAATTTTTGTTTAACGTTTATTTATTTTTGAGATAGAGAGAGACAGAGGATGAATGGGGGAGGGTCAGAGATAGAGGGAGACACAGAATCTGAAACAGGCTCCAGGCTCTGAGCTGTCAGCACAGAGCCCGATGCGGGGCTTGAACTCATGGACCGTGAGATCATGACCTGAGCCGAAGTCGGACGCTTAACCGACTGAGCCACCCAGGTGCCCCCAAAAACTTATGTTTTAATATCCAGCTGGCATTTTTACTATTAAAATGACCTCTGCTTGTTTATCCTTTGGAAAACAATCGAAGTGTTTGCTGTGAGCCTAGATAGTCATTGGAAATGGGATGTCAGTGCAGAGAAACACTGTGGTATGTATGGAACAGGCAGATGGGCCTGAGCCTCAAAGACCGAGTTAGGTCCTGTGTGGAGACTAGTGCTCATGGTCAGAGGGTGGTGGCGCTCCCGCATGGATCTGGCTGACCCCTGTTACAGTGAGTTGGTGGCCAAAAGGCATCCTGCACGGCCAACTGCCATGCTGGGGCACGCTTGGCCCTGAGTCTGAGGACCCGAGGGCCTGAGTCTGAGGACCTCCTAGTCTGAGGACCTGAGGAAGTAAGTCCTGTAGCTGTCTTTCTCTGGCAGGACACAGGGAATGGGGAGAGCACCGTGAGAATTCCTCCCCCAGGGTGTCGCTGCAGCATGCAGGTCCTAGGGACCTGGTCCTGGTAGGGCTCTGACCCTCTCCTCCACGACAGCTCCTGAGGGCCTACCCAGAGAAGGCCCTCGGCAGGGGCCGGGGAGCTGGCCATCCTTGGGTGGGCAGCAGAGTCTCAGATCCTGGACAGTCAAAGCTGCCCTTGGAGGAGTGAGTGGTCACCCAGGCTAGGCACACAGAGGGTCTCAGCCTGCCTCTGGACCAACCTGGGGGTGTGGCGGGAAGTGGGACCAAGTGCCTGCTGTCAGGGGAAGGTGATTGATGAATATAAGTGGGTTGAATAGCATCTCTCCAAAAATTCATGTCCACCTAGAACCTAGGATGTGGGCTTATTTGATGTAATTAGTTGAGGCCACACTGGATTAGGGTGTCCTTATAACAAGGGGAGAGCAAGCATAAGGGCATGCTGGGAAGAAGCCATGTGAAGACAGGCAGAGGCTGGAGAGATGCAGCTATGAGCCAAGGGACACAAGGACTGCTGGGAGCCACCGGCAGCCAGAAGAGCTGAGGAAGGCCCTCTTCTGGCACCTTCAGAGTGAAGCACAGTGCTGACCTTTGACCTCAGACATCTAGCTTCCAGAAATGAGAGAATAAGCCATTGGTGATGTGTTTGGGCAGCCCTAGGACACTAATACGCTGAGGCAGGGTCTCCCATACTTCTCCAGGGAAAGGCTGTGTTGCTGCTGTCACTGTGACCCCCAAGCTGGTGGGCCCTGGCCAAGGTCATGACAGTTCATGTCCCATGAGAGGCAGGTGGCTCAAATGGGCAGGGGCTAATCAAAGAAATCTGGGAAATTCTGAGGGGGGCTTTCTGAGGAAAGGAAGTAGGAGTGAGATGGTGGGTGCCAGGACACTTGGCTGGGGAGCATGGGCCAGGGACTGCGTTCACACAAGGGGAAAAGGGGACAGGGTATGTTCAAGGCCAAGCAGCACTGGCTCTGCCCTTGTGACTGTCCCGTTCCTTGAGCCATCTCTCTTGGTTTCTACTGCCGCTATCATACCGACCCCCCAAGGGCAATGTCTGTTTCATGTGGGAGCAGGAACCCAAACCCTGAGAGGACCAGCAGCCTTGGGCTTGCCTGGGTTCAAGTCCCAGCCCCAGCTCTTCCCAGCTGTGTCTCCAGTCATTTCATGTCTCCAAGGCTGGGTTTCCTTCTCTGTAAAGTGGAGGATTTTGTGGTACCTGTCTTAGGTTTGTGAGGGAGAAACAAGGTAATGCTTTTAGAGGTGCTTAGCAGACACGTAGTAAACATGTCAAATTGTTAGCTATTATTATTTAGTATTAGTTTGGTAGGTATCAGTGAATGCAAAGGCGAGACTGAAAAGAAGTAATTATAGAAAACATAAACAGCATAAAAATATAGGTTTCCAAGGTACAGATTTCAGATCCTGAGTGCCTGGGCTGGCTCAGCACCCTGGTGGCTCTGCCTCTCCATGGGCTGGGTACGGAGCTTTTGTGAAGCAGTCTTCTGCTCTGGCCCCCTGACCTGGAGGCCTCTCAGCCTCTTCGGTCTCCTGTCGGTGGTGGCAGCAGACTGTATCCAGGTAGTGGGAGCAGGGCTGCTGCAGGTCTTGGTCCTTGTCAGGAACTGGATTGGGAGGACCCAGCTCTGAGGTCTCAATTTTGGGAGAAACCCAGAAATCTCCTTTGGAATAACTAACTGGTATTAACCCTTGACTCTTCAACTTCTCCAGGCTGGCTGGCTCTGCTCCCTTTCAGAGCAGGAGGGGTCAGAAGGGATGGATTTTGAGAAGGTCTGCTGTATGAAGGTGAACATGAGCAACTCCTGGCCTAGGAGGCTGGTGTCTAGAGCTTGTGTGTGGGCCATGACTCCATTGCACCTGGCCATTGCAGCCTTGTTGAGATGTTGAATGTATCCCACAGTGACTTCTACCAGGAGTGATGCTCTGTGCGATGCCATTACATATGCTACCTGTATTTGGGCCTAGAGGTGGGTTAGGGGGCTAAGGAGACTATGAACTCTTGAATGTTTCCTGGGGTATGATTATCTTTTATTTCGTTTATGTTCAGTTCTGTGCACATGAACCTACTATTGTCTTGGGGTCCTTCATTAAAATACCAGCTTTCACCCTTTGTAGATACTTTGCCTACAGATCATCAGCCACCTGATCTCAAGTTACTGTTCCCAGTTTGCCTCCTGGGAAGTTTGGGAAGGCTCTGTGTAAGGCCTTCAATAGCATGGGTATCTACTCACTAGTTGTAGACCTACTACTACAGAAGAACATATCAACTGGGTATTCAAAGAATAGCTCTCTTGTCAGCTATACAACTGGTCTACCTTCCTCATTACTGTAGATTCACATGTATCAAAACTCATTGTACCCCATGCCAGTGCAACAGTAGATTCTACTCCCTCTTTCCTTTGAACACCAACATCCAGCAATACCCTAACCCTACAAGTTGCCTATACAGACATCCAGTGGGCCAAGAGACAGCAAGAAGGAACACCATGAAACACCATGCCCTTGCAGAAGACAATCTATGGCTGGGCACCATCAGGATTTCCTGCTGGTACATGTTACCTTCCTGTGCAGGAAGCTAGAGGACTGCTTCTTGGGGTCTGGGGTTGCCTGATTGGCTTTTGTCCCTGTGGTGTAGTTCTCTTAGGGTGTAGTTCTCTTGTAACTCTCTTTAAACAGAACCTGACTGCCCCTGGCCCCACTTGTTTCCTGGTGGGTCTGGGCTGTAGTTTGTGATTTTCCACCCACTGTGCCCAGCTGTCCTAACACAGTCATACTGGGGATTAAGTTTCAACATATAAATTTTGTCATGACACCAGCACTCAGTCTGTATCAGACCCCTTAGGGGTTTCCTTCTGCTCAGGCTGGAGCACAGGTGCTCTGCAAAGCCCTCTGTTCACTGCATCCAGATTCTGGGGCATTGTTCTAGATTCTGCCCCCAAAACTCATTCATACTCCTTGCTGGATCCAATTCCTACTCTCCATCCCACATTGGCCTTGATAGCCTTCCCTCCCTTCCTGGGTCTGCCCTTACTTGTGTCTCATTTTCAACTCAGGATTTTCTTTCCTCTGTACTTTGTACTCCTGTATCCCATCCCCTATCCTGTGAACCTCAGCCTTGGCAGAGCCCTGTAGGTTAAGTGTGAAAGACTCAGAAGTGGTGAGGAACTTGCCTGGGACCCAGAGTCTGCTTATTCTAATATAAATTCACTTAAATGCTTGACGAGCTAACAAAGAGTCTTCTTACTCCTCGCCTGGCATTACATCTTCACATAGGAGTCACCACTTTTTTTCCTGCCACATGGGAATGTCTGTCTGCACACTTCATCTTCTTCTCTGATGAAGCCAGAGGCTTCAGTTCAAATTCTCAGAAGCTCTAGGGTCTTGATGTTTCATTGACTTATAGTAGAGGCTTTCCAAGGGGCTAGTGACTAGTCCTTTGGGCCCCAGTAGCCATCTGCATCCCTGAGTGGTTTGCTGTGGCCCCTCTGATTTCCTTCCTGTCCATTCTCCATGGGAGGCGCTGAGAGAAGCAAGATTGCAGCGCCATGTGATCAGTGTTGGTATATGTCCCGCCCACGCAGGATGGGCGTGGCTCCCTGCTCTCTGATGTCAATGGGATACTTGAAGTTGTCATTTCCTTTGGAACTGGAGGGTAGAATGGGGGAGACTCATGCAAGTCAGGGCGTAGTGGAAGGGCCTGGAGTTGGGGGACTGAAGACTTTCTACCTGAGGGGTGTGTGGCAGGGCCTTCATGTGGGCATGTGTGTGGGTGAGTGTCCTGCTTACGTGAAACAAACCGCCTGTGTTCTCGCCCTGGATGCTACATTCTGTGTGCTTGACCTTAAGCTGACAGGTTGGAACCCCCTAGTTTATAGATTTTATTTTTTAAAGCCCTTTTTGTAAAACACTAACCTCAGCGAAGGAGAAAGAAGGAAGAAAAAGAAAAAAAAGCTGAGTTCAGCAGCTGCAGTTTGCCGTATTTTTCATCTTACATCAGCAAGTTGGGACCACAAATAATCTGGTCTTCTATGCTTCAGTGATGCTGCTGCTTAAGACTTCGCTTTCCTCCTAAGGCAGTATATTCCTGGGAGCCAACATTGCTCTCCTTCCCCAACCTGCTGGCTCAGGTGGTCCGGAGGTGGGTGGCCAGGGCAGGGGATCCAGATGAGAGGTGGAGCACAGAGGGAGCATTGACCAGCCGGAGGCGGGGGGGGGGGGGGGGATGTCATTAATTCGGCATGATTTCTGGAATCAGCTAAACATTTCCTTTTAACCAGTTTCCCCAGCCTCACATTCTTTGTTAGTTCAGGAAAAATGTCATTTATAATGAATGTTGCCTTGATAAATTGCTCCCGAGAAGCATAGCGTTCTCATTAGTCTATATAATGAGAAAGACTCTTAGTGGTGACATAGCTGCCCAGATACTTGCCTGATATGAAAAATATTTGTCTATGCAGTCTGCTCTAGAAGGCCTGGAATGGAGGGCAAGGGGGAAGGGGCTGAGGGCTCAAGGCTTCCTGCAGGCTCTGTGACTCTGAGGATGTGATCTCCCAGCACTCTCTGAGGATGGACCCCAACCACTCCTTCCTGCTTCCTGGCAGGCACAGGCTGTGGTATGCAGGCTTCTTACCCATGCTGCCACACCAGCCCTCTCCTGTCCCCACTCTGGCTGCCTGTGCTGGGAGCTGGTCTGTTGAGTCAGCTGGAGAAGAGAATTTTGGTGCCTTGTTATTATTTTTATTCCAAAGAAGGAAAGAGTAAACGTGTTTATAGTGAATTCTGTTTTTGTGAAGTGCTTTTGCCTATGTGGTTTCATTCCAAGTACTCTTCTGTGTAGGTATCAGAGCCACTTAGGTACTGAGAGATGCAGTGGTATTTCTAGGGTTTATGGCTTGGAAGCAGCAGCATTTTGACCCAAATACTCAGCCCCATCACTAATTCCTTTTGCCCTTCTGCTTGTTTGAAAATGGACAATTTACCCAGCCTTTCTCCACAGGGACCCATTGGGTTTTTATCTCCAGGTCCCCAAGGCACTTCTTCATGTTAGGAGTGGTGCTTAAGGATGTGTGTTAATTCTTGCAGGCCACTGGGGCCTCCTTTAGCAGATGGCTATTACCAGAGATAGCGAACATACTTTTCCAAATTCCTAACAACCACCAGGCAGGATTAGAGGAGGAGGAAGACAGACCCACCATAGGGCATTTTGAGGAGCTGAGTTAGCCATCTTGGGGCTGAAGTTAATGCAATGTTGATGCATTTTGCTGTGCTGCCAGCTAGAAATCTGCTAGTAATTTTATTTTTCAAAGGGAGGTATTAGGAGAGTTCTTGGTTCTCCTCCTGCTTTGACGAAAGTCTTCCAGGCCTCTATAGGCTAGTCCCCATCCATCCATCCATCCACCCACCCACCCATTTATACATCCACCTATCTAACCATCCATCCATCCTTTCATCCATCCTTTCCTTCTTCCTTCCATCCAGTGGCTGTTGAGTCCCTATTTGGTATCAAGTATGACTCTAGGAATTGGAGATTCAAACGTGAATAAGATAGTTTCTGTTCTGGAAGGTCTCCTAATTTAATGGGAGAGACAGATATGAAAAATATAAATTATGATATGGTTGGTGGTGCAAGCTCAGTAATTGGAGTTTGTGAAACATGTTCAGAGTTGGGGCAGGACATTCACAGAAAGTGCTCCAGAAGAGCTGGCACCTGAACTGGGTCTGGAAGGGTGAACTGGAAGAGGTTTAAGGAGGGCATGGTTGGGGGATGGCATTCCTGGCAGAAGGAGTGCCGTGGGATAAGGGTCCATGAAACATCATGGTTGGGGAATGTGTGCTCTTTGATATTGCTGCAAGGGTTGGGGCTGGAGAGAGGAACATGAGGAGAGATGAAATGGTAGACATCAGTGGAATCTGGATTATGGGTGAGGATCAGGGTGGTACATGATGGGCTGAAGGAGCCCAGGGTGTCAGTGGGGCTTTGTCACCAGGTCAGAATGGGCCCTTCATAAAAGCCAAGGCTGGCAAGTGGGGCTCAGCCCTAGGTGTTATATGGGAATCTCGGTTACCTTCTCAGAAACTACTAGACATTTTTTTTTTTATGGATGAGGATGCTCACAGAGAAGTGAATACTTGCCCAACATTATACCCCTTGTAAGTTGTAGAGCTGGGGTTGGAAGGTGATTTGGTGCCTGGCATGTTGCTCTTAGCCATGATGCTATTCTCTCTCTTCAGTTGGTCTGCAGTTTCGGCTAAGCATCCACCTTTGGATTTTTCTCTGTATGTTATGTTTCAGGAAATGTTATTTAATGTAAGAAACTATCTGAATCTCTGTAACAATATACCATGGGTGTGGATGGACTGCGAAGGCTGAGAAGCACATTGTGTGGAGGTTGAAGGGAGGGGAAATGCTGAGGAAAATAAAGGTAGGGAGAGGTCTGGGTCTTTGCGTAGGAGGTTCTCAACATCAGGAAGGGGAAGAACGAAGGACAGAATGGCTAGAACTGAGAGGAAATAAGCTAATGGGACTTCAAGTGTCACTGCCTCTGGACTAATTCCTAGGGTTAGGAAGACCATGTGAGCGGCTGGCCACTAAGGTCTGGGACATTGCCTGCTCCCTGGCACTGCAGGATTGCTTCCTACCCCCAACTGGTGGGAGGTGGACCTGGAAGAGGGGGGTGGTGGGGAGAGAGAGAGGGAAGAAACCCAACCTCATACCACCAGCAAGAACCATATCAGCATTCAGAGAAAGTTGAAAGAAATCTTTCAGCTGGCTGGCTACCTAGCTCAAGGCTAACCACACTCTTAACACAATAATAAGTCAATCCTCACTGAATAATTAAATAGAGAGCCTTCATAAGTATTGACTTAATGTGACAGCAAGTCTATAGTGACTCGGGGTTTGCTTATGTAAACACAATCTCTTGTTCAGCTTACTTAGCAGTTCAATGAAATAGAACAGTCCTTCAATTAAAATCAAATGATGCATGTGTTTAATTCTTTTCTCTTCTTACTGTGTAATAATAGGTTTGGAACATAGGTGAAGATCAGATTGGGGAAAAGTGGAGAAAAGGGTATCTGCCCATCTGCTTGTGTTTTCAGAGGACATGAAGGGACTTAACCAATGGTCTCTAGAAGAAGGATACGGTCTTGGCTCTTATCTCTGGGCCCTGGGTGGGAGATCCATCCAGACCCTACTGATCGATCCTCTCCCAAAGCAGGCTTAGGTTGGCCACCGTGGTTGGTATATCTGTCTCTTGATGGTGGCCTAGGTCTAATTGATTGCTTTTGGTCAGTTGGGGGTGCAGTGGCTCCAACCACAGCACTCTCCAGGCCATTTCTCCATGGCTCACCTAGAGGGGAGAAGGGGGATGCTGTGGGATCTCCAGGCTGGATGACAAGGAGGGGCCAAGGAGCAAGGTAGCACCCCACTTATTCCCTTGGGGATGCCAGAGAGAAATAAACCTCCCTTGTTCTGTGGCTTCAGAATGCTGGGAGAAGAGATGGGGGTGGTGTGCTGGGAAAAGGGATGGAAGGTGAGGGTGTAGGCCTTATGGTAAAAGGGAAAACCCAATGGCTTCATAAGATTTGAAGCTAAGTCTTCTGGCCTTGCTGCTGAGATAGTAACTGAGTTAATTAACCTAAGTCTTTGTTTCCTTATCTTTAAAGCAGAGGTAATAATGCCAACCTCAGAGAATTGTTGTCAGAGTAAAATGTGAGGATGTTAGTAGAAGTACTTTGTGTGACACTGTACAAATGCAGAGGGTGCTTGTTAATAGATCAGAGATGTTATGTCCCTTGGCCTGAAGGGAAAGGGCTCATGCCTTCTAACACTGTGTTCTGTGCTCAGGAGTGGTTAGCAGGGTCTTCTGATCTCATCAAGAGTGGCAGCAAGCGCTGCCAGGGCATCCACTACATGCCAGGCACTGTCCAAGCACTTACGTACATTTGCTCATTGGACATCTCATTCAGACCTTGCCATGACCGTATGAGGTAAATACTATTGTTACCTCCATTTTCCAGCTGAAGAAATGGAGGCCTGGAGAGATTTAATGACCTATTTAAGGTCACACAGCTAGTGAGTAGCTAAGCCAAAGCTCAAACCCAGTCAGTATGGCATAATGTTGGAAATTGGACCTTCTGGCTGAGTGCGCTTCTGGCTGGGTGGAGGGGAGAGGGGTTCTCGTGAATTCAGGACCTCCTGTGGGAGGAGAGCAAACATTTCTACGTGTGGCAGCCTGCCCTGGAGTCATGGTCATGTCCAGAAGGGTTTGGTGTGCATTTCCCAGTTTGGCACCAGGTTCTGTCTCCAACCTGCAAGTGTCTAGGTATCGGAGCTGCCCGGAGGGAGGAGCCAGTTCTCTGAGATGGTAGCTTTTCTCTCTCAGCCTCTTTGTCTTGGGACAGAGGGTCAGTAAAATTTGCTGATGTTCCTGGAACTAATAACCCTTCCTCTAAATGAAGCTTAGAAAAATCACTGTTTATAATAACTCAGGAATCCTGAGGCCTTGTTCAATTAAACTTGAAGAAATAATTACAATCTCAAAGCAACTTTATTAAAAGAGAGCATAACAAACAGTGTATTCTATTAGCATCTTTTGAAATTTACTTCTGGATCTTGTTAGTTTATACGCTTACCATTTTCCCCTGTTTGCAACCAGGGTATGCAAACTGTATTGTCTCCTGATTTTTAATCCCTTCACGTGATTTCATGTTTGACTTTTCATATATTGGCACAATCTACGTCCTTGTCGTTTTTAATAGCAGCGTTGCTTTCTGTGGCTCATCCATCTGAGCCATTCCCCTCTAGTTAAGCTGGGGAAAGAATCTAAGGCTAGGTCCATCTTCCTTCATGAATTTTATTAGCATCTGTTTTCCAAGTTGCTCTCACTGAGGTACTCCTGCAATCCTGGCTCTTTCACATGGGCTAGTCAGACCCTTTGTGGGTTTGGTTTTTGATCTGTGTCCTTTTCAGTGTATGCCTTTTTTTGGTTCCTTTGAACGTGGGCAGAGAAGATCATATAAAATCGGAGAGTGAAGCTAGACATTAGTCAAGAATTTTTCTGTTTTAAGTGACAGAGACCCCCTTAAGAAAATTAAAAAGGAATTTATTGGCTTCCAATAAAATTTAGAAAGGGCAGGAGTAGATTCTAGGACTCAAATACAAATAGGCCTTTCTCTCTCCTTGTCTCTTGTTTCTGCTTCTCTCTGCGGGTTAGCTGCATGTTTATTCTTCTTGTGACCGTGAGGCTAGAGTATGGCCCCGATTCATCTGGGCTCATGTCTGTGGTGTCTCATAACCAGAGAGAAAAGAATAGTCTTCCTTGCTTGCTCCATTAGGAAAACCCCAGGGAAACACCCTGTTTAGCCTAGTTTGTGTTACTTCCTTATCCCTAAACTAGTCTGTGTGGCTGGGGACAGAGTTGTATGGTTGGCCCAGCCTGGGTCATGTGTCCACCTTTGGCCCAGGTAGTAGAGTGCCATGGTTGACAGCCTTTATCAGAGCTACCTGGCTGGAGGTGGGAGTCCCTCCCTTCAGCCCACTCCCAGGGGAGCTGCTATTCTGAGCAGGTAGAATAAATGTTTACTGCACACCTGAAGAATAAACAGAAAGGAAAGAAGCCGGGTTGGTACTTGATTTCATGAAACAAGTGGTGGCAGTCTCCTGGAGGAGCAGGAAAGGACAGAGGACCAGGCTGTCCACAGTGAGCCCTGGAGGTGTCAGAAAGCGGCCACATGGGTGAAATCCATTTTCCCCTTTCTCAGTGTCACATAACATTGAACGCACTTAACCAAGCCCTGCACTGCTGGAGAGAACCTCAGAAAGCCATTCCAGAGGCACTTGGGTCTATTAAAGCCATTTTCTCTGCATTCCCATAAGTTGTCTATGAGGCCTATCATGAGTAATTTGCACTTCTTGGGAAACCCTTTTCCCTTCCATGAAATATTCAAGTACCCTATTCGTTTGCATGAGGACAGTGCTGGTGGGTGCCTTTGGAATCATCATTAGCAGTGGAGGATTGTGACAGCACAGCCAGAGAAAAGACCCTATCCTTGTTAGCAGGTGCCTGGTCGTGGTATTCTGGCTGTAGGGTACGTGTGGCCTACCTCTCAGAGCTGCTGTGTTCTTGCTGTGGAATATGTCTACTTTGTGGAATTGTTCAGAAAATTCAATGAGGTAACGGCATCTGGTACATAATAGGACCTCAATAAATATTAGCTCCCTTTTCTCCTTCACTTTTTTTTTTTTAATTTTTTTTAACGTTTATTTATTTTTGAGACAGAGAGAGACAGAGCATGAGTGGGGATGGGGCAGAAGGAGAGGGAGACACGGAATCTGAAACAGGCTCCAGGCTCTGAGCGGTCAGCCCAGAGCCTGACGCGGGGCTTGAACTCACGGGCCGTGAGATCATGACCTGAGCCGAAGTTGGACGCCCAACCGACCAAGCCACCCAGGCGCCCCTCCTTCTTCACTTTTAAGACTATCAATAGTGGGGCGCCTGGGTGGCTCAGTCGGTTAAGCGTCCGACTTCAGCTCAGGTCACGATCTCGCGGTCCATGAGTTCGAGCCCCACGTCGGGCTCTGGGCTGATGGCTCAGAGCCTGGAGCCTGCTTCGGATTCTGTGTCTCCCTCTCTCTCTGCCCCTCCCCCGTTCATGCTCTGTCTCTCTCTGTCCCAAAAATAAATAAACGTTAAAAAAAAAATTAAGACTATCAATAGAAAACCATTGGTTTCCATGGCAACAGTGTAAAAGGTATAATCTGATAAATGGGAACTTTGGGAAGCTGACAAGAACACACCAAAAAGCCATGTACTGTCTGGCATTGGAATGCTTTGGGGTTCTGTGGAGTAATTCACCTTGTATTATATTTTAGTATTCCCAAACTATATGTATTTGGGAAGGTATTTAGAATTTGGATCAAGGATGGTCTCATTGATTACAGGTGCCTGTACTTTCTCTTGGCTAAGACCAAAGCATAGAGCTGAGAAGTGTGTACCCAAGTGTAAGTGTATGTCTGTGTAGGGATTGTTGTGTGTGTGTGTGTGTGTGTGTGTGTGTGTGTGTGTATGTACACAAATATGAGCATTCTTTGCCATGTAACCAGGAGCCTTCTCAGGCCCTGGCATGAAGCATTATTTTCTTCCATGGCTAGGTCATAAAGTGGGGATGTTTAAAGCTGAGACCAGGGGGTGGGGTCTGAAGGGCCCCCCGAAGCCCAGCTCTGCAGTCTGTGTAGATTGCCATATTCCCAAACTTTAGCCTGCCTCAGAATCACCTGGAGGGCTTGTTAAAGCACAGATTGTTGGGCCCTGCCCTTAGAATTTCAGATCTTGTATGTCTGGGGTGGGCCTGGAGAATTTGCTTTTCTAACAAGTTCCCAGTTGATGCCAGTGCTGTTGCTCTGTGGACCACACTTAGAGAACCACTAAACTATAGGGAGTCTGCTTGTATGGCTGATCTTTGCACATCGAGCCTTGCCTCTTTTTCCCTCTGTAGAAGCACATCTGCCTAATCAAATAGGATTGCCAGATCCAACAAATGAAAATTCAGGATACCCAGTTAAATTTGAATTCCAGATGAATGATGAAAAACTGCTTAGTATTAGTATTAGTTATGTTTAGTTTAATATTAGTATGTCCCAGATACTGCATGTGATATACTTACACTAAAAAATTCATTGTTTATCTGATATTCAAGTTAAATGGACATCCTATATTTAATCTGGCAACCGTTTAATCAAATTGGGGGTCAAGTGTCTCTCTGTGCCTCTCCTGCTGCTTCTGTGTGATTGAATAGGCTACAGCTGCTAATGAAACCAGCCCAGAGACGGTTTGTGTTTTTCGGACAGAGCCACCTGCCGCCCTGAGCTCATTTGGCAGTCTTCACTTGATCTCACTGGGATGGACTTGGCTTTGTTCATATTTGCTCTTTTGCTGGCTCTCTGTGCCTTTCTTTGTCTGTCTGTCTCTCTTTTTCTCATGCTTTCTTTTATGCCTTCTTTCCTATGGGGGTTCTTAAAGGTGGAAATTTGCAAAGTGATGGGGATGGGCCAAGGAGAAGTCTTCTTAGCAGTGTGAGAATGGAGTCCAGAGGCGACCTCACAGGGTCTGCAGGGAGGAGCAGCATCAGGCCCGGAGAGGGCACAGAGAGCCCCAGCTGGCTGGCCACCGTGCACTATGAAAAGGATAACATTTGCCTTGGAGAATGCGCCTTCCAGGGCTGGGTAGGGAGCGCTTATGTGGCTGCTTCACATAGTGGCTGGAGTCTAGTGTGTCGCCAGCTTGAAGGAAATTGATGTCACTTGGTCTTTGATGCTGACAGAGGGAGCTGGCTGCCGTGGACATCAGCTTGTCTTGAGGGGCAGAGAGAATCTGAGCAATCAAAGGCCTTCTGGAGACTTGGACACAGCATCCCCCTAACTGGCCCCATTTGGCTTTCTCTCTTGCCAAGATCACTTTGACACTAAGAATGGAGAGATGGAGGAACAGAAGGCTGAGCTGTGGCCCTTCCCTTCACCTGCCCCTCTGATGGCTGCTGCGCCCGGGCCTACCTCCTCTCCTCCCTGTGCTCTGAATGGAGCCGGAGGGCCTGCTTAAAGGAAGTAGGCCATGGCATTAGACGGGTCTGGCAAAGGAGACTTGTGTATGCTTTGGGGGCTTGTGTTCCTCTTCCTGTGTCCTCAGAGTGGCATGGAGAGTGATGGTGGGGTAGGAAAGCCATCGTTCACCTAGGACCAGCAGGGTGACCCTGGAGCCTTGTGGTAAGGGAGAGGGCATGGGGGTCTTTTCTTCCTGATATGCCCGCATTGTCTTGTGTGGGAACCAGACCACCTACCTTGGCAGGTTGAACAGGTAGTTTTCCTTCTATCTCAGACCCAGGAAAACCTGTTCCCTGTTTGCACTTGCCAGTGTTTGGCAGGCACAGTACTGGGGACAAGATGTCTGGATAGAGGAGAAAGATAAGGTGATGCCTCCTCTGAGTTCCCCAGCTGTCTTACATAGCCCCGTGGGGGGGGGGGGTGGAGATTGGCAGGCATGACTCACCCTATTTGATAACTGGGGACACTGAGCTCAGAGACATGACAGACCTGCCCAAAGTCACAGCCAGGGAGTGATAGAGCCTGGCCGTGAGACAGAACCTCCCAGTTCCCAGCTTCCTTTTCTCTCATCTCTTCTCCAGTGGCCTATCTTTGTGGACAGTCACATTCTCCTTGCTCATGCTTTGCACCTTCTCCAGCCCGTGGGGCCCAGTGACATTTTGAGGGGCTTTGTGGATGGTGGGGCCAGGCAAGATCCTCAAGGTTCCCAGTGTCAATGAGTGGAGAACTAACCTTGCAGAAGGGAAGTGGGCAGCGTGCTCCCACCGGACGGCGAGCAGACCGTGACCTCTCATCAAGCTCTGGGCCATGGCTGGTGGGTACTCTGCCCTGACCCCATTAGCTGGGATTTCCTTTCTGACATTGCCCTTCCCAGCCTTGTCTGTCAGTCACGTGACAGGGGCTCAATACATGTTTGGAGGAAGAATGAAGAAATCAGTGAAGTCTGACACTCTAGGAAAATAGGTACCAGTTGGAGAGACCAAATAGGACAGTATCGGTGTCTTTATACAATTGGGTATGAAATTGCCTGGTCCAGACCATGTGTGTAGCTAGAATACAGAGGTGGGAGAAATCCACACAGCTGGGGTGGTCAGAAAGGGCTTTGTGGGGGAGGACTGCAGGTGGGCCTTGCGGGGGTACTAGGAGGGAGTCAGGCCCTAGTGTGATCACATAGCTTTGGAACATACTCATGTACTTTGGTTAAGAGATGATTTCAATGCCTCTTGGTGGGGAGGAGATGACAATTGGTGGCTTTGCTTGTTGTCTAGCACCTTCCTTGCCCCACACCCTGCAGGAGCTTGGTTCTGGCTTCATGCTGCCCACCTGCAGCCCAGCCCTCCTTAGTGTTGGGGCCTGACCACATTCCCTTGGCTCCTTTTGGAGGGAGGCATCTGGCCAAAGCAGACAGTGAAGTCCCTGAAGGGCTGTACGAGTCTCCTGTGGCTGCCATAACAAAGTCCCACAAGCTGGGAGCTTAAAAGGGAAATGTATTCTCTCACAGTTCTGGAGGCCAGAAGTCCCATATCAAGGTGTCAGCTGGGTTGTGTTCCCCAAAGGCTTGAAGGAGGAATTTGCTCAGTGCCTTTCTCTCAGCTGCTGGTATTGCCTGCAGACCTTGCCCTTCCTGGCCTTGTAGGGGCGTCGCTCAGTCTCTGCCTCCATCTTCACATGTATTCTCACTGTGTCTGTGTCTCTTCTCCCTTCTTAAGGACACTAGTCATTGGCTGGAGGGCTCACCCTAATCCACTGTGACCTCGTCTTGGTCATGTCTGCAAAAAGCTCATTCCGACGTAAGGTTCCATTATGGTACTGGGAGTCAGGATGCGATTCAGCCCACAGCAGGTGCCTAGAGCTTTTGTTTTGCTTGCCTCCAGGTCTCCTCTACCTATTAAAGTCTGTGTCTCTGGAGGCTAGGAGGTAGGCAGAGGCCACCACACTCACACTGTCAGAATGTCTTCACGCACATGTGGGGTGTACGGTGGGACAGACGCTGCTCTTACCATTTAAGACTGAGTCTTACTCTGCAGGGACTGAAGTCTTGGTTAGAAATGCTGTTTCTCCCTGTCTCGGTGTTGGGTGGTGAGTAGATAGAGGGTAGGAAGGAGGGGGAAGACACCTGCAGGCTTCCTGTTTTCAGGGACGCAGAATGTTGGCTCTGGAAAGACCTTCAGGGGCTTTTGCCCCAGAAAGGGCATCCACCCTGTTGTTCATTCTGGGGCGGGGCCCTGGCTCCACTGCTCAGGAACTCTATGATCTTGGGCAATTTATTTAGCTCCTCTGAGTCTCAGCGTCCTCCTCTATAAAGTGGGATAGTAACAACAATCCTGGTGAGATCTCACAGAGTTCAGGTCTCAGTGTTTGTGAGGATTTAATGATAAATGGATGGATGTGCAAGTTTCTTTTCTTAAATCATTTTTATTGTGATAAGTTATACATTACATAAAATTTACCATTTTAACCATTTTTGACTGTATGGTTTTCAGTGACATTAAATACATCCACAATGTTGTGCAGCCATCACCACCTCCATCTGCAGAACTTTTTCATCTTCCCAGACTGTGAAAATATTTTTTACTGAGAGCACTTTGTATTTCATTTGGTAAACCAGGAAACCGAGTCCCTGAGAAGGAAGGACTTGCCTGAGTCATCCAGTGAATTAGGGGCACAGCTGAAGTGTGAACCCCAGTCCCCTGTCAGTTCGGTGCTCATCACCTTCTGTCTCCCACACTTCTGTGGGCTTCAGGGTCTGGGACACATGAGGCATCGTTGGGGTTGAATTCCTCCGCAGAGCTTCCTCTCTCTCCCCCAAACCCTGTCCCCAGGACAAACCAGAATGTGTACCATGGTGGGACACACACAACTGCCTGCTCTGAGAGTGTTCCTGTCAGGCTGTCCTGGTCTCTCTCAACCTCTGGTCTCTCTCTGCCTGCTTCTTTCTCAGATGGGACAGAGTTCCGGTGGAGGACCAGGGGAGCTGAACTTGGGGCAACCTTTGGGATGACTTTGTGAGGTGCCTTATGGCGTGGAGAGAGTGGGGGCAGGGAGTCAAGGGCTGAATTTTGGTCCTTCCTATGGCTACCACAGTCTCCTCACTGAGCACCTATTTGTTGAGGCCCTACTGTGTGCCCATCATTGGGAAAATACCAGTGAATGAGACCATATTCCTCTCTACTTGGGGCTTCTGTGAGACACAAATGGTATGATACACGAAGACCCCATGGCAAAGGGCACTCACCTGTAGGAAGTGATGGCAGGTGGGGAGGTGAGATGGCCAGGCTGATGGTAGCCAGGGTGCCAGGGTGGGTTAGATTTGGGTGTTCTGGGCTCCATGTGACCTTCCACATCAGGTGCTGGAGACAGACCCTGGCCAGAGAGCATCTGTTTGCCTTCAGGTGACTCACAGTCAAGGAGGGATGTGCCCACATAGTTATGAAGCAGTATTATGGGGGCCAACAGAGAGGAAGGGGTGACAGCAGGTTATATCACCAGGGGAAGAAAGGGCTGATTCTGCCCAAGGGGCAGTTGGAAGGACAGCAGGGGAAGCTTTGCTCTGACTTGGTTCAGAAGAGGACTGTCAGGAAAGCCTATGGGTGTCTCACCCTAGACGGACTCTTTTTTTACCTGTCTGGGGGCTGGCTCCTTTGACCCTCAACTGGATCCTGGGAGTAGCTGGAGCAGGGATTATTGTATGCATTTTGCAGGCAGGAAGAGTGATGTGTTGAAGACCTTGGGCAAGGTCACCCAGGACTGTGGTCAAGCAGAAAGCAGAGCCTAGCTTTCCTTCCTTGGTCCCAGGCATTCTTGGCAAACCCACCCCAGGTTCTTTCTGTCTGTGTTCCTCTGACTGGAAGATCCATTCAGAGCCCACTGTTCCTAAACTGTGTACCTGGCTCTCCAGGAAGTCCTGCCCTCAAGGAGCTCCCAGCCTGAAGTCCCTCAAGGCTTGGTTTCTCCCATGTTCCTCTCCATCTTCCTGGCTTCCTCCTGCCCTGGGAACCTGCAGGCAGGAGCCGCTCTGCTGGAGAAAAGGCGGGAAGGCAGCCAGACTAAACCGTTCTCTCTGTTGGGTCTTCTCCTGACACCAGGTCCCGGCTGGCAGACTTCCACGCCAATTGTCGTGCCTCCTACCAGACGCTCACCAGCTGCCCTGCCGACAATTACCAGGCGTGTCTGGGCTCCTACGCTGGCATGATTGGTAAGCCGCCCCCGCGCACCTGGGCTCTTGGTGGCTCCTGGCTGCCCGATCCCCATGGGCAGGGGGCCTGGCTCAGGGCCAGAGAGTGGACAGCCTGAGCTTGCTTTTCTCTGTGGTGGGAAACCAGAGGAGAAGGCAACCTTTTATCACGGGGGGAGGAGGGCCCCAAGGGCCTTATAAGGTTTTTGAAATGAGAAAGCAACATTTATTACATGGTTTGGACTTTCCAGGTACCACCCTGAGCAGTTTACACCAACTGTTTTATTTTAATTCTCATAGCAGTACTTACTAGGGGGGAGTTGCTATCTCCATTCTACAAATGGTAAAACTGAGGCTTAGAGAGGTCAAGTCACTTGCACAAGTTCCCCTAGCTAGTAAATGTTGGCACTGGGATCCAAACCCAGGATGTGAACCTTAGTCTCCCTGGCTCTCGAACACAGGTTCTGCTTGCTGGTGAAGAAGGCAAAGGCCCAGGGAAGCAGGGGGCAGGGTGGTGACTCCGGGATAGCTCCTCTGCTATCTTGCTCTGTCCTCAGTGTCCATACCCCTCTGCTCCCTGTGGCCATGACTGCATGGTCGCTGGGATAGTAACGGTCTGTTTGAGTTGGGATGTATGTGTGTTTGAGGGGGCAGGTGGGAGGAAAGGAGAGTTCCCCAGCCTCTTCTCTGTTGTGTCTGGGGCCTGGGGCCCAAAGAGAAGGCCTCACTATTCCTCTTTCCTTTGCCTTCCCTTTCTCCCTGCCCAGGGTTTGATATGACACCCAACTACGTGGACTCCAACCCCACTGGCTTCGTGGTGTCCCCCTGGTGCAGTTGTCGTGGGAGTGGGAACATGGAGGAGGAGTGTGAGAAGTTCCTGAGGGACTTCACCGAGAACCCGTGCCTCCGTAAGTCCGAGCAGGCCTTCCCCATGCCTCTCAGTCCCAGAGGGGCCCTGGAGGCCTGCCTTTGCCATGCCCTTCTCTCTCCATTGGGATGGCCAGTGATAATCTACAGGGCTTCCCCAGTGACCCACGGAGAACTTGGGTTTTGTGCTCTTGGGGACTCATCCTACTGAATAGTCAGTAGGCCAGCCTGAGTTTACCACCGGAGGATTTGAGCCTATGTCAGGCCAAGGTCGAAGATTTCTGGTCTGTTATCCTGAGAGCTTTAGCCAGGTTCCTTCAGGGACAGCCGTATGATGAGGATCTCAGCATCTGTCACTTGTCCCCTTAAGGATTTGTTTCCCATTAGAATTGGTGACTTGCAAGTCCCAAACTGCTAATTAAAGGCTAGAGAGAGAGAGGTTAGCCACAGTCTGCCTGCCTCGCTCTTTTCAGTCTGACACTCTTGCCACCCACCCACTTGAAAATCTCCCGCCTTCCTTCTGTCCTTTCTTCTTTCCATCCATCAGTCCATCCTCCCTTTTTGTATGGCACTGAGGATTCAGAGAGATGAGCCATGGTGCCTGCCATTGAGCAGTGTGGAGTCTGATGGAGGCACACTGTCAGGGGGGTCACTGTGACCACAGTACGGAGTGAGTGATACTAGGGTGGAGGTCAGTACAGGGCACTTTAGGAGCCCAGACTAGTGATACCAGTCAGCCTGGAGGAGGAGGCCCTGAAAGCTCCTCAGAGGCTGGCCCCTTGAGGGAGAGTGGGCATTTGTCAGCTGACCAGGCAGAGAGGGCACACCGGTCCACCCTTGGCAGGGCGGCTTGCAGGAACTGTGGACTATGGAGTCTTGCTGTAGAGCATGAGGACGCTGAGGGTTATCTGGACAGGGAGAGGGAATCCTCCTCATGAAGGGCCTTGCAGTCCTAAAAGTGTTAGGATCTTATGGTCCTATAGGTGGTGGAGGTGGGGGTGCAGGTCACTGAAGGGGAGTCAGCAGGTGGCATTGTGGGCAGACCAGCATGCAGATGGCCTGTTCTCTGGTTCTGGTGTGGAGGGTTGGGGCTGTGGTTCTGACAGGTGATCCAACACAAGTGTACTCAGAAGTGGGGGACCAGCTATTCCCAAAGAGGCCGGTGTGACTGAGCTGGAGCAGTGGTGGGCAGGAGAGAGGAGAGATGGAGTGCACAGATCTTTAGGCGATGGGCTCAACTGCCAGCAAGTGGGTGGTCATGGAAGCATGGTGGGGGGCTTGGGTGGGGAGAGATGACCTCTGCAAGACTGTAAACATGGGCAGAAAGCAGTGATGCAACAGGAGGGAGCGATGCCTTGTTGGGGCGTAGACGTGATGAACTTGAGGTGCATCTGGGACTTGGAGGTGGAGATTTCTGGAGGCACTTGGTTCCAGGGTCATGTCTTGGGAACAGTTTGGTCCAAGAAGTCCCATTATTTAGTCTTCAGTGCACTGGTGTTGATGGTGTGGGAGTAGGTGAGGCCACCGTGGAGGATGGCTGAGTCTGGGGCTCTTGGAATGCCATTGGCAGGACCTGGAAGCATCTGAGGTGGCAGAGGAGCCAGGAGAACCTGTGTGGGGGTCGGAGGGTGGGGCAGGGGTGGGGCAGGGGTGGGGATGGGGGATTGGTGTGGGGGACGCTTTGAAGTGGAGGGTGGTCTGCAGCACAGGATGCTACAGAGAAGCCAGTGATCACCGCCCTGGGCCTGGCCTGCTGCCTCCTTCCGGGCTCCCCACCCCACTTCTCCTCTTCCCTTCCTCTTCTGCATTTCTTTTTCTTTTTTTTTTTTTTTTTATGTTTCAAGTTTTTAATTAAATTCCAGTTAGTTAACATATAATGTAATGTTGGTTTCAGGGGTAGAATTCAGTGAATCATCACTTACATACAACACCCAGTGGTCATCCCAACAAGTGCCCTCCTTAGTACCCATCACCCACTTCCCATACACTTCCCTCCATCAACCCATAGTTTGTTCTGTATCGTTAAGAGTCTCTTTTATGGTTTGCCTGTCTCTTTTTTTTCTTCTGTGTTCATCTGTTTTGTTTCTTAAATTTCACATGAGTGAAATCATATGGTATTTGTCTTTCTCTGACCAACTTAAGTCACTTAGCTTTCGATGGACATTTGGGCTCCACATTTCTTTCTTTTGTTTGTCTTTTGCAACCTCCCTCTTGCTATTTTCTTCTCTCCATGTGAGATGTCAGTAGTGTCTGAAAGGGGACTCCAGAGAAATTAAGTTTGGACAAGCCACACCCTGTCCCCGGCTCTGGGCTGTTACAGGGAAGGCAGCATTAGGATGTGAGGGGAAGAAATTATGGAGGCAGCCCCTGATTTCTCTGTGCCTACCTGCTCTCACCCCCCACAGGGAATGCCATCCAGGCCTTTGGCAACGGCACGGATGTGAACCTCTCCCCTAAAAGCCCCTCATTCCAGGCCACGCAGGCCCCTCGGGTGGAGAAAACACCTTCTTTGCCAGATGACCTCAGTGATAGCACCAGCCTGGGGACCAGCGTCATCACCACCTGCACATCTGTCCAGGTGAGGGGACACGGCTCTGCAACTGGGGAGGGCAGGCTGAAGGCATAGAGAAACACCAGGACATGAGAGGTGGGTGTGGGAAATTAGCTCACTGGGGATCAGGGATGGGACTGGCAAGTTCTTGCCCTTGGGTCAGGACCCAAGAGGCAGGGAACAGCTGTTGGGGGCTAGTTTTTTTGTGCCTACATTCCCTAGGCATTCACCTGACAAGTAGGAAGCACTGGATTGTGCTACAGAACACGGGGTGCCAGGGAAATGGAATGGTTAACACATACTAACCATCTGCTAATTACCAGGTGTTATGCTAGCAGATTCTCTGCCTACTTCACTGAATTTTCACAAAGTGAGGTATTGGTCTTCATGTATTATACACAGGAAACTGACCCAAGAAGAAGTTTAGGTAACATACCCAAGGTCATACAGCCAGTTAGTGGTAGAATAAGATTTCAAACCTACGTCAGACCCCAAAATCCATGATGTTCATTTGTTTGTCCATCTGTGCATCCACCTAGTCATCGAACATGTATTATGTATGCGTTATGTGCCAGGACTTATGTGAGATGTGAGGGAGACTTTGGTGAGTAAAACTGACAGTGTCCTGGGTTTTGTGGTCCTTACGGTCTTGTTCAGGGTCAAACAATTCAACAAGCATCAGGCATGGACTGGGTTCAGTGCCACAATAGGGGACACATGTGGCACTATGGGGGCACGTCCTAGGGCTCCCCACTCAGCTTTTTCTCTCTGTTGGGCTACCCTCCTGCCATCATGCCATTTGCTACAGTAGATTCTTTGCTTAGGCAGTTGGATCTAGTCAGAACACACACACACACACACACACACACACACACACTCACACACATACACACTCACCCACAATACACCCACTCACCCACATACATACACCCCCACACACCACAGCCCCCCCACACCTATACACTCTTACACTCACATACATACATACACTGATACATATACACACACAGTACAGCCACTCACACACACACGTACATACATATATACACACACCCACACTCACTCACAACACACCCACAACTCTCACATTCACATACTCTCACATAATACACTCACTCATACACTCACACCCACATGCATACTCACATACACACTTTCTCACACTCATACACACACACCCCTAGAACAAAGAGTGTAAAAGAGGACTGACCCCATGCAGAGTATCGGAGCAGAGGAAGGAGGGAACAGCAAGGTTGAGGGTGTTGGGGTACAGTGAGGGAGTTGGGCCTAGAATTGCCAAGAAGGTTGGGGGCAGCAGGGGGCACAGCCTGAGTGGGTGAGGGGGCAGGGTTATCAAGGCCTGGCTATGTGCGAGGCAGTGAAGACGCCAGGCTAAGTTGGGTGTCATGCTCGAGGGATCAACAGTGCACATCTGCTACAAAGTTTTACTTGTGTACAACAAGGCAGTTCTGAGACCTGGCATACAGCGATGTGACTGTAGCTGACAGTATCGTATTATGAAATATGTTGATTGGCATGTGGTAAATATTTCACGGTGTGTGTGCCCATATATTGGGTCATCAGGTTGTACACTGTGAATACATGCAATGTTTGATGGTCAATTACAACCTCGGTAAGGCTGGAAAAAACCCCAGTGGGCATTCCTGGTGCCAGGATGAGGACTTGAGCAGGGACCCATTTAACCACAGGAGCTGGGGTGGGTGCCTGTCCTGGTTGGGAAGCCTACCCCCCTGCCCTCCCTGGTGGGCTTCTCTGTGCTGAACAGCTGACCTCCAGGTATCCTCCTGTTAGGCTCAGCATGGGCCCTTCCATGCCCTGCGCCCCTCCATCAGGCTGCTCCTCCAGATCCCAGCCGAGGAGTCCGTGTCACCCTCGGGCAGCTCCTAATTACACTAGCCACGCTTGAGTGGCTGTGGGCAGGGGCTTGGGGGCCCGCTGCACAGACAGTTGCCAGCTCAATTTCATGCTAGAGTGGCAGGCAGCTCGGCGGTCAGGGCTGGGCCACCTGTCAGGTGACCATGCTCTGGCATGGTCCACATGTCCCTTGGGGCACCACCAGCCTCCCTGAGCTCCTCGGGGCAGGCTTACAAAGGGAAGTGCTGATTCAGCAGGTGGCTGTGGATCTTTCCTGAGGCTCTTACTGTAGCTTGACTCACTGTGGGTGTGGAAGAGTTCAAGGGTGTGGTTTCTTGCCCTCACTGCAGCCCACTCAGCCACTCAGTGCCTGGTGGCTCTGACTCCTTTTTAAAAATTTTCCCTCTATTCCCTCGGCATTTTGCTAAAACTGTTGCCTGGTTTCTTTTAGCCCCAGCCTGGTTTTCTTCAGATTCACCACGTGAAAGTGCTTGCAGACAGAGAAGCACTCTGAATGCAGGGGCCCGAGCTGGGGAGGCTGACTAGCAGGGGGCTCCCCAGGCCTGGCCTCAGGGACTGCCCACTCACAGTCTACTGACTGTGTCACTCTGGGAGATTGACCATTCCAGGAGAAAAAGAAGAGATGTAGACCCTCAGAGGGGGCCTGCCAACCATCTTCCTGGTTCCTTCTCACTGAAACTGAAGGGGAATGGCCTGATTCTGTTTTAATCACAACCTGTTTGGTGAGAACCTACTACTCTATGCCTGATGCTGGGAGTGCAAGGGGAATAAATCCTCATCCCTGCCCTCAGCCTGGCTAAAGGCTGGCATGGGTGGTTTGTCCCCACACCCTCTCCCTCAGCTCTGCTGGGCTGGAAGGGGCTCCATGGTGGCCTTTGTGGGGCCTTGGGAGTGACAGCAACCTACAACTACAGAAGGGAGTCTTTACTCCACTCAGGGGAGTGAGGGCAGAGACAGGAAGCTGAGGCCAGGGTGGGAGGGAGGGTAGAGGAGGCTGTGCACCCTACACACCCCCTGGAGAGAAAAGCAAGGTCTTTACTTATTACCTCTGTCCTCCTCCCCATTAATAGGCCCAAGCCCTTGGGAAAGCCTTAGAGACCCCCTTCACTGACCCAGAGATGGCAGCGAGTTGGGGATCCCACATAAGTGATTGGACATTAGGACAAGAGGGCCTTTTGACATCTCCTTCTCAAGCCCCAAAGTATGGAAGCTTGGTAAGGACAGTAATTTGTTCAGAGCCCCCAGCCCCCAGCTCCCGAACAGTTTCCTCTGGCTGTATTGCACTGGGTCCTCCCCTAGATCTGCTACCCCAGAGGGCTTTCCCATGGTGGGGTTTGGGGTCTTCAACTGGAACCCTTTTCCTCATCATAGAGCTGCTACACAAAAACCTGGGTGTCTCAGCCACCCAGGAGCCAGGAGCCAGCAGGCCCCTGAGTTGGCCTGCGTCTGGGCATCTTTGATGCTGGTTTGAGTCCTGCTCTCATGTTTCCATTTCTGGCTGTGGTCACCGCTTCAGGCAGCCTTACCTTCCTGGAACTGTTTGAAACTTGGAGAAAGCATGGCAATATCTGCAAAATCGTCTCTCCCCCTCCCTTCTGGCCTTGCCTGTATCTGTAGGTAAACACACCCCTGTGTGAATTCCCTCCCTGATCTGTAGGCGGCAGGTCAGGCTTGAACTCCCATCGCACAGCCAGGCTGTCCCATGGCGTAGGCTGCAGTGAGCAGGTTGCTGGCCTGTGCACTGGTCAGTCCTCGGAGTGAAGAGCCTGTCCCTCTCTCTGCTTGGCGAATCCTGTTTGGTTTCCCCTTTTGGCGTGTTCCCCTGACTCTGCTCCTGCTTTACCTCACTTGAGCCCCCATCACGATGTGCCCTGCTCCATCCCTGACGGACAGAGGCTGCCTCTCACCCTCCTTGTTGCCCTGTGGACCCCAGTGCTCAGTGCATGGCATTGAGTAGGTGTTCTAGACAGGTTGAGGGAAGAACCCAGAGTTCCTGGTTCGTCGGGTCTGTTGGAACTTCCTGCTCTCCATTCGAGAATGGGTTCTGAGTGCCTTATTGCTTGCAGACAGCTTTGTGCAGCTTACCTCCTTCTCACAGATGCTGTCTGCATGCCATGAGGGTAGGCAGGTGGAGAGGTCTTTCTATGGAGGATGCAGGAAGATTGGTTAGAAGGTTCTTTTGTCACATGACCAGTGGTGCAGTGAGGGGGGTGGTGGGGAGACTGGCAGTGGGCTCTTGCTTTCTCTGGTCATGGTTTGTTTCAGTGTCCTTGGCATTTCCTGTGGTTTGCTCTGAGCCACTTTGCAGGGACCCATCAGATCAACTGGGGTTTCACCTTTCCCAGGGCTGCAGAGCCCTGGCAACACAGCCCCCTTTGCTCTTTTGGTCTCTACCAGCCAGTTTTTGCTTTCCCCCTTCATCCTACCCATCACACCTGGTGGAATTAGAAATGAATTTGGAGGGGTTGATGCAGCCCCCCCTCAACACACCTGCGGTAGGCTCAGCAGCCTGCAGACACTTTCATCTCTTCCTCATCCCAGTGCGCAGGCCTGTGGGCATCAGAGTGGGGGACTGAGAGGCCTGTCAGTGTGTTGTAGGTCTATCAGGCATATAGTTCTGATATACAAATATGGAAGGTTTCAAAGCTTTGAATGACTTGAATGCATTCCTTCTTTTCTTCCCTTCTTCTGGCTTCCCTTATAGTCATTCATTTATTTGCCCATCAGTGCATTCATTCATTATTCAGTGTAGATTCTTCCTGCATGTTCTCTGTTCCAGGTTCTGACGCTGACAGCTCACCAGGGCCAGTACCTTGGTCCCATACTGGTAGGATGGACAGGATGCACACTCAGATAATTGGTGGGGAGGAAGCGATTGGCACCCTAGGAAGGTGGATAAAGTGACACGGGGCCCAGAGGACGGAGGGCTGCTCTGTACTGGGAGTGGGGACAGAGGACTCATGGGCAGAGTAAACCCTGCTGCTGGGCCTGGAAGAACAGGGATTGCTGAGTATGTGGAGACATGGAATTGGAGTAGAGTGGGCAGAGGGGCTCGTGGGAGTGAGGACACGGAGTCAGCATAGCACAGAACAGGTCCAGTAGGGGAATCTGTTGGCCATATCTGGCCTGCTGCCTGTTTGGATAAATCAGGTTTTATTGGAATACAGCCACACCCCCTTGTTTACATATTTTCCATGTGCTACAGGCAGAGTTGCCTAAAATACTAACTTTCCTGGCCCTTTGCAGAAAATGTTTGCCTGCCCTGGTCTAGAGGAAGAGCAGGCCCTGGGTTGGGTGAGAACAGGGATGGGAATGCAGTCTGGTGAGCAGACTGAAACACGGGCTTTGGAGGGGCCACCAAAGGCTTTGGACTGGGGAACATGCTGATGGGAAGATGAGCGCTGTGATCTGGGAAGATTGTGACAGCAGGTAGAGATTGATTGGCAAGGGAGACGTGCTTGCAGGTGTGTTTGATCTTTGCCATAATCGATAGTCATAGGAGGCAAGATGGAAGCGTTGGGCCAGGGGTGGCAGGTAGCGGAGGGGAAGAGGAATGAGTTACTGGGTGGGCCTGCCAGGAGGAAGGCTGCCGAGGACACTGAAATTTGGGGGTGGGGCCAGGACCAGAAGCAGGGGACACGGTTTTCCCATGGACGCAACACTGGGCTTCGTCCCTAGCAGCTGGGCTAAGTCAGCAAGGACCTGGGACTGCCAGACCTGGCTTAGGGAGTGGGAGACAGAGGTGGGCAAGGAAGAGAGGAAGACAATAATTCTTTCAACTTCCTTTTGCCAGAGGGCAAAAACCCCTCTGGGAGAAATTTCTAGAAGGATGAAGCTTACCTTTGCTGCCTTTCTTCCTCTGTGTCTGTGCCCCTTCCCTCATTCAAGTCCCCCAGTGCCATCTGCTTCTTTCATACTTCTGGAGGCCCCCTGTAGTACAGCCAAGGACACAAAGCCCCTGTACCCACCTTTCTGTCACATGGATTTGCTGTTAAAAGCCCTGCCTCCTGCCATCCTTGCAGTCCAGACCTGTGCCCTTGGGGACACTAACCCAACAGTGCCTGAGCTTGCCTTGAAGGGAGGAGAGTCTCAGAGTAGTGATGGAAGCAGGACAGGGGTGAGCAACTCACCTCTATTCCCATAAACTTGTTCCATCGGAGTCCAAGAAAATTGGGTGAGATGGGCATTGTGGGTGGCCTTAGGGGGGCATGGCCTCAGAGGGCAGCCTGCAACCTGCGGGATTTGGGGAGGGAGCAGCCTCTTCTCCTGCTCCCATTTACTTAACCGGTGCTGAGATGACTGTGTGAATGTTTATTTGTCTCATTAGGGTGTGAGCAGAGCTGTGACTCATTCATCTTTAGAACCCCTTGTGGGAGCAGTGGGGGAAAGTTAATGGTGAGGGAGGGAGGCAGTGAATCTGAGCCACTGGTGGTTTTGCCATTAAGTAGTGCAACCTTCTCTCTGCACCTCGCCCATATGCTGCTTTCAGAAAAGGTCAGCCGATGGGCAAACCCCCGCACTGCTCTGTGTGGCTAGAGCTGTGCGGGGGTCTCAGGTTTGCCACTGGGGAGATTACTGCAGCCTTCACTGTCTGCTCTGTGTCTGCTGGAAGTCAGGTGCTGGGGCAGAGACTGCTCCATGTGCCGTGGGGTAGGGCTGAGGTAGCCCCAGGCTAAGGCTGACCCTGGGTTTCACCTCACAGCCCCTTCCTGGGCCCTTGCTGCATTTCTCATAGGCTCTGACTTTGAATGCAAAACTAAGCTTGGCTCAGCCTCGTGCCTTGTGGAATTGAGAAGCCCTTACAGGTGTGTGGAGCTTTGCTGTGCCATGTGCACTGTCTCATGTAATCATCACAGTGGGTCAGTGATGTGCGTTTGTCTATTCCCTATTTTATAGATGAGAGAATGGATGTTCCAGTAGATGAAGTGACTTTCCTGGGTCACTGGATAAAGAAGGCTTGAGCCTGGGTCTCTGGTCTCTCAGGCTCTTCTTCCTTGGATCCAGGGAATTGTCCTGTGGGGATGGATGCCAAAAATTAAGACCCTTTGATCTAAAAGGGAAAGGCTGCATGGGTCTGTGAGGATAAAAATCTGTAAGCTAGATTTCACAGCACTTGAAGGAAGTACTTTTGGACAGCGAGAAGAAGCTCAGGATGTCACCTGGGCATTCAGCACACATTCAGTGTGTGGCTGGTGGCCCTGGAGCCTGCTGGACTGACATGTCATCAGTGCAGAGGGACATAGGTGAATGCTGTGGATGCTGGATATACAGTGGGTCACATGGGGTACAGGGAGAGGCCCTATCCCTGATCTTCATGGAGGCCAGTCCTTTTCTCCCACCACAGTCGCTGTGGCACCTGTCAGAGACCAGCAAGCAAGGATTGGATTGCCTTGGGGCTGGCCCAGGGGTGTGTGTCACTTTCTCTTGTTGATATGGGTCAGATGAGAGGATGAAGGCTCCTCCTCTGCTTCTTCCTCTCTTCCTGTTACCCTCCTTCTCCTGTGGCCCCTCCCTTCCTCTCTGTCCCCTGCCCCCTTCTCCCCTCTGTCCTCCCTGCTCCCCCCAAAACCCCCAAACTCTCTGCATGTGCTCTCCTAGGGTGCTGCCTCTCCTTTTTCTCTCTGTTCCCTTCCTCTCTTGATCCTTTCCTCTGCTCCTCCCCCTCTCTTTTTTCCTTGAATATTTGCCAACAGCCCCCTCTCCTCTCTTCTTCTAAGACGACCCTGTCAAGTCTGCTCACTCTGAGGAGCAAAATCCAGCCATAAGCCAGCTGCTCCAGGTGAGATCTGTGTTCAGATCTCCCCTCCACCCCACTGCTTTAATTCTAAGTCCTGGTGCTCCTCTGCTTTGCTGGCTTCTCTCTGTGTGACTTGGCCTGGGGTTCAGCCTTCCAGAGCCAGCGGTGGCCAGGCCCGTGTCGAGGACCCATCACAGAAGGTTGTACTGCAAGGCCCTAGAGGTCACTTAGTTTAGTTCTTTTCTGAAACCTGATTTATTTTTAAGTAGTAAGCTGTTTTTTAAAATACTTCTTGTGTATAGCTCCAACATCTAGAACAAATAAAATCAGAGTTGCTTTGGTTGAAGTGGGGGTGAGAACACTCATCCTGGCTGTTTGATGCAACACAGACACGTTCCATATTTAGTGGCACTGGGGGAGGGGAATACACAGGAAGAGGACATGGGCCTGGAGACAGAGACCTGCCACACCTGGAACCCATGATACCTGGAAAGAATGCCAGGAAAAGCGGGTGTTGGGTCTTGTGGCATAGGATATCAGAAGTGCTGTGAATTGCTCAGGGGGGTGACCGAGGGAGGATTGTGTAGATGAGGGCAGTTGAATGGAAGATAGTGGTGACAGTGCAGCCCCTGGGATGGGGTGGGCAGGCTCTGTCCAGCAGTGACCTCCCACAGGCCTGGCTGGAGCTGCACTTAGTCTGTGGCAGTAGAATCCAGTCCTTGGGTTCCAAAGGGCTCTTCTTCAGGGACAAAGGTGGGTAGCATGGTAGGCTTGGATCTTGGCACCTGAAGTCATGGGCACTGTGGTCTTGAACAAGATCTTCCTGGGTCAGGTCCCTGGTTCCATTCCCATTGTGCTCATCATCACCGTGGTCATATCTCCATGATTGGGAGTGACTTGGATTTTGGCTGGCCTCTGTGTGACAGCTGGGGCCTTGTTTTGCTGACCAGATGCCCAGGGTGGTAGATTGCCTATGATGTTTAAGGGATTATTGATACTTCTGGCCAAGAGCAGTGATTTAGGAATAATTTCTTGGGCTTCCTGGTGCTTATGGTGGCCAGAGCTTCCCCACAAGTGCATTGGGAACCAAGCCATTTGAAGCCAGGGTAGAAACACCATGTCCCCCAGCTGGTTCCCATGGATCATTATTATGATGATAACAAAGGACACTTCCTCTTGCTCACCCTGCTCTGTCCTGCATCCAAGTGGTTATGCCAGGAGTAGAGAATCCTAGAATCATCAGTAGGCCAGCCTTCCTTTCTCATTCATCACCTTGGACCACCAAGCTCCCAGGTGCCCACATCTGTTTAGGGTGGAATGGCCAATGCCTGGCACTATTGCCATATGTCTTCCTACCATGCACCAGTGACAGACATCACTAATCAATTACAGTTCTCTTCCCCACAAGCCCAGATAAGGCTTATGAGCTTTTTGGAGCTGGCACTTGCATGCTGGTTCTGATATATGGCATTCATTCATTGAGTCACGGTTTCATGCATCTAGTAAAGCATTTACTGAGCTGGTGTTAATGAGCCAGACACTGCTTAGTGCAAGGAAAATGATCCATGGTCCCTGCCCTGTCAAGAGGAGTTTTGAGTATAGTAGACAAACATGCAAATGTCTTGTAATTATTCTATCATGGTATAAGTTGAAAGCAGAGTTAGGAATCCCTTCTCCAGGAGCCCAAGGGGGACAGGACCTAAGTGCTGATGGTGTGAGAAAGGGACCAGGTCTTTTTGCTACACGGGATTGAGCCAGCACTCTTCATGTGAACCTTGTGCTTAATGATGGCAACGGTGGATGGTGGGGCCGTGGACTCTTTGGTCTTATTCAAGTCATGGGACAAAGCTTGGCCAGAGACCCAGCTCTGGTAGCCCATCCTTACTAGCACCTTCTCTTCCACAGGAACAGGGGCTAAAACCCAATAACTCCAAAGAGTTAAGCATGTGCTTCACAGAGGTGAGTGAAGGGCAGAGTGGGGGATGGCCGCAGGGGACTGGGCTAGAAGGGGGTGTTTCCTAGGTGAGTCTCAGACTCTGAGCCCCCAGATCCCATCGCATGAGCTTCTGGCCCACTTAGACTTGGGTGGGTGCTCACTGCACTGGGGGTGCAGGGTCGGAGGCTGCAGCCAGGGGCCTTGGCTGTCTCCTTGGGTGAGACACAAACAGCTGCTCTGAGCAGAAGCCCTCTTAAGCCCTCCTGACTCTTTATGACAGGTGTCTTGAGTACCTACTCTGTGCTGGTTCTGTGATATTGAGGAGATTGGGAGATGGGAAAAGACACAGTCGCTTCCTAAAAGGAGCCCCAAAACAGGAGTGTATCTATGACTCCATATATAGTGTGTGTAGGTATTTATATGTATGTATGTGTGTGTGTGTGTGTGTGTGTGCATACACACACACTCTCACATATATATAGAGAGAGAGAGAGAGAGGGAGAGGAAAAGAAGTATAAGCTCCTAGAGGAGAGTGCTCAGACAGAGATGTGTAGGGAAGAAGCTTCATGGAGCAGGGAGATTCAAAGACATTTAGGAACAGGTAGAACAGAGCTTCTCCCTCCTCTCCTCTCAGGAAGCAGGTGCCTGTGGACCCCAAGAGCTCCTTCTTGAGACCTTAGGTACCATGCTCCTCCTCTCTGGTCTGTGTCCACAGACCCTCTTCCTCACTTGGCAGTGTCATCCCTTTTCCCTGGGGACTGCTGCCCAGTCTCCTGGAGCCTGGGGCTCAGCTCAGCTCAGCTCTGTGGAAGCCTAGCTCCACCTGCGGGTGAGCACAGAGCAGGGTCCCCTGGGTGGATGGGGCGGGCAGGGGCTCAAGGACTCCACTTCTCGAGTCCTTTCCTTTGCCTGATCCCAGCCCTACTGACTCCTTTGTTTTTCTGTCTTTTGTTGTGCTCTTTGCTTCTGTCTCACCTTGTGTCATGGCTGCAGCTCACGACCAATATCATCCCAGGGAGTAACAAGGTGATCAAACCTAACTCAGGCCCCCGCAGAGCCAGACCGTCGGCTGCCTTGACCGCTGTCTCCTTCCTGATGCTGAAGCTGGCCTTGTAGGCTCTGGGACCCATGTCGGGGGATTTCCGGAAACTACGCAGATGAGAACACCCGCCTGGCAACATGGAAACACACACACACACACACACACACACACACACACACACACACACACACATCTTGCAAAAAAAAATTTTTCCCCACCTTGTCTCTGAACCTGTCTCCTCCCAGATTTCTTCTCTGGAGAAGTTTTTCTAAACCAAACAGACAAGTAGGCGGGCAGCCTGAGAGCTGGCCCAGAGGTCCCTCGGCAAGGGAAACCCAGTGCTGAGGAGGGTGCAAGGGTCTAGAAATGCCCTTCGTTTTCTCCCGGTGTTTTCTTCTCCGGACCTCGCTGACATAAAAGACCAAGATGACACCCCTGTGGCCTGAGGGACTGGAACTGTGCTGATGTGAACTGGGGCCAGGGATCCCCACTGGCGGCTTGGCAGAGGGCATCGGGCAGCAAAGCAGCCAGGCTGGCTGCTGGGGGTCCAGCTGGGCACCTCAGCACCTCCACTCGGTTTCGAGCATGGAGTTTGTTTTGTGCTCTCTGTCTGCATCTGAACTGAGAACCCCCAGTGATGCCTGTGGAGGGTGTGGTACCAGGCCCTCCGACTGTGGTATGGAGGGAGTACTGGGGCCAGCTCCAGGGGGCTTGGGAGCTCAGCCCTCTGGGGACATCCCCTTGGGCAGAGGGAGCAAAGCTTGGGCACCAGCTCAAGGCTGCTGCTTCCTGCTTGGTGGCAGGAATTTTGAAATCAAAGAGAAATGATCCGTCATTGGCTCTTTTGGTTTCTTGTGGGTTCATTTGGTGGGTCTCCCACCAGGGAGAGGGGCAGAGAAGAGCATGGCGGGACACCTGCTGGCACTGTGCTTCACTGGCCGCAGCTCTCTCCTCCTCTCGGCCCCCTGTTCCTCTTTTCCACATTCTCTCCTCATTTCCCAGACAAGCGCCAACTGTATGTACATAACACGACTCCTTTCTCAACATATATGTATATATAGATCCATATACATATATTGTGTGGTTTCCCCTTTTTTCCTTTTTTTAAGAAACAAAACTATCGAAATAATACCCCAACAGATGAGCGAAAATGTATTATTGTAAAGTTTATTTTTTTTAACAATGTTGTCTATAATGGGAAAAAAAGGAGATTGACTCCCTGTGTCTCTGCCTCTGTCAGGCTGACTGGGCTGTGGAAGGGGGTTCCTGATCCGTATTCATACTTAGCCAAGGCTCCAATAAACATACTAGGAAGCAATTTGCCTTCTGCCTCCCTCCGGTGTGCCTTCTCCTGCTATTTTTTTCCTTGGCACAGTGCTGCCTCTTGGCTGCTTACCTGGGGTCCTGGTGGGCCTTGGAGAATGTGTGTGTATGTGGGGGGGGGGACATGCACACATGTGCACATGTGTCTCCATCTGTTATGTGTCTTTGATGTGGGTGATGGGGCTCCTTTAGGAGGTGGTTTTACACTTGGTGGGTCTCTGCGTCCCGGCTATGCTCAGCCTTCTGGGCCCTTCTTCACCCATCCTCCTCTACCTTCCCTTACCTATCAGTGCCAGTGCCTGTTGGTCCCCACCTTGAAGAGAAAGAAAGTACCTGTGGGGACCTGGAGGGACAGGAGACCAGTTGATCTTGACACCTCGGGTATGTTTTTGTTTTAAGGTTGTCTGTGTGGTCCTATTAAGTGGCCCATTGGTCTTATGTGGCATGAGGTGATATCTTCTCACTGGGACTCCTGGTTTATTTAAGGTATGTGATTATGAAGGCAGGGATCTGGTCTTCTGGGTCCTACTAGAGAAGGAAAATACCATGATTCATCCCTTCTTCTCTTTTTCTCCATTTACCACCCGGGCTCCACCTGGACCCTGGGCCTGCTGTATTCCCTGGGGAGATTCTCCCTGGAGAAGGCTAGGAGGATGGCTGCTGGCCGAGTGTGTGTACGTGCACCCACGTGCAGGCTTGTGAGTGTTCATATGCATGTATGAGTGTGTGCACATGGCAAGATGAAGGAGGAAGACTGTCATGTGAGGGGATGCTCCCACTGTCAGGGCTGCACATGATCCCATCCTGTCGCCATTGGGAGATGAGATGCTGTTTTCTGCTCTCCCCAGATGGCTCTTGTTTCCAGTTGCTGAAATGTCGGCAACATTGGCCTATGGTGGTGAGTAGTGTGGTGTACAAGTTCCAGCCTGTGCATGGAGGGCCAGTGGGCCAGTGGGCCAGTGAACTGTCTTCCCTAGCCACCACTGGTGTTACTGTGTGTGGAGGTGGCTGTGGAGTTTACTTGGGAATTCATGTTCTTTGCGAACAGCAAAGACTGGCTAACTTAAAACGCTTTGGGGGGAAAAGGCTCAGAATCAGTGGAATGTGGGGGGACCAGGGGAGGGTACAGTGGGAACCAAAGGACATCTGAAGGGGCAGAAGGCATGATCTACAGGGTCAGCATGCTGCTGTCTCTGTGATGAATGACCACCAACTTGTCCAACCGGTTTACTGGGGCCTTGTGCCTACCTCCTGCCATACTTTTGTGAGAGAGGAGAATATCTCACATCTGGTATTCCTAATGTGATATAAACCCTTGGTTTGCATAATGAGGGAAAGAAGATTTCCCGAAAGGAACTGGAGGTGCCAGAATAGATGCAGGGCAGCTTTACTCTGCCTTAAAACCTCTCCCTGTCTAGGTATCACATAGCTGAAATTTTACCATGAAATATTCATTCCTTTGGTTGAGATGATTCCTGTTCCCTGTGATTCTCTCAAAATGTGTAAATAAAAGTGGGAAGAATAAAATGTTACTATCTTAATGCTAATTAATAGTTTGAATGAATCTTAGTAACATTAAGACATTTGGACCTAAACACTGAGATTGGGCATGGGGGACAGATAAATGAAGAGGGGCAGGAATGGAATCAGGAGAAGATTGGTAAGGACTCCAGAGATAGAGCTAAAATTGTTTTAGTGTTCTTTTGGGGAGAGTCAGCTGCATCAAGTATAGGCTCACTGTGCCTTTACCCCAGTTAGCAGTCTATACAATGTGCTTTCTTTGCCATTAGTCCCTTGGGGATTCCTGACCTGAGGTATGCATCTGTCTGGAACTAGGCTCTAGTACCTTGATGAGACTGAGATCACATAGGAATGCTTTTCCTCTCCCTGGGGAGGCTTCCAGCCTGCGATGATTTTGCTCAGCCAAGAACCCAGACATCAGCTTCCCACCTGGCTCATGCCCTGCCACCCTCCTGTAACGTAGATAGGACCACTCAGAATGTACTGAAGGCCCAGTGGAGACCTATGATGGTGGCAGATCCAAGAAGGCCGATTCAGGAGCACAGAGGGCTCAGTATCAAGTGAGCCACGCCCTGGTCCTGAGCTGACCTTGGTGGAGAGCTGCACAGCTGGACCTCTGCCTTGTTCTGAGACCAGATGCAGGGTCATTACCTCAGTTTCCTGCATCTCACACCCTGCCTTCATAACCTACTTGACAGCATAGGTTTCCCAAGACTGAGCCCAGCCTTGCTCTCTAGAGTCCTTCTAAGACACAAGGCCTGACTCGATCCTTAGGCCCTAGCTGGGCCCTGCTGTGTCCACCAGACCTTCTAGATGCCGAGCAGCTTTGGGGCTGACAGGGTGCCCAACTGTCATCTGCTTTCTGGATCCTGCCCATGGCTCACCTGCTTACTGAGATGTCCACCCAGGAACTCTGGTTTAGCCTCCCCTGTGCTGGTTAACTGCTGGTCCCTGGGCTCCCAGGGTCTGATGGTCCACCTGCAAGGACTTAATTTCATGCCAAAGGGCCTCATGGGGGTGGTGTGCATGTGCTTGTCTCTAGTTCCCAGATCTGTCTCAGGGACTGCCTGATGCCCATATAAGACAAAGACTTGCCTTTCCTTACATGAGAGCAAAGCTTCAGTGTTGCCTTCTGCTGGAGAAATTTTTTGCCAGTCTTTTCTAATCTGTGAAATGAGCTTAAGCTGGGTGTTCCCTCTCTTGTAGGCTGGGATACCAGGCGATAAAACTGGCCATACACTCTGTGTTAATACAAGTAAATGTATTCATAGCCTGTTGCCTATTCCTTTAAAGTCTCAGTGGGGAGTAGATATTTATCTTTTAGAAAGAGATTTAGCATGCCTGGGTGGCTCAGTTGGTTAAGCATCCAACTCTTGGTTTTGGCTCAGGTCATGATCTCATGGCTTCATGGGTTCGAGCCCCACATTGGACTCTGTGCTGGCAGCGCAGAACCTGCTTGTGATTCTCTCTCTCCCTCTCTAGCTGCCCTTCCCCCACTTGTGCTGTCTCTGTCTCTCTCAAAATAAAAATGTTAAAGAAAGATTTAATTTTTTAAGGAAAAGGCAGTCATTTGGAGCCAAAACTGGTAAAAAGTTGGTATTTAAAAAAATGTTTATTTTTGAGAGAGAAGGGGTGCAAGCATGCACACGAGTTAGGGAGGGGCAGAGAGAGAGGGGGACAGAGGGTTCGAAGCAGGCTCTGTGCTAACAGCAGACTCCAGTGCAGGGTTTGAACTCATGAACTGCGAGATCACAACCTGACCTGAAGTGGTAAAGTTGGATGCTTAGTTGACTGAGCCACCCAGACACCCAAAAAGTTGGTACCATTCTTAGTGGTGGGTTTAAATGGTGGAAACACTGGTTTCTGTCTTCTTGTTCAACCTTGGTTACCTCATCTACAAAGTTCTGTTAGAGGATAGTTAAGGTCTTTCTCAACTCTGAATAAGCTCTAGAGGGGGAGAGAGATACAGAGACAGAGGTTTACACCAGAAGTGCTTTTCCTGCTCAGTGCCTCCAGTGTTCTGAGTAAGGGGGAGTCATCCCCGTCTGCCACATGACCATTTCAAATTCTAAGTTCAGATGTGTTTTCTAAAAGCCCAGACATACCACTTCATTGTTACATTCCTATCTCAAGACAAGTGAGCAAATGGAAAGGGCTTTGAAATCCTCACAAAGATGTGGTTTATAAAATCAGGGCTGTGCAGAGAAGCATTAGTTAATCAGAACATTATTTGCCACATTCCACTTCTGGAGTGAAGTGCTTTTTTGTGCTCTACCTTCCAGAGCAGAAAAAAGGAAGTGAACAACATAGAAGGATTTTAATAGCATTACTCAAAACTGAAACCAAATGTGGATATTTTAAAATATGTATATATAAGATTTAACCAACGCTTACATAGCCCTCACATGCACCAGACACTGTTCCAAAATTGCGTGAGTATCAACTCATTTCATTCCCTTGGGGATGCAATTAGTTTAGCTCTGCCTCCCCATACTACATACTGAGCAGACTGAAGCATAGACAAGTTGCGATCCTGCCCAAGATCATACAGAGGGTACGTGGCGTGGCGGCACTCTGACACAAGCCCAGGTGGGCTGCCTTGTGGGTCTGGGCTCAAACTGCCCAGCTGCTGCCTGAGCCACACTGCCACACTTGTCCCTGGCTCTGTGCTGGCCCTCAGCTGGCCTGACCAAGGCAGCCACTTCCCTGGGGGCTCCAGTTAATCTGGGCTTCGTTGCTGTGCTTTCCCTTCCCTCTCGGCCTATAGGGCAAATGGTGAGGGAGTTCTGTAAACCGGTTCATTAAATCCAATACATTGCAGACTCCAGAAGGGAGAGAGGCATGAGGAAGATGCAGCTCTAGACGTGGCCCACCCCAGGTCCTTCTGATGGGGAGAGTCCCACCTCGGTGTTTGCTAGGACGAGTGTGGACCTTGTGCGGAAACAGTTTGGTGGGAAGATGGCCTTTTGAGGAAGAAGACTGACCATCTGGGGACCTGCCCTTGACTCTGAACTGCTCTTGCTTTGGGGACACCATGGTGATGATGATGGAAGAGGACACATTTGGGGCTAGGCAGACCTGAGTTTGAATTACAGATCTGCCATTGACCAGCCAGGTGATCATGTCTAGTACGAGCTTCAGGTTTCTCATCTGTAAAATGGGGATGGCTGTCCCTGCCTCATAGGAACTCTTGTCAGGATTAAATGGGATTATACCCTGCCAAGGGACTGGCGCACAGTGGGCAGGCCATCAGCCATGCCACTCCCGCTTCCAGTGGGCCAGCCAGCCTGGACCTCCGCAGATTCTCTGCACCTGCCTGGCTCACCAGGTCTCATCCTCATGGCAGCCAGATGCCTTGTGGTAAACACAAGAACACAATGATCATTAGGCCCCTGGACTGTGCTCTTTGAAGGATTGCCATGTGGAGTTGAGAGGGCAGGAGAGGTGGGGAGAGAAAAAAGGGAAACTTCCTTGTTATTTGTAAAGCACAGTTGACTTGATCTATGAGTCACTGGGGACAGTGGCTACAGAACAGCCAAATGTCATGCTCTCTCTGGAGTCCTTTTGATTGGCCACTTCCTCTCCATGCATGAAGGCAGGAGACGTGCTGCTGCAGTGACATCTCAGCTCAAGGGCACCAGGGCAAATGCATATCAGATCAGCAGCCCCAAATGGAGACCAGGAAGCACTCATCAGCCGTGAGGCCTGGGAACAATGTCAGCACCCGCGGGTGACAGGCTGGCATGGGGTCCTGGATGGTCCAAGGCAAGCTTGGGAACTCCCTGTGAGGAGGGAGCCCCAGGCCCCAAACCCCTGTTTTGTGATGAATTCTGAGTTACTTCCATGCTTTCTGAGCAGAACTTTCTCTCCTCTGTGATTTCTCTATAGAAAAAAAGGCTGGCAATGAGGTGTGAGTCTGATGACATGTTCAAGCTCATATGCTGTCTTCAAGAATTGTAGGGTATACTTGAAGGGGTGTCGTGGGACCTGGGCTCAAAGTCTGGCTGGCCATCTATCAGCTAAGTCACTGAATTTCTCTGAGCCTCAGAAAGATTGCTCTCCGAGATCAGCAAACTTTTTTCTGTAAAGGGCCAGATAATAAGTAGCATAGGCTTTGTGGTCGTGGCATCTTGGCTGCCAACTATCAACTTGGTCTTTGTAGCTTGAAAATAGTCATAGGCATTGTGTAAATCATGGGGCTTGTCTGTATTCCAATAAATATGTATTTACAAAAGCAGATATGGGCTGAACTTGGACTAGGGGTTATAGTTTGCCACCATTTGCTTTAAATAATCTCTGAGACCAAGCTCTCAATCCTGGGCATTCTGACTACTGAGGTTTTGTGGCAGGAATGCTAATGGGTGGAAGGGCCGAAGTTATCCTGGGGTTGTAAGAAGAGAGAGGACAGTCCACCACTGTGACAGGGGAGATGAAATTGGTGGGAGGGGACACCAGAAGGAAGGGTCCTGTGCTGGGCAGGAAGGAGGAGAGAACCACGTAGCCTATGGTCTGTGCTCACAGAAGTGTGGTCTGGAGTGTGGGGGGCTGCAGTTGTGTTCTGCACGGGGGCTTTGGGCCAGGAGGGCAAATAGGTTGGAAATTCAGCTGTGCTCAAGTCATCCATCCATGGGCCCACCCTGGGCTTGAGGAGGGGTCATCGCTTGCTGGTTTGCACGAGGGCTCCTGTATGTGCTGGAGCAGGGCCTGTGGCCAAGAGCAAGGGCAGTTGCCATTCTAGGGGCTGGGAGGGGAGAAGGCGGGGTGTGGCAGTGGAGCCCCTGAAAGCCCCTGTCGTCAAGTCACTTAACCTGGTTGACCCCCCGCCCTTTCCTCATCTACAAAGGGAAGGGTCAGAAGCACTGTTCTCCAAGCTTCCTTTCCACAAATAGGATTCTCTGATTTTATGACTGCCAGCTATTTCTGAACTCACTAGCCCGGCACAGAATGACTTGGAAGGAGACGGAATTCATCTCTCTTTCAATAAACGCCGCCACCCGCTTGGTTGCTCCAATTTTTCACCAAGTGTCTTGTGCAGAGCTTCGGACTGCTGCCGTGGGGCTCATTCTGGGTATGGCTGATGGTGGTGCTCTCTCAGGCTCTGCCTCATTTCTTTCCCTTGCAAGGTGGCATTTCCCAGAAAGTCAACACCTGCTGGGGCCACATGGAGGTATACCCACCATGTCCTGTCTGAGTCCCCATCTTGACCGGGATGCTGCTCAGGGGTCAGAGGTCATGGAGCTGTTTACACTTGGACCACCCAGGCGGGAGGTGACTAATCCTCATCAAATATGTCTGCAGGAGGAGTTTGCCCAGCCACCTTGGCCAGCATGATTTGGGGTGCTGAAGCTCGTGCAGCCAGAAGAGAGGCATCTGAGAAAACCTCTGCTGTGATTTTTCCTGGGCCTGCACAGTGGACTCCCCTTCTTTCTTCCCTGCCCACCCACATGCAGGCGCTTGACAATTTAAAATAAAGGCTGCAGCTCTCTACTTCATTTAAACAGCAGAGTCTAGCTTAGTCGGCCAAACAAATCCCTGTGGGATGACACCTTTGGCCCAGAGCATCCTTCACTTTTATCCTCCATGGAAGATGAAAGGCCTTTTTTTCAGGGGTCTCTACAACCTGAAATCACTCTTAATTCTCATTGTGTGAGAAAGCTGGGTGAGTGTGAGGCCCCAGGACATGAAGGACTCTAAAATGCCTGCCTCCTGGAAGTTTGTAGCTGGGAGCTGCTGAAATAACCTTCTCTTCCAAATGAGGAAGCAACTTTATTGATGACTGGAAATGGTCCAGAGGGGCTACTGTCTGGGTGATGGGGAAGACCCCTCGGCAGCCCTCAACCCTGCCCAAGTCCATGCATCTCAATGTCTGGATATCTGGGGCCTGGACAGCCATGGAGAGGACAGGTCTAGAAAGACCCCTGGGTAATCAGAGGAATGTTTGTGGGAGCAGCCACAAGTGTAGGTCCCTGTCATGGATGGGATGGGGCTGAGCTCACGCTGTGGCCCTCGTTCCTCTTTGGGCATTAGCTGGCAGGGCTTTCCCCATTCACCCTGGCACCTGCTCCTGAGTCTGACAGACAAAGGACCCCATGCATCTGGGTGACAATTCAGCCTGCTCGGTCCTCAGGTGGGCATCTGCATGTGGACTCAGGGAGTCACAGCTCTGGTGTGAAATCTGATTGTGTCAGGACAGTGGGAGGGCTGGGGATGGGTACTATCTCCTTCTGAAAAACTGTGATGGATGGAGTGATTGATTTCCATGGAAGGTGGTGGTCCTGAAAATCCCTCTGACTTCCACCCTGGGGGCTGCTGTCCCAGAATCCCTTCCCTTTTCACTCCACCTGCTGCTGTCCCTGGCCAGGGCCGTGGCCTTGGACACTTCCTTTTGCTGGAACCACTCCAGAGCCTACAATTTAGGCAGGCAAATGTGGGTTTTGACTATGGGTGTGGCTCAACAGATTAGGTGACTCCCATGTGCTGTGGGGCATCCAGAATTCAGACTATCCAGTCATTCTCTTCCTGGAATGCCATCTTTCCTTCTCCTTTCCATCATCTTATCCCGGGCTGTTTTTCTCTGGTGTTACCTTCTGGTATGGGTGTCTGTTCAGCATCTGTAGACCTGGAGAAGTAAGGGCTTTCCTCCTTCTAGTTCTCTGCTTCATGTCAGGTTTGTTCTTCCTTTTAGCAGCTGAGCCCAAATGAGCAGCATTTTGGGGATGTGTCCCCTCAAAGTCCCTGAACTAGCTGTTCTCTGCTTCCATCTTGATCCTCCCATCCATGCTCCCCCCACCATCCAGTCCTGCCCTTGGTGGTGTCCTCACCATGAGTTGTGGAGTTGAGGGCAGAAACCTATAGGGTTCCTGTCAGCTTGGCAGGCAGCCTCCCTTCACCTGCATGGTTTGCCCCAGGAGCTCCATCTTCCCCACTAGCAGCCTCTTCAAATTTTCCTGTGCGTTTTCTTGTATCCCTCCATCCACTGGGGACAAACTCTTCTCATCTGAATGAATTGGGAGGTCAAGGGAGACTCACCTAAATGAATAAAAAAATCTGAACTTTAGAATCTTGCTGAATGAGTAGTATGATGTCTTTGCAGTAGGCCAAAGCCTTTGTAATGGACTTTAAGGCCCACGGGATTTGGCTGGCTGCCTTTCCCATCTCCTTCCCAGTTGCTCTCCCCTGCCCACTCTGCCCCAGCCACATTGACCTCCTTGCTGTTCTTTGAACATGTGAGACTGGCTCCTACTTCAGGGTCTCTGTAGTGGCTGTTCCATCTGTCTAGGGTACTCTTCTAGTCATTCTAGCTACCTTCCCTGCTCCCTGCTTCAGGTCCCCACTCAAATGTCAGCCAACTAATGATAACTTTCCTGTCCAGGATACCTCTCTCGGCACCCTCTTCAGGACTTTCCACTCCCTAATGTTTTACTTCCCCAAAGCACGTGTCACCTTCTGACTGACTATACATACACATGTATGTTCATGTGTATTTTGGTGTCTCTGTGTGTGTGTGTGTTGGGAGTTTATGACCTGCCTCACTCCACTATGATGTAATCTCCAAGAGTACAGGAGCTCCATCTGTTGTTTTTTCATTGTCATATCCTTAGCACCTAGAAGAGTGCCTGGCAGAGAGGGACCTCTGCAAATGTTTGTTGATTGGCTGAAAGTTGATAAGGAGTTTGAGCAGATCCTGGAGAATGAGCAGGTGGCACATTGAGAGAAAACAGGGTTGGGGAGGAACAGAGAGAATCTTGAATTAGCATAGCAAAGCAGAAGCCCAGGGAGTGCTGGCTGGACACATTTTCCTTATTGTTGAAACAAGTCCAGAGTGTGTACTCTCTCCCAGGCCACACAGAGTGTACTTAACAGCAAGGCTGATACTAGAACTCAGGATTCCGTTTGTTAGTCTGATCCTCCTTCCACCTTGGACAATGGCTTCTTCTCTTAGGTGGTTGTATACATACTCTGTGATATCATTTAAAATAATTAATTAGCTTAGCAAACTCTTCTGGTGGATAGGACAAAAGGAATGTTTAGTGGAGGTGGTAAGGCACAGGTTTACACCTGGTCAGATTTGATGAGGGTGTCTAAAGAAACCCCTTGGCTGAGGATGGTGGCTTGAACATCTGTTTAAACAACTTCGGTGGAGTTCCTTTGCAGGAAGCTTATTTTATAATCAAGCTCACAGGCATCAGGATTTCTCCATCCCATCCCTCCAAGGCACTGTATGTCCTCATTTACCCAGCCTCACTCTCCTAGTTAAAAAATTGGGAGGTTGGTAAGGACAATCTACCCAGTGTACGAGAGTGAGCTTGGAAGGGTTCCTTCACCTCCTGGATGGAGAGGTGGAGGAAGGGGGCAGGGGGTTTATTCACTCTGTGAAGCTGCTGATAATAAAAGGGGAAAATTAAGTCTTGCTTGTTCAGGTATGTGATTGAGAAAGGCCGTCAGCAGAGGGACGAGGAGCTTGTTAGAAATCACCAGGCCATTACAACTGAGATCAACAGCTGCCTCTTGAAATGGGGAGGAAATAGATACAATCTCAGGAAGGCGATAAAATTGAAAGTTTCCAGTGCGCGCTGGTGAACAAACATAACCTCATACAAAGTCTATTTGGGTGAGCAGCCTCCTTGTCATAATTATCCCCCCAGCTACTGGTGTTGGAGAGTGAGGGGCATTGATCTGGGGGACTGGAGTCAGGGGTCACAGGCAAAGTTCCTTTGCCTCCTGTCAGGGGTCACAAAGCTGCTGACTCTTAAAGACAAAGGAGAAGCCAGGGACCATGAACAGCAAACCCTGGGTCTTAAGTGTTTGAAATGTACTGACAATCTTCTACTTAAGAAAATGCTTCATGTGCATGACACAGGGCTCTCCGTGGAGGGCGAGTGGAGGAGGGCTGCGTGCGGCACTGCCTGCTGGAGCTCCACACCTGAGCAGCTGGCTGCGCAACTCAGGGGCCACGTTTCCTCTTCTGTGCTCCTGTTCTGCGGTGAGGGGTGATGGGTATGTGCATTCCAGTGAGCACATATATATGCACACACGTACACATTTCTTCTTGGCGGAACAATGAGGGTGGGTGGAATTGTTCACTCTGACAATTCTCTGAGCCAAATCTGAGTTCCTTTGTGGGAAGCTGACTGACAAATCAAAGGGCAGTGGGCTGAGAAATGGCAGGACTATGGGGACTGGTCTCTTTGGCCTCGCCCTGTGGCCACCCAGCTGCTTGTGTTCTCAGGTGACTAGGGGACCACGGTTGGGCCTGACAGTGGGCTGGGGGGAAGCCCCCACTGCAGGAGGGTCCTGCTGTCTGTCCATCTGCCTTCCTGTCTCAAATCTGACTGAGAGCCTGCCAGTCCAGGGCATTTCCTTTAATGGCCCCTGTGATGGCACTCTTCCTGTGATAATTTACAACTGGTGAAGAATTTTGCTAAGTCCTTTATTTGGCTTTTTTTTTTAAAATTTAAATGCTTTATTTATTTTTGAGAGAGAAAGACAGAGCACGAGCAGGGGCAGGGCAGAGAGAGAGAGAGACATAGAATCTGAAGCAGGCTCCAGGCTCCAAGCTGTCAGCACAGAGCTCGACTTGGGGCTCGAACCCACGAACTTGGAGGTCATGACCTGAGCTGAAGTTGGACACTTAACCAACTGAGCCATCCAGGTGCCCCTTCCTTCACTTGGCTTTTAAGAATGTCATTAACTGTTTGCATGTGAACTCAGAGAGAAATCCAAAGAAGAGTGGACGGGGAGAAAAGCAGCCACAGAGAAGGCTGTGGAGGGATTTTCCCTTTCACTTTAGTTGGCTTCCCTATGCATGGGGGAGATTGCCTCATAACAAAAGGTTGGTAGGATTTTGACACTGCATCCCTTTGGATGGGATCTAGGATGTATTTGCCCTTTTGGGGAATTCTGCTTATAGCCCTCAGGGCTGTAGTGAAGTAGCCAGTGCCCTTGAGATGGAGGACAGGCAAAGGTCAGGGGGGTTCTAACAAGCTCCTCATCACTGAGAAGTAGTCATTTGTGGAGGCTTTTGACTGACTGCACCACCAGGATGGGCAAGACCATTGGCTTGCCCTAGAGGAAAAGTTGTGAGGGAGGCGGTACCTGCTGGGGAGTCAGGAAAGCAAGGCTGTGGTCCTTGTTCTGGTCTAGGTGGCTTCCTTCTGTCTGCCTCATTTTTCTCTTCTGTCAGTGAGTGGTTTGGAGCAGATGGTCAGTCAATCTAGAGCGAGTGAATGGGTGAGACTGTAGGTGGCCAGCTGGAGAAGATGGGCTGTCTCTGTGTGGGCCAGTTCAATTTCTAGCTCCTTCAGCACTAAGCTCCTGCTAAATGACTGTGGGAAGCCCCTTAACCTCTGTAGTCTCAATCTGTCACCTCAAAAGGGGGTTAAGCAAACGTATTTTGAAGATTTGGGAGTACTGAATGAGCTAATGTGAATGTAGTGCAGGACCTGGCACACAGTAGGCTCTTTAACAAAATAGGTCCCACCAGAGTGCTTGGGTGGCTCAGTCGGGTGGCCGTCCAACTTTGGCTCAGGTCACGATCTCATGGTTTGTGAGTTTGAGTCTCATGTAAGGCTCTGTGCTGACAGCTTGGAGCCTGGACCCTGCTTCAGATTCTGTGTCTCCCTCTCTCTCTGACCCTCCCCACTCACACTCTGTCTCTCTCTGTCTCAAAAATAAATGAACATTAAAACAATTTTAAACAAAATAGGTTCCCTTCTCATTTTCTTTATTCCCTCATTGCCCACACCTCCATTTTTCTGGCTCACTTGCTGCACCAAGTTTGAGAATTGGAAAGCCATATAAGGCGACTGTGTTAGTTTGATTCCCTGTACAAATATGCACGCTGGGGGACATTTTAGCATTCCACTCTCAGCTCCCTTGGGGGGGATTGCTGTAAGTCCCAGCCACCTGATGAAGGTTTGCTTTGTCTGCAAACCCATTCTGGAAGACACTGCCCATTATAGGCAATAGCCCTGAAATACATGATCTTAGATTTTAGTACAGGAAAAATGAAGTCTTCCTTGATGTTAGACCACTGTAGAACAGTTCATATTTCCCCTTTTGGACTTGGTTGCCAGAAAACTCAATTAAATTTTGTACTTTGGAGCTATAATACCCGAAATACTTGTACAACCTAACCTCTCTCACACATCCTGTAAGGAAACCTTCTCTGACTCCCCATGTCTGAGAAAGAGGCTTACTTCAGTGCTTCTGGTATTCATGCTTTCCTCAAACAGAACCCTGTCCAGTTGACATTCCCACTCCCTTTCTCTCAACACACACACATGTACACACACGTATACATGTATATGCACACACACGCATGCACAACACACACATGCATGCACACCTGCGTGCACACACAACACACACATACGCATTTACGCACACATGCACGCATTCACCCCACCCCCAGATTTAGGTTCCTTGAGGACCAGCTCAGTTCACTGAGGACAGAACACCTGCTATCTGGAATGTATGGGTACTCAATAAAAGCTCATTGAATAAAGGTAAATGAACGAACAAGTGGTTATATAAACAGTTTAGTTCAGGTATCGGATATAACCATCTTTTCTTTCCTATTCAGTGGGGTTTGACCTTTTACATTTCGATCTTTTACAATTACCACACACTTAAAAAATTTTTTTCAGCTTGTCGATACTACCCAAAGCAATCTACATATTCAATGCAATCCTTATCAAAGTAACACCAGCATTCTTCACAGAGCTAGAACAAATAATCCTAAAATTTGTACAGAACCAGAAAAGACCCTGAATAGCCAAAGCAATCTTGAAAAAGAAAACCAAAGCAGGAGACATCACAATCCCAGACTTCAAGCTATACTACAAAGCTGTAATCATCAAGACAGTATGGTACTGGCACAAGAAAAGACACTCAGATTAATGGAACAGAATAGAGAACCCAGAAATGGATCCACAGACGTATGGCCAACTAATCTTTGACAAAGCAGGAAAGAATCCAGTGGAATAAAGACAGTCTCTTCAGCAAGTGGTGCTGGGAAAACTGGACAGCGACATGCAGAAGAATGAACCTGGACCACTTTCTTACACCACACTCAAAATTAAACTCAAAATGGATGAAAGACCTCAATGTAAGACAGGAAGCCATCAAAATCCTCGAGGAGAAAGCAGGCAAAAACCTCTTTGATCTTGCCCGCAGCAACTTCTTACTCAACACATCTCTGGAGACAAGGGAAACAAAAGCAAAAATGAACTACTGGGACTTCATTAAAATAAAAATCTTCTGCACAGTGAAGGAAACAATCAGCAAAACTAAAAGGCAACTGACAGAATGGGAGAAGATATTTGCAAATGACATATCAGATAAAGCGTTAGTATCCAAAAATCTACAAAGAATTTATCAAACTCAACACCCAAAAAAACAATCCAGTGAAGAAATGGTCAAAAGACATGAATAGACACTTCTCCAAGGAAGACATCCAGATGGCCAACCAACACATGAAAAAATGCTCAACATCACTCACCATCAGGGAAATACAAATCAAAAGATGCCACCTTACCCCAGTCAGAATGGCTAACATTAACAACTCAGGCAACAACAGATGTTGGCGAGGATGTGGAGAAAGAGTATCTCTTTTGCATTGTTGGTGGGAATGCAAGTTGGTGCAGCCACTCTGGAAAACAGTATGGAGGTTCCTCAAAAAACTAAAAATAGAACTACCCTATGACCCAAAAATTGCACTATTAGGCATTTATCCACGGGATACAGGTGTGCTGTTTTGAAGGGATACATGCACCCCCATGTTTATAGCAGCACTATCAACAATAGCCAAAGTATGGAAAGAGCCCGAATGTCCATTGATGGATGAATGGATAAAGAAGATGTGGTATATATATATATATATATATATATATATATATATATATACACACACACACACACAATGGAGTATTACTCAGCAATCAAAAATAATTGAAATCTTGCTGTTTGCAACTATGTGGATGGAACTGGAGGGTATTATACCAAGTGAAATTAGTAGGAGAAAGACAAAAATCATATGACTTCACTCGTATGAGGACTTTAAGAGACAAAACAGATGAACATAAGGGAAGGGAAACAAAAATATAAAAACAGGGAGGGGGACAAAACAGAAGAGAATCATAAATATGGAGAAAAACTGAGGGTTGCTGGAGGGGTTGTGGGAGGGGGAATGGGCTAATGGGTAAGGGGCATTAAGGAACCTACTCCTGAAATCATTGTTTCACTATATGCTAACTAATTTGGATATAAATTTTAAAAAATAAAATAAAGTTTTTTAGCTTTATTTATTTGAAAGAGAGAGAAAGCACAAGTGCAAGGGGCAGAGAGAGAGTGGGAGAGAGAGAATTTCAAGCAGGCTCTGCACTGTCAGTGGAGAGCCCGATGCAGGGCTCAAACTCATGAACCCTGAGATCATGACCCGAACCAAAGTCAGATGCCTAACCGACTGAGCCACTCAGGTGCCCCTGCACACTTTTTATTATAAACACAACTTTAGAATTACGTGGGGTTGAGGATGTGAATAAATGAAGAGATAAATAAGTTTCTCTTCCACAGCACCTCCTTTGCCAGCTCCAGCGAGTGTCTTGTGCTCGAGAACATAGACTTTGGAGCAGAGCAAGACATGCATTTTCCTGGCTGTCACTTAACAGCTGTGTGTACTTGGGCAGATTTCTCTGCTTCTCTGTTTATAAAAATGGAGGTAAAGAAATTTCTCTCATAGGGCAGTGGGAGATGAAATAGAACATGTAAGTGAAGTGTGCAACAGAGTATTTAGCCATAATGAGTGCTCAGCAAACATTTATCATGAGTGAAAGAAAGTCTCCAGCTCAGTGATGTGATGCACCTCATGTGTCCTGTTCTGAGCTGACTTTAAGCTCCTTGAGGCCAGGTGCCTTACCTGATGCTCCTTTTGTGTAAGCTGGACCACCCGACTGAACACATTGGCTCTGTACATCCATGAATAGACTTCTGAACACCGTTGGAGACACTGTCCAGACAAATACCAGGCTGGCTCATGGACTTATAGCACATGGATCTGAAAGGGGCCTTTGTGGTCAGGGGTCTGTCTCTCATTTTATGTGGGAGAAACTGGGGTATAGGCAGGTGCTGTGGTGTCCCCAGGCTACACTGCTGGGTGGACAGCCTGGCCCCAGACCCGGCTCCTCATGTCAGGCAAGAACACCTTCCAATCTGTTGTGCCCCTGGCCAGGATAGACTGAACGTGGCCCAGGATATTGGCCCTCCCCGCACCTGGCCTCAGGGCACTGTTCTGAAGCTACAGTAATTACCTGTGGTGCAGGTGTGGAGCTTTATGTTTCTAAAGTACTATTTCACAGCCGTGATCTCATTTTGTCCTCGCAGGGATTATGTGAAACAGGCTGGCAGGCGTTTTCATCTGGATTCTCTGTGAGAAGCTTAAGGACCAGAGAGGTCAAGTGATGGGGTGGAGATCCCACAGCCAGATAGCGGCCAAGCTAGAATAGAAACTGCAGCTAGGGCCCTGGTTCAGTGCTCTTTGTCCTGAGCCTTGGGGGAGTGCCTCCGGGGGCTGTGTCTAACAGTTGGCACAGTCTCTGAAGTTTGCTCTGAAGAAGGTCAGAGCCTGAATCCCAACCAGTCCAGCCTGCAGAAGCTACGAGAGCCTGTTTTTTTGGTGAGGCCGCCTTTGCCCATGACTTACACGGGATGATGGCATCAGGGGAAGACAGAGGGCATAGCTTTGAAGGTCTTGATTTGTCTCTGGGGCCGGGTTCAAAGTCAAAAGCTCTGACAGGCAGAATTGCCAAAGACAGTATTAATGTGGTAGGGGTCGTGGAAAGGGCTGCATGTGGAGTAAAGGCTCTGAAGTTTGCCTCTGAAGCTGTATCATGTATACACACACGCCTCCATTCGGAGTGGCCTCCCAGACACACGCACGAGTTGGCATTTAGCAACTTTCCAAATTCGAATTGCAGTATAAAATTAAATCCACATTTAAGGGCTTTTAAAGCATAGCCTATTTATTCAGTGGCTCTTTATGAAGCCCTCACCGATTTGTAATCTATGCGGTAACTCACTCCACATTGCTGACAGCTGGGTGTTAACCCTTACCTAGAAGAATCATCTCTCTCCCCAGACATAGCTGGTCTCAGTAACCTGGGCCTGCAAGACAGTGGAGGCCCCGGGGATGCTGCTCACTCAAGGAGGCAGGTGGTCACCTGATAGGGGAGGTGATCTCTGTGCACACTTCCCCCTGCCCTGATCTTCTCCTAGTCCTCTGGAAATCTCTGCGAGCTTGGAGACTGAGATGCAGACAAATTTATTCATCCAACACCATTTATCTAGAGCCTACTATGTACTGACTCTCGGGGGGCCCAAGGAGGAAATGCCTTAAAAAGTCCCCCATGGGCCAGCTGGCAGGGCGGGCTTCCCCTTCACATGCATGGGTGACTGGAGCCATGCGCTCTTGCCCCCTGGCCTCCTCCCCACACCTTCCCAGGAAGTGAAGAGGGACTTGGCAGCCCCCCCAGGAAGACCCTGAGGCCTTGGCTTAGCTCTCTCCGGTAGGCAGGCTTTTCTCTGATGGTTTTCAATTAAGTCTGTCCTAGGGAGGAAAATCCTTCCCTGATACTTGGGCTAATGCAAGCAACTTTCTCCTTTCTCTGTGGTCTCCTTCTGGAGAATGGCTCGGGCCTTAGGGGGTGTTTCTTCCACTTCTGTTGGGGAGCATTTGTGCTAATAATTTGTCATCTCAGTTACATAACTGGGCTTTTGTCAGCGGTTTTCCGATGGGACCTTATGTGAAGTTGGGGTTTGCTGTTCAGTAAGCATTTCTGAGGAATGCTCCAGAAAGCCCAATGTGCTGTAATTGTGCCTCTGTCCTGCTGGGCTCCATGTGCCACTGGAGCGCTAACTCAGGCTTCCCAACCTTTGTGTTGTGCTGGGAGGTCTCTGTCATGGAGGCACCTGCTCCTGAGCACACTCAATCCGGGAAGCTCTCTGAGTCCATCTGCATTGGCAGGGCCCAGCACACCAAGTGGCCTCAGTGGGAGCAGGGACATTTAATGGAAGGGACAGAGCATGGTAGAAAGAGCTCTCCTACAGGAAATGTGAGCCCAAGCCCAGCCCTGCACCCTCTTGTTAAATGTAAAGCTCAAACTTCAAACCTCATTAACGAAAATCTCATTAATGACAACGATAGTAACTAACATTAATTGAGTGCCTTTTAGGCATTTTACATGTGTTATCTTATTTAATCCTATTAGTATTCCTATGAGGAGTTATTATTCTCTCCATTTTACAAGCATGAAAACTGAGGCTAACAGAGGCTTAATTCCTTGTCTAAGGTCATTTGGTTGTGGTGAATGGTGGTGGTGGATGATTGGGCTTTGAACCTGGGGCCTCCTGCTTATTGCTTTGTTAGCTTGTACAAATGGACATCCAAACACATAGTGGGTGTTTTCTGTAAATCCAGCTCTGAAATACAAATGAAGTCCTTGCCCCGGCGATGCTCAGAGTCTAATGTGGGAGGCCTCATTCGAAGCACAGCCTGTGGGCACAGCCTAGGAGAAAGTGCTCAGCAGAGGACGTGTAGAGCACCCAGCCCTGGAGGGCTCCACGAGGGTGGGCTAAGCATCAGCGACTGTTGGCATGCAGGAAAGGGTCAGCCTTCATGGCAGCAGTGTGGTGCTTGAGCTGAGTCTGGAAGAGTGGGCAAGAGAGGCCAGACAGCCAGGGGGAAAAGGGCACCCCAGCAGAAGGAGCAGCATGTGCAGATGCACAGAGAGATGAGAGCTACCGCTGTCAGTGAGCACCTCGGGTTGTTTGGTGTGGCTGGAATGTGACAAGCCGAGGACCAACAGGAGGCTCATATGTCTGAGGAAGTGTCATATGGATGGAAGGAAGGGCCTAAATGGAAAGACAAGGAAAAATTCATGGATCTCAATGTCTTGCCGATGCTCATCTCTGCCATCCAACAATGCCTTTCTCTTTCATCTTTAAAACTTAAAACCCATTTTGCATATGGTCCCCTTTGGTGTCAGTGTTGTGGGAATTCACCCCCTGCATTAAGCAGTTGCAAGCTGCTGAGCCCAGTTATGTGCTCTGGGGCATCTGGGAATGTCTCCGTCCTTTTAAAACCTCCTCCCCAGTCTTAGCACATAGAAAGCACCTACTAAACTTGTAACTTGTCTTCCACCTGCCCACCAACCACTATAGTGACACTGAGCGGTCCCAATCCTAAATTGGATGTTCAGAAGATTATGAAATTAGTGTGTCCTACTAAACTACTTCAGTGACTCTTATGTCCTCTCAGAAATCTCAAGTAAGAAGAGTTCGGATGGACGTTAGCCACAAACAGTATCATGGCAGGAATGGCAGGGGGAACACGGCCAATACAGGCTTCACACCCGCCATGCTTATCACCCCATCCCACACAGGACTCAAGACCCTGAAGCCAGAACTCATTCTCCCATCCATCCCCACCCCTGTTGGGAAGATTGGAAAAGGCCAGTACTCTCTGGGCTAATGTATACATTTAATATAATTCCAATAACATACCAGTGGGTTTTGTTTCCCCCCTGGAACTAGACAAGTTATTTTAAAGTTTATACGGAAATTTAAACAAGCAAAAAAAAAAAAAAAAAAACCTGAGAAATAATTAAAAAGAAAAAAAAAAAAACAACAATGAGTGGAGACTAGCCTTACCAGACAATACAAACACTATACAGCCTCAGTAATTACAATGGTGTGGCAGTGGCATAGAAAAATAGTCTAGAGGGACAGAATGCTCCCAAGATAGGCCCAGAACATTTATAAGAAATTAGTAAATGATACAAGTGGCCTCTCAAATCAATATGGTAAAGATGAATTTTAAATAAAGGACATTGGGACCACAAAATAACCATTTTTAGAAAAAAATACATTTGGCTCTGTGCTTCATGCCATGCATTGGGATACTCTCCAAGTGTTAAACACAAACATAAAAGTGCCATACAGGGGGGCCTGGGTGGCTCCGTCAGTTAAGTGTCCAACTTCGGCTCAGGTCATGATCTCACGGTTCATGAGTTCGAACCCCGCATCTGACTCTGTGCTGACAGCTCAGAGTTTGGAGCCTGCTTCAGATTCTGTGTCTCCTTCTCTCTCTGCCCCCCCCCCCCCGCTCTCACTCTCTGAGTCTCTCAAAAATAAATAAAATGTTAAAAAAAAATTAAAAAAGGTGCCATACAGAAACATGAAGATCACCTTTGATGAGGACAGACCTTCTCACTATGATTCAAAATCTAGAAGCCAAGGAAAAGATGGGTAAATTTGATCATATAAAAATAAAAAAGTTTATGCATGCCCCGAACACCATGAGTAGAGTCAAAAGGCAAATGACAAACTGAGAAAAAAGTATTTGCAACAAATATATCCCAAAGAGCTAATCCTCCTAACATGAAAAGAAATAGAAATCAGGAAAAAGACCCATTATTCAATAGAAAAATGGACAAAGGAGGGGCGCCTGGGTGGCTCAGTTGGTCGAGTGTCCTACTCACGACTTTAGCTCAGATCATGATCTCACGGTTCGTGGGTTCGAGCCCTGTGGCAGGCTCTGCCACAGTGTGGAGCCTGCTTGTGCACTCACTCTTTCAAAATAAGTAAACTTAAAAAAAAGAAAAATGGACAAAGGATATGAACACTGAGTTCATAAAACAGAAATGCAAACGGTCCTTTCCCCTTCGAACACATGCGCAGTGAGAGGGATGCAAATGAGAACTACACTGAATTCTCACCTCTCAAGCTGGCAGAACTCCAAATCTTGATGAAACACAGTGCTGGCAAAGTTGTGGGGAAACATGTGTCCTCCGCCATTGCTGGTGGGGTGTAAAGTGGAGTACTTCTTCGGGTGACCCTGGGTCTCACCCATCTGTCTCCCAGCATCACAAATGCATCCCACCTTTCTGCCCAGTGATCCCACTTCTGGGGGTCTGTCCTTCAGACACAGCTGCACATGTGTGAAATCACACATGCACAAAGTCACACATGATGGCATTGCTGCTGATGGCCGAACACCGGGAACAACCCTGAGTCTGGCAAAGGGGAAAGGATGAATACATTATGGTACATCTCACCTAGTGGAGAACTACAGGGGTAAGAAAGGAAGAGGAAAATCTCCACTTAAGGATGTGTGGGGATCACCAGGATATTTTTGTTAAGTGAAAAAAGCTAGGTAGAGAACATATAAACAGTATCATATCTTTTGTGAAAAAATGGGAAGAAATAGGAATATACATATTCCTTTGTGCTTGTATTTGCCTGAAGAAACATTGGGAAGATAACAAGGAATGGATCAAAGGGTTATCTGTGGTGGGGAACAGGGGAGGTACTGAGCAGAGCTTCCCTGGATTTATTTATTTATTTTTAGCTTGGGCTTAATACATTTTTTATCTGACTTGTCCTGGAAGTCTGTATGTTGTAATCCAGCTTGATCATAAGAATCACTTGCGTTACTTGTTAAAATCAATCCAGATCCCAGGCTGCTGTCTGTGATGGGCCCTGGGAAGTTACGTTTACCCACAAGTTCCCAGTTACGGAGGGAAGGGCAGCTTGGGAGAGACAAGACCGACCCTGTGTCATGACCCAGGTCCTGAAAACCCAAGTTCGAATCAGATGGGTGTGAAAAACCTTGCTCCTTCCCCTGGGGATCCTGTCTGTGCCCTCCGGGGCTGATCCTCCCATCACACAGAGAATCCCTGCAGTTAGGTGCTTGTCTCTAGCAATCAAAAGCATGTTGGATTTCATTTTCCATAGTTTGCATTATGAAAATGACATAAATTTTTTTGTTTTTAAATATGAAATATTGTACTCTTGAAGATACTTTTTCAAACTACCCCTGCCCTGCCCAGTTCCCCAGGGAGTTCTGAGAGCTCTGATGGATATCCCAATCCACCCACCCAGCAATGTCCCTCTCACACCCCCAAACCTTGCTCAGGGAAACTGATGGAAGATGCTTAAAGTGATCTCTCTGGTCCTTCCTTTCCCTCCAGGAAGCACTGCCTCCACTACTGTCAAGGGGATAATGCAGAGGAAGCCCCTAGTCCTGAGAGGTGGGCATTGGGCAGTGGCCCTGGGGGATCTCCTGGCACCAGGCCATCTCTTCTTTCTCTCCTTCTGGAACTCCCTTCCTTGTCCTATGGGCTATGTGTCCCATGGGCCGCGTGTTGCTACAGGCTGTGTTCCTATGGGCTGTGTGTCCCACAGCCACCTCACCTCCTTGCTGACTCTGGAGCTAGGCACATAAGTGTGTGTGTGTGTTTTTTTTTAAGGGTTCTGTTGCTAATCTTCATTGAGAGCAGCAAGAAGTAACCCAAATAAAGACCATGCGGGAGTTACAGAGGCTGGGGAAACAACAAAACCATGATCTTGCTCCTCAGGCATCAACTCTGAGGCCCTCTCTGGGATGCACTCTGGAAATTAGGGAAATGTTTGTGGAGATTCCATGCCAAGTGTCAGCCCTTTAAGCCCCTCAGCTGCCAAGAACATGCCAGGAGGACCCGGAGGGGCTCTGGCTGAGCGGCATTCAGCTAGGGTTCTCTGTGGGCCTCTAGTCAAAGAGGCAAGACACAGAAAGGAATGTGGGCATTGAGTGGTGGAGGCCAGCCTTCCCCAAGGACAGTAGTGGTTGTCTGCACCCTGGCCCTTTGTTCTACCCTCTCTTGGCTGTTGCAGCTTGATTGTTTTTGTGTTTTTATGTTTTTATGTGTTTGTGTATGTTTGTTTGTTTGTTTTTGTATCAGGGGAAAAAGTCTGTTTCCTTCCTGTTTCTTCCCAAAATCCCCAAGGGCTAATGAGAGTGTAATGGAAAAACTTGGGTTTTCCCATATGCTGCTAACAATGAGGAATTGTGAGCTAGAGATTAAATTTGCCAAATCTGGCTTGTGGTAAGTATTGGGTGTGAGGTGTTGGCAAGAACAGCTCCCCTGTTTTGCCAGCACCCTATCCTGCCTGGATCGCATCTGTGACCCTTGCTTCCCGTTGGCAGAACATCTTCTCGGAGTAGGGAGAAGAAGTAACTGTGCGACTGGGAGCATGCTCCTTCTCCTCTGCAGGCCTCAGTTCCTTCCCCAGTGAAATGAGGGAGATGCTCTAGGTCCCTCTCCAGAGCCCCTCACCCCAGCTGGCATTCCTGCCTGGCACCTCTCTGCAGCAAACATTTGGGGTAAAGGGAAGACCATTTGAGAGGCAGCATCTCTCAGCCCCTTGCCCCTTCCTACCATGGCCAGAGCAAAGCGTGGATGGCAGGCAGGCTAAAAGAAGAAGTTCCCGGAGATGATGGGCCACTGTCCCCACTGCACCCAGGTTGACAGCAAATGCATGAGGGGAGCCCACCTCTCACTGCTCTGCGATTCTCAGCATGGCTTTGAACCTTTGGCACTGAGGAAGGATAAGCAATGTGTCAAACTTCACTCCCATCTGGAAACAGACACTCTCTTCCATTTTCTTTACATTTTGCAGGAGTTCAGGCTCCATTTCCTGCCACCCCCTCACTCTCTCTTGGCTGGATGCAGATCAGCTCATTCTCCCAGGTTCTGGAGTCAAAGCATTAGGGGAACATCCAGGCTGATAGCCCCAGCCTGGCCCTCTGGGGGCCAGGGAGGGAAGTCTGGAGAAGCTCCAGAGACTGGAGCTCTTAGGAACATTCTCATATTTACGGGGCCCAGAGGGCTCTGAGATAAACAAATGAGCTGGCATGTGTACAAGGTATCTGGCAGGAACTGCTCCTTGCAGGGACGATTTTGTGGTAGCTAAGGATGTCTTTGGAATCTTCCTACTTTCCTTTGCATCCCCCTCCCAATCCCTTAGGGTGTCCCCTCTCTTGCCGACCCTGTCTTTACCTCTCACACTGACTGATGTGCCCGCTGTTTCCTGAGGTCCCTGCTACAGAGCTCTGCTCCCTGTCTTGTGCTCATTTATTCTTTGAACAAACATTCGCAGGGGCCTATATGCATGTGCCAAGGCACACAGGGGACATGGCAGCCTTGCCTCTGAGGAAATCACGGTCAAGCGCAGCCATGAATGCTGCCTGATCTGCACCCAGGACATGGCGCTCAGCAAAGACAACTCATTCTTTCCCTTCGACCAAGTTCATCTTCCCGCAGCATCCTGAGGTTTTCAGGAGAGCAAATAAATGGGAAAACTTCATGCTGAGATGTGAAGTCCCCATTAGTTCTCCCTGGGATTCTGTCCACCTCCCACTGGGGAGCTGAGAATTGCACGTCCTGGAGGGAAGGACCCTTCCTCATGGCCCTCGCTACTCTACTTTCGACCCTTCCTCTCTCCAAATCAACCTGCACCTTACTGCTGAAGAGCGGCCAAAATCTCATATAGATGAGCAACATATGATGTGCATGTGTGTGTATGTTTGAACACTATTTTTGGAAGGAGGTCGGCACTGGGAGTCCAGAAACCTGGATTCAGATTGCTATTAATTAGCTTTGTGACCCTGGGTGATTCATCACACCTCTCTGGACCTCACTTTCTTTATAAAAGAAGGTAATGCTATCTGCCCTGTTTACTTCACGAAAAGTAATCCTGGGAGAGGATTAGAGAGTGTCTGCAGATGTTTTATGAATGCTTGACAAGGTGCCCTCTGAATACTAGGGACCACCTGGCTTATCCTGCCGTGCTCAGTAGCGCAGTTCTGGCACTATCCAGCAGCTTGGAACTGACAAGGAGCTGGAACTCCCTCTGCTCACATTTCCTCAGACACCCATTCAGTGACTGCTTCTGTAAGTCCCTTCCTGGCTCCAGTGAGCTTCCAATGCCTGCCCCGATGAGGGTAGCCCAGGGGGTTTGAGAGCTGCTTCCCAAAGTGCCAGGAACCATACCTCCTCACGCGCTTGCTCTGGGCTCTTTGTTCATGACTGGGGAGAACAGGAGTGTAAGCCTTACTCCCTGGCCTCACCGTCAGGACATCTCAGATGTGTAATAGACCCTGAGGGACCTGCTGAGGTTGCCTTCCTGGGCCTGCCCTAAATCTGCACTCACCCCGGCTCCTTCTTCCTTACAGATTTCTCCAGGTAGAACACCATTGGGATGTCACTCCCATGTGAATCCTGGCTCGGAATGCTGGGGTCTATTTCTAGGGAGCTTGACCTTGGGGAAAGCTTTCTGGAGATAATGAGCTGTTATATTTTAGCGGGGAAGGAAGAGTGAAGAGGAGGGAGAAACAGTTGAATAGTTATTAAGCACGAGCTATATGCCAGGCACTGTGCTAAATGTCTAATATTTCACCTGATCCTTCAAAAAAAAATCTGTATGATTGCTATACTCACCTTCCACTTTATAGTTGAAGAAACTGAAGCTCAGAGAGTTTAATACTCACCCAGGTAATGAAGTTAGCAAGTGACACTTGAACTCGGGTTTCACGCCCTCTCTGTTTCATTCTGCCGCCTCTCTGGTCTGCTGTGGTTTTGGGGTGCCTGGGGATAGCTTTGGGGGGGCACCTGTGAGCAAGGCATCTCTTTGGGCTAGACTGGATCTGAGTATAGCCCCCCACAGGCATATCCTTGAACATGGGACAAACTTGGGAGCCTTTTTTTTCTCCTCTAGAGAGCCGTGTGTGTGTGCGAGCGTGTACACGTGTGCCCCTGTGCGTGTGTGCAGAGGGTAGGCTGGTGGGGGGAGGGCATCCTTTTACCCTGTTAATGAGGTTTAATTATCAGCTGCCTTTCAAGGGTTTTGCGGGTGACAAGCTGGGAGAGAAGCTGCTTTCTAATCTCATCTGTAATAACCACTCTAATGCCAATCAGATGCCTTTTGTCTCCCCATCTTCACTGTTTATGGTGAGTTCTCTCTCTCAACCAGGCACTGACACACTGCCACATCTCCTGCCAGTGGGAGGGAGTGGGGGACAGCTGTTACTTTTTCTCTTTGCCCTTTCACAAGAAAGAATACACAGATGTCCTCCTAGGGTGCAGAACAAACGCTGAACAGAAAGCTATGTGACCTTGAGCCACTCTCACCATCTGGTTTTGGGGCCTCTGCTTACTTACCTGTAAAATGGCCATAATCACACTGCCTGGCCTTCTTCATGGAGTTGGTTGAGGGAAGAGTGAGAGGACAGGTGGAGAAGTGCTAGCAGGGAGACAGCCTATAGAAAGTCTGGTGCTCCCTCTGCACCTCCCCCTTCCTGAACCAGTGTGAGAGCAGCGGGCCCTCCCTGGAGTTGCCTATGGGGTGGAGATTAGACTCCACACTGCAGGGGTGGATCCTCCACAGAGCAGGGCACCACCAGCTGCTATGCAGTCTGGGCTGCAGCTTAAGTGAACCCTGCACGCCCCTCCCTGAGCAGCCCTGTAAATTGCCTGGGCTGAATTCTGCACACACCTCAGTGGAAGGGGAATTATTTGCTAGATATACAGTGTCTGCTAGAAGGGCCTCTTATGAGTCAGTGTTCAAATATGTTACTGGCTCAATAAACAGAGGTTTGCTGTAAATTAAGGGAAGGAAGCAAGTTGCCTGCAATAGCCCTTGTTCATCTACTGTTTTCTATTAGCGACACTTGCCCCTTAAGTAGTGCATAATTCCCTGGGAGCTGCGGGGCAGGCAGCTTGGAAGGGGGGATGTCATTACACTGCAGTTGTTAGCTAGTTAGACCTACACAATAAGGTTAAGAGAGGAACAGGAGCAGCCCCTGGGGGGCTTGGCTGGGCTCCCCAAACAGGAACATGGGTTGCCCGACATCCTTTGGGCAGAATTTGGACTGGGGTGGTGAGGGGCAGTACAGGCTGGGGAGGGATGGAGCAGCCTGGGCAGGGGCAGGGTGCCAATCTGGAACACGAGGCTCTGACTCTCATTGCTGGGACGAGGTGGGGTTGCTAAGGTCATGGCACCCGTAGGGGACCCGGTGCCAGTTGATTGGCAGGCTGCTGGCAAGGTGCAGCTGTTGCTGGCAGAGATAGCAGGTTGGCACCAAGGCTGCCAAGACACAGGGTTCAGCCTGGGTGAATGAGGCCTGCCAGTAGTGCAGAGGAGTCTAAGGAAAAGAATGCTGTGGGACAAGGGGGACCCGGGTGAAAATCCAGCCAGGCTGTGATGGCCTCCAAGGGAACTCTGCAGGGAGGTGGCTGGCTGGTGAGTCTCACCCCTGGGAGGCATTTTCTGGCATGTTCCACTCCCCAGCTCTTTCTGGGCAGGCCCTATATGGCCCCATCCCACCCACAGCCCCAGATTCTGAGCCAATCCTGCCTGAGGGCAGGAAGGACTCTGGTATCCCAGCTGTGCTCTCCCTCCCCTACTCCCCGGCCACATGGGATGCCTCAAGTTAGGATCCTGGGCTCCTGAAATGTTATGTCAAACTGTGGGATGTTGATGACTCCTCTGGTCCTGGACATAACTGCCCATGCAGGTGTACACTGGGATGTCACCATCCTGGCTGTCCCTAGGCAGTCATCCATGAGGTTGCTGCCCAGTCATCCCTGTTTCTTTTCCAATGTCAACCTCCTCTTCCCTGTCAGTTCTGAAGGAGTCTTGTTTAGGAAGAAGGGAGGGCATCCTTGAACCTTCAGTCATTTAGGCAAACCCCAGAGTGCTCTCAGTGATTTAGGGACACAAGTTTTTGACACTCTAGAGGCAGGAAGAAGCTCCAGGGAGGTTTGTTTGTCCTTGTCCTGGGGTGATGGTCAAGGAAAGACCTAGCTGCCTGAGTGGGAGTTATTCCACAGAATTTCCCCGCCATAATCGAGAATGTCAGAATTAACAGGGACCTTGGCCAGCTTCTATTCAGGCCCCTAGGATGAGGTCTAGGTCTAGGTCTAGATGGAGGTCTGAGGTCCACAGTTAGAAAGCTTCTTAGTGGCAGAGGGTGACTTCTTCTGACAGAAGAGTTTGCAGGTGACATACTAGAGTATGCTGGGCATGTAGTAGATGACTAATACATTTTAATTGAATGAATGAATGGGTGAATGAATGGTGGGGTGGCATCTAGTGGTGGGTGAGGGAGGAGGAGATTCAACTAGAGCTCTTGTGCTTCCCCACTTCCTCTTTCCTTCCCTCCCTCCCTCCCTCCCTTCCAGCATCATGACATGCATGGACAATGATAACAGTAGGGCTCACTGGAATAAATGGGGAGGTGATAACAGCAGTAGAGCACATTAGAATAAATGGGGGAGGCCACTTGTAACCAGAGGCCAGCCCTGGTCCATGTGCTATGAAGGCTTCAGGGCTCAATGTCTTATATGCTATAACCCACTCTTGCCCCAACATTGCGACACTGCAGGTAGATGACACCCCGCACACTGGGGCTATGGAGCTGGCTGGAAGTACATGCAGGCCTGAGGAGTTGGGGATCCTGGCCTGCACAGGAAGAGAGGCTGGTAATTTCTTTTTTTCTTTTTTGAGAGGCTGATAATTTCTATTTAATGCTTCAAAGGAGAGAAAGGGCTCATTCATTTAGTAGCAGAGGTTTGTTCTACCACTGGTCATGGTTCTAGCTCCTCACTCGAGTAGTTCAGAGACTGAATGCCAGGTTGGTCACTTACTGGAGCACTGATACTGCATGCTTGGGGTGGGGTGGGGGTTTATCAATATTGTCTGTCCCTCCTTTGTCCCCCACCCCTTTTCCTGCAGGAAAGTACCCATAGTTATCTGAACAGTTCCTGCTCCACTGTTCTAAGTGCAAAAATATCCTCATGATGGTAGGTATAGAAAGTACTCTCAAGGGGGCCCTGGATGGCTCAGTCAGTTGGGCATCTGACTTTGGCTCCGGTCATGATCTCATAGTTCATGAGTTCAAGTCCCACATCAGACTGTGTGCTGACGGCTCAGAGCCTGGAGCCTGCTTCGGATTCTGTGTCTCGTGCTCTCTCTGTTTCTCCCCTGCTCATGCTCTCTTTCTCTCTTTCTCAAAAATAAATAAATAAATATATATATATATATATATATATATATATATATATATATGAAAGTACTCTTAGGTTTATGGGATTGGAAGAGAGGACACCTCAGTTCAGTTGGGGGAGGGCTTTTTTGAAAACTCTTTATTCTAGAAGGCTCTGTCCCATGTCCAGTCTTATCTTCCCAGGCTTGATTAGAAGCCTTCATTCCCTCTGTGTCTCTTTTCTATTTACCCTCTTATTATTTACCTAAGTCTTCCCTACACTTCTTGCACCGAGGGAAATGGCTTCTTGTATAGGACCTCAATGTCATACAACTCTAGGGAGAACCAATAATACCCCACTGTAGAGCTGTGATCATGGGGCCCTTCCCCAAGGGGGTTCTCCAGGCCTGCTCTTTCTCTTAGCAGTAAGCCTATATAGTCCTCAACTAGACTTCTCCAGAAGTCACTAACTCCTACTTTTCTCCTACTCTGGGGCTCATTCAGTGTGGGCCATATGATTTAGTGGGAAGATCATGGGCCTGGGGCACAAACATCTAATCTGAAGCCTGGCCCTGTGGTGTGATCTTGGGGAAGTCAATCAACCTCTTTGTGCTTATTTATTTACTTATTTTTTTTTTTTTTTACCAAATTTGAAATAGATAATGGGGTATCATATGGCAATCTGTTTGTAAAGGTACTTGGCATGTTCTAAACTACTATGCAAGTATTGGTTATGATTAAACCCTGGGATCTCATCATCCTAGTTGAGCATGTAGCTAGCAGACTTGTCAGAAGAACCAGGCTGTAAAGGACAGACTTTCACCTTCCCTATTATAAACCCTAACTGAAGGGATGTTGAGGTGGTGTTTTGGGGCAGTCTCTAAGATGAACCCCATTGGCTTGTACTTGGCCTTCATTAGACATGCATTTCACAGATACTTACTTAACACCTATTACAAGACTAGGCACTTGAGCACAGCAGTGGACAAAATAGACACAGTCCAGGCCCGGCAAGAAAATGCTGCAATTGGATGAGATTTCCTGGGGAAGGAACATGGACGTCAGGGAGAGCCTTCACATTGTGATGAAGGTCAGATAACCTGCAGAAGGAGAGAGGGAAGGAAGGAGGCTTGGGGTGGAAAGAATTTCTGACTAAAACACAATTCCAGGACTGGTTTGACCTGGCTGATGTGAAGCCCTTGAACCTCAGTTAGCTATTGGAAGAGTCTTGCATTTTTCCTACCTTAGTACCCACAGTGCTCAGCTCCTGGCTGGAAGCAGCACCTGAGAAATGTGGCCTCAACAGGAGCCTAGTGGTGGATCCCAAAGGGATCAGACTGTTGGTCAGTTATGCTTCTCACAGCAGAGATCTGAACAGCACATTTTTGTGGCTACAACATACAAAAGTTCTTGTTCTCATGGAGTGAGGGAAGATAGGCAATACTCAGTAAACATAACAAATGAACTAATACTACAAGTTTGTGAGTACTATGCAAAAATGGGGTGGTATAAAGGAGATCAGAAGTGCCAGGGTGGACACAGTTACAACATAAGTAAGATGGATGGGCCAGGTCTCCTTTTCAAGTCTTGATGCCACATCTCGAAGGAAGTAAGGCAGTAGTTACGTAGATATATGGGAAGGAGTGTTCTCTGAAGAGGGAAGAGCCAGTGCAAAGACCCTGAAGTAGGAACACACCTGGAATGTATGAAGAACAGCAAGGAAACCAACATGTGCAGAGTGGAGTGAGCCAAGAGGAGATTGATAGAGGACGGTATCTGAGAGGGGTGGCCCTGTAGACCATTGTGAAAATGTGGCTTTTACTCTGTGTGACACAATGAGACTTTGGAGGATTTGAGGAGAGTGACATGCTCTTACATCTTAAAAAGATCATTCTGGAGGTGCCTAGGTGGCTCAGTCAGTTAAGTGTCCAGCTCTTGGTTTTAACTTAGGTCATGATCTCACGGTTGTGTGGGTTTGGGCCACCCATTGGGCTCTGTGCTGATGGTGTGGAGCCTGCTTGGGATTCTCCCTCTACCTCTCTCTCTGCCCCTCCCCTGCTCAGGCTGTCTTTGTCTCTCTCAAAATAAATAAATAAACTTAAAAAAATTAACAACAATAACAACAACAAAAGTATCTGTTTTGGCATTGAGAGTAGGTTCTAGGCAGCCAAGATGGAAGACTGGAGACCAGTTAGGAAGCGATGACATTGATTCAGATGAGAGACAGTGGTGACTTGGAGCAGTGTAGTGTCAGTGGAGTTGGTGAGAAGTAAGGGGTCAGGTTCTGGATAAATTTTGAAGGAAGAACCAATGGAATATCCTGGTGAATAGGTGAGAGAAGGAGACGACATCAAGGATGATGTCATTTTTGGCCTGAATAACTAGAAGAACTTAGTGCCAGAACCATAAAAATAGAATGCAGGGCTTTCAAACTAGCAGAGGAAAATTTTATCTATCCAGTGGGAAAGAGGAAAGAAGGAAGAAAGAGTAAGGAAAATAGAAAAGGCGAAATAAAATGGCAAACACAGTCTTATAACATCCATTTACAATGGTATATAAATGGATTCAACTCATAATTAAAAATACAGAGACTCTTAAACTGGATTAAAAAACATAAGATGTAGGAATACACTTTTTACAAGAGACACAACAAGAAGTTAGAAATAAAGGGGTAGAGGAAGATATAGTAAGCAAATATGAACAAAAGAAAATTTATAAGAAAATAAAAAGAGGACCATTTAGTAAGGAAAATAGATCATAAAAGTATAACAATCATGATAAATACATACCCACTTACAATACACCCTCAAATGTATGTGTGTACTGATACACATGCATACACTTATAAAAATAGCTGCAGCAACACAGGGAAAAATAGATAAATCAACATTTTAGTTGGATATTTTAACATATTCCTCTTATAAGTTGATAGAGCAAGCAGACAAAATTTGATAAATATATAGAAGAGTTGATCAACTTGTTTATTATTAAGCCTATGTTTAAATATGTGTGTATAGTCACACACATACATAGCACTATACTTAACAAACAAAAAATGCACATTATTTTGATTGTATGTAGAACATTCAATTCACCATAAGTCAGGGCACAATAACAACCTCAGTAAATTCCAAAGGACCGACATGATACAGATGATGTTCTCTGACCATAGTATGATAAAACCTGAAATCAGTAAAACAAAAAACAAAAAACAAAAAACATGTATGTATGGAAACTAAAAAAATGGCAATATTAAGAAGCCTGCAGAGGGGTGCCTGGGTGGCACAGTCGGTTAAGTGTCCGACTTCAGCCAGGTCATGATCTCGCGGTCCGTGAGTTCGAGCCCTGCGTCAGGCTCTGGGCTGATGGCTCAGAGCCTGGAGCCTGTTTCCGATTCTGTGTCTCCCTCTCTCTCTGCCCCTCCCCCGTTCATGCTCTGTCTCTCTCTGTCCCAAAAATAAATAAACGTTGAAAAAAAAAAGAAGCCTGCAGATTAAAGAAGAATTAGTAAAGGCAGCTGCATAATATTTAGAACTAAATGAAATAAGCCATATTGCAAAATTTGTGGGGCACAGATAAAGCAGCATATAGGGGAAAATGTGTAGCCTCACAGCCATTTATTAGAAGACTTAACATAAATGAGCTAAGCACTCATCTCCAGGGGCTGTAGAAGTAGTGGCAGAGTGAGCCTACAGAAGAAGAAGGAAACACTGGGTGCAAAGGCAGAAACACATGAAGAGCAAATTATGATTAAAAATCATAGAAGCCTAGCAAAGCTGAATGTAGGTCTTTTGAAAAGACTCATAAAATTACACAAACCCCTGACAAGACTGTTTGAGGAAAAAAAAGACATAATCAAATAAAACTGAAGGATAAAGGGAAATGACAGACATAACAGATCTTTTTTTAAAAAAAATAAGAAATCGTATTATGAACAAATATTACAAGATACCCATAAATGTGAAAAATTAGATAAATTGGATAGCTCTCTGCAAAAATTAAAAATACCAAACTTGGCAAAGAATAAAAAGAAAACTTGAACAGACAAGTAATGAATAAAGAAAATCATGACCAACCCCTCCCTTTAAAGCCTGGAGCCCAGACTGCATTCCAGTGGAGTTCTACAGAGCATTCATGGAGAAATAACCCCCATCTTGTAGAAGCTGTCCTAGAATATAGAGGAAGAAGGAGAGGAAGATGAAGAGGTAGAAGAAGGAGAAGGGGAAGAAGAAGAAGGAGACAAATAACGGGAGGAAGGGGAAGGGGAAGGGGGAGGAAGAGGAGGAGGAGAAAGAAAGAAGAAAAGGCTGTCTGATTCATTTAATGAAGTTGTTTAATTGTTCTTATTAAATCAGAGAAGGATGGAGAAAAAAACTGGAGGCACATTTCACTTGCACAAATAGATGAAAACAGTAAATAAAACAGTAGCTACTGAATCCGGTAACGTACATATTAAAAATAATCACTGTGAGGTGCCTGGGTGGCTCAGTCAGTTGAGGGTGAACCCTTTTTTGTTTTAATTTTTAACGTTAATTTATTTTTGAGACAGAGAGAGACAGAGCATGAATGGGGGAGGGTCAGAGAGAGAGGGAGACACAGAATCTGAAACAGGCTCTGAGCTGTCAGCACAGAGCCCGAAGCGGGGCTCAAACTCACGAACTGCAAGATCATGACCTGAGCTGAAGTCGGATGCCCAACCGACTGAGCCACCCAGTCGCCCCGAGGGTCAACTCTTGATTTCAGCTTGGGTCATGAACCCAGGGTCATGGGATCGAGCCCCCTGTTGAGCTCTGTGCTGAGTGTGGAGCCTGCTTGAGATTCTCTCTCTCTCTCTCTCTCTCTCTCTCTCTCTCTCCCTCTGCCTCTCTCCCCAGCTTGTGCACTCTCTGTCATTCTCTCTCTCTAAAATAATAAATAAATAAATAAATAAATAAATAAATAAATACAATTGCTACAATTATGTTGGGTTTATATGAAAGATCTAGGGGTGGTTTAACAGCAGAAAGTCTGGCAGTTCACAATATTAAAGGGCCGAATGAGAAAAAAAAATCACATAATTAGCTCAAGATTTGCAAAAAAGCACTTGATGAAGTTCAATACGTATTTATAAAGAATAATAAAAATGATGAAGTTCAGTACCCATTTATAACAATTATCACCAATATAATAAATTTCTCAGGAAACCAGGAATGGAAGGGGACTTCCCTAACTCTGGAAAGGCGGCTTACCCAAACCTACAGCAGCATCACACTGAATGGAGAAATGTGAGCTTTGTTGTTTTATTTTTTTAAGAAGCTGACATGTGCACCCACGTCTATTTGGCCCCAAATCTTATGCTCTTTCCCATGGGTGGGACAAAGGCTGAGTTGTGGCCAGCTTTTAGAGATTTTTTTGGAGCAAGGCCCTTTTGGTTGATTATAACAGAAAATCGCTTACCTTAGTTCTGTAAAAAGTGGGGACTTGATCATAGCTAAACAGGGACATGAGTGTTAAGTTACAAGTATTCTTAGATGGTAATGTACCTTGCCTGTGCCTTGCCTGTGAGCAGGTCCTGTAAGTGACAGTCACTGTGTGTGGGACCATGGATGAGTCACTGTTTTGCAGATGAGTGTTTGGAGGTGAAGGGAGAGACGGTGGTGGCTTCCACAAGACAGAGGGTGTGACGTGCCACAGATGCCTTCTGGAAGCATTTGGTAGAGAGCTAAGGAGGAAGAGGTGGAGAGATGTCTGAGCAGCAACCCCGATGTGGGGGACTCAGAAGAGAAATTGTTAAAAGCATGTTTAGAAATGCTGCTGGTACTGTTAGGTGCAGCAGCCTCCTTTTCCCTTAATTCTTATGAACAACTTCAGTCAGGAGCTATGGGTCATCTTTGGGCCTTTTGGTGTTCAGATATGTGAGTTGTGTTTTTTTTTTCAATGTATCCTCATAAAAAAAAACAAAACAAACAGGACCCAAAAAGCCAAATTTTATTTGGGCTGCATGAAAATGAAAGATCTCATGGAACCCTGACTCCTTGAATGGAGTTTGGGCCCCTGCCTGTCCCTCCCCCTCAGGGACCTCACGTCCTCTAATGTGTGGGTTCCCCTCATTCTCTGTCTCTCTTCACTCTCCTTCTCCCTCTTGTTCTTGTTCTCATCTCTTCCCAATCCTCCCAGACTCATGAGGATTTGGGGGTTGTGAAGCAAAGATCCTGTGCAAAGTGCATGGAAATTTCACTTTCTTATTTCAAGGGACCAACAGAGACTGGATGGTGCCAGTTTGACCCGAATTCAAATTCTTATAGGAGACAGTCTGATTGCCTACACAGGGTCAGTGTCCACCCTGTTACAATCTGTGTGGCAGCAGTAGGGCAATGTGAAGGGGTAGGACCTGGTCACTTGCACAAGCATGGCTGGAGAGGTCCATCCCTGTGGATGGGAGGTTGGATCTCAGAAAAGGGAAGTGTGGGTTGCCTGGATTTGCCACATTCACTCTGAATCTGTCTTAAAAGACAAAAAGGATGAGTATAAAAAGCCAGAGTTTAACTGAGGAGGGTGACATGGGACTGTCCCAGGATGGCTCCAGATAAGAAATGGACTAAATAGTAGCCATGTCCAGTTGTTTGCCTGGTGATTTCTGGGGACACAGAGCTGGTCCTAACTAGGAGGAGGAAGCATATAAACAAAATTCATAACAGCTTGACACCCTCCAGGCTGAACCCAGCAGTTTTATTTTTACTTGCTCAGGAGGGGGGAAAAAGTCATTGCTAATTCCACAATTACTTCATTCCAGAATACTTGTGAAAAATGACTTCAAGTGTAAAATATTGTCTACTAAAGAATTAACTTAATAGATAATTTGGATTCAATTATTGGCTCAATACTAAAATTTGCTGGGAAAAGTGCAGGCAATATTTTATGACTATCACATGATGCAGCGATTGTGAAATTAGTTATTAATGGCTTATGAGAGAGACACTTAAAAAAGTCAACTGGGGGAAGAAAATACATCACTTATGCTTTTATAGGGCAGCAATGATGGGGGATTCTTCCTCCTCCGTTTCTCAAGTGATTCCAATTTTGCTGACTGAACCTCTTGGCTTGGCTTCTGTTCTTCTTCTCCCCATGTGTGTGATTTGGGGCTTGAATCATACATGAATTCTTTGGGAGCAATTAGAAGCTGAAGGTTGCTGCCATCCATCATGGCAAGCAGGATGGCATCTCTACCTGCCCTGAGAGCTGGGGGTGACCTCTCACCTTGGCTGCACATCACTGATTATCTCCGGCCAGCATGGTGTGAGCACCGGATGGACTTTTAAAACCAGAATGATCTGCAGGCAGTTTATTACCATTACTTTCTACTGATAACTTGCTTGCTGGTTAGTCAAAGGGGAAATTTTGTTGACATCTCCTGGGTTCTCTTTGGGGCTGAAGATGATATACCTTCATTAGCTCTTTTAAAGTTAGTGCAGAAGCTACCTTCTGAATTTAATTTTAATGACATTTGTAGCCTTCCCACCAGTACTTATTGGGCTCCTACTCCGTGCCCAGCACTGTGAGGAGTAAAAGAGATGTCTAAACTGTGCTCCATGCTCTCCTAGAACCTCGTGCTCAAGGGGTGACCCAAGAAGCTGTGCACTTTCCAGGACAACAAACTGAATGGCTGACACTAAGTGATGCCTGATGCAGCATGTGGCCTCTAGGGTGGGAATCCAGAGACAGGGAGGGTCCTTGCCAGATGAGCAATGTGGGAGGGCCAGATTCTGTGCATCATCCCAAGAGCAGTCTGAGGGAGAGGCTCATTCATTCCACCAAGTACTGTGTTAGGTCCACCCTGTGCCCAAAGAACCCCATGTGGATCTAGGTGCTAGAGACACAAAGCAGACCAATGTCTTGTGGAATTCGTGTGTGTGTGTGTGTGTGTGTGTGTGTGTGTGTGTGTGTGTGTGGTGGGGCTAAAGAAGATGACAATAATCAATAAAGCATTGACCTTAGCCAGTGGAGACCCTGCACCTGGATAGTTACACCCTCTCCTCTCTCAGCTGATGATTGACTGGTGCTGGGGACAAAAGGCCAACCCCCTTGCCTCACAGTGAGAATAAATCTGTGGTGCAATTCTCCCCACCCCCACCCCTGTACTCTCTGTGGATCCTGCTGAAGCTGGTGCCCAGTTGAGAGCGTTCCCTCCCTGCCATACCTGCTTTCCTCATGCTCCTCCCGAGAGCACCCTCCATAATCCAGCTCCACAGAAGCCCTATCTCATGTTTTACTTCTAAGGACCCTGAATGAAGCTGATAAACTCTGGCCAAGTGAACACATGTATGTAACCACCATCTGCATCTAATAATTGACCACTTGTCAGCAGTCAGGCATCTCATGTCCTTTCCCAAAGTTCCATACATCTGAATAGAATACCTTAGATTAGTTTTGTCTGCTTTAATTCTTTATATAAATGCCATCACATAGAATGTACTCTTTTTTGTCTGCTGTCCTCTCTTGAAGTGATGCCATTTATTCACGATATTGTAGGTAGTGATAATTCACTCTCCCTCGTTGTATTGTGTTGTGTGACTACACCACAGTTTCTTATCCTATATAATGTTGATGGACATTTTGGACTGTTTCCAGGTTTTTGCTACTACAAATAATAATGCTGTGCATATTCTTGTATGTGGCATTTGCTGCATACATAGGCATTTTTGCTGAGGGTATACTAAAGCATGGAATTTCTAGGTTATAGGATATGCAAATACATTTAGTTTTAATAGATCCTGTTAAGCAGTTTTACAGCGTTTGTACCAACTTACTCCCATACCAACAATGTATGAGTGTTCCAGTTATTCCACATCATCATTTGCATTTGGTATGGTCTGTGTGTTTCCATTTTAGCAATTCTTCTGGGTATACAGCAATGTCTCATTGTACTTTTAATTTGCATTTCCCTGATGACTGATAAAATTGAGCAGGTTTTTATTGGCCATTTGGATATATTTATTTTTGTAAAATGTTTGTTCATGTCTTTTGCCCATTAAAAAAATGGGTGGCCTGTCTTTCTTTTCTTGGTATTGGGGACTTTTTTAAAAAGTGTATTCTGGGCACAAGTCCTTTGCTGATTATATACAATGCACATATTACTTCCCAATCTAGATTGCCTTTCACTTTCTTAATGACTTAAAAAATTTTTTTATTTTATTAAAAAATTTTAAAAACATTTATTTATTATTGAGAGACAGAGAGAGACAGAGCACGAGCAGGGGAGGGGCAGAGAGAAGGGGAGACACAGAATCTGAAGCAGGCTCCAGGCTCTGAGCTGTCAGCACAGAGCACGACATGGGGCTCGAACTCACAAACTACGAGATCATGACCTGAGCAGAAGTCAGACACTTAACCGACTGAGCCAGCCAGGCGCTCCAATGATTTTTTTTTAAGAACAGAAGTTCTTATTTGTAATGTTATGGGTATTTCCTTTATGGTTAGTACATTTTGTATCCTTCTCTACTATATTTTCTTCTAGAAGGTTTTTGATCCAAGCAATGGGAAGGATGGAGTTGCTAGCAACTAAGATGGGAAAGCCTTTAGTTAATATGTTCTCGGGGCGGGGCGGGGGGCGGGGAAGATGGAGAGCACAGTTTTGCATATGTTAAATTTAAGGTGAGTATTAGATGTCCACGTGGAATTTCACATAGGACCTCAAGTATTTGGATATAGGAGTAAGAGTTCAGGAGTTAGGTCATCTGAAAGACAGTATTAAGACCTTAGAAAAGAGACCATGCACTGAGCCCTAAGATGTGACCTGGATGAGGAGGAACCAGAAAAGGAGGTTGAGTGAGGATCCATAAGAACGGGAGGGCTGTGTCCTGGAGGGCTTGGGAGACGTGAATCAGGGAAAATGCTGATGTGTGGTCAGCATTGTGCTGGATGCTGCTGGTGAGGACTGGAAAGTGAACCTTGCATTTTGCAATGTGGAGGTCATTGGTGACATTGATGAGCACTGTTTCAAAGGAGGGTGGGGATGCAAGCCTGATTGGAGAGGGCCCAGGTGAGGACGACCTGGATCAGGTAGAGGACCACCACTGGCAACCTCCCACATGTGGCCACGATGTGTGAGAACCCAGGCCAGGCATCGGTAATCTGGAAACAAGGGAGGTATGTGGAGGTCACAGTCAGGGTGGCTGACACAGCAGTGACCAGTTAATCCTGCCAGACAGAGTTGTTTTTCTTGAGCCAGGCCCAAGATGTGCTCTTGGGCAGACCAGTGGGGGCTAAACAGGGAGAGACAGGGCTTGTTGGAAATCCTGGGCCACACCCAGCTCTTCAGTTCAGCTCACCGGACCATGTGCTTTATCACCAGGTCCTTGTTTGGCTCTCCAGCATCATTCCTTCCTTTGATCCTTTCCTCCCGTTTCTTGTTCCCTGAACGCCAACTTTCAGTTTGGGGTGTCCTGTAGCTTCTGTTGCTTCCTACTCTAGGCTTTCATTTAGTCTGTTCCTTCTTCTAGACTCTCTCCCACTCCCTTTGCCTGGCTGACTGCTATATGGCCTTCTAGACTCAGGTCAGGCACCACTTCTTCCAGGAAGTCCTCCATGATCATTAGCATCCAACATCCAGCTCCTTCATAGCACCCTCGTTGTTGGATTCAAAATGATCTCTTCGTCTGTGTGTCTGCTGCACTAGATGCTGAGCTCCTTTCGGGTAGTGAGTGTGGGCCTTATCCATTTCTGTCCCTGGTGCACCGTACTGGCACAGAGCAGGACTTCATAGATTGGGCTAGGAACCACAGGGCCACTTACACTCGGGGTAGGGTGTGGATTGGCAGAAGGGAGGGGGATGGCGTTCCAGGCAGGGCAGTGTGAGGGTACACAGCAGTGCAGGGAGCTGGGTGCGTGTGAGCCTGATAGTGGGCCCGGATGAGGGTTTGTGTAGCAAAGGTCAGCGCTGGTGACAGCTCCATGGTTGCCAACCACATCTGAGGAGACAGCAGGTGTGTGTGCGTGCGTGCATGTGGCAGTTGAGGAGAGCAATTATGAACATCAAATCGAGCTAATTTACATGGATAAGTGCAGACAGTGAGGCTTGGCTTGTGGGGTCTGATTTGTTTAGGGCAGGAGGGGATCCAGCAGGGAGCTCCCTTCAGGTGAGCGAGCAGCAGTGTAGCCACTGGTATAAATAATCCCGCTGTCAGCCCAGGTTAAAGCCTCCGTTAGTCTGTTCAGTGCTGAAGGAGGAAGCATCCGGGAGGTTTCAGAAGTGCTTTTAGACAGAGGGCCCTCTCCCTTTCTCCCTTTCTGGAACACTGGAGGACTACTCTTTTAGAAATAAGCTTGGTTTCTTTAAATTTCTAATTATATAGGTGGAACATGGTCAGTATATTACATCTGAAAAATCAGAACTGTATAAAGATGAACACTGAAATTACCACAATTCTACCACGCAGAGATAGTCACTGTTAACATTTAAAAGAATTCCTTCCAGTCTTTTTTTCTATGTATATATTCCTTTCAAAAACTTTTTATAGAATTCCTTACTTATTACTCTTCCAGTCTTCTCTGATTTTTAAAAATTTAAGATTGTATTTTGAGCCTTTTCCTATGCCATTGATCTTAAATCATCCACCTTGTAAGGTGCACTGTATGTTTTTAAACCAGTCCCCAGTTAGTGGACATTAAGGTTATTTCCAATTTTTTGTTTTGTAACACTTCAATAAAAATATTGCTCATAAGTCTTTGCCTGTATCTGTGATTATTTAGGACACAGTCTTAGAAGTCAAATTCTTGTTACATATTGTCAACTTAACTTTCCAGAACATTTCTGTGTGTGTGTGTGTGTGTGTGTGTGTTTTGTTTTACTTTAATCAATTTATTCTCCTATCAGTAGTGATTGAGAATGATCATGTTATGGCACTATTATTATTAAAAATGTTTAATGGCCATTTTTATTTTTATGTAGTGATGTACATCCTTTTTTTTTTTAAGCAGGTTTCACACCCAGTGAAGATCAAGACCCAAGCTGAGACCAAGAGTCAGACGCTTAACTGACTAAGCCACTAAGCCAGTGGTGGCTATTTTTAACTGGTTGTTTTTCTTTCCTTTTTATAGATGAGCTCTATAAATAATGTTAAAAGGGTTGTTTAATTATATCCTTATTTTATTCTAATGTGTCATTGGCCTGTTTGTTTAAAACAGGGATTTTGACCTGCGCACACTTCAATTTGCATGTAGAACATTTTCTCAGTCTTACTCTTCATGCTTAGTCTTCGCCACCCCAGGATGAATTTAATTTTCACCCGTTTTTCTACTTATTTAATGATTTTATTATGATTTTTAGGTTATAAAATTTACTCACCCATTAATTTTGATAAAAAATTTAAATTCTTAACCAAATAGCCAAATGTCCCAATTTTTCTGACAGATTGAGGATGGCGTCTATGTTTCAGATGAAGTCATACACGTGTATGAGTGTATGAGTCATGTGCCTCCTTATACACCTGGATTTTCTGTGAACTGTGTGGTGATCCTTCCATCAGTTCTATGCTAGTTGATCTCTGTTGTTCTGGTCAGTTTTAATTCTTACCTCAGCAAGTTCTTCTTATCACTCTTATTTTTGGGAATGAAAGCATATTTATTTTTACCATTGGATCACTTAGTTAAGCTTTAAGGAAAAAAAATTCCCTTGGAATTTTGGTTGGAGTTGCACCATGTTTATAAATTAATATGCGAAAAGCAGAATATTCTTTTTTTTCAGAGAGAGAGAGGGCGCAAATGAGTGAGGGACAGAGAATCCCGAGAGAGAGAGAGAGAGAGAGAGAGAGAGAGAGAGCTCACCTGAAGTAGGGCTCATGCTCAACTGATGCGGGGCTTGAACTCATGAACACTTTTATGAACTGTGAGATCATGACCTGAGCCGAAGTCAGATGCTTAACTGACTGAGCCACATAGATGCCTCAAGAACTGAATATTCTTTACAACATTCAGCTTTCCCATCTGGGGATATACCATCCTTACTCAAGTTTTCTTTCAATAAGGTAACGTTTTGCTTAAACGGGATTAGGGTGGCCCTCTGGCTCACCAGGAGGATTGGAGCAGGAGACAGAGGTGTTCGAGGTAGAGAGAGCCTGGATGCAACTTGTTACTTTGACCCTCCATCCTCTCCCAGGGGCCCAGGTGGGCTCTCTTTCCTGGCAGGTGGGAGGGGCATCTGGGTCTGCTTGGAGACTCAGGGCTACTTGCACCTGATCTGGGAACCTATAGCAGGCACAGGCTCTATTTCAAGATCTTTTGTTGTTGTTGTTGTTTTTGCTCATGTCTTATTTCTACTCCCTTTATTTCTGATTATGTATCTGGATCTGGATTTATAGTTTTGCATAGCTCAGGGTAGATGGGTGGTTAGCAGATACTTTATCTGTTTTATTATAGAAGGACATCACTGTAGGTATGAGGCTTGATCTGGTACACATTCTATTTAAGCTGGCAAAATACAGGGCCTGATTGCCCAAAATGATGCCCAGTTGTGATTTCCTGGCTCTCAGTGCCCCTAGTAAATCATTATATCAAGAATCCAGCTTATTCCTTGACCACTGCCTGTTGTCTAAACTTCTGAGTTATCTTGTTAGTCTCTCTCTTTCATCTGCAGATTAATCCAAACTTGTACCTCTTAGTGCATGTGTGTGTGTGTGTGTGTGTGTGTTCACTTAGGAAACTCTGACCTATATAGCTTCTGGTCCCTGTTCTTTATCAGTAGTACCCTTAACTCCTAGCTACTCTCTCTTTGAGGTCTCTTTGAATAAAGAGGCCAGTCTTGCTGGAGCCAAGGGCTTGTATTGGAAGCAGGAACAATAGGTTGGACAGTTTGGGGAGGAGATCACTCTGGTCCTGGAGATTGTCTCAAGACAGAAGATGGTTCCAAGGAGAACACAAGCATTCAAAATTGTCTTGGAATTCCAAATCAATAAGACCTTAACTTAGATTAAACCCAGATAACCGAACTTTTATGTTCTAGGCATCCTCACTATTCTGATCTAGAGTGAGAAAGGATTTCCCAGAACTGCTTGTGGCCAAAAATGTGCTCCCATTGCACTGCCAGCTCCATCCTCCAGCCCGCCTTAACCTGCTCTCAACTCCTCACCTGCACCCTGGCTCTCTTGGGCCTGGTGGCCGGAATGTCTCTCACTGCTGGCTGTTTACTCCCCTCAGGGTTTTCTGGTCTTGGCAAGAGGGAAGAGCTGCAGGAGGAGGGAGAGAGCAGAGTGAAGTGCTCCAGGTTAGCTTCTTGAGACTCCAAGGAAACTTCTCAAAAGGGTTTGCCCCTTTGAGAAGTAGAAGGGAAGAACTTCTATAAGTAAAAGGAAATGGATGGGAGAGGAGGGAGGAGTCCACTGTGATGTATTTCCTTTCTTCTCTATAATTTAAATTTCCGGTTTGGGTGTGGATTTCTTTTGTGGAGAGGAATCTTTCTTTAAACCCTCTGTCCCCCCATCTCAGACTTTACTCAGGCATCCTTCACTGTGGCTGGTCAACCTTCTTCCGATCCTCAGACCTCCCCTTTCATCTTCTTGCTCTTCTCTTGCCATGTCCCTTCCCATACCTGTGGGCACCCCCACCTCCCTCCCATTTCTTCCAAGAGTTGGCTCCGTGTCAGAGTCATCCAGAATTGTCTAATTATAACAGATTAATCCATTAGGATTTATGCTTTTCTATTTACTGGCTGGAACTATCCATTTCACAGCTGTGGCTCCCACATCTAACCAGCTAGCAGGCAATTTAAATATAGAAAGCAATTTAACCTAGTTGGATACCAAGGCATCTCGCTTAATGTAGTGCATAAATTTTGGAGCTCTTTGCTCTCAGCCCTCAAAAGGGCAGCCAACAGTTTCATGTCCTGAAAAGATCTGGCTTTTCAGGGAATTTACACTCCAAGAAGGGATCCTGGGTATTGGATTGCAAAAAAAAGGAGTCTTTAAATGAGGTCAGGGGTTGTTTTCAGGTCAATTCAGTTTTCCTTTTTCTTTCTCTTTGGGGACAATAATCTTCTGCTTAACTGAGCTTTTTGGGAGTCTGACGTCAATTGGAGGGTATCTGATTTTCTTCTCTCTGTAACTTTCATTTACTGCCTGTTTGGGTAAAGAGTTATTTTTTCCCCCACATTGGTGACAGTTGGGGTCACCCTGCCTGCTAAGAGCTTGTAGTCTGAATGACACCATGTCCTAACCCCTTGGTACTCCCAGCCTCTGCCAAGGCCCCTTGTAGTAGACTCTCGCCAGATGTGAGCTGACCTGGGAAAGAAGGTGGGGGCAGTGGCTGTGTGACCTGAGGAACTCAACTCTGAGCCCCAAACCAGAGAAATAGTGATGAAGACACATGGGCGAAGTAAAATTCTTCCATAATGTGTGAACACGTGGCCACTTCCCTTTAAGACACGGAAGACAGGGAAGAGTTGAGTAGGAAGAGTTGTTTTGCTGAGAAAGAGAATACTAGGGGGACATACTAAGTCTTCAAGAACTGGAAGAGTTGCCAAGAAGATGTGGGATTCGATTTTTCCTTTTCTTTTCCTCATGGTCCCTGAGGGCAGAATTATTAATTAGGCTAAGGGAAGAAGTTATGGGAAGAAAGAGCTGAACTTCTCTATAAGAAGAACTTAGCGTTGATCAAGGTTTGTCGTTGTTATTGTTTTTTAAATCTTATTTATTTATTTTGATAGCACGCACATGAGTGGGGGTGGGGCAGAGAGAGAGACTCCCAAGCAGGCTTCACGCTGTTAGCACAGAGCCCAACTCTGGGCTTGATGTCATCAACCATGAGATCATGACCTAAGCCAAGCTCAAGAGTTAGATACTTAACTGACTGAGCCACCCAGGTATCCCAATTGTTACTGTTTTTTAGTGGAATCTTTAACTTAAAGAGATAATAAATTTTGCTCAACTATCTGTGTGTAAGCAAAGGCTGGACAGCTATGGGCAAGGAGGCTGAAGTGGACTTTAGAACCAGACAGGGGTAGGGACTTTGCAGATGCTGTCTACCTGAGCTCTTATGCCCTGGTCACCCTGCATCTATGTTTAGGAACTGCAGAACTGAAGTTCAGGTTTTCTCCACTCCTGGTTGATGGGCACAGAAGCCCAGAGGCCTGACACTATTTAGTTCATAGTCCCTGAGCTGAGGAGTAAATGTAGGTTCCCTTGGGCCCCCTTTGGCTTGGGTTTAGTGCCCCCTCAGGGCACGATGGCAATGGAGTGGACATGGGTGTGTATCAGTTTCCTAGGGCTGCCATAACAAAGTACCACAAAGTGAGTGGCTTAAACAACAGAAATTTACTGTTTCATAGTTATGGAGGCTGCAAGTCTGAGATCAAGGTGTCAGTAGGGCTATGCTCCCTCTGCAGGCATGAGGGGGGATGTATTTAAGGCACTGTCCTGGCTTTAGGTGGCTTCTTGGCTTGTGGCAGCCAAAATCCAATCTTCACATGGTACTCTCCCTATGTGAGTGTCTGTGTCCAAATTTCTGCCTTTTAAAGGACACCAGTCACATTGGAATAGGGGTCCACCCTCTTCCACTATGACTTTATCTTAACTATATCTAGAAAGACATTATTTTCAAATAAGTTTACATTATGGGGGTTAGAGCTTTAACGTATACATTTTGGAGGGACACCATTAAACCCATAATAGGGTGAGAAAATGTGGTCTGTGAAATAGTTGTTTTGATTGAAGGACCTAATGGGGGCTTTGGATGGTTTTTGATAGGTGTGAAATAACCTTAGAGGGTTCGAGCTGACCACTCCCTAAACCCATCCATCTGCCTCATACAAAACCCCAACTGTGTGTTTCCTTTTTTTTGAACTCTGACAGTATATAGAGTGGGCATCACAGTTTAGTCCTTGATTATGTCCTTATCCTATTTTTGGTTCAAGTAAAGAAACGATTATTGAGTACCTACTGTATACACAATGAGGTATGTGATATATACAATATCTCAAATAACCATAACTCTGTGAAATAGATATCATTAATCTCATTTTACATGTGAATGAATAGATACTTAGAGGATGTCCTGGAGCTTGCTCAAGGCCATCCAGCTAGTAGGTGGCAAAGCTGTGATCTGAGCCCCAGCCTATTTGGTTCTAAAGTTCAATTTCTCTCTGTTTTATCACACAACTCCCAGACTCGTTTGTAAGCTCCTCAAGTGAGCAGAACTCTCATACATTCTTCTCACTACCAGGATTGATTAGAATTCATTGAAGACATCCCTTCCAGTTCCTTGTGATGAAATGCCCAGGCTTTCCTAGGTGATCTCTAAGGTGCTGTAGTTCCCACACTCCGTGGTGAAGGATCCCCTTCGACCGCTGCAATTGCAGGGTGCAGGGGGACGTCAGGCTTTGGCAAATTGATTTACACTTGCTTAACTCACAGAAATCTTATTAATAAGCCACAATGCTGTTTATTAATATACAATGAGATACAGTTGCCAAGAAGACTCAAGAGTCATGGCACCTGGACAGCACATGCTCTTCCCCCTCTTTGAGAAGCAATTTACTAACTGAAAGTTAGTAAACATGGAAAGAGACCAAGGGATCAGGGCAGGTGTGAGGGTTTATTATCGAGCTGCAGTAACCTGACCCAATCCTTTCCTCTAAGCTCTGCCTACCACGCAGCTGTGTATTCAGGTCAGTAGGTCAGGACACCTTCCTGGGGGATGCTCACACTCACGCTTTCACTCTCCAGCTCAGTGGGGACACTACCTGATGGTGTTCATTTCAACCTGCCCTTCCTTATGTAGCAGCTTGCATTACATGGAGGACATTAGGTTGCCTGCCTCAGATGACCAACATTTACTGAGCAGTGGGTGCTGGGCTCTGCATGGTTCAGCATGGGGACCAGAGAGAGTGTCCTCGAGGAGTGTGCAAATAGGTGTTAATATAGTGAATGACAAGTGGATAGGCTCTGGATTTTATGGGAGCACTTGCAGGAGCTGGAGCTTCAGAAAGGCCTCCAAGAAAAGACGGTGCTGCTGTTGGCTCTTAAGAGCAGAGAAGAGTAGTTAGGACAAAACAAACAAAACAAGACAAAACACTGCCAACAAGTCCTGGCAGGGGGAAAATTGTAAATAAAATCATGGATGCATGAAACAAGTGTGCGTATGTGAGTGTGTGTCTAACAGCGGATTGGAATTAGAAGTCAAAACGCTGGCAGATGAGGTGAAATAGTCCACAAATCCAGGAGAGCTGTCCACGTGAGGTCAAGGGCGAGGACTTAATTAGCTCTGTAGTGGCAGAATCGCTGAAATGTTTCAAGCAGAGGAGTGATGTGGTTGGATTGATGTTCTCTGGGGAGGTGGCTATGCAGAGGGTGTTTTGATGAAATTCCTGGGAACTCTCGGAGCCATTCTTAGAGGGCTTCAGGACGCAGCTCTGCTTGCATCCTGGTAACTGCGGTGCCAGAGGGAGGTGTTCCTGATGCAGCAGCTGAGTTTCCATGTTCATTTTCTTTTGGAGGTTTAGAGTTCTCTGCTCCAGAGCACCTTGTGGACAGCTGAGAGCTGCTACCGGGTTGAAGGAATGGGGGGTGTGTGTGTGTGCACACACATGTGATCGGCCACAACTGTGAGTATGACATTAACCAGTTGGTACCTGAGTTATTCTCTCCTGTCTATTCACTTAGCATCCACCCCAGCACTGACTACATTGACTGTATCATCTTTTACTGTGTCCTCTATTGGGCAGTGGGCAGACTGTCTTCATTTCAGAAGTAATCCCTGAATGTAATAGCTGTTCAATGATGTTTGTGAAGTGAACAAGTGGAAGAATGAGGGTTTGTGTGTTCTGTACCCAGGCTCTGGCCTGGGGTCAGCAGAAGACACCAAGGAAGGCAGCATAGCCTGCTCTGTGGCTGGGCCAGGCAGAACACCAAGGACATTTAGGGATTTTAAGTAGAAGGCAAGATGTTTGATTAGCATATTAACTGAGGGGAAGACTATGCTTTGGGGCACCTAACTGAAGGTCATGTATCAAGGAGGCCTCGAGGTGCATCCCTGGTTGTCCCTGCTGGTAGGCTTTGAGGGAGGTCACCGAGCTCCCTGACTGCTATACATTTCAGAAGAATCACAGGCAGAAGAGTAGGACAGGTTTCTCTGGGCCCATGTTTTCCCCTGGAGCCCAGCTTTCCAAGAACAGAGCATGGTCTGTGTGACTTAACAGACACTGGTAGTTGGTGAATCCAGAAAGACTTGCAGAAGCAGGGCATTGTGGCAAAAGAGACACGTATGCATTGGGAGCATCTTGTGCAAAATATCTAAATGCGTACTTATTTGCAATCCTTCGATGAAGGGTCAAAGCCTATTCTTTGAATGTGGGTCTGCTAATTAGAGTTCCCTTCACTTGCCGGGCATCAACAACACCTGTGATACATCAGGTAAGCCAAGTTTGAGTTTCTTTAAAGTAAAGCAAGAACTTCAAGACCATGAAAAACAGCATAAATTCAGAATTCTAGATTTTTATTATTACTCTCACCACCCCTCTGCCCTGCTCCCCAAGCCCCACTCTTTGTTAATGTACTCAGCTCCATTTTATTTAACAACATTTTGAATGCCACTCCTTATCAAGTTTTCCCAAAGTGTTCAATATGCTGCATTTACAATCACCAACTTCCTTTTCACACTTCTAGTTAATTACTGTACATAATCTTTAATCTAACTGCATAATCAATAGTAATAAGTACAACTGGCAAAAAACTCCAGGTAAAAAGATAGTCACTGCTGGGAGAGGAGCCCCAGTGATCACTGGTACTCAGTGGGTCTCTGGCCCCTGTCAGTGGAGGAGGAGTTAAGGGAGCATCTACCCCATGCTCTCTTATCTGGGGACTTCAGGACCAGCCCCTTTTGGGGGCTTGGGTCTAGTGCTTTCTGATCTCCTCGTGTTCTAGTGCGAACCTTCAAAAAAATGTTTATTCATTTTGAGAGAGAGAGCAGAGTGTGTAGGAGTGGGGGAGGGGCAGAGAAAGGGAGAGAGAGGATCCCAAGATTCTCTATGCTGTCAACACAGAGACATGGGCCTCGAACTCACTATCATGAGCTCATGACCTGAGCTGAAATCAAGAGTCTGACACTTAACTGACTGAGTCACGCAGGCGCCCCTCTAGTGTGGACTTTTAATCACTCCTTCTTTCCTTGCCTTCACCCAGACTCCTCCCGGGGGACCCTGTACACTTTCTCCCCATACACCCAGAGCTCTGTTGGGTTCTTATTAGTCAGATAGATATGGAATGGATTCCTAGCTCTATCGCTTAATGGGGTATAAACTTGACTAACATACTAGCTTCTTTCAGCTTATCAGAGTGGATTGTTGTGGGATTAAATGAAATAAGGTAAATGTGTTGTAACAGTAACTAATATTACAGAGCACATACTGTGAGCCAGGCAGAGCTTTACATGGACTACTTCATTTTCATTTTGGCAAAACCCAGTGAGCTGGGTACTACTGCTCCCAAGTCACAGCAGGGGAAACCGAGACTTGGGGAACTCAGTTAGACTTGGGGAACTTCTCAGTTAGAGAACAGTTGGCCCGGCTCCAACACCTACTCTGAGGCTTCAGGAAATGCTACCATTCACGCCGACATCCCTAGGCAGATGCACCATAAATGCACACAATGCATACCAGCATGGTGGATGCATACTTCTACCCTTGAATCCCAGCCTACTCCCCATCCCAGCAGGGCAGGGCCAAATCTTCTGCCTGTTTATACAGGACATACAGTGTGGCAGAGATGGCTGGACCTACCAAATTCATTCTTCTCTTCCACGGTTTAGTGCTGTTGCAGGGTGGCAGCTGCCCAGCCAGGAACCACATTTCCCAGTTCCTCTTACCACCCCCACACCTGACTCCCTAGAGCCTCCCATGTGACCTTCCCACCCTCTCCCTGTCTCTCTCTGGCTGGATGTCAATGATCAGGGCCATACGTTGAAGATGAAGGCCCTTTCCTTGACTTGTGTCCCTAAATGGGCAGTGTAGAGTTCTCCATTCCACCTGCTAGTGGGACTTTAAGAGAAAAAGAACAAAGCCCCTGAGATGTTGGGGTTCATCCATTATAGCAGCTAGCACTGTCTTGACTCATACACACCCTGGGGACCTCTTTGAATTTGTTGGAAAGAGACCATTTGCAAACCCCCTTAAAATGACCTCTATAGCTCACTACGTTTTTGGTGTAGTAGAATGTGTTCTAGTGTGTATGTTCTTAGATGCCACATCCCTAATTTATAGAAGCCAACATTACAAGTGAAACTATATTTGCCATAACAGGATGTAGTGAAAAAGGTGCTGCAGGATCAGGAAGAGCTCAGCTGAGTTCAGTCCTGCCGTTTGCCAGCTGTAGTAGCTTAAATTCATTCCTCCACTTCTCGGTTCCTTGAATAAGGCATAATATCATATTCCTAAAGAGGCATAATATGATCTACCTTGGAGGGTCGTTACGGGATTGTATGAAAGTGGCAGTGCTCAGCATATAGTGGGAAATCCACTAATGGCATCTTGTTTATGATTCAGTCATTTGATAAGGGTTTAATGAAAACCTCTGATGTCTCCCAAACTACTGAGGTGCCAAGGATACAGGGCTTACCCTTAGGAGATGGCCCTGTGACTGGGAAATGTACTTTTTATTTTTTTTAAATATATGAAATTTATTGTCAAATTGGTTTCCCTATAACACCCAGTGCTCATCCCAACAGGTGCCCTCCTCAATACCCATCACCCACCCTCCCCTCCCTCCCACCCCCCATCAGCCCTCAGTTTGTTCTCAGTTTTTAAGAGTCTCTTATGCTTTGGCTCTCTCCCACTCTAACCTCTTTTTTTTTCCTTCCCCTCCCCCATGGGTTCCTGTTAAGTTTCTCAGGATCCACATAAGAGTGAACACATATGGTAACTGTCTTTCTCTGTATGGCTTATTTCACTTAGCATCACACTCTCCAGTTCCATCCATGTTGCTACAAAGGGCCATATTTCATTCTTTCTCATTGCCACGTAGTACTCCATTGTGTATATAAACCACAATTTCTTTATCCATTCATCAGTTGATGGACATTTAGGTTCTTTCCATAATTTGGCTATTGTTGAGAGTGCTGCTATAAACATTGGGGTACAAGTGCCCCTATGCATCAGTACTCCTGTATCCCTTGGGTAGATTCCTAGCAGTGCTACTGCTGGGTCATAGGGTAGGTCTATTTTTAATTTTTTGTGGAACTTCCACACTGTTTTCCAGAGTGGCTATACCAGTTTGCATTCCCACCAACAGTGCAAGAGGGTTCCCGTCCCTCCACATCCTCTCCAGCATCTATAGTCTCCTGATTTGTTCATTTTGGCCACTCTGACTGGCGTGAGGTGATATCTGAGTGTGGTTTTGATTTGTATGGGAAATGTACTTGACATACTGAAGTGGTTGGGTGCCATTTTCAGAGGCATGGGCCATGTGCTAGTGAGTAGGACGTCCCCAGAACAGTTGTGAGGAAGCTGTCTTGGGCCCGAGAGTCACTTCCTTGCAGAGGACAGGAGTGGAGGATGATGTGCAGGTGGGCCCTGAAGTTGAAGGCCAACCACAATGACTGCTCAGGACAGGGCCCCTCTGGACTTCTGGTCCCCTTTGCTGTCTGTTGTTGAGGAGACCAGAGTGTTGAAGAGATTGGAGGAGGTTGGATGGCCTCTTGGAAGCTATGTACTTAAGCGTGTCCTGCGTGCCAGACCAGGAGGAAGTCACAGTGCTGTGGCAGTGCCTGCCACCCAGCAGGCACCAGGGAGAGCATTTCCTGTGAGTGGCTAGTCGTTGTACCCAGATCATTTGGCTTTGTTCCCACCAGCCCCTTCGCCCAGACAGGGAATAGCTTTCATCACAGTGCCCACGCAAGCATTCAACAGTGTTCAGCAGGCAGCCAGCTCTTCCATCGCCAAAATGTAGAGCATGGCCCCATGTCTGTGCCTTTGTTGAGGCACATGAACAAGGCTGGTGACACAAAGGGATGTTCATTTCTGGGCAAGTTTCCAGTTCTGCTACCACTTCTGCCGGATCTTTTATGAGACAGACTGTGCCTCAGGGACCCCCGAGCAACTGGCATTTTCAGCCAGGAGGCCAGAACAGTTCCTCCAGGAACCGTTGGCTAGCATCATGTCATTCCTATTTGGGAACAATTGGAGTTCGCTGTGAAGAGGCTCCTTGTTGGTAACACAGGGCAGCAGAGTCCCCTCTCCTCTGAGTTTTAGTTTCCCTGGACAGCTCTTTAGTTGCCACAGATCCCTTTGTGTTCAGTGTTTTCCAGGTTAATTAATCCTATTATTATTGTCACTGGAGTCTATAATTAGGCACACTGTGCAATTATATCATACATTCTGCATTATTGATGTGCAGCTCACCAGCCAAAGAGGATTATTAATTATTACCCTATTGGACTGTTTTGCACACAAACATGATGCACCCTTGATCCTGAGGCCAGGGTACTTGGCTGGCATTTGGGGCTCCCTGCTTGGGTCTGGGCTACCTGTATCATCAGAGGGCCAACCAGTGAGCACAAGTGGGCCAACCCACTGGTGGCAGTAGGAGCATCTTCAGCCAAACTGGTAAGTGGCACATGGTCCCAGGTCTCCCCATCCAGGCCTTTTCCCCAAGGGCAGGCCTCATGCTGCCCTCAGGGATGTGGCTGTACTGTTCCCCAGCCCCAAAGGCCTCCAGCTTCTGTGCTTCAATGGACTTAGGAAATATAAAGGCCGCCATTACTTTCTTTTGAGGTATCTGCTATGTGCCAGGCTTACCACACATGCTGTCACAGGTGTTCATCAGTAGTCCTATGAGGTAGGTAGGATTCCCATGTTACAGATGAGGAAGTTGAAGCTCAGATAGATTTAGTAATTCACTGAGGAAATATGGAGATGAGATTTGAACCCCAGTTTGCTTTACTTTAAGACCATTTCCTTCTCAGCATGAAGAAATTAACCTCATTTTATCAAGAATACAGAGAGAGGGACATTTGAACAAAGCTAAAGGAAAGAAGAATTAAGGAAGGGTTGCATGTGTTGGCTGCCAGGGAGTGGGGAGACAACGACATTCAGGCAGCAGGGCCTCTGGGACCCCTAAAGCCACAGAGTGTGTATAAGTGGGGGAGCCGGGTGGGCAGTCTCTTTGCACACATGTTGCTGTTCCACCCTCCTGCCAGGTGGCTGAGTGGGAGGTGCCAGATGCAGTGAGCCAGGCCTGGGAGCTTGTTCACAACGGTGTCCCCTGCAAGTTGTGCAGCTTCCCTAAGGGTGGTGGTGACACGCCGGGGCAGAGACAGACCCCACTGCCTGGCTGTGTGTCCTTAAGCACACACTGCGTCTGGAAAGATGGGGATTTCTGGCTTTTGGAAGGCCCGTGGGGGAGTATGTGACCCAGAGCAAGTAACATTGTTTCGCTGTATCCTGTTCTGCATGCCCCTCCATCCTAATCCTAGTGAAATCAAGGTAAAATGATAAGAGATAGGCCTCAGAAGAAAATTGGGTGGGTGGCTTTCTGTGGGGAGGGAAGAGGGTGGATAATGGGGCTTCTTTGGTCTGGCAGCTGGACCCTGGTGTGGAGGTTGATGTCTTTTTGTGGAGGCCATGTGTATGCGTGTCAGGACCTACTTGTACCCTGACCCTCCCCTCCACTGCTGTATCAATTGTGGTTTACAACTCCTACATTTTATAATGGTTCCTTGAAGGGTCTTGCTGGCTGTGGGGAGGCAGCCTCTCCCAGGGCTAGCTGATTCTTGGAGATAATAAACATTGTGCCTGTGAACACACCTTGTGTATCCAAACCAACAATCTTGAGTCCATACCCCACTACATCCTTTATCCAGCTCTCAGCTGCTGAACCCATATCCCTCTGCCCTGCACGACCCCAGGGCCAGGCACCAGGCAATCGGACACTACCCCCCAGCCCACAGTCTGCCGATGACATTATCCACACTAGCCAAACCTAGGCCATCTCCCCTGGCCTGCCCTGCCTTGTGTGCAGAATAACAATAAATCCTGTGGCTCTGTTTTCCCCTTGCTCTGACTTCTGCCTCCTGACTCGCCTTGGTGCTTCCTATGTGGCCCTGTGTGCCACACTGTGCCTCTCATTTCCAGGGGAACTGTGACAATGAAATCTTTCAGTGGCATTAGCTGTCCATGTCATCCTCAGTCACCTGCATGCATTTAAACCCGCCGGTACACTTTCATACAACTGCCACCAGGGAAGGTCCTGCTTCATGATCCCCAGAGGAGCCCTGTCTGGGGTCTTGATGCTGCTTGTCACTGCCGGGGGATGACTAACTGTGACTGTCACTGTGGGCTGATGGCACAACTTCTGAGTAGGGGATGGAATGATGATTCTTAACCCTTTTAAATTTACTTGGAAAGCCGCGTTTGCACACCCAGTTCTACATGTGTTTTTTGAGGTTTGGGTCACAAGGTTGGGACCTTTCAGAGTAGGAATGGAGGTTACCTGGGAACCACTTTGGGTGTGGAGAAAAGGGAGGAGGAGACACAGAGCATTTCTCAATCACAGCCCCAGGAAGCAGAGGCCTCATGCAGTGCCTCAGTTTCCTCATTTGTTAATGGGGGCTCAGAGCATTTGCTTTCTCTGTGTCACAGGGTTTGAGCAAGGGTGACTTTGAGAAGCAATGTGGAGGCCCTTTAGAAAGACATGGAGCATGGTCCTGCTTATGATGGACAGCCTTGTGACAGGAACATTTGGGGAGGGTCTGAACAGCTTCCAGGATTTGGGAGGTGGCAGGAATTGTCCAGTCAGGTTGAGGGATGATCCGTTTTTGCGGTGGTTTGGTGACTTGTTCAGATTCTCCACAGACCCGCCATCTGATTAAAGTAAAACTCTTTCCCTGTGGCATCATTTCCAAGGAGAGGATGAGGAAAATTAAACATTGTAGTAATGATAACAATGATACACCCAATATAAATAAGCAGGAGAATAAACCATGGTGGTTTGTGGGAGCTCTGGGCTCTTTCCTAAGCCCAGATGGGTCATGGCTGCTGGCTGACCTTGGGGCTGGAGCTGTTGCAGGTGAGTGAAGTGGCAGAGATTTCTTGTGCTCCTATGGGGGCCTGGTCTCTGCTCTTCTCTGCATTCGTATATAGCTCTGCCTGAGAATCTGGAGACCTCTTGGGTTGGAGCATGGTCCAAGCCGGGGTCTGGTTCATTGGGGGGGGCATGTAAGTCTCGGGCCCTGTTTGGTGAAAATGCCCAGTGTGGTTCTGTAGCACTAATATGCCTACTCATCTGCACCCAGAAGAGGGAACAGGTGCTTAGCAGTTTATTTATAACCATTGGGGAAACCTGTAATGCTTCTTTTAGGCTCAGAAAAACCCACACAAATTTTTTTCCTCATTCATTTTTTTCCCTTCCCATCTCCCTCCTTCTCCCCTCTCCTTGAACTCCTAGTGAAGCAGCCCAGTACTAGGTTCTTTGTACATAGAGATGAAGAAGGCCCCGCATTCGCCCATGAGGGGTTTTTGTGGGTGTCTCAGTCTGTAGAGAATTATTAAAAACCACTGACCTGCAGAAAAAAAATGGAACTTCCCTCTATCTAATTGGAAGCATCTTGCTATCTTATAAAGCCCCAAGGCTGCTCATGATTCCCTGCCCCTCCCACAGGGTCTGTGGAAGACAGACCAACAGATGGTGACAGTGCCGTGGAAATGTCCAGAGAAGGCTTGTGCTTGCTTGCTTTGAGAGAACAGAAGATAAAGGGCACTTAACCCTCCTGGCTTCCTGGAGGATGTGACCCCCGAGCCAAATTTCCTGGAAGGTTCCTGATGACCCTGTCCCTGCCCACTGTGATGTCCCTGCTGTTCCCCAGGAGAACAACATCTAAGCTGCAGTGAACAGACTGTGGATGGGAACAGAAGGTGAGCGAGGCCCTCTGGCAGCCCGAGCTGCAGTGTCTCCTGTGAGCTGTATTTACTGACCCAATGCAGGTTGCATCCTTGTGCTCCTCCAAGTTCCTTGGTTCTAGTTCAAACACTAGCCTGTGCTTCAGGAGGATCATACTGCACATGACTGATGTTTGCCAATGGACAAGCCACTGTGCACCAGACACTGATAAATGTCATTGCATTTAATCTTCATTATCCTATGAGGCAGGACTCTAAGGGTGAGGGCACAGAGGGTAGAGTAACTTGCCCAAAGTGGCCCTACAGCATGTAGTTCTCTTCCTGGAGGCCCTGAGACACCAGAGCTAACATGTGGGGAGTTAAACATATTTCCTGCCCATCTCACCCTATTAGCTCCTCCTCCAGTGCCTTCCATGCTTTTTCTGTCCAGCCAGTCTTAGTTGAGGAGCCCAATTTAATATTTTATTTCCTTTCCCCTTGTCCCAATTCTCCACTGGATCAGTTGCCAACAATGGTTACTACTTACTGGTCTCCTCTGGGTAACAGGCGTTGTATTAGGATGCTACCTACGTGTTTTGTAATCCTGAAAGCATCTCTGCCAGGTGTATGTGTTACCTTCCTTTGACACAGGAGGACCTGAGACCTGTGCTGGTTAAGGAGTGTCCCCATGGCCTTCTTGCTAATAGGTTGTAGGGATAGGGTCTGCACCTCATCTGTTTGACTCCTGAATGCTTGCTCCTTACCACATGTGGGCATGCCGCCCTCCTTGCTGAACCTTGCTAAAGCCAGTTAATTGAACTTCTCCACCAGATTGGAATTCTGTTCTGATGCACTCCTGTGGTGGTAGAACAATGACCTCAAAGAAGTCTGTGTCCTAATTCCCAGAACCTGTGACTATATTGGTTATACAGCAAGTGGGGATGAAGGTTGCAGGTGGAATTAAGGTTGCTAATCAGCTGAGATGGGCCTGGATTATTTGAGTGGGCCTAATGTAATCACAAGGGCTCTTTAACTATGGAGGATGCAGGCAGAAGAGGCAGAACCAGAGGGAGATTTAAAGATGCCTTCTGCTGCCTCTAAAGACGGAAAGGGCGGAGAGCCAGGAATGTGGACGCCTTCAGGAATCTGGAAAAGGCAAGGAAACAGATTGTCCCCTGAAGCCTCCAGTGGGACCAGGGCCCTGCAGTAACTTGATTTCAGCCTAGGGAGACCATTTTGGACCTCTGTCCTCCAGAACTGTGAGATAACAAATGTGTGTTGTTTTAAGTGCTAAGTTTGGTAGTTTGTCACAGCAGCCGTGGGAAATTTGCCACCCTGCGGCCCCCAGTTCAGGACCTCATTACCTCTCTCTTGGACTGTGGCCTCCACCTGACCTCCAATCTTCTTTCTAAAGGGTCCATACTTTAACTTTTTAAAGCAAAGATTATCCCCTCTTGGCCCAGAAATGGCCACTGCCTCCCTCCATCAAGTCTGAGGGGCTACTAGTCTCTGCACCTAAACACTCTGACTTCCCTGTCACTGGGAAGTGTGGGGAGGTCCCTGCTCCCTGCAAAGGCAGGAACCCCTATGTTGCTCCATGTGGCTTTTTTCTGAAGGTCAGTTTCTCCCCAGGCACACAGCACCAGGTTTAATCACCTTCCTCATGTTGGGGCCTTTGCATCTGCTGTTCCCTCTGTCCAAAATGTTCTTCCCCCAGTATCCATGTGGCTCATTCCACATACTGTTCAAGCCTGTACACCCCCACCATCATCACAGCCCATTTTTTCTCCTACTCTGTTCTCTTCATAGCTCTTACCGCAGCCTCACACTGCAGCCTCCTCTTAGCTTGCTCTGCTCATTGCTAATAACTCCAATGCATGGAACAGGATCTGGTAAACAGTAGGTGCTCAGAGAATATTTGCTGGAGGAACACATCATATTTTATCACTTTAAATACAAAATAGATGCTGATATATCACTGTATATTCAGCACCACCCTCTCTCCAGGTCCCAGGTCTCTACATCCAAATGCATATTCGACACCTTGGTTTGGCTATTTGACAAGCATCTCCAACATTGGATTTCTGTTCTCTGTCCTGACCCTCTGACCTGTTCCTCCCTGTCAGTTAAGCCAAACACCAGTAGTTATCCTTGATCCTGCTTTCCCCCACTGTCTACACCCTGTGTGTCAGCAAGAACCAGATGTTCTGCCTCCAGAATACACCCGATGGCTGTCCATCTGTCCCCATCCTCACTGTCACCCCCACCTCTCAGAACTGTTGTCTTGCTTCCCCACAGCTTCATCTGTACAAATGTACCATAGTTTTAAAGAAAAATTGCAGAGATAGCATGGAGTTCCCAACACCCCCATGCAGTTTCCCCTATTGTCACCATCTTACATTACATCTGTCACAACTGAGGAAGCAACATTGGTACCTTGCTATGAACTGAACCCCACACTTCATTCAGATTTCACTAGTTTTTGCCTGGTGTCCTTTGACTGTGTCAGGGTCCCACCTAGGGTCTCACATTACACCTACTCATCATGTCTCCTCAGCTCCTCTTAGCTGGGATGGTTTCTCAGACTTGGCTTGTCTGTGATGACCTTGACAGTTTTGAGGAGCACTGGTTGAGTATTTTGTTGATGGCCCCTCAGTTTGGGTTTGTCCGATGTTTCTCTCACATTAAGGTGGGTGTTAGGGTTTGGGGAGGATGGCCACAGGGGTGGAGGGTTCATCTTAGCACACGGCACCCTGGGCACATGCTGTGCCACTGCTCATGGCTGATGTGGACCTGTCAGTTGTCTGGGGCAGTGTTTCATTTGCTGTGAGCTTCTTACCTCTCTTCACTTCCCATATCTACTCTTCAGAAGCAAGACAATAAGAGCAGCTAGCAGACAGAGAGGGAGGAGGGGATTAAACCCATCTCCCAGAGGGGAGACTATCAACATATAGAATTTGGAGTTCTGTATGGGAGACTTGTCTCTTCTCCCTCAATTATTCATTCATTCATTCATTCATTCATTCATTTATTAATTCATCATTTATATGTTAGCATGAAATTGTGGGCATTTATTTTATACTTTGGGTTTTAATTCAGTATTAAATTATTTATTTGCTGCTCAAATCATTCCAGCTTTGGCCTTTGGGAGCTCCTTCAGGTAGGCTTCTATGTCCATTTGACATGCCCCCATCTCTGTTTTTTCAAACACCTCCTTACTTCCTGTAATTATGAGGTGCTGTGGGCTCATCCAGTACTTTCCCTGACCCAGCCCTAGAACCAGCCATTTCTCCAGGAGCCCTGAAGTCTTTTGATTGGAGAGTTGGCCTTAGAAACTGAGGTGTGGATGCTGGGTGTGTCCACTGGCATTGGGCCAAGGATCTTTTAAGAACACAGAATGAGTCACATCTTTTTTTCACTTGGAATATGATACACACTCCTTACCGTGGTGATCTGGCTCTGGGCCATCTTTTCAGTCCTGTTTGGAACCACTGTGGCAGCCATGACTGCTCCTCTGACAGACCTTCCTTACTGGAATCCTTACTGGATCTTCCTGGGTCTTTGCCTCACTGGCTTTGGGCCTCAGCGCAATGCCACTGGACTCCATCTCTGTGAGGGGTGGGAGGGCATAGCCCTTCTCTGCCTCGCTTGATATAGTCTTCTGGCCCCTAGGAAAAGTCCCCGTACTTGGCAGTGCTGAACAAGTAGGTATGGAGTGGGTGATGATCTCTAAGCATTTATTCTGTCGTTCACATGTGGCAGTCTGATGGAAAGCCTGGCCCTCCCTAGAAAGCTTCAGTCTTCTTGCAAGGCCCAGCCCAATAATGCACGATGACTTATGTTTCCCTGTGATCCATAAGACTGCTGTCCCATCTTTTGCTCCTGGAGCTTCTTGCACATGTCTCTATAAAAGCACCCAGCACTTGGAGTTGTATGTAGCTTGCAAACATCCCTTTCTTGCTCTCAGGGTGAGCTCCCTGAGGGTGCTAACCATGACTTGTCCATCATGGCTCTGCAGCTTAAGGTTCCTGGTAAATGAATTCTGAAACTCTTCATTTGGGCTCCTTGATCATACTCAGCAAAAGCAAGTCACCAGGGGAGCCATTTCCAGCCCTCAGAAAGTTCTTGGCAGACCTGGCCAGGATGGCCTCCAGTTGCTTTCTCCATCTTTCCCCTTTTTTAGTGGAAAGAGCTGGAGGGTGTAAAGTTCACTTCTAGCAAAGCTTGCTGATATTTCAGTGGCTATAAAGCAGGTCCCATCATCCCCAGTCTTACCTTAAAATCTCCTTGATGTCTGGGTCTTTTTTTCCCCACCTCTGAAGATCAATAATATTGCAGAAGTGAGAGATCAAAGTTTTTCAAGTGGTAGGTGAGAAGGGGTGGGGGCAGGGGTTGGGAGTGGAGAGAGAGTTCCCATTAAACTTATCCCTGGATGATGCTTCCAGATGCACAAAAGCTTGTTACCTGCTCTCATCTCTCTCCTCTCCCCTGTCTCCACCCTTTTCCTCTCTCCCTCCCTCCCTCCTTCTCTCTCTCATAAACAAAGCCACAGCCTCGAACAACATCTTGTAAAGCACATTATAAAATGCTTCTAATAAATCCCTAACAGCCTTGGCCATAACCAGCTGAGAGAAAGGTGATTATGACACGAAAGTGTCAGGTTAGAACAACAAATTGGGCCACGCGAGCAGGGATTTATTTGTCTTTGTAAGTGTGCTATAAAGGTCCATATAATTTCACAAATAAATATGAACATTGCTTAGTAAATGGCTCCTGGATTTAGAGCCCCAGGACCACAGGAAGGAACACATTAGCACCAAGGGTGCAATTTCAGATATGGGACAGATCAGCCCAGGGGCTGCTAACCAGATAGCACTTAGCCTACCCCTGTCCCTTTTCACATGTGTGGGGCATCCCAGGCCAGGGCTGCAGGAGGGCTGGGAAGGTCCTGGGATCCAGGACCAGGATGGAGGCCAGAGGAAGAATGGTAGGCCCTGGGGCCTTCAGTCCGTGAGGCCTGGGATGAGTGGCAAGGTCAAGGAGGAAGGCAGTCTCCTAGCTCTGGGGCACTGGGTGGACAGTTGTCATGGTCTGGTGAGCTGGCAACCCTGGAAGTAAGCTGCCCAGCCTCCATGTTTGCTGGGACCAAGGGGTTTGCCAGAATGCTGGATTTTTGGTTTTAAAACTAGACAGTCAGCATGCCAGTCTGATAGCAGTGATCCTGGGGCTGCTTGACTGCATATACCCTTCTGGGGATGGATGCTCTCAGAAGCCAGGTATGGGGAAGAAGGGAAACGAATGTGGGGACTTTAGAAAGACTGGAATTGGATTTATATCTGTGTTTTCTAACTCTCAATTGAAATGCTTTTCAAAACTATTAACACCTGGCCTCATCTCAGACCACTAAATCAGAGCCCCCAAGGGCATGGTCCAGGCATCGTGCTGTGCCAGCGCTCCCCAGGCTATTCTGAGGTGCACTGGGGTATGATTCAGAGGTGTGGAGGATCAGCTTCCCCAGCCCATCTAGGCTACAGCTTGGCTGTACCTCCTTTGTGCCTTGTAGGAGCTACCCTTTGATCCGTTGGTTCTCCTTTCTCTTAGTGCCACCACCACCTCCTCCCACCCCATTTAAATACCAAATCAGATGGGCTCAAACAAATCATATTCATTAATTCAGTCATGAATCCATCAGGAACAGTGCTGACCCTTTCCCATCTGGTGCTTTTCTCCTACAGACACAGCCCAGATAAGAAATGATGACCTACATTTTCAAACCAAGGATGTTACAAATAAAAGTCCATCCTAACAAGCATTCTTCTTCATAACTAAGATAAAGACGTCATAATCGGCTTTGGTAGAATGCCTATCGCTTTGCCCCTCTCCATTCTGGCGGTAGTAACCTGGAGCTTACTTATCATTCACTCCATTGGCCAGCAGGGTTTGGCTGGCAGGACACACAGACTCTAAATTTAAACCCAATACACCTCCTGTGCACTTGAAATTTTGTTTTAGGGCAGTTTGACTGCATGGGATAGATATTCTGATTGTGAGCACTAGACCAGGTGGTAGTGGGAGCTTTCTGTTATGGGCTGTGGAAGAGGGTGGATCATGGCTTGCAGAAGAGGGAATTCAGTCTCTATGGAAACCTGACTGGGTGCATATAGATCTCAGCTCCTGTCCTGCTTCTGCCATGAGACCTCTCATATGTTCTTCCAGGCTACCATTCTCTGAACTCCAGCACTGTTATCTGTAGCCCAAGTTCTGCCCCAACCCTGTAGCAATAATGCCTTAATTACCTAGTACTCTGTCCTGTCATAAAACGATATATGTCTAGGGTCTCATTTGATGTTGGCTTGCATTATCCTGTCATTATTTTAGGAGTGTGGAAAGTATGTAGACATTTAGAATCAAAAGTTGGGTCCCAGTCCCATTTTACTTAATGGTTCTCTGACCTTGGACAAACCACTGAACTCCTTTGATCTTTAGTTTCCTTCTCTGTATAATGGGAATGATGAAATTACAGACCCATGAAGAGTATAACGTTATATATATATAGTGTCTGGCACGTAATTGGTATTCATTGTGCTTGTTGCCTCTCTTCCCAACTTCCTTCTTTTCCCTCACAGGGCTGTTGAGATAGTCACAGGAGCTAATATACATAAAGTCCTCATGCAAGGTGCTATATTCAATTTCAGAACTATTCTAGTTATTATTCCAATACCTTTATTCTCCTGGGCTATTCTAGAGACTGGAACCATTTGTCTTTCTGCACTAGACTATGAGGCATATCTCCTGCTTTGCCATCCTCAGACCTCACCATGGGAGTATCAAACATCAATTTTCTCTTTGCTCTCTCTGCCCTCCCAAGGCATTGCCTTCTTTAAGGGAACTCATTCAAGTCCAACCTTTCCAGGAAAGAAGGCTGGGATTTTGTGATCTTAGAGCTGATGAGGAAAGAAAAGACCTTCAGGTCCCTGCAGAGATTTATCACAGCCACCACACCCCTGAGGGCCAACCCATCTCCCCATGGTTGACTTTGCCCAGGCCATCTGATTTTGACTTCTGATGTCCAAGTTGAAGTGTCATCCCTCCCTATCTCCTGGAGGCCCACTCACCCTCCAGAACCCAAGCCTAGTCCTGCCTCCTCCAGGAAGCCCCCTCCCCCATCTATTCTGGCTTCCTTTGCAATTACCACTTACCGCCTGCATACTGGTTCCTGGGCTGGACGTCTTCTCTTGGTCCCTCAGCCTCACCCACTCTGCACTGTGCTCTGGGAGACTGACCTACATAGACTCCCCTTCCCTTTGACTGCAGGTTGTTATAGCTAACAGGATGAACCAACAGAAGACCAGAGGATGGGAGGAGGGTGAGCTGGGAGTATTCAGGGGCAGGGTTGCTTCTGGTTGCTACAGCTCTTGTTAAGTGGACCTTTCCATATAGCTTTGTTCTCTGGCTTTTCCACTGTCTCCTTTCCCTGGCCTCTTCAGGCCTAGGGTGGTGGTGTGCATTATCCCTTGTGGCTTTCCATAAACCTTTACCACATATTTTAAAACAGTACTCTCATTAAACTTTCCTCAATTATCCAGCTTGTGTGTGCCGTCTGTTTCCTGCTGAGACCCCAACTAATATGGCTTTTGATGGTGCAGTATCTGATTTAACATTTTAGTATATATTCTTCTATGTTGTCCTTCAGTTGTTTACCTCACGCATATTAGGGTTACAGTCTTCAGGGAAAACAGGACTATAATGTAGCTATTTTGGTATCCCCAAGCTTGGCATGGTGCTGGCTTCATGCTGGGCATGAAGCAAATGCTCGCAGAATTGCCTGAGAGAAGGACCACCATGCATGTGGGCTTCTAACTCCCTTTTTCTACTGTCCCTGCCCCAGGTTTGAGGTCTAGTGCCTGCCTCAAAAGAGAAGTTCTGAGTTGGGTAGGCAGTGGGAAAGGCCAGGTTTGGAAACCAAGCTCATGCTTTGGACTGAGAGAAGCACTAGGGCAAGACCCTCTGTGGCTTGGGAGGAAGTTCAGCCAAACCTCATATCCAGGGATTACCAGGGTCAGTGCTGGGGGCCTTGGTGGGCAGGAGGTGGCATTGCCCATCCTGGTGAGCAGGTGGGCAGAGCCTGCTGATGGAAAGTCCTGAGCCAGGCAAAGTGCACAGAGGCACAATCATGAAATCGGAAGTTATCTGAACGAGAAAGAATGTTAAGATCATCTAGTTCTGTGTTGCCCAATATGACAACTACTGGACACATGTGGCTATTGGGCACTTGAATGTGACTGGACTGAACTGGTATGTGTTGCACATGTAAAATACATACCAGGTTTCAGAGTCAGTATGAAAAAAAGAATGTAGAATGATCCCATTAAAAACTTTTAAATTCATTGTATGTTGTAATGATAATATGTTATACATATTACATTCAATGATATAAATTATTAAACTTAATTTCACACATTTCTTTTCACTTTTTTAATGTGGCTACTAGAAAATTTAAAATTTCATACATAGCTCACATCAAATTTCTATGGGGCAGTGCTGGTTTAGTTCATCCTTCTCATTTTACAGATGAGGAAGCTAAGGCTAGAGAAGGGAAGAGGGTTTCCAAGGCCACATACCCAGTGGGGATCAAGCAGGGAAATCTGGGAGGGCCACAGATGATTTCAGTGCCTCAGGTACTTTTGTATAAATTATGGTGGGGTGGAGAGAGAGGGCAAGGTCCCAATAGGCTGTCCCCCAAAGTAGAAACCAGCAGTCCAATCTTGGCCTGGGTTTGGGACCTAGCATACATTTGGAATGGGGGCTGTGGACTTTGCTCTGAGGTACTGGCATACCCCTGCCCATGGAATCCATCTCCTTGGAGGAATGGCTCTGTGATGGGCTCTTGGTCCTTTTGCGGGGGTGAGAGGAATCCTCTCCACACACGGCCTTGGCCCGGGAAGCTTAGACAGGACATGGCAAAAGAGCTGAAATGTGGTTCAGAAAGCACTGTCCACAGTAGCCACTGCTATCTCACTGGTGTTGAATAAGGCTTGCCAGTCTTCTGGGGGAGCCTCATAAAGCTACAGGACTCAGCCACATTTGAACTGATTCTGCAAGTATTTCTTGAACATGTCCTCTGTACCTGGGCTGAGAAAAGGAGAAGGTCCTGAGCTCCATGACTTTATGGTTTGGGGTAACATACCCATTACACATGAAACAAATCAAGGACAATGATACATAGAAAAGGTTAGGTTTCAGGTGGGTAGCCCAGATTGTGGTGGGCACTGTGGTCATGCAGATGATGTGGTTTAGTGAGGAACCTGGCATAGAGCCCTGACATAGTTCAGTTCTGTGGCTAATAAAGCCAGTGATTTGGGCAGGTCATACTCTCTCTGATGTCATTGTCCTTATTTGCTCAATGGGATAACACCTACCATCTTGTTCCCACCCTCCAGGCATGGTGGGGTGTATGGGAGTGCCACACATGACCAGGAAGGGGGTGCTACCTAGACCTGAGTTTTCAAAGCCATTGTAGGCAGAAGTGAGTAGGAGAAGGTGAGGGCACCACGAGGGAGGCTGGCTGGCCATATAATTTATCTTCCAAAAGGGTATGCTTCTGAGTATGAAAGGGGAAGCTATTAATATTAAAATTGGGACAAAAGATGGAGAGAAAGATTGTTCTGTGTAAATAGGACATACAGCACTCTACTGGGAAGAGGTCAAAGGCACAGCTAAGTCAAAATCCTGTGTGACTTGGGAGGCCAGCAGCAGGGGAATGGCTTTGCACTAGAGGTTGGTAGGCAGGGAGTAGACGGTTGGGGTTAGGTAGGGTCAAAACAGGAAGGAGTTTGGGGAGGGCACTGACTCAGAAGCAAGAATGCAAATAGTGACAGAGTACCAGGTTTGGAGCCTGGTGTGGGACAGCCCCGCAGCTCCAGACTGGACACCTACATCCCATGACATGGGGAATCTAAAATGAGAGCATGGCAGAAGACATGGAGTGTGGGGACCCAGCAACACATTTTTGTTCTCATTACTGACACCACAGGTTAGTGTTTATGTGGGTGTCCTCTGGCTGCCAGTGGAGGAACCCTGCTGTTAGAACCCCATGAGGCTGTTCCAGAACACTGCCCCAGTGAGGCTGCAGTCACTAGCTCGGGGGGAAGGGGATCAAAATGCCAGCCCTTGAGTGCTCCCCGGGATCTCCAGCCCTGCTCCCACCCCAAACAATAGGCTCTGTTGAGCCAGCCTATTCCTGGGTAGCAGGAAGTCCTTGGGCCAACCCCCACACATGAAGAGGGCCTTGGAAGAGGTGCCCCTGTGACCTCTAGCCGGTGAGCTCAAAAGGGCCCATTCTTCCTGTCTGTGGGGTTGGGGTAGAAGGCAACGGCACTGTGGCTTTGACCCTAGGGAAGCATGACTGGCTCAGTGTTCTGGCCTTTGCCCTGCGGCTGTCTTGATTCCATCTGCTGACCTCATGGGATTGTCCTTCAAGTCTGTTTTGGCTGTTATGGAAGGCTGGGGAGACAGGGCCATTCCTTTCCTCATTGTAGCCCCTGTGGGTCATGTCTGGCACTGGTAGATGCCAAATCCTTCCTGCTGCCTCTCTCCACTCAGCGCCCCCTTTCCTCTGCCAGTCTTCCCCACAGCCTGTCACTGGGGTCCACAGGGATTTGACACCAAACACACTGGGCCTCCTGCCAGGAAAAGTGGTAAAACCCTCGCTTCCTCACAGGCCCCAGGGATTGAGTCTGTGCTTTTCTATTCTCCTATGCAACTCCCTCCCCACATGTGCTGGGATTCCCCTTCACATGCTCACTAGGTTAACAGACACAGGCAGCTCCTGACGCCAGACATCATCATAGGCATCCAGGGACTGGTTCTCACCCTGAGGGAGTGATGGCATTTCCTTCTATGAAGATTCCTAAGTAGAGTGAGCCCTTCAGCCTTCTTGGCTGCCTTTAAATAGACCCAGAGGGCTTCCTCTTCAGATCTCTGTTACAAGGGTCCATAAACTTGGTGAAGTCATGCAGCTTGAAGAGCTCTGGTAGATCTTCGGAGCACTATCTTATTCCATACTGATTGTTGGCAGGTCTAGGCCTGTCTTTCTCATAGTGTCCTCTTTATGCGCTTAGTTTGTTCCATGAGAAAAATCTCTGCATCTTTCCATCATTCATTGATTCCTAGGAATAGAGCCCAGCCAGTGTGCCCTCCCCTCAGGGAGGCAACCCCATGTTTTAAGGGTACTTGGGATTTGTTTGAATCAGGTATGGTGAGACATACAGACACAGAAATTACTGTCATGAAGGAAGAAGTTTATCCTCTCAGATCCCTAGAAACAGGAGGTGGCGATGCATACCGTGTTGCGGGGGTCACACAGGGGAGCACCAATGTCTGTTAGGAGGCAGAAGGAGCAAGGGGAAAAGGTGTGTAAAAAAGTGGATGAGGCAGGGTGAACAGGGTTAGGACTGGCTGGTTTGAATAATTTCAGCAGGCTCTGGGGCAGAGGGGCCATCCCAAGTCATCTGGTAGCTGACCCTGGGGTGATTAGGGCAGGGAATAGAGGCTGGAGTGGAGTGTAAGGGCCTAATAAAGGAGGAGGTTGGGGGGTGTGGACCATGGACTGGTTTGTTTGCTAGCCCTGGGAGGGACAGTCCCTCCAGTGTCAGTGAGGCACTAGGATTGCAAAGCACCAAATACAGAAATTAGAAAATGTGGTTATTATGTCATCTCTTTGCAAAACCCTATAGTGATTCTGGCCACTCTGCTGTGATACCTTCAACAGCATGTTTTCTCTGTCCTTGGGAATCTGGTTCAGACATCAAGGCCCTCTCCAGAAAGTCCCCCTTAGTTCACTTCTGATATCACCAAGTTCACTCCTCATCCCCTTCTCCCGTGGAACCTGTGCTGTGCTGTTCCCACAGTTCTGTGCCCTACTTTGGGGTGAGTTGTCTTCCTGTTTGTCTCCTCTCTAGGAGTCATGAGATCCTCAAGGGTCCACCTCATCTCGTATGCCTTGTGGTGCCTACTGCGGGCCTGGCACACTTGAAAGGTTCCATAAATGGGGGTAGAACACTGAATGGACATGGACTGTAGGCCACTTCTTCAATAGCAAGAGCATCATTTGCATCTCAGTGGAACTTTGAACAGTGTCTGCTGTCTTGATGTCTCTCTTGAGAACACTGGGAGACATGGTGTGCCAGCGTCCAGGAGAGATTTCCATTCTCATTACTGATGCTACAGGTGAGCATTTTTGTGAGTGTCCCCTGACTGCCAATGGACTGTGCCTGGAGAGGTTCTTATTTCAGTGTTCATGAGCTCATAAGAGTCCTTCAGCCCTTGAGCTTTCATATAAAATATACATGGGCACTTAACCAAGGAGAGAAGATCCAGGGCATTAATCAGATTCTGTAATTGCTCCAAACTGGTAGTAAGGTTAAGAGCTGAAGAATGGATTGTTGCTACCAAAACTGTGGTCCATAGCTGCTGTCTAGAAGCCTATCACCACCTGTCCCTAGGTCTAACCTACGGAGTGCCTGCTTTCCCCTTGGGGGCCTTGCTCCGGGCCCTTTCTTCTCCCTTAGTTGGGCTGTCTTGGCTCTCCTGCAGGGCATTGTATCCAGGCTCCAAGACTAATTCTAATCATGGGATGGGAGTATGTTAAGTTGTTAGCTTCCTGGCTAACAGATTATTCCCTCCTGGCTAATCTGACTCTGATCTTGCATCCCTGGTGACTGAACTCTCATATTGTGCCAAAGGACCAGTTGAGGTAACTTTTCTAGTGCTGCAAGCTCTCTGGAGTGAGCTGCCTTGCCTATTCCCCCACCTCCCTCCTACTACCTTGCCCAAGGCTGCCCAAGCCTGCAGTAACCAGGTTGCTGCTGGGCAACTTTGCAGATGTCATCAGTTACAGCAATAGCAAGAGCAACACCCACCATGACATTGTTCTTATCAGAAATAGTACTATTAACGAAAACAATGGTAAAATGTGAACTGACAGCTTACTCTGTGCTGGTTGCTTTCGTAGATTCCTTTTCTCATTTGATTCTTACAACAAGCCTATGAGACAGTTTTATCTTCTGCATCTCCATTTACAGAAGGAAACTGAGGCACAGAGAAGCTCAGTTACTCACCCAGAATCACACAGCTAATGTAGAGCAAGAGTTTTGACCTAGGCGTGTCTTACCCACAAGCTCACACCTGGAACCCCCATACTGTGTTTCTGAGGGCCTAACTGCTCCCCCTGGTCTGGGAGTACTGTCCCAGTAGCCTACATTCCTCTGCCCTCTCCCCATGGCTCCCATAGCACTCTCTCCTTCCATATCTAAGCATTCATGAGACAGAATTGCCATCACCTGTTTGCAGAGTGTGAGCTCCATGAGGGCAGGACCTGGGTCACTTATCATTCTTCTCTGTAATCCTTGAGCCTGGTGCAGCACCTGACACAAAGATGATGTCCCAAATTGATGGGATTAGTGGACCACCACTTGGGTCTTCTCTGGTTCCATCGTGAGGTGCAGCCTTGGACTTGGCCCAGGCCTGATAGCCAGTGCTCAGCTGCTAGGCTGCTGTCCCGCCAGCTTCACAGACCTCCTCGGCCTCATGCCCCAGATGAGGCTTGCAGGGAAGGGAGGTGATGATGACAGAGTTCAGAGCGAGTCACAGGCAGCCCCTCTGCCTGCTCGTGGTGCCAGACCTCGATGGGAATTGACATCTCCTCCTGTGTCTTGACCTCTCCCTTTCCCCTTGCCTGCGGACTCACAGCCCAGAAGCTGATCGGGAAGGACAGGCCTAGTTTTACTAGAACAACTGTGTCAGTGAAAGGGCATGGGCAGTCTCCCCTCCACCCCCTGCCCTGCCAGGATGCTGGCTGGTCCACACCAGTCAGGCCTGTTCTGACAAAGAGGGCTGCAGCCAGCAGGGCCATGCATTTGTTCACGGGGGCCTGTAAGGGGCCTCTCAGTTTGGGCCCAGGCTCTAAGGGCTTGGCTGCCTTTTCAGTTTACCAGTTCTGAGGAACCTTTGTCCTGGGGGCCTTTTCTCTTTCTCCCCCTGAGGCCATAGGAGCTGGGGGCTCTAGTCCTCGCTGGACTGAATCCCACATTGCAAGACAAGCTGGAATTCCAATTCCAAGACATTGATGCTCTTGCCCCAAGTGTAAGCTTTTGGAGTCATGGGAGCAAGCACTGGAAGCCTCATCACAATGGATTCCCATGTCTGAACAAGGTGCACTGCCTGGAGCCAGATTCAAACAGAGCTTTGTGAGCAGAGAAGTGGGGTGTTGGGGAAAGCTTACAGCCAGGCAGAGAAGTGTCAGAGAGGGTAGACTTTTATGGAGAAAGTTAGCCTGGGGGACTTCCTGAGCTGAAGCAGAAATGACTGGGAGTTTTGAAAGCATGAGTCTATCCGGGTGTGCCTGAAGCTGTTTAAGGCGTCAAAGGGGACACCCACCGCAGAACCAGAATTGGTGTTTCCTTGAGCTCATCCTGGGGTCTGACTCTTATCCTTCAGAAAACCTGTCCAGTGTTTTTTAATCATCTTGGGTGCACACAACTCCACCCCAGGCATACACTTGCACTCTTGCCGGAGAGACGAGATGTACGGGTGCAGATGCACACCAACAAATAGTGAACTCATAGTCTGCAATGAGGTGTAAATGTATGTGGGCCAGAGTGCAGGAAAAGTACGAGAAGGGAGGGGTCCATGTGGCTAGGAGCTGGGGGAGGCTCACACAGAGGGTTCTGTGAGTGGGGGCGGGGGAGGGTGGTGGTGAGCAAAGAGCTCCCAGATTGGATGGAATCATGCCACATGGTGCTGGTTCCACCAAGACCACCCTTCTAGGTCCAGTCTGAGCACAACCTTGTTACCATCACTGCACCTGGCAGAGTGCCACCACACCCTGGTGCCCCCCGCAGTGAAAACCTATGCTTTACTAGATGGTACAATGGACAGGGAGACAGGATGCCATTTCCCTCCTTCCCTCCTTCCTTGTGTGCCAGGCACTGTTAACAGTGAACCTAACTAAGACACAAAACTGCTGCCCTCACAGAGCTTCCATTAATCTCTCTAACCAGTTCCAGGCTTTCGTTTTTTACCTGTAAAATGTGGCTATTTCTGTGTCCAAAGCTTTTCAAGTCAGTGGGACTTAAAATGGCAAGCTGGGTCGGTTGTAGCAGTGGAAAGAAAGCAGGGGACCTGTTCTTTCCTGGGAACACCCACCATGGCCACCTCCACAGGAGAACTTCAGAGCAGCCCCAGGCCCTGGTTGACCTGCTGCATCAGGTGGGGACTCACACATATCTCTGCATACTGGTGTCCCACACCAGGGCATACTTTGCCCATGGGCATAACAAGAAGGCTCACATTTGCTCGCATTTATGTGAGCTACCTCATGGGCGATTTCCAATCCATGGGCTCTAGTCCTTCGCTGGAGACTAAACACTGAAACAATTATTGTTTAATTTCAAGTGAAAGGAGCACTGAAGGAGACATGGTGTGACCTTTTCTGTGTATGTATCTATAGATAGAGATATATAGACACTGGAATTTATTTCCCCAGGGAGAGAAGCAGCACCGTGCTGCCAGCTGGGTTTGTGTTTGGAGCTGTGTTTGTGTACAGTGTTATGTGTAATTTATTTCCCCAGGGAAGATCAGCTAAGATGGCGCATCTGATTCCTAGTAGAGATTTCTTTTTCTCTTTTCTTAAATAAACCCAACCCACCCCCTATGCTGAAAGAAAAATGTTCTCCAGCCAGCTGCCTTATTTGACTGGTGTCTTTGAGCTTCACAGTGCTTCACAGGGCTTGGGCTCTGGTCTGCAAATCTCCTGGGACCCCACATAACCCAGCCTCTTCCTGTTGTAGTCCTGGGTGGGGGTGGGTGGGAGGGGATGACAGAATGACCTAGGCCAAGGACACACATGCTGGGCTGGCCCTGCCTTTTACCATCTTTCTTCTGGGAGGCTCCAAGTGAGAGTTCTGTCTGCCCTCTGCAGGAGCTGGCTTTGACCTATTAGGAAGGGACCTCCTCATGCCCCTCCACCCCTGCTCCCCAAAGCCCCTTCCTGTCCTCCACCAGAGCCACCTTAGTAAGGCCATTCTCTAGACCCCCAAGTAGATAAATGGGAGTTCCAACTCTCTGCATTCTCTGTCCTCCTCCATGCCTGATGGCTGGGAGATTAGAAATATTTGCAAGGCATTATTTAATTAGTTAGCAAATGCAGTGCTTACTTTAATTTTGTAAATTCAGTAGGCACAAGTGCCCACCCACCTGTTCCGGTTGCCATAACAACTTTAAATTTCATTTGTGGTCTCTGCTGATGTTTCTCTTTGTTTGTGTGTATATGTGTGTTTTGTTTGTCTGGGATCGAGTGTGTGGTTTCTCTCCCATACTCCTCTTCCCCTGAGCCCCTTCTGTCCTGCCTCCTATTTCATTTCATTCCCTTGGATGCCTCTCTTCTGTCATCCACTTCCTTTAGGGCCTCTCTCGTTCCCCTTCCTCAGATGCTGGGATTTAGGGTAGAATTCTCTTCTTCCATTGTTGGAGCCCAGGAGCCAACAGTTCACAAAGATTCTCTCACATGCTGTACGCATAGGGGAATCAATGGCTCTCTACATGGTGTGATCTCAGGGACACTGAGAAGGTTCTGCAAGTTCAGAAAACCAACCCAACCCAGTGTCATGGTGCCTGAAATTTCCCAGTTGCAGTTTTGTCACCCTGGTCCCTTCCCCTAAAGGAATGGTGAGTGCTTTTGAAGAGATAAGCTATCAGGAAGCTCTCATGAGGAGATAGTGACTGGCCTGATGGATGCTGCTGGTTTTGAGGATGAGCAGGAGACCACCCAGATCCCAGTGGGGAATTGAGTTGCAGGAAGAGAGCACATCCAAAAGGACATCTCTGAGGTCATGCTCTCCCCTATAGCATGTTTTTGTCCAAGGAATTCACAGACCTAGCTAGACTCAAGCAATGTGCAGAGTGTTGGCCACCCCAGGCTTCCTGGGCCTCCTGAGCAAGCTTGACCTGACACAGCAGTGATTCAGGAGGCTTCCCTGCTGAGGACAGGGAGACTTGATTGCTGTGGGGTCTGCAAAACGACCTAAAAAGAGAGAAGCCCAGAAGTTGCTTTCTCCAGGGGCAGATGAGGTTGTCTATGAGGGAGATTGGAACTTGGGCTAAACATGTGGAGTCCTGAGAGGAAGAGTCCAGGAAGGAGATTGAAACTGGAGTCACCTGGGAATGTTTTAGGTTCAGTTTCTCCCAAAGCAAACTGAGCCAAAAAATTTGAATGCAAGTTATTTATTCAGGAGGAAATCTCAAGTAGCACTAACAGGGGAGTGGGGAAAGGAGGCAGGACAGGGAAGAGCTGGTAGGCAGATGACATCTGTGGGAAACTGAGACTCAGTCCCATTGGGGAGCTCTGGGGAATAGTATGGAACATGTTGGAGACTTATCCCACCTAAAGGGTGAGAAAATTGAGTACACATCTTCCAACACCTCCAACACTCCAGTACTGGCTGCTGCTGCTTTTGGGTGCATTGATTCCCCAGCAGTCTGGGCATGCCTGGGGGGAGGGCTGCAAGTACAGTGGGGTGCCATGGGCATGGTCTGGAGCAGCAGTGTTTAGGGTCTAGGGGCAGGGACTGCATCTGCTGTGGTTCACCCCTCGTACCACTCTGATCCACTCATGCTTCAGTTTGCTATGTCCTCACTGCTTCTTCCAAATGGTAACGGATTACAATTTCTGGAAAAAAAATTAGAAGGTTAGTGAGACAAACTGGAATTTTTGCTGCTATAGTTGGTATGGAGGCTGACTTGATTTTCATCATATTGCACTTCTACCACCAATTCTTCCTTCTCCTCCTCAGCCAGCATTTCTGCTCCTCTTGGCTTGCCTGGTGGGATAGACCAAGTTGTTATCCTCGAGAAGATGAGACCCTGGGCACTAGGACTTTGTCAGGCCATTGGCTGCCACAATTGTCCATTCGTGATTATCAAGAGGCACCTCTGGTGAATTGCCTGTGTTGCAGACATATTATGTAGCAAAAGTCCTTACTTCTTATGATAACCAGGGTCAATCTCCCCTGCCAGTTTGATAACTTCTTTCTGTGCTTGCTGGTATACTGTCATGAGGAAACCCAAATAAGCTGCAGTCTTTATTTTAGGGCTGGAGGAACCATTACTTTGTTCTCTGAAGTTGTCCCCTACCCTGGGTCCAGATGCATCAGATCCTAAAGTTGCAGGGTCAGGATGCACATCTTACAGGATGGTGAGAAGGGCCACTTCTCCTGCCAGTCCTTGGTTTTCAGACCCATGTATTTTACTTCTGGGGCAACAACACCATAAATTAGCCATTGGTTCAAATAGTATGGTGCATCTTGACTTCACGTCCAACACCTGTGGTTGTTATTACCAACCTGGTGCTTAGCCAAAACTTCATGAGGCCTTTTCAATGCTCCATCAAACCAGCAGTTTCTGAGTGATGGGCATATGGTAGCACTGCTGGGTCCTATGCTCATGCGCCCATCAAGGCACTTCACACTACAAAGTGAGACTTTGGCCCAAGGTGATATTATGCAGGATCCCTTAACAGTAAATTAGACACTATGGGAGTCCTTGTATAGTGACCAAGATACTGTGGGCCAAAAAGAGGAAAGCCATTCCTAATATATGTGTCAGTGCAATAAGAACAACAAATATCTTTCTGGGTGAATGCATTTGAAATAAGTGACAAGCTATGATGAAGCTGTTTGGTTTCCTTGAAGGATGGCACCACGTTGAAGCTCAGGATCAGGCATGAGGGTCAAGGGCAGAAGCTAACTAATCTCAGAATCCTGTCCATTTGGTTGTGCAATGTATCTTCTGTGGTGGGCATTGAGAAAAATCTGTATACTTTGTCCCCATCTTCCAATCTTGATATTTTCAGACCCCTGATCATAACTAGCTTTAAACCATTCACCACTGCCCAGGAATGTGTGAACACCATAGCTGCAGGCCCCTTCTCCCACCACATCAGGTTGGTGATCAGTTGAGAGTAGTTGAGGCCTTCTCCACTGGGAGGACTTCCCTTTACTGCTGACTTTCAGGGCCCCCTCTTTTCCAGGCTGTTGGGAGACAGTCCATTTTGGCTCACACCAGTATATGGAGATAGTTTATCTATGAACCAGGCGCAGGGTTTTCCTTTTCTGTCAGCTGATAATGGGAACTACTTAGAACTGTGAGCTGAAGGAAACACACTGGTGCAACAGAAGTGGGTGACATAAGATATGGGTCAGCTGTTTTTGCCCCTGGACCTGCTTGGGCCTGCTCCCTGATGTGTCATTTCCATTATGACTTGGTAGGTCTGAAAACACCCAGATCATGATGGACAGCTCTGATATCATGGTTCCTTGATGTCTCATGGTCAGGTCAGATGCTCAGTCCCTGCTAGAGCCCAATAGCAAGTTTGAAGCTGCTTTTTTAATGTTGAGAAGATTTTTGCTGCAGATAGCACATCCTGGCTCTAGAATCCTAGAGTTTTGTTCTGTGACTCTCCTGCTTAATCTTGCCAGAAACTCCAAACTACATTGTTATCTACCCTCGATATTGCTAACATCATGGAATCTTCCAGGTCATATGGTGCCAAGTAAGGGCCTCTCTCTCTCTCTCTTTTTTAATGTTTATTTATTTTTGGGAGATAGAGAGACAGAGTGGGGGAGGGGCAGAGAGAGAGGGAGACACAAAATCTGAAGCAGGCTCCAGGCTCTGAGCTGTCAGCACAGAGCTTGAAGTGGGACTTGAGCCCACAAAGTGCAGGATCATGGCCTGGGCCAAAGTCAGACACTCAACCAACTGAGCCATCCAGGTGCCCCAGTAAAGGCCTCTCTCTTAAAGGTAGATGCTCAAGGTCCAATGAATTCTCCTTTACTTTGGAGGAAATATCCTAATATACCCCAGACCACTGGATCTTTACAAAGTTATTGATGTGGCAGGCCTCTGGGTCTTTGCAGGACTTACCTCCACCTCTGGTGCACATGTCTTAGCCGGGCTTCTGACTACTTGCCACTTCCTGTTCACCAGACCTGTTATGATTATGTACCCGTATAATGGGTCAGTCTGATGCTCTGTGGCATGGTCAGAAAATCAAGGTTCCTTTAACTATACAGTGACAGAGAACAGAAAAGTTAAATAGATCTGAGCAAGAACATTAAAATGTAAGCTATGCATTCCAGGGGAGTGCAAATTTGTCCTGATCCTCCTTGAAGGGGATTGAAAAGAATGTGTTCACCAGTTTGAGAACCACATACTAAGTGTCAGAGGCCATGTGGATCTGTTCTACTAAAAATACCTGGCAAAAAGAGTTACAACTGAGGCTACCACTTGGTTACATTTATAGTAGTCCATTTTCCTGTTCCATGATCAATCTGATTTTGCTGATGAATTAAATGGGAGATATGATGGGACCACTGTCTTGTATCATTTAAGTCTTTGGAGGTGACACTAGTCTCTAGCATTCCATCTAAGATGCAGTATTGCTTCAGTTTTACTCTCTTGGTCCAGTGTGTATGTATGTGTGTGTCTCTGTGTATGTGTGAATGTGTGATATATTTGAGTATGTGTGTGGGTATGTATGTATGTATGTGTGTATGTGTCAGGAGAAGAATTTCACTTAGGCTTTCCTACTGTAATGACTCTACTACATAGGTTAGGGAGGCAGTGTGAGAGTTCTGCCAATAGGGAGGTGTAATAACCTGGATCATATGCTCAGAGACCTGGAAAATGATCATAGAGTAAAGCTGAAAACCTCTGGACCCACTGTGAAATGGACATCATCCAGGAGTCCATTTACTACGTGGCATCTGTATGCTTCCACTCTGTGTCCCTTGGTATCAGTATCAATACACTAAGACATGTATCCAAAAGCCTTTGAATTTTCTGGGAATTCTCTCTTACCCAGCATACAGTTTTCTATTAAGTGCCCCAAAGTTATTTTAGGAGAGGAATGGAAATATTGCTACTGTGTATATTTTTCATGGCATTTTAATGATCTTTTGGGGATCTGTCCTTTTTCCACTGATGGTCTCTGGGTTCAAGAACTAGCTCAGGTCTGAAAACTGGATAGGGGATTATAATTTTTCATTGTGGTGGCTGACATCAACATTCTGTTCACTCCTCTTGATAATTTTTGGTTACATAAGTCAAGCAATAACTTTGTTGGTAGAGAGCATCTATCTCACCTCTGGAAACATCATGGATTATTAGTCATTGCAACAGATCCCAACAGGTCAAGGCTTCCCTCTGGTTGTCATTCCAACCTTGCTTCCTATCATGTAATTGCATTCACTTTGCTTTTGACTTAGTCCTGGTTATTACAAAATCTTAGCTGTGTTGACATTTGGGAGCCATGGCAGCTTCCCCCACTGTTTTCCCTGGCCTCTGGCAATAGCTACCACTGAACTTCTGATCAAAGTGCCCCAATATTTTATTGCTTTAGTGAAGGGAATGTCCTCTGGGATCTTCTGGGGAACATAGTCAGTTAGTGTGTTCTCTGGTCTAACATAGTGAATTCATTCCAACAAGGGTACCTCTCTGGGCCTTTTGTTCTCTTTTTCAATACTCTGCCAAGGCAGTTCTGGCATTTCCACTACATATACTCTTATTGTTTCCAAGCTTCAAGGAGCCATGCCAACAGTGTGTTAGAACTGGCTTTGGATGTCCTTGCCAGGGTACTAAATCCTGAGTCATGGGAAAGTGCTCTCCTATCAATAAACTGTCCACACCCAGCCTTGTATTCCACCCAGCCACTGTGGCACTCTCAAGTTCCATTCCGAGGCATATTCTTCACGTTCCTGTTGGGCTTGCAGCCAACAGGCTGAATTACTTTTTTGCTGAATAATCTATTTTATTCTTTAAGAAGTGACATGATTCCCTAGTCAAGTCATGCTGGGGGTTGGTTTTAGATATTTGTGTAGAAACAATGATGGAAGGTGCAGATTCCCTTTGAAGAGGATAAGTATCATTTTGCAAGCCATTAGCAATGGTGAGGCTTTTGCATAGATCTAGACAAATGAAAGCCTGTCTCCTTTGTGGGGCGAAGGGGTATTTCTGCTGGCCCAGAGATTCAGGGAATGTGGGATTTCAAGGTTATGAACCCAAATGTCCTCATGGTGGGTCTTTGAGTCCCATTCATTTACTGGGTTTCTGCTGTTAGCATTGAAGGCATGCTGGGACTGTGAATCCAATCGGCTTTGTAAGTCTGCCACTCTTACAATCAGGTTTTAAGCTTGATTTTCAGCTCAGTCCGTCTCTCAGTCACGGAGATGAGACCTCTTTAACATGGCCCTGGAAGCCTTCTGGCTTTTAAGTTGATTGTTACTTCAGCTGAGCCTGTTATATTTTTCCTTCAGAGCTTTGGTGGCAGTTAACAACAGTTAACCAACTCCACAATTGCCATAATTATCCTCACCCCCCTAGTTTTTAAGTCTAGACCAGTACTTCTTAGATCATCTATTGGTGAGGAATCGTTAAAAAATATTTTGTGGGGGTGCCTGGGTGTCTCAGTTGAGTGTCTGACTCTTGATTTTGGCTCAGGTCATGATTCCAGGGTTGTGGGATTGAGCCCCATGTCCAGGGCTCTGTGCCAAGCATGGAGCCTGCTTAAGATCCTCTCTCTCTCTCTCTCTCTCTCTCTCTCTGTGCCTCTCCCCAACTCTCTAAAAATAAATGAAAATATTCTGTGGACTGATGAATTACTAGAAAAATTAAATAAGAAAGACGTTCATGATGCAATAATAATTTTTAAAATTATTAAGTTCAACAAGACATAAAATATCTTCACCAGTTTACTATAAAAGTTTCCATATGCTTCTTCTCAATTTCTGTACTTGTCAGAGGCTGGTATCAAACAGTTCATGAACTAACATTGGCCTATGGATTGTATGTTGAGTAGCACTGTGCTAGACCTTTTGTATAAGTCAGTGCCTTCCCTTTCATCTGCATTCCACCTCAGTTCATCTCAACACAGAGTTTTAGCAATTGTGATGCTAAAGCATACCAGTGTTGTCACCTTTCCACTTATTATCAGCAATGGGGTCCTCATTATCATTTGGTTGGTATGTTATCGTATTCCAGAACCTCATGCTGAAGGTCTTTTTCCTACCTCCATTCCAGCATTAAATATCTTCAGTTGGGTTCCCTTAGAAGCATTACCTGAGCCAAAGGTATGAATGCATATAGTTTATTTGGGAGTTGATCTTCGGAAGCCCTGGTAGGGGAGTGGGGATGTGGTACAGGGAAGGGAAGAAAGCTGGAAAGGGTGCGTTATTGTGCAAGTTACTATTGTGGGAACATGGGCTCAATTCCACTTGGAAACTTAGAAACAGATTAGGGCATTCCTCAGAGTTATCTTTTCCAAGAATTATTGGCTGATGGCTTCTCATGGGCACATTGGCTCAGCATTTTTGGACTGCCTTGGGGATTTGCAGACTGAAAAAAAGCTCTCACAGAGAGGTATATGTGCTTGCTGCAGGATGCCACCAAAATAGGAATCTGGGCAGGCCACTGACAGCATCTGTTTACAGAGAGGTGCCTGAAGGTCTGTTCATGCAGAGGCATGAGGTCATCCCCAGGCATATGCCAGGGTGGGGTGGAGACTAGAGATGGAGCCAGCTCATAATGATCATTCAGAAGCTGCAAGAAGAATGTAGAAAAGAGCAGGGTGTGGTAAAAAAAAGAAACGTGGTACAATTCAGGTCTGTCAGTGACCAAGGATTTTTGCAACAAGGGTCAGGGGCCTCATTACTCATGAGGTGTTTATGGGGGAGTAGTCATGTGGTTTGTTACAGACTCAGACTGGGCCGGGCTATTTACCTGCCAACGAATGAGACGGGGCAGAGATTTACAGAACTTTTGTTAGTTAACTTAATCTAGTGATGTTTCAAGTCTTTTTCTAAAAATCCTACAGAAGTGCCTCTAAGGTCTGGCATCAGCCAAGGTCAGGCTGTGAGGCTTCCACTCCTGCTTCAAGCACAGTAGCTTTGTGTTTACTGTTTTCTGAATCAGACAGTATTTCTGCTTCTAAAAGAGTGGTTGAAAACCACTGCTTTAATCTATCTGTGGAGTTTGATTTATCTACTTTTGGATGAATCCATTTGTCAAGTCAGAAGGTCAGGTCATAGGGCAACTGATGCCCTGTTCCCTGGCACTCAGGGAATGTCATTGGGTCTTCTTGAGAGTCACAGTGCCATTTTAAACTTTGTTTCCTCCACTCTCTTTCTAAATAAACCCATGGCAGGCAGGGATGTTCAGCACTGTCATCCTGTAACTCTGGAATAACATTCGTTTACATCAGAACACAACCCCAGTGGGAGTCCTAGGGGAAGGTGTCAATACATTTCTAAGTCAGAGGGATTTCAGGGGACTCCTTTATTTGCTTCCACCCCAAACTCTAGCCTCTGTTCTTCTCTCCTTTCACAAGGAGAGGACCTGGCAGACTCAAGCTTCTTTCTCACGGCCTCTGCATTCCTAGCACCTTGGACAGGGACACCTGAGGCCCTTTCCAAGACTATTTCTCTCAGGGGGACAATTTACTCTTGGCTCTGTGCATGTCAGCAGAGCTCTTAAATTTCGAGGACAGTTGGATGAAATTGGATGTAGCCAATTTGCATGTTCAAATCGATTTTGTACACATGGGCGTATGCACTCACATCTCTAGGGACAAGGGGGGGAAATGATGTTTGACAGCTCATGGGCAATGAGATGACAGTTTGCTCTGCTTGCCTTTGAGCATGGGCCTATGTAATCTTGTGCCTCAGTTTCCTTTTATGGAAATGAGAGGTGAACTGGGTGATCTCTGAGGTCTTGTTTGACTTTAGTGTTCCGTGATTTTATATTTGTGGGGAAACAGGGTGGTGAGAAAACCAGTGGTCCACATTGCACTGTGTAGTTGAAGGGCAGCACAAATGGGGAGAATAAAAATGCTTTGCACAGTCTTGGCCTGCCCAAGGGCAGATTCAGTGTTTGGATATCATCATGATGAGAAAGTTGGGAGGTGTAGGGGGCAAGCGGGCATCCTTGTTCCCAGGATAACCTCCTGCAGTCTCGGTGTCACTGGGGTTGCTGTGGGTAATACAGCAGGTCATCACACCCCTCTGGCCTCAGTTGGTGTACAGTGAGGCTATACACCTCCCAGGGTGGTTCAGGAGAATAACCAGGAGGCTCCTGGGGTATCACAGACACTCATCAATTTGATGTTCCTGCCTGGCCCTGGATCTGGAGTGGTAAATTTGGACAAAAGCCTGCCACAACTAGATTCTTCTCACCGCCTCATCTTTATCTCTTACTGCTCCCACAGCTCAAGGACTTTTTCTGCAATTGTCCCTCCCCCTCCCTCTCCTACATCATTAATTTTTACCTCTCTACACTCTACCAGTGTTCCCATCAGAATACAAACATGTTATAATAATATCTTCAATCTTAAAAAAAAAAAACCCTCCCGTGACCCACACATACCTCTTCAGCTACTCTTCAATTTCTCTGCCTGCTTTGACAGTGAAACTCTCTGGTAACTTGCTGCTTCCACTTCCTAGCCTCTGATTCTCCTGTGAGGCCATTCAGATCAAACCTTTACTTCTACCACCTCTCTGAAATAGCTCCTGCCAATGTGGCCTACTGCTAAATTCAGTGGTCAATGCAGAGTCCTCATGTTGGCCTGTTAGCAGCATTCCTTACAGTTAAATCACAGTGTTTCTTGAAACACTTTCCTCCCTTGGCTCACACTTACTGTTTGTTAATGGTCCTTTTTGCTGGTTTTCCCTCTCCTTCCTGACCTCTTGCTCCTGCCTTCTAATGCCCAGTGCTCAGTTCTCACACCTGTACTCTATGGTGCTCCTCAGATTTATATCCCGGGTCTTGCTCTGACCTCTCTGCCCTGATCACAGACACATCTAGCCAGCTTGCTCAATATTGCCACTTGGTTGTGTAATAGACACCTCAAACTTAACACATCCTAACCTGAACACATCTTAGAAACTGGCCTTTCAGACTTCCCCATTTTAGTAATGGGCAAATTAATTTTTCCAAATGTTCAGACAAAACACCTTAGAATCATCTCTGACTTCCCTCTTCCTCTCACTCTCTATATCCAGCATATCACTGGAATGGGCAGCCCTATCGCTGAAATAATCCTGCCTCCAACCCCTGTTCCCCACCTCCACCACAACCTTCCTGCAGCAATGTCACCATGATCTCTTACCTAACTAGTGCAGTAGTTCACCCTCCTGTCTCCCTGCTTCTGCCCTTCCTCCTTACAATTGAGAATGATAGTTGTGGTTCTGAACGATAATTTTAAAACATGTCAGATTATGTCATAAATCAGTGCAAAACAATCCAGTACATCCCCATCTCTCTCAGAATAAGCTCTACATGATCTAGTCCTTCCCTACCACTCTGACCTCACCTTTGCCCTTTGCTCACTGTCCCAGCCACATTACACTCTGATGTACCAAGCAGAGTCCCACCCAGAGCCTTTGTACCTGCTGTTCCCTCCTCTTGGAATGCTTTTCTCCCCAGACACTCATGATACTCATCCCCTTACTTCTTTCAGGCCTCTACACAAATGGCACCTCTGCAGAGAGGCTTCCACACATTCTATCTAAATACACCTTTGTCATTCTCCCCCAATTCTTTTTATTTTAAAAATTTAACAGCTTTATTGAGGTATAATTGGCACACAATAAATCATGCATATTTAAATTGCACCATTTTGGTAAGTTTTGACATATATAATCATCAGTGAAACCATCAGCACAATCAAGATGACTTATCCTTCCATTACTCCCAAATGTCTACTTGTGCTGCTTTGTAATTTCTTCCTGCTTCTCCCCCGCATTCAAGCAATTACTGATCTGGCTTCTGTCACTATAGATTAGTTTGCATTCTAGAATTTAATATAAATGGAATACTATAGTACACATTCTTTTTTTGTCTGGCATCTCTCACTCAGCATAATTATTTTGAGATTCATCCATGTTATAGTGAGTATCAATCGTTTATTCCTTTTTATTATTGAGTAGTATTCCATTGTGTATTGATCCATTCACCAATTGCTGCATGGGGTATTTCTAGTTTGCAGCTACTACACATAAAAGTATTGTGAACATTCATGTACAAGGCTTTGGGTGAACATATGCTTTCCTTTCTCTTGGGTAAATACCCTGGAGAGTAATGACTGGGTTGTAAGGTAGATGTATGTTTAATTTTCAAGCAACTGTTAAACTGCTTTCTGAATTGCTGTACCATTGTACAAATCAACCAGGAGTGTATGTGAGTGTTGGTTCTCCCTGTCCTTGTCACAACTTTTAGCAATTCTAAAAGGTATGCAGTATTATTTCATTGTGGTTGTGACTTAGAGCTCCCTAATTACTAATTATATGTAGCGTTTTTTCATGTACTTATTTGCCACCCATATATTATATTTGGTGAAGTGTCTCTTCAAAACTTTTGTCCATTGTATTAGTATTCTGGTGCTGCATAACAAAAAGTACATACTTATTATCTCATGAATTCTGTGGGTAAGGAGTCTGGGCACAGTTTAGCTGAGTCCTCTGTTGAGGATCTCCCCAGGCTGCAAACATGGTGTCTTTCTGGCTGATTTCTCATCTGGTGGCTTGATTACAGGAGAATCTACAATCCGGCTTATCAGGTTGTTGGCAGGACTCGTTTCCTTGCAGCTGTATGACTGGGACCCCAGGTTATTACTAGCTGTCTCATCTGGAGTCTACTCTTACCTCTAGAGGCTCCCTGCAGGTCCTTGCCATGTGGCTCTCTCTGAGGCAGTTCAAAACATGGCTTTTTGCTTCTTCAGGAAGCCAGTAGGTGAATTTGTCTCTCTTCTGTCTGCCAAAATGGAGTTTTATGTAACATAAGGTAATCAGGGGAGTGACATCTCATCACCTTTGCCATAATCTATTGGTTAAAAACAAGTCATAGGTTCTACTTGTACTCAGGGGAGGCATTTATACAAGGATATGACTTATTGGGGATCACCCTGGGGTGTGCTCAAGATTCATTATTTTATTTGGTTGTCTATCTTTTATTATTGAATTTGAGAGTTCTTTATATTTTCTGGATGTATTTTTTTTTAAGGTCTCACATATTTATTACTGAACTAACCTACTGGTGCAGAAGCATAGTTACAGAGAAAAATCATTTCCCCAATGAAACATGTCTACTGTGCAGGTAGTAATGATGTTTACAGAGTGATAGGATATGAGCATGTGACCTTCATGCAGCCTAAATATGTGTGTCATCTCATGTGTAATCCCTTACAGACCCTGCTTGGTTCTTTTCCAATGCCTCCTCTTGGAGTTGTACCTGATTTTATTACCAGTTTTCATCTGAATCCACTGGGAAATGGGACGATTCTGCTTTTGTCTCTTGGCCAGGAATCCCTTGATTCTAAAAGTCTCATGAGAAAACATGATGAGGAACAGTCAATCGCACACACAATAATGGCAGAGAAAAAGAGAGATCTGGAGGTATGTTTTTAAATTAAATATAGGGATGCCTGGGTGGCTCAGTCAGTTAAGCATCCAACTCTTGATCCCTGCTCAGGTCTTGATCTCAGGGTTGTGAGTTGAAGCCCCATGTTGGGCCCCACATTGGGCCCCATGTTGGGTGTGAACACTACTTAAAAAAATAAAGTAATCTAAAAATATAATTTTCTCCCAGTTTGTGACATGTCATTTTGTTCTCTTAAAAATGTCTCTCAAAGATCAGAAATGTTGAATGTTGATGAAGTCCTATTTTTCAGTTTGTTCCTTTATGGATCATGCTTTGGTGTTGGAGCAAAGAGATCTTTCCCTAATGAAGTCACAATGGGTTTCTTCTATATTTTCTTTTAGGAATTTTTTAGTTTTATATTTAGGCACGTGATCCATTTTGAATTAATTTTTGTAAATTGTGTCAAAGTATGAATTGGAGTTTATTTCTTGCACATGGATATATAGTTGTTGGGATATTGGTCTTTGGTTGTTTTGTAATATTATAGTCTGGTTTTGGGATCAGGATAACGCTGATCTCAGATAATGAATTGAGAAGTATTCCTCACCTTCAGTTTTATGGGAAAGTTTGTATAGAATTAATATTATTTCTTCCTTAAAATTTTGGTAGAACTTGTCATTGAAACCATCTGAGCCTGGAAATTTCTTTGTAGGAAGAAATTTGTTCAATAGATATAAGGTTATTCAAGTCATCAAATTCTTGAATGAACATTGGTAGTTTGTGATTTTCAAGAAATGTGTCCATTTCATTTAAGTTGTTGTCTAGTTTATAGGCATAAATTTTTTTAAAATAATATTCCATTATTATCCTTTAAATATCTGTAGAATCTGCAGTGATGTTGCCTCTGTTATTCCTAATACTGGTATTTTTTTCTTCTTTTTTCCTGAAAACACTAGAAACTCATCAATTTTATTTATGTTTGCAAGAAACAGTTTTTTGTTTCATTGATTTTTCTATATTGCTTTCCTGTTTTCTATTTCATTGATTTTTTGCTCTGATCTTTATTTCCTTTCTTCTACTTATTTTGAGTTTAGTTTGGTCTCCTTTTTTTAGTTTCTTAATATGTGAACTGAGGTTTTGAGACCTTTCTTCTTTTCAAAACAGGGGTTTGGTGCTAAATTTCCCCAAAGTAGTGTTTTAGTACCATCTTGCAAGTTTGTTCTGTTTTTGTCATTTTCATTCAGTTCAAAATACTTTCTATTTTTCATTTTGATTTATACTTTGACTTATGGGTTGCTTAGAAGTATGTTAGTAAGTATTGAGAAACTTCCCAGAGAACTTTATGTTATTTATTTCTAGTTTAGTTCCATTGTGGTCAGAGAATTTACTTTGTATGACAAATTCTTTCTAATTCATTAAGACTTTAAATTTATGGCCCAGTATATAGTCTATCTTAGGATATGTTTTGTGTGCACCTGAAAGGAATGTGTATTCTACTTTTGTGGGTGGAATTTTCTATAAATATCAATTGGGTCATGTTGATGGATACCATTACTTAAATCTTCTATGTCTTTATTGATTTCCTGTCTTTATTGAAGTTCTTCACTAAAATGGTCTCCTTATAGTTTTATCATTTTTGTTTCATGTACTTTGAAACTTTATTACTAGATGCATCACCTTTTGGGGGATTGTTTTGTGATATGGATGAGTTGACCATTCTATCATTATGAAATGACTTTCTTTACCTCTGATTATATTCTTTACTCTGTAATATACTTTGTCTAGTATTACTACAGCTACTGTACCTTTCTTTTGGTTAGTGTGGTATATACTTTTCCATCCTTTGGCTTTTAACATATTTGGTGCTTTTATATTTAAACTGTGTTTCTTACAGACAGCATACAGTTGGGTCTTGATTTTTTTTTCCTCCAAATTTAACAATCAATTCTTTTTATGTGGAGTATGTAGACCATTTACACTTAATGTGATTATTAATATAGTTATGTTTAAATCTATTGTCTTGCTAATTGTTTTCTATTTGCTCCACATTCTTTGTTCTCATCTTCTTATTTTCTATCTCTTTTTGGATTATTTTTATTATTTCATATGTAAGATGATTATAGCTCTTTGTTTTGTTATTTTAGTAGTTGCTTTAGAGCTTATAATATACATATTTAATAGTCTACTATCAAGTGTATAATATGAGAAATTTACAACAGCATACTTCTATTTCTCTCCTAACATCTTCTGTGTTGTTGTCGCCACATATTTTACTTCTATATGTTATAAACCCTACATACATTGTGATTATTTTTGTGTAACTAATTATTTTAAAAGATATTTAAATAATAAGAAAGGAATCGTGTATATTTACCTATGAATTTACCATATTAGGGTTATTCATTCCTTTCTATAGATCTATATTTTCATCTTGTATCATTTTCCATCTTCTTGTAGGATTTTAGCATTTCTTATACTCCAGGTTTGCTGGTGGTGATGAACTCTTCCAGTTTTTGTATGTCTCAAAAGTCATTACTTTGGTTTTTAAAAATATGTTTGCTACTACAGAATTTTAGGCAGACAACTTTTTCTTTCAGTAACTTAAAGATGCTGTTTCATTGCTTTCTGGCATGCATTGTTGTTGATGAGATATCTGCTGTCATAGTATTCTTATTCCTCTGTCTACAACATATCTTTTTTCCTCTGACTGCTTTTAAGATTTTCTATTTATCACTGGTTTGATTTGATTATGATGTGCAATCTGTAGCTTTCTTCATGTTTCCTGCACTTGGCCTTTATTGAGATTCTTGAATCTATGGGTTTATAGTTTTTATCAAATTTGAAAATATTACAGCCAATATTCAAGTAGTTTTCTGTCTTCCCTTTCTCCCTCTCCTCCTCTGACTCTGATTACACATACAGGAGGTCACTTCAAATTGTTCTACACCCTACCAATGTTGAGTTTATTTTAAAAAATTCTCTTTCTCTCTGAGTTTCATTTTGAATAGTTTCTACTGGTATGTTTCAAAGTATACTGATGTCTTCATGTACTACTAATGTTAATGTTTAATGTACTACTAATCTTATATCATTAAATTTTATTTAACATATTGTAGTTTTCATCTCTATGAGTCCAACTTTTGTATCTTTTATGTCTCTACTTAGCTTTTGAATTATAGTTATAATAACTATTTAATATCCTTGTCTACTAATTCTAATGTCTGTGTCAATTTTGAGTTGGTTTCAACTGATTACTCTTTATCATCATGGATTGTATGTTCCTGTTTCTTTATATGCCTGGTAATTAGATACCAGCCATTGTGAATTTTTCCTTGTTGGGTTCTGGATATTTTTATTTTCATATAAATATTCTTGAACTTTGGTCTGTGATGAAATAGTTTGTGATGAAACTGGAAATAGTTTGGCCTTTTGGGTCTAGGGTTTATTATTACTCCCCACTCTTGAGGCAAAATCCTAGAATTATGAAGTTTTACAGTATGGCTAGTGGGAACAAATACTGTTTCTGGCCCTATGTGAATACTGGGTACCTCTCCTTCTAGTCTTTTTGGGTGATTCTTTCCCTGGGCTTGGATATTTTCTATACAGGTGCTTATTAGCACTTAGCTGACTACTCAGTGGGACCCTTCTCCTGATCTTCAGGGTTATCTCTGTGTACAACTGTCTCCTCTTTTATTCTGCCCTGGGAGCTCTAAATTCTTTGTTCTGTCTGGACTCTCAACTTCTGTCTTCTCACTAAAGGAATCTTCTGTGCTCCATCTTGGTTCCCCTTCCTTGTGCCTTGATCTGGAAACTCAAAGTAGGGACTACTGTAGGGTGCACTGTGTTTCTTGTCTTTTAGGAATCACTGTCCATTGTTGACTGATGTACAGTATCTTAAAAGTCAGTGCATTATATATTTTGTCAATATTTTGAATATTTTAGGGAAGTGGATAATGGTCTTTCTTAGTTGACTGGAAACCTTAATCCTCCTTTATTTCTTCATAAGTTTTATTACCATCTGATATTACATATTTATTTGGTTTTTCTTTCTTTCTTATTAGATGGAGGCTCAATGACAGCGGGGATCTTTTTGTTCACTACTGAATCCTCTTTAAGAATAGTGCCTGCTACATAATAGGTGCTCAATAAATAGTTATTAATGAATAAAAGGATGGCAGTGAATGAGTGTATCCTAACACTTAGCCACCATTCCAGTGCGTAGATCTCCTCATGCCCTCTATCCCTGTCAGGTCCCTGCCTTTGTGCTTCTGCTCATGCTGGTTCCTGAATGATAAACTCTTCCCTCTATCCTCTAAAATGCTTACTTATCTTTCAAACTGCACTTCCCATATGTTCTCCTCCATAAATTATTCTCTGGTTGTTATGGGTTATCCAGATTTCTTCCTTTTCCAAGATCTTTCAGCACCTAGAGTCAGAAGCACATAAATTACAATTCCAATCCTCCTTATTAAGGCAATGTGAGCTCTTTGAGGACTTTCTCTCATATATCCCTCTAAACCTGGCATAGCGCTGGTCTCAAAAAATACATGTTGGGGTCTCTGCTCTTTGCAAGCAGATTCTTTTGTTCTTTCCCAGTTTCAATTTTTTCCACAATAGTGCTTCACATGTGTCATGGGCTGGTAGCCTATCCTTTTTAAAGTTTTTAGAAGCCAGGGTATCTTAATTGGGTTGGAGCAGAGAATTTGGAAGACATTTAAGTTAGAACACAGGGTTTAGAAATGGGACCTGGAAGAAAGGGAGGGACAGGTGGGGTGAGGAACTAGTATTTGGTGACCATTCATTTATTCTATCTTTGTTTATTTTCTCTTTTAACTGTCTCCACAGAACCATGGTCTCACTATGTTAATATCAAGGCTGACAAGTTAAAACAATATTACTTGTTAATAAAGATGAATAATAGAGAGTGATTGGATTTATGGAAAAACATGCTGCTATGGACTGAATTGTGTCTCTCCTTCTACCATTCGTATGTTGAAGCCCTAACCTTCAACGTATTTAAAGATAAGATCTTTGAGAGGTAATTAGGGTTAGCTGAGGTCATGAGAGTCTCTTATAAGAGAGACACTGGGGTTCTCTCCCCCTCTGTCTCTGCCCTGTGAGCTAATGGCATGATGGAGGCCATCTGCAAGTCAGGGAGAGAGTTCTCATCAGGAACTGACCTTGATGGCACCCTGAGCTCTGATTTTCAGTCTTTACAACTGTGAGAAAATGAATTTATGTTGTTTAATTACCCAGTCTATGGTATTTTGTTATGGCATTCCAAGCTAAGACACATGCCAATTAGTGTGTCACAACTTGGGTGGAATGGTTAGAGGAAGTCACATCCAAGGAGAGATACGTTTGTCATGTCCCTTGTTTGGCCTTGATGAGGAATCATGTAGTGTTGATATTCCCCACAGATACCCCTGGAAGCCACCTTAATATATTGCTCAGCTGGTCCACTTCCTTTCCTGGCAGGGCTATCAAAAGCCTTCTACAGTAGGGTGCAGTTCTTCCCAACTTCCTCACCTTGTTATTGGGGCCAAGGTCACCTTGATTGAGGCTGTAAACATGGGTTAGATGCCCCAGGCAGCTCTAAGGAGAAAGTACTCTCCCTCTGTTAGATCAAAGGCACAGAGCTTTGTGCCCTTGAAGCATGAAGTTAGTTCTGAGGGTGAACTATAGGAATCTTTGGCCTCACTTACCAATGGACAGCAGAGTGCCTGGAAGGTAGCTCAATCCACCATTAACTCCTAATCTACATGTATCATGTTCCAAATCCCCACCAGGTCTCCATGAAATTCCCTAAGGGTACAGCTTTCTCTTCTTGTGGTTTGTTTCTGATTTGTGGGATCTCCCTCCTCTCAGCTGCCATCAAACACAACTTCATGACTCTTTCTCTAGCCTACTCCCAACTGAGGGATGGTCTCACTACTATCCTTCAGCTCTCTCAGCAAGATACCTAATTCCTCCCTTCCTGGTAATAGCCTGTGAACATTGTCTTTTGTCCATTTCCCCAGTTAATGTTTCTAGGGTGATCTCAACCTGTTAGAACCCCTCTCCCTCTTTGGGATGATCTTACCTGCCAAACAAGAGGTCTGTTGGTCCATAGAAAGAAGATACGTTTGAAAGTACCCAGCCAACCTGGAAAACAAATGTCAACATTTTTTGCACCTGGTATACATCCTGGGGTGACCTCCACAATGAATACAATTCCTTTCTGGGAATGTGGCCATTTGAGACCCCAAAGATAATAGCTTGGAGATTTTCCCCTATTTTGATTTTTTTTTTTTGATAAACATTCTCTGTTTGAAAAGAACCTGGATTTTACAAATTCACCTGCTCGTGTTTACGGTTTTAGGTCTTTTATCTCTCAGCCATCAGGGAAAAATTACTATGGCAGAAGTAAAAGTAGACTGGCCACTCTTATCTCTGTCAAACTCAGGGAACTGTTGTCAGATCACCAGGCTCACATGACAGGGCTATTTTTCTTCTGGAGTTGATCTTGTTCCCTGGCAAGCTGGATGTGATTTGTCTTAACACTCGGATTCCCCTGCCAGAGTGTTCATGGAATGTTTGGACACATGGTCTTATAAAAATGATATTTTGAACTTTATTGTATATACTTCTCTTGGACTGGTTGTTTTGGGGGTCTTGAGCACCCAAATTGGCAATACTCTTCTTGGACTCCACTGGGAGCCACTGGGGGATGGGCAGATTACTCCTTTGTGTGACAAATCTTTTTAACAAATATTTATTTATTTTGAGAGAGAGAAAGAGACAGAGAGGGAGAGAGACTGCAAGCTGTAGAGGGAGGCAGAGAGAGAATCCCAAGTAGGCTCTGCCTCATCAGGGCAGAGCCCAATGCCAGTCTTGATCTCACAGACTGTGAGACCATGACCTGAGCCAAAATCAAGAGTCAGACACTCAACCAACTGAGCCACCTAGCTGTCACTGTGTGACATATCTTTAGAGACAGTTGTACTGATTGAAAGTGAAATTTCCCAATAAACTCATTTATGAATAGAACCTGTGGAATCAAACAAATGGTAGCTTGTGGAATACATTTGGGGGGAATTTAAACAGTACCTCTTCTTTATTGGGCCTCCTCTAGCATTATTGACTCTGTTAAATCAGGTCACCTCGGGTTAATAACATTCAAAGGATGGATAATCTCAATCAGGTAGAAAGGTAATATGCCCTCTTGTTTAAATCATGGACACAACTGTTCTAGAACCCACCAGGCCTACAACTTTGTCCTGGGAAAGTTAGGTGGCCAAAGGGATTAAATAGGTATAAGAGCTGTCAGACTCTTCAAACTCAACATATTTTATCTCCAGGCCCTTGAGGTAGATGTATCATTTACTAGCAGAGTGTAAAAAACTTAAAATTGGGCTTAGTCGTCAAGCATTCCAGCAAAAGTTGGCCTTAACTTCCTGGTGCCTAGTTTGACAAGAACTAGTTAACAGGCAAAAACAAAACATAACAAAATCTCAAAAGAAAAAAAACCCAAACATATACACAAATTAGCTGGATTGGTGAAGACCTGTGTAAACCAAAACACCAGAAACATCTAATTGGGACCTTATCAAATTTAAAGTCTGTAATAAATTTTACTTTGCTTGGAAAACACTTAGTTGTAATAAAACTCAGTGAGATGACCTGATTGTGGCGGATAGATCTGATAATAAAAACATAGTTCAGGACAATTACCTGAGGCACAAGGCTATTAAGAATATGAGTTCTCAGATACCAGTTGAGCTTATGGTAGCTTACCTTCCCAGCTCTAAAAAGCCCAGTGTTTGCAGATCCCTCACATTGTGTAAAACTGTAGCAGAATAGCATGCCAGAGGAAGATCATTTGTGCCTAGATCCACCACTGAGTGGTGGGTCCCCAGTCCTAGTAATTCGCTCACCTTTATTGACTCTATGAACATTGATCGACTAGCTGGACAAAGATGGTAGTTTATCCCATCTTTAAAAAGAGACAGCTTTCTGCGTTTCCCAAATATAAACTTACTAGTTTGGGGACATTCTATGGAAAATATTTCCTTGATGAACTAACTGAAGCTTTATTTATGAACAGAACAATGTTTTTATGTGAGAAGCAGACAGACTTTTAGATAAGGCTTTTCAACCACAGACCATGTTTTTAACCAATTACCAGATGGTGTTGAACAACATTAGGTCATGTGAGGTTTTTGTTGACTCTTTCCTGGCCTTCACATTTATGGTGAACTAACCAAAGATCCATAGTTACTGATACTCATACATGCTGAGTATTACAATTTTATAAGAGCAGTCAGGGTCAATAAATGGAGAGTAAAATCAGGAAGGTGTTCTGAACTCCATCATTTCAATTTATTTCTTTATGGTTTGATATCACCTTCTGGTTGAATTGGATGTGAACACCCCTATAATGGTAAAAGCAAAAGCATGCATTGTTTTATTTTTAGATCATAATTTTCACTACCTTGAGCTAGGAGTGGCCTGAAGAGACAAGGGAGCTGATGCCTACTGCCAAAGGAAACCTCCAGAGTAATGATCACAGAAGCAATGCTACCAAATTTGGTAGATGTTTCTAACTACCTGCTTTCACTAATTTATAAACAAAAACTGTGCATGGTTAGGATTGTGGACTTTGGCTTCAACTGCCTGAGTCCAAATATAGCTTTGACATTTATTAGTTGTATGGCCTTGGGTCTCATTTTCTTCATCTGTGAATGGGAACAGGGCCTACCTCTTTGGTGAACTTACATGACTTAATACATATAGAGTTCTGGAAGTAACTGGGCATTTTTAAGGGCTTGTTATGAAAACCCATAAAATTTGTTCTTATGAATACCCACTTAAAAAAGTCCAGGCTAAAATTTTTATGATCATTCTCCGTCTTGCTCACCCATCTATCTGCGCATTGTGATTGAGCCAGGACTCTTTACTAAAAAATGAATCTTGGCATTGTCTGCCCATTAGTTTCTCCAGCTGGAGGAGAGATGGCTTCTCCTCAGCCGTTCTCCTTGAGGGACTCCTCAGCTCAGCTCCCACAAGAGGATACCACCCTTATCCTTGGCTCTGCTGCTAGTGAAGGTGCATGCATTTGAAATGGAGCCCAGACTAGCTGCACCAAAGGTGATTTTCAGAATGAACAGCCTGAGCTCATTGTCTCTCAATTCTGATTTAAAAAACTCTGCTAAGAAGAACAATATATAATGAGACTGTTCAAGTGACAACCTGGAGTCTAAAGTCTCAATAGTCTAAAATCTATCCCAGGTCAGATCATACCACTAGAGATGAGCACTGAGACCTCATTACTCTGCCCTTCCCATGTCCCCTCCCTCGAATTTTCCTGCCTTCACTATGTGGGCTTTTGGTGGGACACTCCCAGTCCACATGCAGAGTGGTTGAAAACAAATCTCGGTGGCGTAAATTTACTACAAGGATGTTGCTTGTTGCATCATGTAGGGGTACTCCTTAAGGTGTCCCTGGAGATATTTTTTCTGGTCTCAATGCCAAGTACAACTCTACCTCTGGTCATCTGTTGTCTTTTTTAGGAACCCTGTAAATTATATAAATGACCAACTTCCCCTTTCCACATTAGTTTCTATAACATTTGGAGCCAAGAGTGTGGCCAACTCCTAAATCTTTGTCATCTTCACTTTTCCAGCCTCATTTCTGGCTTCTGCTTTATCTCTACCTTAATTCCTTTTCCTTTTTGCTGTCAGCTTCAGCCTTTACTTTGTTACCCTGTTTCCCTAAACTTCCTTAAACATAAATAAGCCTTCTTAAAACTTCTGTACAGCAAGGTGAGGACATGCATGAGTCAATAAACAACTCCAGGGAACAGTGTAGTCATCCCACTTCAGAGATGAGGAAATTGAGGCTCTGAAGGGTAAATCAACTTTCCTAGTGTCATAAAGCTAGTATGTAGGTAGACGGCCAAGGTCAAACTTCACTACCAAGGTTACTTTTCACTGCCTTCCTCATACTTAGAAATATATTCAGAAAGAGATATACCAGGGATTAGAAGAGCCACTGACATAGGTGGCTGGTGTGTGTGTGTGTGTGTGTGTGTGTGTGTGTGTGTGTGTGTGTGTGAAGCTGATGATAGCTGAAAGCTACACTTCTGGTTCCCATCCAGGAAGGACATGTTTATGGAACATGTTGGTCATCAGAGTATAAGTAATCTGTAGAATCAATCCCAAGTGCATTGTAACCTTGGTTAACAGAGACTGGTTAGCTTGGGTAATTGAATTGTCAAGTTAACTGAAAGTCAACTCAATAGACTGCACTCTTCCACCCTGACTATTGAAAGTTTTCTTATAGTCCCTGACTATTCTCTTGCTTCAGTTACTATAATATAGTGCACATATTTGGGTCATTATTGTAATTCCAGAGTCCATTCAATGCCAATGCAATTCTCAGAGCATAGTAAGCCCTCATCATACCTCTTGATTCTGTTGACTGTTAGGAGTTTTCTTGGGCTTTGGGGTCAAGCTTGTATTTATCACTTCTCTCTGAGTGAAATCTTAGATGGACTTATAGGATGTGGGGGCAGGACTTTGACCCCACTGCAAGCATGCATGTGCTTCTCAACCCAGCTCACTGGCTGTCTAGTCCACTGTCCTGAACTGAGGGAGAATCCTCAAAATAGTAGTCAGAGACAAGTCTGTTTTGCTGTGATTTTCTTGTGTCACTTAAAATAGAAGCTCAATGATTTTGTTTTAGTTACTTGAGAATTCACATTGGCAGGAGTCTGGCTAATCAAGATTTTGTTTGTCTGTATGACTTTCTTATTATCCATAACCATTTATTGAGTCCCTTCTGCGCACAGAAAAATGTGCTGGGCTTTGAGAATACAAAGATGTATGAAGACTGAAAAAGTTTGATTTCTTGGTGATGAACAGACCAAGCTGGCTGCTGTTTGTTGAAGGAAATATGAATTCTCTTCCATGATATATCAGAAAGAGCACATGCTTTGGCCTCAGACCCACCACTGACTTTCTGTTGGACTTGTGAATAATCCCTTAACCTAATAGAACCTCAGTTTCTTCACCTGTAAAGTAGGAACACAAATGTCTGTCCAGTTTGTTAGAAAGCCCAGATGTAAGGTGTGTGTATGAAGCCCTGGCACATAATAGATGCTCAACAAATGGTAGCTGGTAATATTGTGCTTCTGAGAATTCTCTGCCCAGCAAAACAGGGAAAACTCCCTTTTAGAACTGTTTTGAGAAAGTGTGATATGATTTCTGTGAGGTGTACCTGGATGGCAGGTCGAAAGGCCATGGCTGCTGTAAACTACAGCCTGTAGACACATGTGTCTGTAAATAGCACCAACCCATGTAAATACTCACGTGAGGATTTACCATGAAGATCTGCACATGCTGCTGTTAAGCGCTGTCCAGCAGCCTGCCCCTGCCTTGCACATTCATCAAGCTGCACAGCTGCCGAGTAGAGAAACATCGTGCGCTGGGCTTGTTCCACACGCTTTATGCTGAGAGAGCAAATCAATAGGAAAAATGTGGATTTGTTCTGCAGAGATGCAGAGAAGAGGGGTGGGGGCTATAGGGAGTGGTGAGGAAGGGGGTATGTGAAAGAGTGAGGTGGATACACGCCACTTAGGGGTGGGAAGGGGCGTTAAGAGAAGGGAAGATGATGGCAGACACAGAGCGTGTCCCTTCTCTGGGGGTTCACAACTTGTAAGTCCAGAGGCTCTTTGCACCTCACAGATTGAAACAACATCCCCAAGCTAGGGTGAGGAGTTGAAGGCCACTTCCATCGGCCCTGGTGGCCGTCCCACAAGCATCAGCCTCATCCCCTCTGTTCTTTTTTCATTTCTTCTTTCCTTCTTGGTTCAGTTTTCTCTGCTTCCTTTCTGCTTCTAGCTTCCTGCTCTTTTCCAAACCCCAGGGGTAGTGCACAGGTATGTCTTTCACTAACAGAACTTTCCACCGCCCCCATCCCCTAACCAAACCACCAACCCAGCTGTTCAGTGGGACACACCTCAGCGTGTTATTAACTTCAGTTCATCTGCCAGCCCAGCCATGTGCAGACTCATTCTGCAGGCAGGGATGGACGTGGGTGTCAGCAGAAATGAAGGCACTGAGAGCCTGAGTCTAAATGGCCCAGAGCTGCCTGATGGCATGAGGGGCAGGTGGCCCAAAGAGACAGTACAGGGAGGGGGATATGGGATGTGACCAGAGTAAGATGCTCCCCAGCCTCCCCCAAGGCCTGGTGGGTGCCAGGGAAGCCTCTGGGCCCTCATGGTACAGAAGAAAGTCTGTGCCAGGCTGAGCAGACAGGGAGGAAACACAACGACGAGGAAGGAGCCATGACTGGGGTTCTGGAGGGCCCAGTGTCCTTTCAGGTTATGTATCTGCTTTAAGCACCAACTTTCTCAACTTTTTTTTAAAGTTTATTTATGTATTTTGAGAGGGGGGGTGGGAGAGAATAGGGGAGGGGCAGAGAGAGAGGGCAGGGAGAGAGGGAGAATTCCAAGCAGGCTCTGTGCTGTCAGCACAGAGACCCAAGCAGGGCTCAAACTCACAAACTGAAATCATGACCTGAGCCAAAATCAAGAGTCAGATGTTTAATGGACTAAGCCATCCAGGTGCCCCTCAACTTCTTCAACTTTAAGATGAGAACAATGGCCCCTGCCCTACTATTCATGGAGCTCTAGTGAGGCTCAAATGAGGTGAAGTGAGGTAAAGGACAGAAAGCCTTCTCTAACCATGAGGCATAACATGTTAACCTGGGCAGACCTAACGAAGTACCATAGACTGAGAGGCTTAAACAACAGAAGTTATTTCTCACAGTTCTGGTGGCTGGAAGTCTAAGATGAAGGTGTGGGCATGGCTGATTTCCTCTGAGGTCTCTTTCCTGAGCTTGCAGATGGCTGTCTTCTCTCTCTGTCCTCACATAGTCTTCCCTTTGTGTGGGTCCGTGTCCTAATCTCTCCCTCTTATAAAGTCACCAGTCATATTGGATTAAGGTCCACTCTACTGACTTTATTTTAACCTTCTTTAAAACCCTGTCTCCAAATATAGTCACATTCTGAAGTATAGGAGGTTATGACTCCAACATATGTATTTTGGAGGGACAGAATTCAGTCCATGACACACAGCTATTTCTAATGCGATCAGTCACCCTGGGGTTGGGGTCTGTCTAGCATATGGAAACATGTTCACCCATGGCAGATGGGAGGATGGAGGGTGGGTTCCAGAGCCCCTGTGAGGTCTGGGCCATTCTTCAGGGGATGGCAGTGGGAACCCAGTGGTCCATCTTCCTGCCACAACCCCTGCATGTCCCATGGGACTGCTAGTGTTGCTCAGAATTGGTGACTTAAGCCCAAATCTGTCCAGACACTCCTTCTGGGGACTATGAAGAGGTTATAGAACTGGTCCTGCCATCCCCAGAGTCTACCCACTCCCACCCATGAGATAAGTAGAAGGATTTGGGGAGTCATGACTCATTCATCTGTGAGAAGTTCTGAGGCTTCTCCCTTCCTTTTGTCTGGTTGAGAGGGCATCCCTTTCCAAAGGCAATAATGAGGGGTAAGACATTCACTCATAGAAACTGGGGTATACAAGCTCTCTCCCCAGCTGGGTTCTCCCTGGACTGGGGAACTGGCAGACTCATCAGGGTGTTCGAGGCGGCCGGGAGCTCAAGTAACAGTTGGCATGTGTTTCATCTGTTGCCAGGAGTTGTGGGTGGGGAACAACCCTGGTGCTTTTCACCCTGGGGTCTCTTGCGGTGGGAGATTGGCTGGAGCACACCGTGGGTGGGAGTAGGAAAAATAGAAATAGGGTGAGCTGCTTGGACAGTAGGAATGGCAGCTGACCCTTCCAGGTCCCAGTGTCAGTGTGAAGGATCCTGGAGGGTAGAATGGGAGGCTGGACCTCAGTGAGGATATACCTACCAGGATAGCTGAGGAGAGGCACCCTTGACTTTCTCTGTTATCGATAGGCAGTGGAGGGCCGAGTGAATCTGGCACACAGAGCAGGATTGCTAAGGAAAGGATTCCAGGAACTATCCCAGTACTGGGGTCTTGCTCCCCTGTCACTCCTGTAAATGGTAGGCACCTCAAATTCAGCCTACCTGACAGAAAAGAATCTAACTCTTCCACCACTGGCCACATTGCTCCACATCTACCCTATGCAGAGAGAGGGCAGACAGGATGGTAGTCTCTACTGCAGTGGTGACCACACTTACGTGTCCTGCAGAGTGGCCAGACACCTCTCTGTGGGGTGATGAGGGGATAGGGCCCATGCTTTCTCTTCTCTGGCTGACTCAGGCTTGTAAATTTCTCTTTCCTCTAATGAAGCCCATTCCTTAATTTATGCCATGTGATGTTGTACAGTCGTTTCTAACCCTGGTGCACCAAGTAGTGTCCCATAGGGACTCTCTTGGCATGAAATGCCTTAAGATAACTGTGCGCTCAGGTAGAGGTTACCTGCAGCCCATGGAACCATGCAGAGTCGAGAGATACCCAGAAAACCTCTACTTTAGTCTGCTCAGGCTGTCACATCAAGATAACACAAATGGGGTGTTTTAAACAACAGACATTTATTTTCTCACAGTTTGGGAGACTGGAAGTCCAAGATCAAGGTGCTGGAATTGTGGTTTCTAGTTAGGATGCTCTTCCTGGCTTGCAGACAGCTTCCTTCTCTCTGTGTCCTCACATGGCCTTTCCTCTGTGCACATGGAGAGAGAGAGAGCTCTGGTGGCTCTCCCTCTTCTTATTAGGACACCAGTGCAGTAGGATTAGGGCCCCACCCATATGACCTCAATTCAGTCTTAATTACCTCCTTAAAGCCTCTGTCTCTAAATATAGTCACATTGAGGGTTAAGGTTTCAACATATAAATTTTGGAGGGGGGGGCACGCTTAGTTCATGACACCTCTATGCCACTGGAAAGCAGCCAGTTAAAAAGATGCAACCTCTCTCACTCTGCTCCCCTGCCCCAACACTTAAGGAGAGGGAGGAGGAAGTGTTCTTCAGTGGTCCTCATACCTCCATCCAGGACTTCAGGGAGAGAAACAGGAAGACTGGTACCAAAGACCAGGCCTCATGTTCTCACTCCTTCCAGTCCTGGAGGTGAGTTTTGTTCAAGGATGAGGAGAAGAAAAGTCTTAAATGGATGCAGATCACAATGTAAGCTGGAATGAGCTTTTTAATAATCAAAATCCACCAGAAACTTAGAGAATCTGCCCAAGGCACCATTAAGGGATCTGCTATGCACGGAGGAAAAGAGATTGGATTTAACAGTGTCCTGAGGTCAGACTGCTATAGACAAGTTCCATCGCTGGGGAAGATGAAGCCCTTTGCAATCAGAAAAAACTTTCTGTCATCCATGACTGTCCTGACATGCAAACACTCCAGGAAAACCTAGTGGTGCTTGGATTGGGGTGCTCCCAGGGCACAGAGTCCCAGTGCAACAGGGCACAGCAATACACCGGGGCTCTTGATGCTTCCTAGGGGAGGGATATGGGGGAAATGAGCAGTTGGAGGGCATCAGGGAAACAAGGAAGAAAGGTGCTTCCAGATTAGAGGTCTACAAGCAGGAGGGTCTTGACATGTTCCCAAACCTATGTGTTTCAGCCTAAGGCAGCCATTTACTGGCTTTGGAGTTCACAGACCAGAATAAATAAATAATAGTTGGAAATCGATATAGGATTACCAGCTTTGTGTTTTGCTAAGAAAGAGTACGAAGAAAAAACCCTGCCATCTATTATCACCATCCTTTCCTAAAAGAAAGGATATTTTAATATCCCCTTACCCAAACCAAAGAGGAGAGAAGGGACGTAAGCTTAGAATGATGTAAAGTCCATTAAATTGAACAAATATAGCATTGGAAAACAATCATTGCATTGTCCCTGTTTTATTAATTTTGCTGATGTTGTTGAAACATCAGTTACTGGCTGAAGGGTGCATGAGTGTGTACCTGAGTGTGAGTCATTGTGTGGGAAGGCAAGTGTGTGAATGTCTCTGTGCATTTGCACATTGGACTCTGTGAGTATAAGGATGAGTGTGTTGCTTGTATGTGTGTGCATGTGTGTGTTGGGGATGGAAGAAAAGGGAGGGGCTGTGTGAGCATATGCATGTGGGAGTCAGTGGTTGTAGGGATGAGTGTGGGGTGTGTGTGTGTGTGTGTGTGTTGGGGATGGAGGAGAAGGGAGGGGCTGTGTGAGCATGGGAGGAAGATCTACAGGAGCTCGAGTCTGTACATTATTGTATAGGACCTTGACTCATTTAAAGCCCACCCATAGTTGTGGGGGACATTTCCCCTCCCGACCCCACTTCACTATCACCCCCATTAACCCTTTCCCTTCCTCCTTTCCCCCCACTCTAATGCTATGGTGGAACTGACTCCCAGACCTATCCCTGGTCAGCATCCCCACCCCCAGACTTCTCACATCCTGCCAGGAGGAAAGGCTTTTCTGTAAAGGAGTCTTTACATCCTTCTGACACATAATAACTCTGGGAAACAAGACTGGGTGAAGTCCCTCTTCAGCAAAGGACTCAGCTCTCTCAGGCCCTGGCCCTGTCTGAGATCTCATGGGGTTTATGACCTTGAGTCAGCAACACTGCCCTTTGGCCCTCCCCCTGCCTGGGACAGAATCACTGGTGACCATGAAGAGTCTTGGAGGGACCCTTTGGCTTGTCTCTTCATTCCATGGTGAAGAGCCAGCTGACCTTGGTCCAAACTCCTGGAATGGGCTTAGGGTTCTCCCTTATAGGTCCCAAACCAACTTTGAGTCCCTTTGTATCACCCCTCCCCTAGGGTAACAACCTGCTCCAGTCAGGCTGACCGACACCCAAGCCCTCCAACACTCTGCATATTCTCTTGCCTGCATGATTTTGATTTTTCAGTTCTCTTCTGGGAAGACTGCCTTTCCAAATGGTAGCTTAACTTCAAAGTTCAGCTAAAATGCCACCTCTTCCAGAAAGTCTTCCTGCACCACTGCCAATGAGTGCTGATTTTGCCCACCATGGTGAGGGGAGCATGGGGACTGGAATCCAACCTTGAAATCCTCCCCCATCTTTTGAAACTTGTGCTTCCTGCACTGGGCCTCTGACTTGCCTCTCTGCATGGTTTTATTGTTTGAGATTTAAAAATTCAGATTAATCTTCTCAGTTGGTCCCTCTGTGCTGATTTTGCCCAATTGTTTTTTTTAAAGCCATACTTTTGTTTTTACTGCTTTTAAGGCTGTCTTTTCATTGGAGTCGTGTTTTAATGCTTATTATTTCTCATTGATTTTACTTTCTTGTTTAGTGTTTACTATGAAAGAAGGGGTAGAAAATGGCAGGTGGAGGGGAGGTGGGCGCTGGTGCCCTGGGGACTCAGGTGCAGCTGGGCCCCGTGAAGGCAGTGGGGCTGGGAGCAGGGCAGAGCCAGCCTCAGTCCCAGCTGCACCCCTTAGCTGCTTATGATTTCGCCGATCCTGCAAACAGAGATAAAACCCAGCACACTGCGTTGCTGTGAGAATGAACTGGGGGGTGCCTGTAGGGCACCCAGCACAGTGCTTGGGCCACATCAGGCACTCACAAAATGAATAAAAACTCCTCTTCATTTTCATTTCCCAAGCAGAGTCCTCAACTGGCTTTTAAGGAGGCCCCGCTCCTCTGTGAAAGGGCTGCCACTAGCCCTTTCTGTGAATTAGTGAGGATGGCCCTCTGGGCAGACCAGGGCACACTGCTGGGTGGCAAGCAGAGCTTGGCTGGGCAGGGCACTGACTGTACAGCCGTGGGTGGAGACCTCACAGTGACCAGAAGACAGCCAGCCCCATAGTTAACACTCTCCTTTCCTCCAGCCGAGCTGATGAGCATATGAGCCTTGAAGCCAGCCTCAAAGGCAGTTGTCAGGCAAAGGTGTTTGTGTGCAGAATTTTTGGGGTGGGGGCAGGACATGCACCACTCTATTTTTCTGTGTACCTACCTGTGAATGCAAGCTCCTTGAGGTGGGGAACTCCCACTTACTTCTTTATATTTCTCTCCATCGTCTATTTTCTAGCATATGGGAGGTGCACAATGAATGCTTGTCTAATGGGCATGAGCATGAGGGGACCCAGGGAAGCCGAGAAGGGAAGGAAAAATGGCCCATGAAGCCTTCGCCTTTCTGTCTGCAGTCTGTGAGGGGTGGGGCACACCAGCTCATTGTTCTCCTCCTTCAGTCTCAAGTTCACGGACTGTTACGTGGCCTAATTCACTGCAACAGAATTTCTGTCCCAATTGCTAGTGTTCCCTTGCACTCTGACAGTCCTGCAGGTGCAGCACATGGTCCCTCTTGCCATGTACTTTGATACCCTAGTGTCCTGTGGGAAGTTAAGTGCTCCTGCCGAAACAAAACACTGACTTCATCTCATTATTATTCTCTGCTTCAGTGAGCCTTCACTGAGGGCTTACTCAGTGCCAAGAACCCCTCTGGGACAGGGGATTGGAGGACACAGACCTGATCTCAGGGAGCTGACATTTAACACATCAGTTGTGGCCTCAGTCACCTGTGTGGTCACAGTTCACAGGGACTCAAGTCATAGGTTTTGGGAGCAGAAGCAGGGTGTGGTATGGATAAGTTTGGTAAGGCATAGTGGGGGGACAAGGGCTGTGGGACTGATGAGAGGGTGGTAGACTAATCCTTCTTAGTCATGCCCATAGGGTTGTCCATGTCCAGCTTCCATTCAGCCACCTGAATGATTTTCTAAAATGTACATCTGACCACCTCAGGCTCCTACTGTAGCAGCCATTCGAGTGGCCCCTCCCTCATCTACATACATTCCAAGTATATATTAGCAAGACCTGAAGATCCTATTCACCTCACCTCTCAGGCCTCACAATGCACACCTGCTTGGGACTCTCCCGATCATCACCTGTGATTGAATTCCTTACACCTTTGCTTGGGCATTTCCCTCTGTTTGAAATACTCTTGCTTACATCCCTTGTCCCTTGGTTTATTCCTTCTCATTGTTTAGGGCCAATTTCATGTGTCACCTCCAGGTAGCCTTCCTTGCTCCCTCAGGCAGCATTAGAGACACAGTAATCTCCTGGGGATCTTGCTAAGACCCTGCTTCTGATTCAGTGTGTCTGGAATGGGGCCAAAGATTTGCATTTTCTCAGGTGATACTAAGCCAGGACTGCACTTCAAATAACAAAGTCGTCTAGTCTCCTTACTGGGTCTGGTTCAATTTCAAACATCTGGCACAGGACCCCTTACCCTGGTGGGTATCAAGGGCTGCTTTGAGAATCAGATAAATACTTTGGACACTCCGCAAAATGCATGTACACAAATAGTTTTGCATATATCTTCAGAGATTATATTGCACATCCAGGTTGGCAATCCCTCCCCCAGGGCCATCACATAATGCAATGGTTACATGCACAGCCCGAATGGTTACATACGCAGCCCTTGTGTTCAGAAGCCAGCTTTGCCACTTAGCTAGGTGCCCTTTCCAAGCCTTAGTTTCCTCATTAGAAAAGTCACTTAAACATTTGGAACAAGATGATACTAATAGCAACTTTCTCATAGGGTTATTGTGAGGATTAAATGAGAAGGCAAGAAAAGTGCTCAACATGGGGTCTGGTAAACTCTTGATAAATCTTCCTCTTCTTCTTCTCCTTCTAATTAATAATTGATGTGCACGGAGAAGAGCTGCAGTCAGAGGAACTGGGCACCCCAAGGGGCACTCCCTTCTTCCTGACACCTCTCAGAGGGAGCTGGGGACAGAGTGGGCTGTCCCTATCCTTCAGCGAGGACCTTGAGGCTTCAGGAGCTTGTGTCCCAGGGTCACTCAGCTTCTAAGGAGCGGGTTTTGGAGCTCCGCCCCAGAGCTGGTGGTTTTTTCCTGTATTTCCCTGGGTGAAAATAAGCAAATGAAAGCACGAGGCAGTCTTTTTTTTTCCGTATAAAGATATTTAAGTTATTTTTCTACATTTAAGAAAGTGATATTAACTTTAATTTTCATCATTTTCGGCAGTGTAACAAAGCTGCCTGTGAACTTTTCTCAACATATTAGTCGCTTGGGTGGTTAATGATTAGCCATTAATTTTGGTGAAGCTTTCTGAAAAGTGATGGCTCCAAAGAGCCATTTACCTGTTTATTCATACTTTCCACCAAAGACCTATCTTTCTTTACAATAAACCCAATATTAAACACGCAGGCCACTTTATTTACTTTTACAAAGAAACTCTGACCTGTGAAAGCCCCCCTTTTTTTTCACCCCACTTTCAAAACAATTCATTCATGCATTTTAGAAAGTTATGCAAATGAGCTTCCTTGAGTTTAGAGGATTTCTCTGGATTGATTTTGGGATTCTGTATTAATTACCACTACCCAGGCAGAGGGGCTGTCACATAATGGATATATTTAGCAAGAATGACAAGGCTGATAATTATGCACAAGGCGCCTTGGAAAAGGGACTGTTTACTTTGATGTTTAATTTCAGCAGACTTCTTTAGTTTGTTAAACTTAATCAAAAGCAATCAAAATACACTAGTGTGAATTACAGCAAATTAATTTCAAACCAGCGGAAAACATCATGTCTTTCAAATGCGAATTTCGAGCTGGAACTTAGGCATGAACCATTCAAAGCAAGGAAGGGGTGAGTTGTTGAGTGTGCTCTTAATTCAAGAGCTTGAATTAGGGTCTGGGTGATGACTGGACAGGATTCTGTAAGAAACTGTGCTTTCAGGAAAGACGGAGGCCTAGGGATGACTTTCAGTTTGGGGTTTAAGGCAGTTTCTGAGCTGTTCAAAAACCTAATTCTTGCCTTGCTACTATTATCAGTAAAAAACATTTTACTTTTGTTTACTCTGTGCCAAGTTCTGTGTGTATCGTTCCTTCCCTTGAAACTTACCATGGCCTTGTTGAGGTTTTTGAGGTGGTCCAGAGCCAAGGACCAAGAAAGAATTCTTGAAGATGTCTTTGGTGTAAAAAAATGATTTTATTAAAGCATGGGACAGGACCCATGGACAGGAAGAAGAGCTGCACTGGGGTTGTGAAGAGTGACTGGTTATATACTATGAAGTTGGGGTTGTAAAGTCAAAAGGGGGGCCTCCAGAAGGACTTTGATATGCTAAAGAGGACTCCTAAGATAACCTGAGGCCCTGCTATTGTCAAGCTAAAGTTGTTTCCCTCAGGTAAGTCATTAACATTAGAACTGTAGGGGGTTCCTAGAGAAACGTTTTAATCTGCCTGCCTCAAGTATCTGTCAATGGGCTGCAAGTTATAAGAAAATTTGATTTTACCTGCCGTTTCTTTCTTGTCTTTGTTCCCCATATCACTATGGAAGGGTGATGCTTCCAGACTCAGGAAACTGAGTCTATAGGTTTCTGGAGATTAGGCTACTGATAAAATTGCCTTTTTCTTATAATTTACAAAGACATTTGTAATGAAGACCCATGTCCCGTATGACTGTGATCTCTATCAGTTGGCCATTTGTTTTATTTCCTTTCCTTTGTCCTTGGGCCACCAGGAGTGCCTGAGGAATATTACACATAATCACACCTGGGGCGGGGGTTGGGGGTGGTGAGCTAGTTTGCACTTCGTCCTCAGCCTGCCCCATGATCCCTCATAACCTTGAAGTTGGTGTCCCCAGCGAACAGATGAAGACTGTTCCAGGACTCTGAACCAGCCACTCTCTAGATTAATCCTCTGGGGACATGGTGTTTAGTTTCAGCAGACTTCTTTGGTTTGACAACTTAATCAGGAGCAATCAAAATATGCTTATGAACATATAGAAAATTAATTTCAAGCCAATGCAAAAGATTATATTTCCCTACCATGGAGAATCAAATGAGAAAATGGATGTGGAAATATTTTGTAAAATGTGGACCGCTATGCAAATGAACAGTATTAACAGTGACAGAGCAAGTCTAACGAGTATGCAGAGGCCAGTTCTGCAGATGAGGAAGCTATACTCCTCCATCTCGTGAGTCATCATGGGAAACTGGGTTTTATTTTACGAGATTTGTAATTCAATGGGGCCCACTGAGTCATTCAAACATTGATTCACTGAACATGTTTTCTGAGTTTATCTACCAAGACCAAGCTACAAGGAGAGGGACACAGAGTTTCATAAGATGTCACCTTGATCTCTGGGAGCCCACGAGGTAGTGACAGAGATAAACACATAAATTGTTCATGGTAATCCAAGGATCCATGAATAGGACCCAATAAATGATGACACATGTTTGGCACTATTTTAAGGATGGAAACTTTGCCTTACTTAACTAATGCATCCCCAGTTCCTGGCACGCAGATTGGCTACAGAAAGTATGTAATAAATTTCATTGAATGAATGAATTTTAAACAGGTGCTGGATATCAGAGTGGGTATCCAGAGTAGATGGCAGTCAATGGGACTTTGTAAAGTTTTAACTAGTATTTAAGGGTTGGAAGGTTCTGAAGGACACCCCAGGATGAAGGAGCAGTGTGAGGTGCTGCGGTGCCATGTTTCGTTGGATACAGCATTAAATGGGTGTGGCAGGTTGATTGTGACCAGCCTGGGGTGGGCTTTGGTTCCCAGGCTGCAGAGGCTGATGTTTATTCTTCAGGTTTTGGAGGGAGTGCTCTACACTGTGAGGCAGTCTGTCACTCTCTTGACCAGACTGCCGAGGGTTTGAATCTTGGCTCCACTCTTTGCCAACTGGGTTAATTTGGGCAAGTTACCTAAGTTCTCTCCACTGTGATGTCCTCAAGTGTAAACTGGGGATGATAATTGTCTTGTTTTGTGAACTGTTGGGTGTAAAGCATGTAGAACCACGCTCTATACACACTGGGTGACCTGAGTGGGTGCTAGCTGTTATTAATTGGTGTTTGATGGCCCAGGTGGGAATGGGAATCTTAGCTTTGCCACTTGTCAGCTATGTGACCTTGACATAGTGGCTGACACTCTCCAATTCTCATTTTCCTCTTTGTTTTCTTGTTAAAGTTTATTTATTTATTAAATTTTTTAAACATTTATTCATTTTTTTAGAGACAGAGAGAGACAGAGTAGTATTATGCCCAGAATTCGTGATCCCCAAAGACTGCCAGGGAGCCGAGTCCGATGCAAAAGCAAAAGAACCTTTATTCAAGCTAGCTCGAGCTCAATCCCCTACCTGCACCGACACAGCGGTGAGATACCGGGGAGAGAGAGCGAGTTTCAAAAGGACAAAGGTTTTATTGGGGCCTAGGTGCAGTTGGTGAGGTAATGGCTGTGGCCTCAGCCAATTGCTGGGGAAGGGTCGGAATCCTGTTAGGCAGGTGAGCAGGAGGTTACTCAAGGGGAGGAGGTGTGGTCAAGGTGAAGGACACAGAACAAGATGGAGTTGGCCGGCGTAGGCCCACCCTTTCATTCTCCCCTTGTCATGTAGCTTACAGACCCAATCATGGGACCGGCTGCATTTATGGTGACAAGGGGAACACTCTGGGAACCAAGTGTCCCTGGGGTGGCTCTGGGAGGTCTGATTAAGTATTGTCCCTGAGCTGGTGTCTATGATCTGCCAGGTGATGTTTTGGGGGGCGTGGGGACTCACGGCAGCATGAGCAATGACAAGCAGAGTTAACAGAGTTACCAATATTTAAACTTAGCAAGAAGGTTGGGAATAATAGGGGGTGGCCTGCCAAACATGATCTCGTAGGGAGTAAAACCCAGAGTGTAAGGAGTATTCCTAACCTGGTAAAGGGCATACGGTAGGAGAGTCACCCAGTCCCCGCCAGTCTCCATGGTTAATTTGGTAAGGGTCTCTTTTAGGGTTCTATTCATTCCTTCTACCTGTCCTGAGCTCTGGGGCCTATAAGCACAATGTAATTTCCAGTTTGCCCCCACTGCCTTGGCTACTGCCTGCATTACCTGCGAGATAAAAGCTGGTCCATTGTCTGATCCTATCGTGGCAGGAAAACCATACCTGGGTAAGATGTCTTCTAGTAGCTTCTTAGCCACCGTCTGAGCCGTTTCATGCTTGGTTGGGTATGCCTCCACCCAGCCAGAGAAGGTGTCTATAAATACTAAAAGATATTTGTAACCATACTTTCCTGGTTTGACTTCAGTGAAGTCGACTTCCCATTGGGCTCCTGGTCTGGTGCCTCTGAGCCTGGTTCCTTTTTTATTTGATGTGGCTCTTGCATTGGTGAGTTGGCAGGTCTTGCAGGCAGATAAAACTTGCTCTAATATTGAGACTCCAAGCTGGTCTGGCAGCATGAGCTCCTTGTTAGGTGTATACCACCATCCCTTTGTCTCCTGGGCCATGGGGAGTTTCTTGATCTGCTGTAACTCCTCCTGGGAGTATTTGGGCTGGTCTGGTAAAACTGGGTCTCCCAAGTCCGGTAGTTGTTAAGCCGTTTTCTAGCTCCCAGCATCAGTGCCTTGGTGAGGGCTATGAGCTCTGCTTGCTGGGCTGACGTTCCAGAGGGTAGAGCCTCCGCCCATACGGTGTTGTCCGTTTCGGTGACCACCGCTGCACCCACATACCTGTGTCTGTCTTGCACAAAGCTGCTGCCATCAGTGAACCAAGTAATCTTGGCATCAGGGAAGGGCCGGTCGGTCAGGTCCATCCGGAATCCACGTACTTGTTCCAGGATTCCCAAACAGTCATGTAGTGGAGCACCTAGGTCAGGGTCGGGCAGCAGGGTTGCAGGATTGAGGGTTGCACTGGGGTGGAACTGAACTGGTGGAGGGTTGAGTAGGAGGCTCTGGTAATGAGTCATACGTGTGTTGCTCATCCATCTATCAGGAGGCTGTTTCAGGACCCCTTCAATGGTGTGTGTGGTCATGATCCAGATCTCCTGTCCTAGGGTCAGTTTGTCTGCGTCCTTGACTAGGAGTGCTGTCGCCGCAATAATTCTTAGGCATGGTGGCCAGCCGGCAGCCACTGTGTCTAGTTTCTTAGACAGGTAAGCCACCGGGTGGTTCCAGGGGCCTAAGGCTTGAGTTAGAACCCCTTTTGCTATTCCCTTGTGTTTGTCTACAAAGAGGTGGAAGGGCTTCGTAATGTCTGGTAGGCCCAGGGCTGGGGCACTTAGGAGGGCCTTTTTTAACTGATTAAAGGCAGTTTCTTCTTTTTCAGCCCATTTAAATGTTTTCCCCTCTTTGGTAGCTTCATATAGGGGCCTGGCAATCTCAGCAAAACCTGGAACCCAGAGGCGGCAGTAGCTGGCTGATCCTAGGAATTCCCTCACTTCTCTTTGGGAGGTGGGAGTAGGGATCTTTAGTACAGTTTGTTTTCTGGCATCTGATAACCACCACTGTCCACCCTCCAGGATATATCCCAGGTAACTTACCCTCTCCCTGCATATCTGAGCCTTCTTTGCGGATGCCCAGTACCCTAAGGCCCCCCAGGGTAGCCAGCAGGTCCTGGGTCCCTCGCTCACAGTCCTTGGCCATGTCGGCAGCAATCAGGATGTCATCTATGTACTGTAGAAGGGTGAGGCCAGGGTGCTCCCTTCTGTACTCACCCAGGTCCTCGTGTAGTGCCTCGTGGAAGATGGTGGGCAAATTTTTGAATCCCTGAGGTAGCCGTGTCCAGGTGAGTTGCCCACTGTAGCCCTCCTCCAGATCATGCCACTCGAAGGCGAACAAGGGTTGGCTCTGGGGTGCCAGCGGCAGACTGAAGAAGGCGTCCTTTAAATCTAGTACAGTATACCAGACCCTGGAGGGCGCCAAGGAGCTCAAGAGAGTATGTGGGTTGGGAACAGGTGGGTGTATGTCCGTGACCCTCTTATTTACTTCCCAGAAGTCTTGTACCGGTCGGTAGTCATTTGTGTGAGGCTTTTTGACCAGCAGTAAGGGGGTGTTCCAGAGAGACTGGCAAGGAACTAGTACCCCTAGGCTTTGTAGTCTCCAGATGTGTGGCTGGATCCCCTTATGGGCCTCCTGAGACATGGGGTATTGTTTGATCCTTACCGGACTCTCTCCTGGCTTGAGCTCTACCAGGACCAGGGTCCTGTGAGCAGCTAGTCCTAACCCCCCCCCCCCCCCCGTCTCTGCCCAAACCGAGGGGAATTCTTGTAGCCATCTGTCTATATTATTCTCTCTCGGGAACGCCTCCTGGTGGAGGCGGTATTGATCCTCCAGTTTCATGGTCAGGACCTGGATGGGGTGGCCCTTGCCATCGGTGACCTGAGGCCCCCCCCTTGTCTGAAAGTTATCTGAGCTCCAATCTTGTTCAGTAAGTCCTGTCCTAACAGCGGGTAGGGGCATTCTGGTATTACCATAAAGGAGTGGGATATCCGTCCCGTCCCCAAATCTACCGTTCTTCGGGTAATCCATGAATACTGGCTCATACCAGTTGCCCCTTGTACCCAGGACTTCTTGCTGGCTAGTTTTCCTTGTGGGGTGCGGAGGACCGAATACTGTGCTCCGGTGTCGACAAGGAAGTCAACAGGGGTCCCCTCCACTTTAAGAGTTACCCTGGGTTCGGGGAGAGGGTCCGAACCCTGACTCCCCTAATCACTTAGTTCATCTAGCTCTAGGACTTTTACTCGATCAGTCTTGCTTCCCTTCCCGTTGGCCTTTTTCAGACACTCTCGGGCCCAATGCCCTATCTCCTTGCAGTATGCGCACTGATCTTTCTGCAGCCTCTGCTTCCCCCCTTGGTGGTTCCTTTATCTTTTCTTGCGTCGTCTGCCAGCTGCCGGAGATGGCGGTCTCATTCCTCGGGGAAGTCAGCAGTGGTAGCTAGTAGTATTCTGGCCAGGTCTCGAGTCTGCTTACTGCTGACAGCCGCCATGGCGCGAGCCTGCTTGTTCTCAGGAGGCTCCCGGTTATTATATACCTTTTTGGCTACCACCAGTAAGTCCTGCAGACTTTTTTCTCCTAGTCTATCTATTTTCTGTAATTTTCTCCTAATGTCTATGGCCGATTGGTTTACAAAGGCCATGATAACAGCTGCCTTGCTTTCTGGAGCCTCTGGATCCATGAGGGTATAGGTATAGAATGCCTCCATGATCCGTTCTAAAAAGGCAGCTGGAGATTCATATTTTCCCTGTTGCACATTTCCTACTTTGGCCAAATTGGTTGGCTTTCTAGCAGCCATTCGGAGACCCCCCATTAGAGTCTGGCGGTAGACCTGGAGACTCTCCTTACCTTCTGCTGTGTTGAAATCCCACTGGGGCCGAGTTAAGGGGAAGGAGGCATCTATCTGAGCCTGGTTGGTGGTGGGATTCCTGTCTGCACCCGGAACTAGTTTTCAGGCCCCATTGAGGATTCGTGAACAAGACCTGCAAAAGCTGCTGGCAATCGTCCCACGTGGGCTGATGGGTAAAAAGAACAGAGTCTAATAAATCAATAAGCCCTGCTGGTTTCTTGGAAAACTTAGGATTCTGAGCTTTCCAATTGTAGAGGTCAGTAGTGGTGAAAGGCCAATAGTGATGGGGCTGATTCCCCTCTGTGTCTGGGGGTCCGGTGGCTTGCAGGGGCAGAATAGTGGAGTCAGCGGTGGAGGTGGATTGCTCCCTCTGATCCCTTTGTCTGGTAAAGGGTGGGCTTCCCACTGGAGAGTTTCCGCCTCCCGCTCTGGGAACAGCGTCTGCCTCCCCCGGAGGGGGAGGATGGTGTTCTTCCGGCATCCTAGAGGGGTTATATGGGGGGAGGAAAAATTAATTCTTCTTCAGTCCCCCCTTGTAGGACAGGGTAGAGGGGTGCTGAAGGCTGGGTAAGACCTTTCTTGTTTTCCTTCTTCTTTGTCCCCTGCAAAGCAAGAATGGGTTTTGGCTCCAGAGGGAGTGGGGCTAGGAAGGGCTTAAGCCAAGAGGGTGGGTAGAGGGGTAGTCTGAGTCTGTCCCATAACGTCCATCCAGTAAGTCCACAGAACAAAACAGAGAAACACAGAAACAGACAGAGGGCCCTTAGAAAGTCTTCCAACTCCATGGAAGCAAAACTGAAAGCTAGCTTAGACCTTTGAGGGGATTCCACGTCTCTCCAAAACTGATGAGGGGATTCCACGTCCCTCCAGAAGGGAGGATCGGAATGTCTTCTGAAACTCCCGGCCCCTGGTCCTCCAGTGCGTCCGCTTAGACCACGTCGGGCACTACCAGAATTTCAGAAATGAGCTCACACAGAAAAAAGATGGAACGAACAGACACTAACCGTGTCTCCATGTAGGGGGTCCCTTGGGGGTCAGGCTCTCCATGTCGGGGGTCCCTTGGGGGTCTTGGGGATCCTGGACGAGCCCCCAAATGTTATGCCCAGAATTCGTGATCCCCAAAGACCGCCAGGGAGCCGAGTCCGATGCAAAAGCAAAAGAGCCTTTATTCGAGCTAGCTCAAGCTCAATACCCTACCTGCACTGACGCAGTGGTGAGATACCAGGGGAGAGAGAGCGAGTTTCAAAAGGACAAAGGTTTTATTGGGGCCTAGGGGCAGTTGGTGAGGTAATGGCTGTGGCCTCAGCCGATTGGCTGGGGAAGGGTCGGAGTCCTGTTAGGCAGGTGAGCGGGAGGTTACCCAAGGGGAGGAGGCGTGGTCAAAGTGAAGGACACAGAACAAGATGGAGTCGGCCTGTGTAGGCCCGCCCTTTCAGGTAGCAGGGAGTCATAGAATCTGGAGCAGTCTCCAGGCTCTCAGCTGTCGGCACAGACCCAGATGTGGGGCTGGAACCCATGAACTGTGAGATCATGATCTGAGCTGAAGTCAGATGCTTAACTGACTGAGCCACCCAGGCACCCCAAAAGTTTATTTATTTATTTTTGAGAGAGAGAGAGAGAGAGAGAGAGAGAGAGAGAGCGCACAGGGAAGGGGGGGGTAGAGAGAGAGAGAGAGAGAGAGAGAGAGAATCCCAAGCAGGCTCTGTGCGGCCATTGTGGAGCCCAATGTGGGGCTTGAACTCACAAACTGTGAGATCATGACCTGAGTCAAAGTCAGATGCTTAACCGACTGAGCCGCCCAGGTGCCCCTTCATTTTCTTCTTTGTAAGTGGGGTAATAGAAGTGGACCTGCCAGGGGTGAGGGTAAGATAACATGTGCATTTTACATAGTACCTCCTGAGAGCAACTCAGAGCAGACCATGGCCTGAGCAGACCATGGCCTGGGTCAGGAAGATGCCCCCACAATGAGAAGAAGGTTGGATGAAACATGAGCAGTGGGACCTGCTTAGAGGCCATTGCAGCTGTCAGTATGAGAGACAGTGAGCTAAGCTTCTGTGAAGCCAGAACTGAAGCAGTTCCTCAGGCCACAGTGAGAAAAGGGGAAAATGGATTTGAGAGACTTGCCTGTTGGGTGGGGAGGCTCACAGGAGGGAAGAGAAGAGGCCAGTGAGGTCCCCCCCTGACTCCTGGCAGTCTGTGTGCACATGGACTGTGGTGAAGAGCCGGGAGAAGGTTTGGGGATGCACAGAGATTATGAGCTTACTGCTGAAGCAGATGTGTCGTTGGGAGGGCCTCTGAGCAGAGAATGTGTATACTAATCACATTTTGGCAGAGTCTGCATTTTTAGAGAGATGAACTTACCCATGCTATTCTTTTAACAAATTATGGTGAACATCACTAAAGATTAGGGAAATGCAAATCAAAACCACAATGAGCTATCACTTCACACCTGTCAGAATGGCTAGTATTAAAAACACAAGAAACAAGTGTTGGCATGGATGTGGAGAAAAAGGAACCATTGTGCACTGCTGGTGGGAATGCAAACTGGTGCAGCCACTGTGGAAAACAGTATGGAGGTTCCTCAAAAACTTAAAAATAGAACTACCATATGCACTAATAATTCCACTACTGGGTATTTACCCAACGAAAATGGAAACACTAATTTGAAAGATATATGTACCACTATGTTTATAGCAGCATTATTTATAATAGCCAAGATATGGAAGCGACCCAAGTGTTCACTGATAAAGGAATGGATAAAGAAGATGTGGTGTACGCACACACACACACACACACATACACACACACACACACACACACCCCAAAATGTTACTCAGCCATGAAAAGAATGAAATCTTGCCATTTGCAACAACATGGATGGATCTAGAGAGTATGATGCTAAGTGAAATAAGTCAGTCAGAGAAAGACAAATACCACATGATTTAATTCATAAGTGGAATTTAAGAAACAAAACAAATGAACAAAGAAAAAGAAAGAAGCAAAAAAGCCAGACTCATAAATATAGAAAATAAACTGGTGTTTGCTAGAGGGGAGGTAAGTGGGGGGATGGGTGAAACAGGTGAAGGGGATTAAGAGTACACTTATCATGATGAGCACTGAGTAATGTATAGAATTGTTGAATCACTATATCATATACCTGAAACTAATATAACATTACATGCTAACTACACTGGGATTTAAAAATTATGGCAAAATATACATAACATAAAATTTACTAACCATTTTAAAGCAGACAGTTCAGTGCATTAAGCACATCCACATTGTTGTGCAACCATCAGCATCAGCCCTCTCCAGAACTTTCTATCTTCCCAAACTGAAACTCTGTACCCATTGAACACTAACTCCCCATTCCTCCACCTCCCAGTTCCTGGCATCTCCCATTCTACTTTCTGTCTCTATGAATTTGACTGCTCTAGGAGCCTCATGTAAATGAAGTCCTAGAATATTTGTCCTTTTGTGACTGGTTTATTTCACTTAGCCTATGTCTTCAAGGATCATCCATATTGTAGCATGTGTTCAAATCTCCTCCCTTCTAAAGGTTGAATAATATTCTATTGTATACATCAACCACATTTTGTTTATCTACTCATCTGTCAATGGATATTTGGGTGGCTTCCACCTTTTGGTTACTGTTGCTATGAACATGGGCATACAAATACCTACTCATATCCTTGCCTTCAGTTCTTTTGTGTATATATTTAGAAGTGGAATTGCTGGATCACATTGTAAATACATGTTTAATTTTTTTAAAAACCACTATTTGGTTTTTCATAGCAGTTACATCATTTTGCATTCCAACCAGCAATGCACAAGGGTTTGATTTCTCCACATCCTCACCAAGATGTTACTTGTTATATTTTGTTTTGTTTTTCTCACTAAACTTTTGTTTTAATGGGGCTCAAAAATCTGTGACAGATTTTTGGTCAAGTTGTTTCCATTAAAAAGTACTGATTTAAAAAACTAATAACTTAAATTGCCACACACACACACACAAACACCATTCTCCTTTTCTTCTGGAGGTTTTAGATGCACTGTTATCATTAACCAGTCTTTTACTATTAAACTTAAGTGGTCAATTGACACAAATAGTTCTGAGACCATTCTTTTACCACTGATTAAAACTGAGGAGGCAGGTATTGGGAATAATACTCATTTAGGTTTCTGAGCTTTCTAGTAACCTTGCCAGCTTCAGCTGCCTTTTTGTCCACTGCTTTGATGACACCTACAGCAACCGTCTGTCTCATGTCATGAACAGCAAAATGGCTCAGAGGAGGATAGTCAGAGAAGCTCTCAACACACATGGGCTTGCCAAGAACCATATCAACGATGGCAGCACCACCAGATTTCAAGGACTTGTGGCCATCTTCCAGCTTCTTCCCAGGGTGATGATCAATCTCCTTCAGCTCAGCAAATTTGTGAGCAGTGTGAGTATAGGTGCATATGCAGCACTGATTTCGCCTGGATAGTTGAGGATAATCACCTGAGCTGTGAAGCCAGCTGCTTCTATTGGTGGGTCATTTTTGCTGTTACCAGCCACAGTACCAAGACAAACATTTTTGACAGACACGTTGTTGACCTTGAAGCCTACACTGTACCCAGGAAGAGCTTAACTTAAAGCCTCGTGGTGCACTTCAACAAACTTTGCTTCAGTTGTAACACTGACTAAAGCAAAGGTGGCCACCATGCCAGGTTTGAGAATACCAGTCTCCACTTGGCCCCCAGGGACAGTACCAATATCACCAATTTTATGGACATCCTGGAGGGGCAAAGTCTCCTCAGTTGGACGAGTTGGTGGCAGGATGCAATCCAGAGCTTCAAGCAGTGTGGTTCCACCGGTATTTCCATTTTTATGGGGGACTTTCCATCCCTTGAACCAGGGCAAGTCAGCATTTGGCATATTGTCACCATTCCAACCAAAAAGTGGCACAAGTGCTACTATGTTGGTTGTAGCCAATTTTCCTAATGTAGGTGCTGACTGCCTTAACGATTTCCTCGTATCTTTTATGGCTGTATGGTGGCTCAGTGGAATCCATTTTGTTAACACCAATAATTAGTTTCACACTCATGTGTAAGCCAGAAAGGCATGCTCACAGGTCTGCCCCTGTGTGGAGACACATGCTTCAAATTCACACCAGCAGCAACAGGACAGCATGGTCAGCCTGAGATGTGCCTGTAATCACGTTTTTGATAAAGTCTCTGTGTCTTCCTGGCATCAGTGATGGTCACATAAAACCTGCTGGTCTTGAATCTCCACAGGGCAATATCAATGGTGACACCACGTTCATGTGCAGCTTTCAAGACGCAGGCATACTTGAAGGAGTCTTTCCCATGTCAGCAGCCTCATTCTCAAAATTTTCAGTAGTTCTTTTGTCAATCCCACCACATTCATAGATCACATAGCCAGTAGTGGTAGACTTGCCCGAGTCTACGTGTCCAATGATGGGGATGTTGATAGGAGTTTTTACCTTTCTCATTTTGATTTAGTTTTAGTGGTGGTTTTCATGACACCTGTGTTCTTGTGGCCAATTAGTTATGAAAAAGACTGTTTTGTTTTGTTTTTAATAATAGCCATCCAAATGGTGTGAAGTGATTTCTCATTGGTTTTGATTTACATTTCTCTAATGATTAGTGGTGTTGAGAATCCTTCCTTGTACTTATGGGCTATTTGTATATCTTCTTTGGAGAAATGTCTATTTGAGTCCTTTGTCCATGTTTTGAATAGGGTTGTTTGTTTTTTGTTGTTGAGGTGTAGGAGTTCTTTATATATTCTGTACATTAGTCCCTTATCTGGTAATTTGCAAATATTATCTCTCATTCTGTGGGTTGCCCTTTTACTCTCTTAATAATGCCCTTTGATAACATTACATTTCTTAGGTTTGAGGAAGGCTAAATTAAAACTTGTTGCCAATGTTTTTTGTGTCATATGTTACTTCTTGTACCATGTTACTTCTTGTATCATATAAGAAAGAGTCAGATTGTTATGCTAAGCTTCTGGGATAATGTTGCAACTATATGTTTGAGAAAATCTACTTTATTATTCTGTTGGGTTAATTACTAGGCATATGGATGTACAATGCCAAGCTTTAGATCCTTGTAGCTTCCCTTTTGAATTTTCTTATGTGTATCAGTGATACCATTAATCTTCTGGTTCCTAGGCCTGAAAGTACTCATTCTTGACTCCCTCTCCCTCTCTCTTCATTGGCAGCTATAGAAACTGGGAAATTGTTTCCCTTATCCTCCTGGGTAGCTAGACTACATTTCGCAGTCTTCCAGCAGGTGCATGAATGAGCTCTGGCCAAAAAAACACGGGCAGGGGTATGTTAACTACCTTCTGGGCTGGCAGTAAAAGCTTCTATAAAACTCTTCATGCTGTCTCTGTTCCCTCATCTTCCTGCCATATGTGGAGTGGAGACACATCCAGTGGAGGACAATGTGGACTATGTTGGAACCACAAGGTAGAAGGGACATGGGTCCCTGAATGACTGCATGGATCAAGTCTCTCCATTCACCCACATCATACCGTGATGTGAGTGAGAAATAAACCTTTGGTGTTAAGCCATTTAGATTCTGTGGGTTTTGTTACAGTAGCTGGCCTGTAAAGATAGATCCTCCAACCATTCCAAAGTCCTGTCAAGGTTATCTTCATAATGTGTCTTCCTGTCCCCTCCTTCCCACACCTATTTAGACTTAGTCTTGTTGCTGCTCCCCTCACCCCTAAACTACTAGAATGGTTTATTCACTGGATTACCTGGTTCTAATCTTTTCTCCTCTAGTTCACTATTCACATGCACAGAAAATAAATATATCTAAGAAGATAAATGTTTTATATGCTTTTGTTTATAGACCTGTCTTATACAGGGTCTTTCCCCATAGGATGCCTTCTTTCCTCTCCTACCCTCATCCATGGAAGACTAATTGTCCTTCATGCATTCAGGCTTACTTTTTCTTTCATTCTTTCATTGTTTTTTTTTTCTTTCTTTTTGTCTCTCTTTATCCCTTCCTTCCTCCCTCCCTCCCTCCCTCCCTCCCTTTCTTCTTTCCTTCCTCTCTCTCTGTCTCTTTCTTTCTTTTTAAATCTTCATTCCATGTATTCTTCCTCTTATCTCCTTATCTAAGGCTTAACCATCCTTCAAGTTCAAGTGTTTTCCCTCCTCCAGGAAGCCTTCTGTGAATTCCTGTCTTACTCTCTGTCTCATACCTTTGGTACTAGATATATATTACTCTTTATACATATAGTTCCATGCTTAATGAATGTCTTCAGCCAAACCAGAGATTCTTCACTTTGGGTTCATCAACAGGATATGTGAATCCCTGAAATTATATCCCAAATTCTGTGTATGCACATGTGTGTATTGTGTTGTTTTGAAGCAGGACTGAACTCACTGACTTCACACGTCCCTTGCAGCATTGCAAGTCCATGACTCTGGGCTATCCATTGTCCCTAGAAAACAATTCATGGGAGCAGAAACAGGTATGACTCCTCAGAGGTGAGAAAAGCTTGGGTGAAGCCTCACATAGGAAGCCTTTGTACTCTTTCTCCTTTAACAGGGACCACTGCCTGCCACCTGCCAGGAAGAGGGGTCAGGAACTCCTGCTATGGAGTGACTCCTGTCCCTCACACAGCCTCATACTAGCCTAGTTCCTTTCAGTTCACACAAGGCAGGTGGTTTGTGGAGTTGACCAGAATAGGTCAGGGTCTCTCTGGCTTACTTTACCCACCTTAGAGCTCAGGGGTGGGAGGGCTAGTTCTTGTCAGATGCTGGGGCAGGGGAAGACCTCCCCTGTCCTGGTCATTTCCCTGAGATAATTCCATGCTAGCCAGCAGCCTGTCTTTCCCTGGGTTCATCTCCATACTTGTAAGATTTGTCTCCTGTCTAAGGTCCCATGTTCTAGGCCTGGTGGCCTTTGACACTCACCCTTCCCGAGGTAGCCCTGGCACAGCCCCCCGGATCTGTCTCCTCTGCAGTTCTTACTGTTTGCTCAGCATCCAATCCTGGCAGCCAGCAGAGCGCCTCACTAGCTTTCCCTCTACAGCTCTTTGAATGTTTAATACATTCTTAATTAAAAGCTGGGCACCTCATCTACTTCTGTCAATTGCTTCTCTGTCGTGAAGAAAAGAGGCCTACAGGAGGTAAATGTCAGCCCTGCACCCCGCCCTCATTTAACACTCACAACTACACACCTGTATGTGTGTATGTGCATGCGTGCGCATGCACACACACACACACACACACACACACACACACACACAGAGCAATAGGACTCGGTACTCTATTTACATAATACTATTGACATTTTGAGGCTAAAATTATGTATGCTACTTTAATTTGCTGTTAAATTAAATTATGAATGTTTGGAACGTAGTAATTTCTTTTGTTCTATGAACAGATTGTTTTATATATCTGCCTATATTACCAAGTTATTAATTTAATGATTTCATAATAGCAGCTCATTCCTCTGGGTAATATAAAGGCTGAAGTGCATGCTCCATACAGCACAGGCAGACGCTGCTTGCCCTACATGAATTGAAGGTTTTAGGAATAAAGATATTAGTTTTGGCAGAATGTTTAAGTGTGCATAGGAAAACCGGAGGGATGTGTCAGGTCAGCTCTAGCTTCCCAATCTCGTTTTAAAAAGGCAGGACATGGTCCATTGCCCATGAGACCAAATGAAAAATAATTTTCTTAAATAAAGTCAAGCACCTGGCTGATGGTTGGTGAGTCTGAGAGCTGCTGCCTGCCTGTTCACTCTCGTAGCCCTGGACCCAGTGCAGCTTTTCCTGCAACCTTTCCTCTTGCAGGTCTGTGGAGCTCTTACCCCATCAGCCACCTGGCAATGTGCTGCCATGGTGACAGAACATTGGCTCGATCATCCTAGTCCTTGCTGGCATCCAACTCTCTTGTGAGCAAAGGGCAAAAGGGCCAGGTGCAGTATGGTGAGGGGAATGAACATGGAGTCTGGATTCTGAGGAGACTTCCTCCATCCCTGGGACTTGCAGCTTGGGCTCTCTGAGCCCCAGTTCCCTGCTCAATAAAATGGGGGCACTGAGATCACCTACCCAACCGATTTTGCAGGAGTTGTGTGGTTCAAACAATGAAGGAGATGAGGAAGAGGAAATGCTTTGTAATCAGGAATGGAGAGGGCTCTTTGGGGGCTGCAGTTGTGTGGGTTGTGGGCAGGTACCACTAATTACTACACATAATGATAGAGTGACAGTCTTCATAATTTCCCATATAGCCTTGGGGGACTCACTGCTTATTGCTTTCTGGGCTTCAGTTCCTTCGGTTGATATCTGAGATTTGAGCTAGGTGTTTCCAAGGTCCTCCCACTCCTGGCAGTTTTGGACTCTATGATTTTTCAGGAGAAACCACCAAAATGTTTCATTTTAGCTGGGAAGCCAATAATGACAGTAGAGACTTACAAGGACTCCCAGCACATCCAGTGGTTCAATAAACATTGAGCACCTCTAACTTAACAACAACTGATTTAGAGCTGTAGATACAATGGTCCCCAAAACTAGGCATCAAGGTGGTGGTCTAATGGGAATCAGACACCTACACAGGTGTTTGGGTTACCCCGTGGTGATGGGGGCACACACCCATCCCAGACTGGGGCCAGGAAAGGTGTCAGGAAGCTTAGGCTAAGATCTCAACGTTGACTATGGGTCAGCCATGTATAGAGGAGGTGGGGGTGGGAATGGCAGAGATGTTTCCAGAAGAAGTAGAAGCACATGAGAGATGTAGGAGAGTAAAACACAGTCTGGCTGAGCTGTCCAGCCTGGGATCATGGGGAGAGTAGTGAGGTGCCAGGCTTGGAGGGATCAGCAGGGGCCATATGTGGTAGACATTGAGAGTCTCATCAGGCAAAAGGCAACTGGGGAGCCATTGAAGGAGGAAAGCATCAGATCAGGGCTGTAGAAGGAAGGAAGACATGGCTGCTGTGGGGAGAACAGTTTGGAAGAGGGACAGACTGGAGGCGAGGAGGCCAGGTAGGAGACTGTTGCAGTAATCAAGGTGGCAGACAATGAGGGCTTGACTTAGGTAGTGCAGTGCAGTGGGGAAAAGTGCATAGATGTGGGAGGTGCTCAGAAGGTAGAATGGATAATGGGGATCCTGTTGGTTAGACGAAGACAAAGTAGAGAGCTGCTGTAGAGGTACAGCTAACAAACGTCTTTGCCGTGGCCCTTGGCTCTTCGGTTTCAACCCTTTCTGCCTCTTCCATCATTTCTCAAAAGGGAACGCTGATGTCAACTTCTCCTCCCACAGCCGACACACAGGGGCACAGGTGTAAACCCATTTATTCGGATGTGCATAGACACACACACAGGTCTAGCTGCTCTGTGTGCTCAGTAGGGTAGGTAAAAAATACTTCTCTGCAGAGCTGACAGATTGCCAAGTCAAAAACAATGTCACTGCTGACACTTTCTTTACTGGTTTTTTTCTTTTTTTTTGTCTCTGCATGTCACCTCTATGAAATATTCCTGATTTCCTCAAGAAAAAAAATGAATTCCTTTGTTCTGTGCTTTGTCTATAGCTTTTGTTATTGTCTCTGTTTTCATGTTAGTTTCAGGCACAGTAGTGCATCTTCATCATTTCTGGATTCCTAGTGCCTAGTACCATGTCAGGCATGGCTACAATCATCACTTGTTTTCTAAGTTTATCTATTTTTGAGAGACAGAGAGAGACAGAGTGTGAGCAGGGGAGCAGCAGAGAGAGAGGGAGACACAGAATTTGAAGCAGGCTCCAGGCTCTGAGCTGTCAACACAGAGCCCGATGCAGGGTTTGAACCCACAAATGGGAGCTCATGACCTGAGTTGAAGTCATACACTGAACTGACTGAGCTACCCAGGCACCTCTACAATCATCACTTTTGGATGACTGATAAGTCAGTGGACCCCAAGGGCACTGGATCTGATCCCTCATGAAGGGAATTTTGGGTTACTCTTACCAAATTGCCTCAGAAAAAGTCTGGAATTGGGGCACCTGGGTGGCTCAGTTGGTTAATGGTCAGACTTTGGCTCAGGTCATTATCTTACAGTTTGTGGGCTTGAGCCCCATTTCAGGCTCTGTGCTGACAGCTCAGAGCTTGGAGCCTTTTTTGGATTCTGTGTCTCCCTCTCTCTCTGCCCTTCCCCCACTCTTGCTCTCTCTCTCTCTCTCTCTCTCTCTCTCTGTCTCTCTTTCAAAAATAAATAATAAAACATTAAAAAAAGTAAGAAATTAAAAAAAAAAAAGAAAAAGTCTGGATCTCCTGTCTTGAGCTGTGAGACACTAAGGCACCAGAATCTGTTACTAAGCATCCTCCTCAACTGTAGAAGTGCCAAAGCCAGACCACTTTGGGGTCACAGGGAAGAGTTCCAAAATGGTTGATTTGTAAATGTAAACAGATGTTGGCTCACTTGTTATTTGGAGGTGGGAAAGATTGAGACATAAAGGGAAAGAGAGAAGGAGGTTTGCCTAGGCTTAGGTGGGAGAGGGTAGGAGCTATAAAAGAGGGAAGGGATGCCTGCTCAGGCACAAGATGGAGAGATAATTAAGATTAAAAAGGGCAGGGAGGGTGACAAGGACTATGTGGAAGAGCTCAGGGTAAGCTAAGAGCCAGGGCTGGAATGGAAGATGAGCAGTTGACAGTGATTTGTCCCAAGCACATAAGGGGAGGAAATCAGTATAGGATTTGTCAACTAGAATTCAGGAGGACAACTCTTTGGGACATCAGGGGAGACAGAGAACAGGAGAGAGCTTGCACTGAAGCATCCATAAGGACCAGATGTGATTGTTTTGTTAATGGTTGTGTACGTATGCCTGAGGTTGGCACTTCATAGGTGATCAATGAAAGTGGGTGAATTCTGGGTGCTGTCTTTGAGAACCATGCAGACAGAGGTGGAGGAAAGAAGGATGCCAGAGGGTGGGAGTAGTGTGCAGTCCCCTGGATCTGGATCTCAGGACTGGCCTATTGGAAAAGGAGGGTATAGGCAGATTCATGGTCCTGGGTTGCATTTCAAGACATTTCCAGCTGGATTGCAAGAATCATCTGCCAGTGGTAAATTATTGCCTTTGCACTAAGCATTGTGGACTGAGACAATGATGGTTCACAGGCCCTTAGAGGAAGGGCACTAGGCAGGAATTGGGGTCAAGGCTGTGGATCAGGGTTTCCTAAAGAAGGAGGTAGGAGTGGAGTGGTCTCCAGGGAAGTGCATGGGGAGCCTTGATTTTTAATGCAAAATGTAGAGTTTTTGTGCTACACAAAAAGACCACCTTTGTGGATAAGAATGGAGGTGAGGGGTAGGTTATGGTAGAACACCCTATATCTAGGGTGAAGAGTGTCTGCCTTTCCACAGTCTCCAAAGAAAAATCCTGGAGACTTGTGGAGGCCATTTGGAGCACTTCAAAGTCTGGAGCCTTGGGCTATTTAATGTTTCCAGCAATGAACTAGATGATGAAACAGAGCACGCTCATTAATTTCATAGATGACACCCTGCTGAGGCTGGAGGGGCACCTTGGAGGATTGGATTAGAATTCAAATTGACTCCAGTAGGTCTTAGAGATTGGTCAGAAACCAACCAGATGAGATTCTGAAAGGACAAGGGCAAAGCGAGAAAAGGCAGTTACATGAATGGTTTGCTGCATCCCAACTCTGCCTGAAACCCGAAAACTTTCTTGGCCTCCCTGCCTGATTCATCACGGCTGATGTGTGTACACAGCTGGCAATGAACTTGCACTGTTCTCTCTTTTGAGTCTTGTGATAACCCTCTGAGAGAGGAATGGCTATGAGTAAGTTCATGGGGGTTCAGAGATGTTAAAAAATCTGCCCAAGGCCACACAGCTGATAGGTGTCAAAGCCAGATGCAAATTGCATTAGCACTTTACAGAACTCATCCAACACTTACCTCAGAGCTCTACAGTGTCATCTGATCCTCGACCTCATTCTGAGCTAACATCCCTTGATCCTTCCCCTTGCTCCCAGGACAGCCCCCATTCCCTCTCCAGCATCTTATTCTTTGATCAGCCAAGATCCTGGGGTGCATCAGTTCAACCCAATTCTTATCAGTGCCCATACTTATCAAAAACTTGGATTCATTCCCGTTGGACGAGACCCACTCTGTTGACCCACTTTGTGTCAATCCAACTATGCTCACCTGGCTTGCTGAGAGGGCTTGGAGGGAATTGAATTTCTGGGTGGGTGGAGACACTACAGATGCACCTGCCAGGCCCTCAGTTCTGCTTGGCAACAGCCTTTATGTATCTCTGGTCAGTTCATTCTCCTCAAGGTCCTCACCTCATTACTGGCGCATTTATTATTGTGATGATTCTATTCAAGAAAAGATGGGGGTCATTTGGCATAAACTCCCCCAGCTCCCTCTTCTCATTATCTTCCAACCCATCCAAGTGTGCATCAACCTTCACCTTCCGTCCTCTTGGCTCAGGGCAAGGAATGGTTTTTCTGTCCGCTCATCTTTGCTGTGCCCCCAGCCTTCCCCATGTCATGCACTCCTCCAGGCACCCTGCTTTGCAGTTTCCTTTCTCCCGGTCCTTAACCATGCTCCAGCTGGGGCCAACTTATAACACTCCCCATAGATGGGAAGGTGGGGGTGGAGTGGGGGGTGAAGATCGTAGATATCTGCTGCTGTGGTGCCAGTGATGTTCTGGTTCTCGGGTTACATGAGTGTTTGTGGGCACTTTAAATATATGCTATCACAAGTAGCCACTATTATATAATTTAAACAATGAAATTTGATAAGAATAGTTCTCCTTCCCCCAGGCTATAGCACCTTGTTCTTTTTAGTGAAGTTCCTGGAAGACCATCTAGCTTATCTCCGACTTCATTTCTTGTTTCCTCTTTAAACTACCATTCTTCTGACAAAAGTCTCTTGTGACCACTCATGTCTCTGTGCAGCCCACACCTTGCCTGGCTTCCTGTTGTGTTAATTAATTAGCCGCTCATCTTCTGAAACTCCTTAGACCCCAGCCATTGCTCTGTCCTGGTTCTGTCTCCCCTGAGCTTGGTGCCCAGTATCTCCTAGTATCTTTGCTGGCTCCTCTTTTTCTGCTGAGTGTATTCATGTCTGTAATCTTCCAGAGTCCTGTCTCAGCGTCTTCCTTCCCTTTCCTTTTTTTTCTTAAATGGTTATTTATTTTGGCGAGAGAGGAGGGTGATGGGACAGGGGATCTGAAGTGGGCTCTGTGCTGATAGCAGAGGGCCTGATGCAGGGCTCAAACCCATGAACCACGAGTTCATGACCTGAGCTGAAGTCAGACGCTTAACAGACTGAGCCACCCAGGCACCCCCTTCCTTCCCTTTCTTTCCACCCCTTCACCAGACCACGGTTCTCTCATGGCTTCACCTCCACTCACTTGCACACATATCTGGTGGCCACATGGTCTCTCTTGCACCACAAGCCTTACCTAAACCACTATCAGGTAGCTCCCTCCATTTCTTCCCCTCCCACCCAACCTGCACCTGACTGGATCCATTTTATTACCACATTCAGCTTGCCATCCTGCTGGGTGCCAGCCCCTAGGAGTTAGACTCCTCCATCTTTCTCACTTTCCTCACATCAAATTGAGGGCTGACTTCCTCCCCAGAGTCATGGTCTCTGTTCATGGTCACAGTTTCCTAATTGATCCCCCTGTCCTAGCCTTCCTCCTATTAGTGCAAGGCTGATCTTGCCAACATGTAGAAATTACCATGTTAATCCCCTGCTTAAATCCTGAATTTCCTCCCTTTTGCCTACAAGCCTGAGTCCAGATTCCCTAGCTCACGCTCCCCTAACCTGATGCCATCTGCCTCTTTGGTGACAATTCCTGCCTTTGCTATACTTGGCTGCTTACAGGTCCCAAGGACGCCATACTCTTCAACCACTGTGCCTTTGCACATGTTGTGCACGTGGCTCAAATGCCCTTCCCCTCATTTGCTACCTGGAAGTGTTACTGAAGCCCTCTCGCTTCCCACTGGGGGCAGCAGCACCATGAAGGGATTAAATGTGATGATCCTGGAGACACGATGCCAGGGCTCAGATCCTGGTTTCTCCCTTTCCAGTGCTATGACTTGGGTCACATACCCTGAGCTCACTCTTCTTTTCTATAAAGTGGAAATGAGGAAAGTGTCTACTGTGTAGGATAGTTGTGACGATTAACTGATCCCTGTGTTAAGTACCTGTCCTTGTGCTCAGTGAACAGAAATCCGTACTTCTTACTGGCCCTTAGTAATGCTGGAGGGGTCCTGTTTGCCCTCTAAGATATAAGTCTGATGCTATCTGCTCTGTGCTCCCTGACCTTCCAGATTTAATTTTACCACTTGTTGATCCTGAGAATGCAATTATGACTGTCTCTCTCAATACACTGTACATTCTTCATGTTGTAGTCCCCAGAGTCTGAGACTAATGTTAGATGAACCTCTCGCTCATGTCTCAAAGAGGCTTAGTTATGTAAGGGCTACTGTGATTTTGGACAAATTATCTGATCCAGTTTACTTGTGTACAGACTGAGGCTACTGTGGAAGAGATGTTGGATTGTGAAAGGGAGCTCTTAAATTGGAAGCAAAGTTCATCTGTGAGCCTAAATCCCTAAAGTGACCGGGATGGAATAGCTAGAAATCAGGACTAGTCAGAAGTGTATACATGGCTCATTAGGAGTGTGGCTGTGGACAGGGCAGGGAAGCATGTCCCAGAGCAAGCATGTAGGCCTGTGCGTGCCGGTACACTGGCTGTGCAGAGCGCAATGGGCCGCCAGGCTCTGTCTCACTGCTCTCTGCCCCAGCAGCTGGTCGTGGATAGCTGCAGCTGGCCTGGCCTGCCTCCCTAACAGTGATCTCAGGGGGCAAAAGTCATGTTGCTGCAGCAAAGACCAAAATGCTAGCTTCACTGACAGTCATGGGAGAGGCTTCCCAGATAGACAGGCAGCCTTTGTGGGCCTCCCAAGCACACAGGGCTTGTGTGTTGCCTGCAGGGCTGCCAGCACATTCTTGGGCCTGGGCTGGGCTGGGAAACAGCTGACGCCAGCCCTTGGCAGGTGCCCAGCCTGCCTCCACCTCTGCAGGCTGCTGGCTGATGCTCTCTGCCCCAGCTCCCTGGGTAGGGTGGGAGACCGGGGTACAGAGTGCTTACTCTTGTCCACAGCCAGGATTCGCTCTGCCAGGCTGTAGTGTCTTCTGCCTCCTGGGCTCTGGTCTGCCTGCTGTAGGCCCCTCCGTGTCTCCTCTCCAGCGCCCTTTACGGGTTCAGGGTGTGTCCTCAACTGGGGCTACAGAACCAGCTAGGAAAGCAGTTCTGCCATCTGCTTGCTGGCACTCCTCCTGCCTCATGCCGTGACTGATTTCAGTCCCGCTGGGGCTGGCCCTGGCCCTTCCTTATGGCCCTGTTGGAATTTCGTGACCCGCCTATGGATGGCTCCTTTGGGTCCCCACCTGCAGCACATTCCTGAATCTCTATTCTCCACCTGCACATTGGAGGTGCTGACCTCATTCCCAGAGAAGGCCTGGGCCTGATGCCTTCACCTCTTTTGGGCAGAGGCAGTTGCTATACTCAACCCGGTCCTTGCACGTACTCATCCGACATTGTCTCCTGTTTCTTCAGCACAGAAGTGGCTTCCTTGCCCCCTGAACTTCAGGCACAGCCTATCTCCTGATCCATAAATGATCTGGTGGGCTTGTGTAGTGCGGTGTAGTCAGGACCATGGAGGGGATGACCCTGAACACCAGGCAGGAGAGCACTGTGGCAAGAGGGAATTTGAGGCTTCTGGGTAAAGGGACGTGTCCTGGGAGGGAAATGGCAGCTTCAGCTGTGTGCCCATGGCTGCCAATTAACAATACGAGCCAGGTGAAGACTGTAGGGAGAGGAGGAGCGTGCCCCGAGGCTACCCCAGATGCCCGTTGGAGCATTTGAAGCTGTGCCATGCTCAAGCCCGGCTGACTTGTCATCTTCCATGTGGCCTTGCAGGATGAAGACATTGAAGCTTGCCTCCTCCTAATGACCTTCAGCAGAGAACCCAAGTCAGCTTCTGAGGCAGACATGTCTCCACGTCAGCCCTGCCACCACCCAGGCAATTAACTGCTGCTGTAATTCTGGATTTCTGTCCCCATGGGCCCCCCTTCCCAACAACCATGTTGAACAAGACTCTTTATAGGAGAAAGGAAAGTGACTGTCTGGTCTGGCAGCAGAGGCAGCCAGGCTGAGAGATGACAGGAGTCTGAACGAAGGGGCTGTGTGGTTTTAATCACTACAGATGCTGTTCTGGGAGCAGATGTAAGACAGCTCCCAGAGAGCATCTGGGGGCCACAGCACCCTGAGGATAAGTGAGGATGACATCCAGAAGACAGGGTATTCTCCCGGATCACTATCCCCCTGGGGCTGGCCCCAGGCTCTGCCAATTACCTCCCTGGCTTACTGGGCTCTGCTGTTGGGGAGGGGGCCTGAACTAACCCTGTCCAGGGCACCTTACCAGTGAATTTGAGGGTGCTTCCATGCCCGGGGTGCTGGGAGGCTGAGTAGTGACCTCTGGGGAGCGCAGATCCCTGCAGTCCACATTGGGGGCTCTCCCTGGAGTTGTTTCCTGCCATGTAGCAGTGGAACATCATCCTTGGTTAATCAGCAGCCACGGCTGACCCTGGAAGGAAGGTCTCAGAGGAGAGAGCCTATTTTGAGCTTGGTGAAATGATTAGTGGTACCAATCACACGTTCTCAGCCCAGACCCTCATGGCCTACTTACAGGCAGTTCCCGAGTTTCCAGGGCCTGCGCACTCCCTTCTTTCCTATTCCTCCTTCTCTTCTCTAAGCCAGCTGCCCTAACTTCCCTTTCTTCCTGCTCTCTCCCCTCCTGTCTCCATGGGAAAGGAGACCCTGGAAGCTTCTGAGGGCTCTAGTCTGTTACTTCAGGAACCTCAAAGCTTTAAAATGACTCACAAGCTTCTAAAGCTACATTATCCTGACCTCAAGCTGACCCCAGGCATATTATAAGGGTGCTATAATAAATATGACAAAGAGGGAAGGGCTTGGGGTGCTCATGGGGTGATGAATCCAAGGCTTTTCTTTGGGAAGTGGAGGGGGCCTGGGGGTGAATAAGAGAGGGAGGGGTGGAATAAGCCAAGAGAGAAGAGTCAGAGGAGTTATCCTGCCCTTGGCCTGTTGCCAGATTTCTGGAGGCTGCAGGTGGGCATTTGTTGAGTGACCTAAAAGGTGGAGCTGTGCCCTTGGAGCATGTGGAAGAGGTAGCCCAGGGGCCTGGCATCTCTGGGGACATAGACCAGTGGGCTGATCCTCCGAGTATTTCTCTGGCCTGCCAGGTGAAGGCTGGACACCATCCCCGTTCGCTCACTCAACAAATAGCTTTGAGCATCTATTATCTACCAGGCCCTGTACTAGGTGCCTGGTGAAGGTGGGGAGTAGGCAGTACTGTGAAGGAAAAGAAGATGGAACTGGAATGGAAATTAGCAGGTGTTGCCTACTCTAGACTCTCAGAGGATGTGACAGTTAAGCTGAGATGGGAAGAGTGATTAGGGATGAGCAGAGCCAAGAGTGGGAGAAGAGTAATAGGTGAGGACATGAACGGAGCCCCTGAGGCCAGCAGGAGTTTGGCTCTTGGGAGCTGAAGGAAGGCCCATGTAGCTGTAGAAAGGCCAGGCTGGTGGGGGGAAGAACAGCCTGGGCATTACAGGCCATGCCAGGGAGTGGATTTTGTCCTTTGAACCAGACAGGCATGCCCATCCTGAGCCTGCTGCCTCTCTGACTCACTGCTTGCTCTGGCCCAGCTCCACTCTGTTTGGCATGCGCTGACCCTGCAAACTGGTTTTCTAGGCTCTGGGTCAGCAGGCTTGCAGCTGGTCTCAGCCAGTGGGAGACATTGGTAGGAGAGGGGGCCAGGAGGGTGAAGCTAGGGTACTTTTCCCTCTTTGCCTTAGGCAGTGTTTCTGACACTGGCTGCATCCCTTCTAGATTTCCAGTTCCTGAGCAGGTCTGCTGGATGTCTAGGCCTGCCAGGTTTTCCTTTGCCCTGCTGGCCCAGGGAAGTTACTGGCTTCCTGTGTTTGCTCATCTCTGGGTTGTCCCATTTTTCCTGTTTGGCTTCTTAGCTTCCTTAAACTCCCTCTGTTTCAAAGACTTACTTATAGAATACTTACATGTGCTAAGGACTCGAGTGACTTTACATATACTAATTCATTTACACCTCTCTTAAATCTCTATGAAGTAGATTATTCCCATTGTATAAATAGGAAAACTGGGCCACAGAGACATTAAAGTATGTAGCTTGTGAATAGCAAACCCAAGTGTTGAGCCAGGTAGTCCGTCTCCAGAACTTGAGATTTTTTTCTTTTCTTTTCTTTTTTTCTTTTTCCTTTCCTTTCCTTTCCTTTCCTTTCCTTTCCTTTCCTTTCCTTTCCTTTCCTTTCCTCTTTCTTCTTTCTTTCTTTCTTTCTTTCTTTCTTTCTTTCTCCCTTCTTTCTCCCTTCTTTCTTTCTTGATAAAGAATCTTAAGCATGCCCAGTGCAGAGCCAGACATGGGGCATGATCTCATGACCTGAGGTAAGATCATGACCTGAAGTGAAATAAGAGTTGAACACTTAACTGACTAAGCCACCCAGCAGCCCCTGAACATGAGTTTTTAACCTCTGTACTGTAGGTCTTCACTCTATAAGCCAGGTCTGAATAGTAGACTACACTGGCAAAACCCAGTTATGAGCATGGTTGTAGAATAAGACTTGAATCTGCATCCTGGCTCCCCTGTGATGGGTTCTGTGATCTTGTGTGAATCATTTCATCGTGGTGAATTTCAGCATGCCCCTCCATTAACATGGTAATAATAAAATCTAGTTCATGGAGTTTTTGTAGGATCAAATAAAGTGATGCATATAAAACATTTGCCATAGCCTGGCATGTAGTAAGTACTGAATGAAGGCTAGCTTTTATTCTTGGTTTTACTTTTATACTCCTTCCCTGACCCAGGAGTCCAGCCGATGTGACTTGGGCAACTGGATCTCACATTGGGTGGGGCTGAAGCACCATCAGGACTGGGGTGAGCACACTGAGGTTCATGATGCCTGCATCATAATTTTTGTGTTCTGGGGGGGTGGTGTTTTCTTGAAGTCTCATACTGAACCCTCTCTTTCCATGGCTGTCTGTCCTGTGGGGATCTCCTTCTGGCCTGGAGGATTTTGCTGGACTGAATTTGGCCAAGAACACCCAGGCCCAGATCATTGGGCAAGCCTAGCTTGCTGAGAACTTGAAGTGGTTTCTGTTTTTCCTTTTTGTTTTGAACCTCAACAAAATATGAAGTGCACACAGGCACAATCACACACATACTCACTCATACATGTTTACACACACACACACACACACACACACTGCTAAAATCAATGATCCAGCAGCAAAACTCAGTGAATTGCTGAGCCTTAAACAATTTTAGCTGGCTGATGAAGATCCCAAATAATTTCCATTCTAATCTATGTTGCTTGACTTCTAAGGGGGTAATGGCCCCTTTGGTGACAGGCCGTCCTTTATGTACACAATTTATGGCTGTGACTTGCCTTTCTGAACTGCTACAAAGTGTGGAGGAAAAACAGCCTTTGAATTACTACTACCCATTCTTTGTGGGGATGTTGGGCCCCTGGCTCCCACCCTGGGCAGCCTTGGTTGGAACTGGGCTGGAGGAGGGTGGTGGGAGAGACTAGGATGAGATGGAAGGAGCTCTGAACTTGAAATCTTAAAGATGATAATGGTGCTAACAGTAATACCACCTAACATTTATATGCTTTATAACTGCAAAGCACCTGACAAGCATGATTTCCATACAGTCTTGTTACAATGTGTTATTTTACAGGAGATGAGCTTTATGTTAGGTGAGTAACTCGTTTAGTTGGCAGGAGTATAGTCATAACAACACCAGGTCTTCTGATTACCATACAATATTCTGATGAGTATGTGGTATGAGGAGATAAGTAGCAGTTCTCTAAGGTTATTGGAGTCTTCCTGACTGTACAGAACATGACTCAAGTCGTACATTTAGTCCTTAAGTTGGTTTAGTCCTTGAGTTAAATAGTTCTTTGGTCTTGAGCTAAGACCCAGTCAGGTATGGCCAGTCAAGTCCTAGGTTTAAGTTTCTGGGCAGATGGGACAGGCTGAGAGTGAATTGATTTGTTTAAGTCTGTCATCTCCAGAAAATGATCCAGAGTAGATGCTTTGCTGAGCCTGGGAAGTCTCTTAACCTTTCTCTGAATCTCAACTCCAACCTAATCTGTAAGTGGGATTGCAATAGTCAAGTCATGGTGAGAATTCAATGAAATAATCATGAAAAAGTGTTATAAACAGTAAAGCACAAAAAAAATCTAAAGGAATCTTATTGTATCTTCCATTATCATCATCATCATAGTCATCATCATCACCATTATCTTGTAAGGAAAGTATAAATCAGAAAGTACTAAAAGCATGAAACAGCATGCTTAAAATTATCTGGGCAGTTTGTTTAAAATGTGGCTTCCTGGCCATACCCCCAGAGACCATGAATCAGAAGGTCTCAGTAGAACCCAGAAATTTTCAATAAGCAACCTGGGATGATTTTGTTGCAGGCTGTCTGTGGATCATACTTTGGGAAACTCTGCCATAGAGCTGGAAGACAAAAGAGACTATACCTCACACAGGGTTTAGTTATGGCTATGAAACCTGTAAGCCCGTGAAAATGTGTGTACATAACCTAGAAACTTTGTGTGGGTTCATTGCTGATAGATTCACTAATGGATCAATCAGTGTCAGAGGAGGGATCACCAGCAGTGTGGTCCACACCCCACCATTCCAGGGCAGGAGCAGCCCCTATTTAGTTTACTCTATTTAGTTTCAGCCACGTGAAGTGAGCTGTTAGAGCTTACACATCTAACACACCCTTGTTAATTTGGCTCTTGATGTTGAAACATCAGGGTTAAGAGAAAGGAAAGAAATATCTATTTATACTAAGACAGTACAGCAGTTCATTTACTTTATTAGTCATAATTAAGTCACTCAAAATGAAGTTAAAGACTCTAGACTTGTGAGTTGGAGCAAACCCCCTGTGGAGCAAACCCCCACACCCTGTGTGGCTCCTGGAAAGGGTACCTTCTCCAGCTCTTCTCCAGCCCTGCTATCCTCAGCTGGTCCTACTCTGTTCCCAATGATTCCAAATTGCTTCTCAAGCTGTCCTGGTGAACTGACTTTGCAGGTTGGCTCTTTAGAGGGCCAGACTAATTTTACTACAGAAAAGAAGTGACTTATTTTTGAAGAAATCCACTTAAGCAAAATGCACAGCAGACTCCAGTGTGGCCTGCAGGTGAGATTTGCATTTATTTTGCTATGTAAAGTCACAGACTATCCTGCAGATCAAATTTGCGTCTGCTAATTTACATTGTGGCTAGAAACCTCTTGGGGAAAAATATTGGACTATTATTTGAAATCCTCCAGCCCTGCTACTGTGGGGGTATATGCTTGTGCTGGGGAGGAAATGGCTTGTAGGTGTTAAATTCTGTGGCTGGGGAACCTTGTGTGAGAGTGAAGCTCGGAAGAAAAGAACACTGATAGTCTGGGTTGGAACAAAAGTGGGAGGTGGCTGCAGTGCCAGCATGCCCAAGCTCGGAGTGGTAGCTAGACCAGGTCGGGGGGGGGGGGGCATGTTGAGGAGGTGTGTTAGGGCAGATCAGCCAAAAAGAGCCTGGGCTCTGATCTGAGAGGAGTATTGCATGAGGCGGGGGACCCCTAGAGGTAGCATCATGGAGTGCAGACCTGCAAGGGGGCTGGCTCCAGCATTTATGTGGGACGACAGGTGGGTGGTACAGAATAGGAGGACAGTCATCAAGCTTGCCTCAGGAGATCTGGGTGTGTTGGCCTGCTCTGGCTAGGCTGGTGAAGCTGCTGTGGATGTGGCCACAGGGGATGATTTCCCTGCCAAGACCCCACTGGGCCTCTCCCTTCCCAGTCCCTTCACCAGAAAGAGCAGACTTTCTTGTCTTTCTTTTGAAATTATCTGTCTCTACCTGGTGGTCCTGGGCTGCAGAGCTCTCTGGTACCCAGCTGGGTATTGATGGGAGACACAAATAAAACCCAGACAACCTGCTGCAGTGTCATTCTTCACATCTCACGGTCCCTATCCTGCTCACTCTCTACCATTAAGAGTGATTTTATGATTGCCTGTTGAACAATTTCCAGAGCATGTAGTTCTCCTTGAGGAAGGGAGCAGGAGAAAGTGGGCCTATGGCATGCTATCGGGGGACCACCTCTCTGTCCTGGTACTACCAGAGGAGGAACTGGCAGGGCACTGTCCTCAGTGTGAAGCAGGAGAGCAGCAGGTGAAGCTGCTGGTGGCATCACAGGCAGAGGCCTGGTCACCTGGAAGAGTGCTCAGAATTGTCCCAGGTACCTCTCTGTTTGACAGCATCCCCTGAGGCCACTGCTGGAGATGGTAGTGAGTTTGACGCTCTGGGTCTGAGCCAATGTGTGTTAATGTGGCCATTCTCTGGGTTCCACCACTGAAGAAAGGTAGGATTGTGAGATAGTTCAGTAAAGTAATCCCTTTGTCACCTGCAGTTATAGTTTTTGGGAACTATTTCCTCTAACAGAGCCACAACCCAAGCGCCTACAGGGGTATGGGGGCAATTGGGGAGCTGGCCTTATATTCCAGCAACCTTTCTACCAGCTAGAAAGGAGCATGTCTCTTTGACTTCTGTGATTTATTTGTCTAAACTTTTACAACCAAGTTTTTACCATTTTTTTAAAAAAAGTTTCTTTATTTATTTTGAGAGAGAGCATGAGAATGTGGCAGAGGCAGAGAGAGAGGGAGAGAGAGAATCCCAAGCAGGCTCTTAGCTGTCAGCATGGAGCCTGATGTGGGGCTCGACCCCAAGAACATTGAGATCATGACCTGAGATGAAATCAAGAGTGTGATGCTTAACTGACTAAGTCACCCAGGCACCCCAAGTTTTTACCATTTGCCTATCATGGTGTTTGATGTTGTGGGGAGAGATGGCTGAGACAGTCCCTGGCTTTGGGGAGCCCACCATCTAGGTAGAGAGACATCAGCATTGATGACAAGATGTGCTATGGTACCATTAAGTAGATCCAAGGGGCTTCACAGTGGTGGCAATCATTTGAGTTGGACATTGAAGATGCCATCAGGAGGTCTCCAGGAAGACAACTGAGAAAGGCAGAGGGGGACATACCTAGCCAAAGTCTTGAAAGTTCAACACATGGCTGGGAAGGTCTAAAAGTGGAGTTCAAGGCAAAGGACTTTTCTTCCAAGGAGTTATATCAGATCAGAAAGTTGGACCCAGATTTAACAGTAAATTATCATTTGTTCGTTGGCACCATGGTTGAGAGAATGCCAGGCATGGTGATAACTCCCAGTGTGTATATACTTTGAACCCTCCCTCTTGTGTTATGATGGAAACTTCTGTCCTTGTTAATGCGTTTCCAGTCATCTCCAAGGCGGTACTGGGGTGAGCAGGACACTTGGGGGAGGGGTGGCTGTGACATTTGGCTGTCCTCAGCAGGGGGATGCCAGTCATCTTGAAGTGAAGCTGACTGTCCTGTGTGGTGTGAGTGGGTATGTGGGTGGGATAGGGACATGTGTGTAAAAGTCTAAGTTGCTCTGAGATATTCTTTTCCTCTCAACTGTCATTAAGGCCTGCATGACAAAGGTGTATTTGCTCCGCAGGAAGATGAAAGAATCCACATAAGTCTCTAGGATAAGAGCGGCAGCTCCATTTACGTTCCATGCTCTTGGAGGCTTGTTCCATGTTCCCAGTCATCCTTGTTTTGGTGCTGGGATCAGGGAAGGCTCTGAAAAGAATTGGCTGCTTGAATTCCTGCATGACCTGCCTCTGAGGCTCATCTTCTGCCACTTCCCTCAGTTCCAGTCACCACAGATCTCTCAATCCTCAGTGCCTCTGCTCATGTGGTTTGTTCTGCCTGGAAGGGGGACCTCTCCTCCAATGGACAACTCCTACTGATCCTTTAAAGTTCAGGTCAAATGTTACCTCCTCCAGGAAGCCTTTCTTGATGCACATCCCCTGGGTTACCTGATCCCCCTTTGTGGTCCCCAGCTCTTCTGTGCTTTGATCACAGAGTTGAATGCAGCTGTTGCTTCTAAGTGTATTCATCACTTTCCTTTTCTGTCTTTTCCCACCAGGTTGACAGTTTCTTGGGAGCAGATATTGTGTTTTGCTTATCTCTGAATTCCCAGTGCCTAGAAGGGGGTTAAACTTTGAGTCATCAGTCAACAAATACATATGGAGTGCTTTCTCTGTAATAGGCACAGCTTGTCTCTTGTTCAATGGGGAACATGGGCAGGAGCTCTGAAGTTCAAAGAAATTTGATGCCCTTGAAAGCAGCCAGGGTGCGTGGAGCATTGATATCGAGGAGCAAAGTGGTATGAGATGGGGCTGGAGAAGAAGGCAGGAGCTGGGTTGGGCAGGCTCTGCTGGCCTGGAAGCCCAGGGAGCAGATGCTGTTGCTAAATTCACAGGGATATTACTGAGCATGCAGCAGATTCAGTAATGGTAGATGCTGCTTCTTCTATGTCTCCTTCTAGTATTTCAGGAGATTCTAATCACTCCCTTTTCAGAGAGAGAGGACAAATAGTAAAAGTTTATGGGAAGGCAACTAAAATGATCAAAAGGGACAGGGGGAACAATTAGGGTTCTGAAGTCTGGAATTCTTAAAATCAGGTTTGATAGAGGATGAGATGAAAGGTTAGTGAATCATGAAAGAGAGTGTAGGTTGAAATCCTGACATCTTAGACCTAAATCCCTCCTTCTCCTCCATCCCCATAAAACTTGACAGGAGAGAATTTTAGGAGAACTAACAGGAATTCTGCTCTGCCCAGTGAGTGGTATAAATTTATGCAACTCTTTATCCTCAAGAGGTATTGCACATGCTGATCATATAAATAACTTCAAGAAGGGTTTACAAATTTCAGAGATTAAAGTTCCCTAACAAGCTGAGGAGTGGAATGTAGTACTTGAGGATGCCATCCCCTGAACAAGCTCCTTGCGCTCTTTTCAGAGATCAGCTGCATCAAATCTTCCAGACTTAATGGTGGCCAACTTGCAGTTTCTTTGGCCGGGCGGCTTTGCTGTTAGTTGAGTGTCCCAGTCTGTGGGCATGGCAGAGCATTCAGGGACTGTCTGTTCTGGGGCTGTCTCTAAAAGATGTCCTCGACCCATGGGAAAGAGTCCGTGCTGGGTTCTGGGACTTGGTGACAATCCTTGAATTTGAGTTCTAGCCCTAATTGTTTTTATTGTGGCAAAACTCACATAACACAAATCTACCATTTTAACCATTATTAAAGAATCCAATTCAGTGGCATTTAGTACATTCAAAATGTTGTGCAAGTATCACTTATCTAGTTCTGGAACATTTTCATCATCCCAGAAGGAGACCTCACATACCTTAAGCAGTCACTTGCCATTTCCCCATTCCCCTGGCAATTACTGATATGCTGTCTGTCTCTATGGAATTTTTAGGATTAGTTTTAATTCTCAAGCCTACCTGGCTGTCTAGGTCTTGCCTTCCTTTCTAAACTCCCTTCTTCCATTTCCCCCTCTGATTGTGATAATCTAGCCATCTCGGCCTTCTGGTTTGTTACAAACGTGATTGTTGGGCCTCATGACCTGTGTGTGTGCACTCACTCCTTGGGCCTTGTCTGTATTCCTGCCTGATTCCATCCTGGGCTCTGAGACTCCATCCTGGAATTGGCCCTCCAGTCTGAGCCTCTGCTGGGCTGGTGTGGCTCTGTGGGGGGAGGGATAAGAGATGTGTGTGAAAGTCCTTGGTAAACTGTATAGTGTAGTTTACCCTATAGGGTAGGGAATCATTAGCTACTCGAGGAAGGCAGTTCTTCCGTAGTACATCCATGGGTCTAGCTGCCTTTGGAACACAAACATGGCCAGGTGCCACTCTCCAAGACAGTAACACAACTTGGCAGCACCTGACACAGTCAGTGGGAGGTGGGACACCTGAGAGGAGAGGGTTTCAGCAGGAGCATGGGGTTTTTCATTGTGGTGGCACTGATGCATGGTCTGTCTGCCTGCAGCTGAGAGGGCTGCAGGGTGGGGGTGGGCTGCCTGATAGCCTGGAGTTCTTATTCCTGCAGACTCCTACCACCTTCATGCAGTGCAAGGAGGACCAAGGGCTGCATGTAAAACAGCTCTGGAGCAGGGTAGATTGGTGCACAAGCATAAGGCAGGATGTTTTCACACTGGTCATAATTGTGTCTCTAGCTCTTGCCCAACCATCTCCAACCACTGAGTGTGATGGGTGTGAGGAGCTGGACAGTGGTCTCAGAGTCTCTCACTCACTCATTCACTCACTCACTCACTCGTATTTATTCACTCATGGTTTAGATCTGTACCATTCAATATGGTAGCCACTAGTCACACATGGCTGTTGGACACTTGAAATGGGCCAGTCCAAATTGAGATGTGCCATAAATGTGGAATACACACCAGATTTCAAGGACTTTGTACAAAAAAATGCAAACAACTCATTAATAATTTTAAAAAATATTGGTTACATGTGGAAGGGTAGCATTTTGGATTTATCAGGTTAAATAAAATGTATTATGAAAACTAATTTCATCGATTTCTTTTCACTTTTTGTAATGTGACTACTAGAAAATTTATAGTTTCCTATGTGATTTACATTATATTTCTCTTGCACAGAGCTGATTTAATCATATCTGTTCCTCTGGAAGAAAGAGGGTGTGAGGCTGACAGGTTTTGGTTAAAAAACAGGCCCAGTCTGGGGTTTGCCCCTCATCACAGGGTGGATGAGGCTGGTCCACAGGTCCCTAGACAGGAATTGGGCACCCCAAACCATGAATGGAGGATTTCATTACAAGCCTCTCTTGAGGGACTTAGTACAATGTTTATGATTGATTAAGGCACTAAAGCCGTTCATTATTTATGTTTGCTGGTTTGTATTTCCCTGCGTCTCAATAGCGTGGGAATAGGAACTGAATAAATTACCCAGTGATATGGGAATTCATGTAACCCATAACTCTGTATGCTATATGTGTGTGAGTGTGTGTGCACATTTTAATGAGATGCAATTTTGTTTCAATTTGGGAAATCCCCAAAGCTCCCCTGCTTTGTTTTCTCTGACTCTAACCCAGCAGCTTTGGAGGCAGCAACAAATGGAGAGATGAGATGAAAACATCTGGGCATAATGCTTCCGAAGCCTTTCTGGCATTTTCTTCCCTGGGAACTTTCTGCTGGAGTACATACCCTCCTCATGCTTTAGAACTATGGCCTTTGTTCCTTCTTTGTCTCTGGTCTGCTTTCCCCATGGTGGGTCTTTAAGACAGCACACAAACCAGAATGTAAGCCCCTGGTATAGAATAAGGACATCTCAGAGCTCCAGCTGCAGGCACACAGGTAAGAACTTCAAGTTTCAGTATTTGAAAGGCTGTAAGGCAGAGTGGAGAGAGTGGAGAGCACTTGAAAGAATGATTCATGGCCCGTAGGCACTGCATTCATTCATGCATTCATTTAACAGTGTATATGGGGCACATGCTCTTGGCTAGGTGCCGAGGAAACCAAAATGAATCAAGTTTGTTCATTTCCCTCAAATCATTCCACTGGACAAGAAAACTGTGTAAAAACCAATTGCAATTCAGTACTGCCATGTCTGGGAATGTGGAACAGATGTACTTCTCCCTATTCGTCCTGTTAAGTACAATGAAAAACCCTGGATATTATATAGAAAACAAACATAAATAGACTTTGAAAGGTTGAGGAAAGAAGGCACCCTGTTTAAGGGCTCTTGGGACCCAAGAAAAGACAGCAGTGAGTTCCCCAGGTTTTCTTATTGTCTGGTATATCCCAGACTTGGAGGCGAAGAAACCAGCAACCCAGACAGGACAATAGGTACAAAGAGAAAGAAAAAGCCCCCCAAAATCCTGCTCTTCAGTCAAAGAACCAGGAAAGAAAACTTTAGACAATGACTTCTGTACTCCAGACAAACACCACAGAAGAGATGGTAGCCTATGCCCAGCAGCGAGGGAGCCTAGACGCCCTCCCCTCCTTGCCAGGCTAGAACGGGGTACGCCAGCCTCCTGGGGTGGTGTAGGCAGGCCTAGTGGACAATGACGACTTTCATCATCACCCAGTGGCCACAGCATGACTTGCTCTCAGTGGCACCTGCAGAGACCACCTAGAGAGAATTAAGGAGGCACTTCCATGTAACCCCTCAGCCAGAATGATTTCCTTGGAGGCTGAGTGCAGAGCCCAAATTCCCAGCCCTGCCCTGCAGTTGCCAGGGGAGGAGCCTGGACTTCTACTTCTACCTAGCAGTAAGGAGGCAGCACCTCCCCTTCTAGAATGGTGTCAGAGGAAGGTGGAACATTAAAATTTATCCAATTTGAACGGCAGAGAGAATGAAAAAAATGAATGCTGTCACAGATGTGTGGGACTCTGACAAAAGCTGTAACATGTGTTTACTGGAGTTCCAGGAGGTTAGAAGAAAGAATGTGGGGTAGGGGGCACTTGGGTGGCTCAGTCAGTTGAGTGTCTGACTCTTTTTTTAAAAAATTTTTTTACATTTATTCATTTTTGAGAGACAGAGAGAGAGAGAGCACAAGCAGGGGAGGGGCAGAGAGAGGGGGAGACCCAGAATCTGAAGGAGGCTCCAGCCTCCGAGCTGTCAGCACAGAGCCCAGAGCCTGATGCGGGGCTCAAACTCACAAACTGCAAGATGATGACCTGAGCCGAAGTTGGACGCTTAACCGACTGAGCCACCCAGGCACCCCGAGTGTTTGACTCTTGATTTCCTCTCAGGTCATGATCTCTTGAGGGTTCATGAGTTTGAGCCCTCATAGGGCTCTGTGCTGACAGTGTGGAACCTGTTTGGGATTCTCTCTACCTGCCCCCTTGCTACCCCTCCCCTCCTCACATGTGCACACTTTCTCTCTCTCCTCTCTCTCTCGAAATAAATAAATAAACTCCAAAAACTTTAAGAAGTAAGAATGTGGGGATGAAAAGTATTTAAGGAGATAAAGGCTGAAAACTTCCTAAATTTGGTAAAATTCAAATCCTAGAGATTCAAGAAGCTGAGTGAACCCCAAGTGACAAAGCCAATCTCAAAAGGTTATATACTGTATGATTTCATTTTATGACATATAGAAATGAGAAAATTATAGAAATGGAAGACAGGTTAGTGGCTGTCAGGGGCTAAAGGAGGTGGTGGGAAGGGGTGTGTGTCTAAATAAGGGCAACATGAGAGATCCTTGTGACAGAAGTGTTCTGTATCTTGACTGTATTAGCATTAGCATTCTGGTTGTGATGTTGTTAGGGTGGTTTTGTGAGATGTTGCTACTGAAGGAAACTGTTCCCATGTAACAGGCACATGGGATCTCTCGCTGTTCATACAATTGTATGTGAATTTGCAATTCTCTCAATATAAAAAGTTTAGTTAAAGAAAAGAAGTGTAATTTAATTTGAGAAGTGCTATCATAGAGTGATTCATGAAATTCTTTGGGAGCTGATGATGGGCCCATTATTTCTTCATGGAGGAATCAGGGAAGGTGCTACAGCACTATCAATGCACCAGTGGGATCTTATAGAAAGAACGTCACCTGTCGTCTTTCATTTTTTTTCTTTTTTGCCTTTATGCTGAATTCCTTTGTGCTGATTCCATGGTTTATTTATTGATGTCTCATTAAAAGCCAGGCATTGTGCTAAGGTGTTTATGTGTATAATCGAAACAAACTTCATACAATAATTCCAACAGACAGGTACTATTATTTACAGATAAGGAAACTTCTAGAGATTCAGAAGCTTTATCAAGGTCACTCAGATGGCAAATGACAGAGTCGGGTCTGTCTCAGACCACGTTTTATATGGCCACTGAGAACACTCATTTGTCATTTGTTATTTTATTTTATTTTTTATTTTATTAAAAATTTTTTTTTCAACGTTTAGTTATTTTTGGGACAGAGAGAGACAGAGCATGAATGGGGGAGGGGCAGAGAGAGAGGGAGACACAGAATCGGAAACAGGCTCCAGGCTCTGAGCCATCAGCCCAGAGCCCGACGCGGGGCTGGAACCCATGGACCGCGAGATCGTGACCCGGCTGAAGTCGGACGCTTAACCGACTGCGCCACCCAGGCGCCCCTTATTTTTTATATTTTTAAGTTTATTTTATTTTGAGAGAGAGGGAAAGTGTGAGCGGAGCAGGGGCAGAGAGAGAGAAGGACAGAGAATCCCAAGCAGGTTCTGTGCTGTCAGCGCAGAGCCCAACGCCAGGCTCCATCTCATGAACCATGAGATCAGGACCTGAGCCGAAATCTTAAGTAGGATGCTTAAGTGACTTTTGAGCCACCCAGACACCCCTGTCATTTGCTATTAAAATTTTTTTCCTCTCTGTTCTTTTCCTTTGCTCTTCTTTTTCTGTCTCCTTTTGAGCTAATAGAGTATTTTAAAATATTTTAGTCTATCTTCTCTGTTTGCTTTACAGCTTACATATTTTTGTATTTTTTAAAAAAGTCTTTTGTCTAGGAATTATAATGTGCGGCCTTAAATTAATCACAGTCTAACTGAAATTGAGATTAGCATATTTTGTTAAATGTAAGAATCTTGTAAAAAGTGTAATTCTGCTTGCCTGTAATGTCTTTTGTTCTACTGTTGTATATTTAATTCTACATATTTGTATAACCACCACAATGCATTATTATTACTTTGCTTCAATCCATTTTCTTATAAAGACACACACAAAATAAATAAGTTTACCTATAAATTTACTATTTTCATTGCTCTTTATTCCTTCCCATAGATCCACATTTCCTTTTGGTATCACTTTTCAGCCTAAACAGCCTTCTTTAGCATTTCTTGTAGTGTGGGTCTCTTGGTGAGGGATTCTTCCTGCATTCAATGATCTGAAATGTATTTTACCTTCTGTTTTGAGGAATATTTTCACTGGATCTGGAATCCTTTTGGAAGGTTTTTGCTTTTTATACTTTCAGCACTTTCAAGATTCTCTTCTGTTTCCTGTTCTCCACGTATTGTGATGAACAGTAAGCCTCTATTCTTGTTCTTGTTCCCCTGTTTGCAATGTGTCTTTTTCTCTGGCTGCTTTAGAGATTTTTAAATCTTTGTGGGTTTTTTTGTTTGTTTTACTTTGTCTTGTTTTGTTTTTTAGCAATTTGATTACGATATACCTTGATGACGATGTTTTCTTTGTATTTGTCCTGTGTGGGTTTGGCTGAGCTTCTTAGAAATTTGGGTTAATGTTTTAAAAGATTTAGAAAACTTTGGTGTTATATTTTATCATTTTTTTCCTGACAAAAATTTTAAATAAATATGGGACCAGTATGCTTGATTTTTCCTTTTTTGGGGGGGTTCCAACAAGACTAGCATGATGTTATTAATTCTGCCTTTATTTAAATTTTTGATATTTGTACATTATGAATTTCTTCTGCATTAGTTTTGATTTGCTAAAATACTGCATTATATTATTTTTATTACTGAGTTTTTGGACAATTCATGAAATATTACACCCAAAGCAAGTGCCTCTCCTCATCTCATCTTAGCCCCATCCCTTTCTCATAGTTACTTAAGAGTGCTTTCCAATATCTAGGTTGTCTGAGAGTCTATTCCTATTGGCTATTTTGTTATTTGTCATATTTTCCTACTTTATTGACTGGTCAATAATATTCGATGATCTATTGCACATTATGGATGACATATTCTAGAGACTCTGGATTCTGTTTTGTTACTCTGAAGAGTGTTATGTTTGCTCTATAAATCAGTTAATCACTGACAGGTCACTTCAGCTTGTGGAGACATGATTTTAGGTCCTCTACAATGGTTCTATTTCAGTTCTTTCCTAAGTTTGGGGCTCAAGTGGAGCCTCTTCTCCTAAGGTATGGCCCTTGTGGGGCTTCAGTAAAAAGGCTTCTGTGCTTGCCAAAGACCTCTAAATTTGATGAGTTTGAACCCTAAACTCTGTCTCCTCAGTATGAAGCAGCTGCTAGAATATCTTTGCTATGGATATTCCAGAAGCTTTTAATGTTATATACTCATCAAATTCATAAGTTGAAGCTTTAATCCTCAAGATGATGGTATTTGGAGATAGGGCCTTTGGGAGGTAATTAAGTCATGAGAGTAGAGCCCTCATGAATGGCATTTGTGTTCTTGTAAGAAGAGGAAGAGAGGGTTCTTTCTCTCTCTGCCATGTGAAAACACAGTGAGATGGTGTCTACAAACCAAGAGGAGAGCTCTCATCAGAAACCAAATCTGCCTGCACCTTCGTCTTAGACTGTTCACCTGCCAGTACTATGAGAATATATTTCTGTTGTTTAAGTCACTCTATGATATTTTTGTTATAGCAGATTGAACTGACTCAGACAATCTTCTTACCTCATCTAGCCCACCACTTATAGCTTTCTGCTGGATTTCTTAGAACCTCACTCAACGCATGAGCAGTTCAGAAGTCAGCTAAAATTATGAGGGCAACTTTTATGCACATTTTGTGGCTTCCCTTTGGAGGCTCACTCTTTTCTGGGATTTCCCTTCTCAATTTCTAGTCATTTTGACAACCCTAAACTTCAATCTGACAGTGCAGCTAGGCAAGACTGGTGTTTTCTCTGTGAGCTCTATTTCTCATGTGCCATGTGGACTGGGGTCTGCCTTCAGGGGAAAAGCCAATTAAATGCAATTATTCAGTTTTATTACTGCCTTGGGCTGAATATGACTCTCAAAAACCTTATGCTGAAAGCTTAGTCTCCAGTATGTTAGAATGTGACCTTATTTAGATATAGGATCTTTACAGAGGTAATCAAGTCAATATCAGGTCTTAGTGTGGCTCTTAATCCAGTATGACTGATGTCTCCCAAAAGAGAGAAATTTGGACACAGATGCACACATACACAGGGGAGATCTTTTTCTAAAGATGAAGCAGAGATTTGGGTGATGTATCTGTAAGTCAGGAGATGCCAGAGGTCACCAGCAAACCACCAGAAGCTAAGGGAGAGGCCTGGACCAGAATTTTTCTCATAGCCCTAGGAAGTACCCAAAGCTGCCCATACCTTGATCTTGAACTTCCAACCTTCAGAGCAGTGAGACTCTAGTTTCTCCCTGTTTTTGGTTGCCATCCAGTCCTTCAAATTGTTGCATCTTAAAAAAAATATTGTCCCAACTTTATAACTGTCACTGGCACAGAGTTTAGTTCAATATTAGTTACTCCACTATTACCAAAACCTGGAAGTCCATGAGCTAGCTTTGCTATCTTTCTTGAATCCATGCTTGGCAACCTGCAAGCTGATATTATTTACCCCTGAATCCAGTCCAGAGTCCTGGGTCCTATCCTGGGGTCTGATATCCTGCCCTATGATGGTCTATAAGAAGAATTGGGACAGTATTAAGGGGTTTTTAAATAATCAAATAGATTGGTTATAACCGATCTTACAACGTTTTAGGTGAAAAACTCATTTTTCTTTTCCTGGGAGTGTTGCATAGGATGTCAGTTGAGCCACTATTCAAGTACTTGTGCAGATGGAAGTCTGATCTTACTTGTATGTGCTTCTTGCAACCTACTTTCATGAAGGTGTGTGTAGATTCACATGTTCATGTGCATGCATGGTGGTGTATTGTAGGGGAGCTAGAGGAGTCCCTATTTGGTGAAGAATATGAACCAGACTCTTTGCGTTTAATAACACTTCAATTCTCCTTAAAATAGATGGCTCCCTTTTAGTCAACAGTTGAACACATCTCTTAACTTGGAGTGCTGACCTGTTAAATCTTCTGGAAGCAGCCTGACAGGGACCTTGGAGAGCTAGTCCACAGGTCATCAACCATCAATTCTTCTGGATTATCTAAATTCTCTCTCTCTTTCTAGTGAGTTCTATTACTAGGGAGACACGTTCTGTACTACATTACTTTAGCTTCCCATAGAAGTGTCTTTTCAGAGAGCAGTGATATAATACTATGTCTTCAGTTTCCATCCAGTGCTGATCACAGAGTGATATGAAGAATACTCTGCAACTTTTATATAACTGCTGTTGAAGATACTGTTCATGATATTGTTTAGTATCTTATATAAAGGCCTAGGAGAATGGCTACCATATTTTTCTTTTTAACCACTAAATCTTTTCTTCAAATAAAAGCTAATATGGAAACTTAGTGCCTAAAATAGGTCAATATGGCTGAAGCTGGAGGTCCTAGAGCTGTGTCTTCCTTCTTCTCCTTTTGCTTGTCTTTCTCCCTCTCCTTCTTACCCACTACCTCACATTCACCTACATGGTGATGTGAACATGGTGTAAAAGTCATTAATGCTAGTCTAAGGTGGACACAGTTCGTCTCATCTCACAAATAGCTATGTTTATTTTGATATAGCCCAGATTTGTAACTCTGTGTGTTTCCCTTCTTGTCTTGAATGACAGGAAATTCAGATAAATAAGATGCTCAAATTTAGCACTTATTTTTGTCCTAGAATAGATGTAACAATTTGCCCCATTTTTTTTCCAATGAAAGGTGTAGAGGGTCCAATTTATTAAAATCCCAAATTCAAGGTACATTTTCATCCGGAGTTGTATATATATGCAAGCATATATTTATTTACTTATTGTTATTACCTTTAAATCCTGTTCTCATTTCTCATTTCCCCCTACTACAACCCCCCCCCCCCGGACAGCTCTATTCTTTTTTAAAATTAATTAATTAAAAAAATTAAAACATGTTTATTTCTGAGACAGAGAGAGACAGAGCATGAGTGGGGGAGGGGCTGAGAGAGAGAGGGGGACACAGAATCTGAAGCAGGCTCCAGGCTCTGAGCTGCCAGCACACAGTCCGACGTGGGGCTCGAACTCACAAACCGTGAGATCATGACCCGAGCCAAAGCCGGTCGTCCAACCGACTGAGCCACCCAGGTGCCCCTAATTAATTTATTTTTTAATTCATGTCCAAGTTAGCATATAGTGCAATAATGTTTTCAGGAGTAGATTCCAGTGATTCATCCCCTATGTATAACTCCCAGTGCTAATCCCAACAAATGTCTTCCTTAATGCTCCTTACCCATTTAGCCCATTTCCCCACCACAACCCCTCCAGGAACCCTCAGTTTGTTCTCTGTATTTAAGAGTCTCTTGCATTTTGTCCCTTTCCCTGTTTTTATATTATTTTTGCTTCTCTTCTCTTTTCCCTTATGTTCATCTGTTTTATATTTTAAATTCCTCACCTGTGTGAGGTCATATGATATTTGTCTCTCTCTGACTGACTAACTTCGCTTAGCATAATACCCTATAGTTCAATCCACGTATTTGCAAATGGCAAGATTTCTTTCTTTTTGATTGCTGAGTAATAATCCATTGTATATATATACACACCTTCTTTATCCATTCATCTGTTGATGGACATTCGGGCTCTTTCCATACTTTGGCTATTGTCAGTAGTGCTGCTATAAACATTGGGGTACATGTTCCCCTTTGAAACGGCATACTTGTACCCCTTGAATAAATACCTAGTAGTGCAATTGCTGGGTCATAGGGTAGTTCTATTTTTAATTATTTGAGGCACTTTCATTCATACTGTTTTCCAGAGTGGCTGCACCAGTTTGCATTCCCACCAACAGTGCAAAAGAGATCCTCTTTCTCTTTATACTTCCCACATCTGTTGTTGCCTGAGTTGTTAATTTTAGCCATTTTGACTGGTGTGAGGTGGTATCTCATTGTGGTTTTAATTTGCATTTCCCTGATGATGAGTGATGTTGAGCATTTTTTCATGTGTCTGTTATCCATCTGGCTGTCTTCTTTGGAGAAGTGTCTATTCATGTCTTTTGCCCATTTCTTCACTGGATTATTTGCTTTTTGCGTGTTGAGCTTGATAAGTTCTTTATCGATTTTGGATACTAACCCTTTATCTGATATGTCATTTGCAAATCTTTTCCCATTCTGTTGGTTGCCTTTTAGTTTTGCTGATTGTTTCCTTCTAGACAGCTCTATTCTAATAGAATAAATGTGTAACTTTATCTTAGGATATGTTGCCACAAAAGGTATTGTTTTGTGTGTGTGTGTGTGTGTGTGTGTGTGATATAATATATGCTATGTATATAAAATATATGAGATATGTACAGAAATTTATTTCATATATTTCTCACCACCCACTATGGTTTCAAGACCTGTATACATTGCTCAATGTAAATATAATCTAGTCTTTTCAACTACTACATAGTACTGTTTGGGGAGTATCACCACATATTTTATGTTCTCTTTCCCAGGTTGCCTCCAACTCTTGGTCACCATAAATAACATTGCAACAAGTATCCTAATACATATGCCCCTTTGCAGTTGTATAGTAATTACTTTGGGAATATAGACATTGCAGTGGAATTTCTGGGCCATAGCTATGTATCTGTTTATTTTCATGGGTATTGGTAGATTGTTCCTCAGGATGACTGCACCCATCTACATTCCCACCAGGAGTGAAAATGATTCTTGCTTCTCCAAATCCTCAACAGCTCTTGGGATTATTCATTTTTATGTTTGCCAATCTGTAAAGTATTTTCCATTACTGTTTTAATTTGCATTTCTTTTGTTCCTATTATTTTGAGTAGATCTTCATATGCTTATTTTAGATCATTTTGGATTTCCTGTCTATAAATGGCCTGTTTGTATCCCTTGCCTATTTTTCTGTTGAGGTTGGTGTTGCTGTCTTTTCCTCATTGATTTTTAAGAGTTCCTGAGTTTCTTGTACATTCTAGATTCATTGTTTAATAGAAGGATAATGTGAGCCACACAATCTTCCACTAGTCACATTGAAATTAATTGAAATTAATTAATTGAAATTAATTTTAATAATCTACTTTATTTAACCTAGTCTACTAAAATATTATCATTTCAGCATGTAATCAGCCAGTTTTTTTCATAGTAAGTCTTCAAAGTCCAGTTTGTATTATATACTTAACAGTATCCCTTAATTTGGACTAGCCACATTTCAGGTGCTCAATAGCCACATGTAGCTGGTGGATACTGTATTAGACAGTGAAGCTATAGTTATAAACTCTCTTTTCAGTTTTATACATTGGAAATATTTTCTTCCATTTTAATATCTGGCTATTAACCATTTTTTTGCATAAGATATCTTTTCTGGTCTAATATATGGTCATTTTAAATAAATCTCTGTATGTACTTAAAATAGTTATTCTGTGGTTTCTGAGATTTATTAACTATAAATATACTTTACATTTCTATATTGTAATAATTTTATCGGATTGTCCTATCAGTTTTTGAGAAGAAGAGATGTAAAATCTCCCCACCATAATTGTGAATTTGTCAATTTATTCTTGTAATTCTCTTTCCTTTATATATTCCAGGCTATTTTGTTTATGATCTTCTTGGGAGATTGCTCATTTTATAAATATCAAATGTTTCTCTTTGCCTCATTAAATGTTTGATACTTAAAAATACCACTACATTAGCTTCATTTATTATTTCTTAGTGTATCTTTTTTCCATGGCTTTATTTTAAAGCTTTCAATATTGTTTCATTTTAGGTATGTTTCTTTTCTTTCTTTTAAAAAATGTCAAATAGGTATTTGATTGGAGATAACAAAACAGCTACTGCAGGTCTTTCTCTTTTTCATAAAGGTAATTTTCTCCTCCACTTTATTGACTATAGTTGACATATAACATTGTATTAGTCCAAGATGTACAACACAATGATTATATAAAAATATCACTGTATATGGTTAAAATTTTTTTCTTGACATGAGAACTTTTAACATCTATTCTCTTAGCAAGTTTCAAATATATAACCCAGCATTGCTAACTATAGTCGTCATGCTGTCCATCACATCCCCAGGACTTATTCATCTTATAACTGAAATTTTGTATCTTTTGACTACCTTCACCCATTGCCATCCTCCACCCCCTGTTCTGGCAATCACTGATCTGTTCTCTGTACCTATGAGTTCATTTTTTAAGGTTCTACATATAAGTGAAATTGTTCACTTGTTTTCTGTCTGACTTGCTTCACTTGGATATTAGCTTTTTTGATGATGTCCTTTACTACACAGAGGTCCTTAATCTTTATGTTTAATTGGTTGTCTTTTGTTTTATGTAGCCCTAATTTATACACTAGGAAACATATTTTTCACTCAGACTATCTCTTTTTCTCTGTTTATCTCTCTCAGACACTCAGATATAAAATTGCTTTGGCAAAAAAGTTCCTTAGAACTGGCTTCTAAAGAGCTTATATCTCTTGAAGATTAAAATGATAACAATTGAGATCTCTGCTTTTTGCAAGTAGGGAAACAGGGCTCTGACTTATCTTCTTATGTGAAACAAATGAAAAAAAGAAAATACCTATGTATATACACATGCACTTATGTATACGTATACACACATATGTATATACACACACACACATCTATATGTATGTGTGTATATAAATGAAAACACAGTTTTCATGTCTTTAGACTTCTGGCAACAAAGACAGTAAACCCTGAGAGACGGGAAACAAATAATGTGATCTCTAGGATTCCCCCAGCTTACTACCTAGAGGGAGATTTCAGGCAGAAGCACAGAGGGCGAAACCACATAAAGAAACCTCAGGGGTCTCTCAAGTTGTGGATTTGGAGGCAGGAGTTAGGGGGTGCCTAAGAAGCTAGGCCAAGGAAACTTGCAGGAGGCGAGAGTAGAAGCAGCAGAGATAGATCAATAGATTTATAGGGTGCTCCAAAAGTTTTTAGGAGGTCACTCATGAGCCTTCAGGACATGTGATGAGGAAACCATTGAAGCGGAGAAAGAATGACCCAAAAAGAGCAGAATGAGCAAATATCAAGCTCACACAGAGTCAAGTTTAGTCTTTTTCCCACCAGAAACATTGAAAAAATTACTCAATTCACTGAGCATTGAATAGAGTAATTAAAAGGTCTTTGCTTCATTAAAGGAGAAAAGATATACCTAGACTAAATATTGGCCTAGGTTTTCTTAAGAAAACTTAAAAGCAAGACTCAGAAGGTTAAAACTATTTCTACTTAATGTAACTGCATCTCTGCATCTTAGAACAAAAGTCAGTAGTAAAGAAATACAAAAATATGCAACACCCAATGATGTAAAATTGACAATGTCTAATGCCCAATAAAAAATTACTAGGTATGAAAAGAAGCAGGAGAAGAACCACAATGAGAAAAATTAATTTAAACTGACTTAGAAAGAACACAGATAATAAGTTGGTAGATTGAGAGAGGTGCTAACACACTATATTGAATTTTATATATTCAAGAAAATAGAAAAAATTGGGAATTTTTATTAAAGATATGAAATATATTTTTAAAACATCAAAATGGAACTTCTAGAGATAAAAAATATAATATTTGAGATGATCAACACACTAGACATTGTAGAAAAAAGATTTATGAAAAGGTCATAATAGGAGCTATTAAAAATGAAATGCACAGAAAAAAAAAGACTGAAAAAATAAACAGAATATCAGTGAGCTTTGGGACAATTTTAGGCTGTCTAATATACATGGAAGTGGAATCCAAAAAGTGGCACAAAGGTGGAGGGGACAGAATACATAGTAGGCCAAAATTTTACAAATATGGTGAAAACTATAAAAATATAGTTCCAGGAGGCTCAATGAAGCCCTACCATAAGAAACGTGAAGAAAACTAGAGTAAGGCATACAAACAAATTGGTTAAAACCAGTTGCAAAGAGACAATCTTAAAAGTAGGCAAGAAAAAAAAAGACCCATTACATACTGAGGAATAAGGATAAGGATGACAGCAGACTTCTCATGGGAAATAATGTAAACCAGAAGACAGTGCAGCAATATTTTACAGTACCCAGAGGAAAGACTGTTAATTGAGGATTCTACACCAAGTGAAAGTATCTCTCAGAAATAATGGTAATGGAAAGAAATTCTCAGCTGGAAGAATTCATCAACTGGCAGACCTGCACTATAAGAAATGTTACAGGATCCTTCAGGCAGAAAGAAGACTGATGCCAATTAATATCTGGATTGCCACAAAGAAATGAAAGGTACTGGAAATGATACTTATGAGGATAAATATGTCTTTTTTCATATCTTTAAAATATCTTTTAAGATAACTAATTGCTTAAAGCAAAAGTAATAAAGTGTGTATTTTTGGGCATAAGTTAAGATCAATATGTGACAAAAATGGCACAAAGATAGGGTGGGGAGAGATTAAATCATACTGTTATATGTTTTGATACTGTAATGAATTGATTAAAATATCATTTGAAAATAGTGATAAATTAAAAATATATTATTTTAATGATAAAATAGCCAATAAAAGGCCCCATTTATAGCTAATAAGCCAGCAAATGAGATAAGATGGAATATTAGGAGCTACTCAGTAAGATAGAAGGCAGGAAAGGGGGAATAAAGACCAGATAGAACAGAAACAAATAGCAAGATGGTAGATTAAAGAAAATCATATTAATAATCACATATAATGTAAATGACCTAAAGAGCCCAACTAAAATGCAGAGATTGTCCGATTAGATAAAAGCAAGATCCAATCCAGTATATTCTACATATAAGAAGCCAACATTAAATATAGAGACATGAATAGTAAAAGGATAAACAATACACTATGCTAAAATTAATGAAAGGAAAATTGGAGTGGTTCTACTAATATCAGACAAAGTAGGGTTCAGAGAAATATAGTGACAAAGAAGGTCATTTATATCATTCATAATGATAAAGGGGTTAGTCCATTAAGCATACATTATAATTCTAAATACTTATTCACCTAATAACAAAACTTCAAGATATATAAAGCAATGCAAGGAAAAAACAGATAAATCTACAATTCTACTTGGAGACGTCAGCATCCCTTTATTAATAATTGATAGGACGAGTAGAAAATCGGTAAAAATGTAGAAGGAGGACAATGAACTAAACTGACCAAATGATATTCACAAAACACTAACAAAAGCACAAGCACATTTTTTTCAAATGCTTGTGAGATTTTTTTTTTTTTTTTTACCAAAATAGGTTGTATTCTGGACCACAAAGCAAATCTCAATATATATAAAAGAATTAAAAAAGTACAATGTGTATATCCTTCAACCACTGTGGAATTAAATTAGAAATCGGTAACAGAAAGATCTTTGGAAAATCCCCAAACATTTAGAAATTAAAATGACACACTTCAATATAACATTTGGGTAAAAAGAGTAGTAAAAAAGAAAATTAGAATGTATTTTGAACTGAAGGAAAATACAAAATATGTAGAATGCTATCAAAACGAAGTTATAGCACTAACTTTCTTCCCCTAGAAGAAAGGGAAGTTCTCAAATTAATGAACTCATATTCCACCATAAGATATCAGAAAAAGAAAAGCAAAATGAATGCACAGTAAGCATGAAAAAGAAAATAATAAAGATCAGAGTGGAAATCAATAAACTAGAAAACAAAAAATATGGAATGTCAATAAAAAAGATTTGTTTCTTGAGAACGTCAATAAAATTGATAAACTTCTAGTCAGATGGATTAGGAAACAAAGAAGGCATAAATTATTAATATAAAGAATGAGAAAGGTGACATCACTATAGATTTAGTAATTATTAAAAAGATGAGGGATTATTATAATCAACTTTATGCCAATAAATTAAAAAGCGTAGATAAAATGGTAAATTCCTGAAAAGAAAAACTACCAATGCATACTCAAGAAGAAATAGATAACCTGAAAAATTTTATATACATGAAAGAAGCAGAAATTATAATTGTAAACTTCCCATGCAGAAAGACTGGGTGGCTTCACTGGTGAACTCTACCAAATGTTTAAAGAAGAAATACTATTTACACAAACTCCTCCAATAATTAGAGGAGAGAGACTATGTTCTTATTCTTTCCATAGGGCTAACATTCATGTGATACCAGGCCACACTAAAGCATTACAAAACTATATATCAATAGCTTCCATAAACATCAATGAAAAAGTTTTTAACCAAATTTTAGAAATCAAATCAAACAATTTATAAAAAGCTAAGTGGGTTCATTCCAGGAACACACATTGGTTTCACATAAAAATTTTAATAAATGTAATTCACAATATTAAGAAACTAAAAAGAAACTCATACAATCATTTTAGCATATGCAGAAAAAAATTGATAAAATCCAGTACTATTACTAACAAAAACTCTCTACAAACTAGGAATAGAAGCAACTTATTAAACTTACTAAAGGGCATTTATAAAATTATTACAGCTAATTTATACTTAGTGGTGAAATACTAATTGCTTTTCTTCTAGGATCAGGCACAATGCAAGGATGCTAGCTTTCAATAGTTCTGTTCAACATTGTATAAGGGGCCTAGCCAGTGCAATAAGTCAAGAAAAAGCAATAAAAATATCCAGATTTAAAGAAAGATGTAAAAATATTTTTTTCTCAGACACTATCATTGTCTATGTAGAAAAATCCTAGGTCTACACAAAAACAATGCAATATAGCTTTCTCCAGACCATATTTTCTCTAATTTTTATTTATAGAATTTTTAATCGTTGCATACACAGTATTCAACCAGTTCCTTTATCATTAAATAATGAAGTTTGAAATTTTTCTGATTTTATTATTAAAGCTATGGTAAATATCTCTATTAGTTTAATTTTATTGACATTTCTAGGTAAAAGATGATAGACATTTTCTTAAATTTTGTTTAATTTTTATTTTTTACTATGAAATTTATTGTCAGATTGGTTTCTCCATACAATACCCAGTGCTCAGATGATAGACATTTTTAAACTGGCGATATGTATCATCAAACTTTCCCCAAGGAAAGTTTGTCCTAACTATTAAATAGTATTTTGTTGTTTTAGTTTGTACTCTATTGTATTATATTTTGATGATGGGATGTGAATTTTAAATTTTTTCACCGTTGATCAATTATTCAGCACCTAATAATAATAATAATAATACTGACTCCCCATTGATTTGAAGCACTATCTAAATACGTTTAAGTGTTATATATTCTTGGACATTTAGATAAAATTTTGTTTTGTACCAGTACCCTTTTTTAAAAAAAATTTTTTTTAATGTTTTATTTATTTTTGAGACAGAGAGAGACAGAGCATGAATGGGGGAGGGTCAGAGAGAGAGGGAGACACAGAATCTGAAACAGGCTCCAGGCTCGGAGCTGTCAGCCCAGAGCCTGACGCGGGGCTCGAACTCACGGACCGTGAGATCATGACCTGAGCCGAAGTCGGACGCTTAACCGACTGAGCCACCCAGGTGCCCCTGTACCAGTACCCTTTTAAAATGATTTTTAGCTTTATCATTCATGTTAATAATTTACAGTGCTCGTTTCACTACATTATTCTTACTTTTCAAAATCTTTTTTAAAGTTTATTTATTTTGAGATAGAGAGAGAGAGAGCAGGGGAGGGGCAGAGAGAGAGTGAGACACAGAATCCGAAGCAGGCTCCAGGCTCCTTGTCAGTACAGAGCCCAGAGCCATGAGATCATGACCTGAGCAGAAATCAAGATTTGGATGCTTAACTGACTGAGCCACCAGGTGCCCCCAAAATCTTTTTTATTATAAAAATAAAGCCCATAAATTTATTCATTTATGTAGATTCTAGAATTATTTTTCCAAGGGAAAAAAATCACTGGGATTTTGGATGGAATGACATTACACTTATAAATTAAGTTTGATGGAGAATTGTGCTCTTTATAATGTGGAATTTTTAAATGGGAGGGCATGATTTGTCCCCCCTCATACTCAAGCTTTCTCTAAGTATATCTTTGATTTCCTCTTTAGCTCCATAATGATTTAGGAAAGCATTTTCCAGTTGGTTTGTTACATGTGTGCATCTGCATTGGCTTTATAGTTTTATTATAGCGTCTATCAGAGAATGAGGATAATAGCTACTGCTTCTGAATAAAATTTTGAGGTTTTCTTTAGGGCATATTATACGGTCAACTTTCATAAATGTTCATGGACACTGGAAAAGAATATGTATTCTCTATAAACTAAACTGCCAGGTTTAATGAAAAAGTTCTATCAGGTTTTGTAATCACATATTCTATTTTTTTATTTTCCCTCTCAAGTCTCAAGAATATGTATTAAGAAATCTCATGCTTCTAATGTGTTTTTGTCAGTATTTTGAATAGTTTTTATTTCATGTATTTTGGTGCTATGTTACTCAAAACACAGAAGTTTTATATTACTTTATCTGCCTTGTGCATTTTGCCCTTTATCAATTAAATATGGTCCTTTTTGTTTTGTTCCTTGCATATTGCTTTGAGTTCTACTTTAATATTAATCTTATGGCCTCTGATTTCTTTTTGTTTATATTAGCCTGGTACATCTTTGTTCATCTTTATATTTTTAAACTTTCTGTGTCATTTTAAATGTGTGTCTTGGAGATAATTTATAATTGGACTTTTAAAAATTCAACCTGAATGTCTTTGAATTTCAATAGGTGAGTTTATCCTATTGTTATTTACTACTATCACAGATAAGTTTTGTTCTGCTTCTTTCATCTCATTTTTATTGGTCATTTTTATAATTTAAAAATATATATTCTTTTATTTTGGTAACTGAATTAATTTCTTCTTTAAGTGATTACTTTTAATTAAAAGGACATTCTTATTATCTAACCTTTTTTATCAGAGTCAACCAAGTATCACTTATTTAATATTATCAAAATATCTAATACTATCAATATTATCTAATACCTTCTTGTATATTATTTACAAATTAGCATAATTTACTTCCTCCTATCAATCATTCTCTTACCTAGGGTATGGGTTAATTTAATATGTGATGTTTAGACTAAATTATTGCATACTTACTGTCATTTCATTATTTAAAACATTTTTTAATGTTTATTCATTTTTGACAAAGAGAGAGAGAGAGACAGAGTGAGAGTGGGGAGGGACACAGAGAGAGAGGGAGACACAGAATCTGAAGCAGGCTCCAGGCTCTGAGCTGTCAGCACAGAGCCCCAGGCGGGTCTCAAACTCATAAACTGCGAGATCATGACCTGAGCTGAAGTCAGACATTAACCAACTGAGCCACCCACGCACCCCTGTCATTTTACATTATATATCGTCTCTTTTGATAATTATTTTTTTTGACATTTCCTTTTGTGACTCTTGTAGTTACAGAAGTAACTACATTGATGGCAGGTGTTTTCATTTAAATCTTTGTCTTCATGATTTCAATATTTACCGCTCCTTTTCAGAACGCCTTCTTCATTGTTGAGTTCTCTATTTTGATTCATTTATTCCTGTTAGCTGTTTAGTATTTAAATAGCTTTTATTTCCTTCAAAAAGACTTTGTGAGTGGTATATTTCTTGTGTCCTTGTATATTTAAGAATACTTTCTGTTGCTATTTGTTGTAAGTAGCAACTAGCATAGAATTCTGAGGTCGTAACTTTATTTTTCTCAAAACCCTGTTGCTATTATTCCATTGCCTTTGGCATTTAAGTTTAAGATAGAGATTAGCTTGCTATCATTTTAAGGAGAGCTATTTTATTTTCCTTGATTAGATTTTTATATGAGTCTTTGTTTTATTAAAAAAATTTTATGCTTATTTATTTTTGAGAGAGAGAGAGAGGGTATGTGTGTGTGAGTGAAGAAGGGACAGAGAGAGAGGGAGACAGAGAAATCTGAAAGCAGGCTCTGTGCTGACAGCAGAGCCCGATGCAGGGCTTGAACTCACAAACTGAGATCATGACCTGATGCTTAACAAACTGAGCCACCCAGGAGCCCCTATGATTCTTTGTTTTATTCTTGAAATTAAACATTTCACTAAGGCATTTCTCTATCATTTTTTTTTTTTTAAACTTCATTGTGACTCCTTTTGGTCTGGCAAATCCAGTTTCTCATATCAGGAAAGTTTTCTTCCATTGTCTTTAGTTATTGTGATTCCATGTTTTTTGTTTAGTTTTGCTTTGTTTTCAGGGATACCTGTTATGTTTATTTTCATTGACTGTCTTCCATATCCATAGTATGTTCTCTCTTATTTGTTTCTTTGGATTTTTCTATTTATTAGAAAAGTCTTCTCAAATGTGTATTTCATAGCAATGTTTTTGTTTTGTTTTAGCAGATAAGACTGCTCTTTATTTATTTGTTTAATTATGATAATCATATGTGAAATTTTCTTACAATTTCTCTTTTGTTTTAAAATTTTACATAGCATATAAGTTACATGAGTTATGAATCATAATAGAAAAATGAGAACTCACAGCTGACTTTATCATCCACTTTAAAAACTGGAATACTAACCAAAGTATTAAAGTTACTCCTCTGCTTGCCTCATTCCCATGGGTAACTACCATCATCAAATTGTATTTGTCATTCCTTTATTTCTAAAAAATAGTTTGTTACAAAGTATGTATCTTAAAACAATATAATGTTAAACGACTTTATAAAATACTACTGTACAATGTGACTTTCTTTTCTCATTCAATGTATTTCTAAGATTCATTCCAGCTTCTGTGTACATCTATAGTTTATTCATATTACCTGCCTTGCAGTACTCCATTGTGTATATCACAATTCATTTAGCCATACTCCTGTTAATGGATATTTGGTGATTTTAATACTTTTGTGATTATGAACATGTTTCCTCATGGACATTTTACACATTTTCTCTGGCCATATATCTAGGGATAGAATTGTTGTGGTGTAGGGAATGTACAGGTTCAAATGCCCACCTTTCCCCAAAGTTGATGTGCACTCTTGCATTCCCAACAGTGGTGCATGATTTCTTACTGGGGATAGGAGTCCTCTGTCCTCAGGCTTCCACTATTGCTGCTGAGGAATTTACTGCTAGTCCAAGTAGGTGATCTGTCCTTTTTCTCCATCTTCTTTTAAGGATTTCTCTGTCTTTAGTGTTTTTAGGTTCACTACATTGTGTCCAGGTATGAATTGAAAAAATTTGTCTTGCTTGCCATATAATTTTGGAGATCCTTAAATTTCTAGGCAGGGTCTGGTTATAGTGACTGCTATATGTGGTCCATAGATAAGGTGTAAGCATATGCTTTTAAAAAATATACTTTGTTGTTTTTTTTTTTTTAGAGAAGTTTTAGTTCACAGAAAAACTGAGGGGCAAATACAGATTTCTCACATACTGTGTCTCTCCATCTCCAAACATAGCCTCCTCCACTATCAATAGCCACACCCGAGTGGTACCTCTGTTACAATTGTTGAACCTATACTGACACATTATTATCACTCAAAGTCCATAGTTTACATTATGAATCACTCTTGGAGTTGTATACTGCATGGGTTTTGACACATGTATAATGACATAGATCTATCATTATAGTATCACATAGAATAATTTCACTCCCATAAAAATCCTGTGTTCTGTCAGTTCATCCTCCCAACTCCCACCAACTTCTGGCAACCACTGATCTTTTGACTGTCTTCACAGTTCTGCCTTTTCCAGGATGTCATATAGTTAGAATCGTATAGTATATAGCCTTTCCAGATTGACATCTTTCACTTAATAATATATATTTAAGGTTCTTCTATGTCTTTTCATGGCTTAATAGCTCATTTCTTTTTAGCATTGAGTAATGTTCCATTGTTTAATTGTACCACAGTTTATGTATCCATTCACATACTAAAGGACATCTTGGTTCCTTCCAAGTTTTGGCAATTCTGGATAAAGCTGTTATAAAGATCTGTGTGCAGGTTTTTTGTGGACGTAAATTTTCAACTCCTTTGAATAAATATCAAGAAATGTTATTGCTGGATCATATGGTAAGGGTGTTTAGTTTTGTGGGAAATTGCCTGTCCTCCAAAGTGCTGTTTTGCATTCCCACCAGAAATGAATGAGAATTCCTGTGGCTCCACATCCTCATCAGTATTTCATGTTGTCAGTGTTTTAGTTTTGGTCGTTTTAAAAGGTGGGTAGTGGTATCTCATTATTGTTTTAATATGCAATTCCCTAATTACATATAATGTTGAGAATTTTTCATGTTCATTTTTTATCTTATATTTTCTGTGGTAAGGTGTCTGTTAAGGTTTTATGTCCATTTTAAAATTAAATTTTCTTTGTTATTATTGAGTTTTAAGAGTTATTTGTCTAAGTTTGATAGCAGTCTTTTAAAAGGTTGTTCTTTGCAACTATTTTCTCCTATTCTGTGGCTTTTCTTGGTAGTGTTTTTTGAAAAGCAGAAATGTTTAATTTTAATGAAGTTCCAGGTTATCAGTTCTTTTTTTGTGTGGATCATGCCTTTGGGTTATTTTTAAAAAGGCATTGCCATACCCAAGATCATCTAGATTTTCTCCTAAGTTATCTTGGGGTTTTATAGTTTTGCATTTTGCATTTTGCATTGCATTATGATCCATTCTGACTTAATTTTTGTGAAACGTGGATGGTCTGTGTCTAGATTTATTATTATTATTATTATTATTATTATTATTTTGCATGGGTGCCCTATTATTCTAGCAACATTCTTGTTATTTCTCCTTTGTCTAAGATCAGTTGACTGTATTTGTGTGGGTCCAATTTTGGACTCTATACTCTGTTCCATTCGTCTATTTGTCTATTCTTTCACCAATACCATACTGTCTTAATTACTGAAATTTCATATTAAATCTTGAAGTTAAGTAGTGTAAATACTCCTTAGAATCAATTCATTGACACTCACAAAACAAATTGCTGAGATCTTGGTTGGAATTATATTGACTCTACAGATCAAGTTGGGAAGAATTGACATCTTGACAATATTGAGTCTTCCTATCCATGAATATGGACTATCTTTCTATTTAGTTATTCTTTGATTTCTTTCATTAAAATTTTGTAGTTTTCCTCAAATAGATATTGTGATGTGTTACATTTTATTTCTGCTGATTCTTAATCATGGTACCTTGTTTTCTTGTTTCCTTTGGATAAAATTTTGTGCTGTAAATTCATATTTGGTTGAACGTAATGTGTGGCAATACTAAGAATGTCTGATGGGGTTATTTTCATTCATAGAGGGTTTGTGTTTACTTCTGTCATGAAGCAAAGAGCATTACTGACCTATGAACACTTCAATTTCTTTGAAGGACCTTAGTTTAATAGAGCATTAGGTTTATTTCCCCCAGTTAGCATAGGAATACAAGTTTAGTCTCTTGATTTTAATAATACAAGATTTTTTTTAAGAAAGAGAGAGAGAAAGAGCATGAGCAGGAGAGGGGCAGAGAGAGAGAGAGAGAGAGAGAGAGAGAGAGAGAGAATACCAAGCAATCTCCATGCTCAATATGGAGCCTGATGTGGGGCTTGATCCCATGACCCTGGGATCATGACTTGAGCCAAAATCAAGAATCAGACTCAACTGACTGAGCCACCCGGGCAACCCTAATGATACAAGAATTTGATTACAAAGCAATTTTGTCTTTATAGTCCTCAGTGGGTCTTCTCTCAAGCTGTTCTTGCTCTCTCCATCTTTCATTTCCCATAGATTTTCTTTTCTTGAGAACTCAAAATGCTTTATTTAAAATTTTTTTAATGTTTTATTTATTTTTGAGAGAGAGAGAGAGAGAGAGAGAGAATGAGCAAGCAGAGGAGGCGTAAAGAGGAGGGAGACAGAGAATCTAAAGCAGGCTCCAGGCTCTGAGCTGTCAACACAGAGTGTGATGCAGGGATCTAACTCATGGACCACGAGATCATGACCTGAACTTAAGTAAGATGCTTAACTGACTGAGCCACCCAGGCACCCCAAAAATTCAAAATGCTTTAAGTGGTGATTTTTATAATCCACCCAAGTCTAGTTCATTATAATGCTGAAAGGTTGGTAATCATTTCTATATTTTATCCATTTCTCCTTTCCATTCAACTGTCTTAGAAATCTCAGCTTCTTTTCATTCTTTTTCATAAGAGGTAATGACTTCTTGCCTTCTATGGAGAATACAAACTTCTAGACATTGTCTTCTGATGCCTGGAGGTGATTATTTTTCAGAGGTATGTCCTTCCATGGTATCTTAGATGCTGTTCCATTTCTCTTATTCAGTAATCGTCTTTCTTTGATAATTTTCCTTTATTCATCTTCAAATTACAATCTGTATTATTCTTTTGTTAGAGATTTGTGATAGCTCTTTCCCTGTTCTTTGTCCATTTGAGGCAAAATCTCAAATCATCACTTTCCCAGACCTAAAGTTATTGGCTGCGTTTTTACATATAACCTTTAGGCTAAATGCCAAACTCTAGTAATAATTAGACTAGAAGGCATCTTTTCCTGTTGCTATATGCCTTGTTCTCTGATAAACTGAATGTTCTCTGATAAACTGAATCCATGAAAAAGTACCTTTATTTCCTTGCTTCCCTGATCTTCTGGGTGGTTGCTAAGAGTTCTTGCTGAGGAGATGTAGAAAAATTCAGGATGTAAGCTTGGTTACCAGTAGGAAGGGGCAAGAGATCAGGCAACAGTCTTCTGGTGAAAACTCAGCTCAGCACCTAGGGATGGCTCCTCAGACTGATGCTTGTCATAGACCTGGGTTTCTTCTGAGTCTCTGAGTCAGAGAGCAGGCAGTGAGGGAGGCATAAAATTTTCCTAAATTAAAAAGTCTTTGTTTCATATGGTACAGAGACTTGATATATCCTAAGGCAAAGCTTGGCTAGGTATTCTTCCCTAATATACTTCCATTTATTTTCCTGTAAAGTTCTCTTAGTTTTATTGGTTGTGAATTTTATTTATTTATTATTTTAAAATGCCAACAAGCATTTTAAGAGGATATCAGAAGAGTCTGCATTGGGTACCATGTTAAGTCTAATAGATGATTTTTAAATGGCACAAAATAGATAATACTTAGTGCTCCAACTTAATCAATACTGTGAGCTTTCTATATCTATCCTTAATTCTCTTTGCAAAGAGGTGCTTCAGTGGGATTTTCCAGGCTTGCTCTTCCTCAGTGAGGCTATAGAGGAAACTTAGTAGCCAGGGTGGGTAGGTGAGGAAAAAAAGACTTTTGAGTTTTTCAAGGAAATGTAGTAGATATCTCCATGTCAAACTGCTGTTACTAATATTTTCTTTGCTTTCAAAACTGTCCAGAGACAGCCAGAAACACATGGCTTGATAATGGATCCTTCATTCATTCATTTATTTATTCATACACCCATCAATATGTTGAGCTCCAGTCTAAAGATTGACATTAATTAAGGGAATGAGAGCTCCTCATGCTGCCCATGGTCAATTGAGGATAAAGGTATTTAAATACCTAGAAACAATGCGATGTGACAAGCACCACAGCAGACATGGGCATAAGAAAGACAACAGAATAATTGATTCAGCTTCATAGAGAAATGATTTTTGAGTTGATTCTTGAAGTTTGAATCATACAACAACTGAGGAAATAACATGCAAAATGGAAAATAGTTATTTGAAGCATGGTGTGTATGGTAAACTGAAGTTAGGGATGTGTTTGTGGGAATGGAGGGGGAAGTAGAGAGAGGTTAGTTTATGAAGGGCCTTGCATGTAAGGCTGGAGTATGGTCTCTGCCCTGAGGACTAGGTGGTCAGTGAAGGTGACTTAGTTGGCTTGAGCTGTCACAACAAATGCCATGGATTGTGAGTTTAGACAACAAACATTTATTTCTCATTGTTCTGGGTGTTGGAAGAGTAAGATTAGGGTGTCAGCATGATTGAGTTCTTGGTGAGGGTCTTCTCCCTGGATATGTCCTTAGATGGTCTTTCCTTGGTGTGGGAGAGAGAGAAAGAGAGAAAGGCAGAGGGAAAGAGAGAGAGAGAGAGAGAGAGAGAGAGAGAGAGAGAGAGACATAGGTCTTAAGTAGCTTCCTCTTCTTATAAGGGCACTAATCCCATCATGGGGTCCTACCTTCATGATCTTATCTAAACCTAATTACCTCCCAAAGATCCCATCTACAAATACTATCACTTTGGGGATTAGGACTTCAATATATGGATTTTGGAGGGTCACAAAGACTCTATGGCAGAATGATATTAGGTAAAGAATGATAGGATCAGGTCTACATTCTGATACACAGCAGCAGCCTAAAAACACAAACAGAAAACCACCTACAAGCAAAGCAAAATTGTGTTTTTAGAGTGCTCTTTAAAATTCAAAATACCTTTCTGTACATTATCTTATTAGGTTTGTTCTGTGAAGTCACCCTGTAATGGATTATTAGCCCCATTTTAAAGATAAGGAAACAGATCAGAAAGGTTACTGAGTTGCCTGAGGTGGCTCAACTAATAGGAGTTGGAGTGGAAAGACAAACTTGAGAACTTGGAAGAACAACACAGCTGAAGCATTTTCCCAACACTTGGCTCTAGAGTTTACCTGGTGGTACTGATTTTTTTCTGCAGTGAGACTTGCAGCAAAGTTTAGGAAGCTGCTAAGTTATGGGAGATGTAGTGAATGGCATAGCTGGCAGGTGTAAATCTGGCCCAGTGCGCATTTGCTCTACCAGGATGACAAGATTTATTTCCGGTGTGAGTGATGAGTTCTCCTTATTGTTTAAAGTTTATTTATTTATTTTGAGAGATACAGAGAGAGGGAAAGAGAGAGACAGAGACAGAGAGACAGAGAGAGAGGGAGGGGAAGGGGCAGAGAGAATCCCAAGTAGGCTCCACACTACCAACACAGAGTCTGACGTGGGGGATGTGGAGCTTGACCTCACAAACTGAGAGATCATGATCTGAGCGGAAAACAAGAGCTGAACTACCCAGGCACCCTATGAGTGATGAGTTATAAAAGAATGGGCTCCTTATGGAATTGCACATAAACAAAATTAGCCTTGAAAATCCCTTAGAAAGTTGCTAAGTTGGAAACCTCAAAAACCTTTCAAAAATGTTTTCAAGTTGGAACAGGACAGTGTGGATGAAATATTTGGCTTGCATTTAGGGGTCAGCTGTATGAAAATACTTACTATCTCTTTCAAACACCAGAATCCTACTTAGTATGGTGGGGTGCTCACAACAGGAGATGCGTGAGGGTGAGTGAAAGCCTATCACCTCCTCACTCCAGGGTATGTGCCCACAGAGTGTAAGGATAGGTGGAATCACCCATACTTTTAAAATTGCTCTCTCTTTTCATTTTTATAGAATCTTAGTGGTTGCATTTGGGTGAGTTAAATGCACTTATGATGTGATTCTACTATATGCATAGAAGATGCTACACGTTAACTCCTGGACTTTTTCCCACTGAATGTAGAGTTGACCTCAGGGCCCATCTCAACTCATAGCTCAATCTAGGCAGCTGTAACCAGTCAATGGGAATTGGCATCACTAAACTATATTGAGGCTGCCTATTTTTTTTAAAGATATATTTGAAGCATTTTGAAAAATATCAATTGCTAAAAAGACATAAATAGACACTGCTATTCTAATTACAGAAGAGAGAGTTAGCCTAATACCTATACCTCTGAAATTGAGCCCCTGTGCTTGTGTGAAAGCTGGACAAGAGCAGGAGCACACCTGCAGAGGAGTGGAGTGAAAGATGGGTGAGTGTGGCCAGGGCCCAGGTTGCCAGAGGGAAGGGACTTTGATTTCCTTTCTCAAGAAGCAGGACATAGAAAAAGGGCATAGGTAGTTAGGGGCGCACTGCCTTTCAGCCAAAATCCCAGCTCTGCCACTAGACTGCTACATAACATCTGAGTGCCTCAGTCCCTCATCTGTAAAGTGGATAAGAGATCCTTTCTTTGTGTAGCTGGGAAAGACTAAATGAGTGGCAATGGCATGTCAGAATGAATCATTGCCTTAGGGGGCTCAGGGGGACAGGGCTGCACCCAGTCCAAGAGCTTGCAGCTGTGGTGATTCCTACCAGACCTCATCCTCCCCTGCCCTCAGCCCCTGCATTCTTTCAGGGTCCTTCCTTCTGGATACTTCTCCATACCAATCTGCCTTCAAATAAATCAATAAGTGGACAGATGAGCCGACTAGGGCATTAGAATATTTGCAAAGTGTGGCTCTCAAGACAATGGACACATAAAATAATCTGTTTCGGCACTGGGTGAATTTGTTCCAACCAAAGGGCCATCAACAATGTCAAAGGCAGTTAGCATCACACTGCCTCTGTATCTATTTCTTGTTAGCTTTCCAACGTTGAACAGTAAACACATTTCACTGTTTTGCAAACCTCTCCAAAACAAATATTCTGACAGCAATGTTAACCATTTTTCTCTCCTCCCCACAGCAATTCCCATACCCTTTTTTTGTTTGCTGGCTCTCATTCCAAAACTTTTTCAGTTTGAGACCCTGGAAACCTGCTGAGTTCAGGAGCAGAGCTGAGGAAAGTTCTGACAGAAGATTTTCTCTCTTGATCTCCTTTCTCTTCAAACAGCTAAAAATATACATCTCTCCACCCCACCCTGTCAAGTCCCCTGTAATTAGAAGGTCCTCCAGATTCTCACCTGATGAATCTTTACCCCAGAGCAGAGTAGGATGTAGGGAAACAGGTGGTAAAAGTGGGTGGGGGGGAGGTAGAGCTGGGGGACTGGGTGGGCCCAAGGTTTTGAGCTAAAAGCTGGTGGTGGGCGAAGGGGGAGGTTCATGCAGGAAGGGTGAGCTCCTGTTTCCAGAATACATAGCACTGGGGCTGCAGCCCTTTCCCAGCATTGTCAAGCATTCTGAAATGCTGGGTATGTGAGTGAGATTGGGATCCTCGAGGAACTCACTGCCTTGTGCCAGAGACGGATGTTTAAACAGTCACAAAGCTTTATGCATCCAGGTATGTCTGAAATGATGTTTAAATGTTAACATTTGTTATTCCTGGGTAGTGGTGGGAGTTTGGCTGACTTATTGTGTTCTTTATATATATTTTTATTGCTTGCTTTTTAAATAATGAACATGTGTACTTCATAAAATGTGAGAAACTTATTACTTTAATAAAAATAACAATACTATACAGTGAGTTTTCTAGAAGTCCATTGCAAAATGGGAGCCCTGAGGTTTTAGAGTGAAAGGGGCCCTCTAGTTGAAGACAATATCTGAACTATAGTATAATTAGTTAATATTTTTTTTTTTTTTTTGCACAGGCCTCTTATCTGAGGACACAGGATATTGCTGGAACAGAGTATGAGGTGGGGAGGGGGCAGGGAGGTGGTACTGGAGAGCCAGGCATGGCCCAGACTGGGAGAGCTTTATGTACCAGGCTCAGGTGGGCATTTCTGCTCCTCAGTCAGGGGAACAGATATGGGTGGTGGCATGAGATTCTGTGACTGGGAGAACTCAGAGCCACAAGAGAAATAAACATAGTGCAATCTTCCTGGGGCATTAATTTTACTTGAACATCCTTGGGGAAGAAGTTGAATAATTCAGTAGCTAGGTAATTTAAAGTATGATTATAACATTGGAACACGCCTCTGGCTGGGTTCCAAGCTGGCTCCCTGAAGGGGGATATGCTAGCTCTGCTCTGCTGTTGTGAGAGTCTCTTGGGAAAGTTTTAGAAAGCCTGCTGAGGTGACAGGAAGTGAAGGGAAGAGTCACCATTCTGTTTGTGTTTGATAAAGGCCTTTTAGTGGCTGGCATGAAGAGGGAGGTTGAGATTTGGGGCAGGGAAGCCAGTTAGAAGGCCCTCAGGATAGCTTGCTTTAGAGAGGTTGAGAGCTCGTCATGGCGGTGGCCACAGGTGTGGCAGGTGACCACAGGTCTGGCAGTGGAATTAACAGGGACCTGGATATTGCTAGGGGAAGGGAAAGGACAGCTGGGAGACCAGAATGACCCCCAGGCTTCCATGGTTGGCCATTGGGGGATCAGGATGCCATCAACCACAGCAGAGAATTCAGGGGAAGTTGGGGTTTTATTTTGTACATCTAGATGGGGTAAGCTTGAGACCCTTCAGGGAGAGGATTCTGAGGGCGAAGAAAAGATAGACAAAGGAGCAACCATAGTGATGGCAACTTTAGGGAGCTGATGGAGGAAGCAGTGATGAGCAGATCTGGGCACTTACCCTCCAACCACACCACACAACTTATAGGGGCCTGGGGTGGGGGTGGGGGTTGGGGGGGTAGGTCCTAGGCCACTGCAGGCTTCTAACCTCCACTTCGTCAGCAACTCTGCCTGGATGGCAAGTCTTCTTGCCTCTTTCTGGAAAATGCTGTTATCTTTCAGATCCTCCCAGACGACTTCTCTCCTGAGTGTAAAGGACAATTCCTTCATTGTGCCCCCTCCCACACCTGAAGTTCACCACTGCTCCTGTAGCCCTTCCCAGAGTGCTCTGGTTTCCATGACCACCTTCCTCCACCAGACTGCAGGCTCCCATGCCCAGCCTTCCATGGAGTAGGTGCTCAATGAATGCTTTCTGGATGTGTAAATGAATTGTTAAAAGGAAGAAGAAAGAATCAGGGAAAAGAGTGGTTGTAGAAGAGAGAAAGGAAAGAATTCTTTGTCAAGGGCATGAAGTGCACCAAAGAATAAAGTTATTTAAGAGCTAAGAAACACCCATTTCACTTGGCAGTTGGCAGATGTCCTTGGCAAGAATAACTTCCCTATCATGGCGGGGGCAGAAACATATTACAGCATGTTTACAGTAAAGCATCAATAGGAGATAAGAAAGTGGAGACACCGAGTGCAGACGTTTTCCCCCAAGAATCTCAGAACAGAAGGAGAGGGATAAGGTGATAATGACAAGTGACATAGATTTGAGGAGAAGACTTGAGGAGAAGGAGCAAATTGAGGGGGAGGAGCTGACAATGTGAATGAATGAGCTCAAATGATTGAGCCAGGAATGGATGGGACCAAGGACAGAGATGGAGGAGTTGGCTGTGTACCTGGAGATGGATGTCTCTGCCACTGTGAGGTGAAGTGAAGAGGATACAGGTTTAAGGAGATCAGGGAAGGCGCACCTGGGTGGCTCAGTCAGTTAAGCATCTGACTTCAGCTCAGGTCATGATCTCACAGTTTGTGAGTTTAAGCCCTGTATTGGGCTCTGTGCTGTCAGTGCGGATCCTCTGTCTCCCTCTCTCTCTGCCACTCTCCTGCTCTCTCTCTCTCTAAAAAATAAACTTTAAGCAAATTAGAATAGGGCACTTGGGTGGCTCAGTCAGTTAGACATCTGACTTCAGCTCAAGTCATGATCTCATGATTCAAGTGCCGCATCGGGTTCTGTGCTGACAGTTTGGAGCCTGGAGCCTGCCTTGAGTTCTGTGTCTCCCTCTCTCTCTCCCTCTCCTCTGCTCATACTCTGTCTCTCTCTCTCTGTCAAAAATAAACATTTGAAAATTAAAAAAAAATAAAATTAAAATAAAAAATAAGGAGATCAAGGAAGATGGGAGAAGAAGCTAACAGTCTCAAGATACAACCAAGACTGGAAAATATCACCAGACCTCCAAACCTCATGGTTATGATGTTTATAGCACTGATCAGGGGTCCAGATGCACCTGTAGTGGAGGATGTTTGTAGGGCAGGTGGCATAGAAGAACGAGGGAATGAGAAAAGAAAGTAAGGAGTCCAATATGGGGAGAGTTGAAATCCTGACCTGAGTTCTAGAGTGTAGGGAAGCAATGAGAGGAAAGAATATTGGGAAAATATACAGGTTCCAAAGAACTAGGTGTCATCAAGGTTCAAAAGCTGGCATAGTGGAGGAAAGAGAGCAGGAAAGCTGCTTTTGTTTTTTTACAGTCTTTTGTATATTTTTCTGTTGACATAGATGTCTTCATCATTAGTTTAACTGTTGCAAAAGATATAATTGTTTGCATATCATAAATATACATGGGTACACATGTATCTAAAACAATGCTGCATTATGTTTTAAGTATAGTCAATGGACTCTGATTACAGTAGCAATGCTACAGTGCCATTATATACTCTAAGGACATGGAAAGCTTAACTGTAACAGTTAAACTAGTTAAGTGAACAGTAAAAGTCAGAGAGTTACTTGACCAGGCTCTTTATTAAGATGGGAGCTTGTGGTCTGAGGGAGGGATGCTTGAGTTTCAGAGGTGGAGTAAGTTGTATCACACCCAAGAATTGTGAGACCAGGGTGCCAGAGGGCCACATGATGGCCATGGAAAATATGAATGGTGATGTTGAGAGAGAAGGGAGGACTTCATCTCAGGTACATACAGGCCCCAGGGAATCTGGTCATTCTAGTAGAAAGCATGTCAAGGGGGTGGCTTTAGAATCTTTCTGATTTTTATTTTTATTTTTAAATGCTTATTTAGTTTTGAGAGAGAGAGAGAGAGAGAGAGAGAGCGCAAGCATGAGTGGAAGAAGGGCAGAAAGAGAGAGGTAGACATAGAATCCAAAGCAGGATCCAGGCTCTGAACTGTCAGCACAGAGCCTGACACGGGGCTCTAACTCACGAAGCATGAGCTCATGACCTGAGCTGAAGTCAGAGGCTCAACTGACTAAGCCACCCAGGCGCCCCTAGAATCTTTCCAATTTTTAGAAGGTGATATCAGTGTGTCCCACTCTCCATTAAAACTTCATGCCTCAAAGCAGTGATTTTGGTCTTCTATAAGCCTCATTTATTTAGACTTATAATAGCTGACTGCTATGCATTGTTATTTAATAGACATTGCTCTGGGTGTCTTTACCACAGTACAAGCTCCTGGGTTGGGAGAATCAGAGGGTCGTGGACAAAATCCTTCACTGATATTCCGTGTGACAAAAGGGTTCTGTAGTCAGACATATTTTGAGGGGCAATACATATTTTGAGGGATGATACCTATTTCTACTTGCTCTTGGAGGTGTAGAATGCATATTCTTAATGTGGGAAATTATACTTTAGCTCTCTTAACACCATTTCTGCCATGCCAACAATGTAGTTATATCACAAGTTCTGTGTAAACTAATATTCAGTATTTATATGGTTATGGTATGTGAGTCTTGTGGACAGCTGAGTCAAGTAGTGTACTGTAATTGCATTTCCTTTCTTGTGTGCTCATAACAGGTTTTATAACAACCTGATTTTTTAAATGCCATTTTTCTTCAGAGTAAGAAACCCTCCATCCCAATCTGGATTAACTCACTTCCTAGACCTACTGCAAAACTGCCATCTGGGATTCTCCTTTTCTACCATCCTAGGATTTCCTTTATTATTGTCCTGTCTAGAACCCTGTTTCCTGTTCCATGTTTTCCTCTTTTTGGCTTTCTTCCACTATGTTTCTAGGTGCTCTTGAGAAGACTGTGCCTTGTACGTCAAAAAATATCTTTTTACTACCCTAATAATTGAATCACTGTTCAGTTTGTAATTTTTGATTGAAAATAAATTTTGTTTAGAATGTTGTCTTTTAACTCCCCATGTGGTTATTCAGTTGTCATTCATATTTCATGTCTTTTGATGTGACATTTTTTTTTCTCTCTGCAAGCATTTAAGACATTGTCTTTACCCATGTTGGTCTAAAATTTCATGATGATGAGCTTAAATGTGCAGTCTTTATTTACTGGTTGTGTGGGGCAATCAGGGAGCCATTTCAATCAGGGGACTGATATGTTTCAGTTCATGGGAGATGTTTTCATCATACAGGTTGGATGACTTTCTTCTCTCTGTTTTTATCCGTTCTCTTTTTCTGCTATGTCTATTAGAGAACTGTTGAATTTCTTGGATTCTCCTCTAAATTTATTTATAACTTTTCATCCTTCATCCTTTCAGAAGACCTCTTTGATTTTGTCTTCTGGTGATTCTATTATATTTTTAATTTTTACTATCATATTTTAATTTTTCATGAATTCTTCTTGTTCTTTCATTGTTTTCTTTTGAATGGAATTCTATTTTTGTTACATGGATACAATATTTTCTCATATTAATTAAAAGATATTAACAGAGGTTTTTGGAAATTCTATTCTGCTTTCAACACTGTTTCCTCTCGGTTCTTATTTTCCTGTTCATTTTGGTTGCTGTGTTTTATATTTCATGGTTGTCATTCATGTTTAAGAGCAAGGTCTTTACAAATGGTTGAGGAAGTTCTCTCTCTCCCTCTCTCTCTCTCTCTCTCTCTGTGTGTGTGTGTGTGTGTGTGTGTGTGTGTGTGTGTGTATGTATGTATTGGGGGAGGAGGACTTCTTACTTGGTTTCTCTGTAGAGTTATTAAGCAACAAGCAGGATATAGGCCTTCCTTTTTGGTGAGAAGATAGGAGAATTCAGTTTCTTCAGAAAAGTCTATCTCCTCCTGAAGTCTCTGTCTATCTCTCTACCTCTGCCTGTACCATCTCTACCTCTACCTCTATCTCCATCTTTACCTAACTGCTGTCATTCTCAAATCTGGATGGAAGAAAAGGAGCTGAGGGGACTGTTCTAACTATTCAAGATGTAGAATTTCACTTATGTTTTTAACCCCAAGACTCAACTCTGCCTTCTGCTTTGCTGAGTGTTACTTCACTTATATCTGTAGCTTTTCTAGTTCGGTATAATTAGAGGACCAACCTCTGCTGTACCATCTGGGCAGGATGGAGAGTCATGTGGCTATCCAGAGCTGTGAAGAAGACCCTGGAGCCTAACAGTTCTACATGCTGACTTCAACCAACTGATATCTTTTGTTTTCAGCCCACCTTACCTTCTGTTTCTGAGGTAGCTGGTGCTTCCCATTGCCAAGACTTCTGAGGTCTTTGCAGGGAGAGTCAGCTCACACCTCACAGGTGTGACAGCCCCTCTTCAGGCTTATAGATTGCAGCTTTCTCAATTCTGCTAAGTCAGTTGCTGTACCTCTATTTCCTTTCCATCTTGAAATAGGGGAATTGAAAGGTCTCTGTGGAGCACCCTGCACAGTGGACAGCTCTGCTCTTTCTGTGCCCAGTTTGGGAGCAGGGATCTCAGCCAAGGTTCTCAAGCCAATGAGGCCATGTCCATCTCCCACAGGCATCAATGTACTCAGGCTTCCACTGGAGCTCTGCCCATCCTAGGGCACTGCAGGGATTAGAGCTCAAGTCCTGTTGCTCAGAGATGCCCACTTGGTCCTTCTCCAGCCTTTGCTCAAGGCCCCCAAGGATCTTACCTGTCTCCTTTTGTTGGTCTCCACTTCTTGAACTAAATCTCAGTTGAGGTTTGTCATCCAGGTGTTTGGCATTAGCTTCTGAAAGATAGTAACTTAATAATAATATAATAGCTAATTAATAAGTAACATAATAACAACAATAACATCATACTTAACATAGCCCCATTGTGAGGCTCTGGAGTCAAGACTCAGAACAAGGTTAGCCAACTTCTTGGTCAGGGACTGGAAAACATCCCAATCCTTTACAGTCTCCTACAGCATTGAGGATAAAAAAACAAAACAAAACAAAACAGTAACATCTCAGTATGTATTTAACCACACTATGCAGTTAGAAAACCTGGTTATATTTAACCATGAAATTTCCAACCTTATTTGTCCACTCAACACCTTTCCCCCTTAATGTTTATTAACACCTCTATCAGTTGGGGCCCTCAGAAGACAGCTGACACACTCAAGTTGAGATAATTTAAAGAAGCTTAATTTTAGGGGTGCCTGGGTGGCTCAGTTAGTTAAGCATATGACTCTTGATTTCAGCTCAGGTCATGATCTCATGGTTCCTGAGATTGAGTCCCACATCAGGGTCTGTGTGCTGACAACACAGAGACTTCTTGGGATTCTCTCCTCTCTCTCTCCTCACTTTCTGCCCCTCCCCCCACTCATGCTCTCTCCCTCACTCTCTCTCACAATAAATAGATAAACTTTTTTTTTTTTTTTAAAGAAGCTTAATTTAGAAAAGGGCCAGGTACAAAAGTATGGGCAGGGTGTAATGGACAGTGTGTGAACTGGGGCCAGCAGCAGTGGAGCTGCTCCCATCCCATCCTGAAAGTCAAGGAAGGCACAGGGAGATCTGGCAGATCAAATTTGTCAGCTTTGTTGATATCTGTCCAGAGCTCCCCGCTCTGTAGCTCCACAAGTGCCTATGCCTTACATCTGCGGTGGTCTGGTGGGGTTGAGAACTAGCTGGTGCTGGGACTCCGCGGCCCTGACTGTTAGATTCTGGGCTTGGTCCTCACTGTGTCTGCCCCCTGACACTTGAAGGAGGTGAGGTGCTTTAACACTGCCATGGGGCCTCTGGTTCTCCAAGCACATTCTTAGTGTGTTCATGTTCTCTAGGGTGGAAAGAAGAATGAGAGCGGTGTGATGTCTGATGCCCACTCCCTGACAAGTAGGATCTTAGCACGGGGCTTGGCCTGAGCTGCAGTGTCCAAAAGCCTGGTGAGGGCACTGGAGTGGGAGTCACTTCTCTAGAAGCTCTGGCCTCTGGAACCAAGGGTGATGCCTAGGAAGCAGCATCTTTACCAGCAAGCAAGTGGTCAACCTGGAGAAATGAGGCAGTGAGGGGCACTCTGGATATAAAGCAACAGGGCAGAAATCAGGACGGCTACACTGGAAGTGAGCAGGAGAAGGTGGAGCAGGAGCAGCTCTGTGGGTTGGAGGTCCTGGATGCAGTGGGCTTTGATGTGTTCTTTGACTAGCACATGGGCAGGAGAGGTGCTCAGGCTGCTGGGATGGAGGGTGCTGATGCTCATTTTTATGAGGTTTCCCACTTCCACAAGCAGGTCTCTGTTTCTGTCTCTTCTTACCTCTACCTTGTTCTCTCTGCCCTTCTCCTTTCTGTTCATTTCCCCTTTTCCTGCTCTGCTTCCCCATCTCTGCATCTGCCTTCTCCTGAATCTTGTACTCTCTCTTTTCTTCTGTTTTTTTTTAGTGTCTTTTCCTTTTGGTGATACAATTTTTGTGTTAGGCTGTGCTATCTATATATTTTAAATCCCAGAGGTGTATCTGCTAATTGTATTTTTAGGGAAATAATTATGTAAGTTAAGATGATTAGATAATGAAAGTGTTCTCTGGGGCTGGCCTCTTTACAAAATGATGATGGGGTGGTGATGGGAATGGGGATCGTTTCTACTTAAACTAGCACGATGGCACAGCTTTTACCAGAACACTTTAGAAACATCTGGGATATAATCAGATCCAGAGGGCTAGCTCTGAGAGCGGCATCCTGGGAACAAGAGTGGATATTTGTGGCCTCCCAGGAAGGCAATGATCAGGGAGCTCCATGATATGGCTTGGGGCTTACAACCCCATAAAATTCCTAGATCTGTATGAAGATTTTGAAGACGCTTGGAGTTTCCGAAATGTGTATACTGTGCCTGCGTGTGCACACACACACTCACCCACATACGGGCAAGATTATGGCTTCCCTCAGGCAGAGGGTTTTGCAGATACTAAATTGCCAAAACACATCAACTCTGGAATTGCTTCATTGCACACTAATGGTGGCCGTAAGCTTCCTGCTCACTCACTCCTGACGTATAAAAAATGTTCACAAGACACATGCTTCCTTCTCTGGGTCTGTCATGATCCAGCACTGGCTGCCTCGCAGGACCCTCCTGGCACTCCTGGGCCATCACAGGTGCCTTCCCTCCCTTGCACCCAGCAACATGCCAACCTCTGAAGGCAGGCAGAGATGAAATACATTTAGTCTAAGGCCAGTGGGTACTGGAAGAGGTGAGGGGGAGGGGGAGCCTAAGCCAGGAGGGGACAGAGGAAAAAGGTGTAGCTAGTGCTGGGTGTGTGGGAGAGTGGAAAAATGGGACAAGAAAGAAGTGGTTCCTGCTGGGGAATAGAGGGTCTGGAAGGAGTAATTGCAGAGAAGAATGGAAGGGCAAGGGAGACTAATTCTGAGGGCCTGCTATTTTGTAAAGGGAGAATTCAATGCTCAGGAGGTTAAATTACATGCCTGAGTTATATGGTCAGCTAGGGGGCAGGGATTCAAATTCAAAGCTCACAGTCCTCCTATTGGCCCACTCTGCCCAGGGAACAGGATCACAATAGAGTGTAGAGTTAAATCAATCCCTACCATGACCTCAAGAAAGAGGATTCCATAAAGACCCTTCCAGCAAGAAGTATCCACTGAAATATGCACTGTCACTAGGAATTTGTGATCCGCCCCAGGCTCTAACCACAAGAGAGGAAGGACATTCCTTTCCAGATTTAACTAGAAGTTCTCTCACTAACCCTTAAGCCCTTTTGCACCATCCACCTTCCCATAGCCATGCTCTGCTCCCCTTGTCCCAAAACCATCTCAGGCTTCAGGTCAGTGCCCTTCATCATTTCTCATAGGTAGCAAAGAAGTGAATGGTTTTACATCTGGTGCAGCAGGAGAGAAACATTGCCTAAAGGCACAGTAGAGAGAGGGAAAGTGGCTCAGATAACAGATTCTCATTCTTCTGACTTATTTTGTTCCCCTGACTTGTTTTTAAACTGTTAAGTCACAAGTACGGAACAGCCCCAATCCAGGGGTGCTCCTGATTTCAGAATCTCCTCCCCAGAAGGTCCTCTAGTGAGGAAAACCAAGGAGCTGAATTCCTCCATCATGTCCTGCCCCTGGGTCCTGACAACTCACCCACCTTTTAACATTCCTGGTGGTCCCGGAGTCCCTTGCCACATTCACTGCAGGCTGGGTTGCTGGGTTCAATGGATAAAAATATTCAATGCTCCGCTGAATATGAATTTCAGATAAAAACCAAATAATGTTTAGTTTAAGTGTATCCCATACAATGTTTAGGAGCACTTACAGTATGAAAGTGTTTGAAATGATTTTATTTGAAAGATCTGTAGCTGGGGATGCCATTAGCATGATTTCACTCAGTTGAGTCCAGTTAGATCAGAATTAGAAGTGAAGCACCCCACGCCCCAGGACAGGTTCTGTAACACCACACTATTTCCTTTGGGAGTTGCCTCTTCTGCATACCTCCTTGGTGTAGACTGAAGTAATATGTCTGTAATATCCCATGCATGGAAACAAATGCACAGATGACTTTCTGGAGCCCTTTCCATAGACTTCTTTTTTCTCAATATCAGTGAGTGTTTACTTTTCTGACTTGTAAAATAATACATGTTTGTTGTTAAAAATTGGAGACTATAAAAGACAAGAAATAACAAATGTTGGTGACAATGTGAAGAAAAGGGAACCGTGGTGCACTGTTGGTGGGAATGTAAACTGGTGCAGCCACTCTAGAAAATAGCATGGAGTTTCCTTAACAAATTAAAAATAGAAATACTCTATAATCCAACAATTCCACCACTAGGTGTTTACCCAAAGAAAACAAAAATATTAATTCAAAAAGATATATAGACCCTATGTTTATTGCAGCATTATTTTAAATAACCAAGAAGTGGAAGCAACTTAAGTGTCCATCCACAGATGAATGGATAAAGAAGATATATATATATCTCTTCCATATATATATATATATATTTCATATATATATCTTCCATATATGTATATCTTCCATATATATATATCTTCCATATATATATATATTCCATATATATAACAGACTATTACTTAGCCATAAAAAAGAATGAGATCTTGCCATTTGTGACAACATGGATGGACCAAGAAAGTATTATACTAAGTAAAATAAGTCAGACGGAGAAAGACAAATACCATATAATTTCACTTATATATGAAATCTAAAAAATAAAACAAACAAACCAAATAAACTCTTAAATACAGAGAACAAACTGGTGGTTGCCAGAGGGGAGGTGGGTGGGGGATGGGCAAAAAAGATAAGAGAGACTAAGAAGCACAAAATTCCAGTTATAAAATAAATAAATTATGGAGATGAAAAGTACAGTATAGGGAATACAGTCAATGATATTGTAATAAGGCTGTATGGTGACAGATGGTAACTATATTTATCATGGTGAGCACACTGAGTAATGTATAGAATTATCAAATTACTATGCTGTATATCTGAAACTAATACAACAGTGTGCCAATTATATTTCAATAATAAAAATTTTAGAAATTGTAGATCAGTAAAAAGAAAAATAAGCATTTACTCTAATTGCAGCATGTAGACTCTAGATCCATACTGCCTGAGTTCAAATCTCAGCTCTTACTAACTGTGTGGTTTTAGGCAATTTCCTTAAACAGTGCTTCAGTTTTTCAGTCAGTAAAATGAAGGTAGTAATAGTGACTTAAGTGAGGTTTTGAGGATTAATTATGTTTATATGTGGTCAGGTATCTTTAAAATCCCTGGTACATAGTTAGCTCTGTATAAGCACTTGACAAAGTAAAATAAAAAATTTTTGTCATCCAGAGATAAGTATTATTTGTGTCTTTTATGCTTTTGCATATGCATTCCATTATACAGCTTTATACCATAGGTTTCCATATTGTGTCAGATTGCATTTTCCGACGTCCAATTCTCCAGCCCGAGATGCTCTTCTATAATGTGGTCTGGAAACTTCTCCATCAAGAAGTGTAATGCATTCCTTTCTCCTTGAATCTGGGCTGCCTTTAGTTATCTGGTCAATGAATGTGGTGAAAGTGGTATGCTGGTACTTCTAAGGCCGGGTGAGAGGAAACTATGGTTTTTGCTTTCTTTCTCTGGCACACTCATCCTTGGGTATTTCCTCTTGCAATTCACCCACGTGCTGGGGAAGTCCAAGGCACGTGGAGAGACCTTCTGTAGGTGCCCTAACTGAGTGGCCTGCTGGCAGCCTCACCTGACAGTCCTGTGGGTGGGTCAGCCTAACTGAGCCTTCAGTGACTGTGGCCCATCAGCCTGTGGCAGCAGGCGCGACCCTGGAGCAAGAACCACACAACTGAGCCTAGTTAACCCACAAAGACCTGAGGGATAATCATCAGTTACTCTGTTTTTATCAAATAATTCTTGTTGGGACCACTAAGTTAGGAGATAGTTTGTTATGCAGTGATAGAGAACTGGAAATATATTGAAGGAAAATAATCAAGATCCTTAACTTTAAATATGGACCAAAGGGTCTTCTGTCCACAGTTTCACAATTACTTTCAAGGGAAAGGATACTTTCAAACAAGCTGCTCTATCCATTATATTTGGACAAGTTTATGAGGAGCCAGGCTTGAGCCCTAAGTCAAGGTTGACGGCAACTTAGGGATCAACCATAGTTCATTTGTCCACCTGTTTGTTTGATAGGTGAGAATCAGGGAGGTAATGTGACTTGCCCAAGGCCACCTGGGTGCTACACAACAGAACTTGGGCTGGACCCCAGCTCTCCTGACTCCTACCTTTAGCATTTTTTTATTGCATCTTGCTACTTGTTTATAATGATGTTTAGAGGTGAGGTAGAATTGGGAGTTTATAAAAGCCTGATGAGAATTATGAAAGGGGCTGGGGTCCCAAAGCCATTCAGGCTCCTTCACAGCTATATCCAGCTCCATGCTTCTGGGAAGAACATAGTTTCTTTAAAAAGTGCCTTCATGCTCCGTCTGTTGAGGAACATGCCAACTACGGTGTCAAGGTCAAGTCTGTGGAGAAAGGGCTTCAGTTGGGTGGTGGTTGTGCTGACAGTCAGGAAGAGTGACAGGCCTCAGGACACCCTGTCATCCCAGGATCAAGAGGGCCTGGCAAGGGCAAGGCCTGTGGTGAGTATGGCTGCTGGCCTCAGCTGTATCAGTGGGATGGCTGCCCTTGGGGTCTGCTGCTCACCATCATTCCAGATGTGTGCTTAGCTGATGTAGGAGGCAGTTGTCATCATTCCAGGATGAAGGAATCACAGAGAAGTGTTCAATGAAGGGAGAATGTCAAACTGCTTGTGATAGGCTGGACTGTGTTTCCCACAATTTGTTTGCTGAAGTCCTACTCCCCAAGGCCTCAGAATGTGGCCTTATTTGGAAATAGGTTGTTGCTGATGTAGCTAGTTAAGATGAGGTCACAATGGAGTGGGGTGGGCCTCTAAATCAATATGATTGGTATTTTTATAAAAAGGGGAACTTTGGATGCAGATACACACATAGGGGAAAGCTATGTGAAGATGAAAGTGGAGGTTGGGGTGATGCCTCTATAAGGTGATGAACACCGAAGATGGCTAGCACATCACCAGAAGATGGGGGAGAGGCATGGAGCAGATTTTCCCTCGCAGCCCTCAGGAGGAACCAACCTTGCCCACACCTTGATCTCAGACTTGTAGCTTCCATGACTGTGAAACAAGAACTTACTGTTGTTTAAGCCACCTGGTTCATGGTACTTTGCTATGGAGGCCTTGGGAAACTGATACAATGTTTTGTAGGTCAATACATAGAATTTTGAGATGGAAAAAATAAGATGAAAGCGGCTGGAGAGTAATTGGTTAGAGGGAAATGTGGGTAGGGGTGACCTTGGCTTATGGTAAACTCCAGTGGGATAATCACAAGGCAAGCCCATGGGATTCTGGAACAAAGTCATGCCATCTGCAGTGGAGAATTATGCACCCTTTGAGAAGTAGCTCTTGGCATGTTACTGGATCCTGGTAGAGACAGAGAATTTAGCCATAATCATCAAGTGACAATGCATCTGGAACTGCCTATTATGAGTTGGGTTCTGTCAGACCTGCCAAATTATAAAGTCAGACAGGTCCGGCAGGCACCCATTGTGGTGTGGAAATAGTACATCTGGGGTTGAGTCTGGGCAGCACCAGAGGGCATGAGTAATCTGCAAGAATAGGTAGCTTCCCTGTCACCCACCACAGTTGGACCAAGGTCCTTCTCTGATTTGTGCCTATGGCCATATAGGAAAATCCCATATGTCCAGATAGAAAAGAAGGAAAACATCTGACCTTGGCTTACAAATGGATTAGCTCAGTTCATAGGTGCGAATCAAAAGTGATGAGCAGCTGCATTCCCCCCACACTTAGGGGTGTCCCTAACAGGCTTGTAGAGAGAGAAAATGTTCCCAATGGGTAGAGCAATAAGTTATATACCTGATCATTTTCTTTGTAGGGAAGGAATCGTGGCCCAAGGTGAGTGGCAAATGACCTAGTCTAGGGTCAGGAAGCAAAAGGAATAGAGGATCATAGGCAATGAGATGAGAGGTGGAGGCATATGTGGTAGACGTGGGAGTGGGCAGAGTGTGAAGATTATTTTGTTAAATTTTATTAAAAATACTTCTTAGGGGCGCTTGGGTGGCTCAGTTGGCTAAGCGTCCGACTTCAGCTCAGGTCATGATCTCACAGTTCATGAGTTCCAGCCCCATGTTGGGCCACCCTGCATCAGGCTACCCCATGCTGGGGTCTGTGCTGACAGCTCAGAGCCTGGAGTCTGCTTCGGATTCTCTGTCTCCCTCTCTATGCCCCTCCCCAACTCGTGCTCTGTCTCTCTCTCTCAAAAATAAATAAACATTAAAAAAAATTAAAACATCATAGATGACCTAAATATGTTAGAAATAATACACTTAATTTTTTTTAGTGTTTATTTAATTTAGAGAGAGAGACAAAAATCAGAGCATGAGTGGGGGAGGGGCAGAGACAGAGGGAAACACGGAATCCAAATCAGGCTCCAGGCTCTGAGCTGTCAGCACAGAGCCCGATGTGGGGCTTGAATCCACAGACCACAGATCATGACCTGAGCTGAAGGTGGACACTTAACTGAGCCACCTAGGTGTCCCGAGCATGAAGATTATTGTATTGCCTTCACCAGTAAGTGTATTTGTATTAACCTTCGCCAGTAAATATCCACCATCAACTGGACAACCAAGTAGACCAAATGACTTGTTCTGTTGACATTAACCAGCCTTCATCATTAGCCACCCCAGATGGGCATAACAGGCTCATGAGTGGAATCGCCACAGTGTCAGAAAGGAAGAATGTTTGGCCTTGACAGCATGGACTTCCACTTACCAAGGCTCATCTAGTTACTGCTACTTCTCAATATTCAAATTATTATCAACAGAAACCAATTCACCTAAGCACTATTCCTCAAGAAAACCAATTGGCCACTTAGTGGAAAGTTAACTGCATTGACCCCCTTCCATCCTGAAGGGGTCTTTTGTTCCTTCTCACAAGGTTCTATACCTCTGCTGGGAATGGGTTTGCCTTTCCTGCCTACAATAAGCCCAGCCTACATTACTATCTAGACACTTATAGGATTCCTGAACCCTAGGTACAGAATCTTACACAGTGCAGCATCCAATCAGAGGATCCACTTCACATTGAAGAAAGTGTTAGAGTGGGACCATGATTAGGGGATATAATGCTTTTATCACATAGTGTGTCACTGAGAGGCAGTCATTCTCATGCAATGATGACACAACCTTCTATGGGCACAATGGAAGCACTAGCTTAGAGTGAACATTCAGAAGGGATTGGGCCATCATTCAGGATGCAGTATTTACTAAATCAGTGACATATATATATATATATATATATAGTGCTCTGTCTCCAATAAGAAAGGCAGCCCCATTTACCATCATGACCCAAGGGGAATTGTTATATGCCCTGTCCCTGTGACTTTGTGTTCTGCAGAGTTGGAGGTTCTAATTGCTGAAGGGGTGTATACTTGCCAGGGGTCACAGCAAGTGCACCATTGAACTATAAGTTGTAGGATGCTGCCAAAGCACTTTGGACTCACTGTGTTCAGAGACAATGAGCAAGGAGATGAACCATTATACTTATAGGGGCAAATGACCTTGAGCATCAGTAAGATACGGATCTGTTTTTACCCAATTGTGGCAGGCAAGAATCCAGGTGTTATGGACTAAATGAGTTCCTTCAAAGTTTGTATTTTGAAGCCATAACCTCCAGTGTAGCTGTATTTAGAGATGAGTCCTTTAAAAAAGGTTAAAAGAGGGCATAAGAATGGGCCCTGATCCCATAGGATTTATCCATATAAGAAAAGACATCAGAGAGCTCTCTCTCTCTCTCTCTCTCTCTCTCTCTGTGCATATGCACTGAGAAAAGGCAATGTGAATACACAACAAGAAGGTGGTCATCTACAACTTGAAGGCAGAACTCCCATCAAACATCAACCCTGTTGGTATCTTGATCTTGGACTTCCAGTTTACAGAACTGTGAGAAAATAAATGTATGTTGTTAGCCAGTCTGGCATTTTGTTAGAGCAGCCTGAACAGACTAACACATCAGGTGATCTACCTGGGTCTCTCCTGGTGCTTCATTTCCTTGTTCTAAGTATGAATGAGCATATGCAATCACCCTACCCTGAGATGAGTGATTATCATGGATTCATAATCCTCAGGAATGAAGGTTTGGGTTACACCACAAGGGAAGCCACCAAGACATGCCAAAGTCTTGTTGAGGCATAGCTGAGGTTGAGAAAAATTGAAAAGGGATAGCAGAGAAGAAATTAGTTGTGGCCCCATGGCCAATTGCAAAGATAGGGGAAATAGTTCATCCCACTGACCTCCCTCCTCTGATTCCCCCTCAGGAAGAAAGGCCTGCTGGAAACATGTAATAGCTGCTGGCCAAATCAGTATGAGGTAGATTTGTTTGGTGCAAGAGGTAGACTGTAGTGGCCATAAGAAAGCACCTTCTGGATTTCCAACGACAGGAAGGACAGATGACCAAGGGTACCAGTTGCTGCACTATAAAATCCATTATCACATTTGTACTGAGGCCCCACTTCCCATGGGCTGCTCCCAGCCAATGAATGAATATGGCAGGTAGGTCTATTCTTGGATGACATGGAACTAATTACTGCCATTGACTTGAGGACTTACGAACTTTGCTTAGACTGTATCATCCTTGGGATGCTTCTGCCTATTCCTCTGGCCTTCCTTTGGGTTAAACTTGCATCACTATCTGACTTTTCTTCCAGCTTTACCTGAGTCCCCTCCCATTTTCTCTTATAGATATTTGCCCTAAAAAAAACTCTTGCAAGTTTAATCTTGTCTTGGCACATTCTTCCCAGAGGATCCAGAATAACATAGTTCATTTAACCCTTGTTCATACCTCAGTAAATAGACATTTTATTAAACAACTCTTCAAGCATCCCAGCTGAGGGTGACATCTGTTTTCTGCTGGGAACTTGGTTGATATAGATTGCTATAGACCATAAGTACTGTAGCATTTTGGAGAAGAGAAAGCAGTGTTAGATGACGTGAGAAGAAGCATCAAAGAAGAAATAAGTTCTGAAAGACAGAACTGGCGTTAGAGATCAGCATTTCAGATAGGGGTGTGAGAGTGTGAGTGTGCATGTGTGTGTGTGCATGTGCATGTCTATAGCATAAGCAAAGGTATTGGGGCAGAAACAAGCACCTATGACAGGATCTATTCTAGAGTCCAAATTTGTTTTCCAAGGAGTGCCAACTGTCTTATGAGAGGAAATACGTCATAATACTCATTTCTCCACTTTCATTATTTGGGATCCCTGTGGAAGCTTCACCTTTTCCCTATCCATCACCTCACTGCATGTGTCTTTCTATGTGCATCTTGTTCAATAAGAGCAGAGGCAGTGGCCAAGGCCAGATGGGAATCCAAGAAAAGCACATGAAAAGTGGGGAAAGGAAGACAGGAATGAGTGCCTTGAAGTTCTGGGGTCAAGGGCTCAGGGTATTGGGGCTGAACTGGGACTGGGTAGCCCCACTTCTTAGAAGCCATAGAGCCCAGTAGTTTCCTTCAGAATTCAGAGGGTGAAGAAATGTGGGTTTGACCAGAGGCATAGGAAACAGAATAGCCAGAGAGCCGGGGAAAACACAGATCTTCATACAGTACCTTCTTTAATTTAGATATCTTTAATCCAGATTTTCTTACTAAGGTGGGGAAAACTGTATTCTGTTTATTCATCCATTCATTCAACACACACTTACAGAGTAGCTACCATGTGCCAGGAGCTGTTCCAGGCACTGGGGATATACTATTAAACAAGACAGATGAAAGATACCTCTCCTGATGTAGCTTGCATCCTAGTTGGGGGGAAGCAGACAATAAATAAGTAAACCAGTAAAGTAAATAGCATGTCAAAGGGTGGTAAGTACTATGGAGGAAAGCATATCAGAAAGAAGAATAGATGGTGCATGGGTCTGGTTGGCAGCCAGGGAAGGCCTTGCAGACAAGGCAACATAGAACAGAGATTTAAAGGAGGGGAAGCAGCAAGCCCCGTGGGTTCCTTGAGGAGTGGTTCATGCAGTGCAAATAGCAAGTGTGAAGGCTTGAAAGCAGGACTTGGTGCTCTCATTAACATCTACTTAGCATCCCCATAGTTGTCTACTTGCACACAGGTAAGCTGTCATTTGCAGTCTTCAAATGCTAGTGGTTTGCATTTCCAGACTGCATTCCTGTTATCCAGCTGTAGCATCTAAGAGGCACCAGTGGTATGACAAAAGTTATTTCTCATTATAGTGATCAAGCTTGAAGTCCATTATCTTGTGATCTCCATCATGTTCAAAGCAGATAAGGCTCCTGAAGTGCGACTCCTCTGATGCCCTCTCTCTTGATTCAGAGACTCTGAATACTAAAAGACAAGTAGTACCCTGGCTTTTGAAATTAAAAAAAAATTGAGTCCTGGTTAACTTACAGGTGGCATGGCCCTGAATAGTTAACTTATCCTCCTGAGTCTATGTTTCTTTATCCATAGGTGGTCATAATGGCAACACCTACCACACGGGTCTAGGAGGAAATCAAACACAACTGTGCAATTTAAGGTATTTGGGAACAGTTAGCTTATATATAGCACAAACACAACAACTGAACCATTACTCTATTTCTTAGTATTTTAGTTATTACTACTTTCCTAATGTTTATTTTTGGGAGACAGAGAGACAGAGAGAGAGAGAGAGTGAGCAGGGGAGGGGCAGAGACAGAGGGAGACACAGAATCTGAAGCAGGCCCCAGGTTCTGAGCTGTCAGCACAGAGCCTGATGTGGGGCTCAAACTCACAAACTTGTAACATGACCTAAGACAAAGTTGGATGCTTAACCAACTGAGCCACCCAGGTGTCCCTATTTTAGTTATTATTCGTGCATAACAAACTGTGTCAAAAAAATATGGCTTAAAACAACAATCATTTATTTGCTCACAGTTCTGAAATGTGAGCTGGACTTAGCTGGATGGTTCTTCTTTTTTTGGTTGCAGTCATTCATCCACTGCTTGACGGGAGCTAGATCTCCCAACATGGACTCACTCACATGCCTGGCCTCATTCACACATCCTCAGCTAGAGCTTTCAGGTACATGTCTGGATGTCCTCATAGTTTCCCTCTTCTTAGCAGGATAAGCAATTTTTATTTTACGTGGTAATAGTCACTTTTCAAAGGTATGAGCGCTGCAGCTGTTAAGCCTTTGGAGGCCTGGGCTGAGAAGTCACATGGTATCACTTTAGTCCCATTTGATTGGGCAAAGCAAGTCACAAGTCCAGCTGAGATTCAAAGGGTGGAGAAATAGGTTTCACTTTGTAATGAAAGGAGCTGCATAGTCACATTACAAAGGTGTGCAACATAGATGGAAGAAATGGGCCTTCTTTAGAAATAAGATACTACAGTCTATTTGTGGCCTCAGCAAATCACTCCCTGTCATGTGCAAAATACACTTACCCTTCCCAAGACCCCCAAAAGTTTTGTCTCATTATGGCATCAAGCTTGAAGTCCATTGTCTCATGGGCTGCATCAGGTTATTATGTAGATAAGGCCTCTCAAGCATGGCAACTTCAGGTACAGCTTCACTTGATCCAGCAACCTTGAACTTAGAAGACGAGTATTCTGGCCCCACACCCTTAAAACACAATAGTAAGAAAGAAGCTGGATAGACGTTACAGACACCTTTATTTAAAATGGAGATGATGGGAATGGATAAAAAAAATTGTGGTTTATATACACAATGGAGTACTACGTGGCAATGAGAAAGAATGAAATATGGCCCTTTGTAGCAACATGGATGGAACTGGAGAGTGTTATGCTAAGTGAAATAAGCCATACAGAGAAAGACAGATACCATATGGTTTCACTCTTATGTGGATCCTGAGAAACTTAACAGAAACCCATGGGGGAGGGGAAGGAAAAAAAAAAGAGGTTAGAGTGGAAGAGAGCCAAAGCATAAGAGACTCTTAAAAACTGAGAACAAACTGAGGGTTGATGGGGGGTGAAAGGGAGGGGAGGGTGGGTGATGGGTATTGAGGAGGGCACCTTTTGGGATGAGCACTGGGTGTTGTATGGAAACCAATTTGACAATAAACTTCATATATTGAAAAAAAATAAAATGGAGATGATGGGAATCAGGGATGCTTGGGTGGCTCAGTCGGTTAAGCATCTGACTCGTGATTTCGACTCAGGTCATGATCTCATGGTTTGAGGATGGAGGGAGGCCCTGCATTGGACTGTGCACTGACAGTGTAGAGCCTACTTGGGATTCTCTCTCTTCTTCTATCTCTGTCTCTCCCCTGTTCTTGTGCTCTCTCTCTCACTCTCTCTCTCTCTCAAAATGAATACACTTTAAAAAAATAAAAAATAAATAGAATGGAGACAATGGGAACCACAAAGCAGTCACTGCCAAGAGTTGTGAAGTCTAGCTGGTCACATGCTGGCTTCTCTATATGGGTCAGAGAATGTTCCTTGATTAGGGTCTGATTTGGCTCCCTGAGAGGGCTACCTAGTCGCTTTTTCTCTGTAACTTTTAGATCTTCCCAGGGAGCTTTTGGCTCCACTCTGTGGCATGTTTTCTCTTTCCCATAGGAAAGTATCCATACCTATAGCTAAGTACATTGCTCAGCCTGATTCCTGCTTGTAGAAAGTGGAGGTCCAAAGGTCTCTTTTTATTTTGAATTGTCTCTTTCACTTTTAGTGCAACCTTATAGTGCTTTCACTGACAAAGCTCCTGAAAAATTTTTAGGGTTTTCTATGAATCTTATTGGGATTCATTCCATAACCCAAAAACTAAATCCACAATTCTTTTTGAGATAGACCTCCAACTGCAGTGGGACAGTGCCCTCAAGATTCTCAGACTCCCTTTTTGTCTGGATAAGAGGGTCTCCCAGGCATTGTTTTTCAGAGGTCTTACAAACATATCTTTGATCTTTATGATGAAGTTATTTCCTACTTGAGAATCGTTGTTTGGCTGGATATACAAGGGATGAAAATGGTTTAATTTGTTCTAAACCAGAAATTTCTATTTATCTACATTTCTTCAGAAATATGCTTGAATATGGAATGGTATCTTCTTTAGCTTATTCCTCTTTGGCAGGATCTTATCACACAGAACAGAAATGTCCAACTGAAGCTATCTACATTATGTCTAGAAATGTCCTCTAGATTCATAGGTTCATTAAATACTTTATATCTTTTGAGTTACAACACACAACATTTCTGCCAATGATTCTGTGACTGCATAACATGGGCTGTCCTTTCTCTAGCTTCTAGTGACAGTCTCCTCACTACCTTTCTAGCACACACTGGAAGATGGTCCACCATTTCTCCAGTCTTTACTAATAACCTATTCACTGCATTCCCATATCCTGTCTGCTGTCTTGTCCTTAAGCCAACACATGTTTTAAATTTTTTGTTGTAGCAGCACCCCTGTTCTAGATATGAATGGCTTTACCAGTTTTTTAATGCTGGCAACAAATCAGTCCACACTTTTGCAGTTTCAAACAAGAGCCATTTATTTGTTCACTCTTCTGTAGTTCAGTAATTTGGGCAGGCTTAGCTTGGATGGCTTATCTCTGTCCCACATGATGTTGGCTGGGTTCAATCATATGCTTGCACTCAGCCGTCAGCTCATCTGGGGGCTGGCTGATGGAGATGGCCTCATGTATATCTTCCAGTTGGCTGGGGCTGTCAACTGAGGTGCCTCCACTCTTCTGTGTGGTCTCTCCAGCAGAAAGCTCAGTCTTTCTACATGCTAGTGGCAGACTTCCAAGAGGGCAAGCCTCAGGGTGCAAGCATCACATTTGCTGATGTTCCATTGGCCAAGGAAAGTCACATGGCCAAGCTTAAAGTCAATGTGAAAGTGAATTAAGCAAGGGAACAGATTCTGGGAGTCATGATCCATGGAGGGGCCATTAATGTAACAATGCATCACATGTGATGCTCTCATTGATCTGTTTTTACTGACTTACAGATTTGATTTGTGGTAGAGAATTCTAACACTTACCCATATCTTGATCTTGTCCTCTTCTTTTCCAGGCACATAGGAGAATTCCAATTACTCTCTTGTCCCTCCTTGCAATGGGATTATGAGACCAGTGGGCCATTTGGGTTGCGAGTGTGGAGCTTATATGTTATTTCCAGGTAGGGAATTTAATTGTTGATGTGAGCATCTCTGGTCTCTTAATTTCTCCCACACTGTGTGAACCCTAAAGTTCCTGTCAAGAGCATGGTAGTCTCTGTTGGCCTGGGTGGGTGTGCAACTGAGAAATGGCCATGTGAAGCAGAGCCCCCACCCTTGCTCCAGGCTTTATACTCTTGCAAAGAGTTAGCAATTAACCTTTACAGCTTTAGACCATTGGAATTTGGGGTGTGTTGGTTACCTAGCCTATCCCAGTGGATACAGAAACCTCAGTCCTGCTTTGCTTATGGTCAACTCTAGCTCCCTCCCTAGGTATTTTTTGTTGTGACTTAAGCAGCAAAAAAGAGAGGCTATAGATAACTAATGAGTGTTCAATGTAGAAGATGGGGGAAATGGGGCAGTTAAAAATGCACTGGGCCAGTGAGGATCCTTGTTTCTTTACCAAGCATGTATGAAGGGCCTCCTATATGCTTGGGCTCTGTGCACTGCCTAGGGACTGCAAAAATGAATAAGACACATACCCTGAAGGAGGACACAGGCTACCAGGGGAGGGTGACCCACAAACAGTGAATCATACTTGAGAGCCATGAGTGCCACCAAGTGGTGGGACTGATTTTCTATTTTCTTCTGTAATTGGCTAATTGTTCCTGCAGGCAGTTTCCATAGTGAAATTCCAGTCGTGGTGTCTGGGTGGCAGCCTCACTGGAGTATGTGGCCAGCCTCCCAAGGTGACATCTTTGAAGGCCAGCACTCATCTGGATTCATAATGTCTGTGATTTGTGTAAAAGTCAGTCTCATTATTTTATAATCACATATCAGATTCAATCCTTGCAAATGACAAATATGGGACAAAACAAAGCTCTTCTGAGGACTGCAGTTTGCAGTTTTGAGGCAGGAACTGTGGCTGAAATGGGAAGGTGCTTTTGAACATTCGGCGCCAGCTCAGAGAGGAGGACCTGAGGAGGCTGGACAGCATTCAAGACAAACCTTTGAGACTCTGACATTGGAAAGCTGCAGTACAGTAAGGGATTAATCCATGAAATATTAACTTCTAACTAGTGTTGGTTCATGCATTTTAAAGGCATATCTGCCTTGCAAAGTCTGGGATCCAGCAGGCTGAGCTGTAGAACTGTGGGCATTTCCTGAGGTCAGACTCCATGGGGATGCTGCCAACGCAGTGAGGGACTTAGGCAAAGAGTGTAAGTCAGGTGTGGGCTGTGGGTGGGGCAGAGCTCAGCTCCAGTGGGTATGAATTTTACTTTTCATACAACATGAGAAATAAGGGCAGCTTTCCTTCCCCTAACTCTAATTTCATTTATTCTGCATCCTGCTAGGCCAATGGAAAATTCAATCTTAGCTGTAACTGGGGCTCCTCCCCCCCCCCCACCCGACTCTCTGTTCTCCTTGAGTTAGAAGAGTCACGGAATCTTAACAAGTACAGAATACTTGCTGGACATGCCCTGGTCTTTAGTTTATGTGAACATGTCTGGTTTATACACCCACACAGTCCCTTGAGGTTTAGCTTCCCCTGTGCCAGCCAGGATGACTGGGCACCCTGTTTGTAGGGTCTCATTACCTAGACATGCCCGCAGAGACAATGCCCTCTGAGGTCCTGACATCTCCAGAGCATGTGAAAGAGTAAGAAATGGATCCCTGGTACTCTCAGAATCTATAAATGTCTGTCCCCTCCTAGTCCTGTAAATCTTCTGAGCCCTCTCCAAGGCCTGCCTTTGTCCACCACCCCTTCTCCACCCCCGCAGTCTCTCTGCTGTCCCTGTCCCAAGACCTTCTCTTTTATTGATAGAGATATCTCTTTTTTCCGGTCCAGAGCCTAGGTCCATGTGGGGATACACTATGACAGTGTTGGGTTAGAATCCCTAATCAAAAATATCAGCGTCCATAAGAGGGGACACAACATTTGGCCTTTTTCTTGGGGAAAGAAGATCTCAGGCTAGTTGCTAAAATAATCTGGACTCCATTTTTCAGCTACCCAGTAAAAGCTAGCCAGAAGTGGGAATCTGCTCCACTGGAATCCAGATTCGAGGCACTGAGTTAGCATACACCTGCGTCCTCTTTCTCTTCCAGAGAAACTCTGTATTCCCATTTGATAGAGGTTTGCAAATGGTTGTGTTTTAGGAGAAGCTTTGTAATTACCTGCCTCATTCAATGTTTTATTTATGTTATTTCCTTCCTTTATCCCTCCCTCCCTCCCTTCGTTCCATCCTTTCAATTTATTTCAGAGAGATAAAACCCAAGCTTCCTTATGCCAACCTCAGAACTGGTTTCTAATCACGTGGGTGGCCAGGATGAAGCAGGAAGAGGACTCTCTGGCTCTGACTAAGATCACAGAGATGGAAGGTCAAAAACACTCATGCTAGGGCAGTTCTAAAAATAAAGAAAATGGGGACTCTTCTGAAGCCTTAGAAATTTCAGAGACCAGTAAGTGAGGAGCATCTGAAGGTAGGACTCTATCTGGGGTCTGGTGGGTCTGGTGAACTCTGGGTCTTTTTGCTTTTGTTACTCTTACATTCATAGCAGTGCCATGAAATCATAATCGGTTCAGATAGGTTTCGTCCAACTTAACCTCATATGCTGGAGTTAGCTGGTTACACTGGGAAGCTGTCAAAGGGTTATAGGATTGTTCATAATTCTAATGCTTTTGATTAAGTGCAGAGGCAGACACTTCATGAGCTTCTCCATTGGAGAAAGAAGCAGACATATGGTTTTAGTACTAGAATGCCCTGTGGCCTCCTGCTTCTTTGTCAACGCCTTACATTTTTCCTTCTTGAATGACTTTGACTTCTCTGGATGCTCTGATGCAAAAGGTCAGAGGGTGTGTGGCCGCCCTTATGTTTGCAGTAATCAATGCATTTCATTACCTATCACATAGTAGGTACTAAGTAAATGTTTGAGGCTGTGGGAATATAACTTCTACCACAAAGTAGAAAGTTTCTTGCTCACTTTATCATTCCCACTTGTCCTTGGAGCTCTAGACACAAAAATGGAGATTGGCCAAATAACTCCCCAAATAGAAACAAAAAAAAAAAAACCCAGTTTTTTAAAAAGTAAGTGATAAACCTTGCTATTCTAAAGGATTGCTGTCTCTTTTCAGATTGTCTGACAGTCATCCTTGATGACTCCTCTCTTCTCTCCTGTCTCCTCTCCAAGAAGGGTGATGTAGACTCAGTAAAATAGTGAATGGTAATGGTGGGGTCTGAGCAGACCCACAACTTTGAGCATTTCTTTCTGGTTAAAATCTCGTCTTTAGCTGCTTGTGTTCCTTTGTTCTTCTGGATTGCTGTTCTGATGCCACATTAATGCAGATGTCTGATCATGACAACTCTGCCCAGCTCACATCTTGGGAGTTCAGCCTCTGAGGAAACTAGGTTCTCCCTGTGGGCAGCTTCAGCAGGAGGAGTTATGGAAGAAGCAGGTTGAAACTCTTGACTCAGAGAAGGTGATTAATTATGAATCTCATCCAACTGCTCTATCCCTGCCTCTCGCTGTCACCAATAATTAAGAGCTGACAATACAGCTGTTTTCAATGAGAATTTTCACCTGGGAAATTCAAAGTTCTTTAGAAACATCATTTGAAGATCCATCTTAACACCCTGGTACCCAAGTATAATAACCCACTGGATGCTTGAATGTAAAATCACTTGAAAAAGTATTAGAAAGAAACAGTGTGTTACAGGGGAAAGAGCATAGGGTCTGGAGGCAGAAGAGGTCTAATTTTGAGTTCTGGTTCTCTGAAATATTACTTGTATCATGTGGAGCAAGTCACTTAAACTCTTGGATTATTCATTTCCTCAGCTGTAAAAATGGAGATAATAAAATACCCAGTATTTAGTGGACACCGACCATTAATTATCTGTAAAATGCAGATAATTAATAGCTACATCTTAGCGAACCCTTGCCCAGCCGTGACATGTTACATTTTATTATCTGCATCTCGCTTTAATCTACAAAAGATTTGAACAAAATCTCTCTGAAACACACACACACACACACACACACACACACACACACACACACACAGTTCAAGAGAATACTCTATAGAGGTCAGGGTAAAAGAAAGACAATAATGGAGGCAGAGTAAGCCTGGTGCTCAGAGATGTGTAACTGGCATATGTGTGGAAGCATGGGTTGTTCTGTGTCGTATCCCTGGAACCCCTCTGCCAGTGCGCACCAGGCTGCCCTGGCTTAGCTGGCTCCCCTCAGTCAGCCATCTTACAAAGAAATGCAGAGGGGCACCTGGGTGGCTCAGTTGGTTAAGTGTCCGATTTCAGCTCAGATCATGTTCTAGCAGTTTGTGAATTTGAGCCCCACGTCGGGTTCTGTGCTGACAGCTCAGAGCCTGGAACCTACTTCAGATTCTGTGTCTCCCTCTCTGACCCTCCTGTGCTTGCACTCTGTCTCTGTCTCTCTCTCTCAAGAATAAATATTAAAAAAAAAGAAATGCAGAAACTGTCAATGCCTACATCAGTGTTGGCATTACAGCACAGATCTTTGAAATATATAACTGAGAGAAAATAGTTGTTCAGGATCAAAAGTTGAAGTCCTGAAGGACATTGGGCAGAACTTCTGGAAAGAAAGAATGGGCAGTCCCACTGTCCAATCCCATAAGACATAACTTCCACAGGCTGAGAAACTGGAGCAGCATGAAGGTGAGACACTGTGAGCATCCCAGGAGAAGCACTGGCTTCAGTGAAGCCATGAGGAGTGCTGAGTGATGGAGAGAACACGGCAGGAGTGATGGGGCATCAGGAGATTTCACCAGTGTAATTGGTGACCTGGGCGAGGTACAGCCCTGACACAACATGGATTGGATGTTTGTGTTTCCTGCAAATTCATATGTTGAGGCCCTAATCCTTAGTGTGAGGGTTTTTGGAGGAGGGGCCTTTGGGAGTAGGTTTAGATGAGGTTGTGAAGGTGGAATCCCCCACAATGGGATTCGTGTCTTCACAAGAGATAGAGACCAAAGTTCTCTATTTGCATGCTTGCATAAAGAAGAGGTCATGTGAGGATACCGTAAAATGGTGGCTGTCTGCAAGCCAGGAAGAGGGCCCTTGCCAAGAACCACATCTACCTTGGTCTTGGACTTGTAGCCTCGAGGACTGTGCAAAGTTAATGCCTGTTGTTTAAGCCACTTGGTCTATGAGATTTCATTATAGCAGCCTGAGCTGGCACAGACAATGCCTCCAGCACCCAGAAGGCAGAGGCCACCCCAGTAGGAAAAGGCAGAGGGAGAAAAACCCAATGGGCTTGGAAACCTTGAACTGCCTTATTTGTATCCCTGTTTTTGTGGCCTGAGAAAGCAATCCTTCCTTTTGTGAGGTGTTTCCATCTAGTCTCTGATTTCCATGTGTGCTAGGATTAGCCAGTGTACCTGTTGTCTGATCCACCATTCCTCTCTGCGTTCACTGGCCTCCATCAACTACATTTGAGAATGGAGCATTGGAACATTTCAGGCCCTCTTCTCCAACATTCTGGGACTGCAAGGAGCACAGGGGACTGTCCCAGGCCCTTTCTTCTGAGGTGCTACATGGGCAGGCTGGCGTAAGAGGTAGGGGACCCCACAGGGAAAGCTCCTCTGAGGCTGCACCCAAGTCTCTGCTTCTTTTGGATCCACAATCCTACTGGCTTAGGGACAGAGAAGGGGCTGCAGGACTCCGAGTCTGGACAGCCACCAGTTTGCATTCTTTGCTCCTCTCTGCTTCTTGCCATACATTCCCATCCTCTGGGTTGTGGAAATATTGGCTTGACAGAAAAAGGTAGTGTGGCACTTTATCAGTTACTTTCAAATTTATTATTTACAGCATAAACTTTAGCCATGATTCCTTTGGGGCTGTGGCATTTCATACTGCCATGTCAGGGTTTTGAGATTTAAAAGTGCATCCTCTCATTTGCTTTCTCTGCTGTGGGTCTCAGTTGCTGATTCTGAAGCTTGTAAGCTGAGCCTTAACACTTTTTGTTTCTTTTTGTTTTCTTGCTATAATAATGCTTTCCAAAGGTAGCAAATAGATGTTCTAGTATGGTTTGACTGGAGAATCACAAAAAGCATCCAAAGTAGCATTTGGCCACAGATGCATAGCCTATATTCTCAATGATTCTAGAGATTAGACGTAAAGTCAGGGTTCTGTCTTCTTGTGGTCAGTATGGAGAGGAAAATAATTTCAGGATTAATACTGTTCGAAGGTTTTTGGAAAGTTGCTTAGGAGCAACATGACTTTTTCTGATTTGAGATGCATAAAAATCCTACCAGAGATCTCCACAGAAATATACAATGATAAGTTGATAGCATTTAGGAAATTGTAATAATGAGGAAAGCATGAAATTTATACAGACACTGCGTATGACATCTTCCCAGTGTGCCAATGACATCATGAAGTGTAAACCACCAAAATAATGAGATAATTACTCAAAGATTTGACTTTGACACTCTTGGTTGACCCATGAGTAAATTTAAGAATTCCTAGAGCACTTTTTCTCAAAATGCAGTCCATGAAAAATCTGTGCCGGTATCCCCATGGTGTGCTTAAAAATTCAGACTTCTGGGTCCCACCTCTGACCAGTTGAGTCCAATTCTTTGAGGGTAAGACCCAGGATTCTGCATTTTCAACAATAGTCCCAGGTGATCCTTATGTGCACTAGATTATCTAGAACAGGGGTTCTTCACCTTTTTGTGTGCCATGGACCCTTTGGCAGTCAGGTGAAGACTGTAAATCAGGATAATGTTTTTATTTTTTATTTTAAAAAGTTTTTTTTCGTTTATTTATTTTTGAGATAGAGAGAGACAGAGCATGAAGGGGGGGGGGGGTGGAGAGTCAGAGAGAGAGACACACACAGAATCTGAAACAGGCTCCAGGCTCTGAGCTGTCAGCACAGAGCCCGATGCGGGGCTTGAACTCACGGACTGCGAGATCATGACCTGAGACGAATTCAGACGCCCAACCGACTGAGCCACCCAGGCGCCCCCAGGATAATGTTTTTAAATGCAGAGTATCAAATATACAAAAATTGCCAATGAAACAGATTATATTGAAAAACCATCAAAATATTAAACAAAAATAAATTTGATAAGGAATGTCTGTGCTTCATCATTAACACATTAAATAACGAGATCTAACATCAGGTGTTTTGGAGAAATAGTTTTGGAGAAATGATGATTGTAAATGCTGTTTTGAGGCACTTGCAACGCCTGTAATGGGATATGACATGAAAGTCTGTGATTTCTACTGGTGACAAAGTCAAAGGTACTGCCATTGCTACATTTGTTTGTTGCCTACATTCATTATTAAAGGCAGTTAGTGAAAACCTAAAGGTACATTTTTTTTCCTCTTTCAGTTCACAGATCCCTCTCCATGTATAAATCATAGATTAAGAATAGCTGTTTCATGGGGATGGATGACTACATGAGGTTTAGGACGTCCTGCATAAACAAATGTGGGTGTATGTGCCCCCCCCCCACATGATATTTTTGCAACTATGTCTGACATAGATTGAAGCATTTAAAGTTATAGGCTTAGTGAGAATGAGCACAGCTAGCCAGTGTTAGCATTTAAAGACAGATCCATATGGGCACCTGGGTGGCTCAGTTGGTTAAGCGTCCGACTTCGGCTCAGGTTATGATCTCGCGGTCTGTAAGTTTGAGCCCTGCATTGGGCTCTATGCTGACAGCTCAGAGCCTGGAGCCTGTTTCAGATTCTGTGTCTCCCTCTCTCTCTGACCCTCCCCTGTTCATGCTCTGTCTCTCTCTGTTTCAAGAACAAATAAACGTTAAAAAATTTAAAGATAGATCCATACACTTTGGCAATCAACTAGACGGTCGCTAGGTTCAAGGACTGCAAATGAAAATAAAGGAGTCTGTTTAAGACATGTGACTCTCTGAATAGACCCAGTCTTTCACACTGCCTCCATGGGATTATCTAATCTATTCCAGAACATGCACACATAGGTAAAAAAGTGCCAAGCTCTATAACATTAAGCATCGTAGCAATGACGCTGGCCTGGGAAGATTTCAAAGCAGGTGTTACCACTCATGCACCGAGACTCTAAAAACCCAGTAAAAGCAGTGTTTTCCAAAGTGTGTTCTGCTGCATATGTGCCTTGTAGAAGATGTTCAATTAAAAAAATTGTGGTCGGGGCGCCTGGGTGGCTCAGTCAGTTAAAGCGTCTGACTTCAGCTCAGGTCATGATCTCACAGTCTGTGAGTTTGAGCCCTGCATTGGGCTCTGTGCTGACGGCCTGGAGCCTGCTTCAGATTCTGTGTCTCCCTCTCTCTCTGACCCTCTCCCCGTTCATGCTCCGTCTCTCTCTGTCTCAAAAATAAATAAACATTAAAAAAAATTAAAAAAAAAATAAAAACATAAAACATTGTAGTCAGATAAGTTTGGGAAATTCTGCATCTAAATATCTCCTCTTAGTAATCCACAGCATATTAGCCAGGCTGGGAAATTTACAGGTAAGGAAACCTGTTTAATTCTGCTCATTGTGCATCAGAATTTCCCAGGAGCTTTAAAAACATACTTAAAAAAATATCCACCCCTCAGAGATCGTAATTTAACTGGTGTATAGTGGGGTACTTAAAAATTTTTTCAGAAGGGCTCCTGTGTGGCTCAGTCCATGGAGCATGTGACTCTTGATCTCAGGGTTGTAAGTTTGAGTCCCATGTTAGGTGTAGACCTTATTTAAAAATAAAATCTTATTTTTTACCCTCAGCTTGAAAGGCTCTGCTAAATGCACCGTTTTTTTAAGTTTATTTATTTATGTTGAAAGAGAGAAAAATGAGAGTGTGTGCAAGTTGGGGAGGGGCAGAGAAGAGAGAGGGAGAAAGGGAGAACCCCAAGCAGGGTGCAGAACCCGACATGGGGCTTTAACTCACGAACCATGAGATCATGACCTGAGCCGAAGTTGGAAGCTCAACTGACTGAGCCACCCAGGCGCCCTCAATGCACCATTTTTAAAGGCTTATTTCTCATAGTCCTTATATTAATTTCCTGTGGCTGCTGCAACCAAGTACCACAAACTGGGGAGCTTCAAGCAACAGAAATTTATTCTGTCATGGCTCTGGAGGCCAGAATTCAAAATGAAGGTGTTGGGAGAGCCATGCTTTCCCAAAGCCTCCAGGAGAGAACCTGTTTCATGCCCTTCCCCTAGTTTCTGGTGTGGCCCACAATCCTTGCCTTCCTTGGCTTGCAGCTGCATCATGTCAGTTTCTGCCTCTGCTCTGACATAGTGTTATCTCTGTGTGTATTTCTTCTCTTCTTATAAGGACCCAGATCATATTGGGTTAAAGGCCCACTCTATGCCATCCAGTACGACCTCAACTGGATTACCTCTTCAGAGACACTGTTTCCAAATAAGGTCACATTCACAGGTACTGGGATTGGGGCTTCACTGTATCTCTTGGATGGATACAAATTGACCCCTTACAGATCTCCCTGGGGAAGAATGATTAAAACACACTTTGAGAAATGCTGCCCACTAGAATTTTAAATTTTGAGCAACGCAGCTTCCTGGTAAAAACCTCCAAGATGCATTATTTACATATTTTTTTCCCCTGGTAACTGAACAATTTGAACTGTGGTACAGAATTGTTGGGGCAATAGAATGCCAAAAGATGTTTTCCTTTGAAGATGATTTTGGTTTTAGAGTGGCTGATCTAAAGCCATTCTCTCTGACCTGAACAAACTTGCCAGAGAGATGGTCTGCTGTGACCACCCCTACTGTAGCCAATAGGCAGCTACCCTCAGCAGAGATAAGGGTACTTACTTGTGTGTCCCCAACAGTAGGCAACCTTGCTGCTAACACATCAGGGAAGAGCATGGCAAGCCACTCAGGTGTACGTTTAAATGAACAAGGCACAAAATACACCTTAGTCTCACTGCCTGTGAAACTGTTCCCCAGGCTGGAGGTTTCTATTATCTGGGAGGCAGAGTGGCCCAGTATAAAGACAGAATCAGGAGTGAAACCCAGGCTCCGACCCTAAGGCCTGTGCTCTTCTCATTGCTGCACTGCATTTCTAGGAACATAGTAATGATGTTTGCCTTACAGGATTGCTGTGAGGAGCAGGTGGGTGTAAATGATAAATTTGGAAAAGGACAGAATCATCACAGAGAGTGATAAAATCAGCTGAAATGTTGGTCTTATTATTAAGGAGCACAACACTGATCAGCATTTGCTTTGGACATTATGAAATCAAGTTTGTAGCTGACTGCCTACCCATTTCCCATGCTCTGGTATTTCTTTCCTTAAATCTTACCTGCCCTTGCTGAATGCGGCTCTGTGGTTGGCCTGCTGATTCTGGTCTGTGTGGTTCTGGCTGTATAAAATGGAATTGCTGATTTCAACAGCCCTGTTATTAGGGTCAGAGGAGGGCTCTGGTTGGGAAACAGGAGGAGGCAGCTCCTTCCTGTAATCAGAAGACTGAGCTGTTGGCAGGCACTGCAGGGAGGGAGGGCACCTGCTAGATGTCCTGCTTGCCCTTGGAGGGAGCTTTCTTAGATGCCCAGCCTCTGAGGATCCTTCTGGATTCTGGCAGCGTAAGCTTTAGGGGCACTGGACACTACGACTGTGTGGTAGGGATAAAGAGTGCTAGGGCTGGCTGCTGTGCGTGCGGATCCTTCCATGGTGTGCTTGCAGTTTGGGGGCTCTAGCCTGTGGACTGAGGTACAAAAGGGAGGGAATAGTGTTATCTTAACAAACTTGGAAACATCCCAAAGGCAACTCTTGTCTCAAAGGTGTCCTTAACTGGCCTCCTCCATAGTCTGAATTGTCATCACTGGGAATTCCTTCTTTGGGGCTGGTACTAGGGTTTGTTGGCCAAAACTAAAATATCCCTGGAGGTTGGTAGGTTGTGTTGCAACTATCTCCCCTCTGTAACATTTGGAGCCCCAGAGCCTTGGGAACCTTACAACCAAGTTGTGAGTCCCACGGTGCCCCAGGCGGCCCTGTAACAAGTCCTAGGTAAATGTTATAGAATTAGGTTTGGATTAAAAGAGATAGAGACTCCTCATGCTCTGAGGGATAGAACTGGGGAGAGATGGCCAGTGTGTGTGGGTCTACTTGGGAGCTTTGTAATGTGGAGGAAAGAGACATTCAGGAAGCTGCAGAGAGAGAGCGAGCAGTGTGGTATCAATGATTTGAAGACACAAAAATTTACATTCTAATTCTTCCACTTGCTATGTGATCATGTGTAGGTTATGTTAACCTCTCTGGCCTTAGTTTTGTCACCTGTAAAATGGGAGTGCTGATGCCTTCTTCCTTCACAGAACTGTTTTGAGAATGTAAAGATCTGATGGTAGTACAGTTTGTCTATAAATGATGAGAGTATGGATACTCTTTATCATCATTGCTATAATTATTGTTTTTTTAAATTTAAGGTAGAACACGCTTGGTGCTGTTGTAACTAACTTCCTGTTTGCCCTGGGGTGACACACAATGGTGCTGACTGGCTCTGGCATCTGTGGAGGTGTGTAAGATGTGGCATGGGGGACATTAGCGTACTGCAGAATGGGGAATAGATTACTAGGCATAGATTCCTAGCCTGGAGTCCAAGGAATGAGTTATTTCCAAACCAAGTTTAACTGCTCTTACAATGTTGCTCCTGAAGAGAAATGCAGACAGAGATCTCTTGTTAAGAGAGATAGGGAGCTACAGCATCAAATGGCCATTCCTCTCCAAGTAAAGCAGGAAGCCAGTCATTTGCAAAGAATATCAAGGAAAGCACACCTGGCAAGGGTTCCTTGTGGGGGGTGGGGGTGGTGCTTTGGTCAAGTACTGAGGCTGAGAACAAATCTGAATGGGTCACACATTAAGGGCTCTGAGGAAAGAGGGCTCAGAGGGCAGCCCTGCATGGGCAGAAGAGAATCTAAGTGGACAGACTTCTTCCTCAACTACCATCAATTGGGGCTACTCCCAGCTCCTAAGGGTGGAGGAAGTGGAGGCTGCCATCTGAACTGCCACATGGCCTTATGGTTTCCTGTAGACAGGTGTGTGTTGTGCATGAGTGTAGTTTCCCCTCATGCGTTACATGGCTTTGCTTTTGACCAATCCATTTTCCATTTTCATAAAATCCTAAGTGCAAGCACTATATGTATGTTGCTGTATATGAACCTGACCTGGTTGGTTGCTACTGACTATCACACTAAAGTTTCTGGTGCCTCCGAAGACAGCTGGGCCAGGTCAGAAGCTTCCCTTTAAGAATGCAATCATGGAGTGACTCATTTTTGCCTGGAAGAGCCACTCATCACAAGATACTTGGGGCATAAGTGGTTGAAACACAAGGAGAGAGAAAATACATACTCCAAAGGGGGAACTAAGGAAGGCTTCCTAGAGGACACGGTGCTTGAGATGGATCTTCAAAAGAGTGGGATTTTGACCTGTGGGATGAGCCTAGGTGAAGAGAATGGAGTGTGGTCCAAGGAGGATGGAGTGGGGGTGGTTTGGGATTGGAGGTCCTGAGCCAATAGAGAGGCAGATACTCATGTGGCATGGGGTTAGGAGTGAGGTGGTGAGAGGTGGTGACCAAAGGGTGGGAAGACCTGCTTTGCTGGCCATGATGTTCACTAGGGAAAGAGCAGACACTGAGGTCTTTCCCCAGAGTGATAGAACATCATCAGATGCAGGTGGACTGATGGAGCCAGCTGTCCAAGGGCAGGCATGTAGACTTTCTGCTGAGGTCAGAGGTCTTGCATGTGATACAGACATGTTCCTTGGACCTTGTAGGTATCCTGTGGGGCTCATCTTCACATGATTTCCCTGCCATGGTAGTAAAACAGGGTTTGGAATTCTTCTGGATTTGCAAGAGGGAGCTCCTTACACTTTGTAAATGCTGAGCATTATCATTTCTGTTAGGTAGATGGAGAGCTTAAAGAATGTGGAACAGTAATTGAGGAAGAACCCTGTGTTGGTTGTTTCAGGAACTTATTCTTCACTCACCACTCAATGAGAAAAAGACTGGTTAGGATGGTTGCTAAGAAGCCTCTAGTTCTGGAAGTCTAAGTGTCTTGTCTACCTGGTGCTGAGGGCAAACTTGCCTGCCCCAAAACATGACAAAGGCTGACCACTTGCCCATTCGGTGCATACTCAGGGTCTGCTTTCAGAGCCAGGCTGTTAGAAAAATGAGCGAGCTACTTGCTTGTAACAATCTAGATTGCTTGGTTTAACTTGGCCTGGTGTTTGCAGTTAATGTTTTAGGAAGAAATATCTCCCCAAACCCCAGGCAGAGGAAGGAACTGATATGAAGATGGAAAAATGCTAAGTAGGAAGAGAAGATCTTTGCTGATACCCTTGGACTTGACAATTAGAAGTCATCCAGCCATGTCAGTCTGACCTCTGGACTCACACAATCTGGGGCGGGTTGAGTCTTAAAAGGCTGTGAGTCATCATCCTCTCTCCTTTGCATTTTCCCAATGAAAATTTCCCTCAAAGAAATTCTAGTAGCGGAAATGATTACATAATTGCAACCCTGTTCTATTGTTGCACTGTTTTACAGCTGCTCTTACTATTTATTACCTCTCCATACCTGTTTATGTTCCAATAGGAAAGGGTGCTCAATAAAAATGTTGCTGAAGAAAGGTTACTTCCAGGGAGCAAGAGCAGTGCAGTGTGCAGATTGGCCCTTGGATGTCCCCACCTCTGAAGGAGTGATGGGTGGCTCAGTAACTGGCCGGCTCAGGGGTGGACTCCCCTAATTAGCTCACCCTTCGGTCCCTGGAGAGGACTAGCCGTGGCTTTGCTCCTTGACTCCTCTCTACCCTGTTCCCCCCGCAGGCTCGGATTGCTAACTGTGGATGGCCAAGTCAAATGTCTATTAAAAAAATCCTGCTTCCTGACATTCCCCAGTGGCTGTGTGACAAATCAAGGTTACCTTGAAAGCAATGCAGAGGGGGGAAACCCATCCATCTGTCAAGATGTGAGTCACCAGTGTGATGTCATCTGAATCTCAACTGATTCCATTAATTTTGACTGTGTAAGTACATAAAATACCAGAAGAAAATGAAACAGGTCCAGTTCCAGAGGCACACGCACTCACACAGACCCCACACGGATGTGCATACCCACAGATGCGCAGACACATGTGCGTTCATGCAGCTAATATGCCTGGGCAGAGGTAGAAGGGCCCATTAGTGCAACAACTGGATGTGCAGGAGGGATGGCTTTTTTTGGCAGCGTTAATGAGGGTGACCTTCGGGTGGGGATATGCGGGCTGCACAGAACGGAAGATAACTGGAGACCTTGGCATCCCTCTCTCTCGAAAGCATGGCAGGGCTTACACAATTAGGCTTAATTATGCTCTGCCTTCACTGAATGTGTTCATGCAGGTGAAGTCTGGCTTTCTCTCCCCATGCTTTCCACGGCCTCTTTTCTTGATGCTCTAAACTTGACTGGCCTCCTGCTATGTTTTTTGGAAACTAGACATGGAGGATACTGTGATGGCTGAAGGCCTGCTTCCTTGGCATTATATGGGTCCTTCTCTATTCCTAGAGAAGGTGAGCCCCTGCCCACTTCCCAGTGGGTGTTTATGGGGCATCTTTATGCCTTTAAGGACTATTATGTTGACAGAAACCATTGGTGTGCTAGCCATAACAGCACAGGGCTGTGGCCAAGAGATGTGAGTATGAATCCCACTGCTTCTCCTGGCCTCAGTTTCTTCCTCTAAAAATGGGAATAAGAAAACCTACCCAGCCTACAGAGTTGCCATAGATGGCTGCACAGGCCGGGCACTGCACAACCCAAGACTCTAGGACGCATGTGACTATGTTGCCCATGGAGTCCCTGGAGTTGTGCAGAGCAGTGGCCCTGCCAGCCTGCTTCAGAGCTAATGTGGGGGTCACATGAGATAAATGATTATTCAATGCCTACATCTCCTAACTTCCTGGTGTAAACTCATTGACTCCCGCTCTGTCAAACCCTCCCTCTCCCCTTTCCCGATCAACCTTGCATTCTTGATACTTAAGACTTGACTTTCCAAGAGGAAAAGAGAGGTGGAGGAAACTTCAGTGATCCTGGCTTTGCTAGGTCTGACCAGGGAGAAGCACGTCTTATACAAGGGCTTGTAGGAGGCAGCTTACAGAATACAGGAAGGAAAGGGTGGAAGGGTCAAGCAGACTGACAGGAGAAATGAGCACACTGCAGATGTTGGCCCACTCAATGGACCTGCCAAAGACTTGCATCCTAACATGCACCATTGTCTGTGGTCAACTGAGTCCCAGGACATGGCAACAAATGGGATTCTTAACACTCATTGTAACCACTAGTTTTCACCTCACCCTCATTCATCTTTGGTGGCTCATTCTCCAGCTCTCAAGGCAAGTGGTGAGCAGCTAGGTTGGCACTGGCTTGTGTGGAAGGATGCAGCTACAAAACCATGCTGAGGCCCAGGCAGCATTAGTGGGTGATTATCTACCACAGTGAGCCCCCTGAGAACCCCCAGTGTTTAGAGAGTGGAAACAGGAGCATCCTAGGAACAGAAGAAGATTCTGGGGGACATTCAGTCTTGGGGAAAAGGCTCCACATAGAGGAGGCAGCAATGTTTTCCCAATAGGCTGTGCAAGAAAACTAATCCGGAGCTTTTGAAAAATATGAATTCCAGGGCCGCTTTTCGTGAAACTGACACAACAAATCTGAAGTGAAGCACTTAATCTGTATTTTTTAAAAAAATAAACACTTAATTGGGGATAATTTTAGATTTACAGAAAAGTTGCAAAGATAATTTGTATTTTAATCATTTTTAAATTGTGAAATATAAAGCACATATAGATAAGCACCCCAAACAAAAATGATACCTTGATGATTTATGACAAAGTGACATCACCACACAGCTAAGAAATAGGACATGCCCAGTCTCCAGGAGCTCCCCCATGGCCCTGCCTTTTCCTTCCTACCCAAAGTTTTGCAACTTAAGCATGCACCCCTAAACCCCGAGGTTTAACTTTCATCCCTAAACGTTTAGTATTATTTTACCTATTTTTGAACTTCTCATAAATGTAATCATATAGTATGTATTTTTTGGGGGTCTGGTTTCTATTACTGGATGAAATTCATCCATGTTATTGTATATAGCTACAGTTTGCTCTTTTTCACTGTTCTAATACACTGTGTTATCCAGTACAGTAGTCACTAGGGGCAAGTGGCTATTTAAATTTAAATGGGTTAAAATTAAATCAAATTCAAAATTCAGTTCTTCTCTTGCACTACCTACATTTCAAGTGCTCAACAGTCATGTGTGTCAAATGGCTACCATCTTGAACACTGTGGAACAGACAATTTCCATCATTACAGAAAATGCTTTTGGGCAGCTCTGCTCTGGAAATGTTCAATTTTCTGAATGCATCAAGTTTACCCATTCTACCGTTGATGGACATTTTGGTTGTTTGCAGTTTTTGGCTAGTGTGACTAATGCTGCTGAGAATGTTTTTGTACTGGTCTCCTGGTGTGCATGTGCAAATATTTATGTTGGGTGTATACCTGAGAGTAGAATTGTAGGGCTATCGGTGTGTGTACATTCAGCTATAGCAGATAATGCCATACTGTTTTCTCTAGGGGTGTACTAATTTATGATCCCACCAGGATGTCTTTTCAAAAGCATCCCAGATAATTTTGAAGATCAACTAGGTTTGGAATCACTGCTTGATTTCTCCAAGGGGTGGATTTTGTCTTTATACAAGAAAGAGCCTTTTAATAACTCAAATTGTGTAACAGTAAAATAGACTCTCAGGAAAAAAAAATACCTCATGAGGTAGCAAGCCCCCTGTATTTAGAGGAATTCAAGTTTCTGATGCACAACTTTCTGATATAGCAGCTCTAAAAAGAACTCCTGAACTTAGGAAAACGCCTTCTTAAGTGATTGTGGAAAGTCTTTTCCAACTGTGAAGTTCTCGGATTCCATGCCTTTTCATGACCATGTTTGGTTAGATACATGTTGAACAGTGAAATTCTTCATAGTTAGGCAGCAGAAGAGAGAAAGGGCTGGTGCCACAGGGCCAGATTAAACACAAATTGGATCATTAGTCTTTGAATAATTGAGTTAGTTGTCTTGATGATCAGTGAAGCACCTTGTGCTTATTTAAACACACTGTTCCTACCTGAGCTTTTGGGATAATGGGAATGATGACCACCGCAGTGTCACTCTCTGCAGACATTTATGTGTCCTCCTTATTTCTAGTTTAATGGCCTTACTGGATATGTGCCTATTGTTGTAACTGTCTCAAATCATTTTTGGAGGCAAGTGTGGCCTAAATTATAACACAGTAAAAACGTCCTCACTCTAACGTTGCCTGGTAGTCTGTTTTCATCTGTCTTCATGCTGTCTCTCTCCACCCATTCTTCCTGCTCCCCCCTGGAATTCCCTTCTACCCTTGAGGGGTTTGGAAATGAAGGGATTTATTCTAGATCACAAGAGAAATAGTCTTCCTGCCCAACCACTCAGAAGGCTGCCTTTTGGGATAGAATGGTTTCCTTGTAACTCACTTGAAGACTGATTGTTTCTTGTAAGAATGCCGTTAGGGGATTTGGGGAAATGTCTTAATCTCCCTGGGTATGTGTGAGCAAAGGGAAAATGAGAGGGAGGCTGATTTGATAACCTGACCCTCTGCTGGACCCATGAATGGCAAACATTTCTGCTCCACTTATGGTCTGTGAGCAGTGCTGTGGTCTGGATCTGCCCTCAGCTCACAGATAATTCTTTTGGGCACACATAGAAAAAGTTAGGATCCCAAATAACCTGTGGGCACAGCTACAACTGGGCCAACACAGAGATGGGGTCATGGTGCTGGTGGGTGGTGGCAGCTCTCACTCCCGCCCCACAAGATTTGAACTAAAGGATGAGTCAGGCTTTGTCCACCTAATTTTTGGGATGGAAGGCCCAACTGGGTCATGAGGTTGAACTTTAGAGAGATAGACTTGGAGCCTCTGGGGAGGCTTGGAGCTCCTTCTTGTTGCCATTGGGTTTTTAAAAACACCAGCTTCCTTGAAGGCTACAGACAGAAGCTATGAGGCGAAGAAACTTAAGAAGTTGGCACGGTCAGACCTAGTGCCTGTGCCATCTTCTCTCTGTGGTCTTTAGCCTGGTCCCTACTTTCCTGGCCCTTGGTTTCTCTGAAACTTCAGGAACAAAGACAATCAAAGGGGTGTGTCTGAATAACACCCTCTGTCCCAGGAGACATATGAGGCTTAATTAGCTGGTACCCACAGGATGTTCTGAAAATGAGAAATGCCTAGGATTATTATCTATCAAATGTCACATACAAATATGCTCATGTTCCCATTATGGATGTATGTGTTGCAAACTTGTTCAATCAAGTGTGACCCGTTTGGTGGTTTTAATTACAAATATCAATAAAATTGGTTGATATTTATGGGCACAGACCCTTCAGATCTGGGGGAAGGAAGCTAATTGCGCAAGACAGTGCTGTGATTGAACTCCAAGGGAGGCACGGGCTCCTGCTAGCTGGGTGTGAGGCTGAGACAGCTCTAGTCTCCCTGTGTTAATTAAATGTGATGAAATGAATATTAACTTGTAAAATAGAGACCTGGGCTAAGATGACTTGGTGGGTGGGGCTGAGGCTGAGGAACAGGTCTGGGGTGGCTGGACTCAAGGGCTGTTGTCTTCTCCAGAAGCAACAGTGGTTTGCACTGTGGTTTTCAACCCTGGCCACACACAGAGGTGCCTGAGGGGCTTCTAAAACATGCTAAGGCCCGAACTGCCCTTCCAGAGACCTTTGTGGGGTGGGGTTGCCCTGGTTATTCGATGACCAGCCAGGACTGAGAACCACTGATGCAGTGAAAAAAATTCATGCCAACAGATAAGACACTGGGCCAGCCATGTGTCCTTGAGTCTCTTACTCTCAGAGCCTCAGTTTTATTTGGTTCTGTTTTTGTCTGTAAAAATAAGATTAATCAAAACTACATTGTGCATCTGTGATGACAATATGAGATCAAAGGAATGAAAGGGTTAGGTACCTGGTGGGGCCTCAGAAAGAGCTAGTTTCTGCTGCTATGAAAGATCAGTGTTATCTTTACTGCTGGGAATAGAGTCATTAGCATCTTTAATCAGATAAGAGAGCCAATTCCAGAAGCCCCAGAACCAGTTCAGAAAGCTTATCCTTAAATTCTGTTTTTCTGGCACTAGCTTGGTCCTTAAATCTGTATTAGTCAGGGTGCTCCAGAGATACAGAACCAATGGGATATTCACGCCCGCATCCACATCGACACCCATATCCATATTTGTCCCCATTCATATCCATATATGTGTGTATATATTCATACTCACCTATGCGCGCGCACACACACACACAAACACACACACACAAAGAGATTTGTTACTGAGGCATTAGCTCGTGTGATTATAGAAGCTGAGAAGTTCCACGATTTGCTGTGTGTAGGCTAGAGACCCAGAAAGCCTGGTGATGTAGTTAAAAAGCTGGAGGGCCTGGGTGCTGAGAGCAGGAGAAGATCAATGTTTCAGCTCAATCAGTCAGGGGGAGAGAGAGAGAGGATGAGAGAGAGAGGGAGAGAGAATCCTCCACCGTTTTGTTTGATTCAGGCCCTCAATGAGTTAGATGATGTCCATCTACACTGGGGAGGGCAATCTGCTGTACTGAGTCTACTGATTCAAATTCTAATATCTTCTGGATTAGCAACCTCACAGATACACCCAGAAATAATGTTCAACCAGATAACTGGGCATCACCTGATCCAATGAATGTGACCCATTAACTGGCACACTTAATATTCCTAAAATTCAAGTACATGTGAGCCAGGATGAATTCAGAAGACTGCAGTTTCCTGGTGGTTTAAGCCAAAGGTTTAGGTGGCTTAAGCCACTCATCCTTCAACCCCCCTCTTTTTCTATAGAAACAAAAGGACATATCCTAGAAGGTGAGTGGTGCCAGGCCATGGGCTCAGATAGCATGGCTGAACCAGAAGTGCAAACCCTGTCTGCTGACTTCTAGCCCTCAGCTCATTCCATTCAAATTCCAAAAGCTTGCCTTTTCTGTCAACTGTGAGGAGAGTTGTCCTGTTGGTTTGCATGTTAAGTCATCTGAGACTTGGTCCCTTGGGAGAAATCATGCTTTGTGAAGCAGGGAAAGATGGTGTGATACACAGGTTTTAACTTGCTTTCTCACTCCCTTAATCAAAGTGCCCCGATTTCACCCAAACTTCCTTATACATCATGTCTTCCCCTCTTGAGACCCACACACTGAAGCTAAATTGGGGTACTCAACAGGCTCCATTCTTTCCTCTCGCACTGTTCTTTCACCTGGAATATTCCTCCTTACAACATCCATAACTGGACACCCCCAAAAGCCCAGAAAAAACTGCTTCCCTGTCCATGAATCCTTTCTTGAAATGCCCTCCTTCGGAGAAACTACTACGGCAGTGTGTGTATTTCATATGGTATGGACCACACAGCCCTGTTTTGCTGTTTGTGAGTGTATCCAACCGTCTCATTCCTGTCACTGGACTGGACGCTGGTGAGGGCAGGACAGAGCTATGGAGGAGCACAGGCTTGAGCACCAGGCACACATGGCCTGAATTCCACCCCTGTCACTATTAGATTTGTGATCCCAGGAGAATCATTTGGATTCTCTAAGCCTCTGTGTACTCATTAATTAAAATGAGGAAATAATTCCTTCTTCTCAGGGCTGATGTGAGGATTAGTTTGATACATATTTATGAAAGAGTCTGGCAAAGAGAGGTTTTCATATATGCCTGTGGAATGATTAAATGAATTGATACAAACTATCTGGCATGAATGTTGAAAAATCACTCTCACTGTATAGTTAAAAATTGCATTTTGGGGCGGTGGTGAGGAATTTAAAGATCCCTTTGAGATGCTCAAATTGCAAGATATGGGTCTAAGGAAAGGAAGGAAGTTGGATTTGGGGGGACCAGTGTGAATCCAGAACCTTCACTGAGTTCTCAGTGCAGCCGCATGAAGTGGGGATTATTTTCTTGTAAAGACAGGGTTGTAGTATTGACTTTGCTGCTTGCACGGGCCTGTGGGAATTGTTTGCCTACTTTGGCCCTTAGTTTTATAATATAGGAAATGGGCTAGGACTCCTCATGCACATGACTTACATCCATAGGACAGTGTCTGGCATGTGCTTGGTGCTCCACAAAGGGCAACTATATGGCTGTCGTTATGATAATGACTGTATCAGGAACCGCCTGTTGACAGGACTCCTGGTTCCACGGCATTCCATGGCTAGTGGCAGCCGCCGTGGTGCCTCTGTGCCAAGTCGGCCCTCTTACTGCTGTGTGGCTGGCCCCAGGTAGCCTGTCTCATCCCCAGATCACAGTGTCACTGAGCAGGACTTCGTCGTGGGTGTCCGTGGTGCATCTTTTCAGAATTCTCTACACTTGCTCCCATGAAAGTCCCCTCTGTTACTGTGTTTTCCAAAATTGGGCCTGGCTTGTCTCTTGTAAATCCCCACCCGACTCCATTTCCCTTATCAACCTGCAGATCGTCTCTCATTTGTCATCTTTATTAGCTTTTAATCTCCCATCAGTTTAGTGCTGGGGTTTAAGAGTAGGATTAGTGGGGGGAGTTTAATTGGATGATCCTCCATGGCCCCTTGAACATCGGATTCAATAAAAGTTTATGAAAAGATAAAATCGCAAAGGGTTTTACAGCCCCAGACACAGCAAGAGACTGGTTCGAGAACAAGGTAGCTGTTTTTCAACCTCAGATAATCCGTGTTTCAACTTGATTAAATGAGGAAGTGAGTTTTCTGTCTCTCTCCCTTCCTCCCTCTCTTTCCTTGGGTAATGTTACCCTTTTCCTTCTGGTGTAAGCAAGAAGCCACTTTCTGCCAGCCTCTCCTTCCCTCTCACTTTGATTCTCTCTGACAGGAAAAATAATGAAACCTGGGTGCACCAGAAAATAACATTTATTTCACACAGAAATATGCTGAACCACCACTGAAGGTGGCTGAGGTGATGCATTTGATGGGAAAGAGGCCAGTCTTCAAGACAGGACACATGGTCCATGCAGGAGGAGGGCGGGAAAGTGCTCCTCAGCTGTATACTCCTGTGCATCCTGAACTCACCTTTCCCCCACCTTCCAGTCTGCATCCATGGAGAGGGTGAGGGTGGGGTGAACAGTGGGATCATTTGTGAGTTTGTTCATGTATTCATTCAGCAGACATTATTGCATGCATACTATGTGGAACACGGGAGATAGAAAATGAATCAGGCCCCTTCTGCTCACAGGAGGGCACAGTCTCTGGGAGAGATGGACAGTTTGTAAGGAAGTAATGTTTTCTTTTTTATAGCTACAACCACAGTTAAAGGAAGGGATGGACCCTGATGGGTTCTCATGCATTATTGTGATTCCATAGCAACGTTTGGCTGTCTGATGTAGGGTGAGGAAGTTTTCTGCACAATGAAGGGGGAAGAATTTGGAGTTCCTAGTGGGAATCCAGTTGGTGTAATGGGGGTGGGATGAGAGAGGAGAGAAGCAAGGTACGAAAAGGATCCAATGGACGGATGTTAATCTATGGACACCCTGAGCTGAAGATGTAATGAAAATGTCCTGATGTGGGTGGCCCAAGGACATTGAAAGAGTAGTCTACCATACTTATCAATGCTTTTTGAGTATAGTTATTCATTCATCCATCCATTCATCAATAAATGTAGAAGCTCATAATCACTGGTGACCATGAGCATGCAGTTTCCCAGGGAATTCATAGATCCAAAATTGGTCTTTGGATTTCCACTGGCCATGAATTGGAGTTCACATAAATCTTAAACACCAAGAGACCCTTGGGGCTCTGTGATTTACCCAGTTCTTATCAAATACCAGATGTAATAATGGCAGTAGTATAAAATAAAGCCAGAGCTTAAATGAAAGTGATTAGTCCACCTTGGAGAAGTGATCTAGTGGGTGTCAGAGCACAGTATTCACAGAGGGGGACATGCTGAGTTAGGCTTTGAAAGATGGTAAGAGCTTGCTAGATGAATGGAATGGGAGTAGAGATGGGGCACAAAGCACCTCAAGGTGACGAAATAGTGAGGAGACAGGAAATAATAAGACAGACACAGATGTTGGGGTGCTTGAAGAGATGTGAGGGCAGCAGTGGGAGTCAAGGCTGCCGACAGAAGCTGTGGAGGGAGTGGAGGTGGGGGTTATGGAATACCTCTGATGACAAATAAAGGGACTGTGACCTTGGTGGTTGGTGGAGGACCACTGAAGAGTTTTGCTTATAGGAGGATCAGACTAGTATTTTCATTTTAGAACTATCATCCTGGCTCAGCATGGAGGATGTGGGATGAGACCATAGTCAGTGTGCCTAGTCAGTGACAGCTGTCCAGGAGAGAGAAGCAGGCCTGGACACAGGTGGCCATGCAGATGGAGAGGTGACATAGTGGAGTTTAACAATATAAAAATGGAATTTGGGGATGGGGCACAGAGGAAGAAGTTTATATCTCCAGCCCCTGGCCTGGTGCCTAGCTGATGAGTTGTGGTGTTGTCTGGGAGGGGGATGCAGGAGAACATTCAGGTGTGCTTGAAGGGATGACTCAGTTTGGGATATGCTGAGATTTGGGATAGGTATCTGGTAAGCAGGCAGATGTGCTGGAAGTCATGTGCTCAGATGAGATGATCCAAGGAGAATGTATATAATGGTAAAGAGGAAGAGAGAAGAGAGAAAAGAGAAGGATGGGGAAGGGAGAAGAAAGGAAATGTGACCCATGGATTTCTGACCTTTTTCCTGACAGTGTTCTAGGACCTTGTCTGCTTCTACACAGCTGTGGATGGAGATGTTAGAAAGGTCTTACTTGTGGCAGCAATGGAGGATAACTCCACATTGTTGGCAGATTTGTGGGGCAAGGGGTCGGGGGTGCAGGTACTTTACTCTTGATGTCTGGGCTGGGTGCAATGCCACTCCTGAGCACAGCCCCATGGCAGCACAGAGCCTGTGTGTGACTCATAGGATAAGTTGGTTGGGAGCCCTATGTTTGATTGGAGCTTTTGGAGTAGGAGCTCCAAAAGTCCAAAAGCCTTGTGGAGCTTGAAGCTTGTGTGATTGTGGGGGGAAAAAAAAGAATGCAAAATTGTGCATATAAAGTGGGAAGGGGTCATGGAAGTGAGGAGCTCTGACACTCGAGCTTTATTAGCTTCATGATAAATTCTTCTTTGTGAGATTTCTGGAAAGCTCAGGAGATGCATGTGTGAGTTGAAATTGTGGTGGTGGTGGTGGTGGTGGTGGTGTGTGTGCCTGCACATGTACTGTGTTCATTTATGAGGATGAGCTAGGATAAGTGGGAACCCAGGCCTGGGTACTTCTTGGGCCTTGTCCCACTTAGCAGGGGACTCCCATGAAGAGGGGTCCTAAGAACATGCATTGGGTACATAATCTAGAAGTCAGTTGGAGCACCTGTCCTTTAAGATCTAGATAAGATTGGTTCTATATTTGCAGAGGTTGGGGGGCAATGCTTCCCCAAGACCTCTAAAAATTCTTGAGGGACTTACATTCTCATGGTCACTTTTATTCCTTAACTGTGCTGCCACCAAATTAGGTATGGATCTTCAATGTCCCTGCTCCATATCACATTGACTCAGAGGTTGAACTGATCCTCTTGTTGTAATTTATACACACCTGTACACACTCATTCACTCACAGCTGCAAGGCCTTTATGTATGAGGCAGACTTCACTTAATAAGGATGGATATGTTGAAGTAACACAATTTAAAATTGAGTATCAGCTATCATGAATATTTAAGTCCCCCTGCCATTTCTCTTGGCCTCCCCTCTTCCTTCCTGCCATTCTTTCTCTACTTTGCTCTTTTCTTCTTCCTAACTCTTGTTCCTTGTGGTTTAAGGATCCTTTTTGATCTTGTTAACCAGTGTCCCCTGGGACTCAACTTCTAAGCCAAGTGTATCAACTGACTCTTGTTGTGTAACAAACCACCCCAAATTCTGTGTCTTAAACAACATGTATTTATTATTTTTGATGAGTCTATGGGTATTCCTGCTGATCTTGGCTGGGCTTCTTCATGTGTAGGTAATCAGCAAGTGCATCATCCCAGAGATGGCTGGTCTAGGATGGCCTTGGCTGGGATGACTCCACTCTCTTCCATGTCCAGCATGCTAGCCCAGGCATGTTGTCACCAAAAGGGTAGGATTGAAGAGGGGGTGAAAATGTGTGAGCGTTTTCTTCTAGGCCTCTGCTTGCATTACGTTTGCTGTCCATGTGGCCCAGCCCAGAGTCAGCATGGGAGACACTATGCAAAGGCATGGCTATGACATAGTATGGGAAGCAGGGGCTGTTAAGTGCAATGCATCATTCATACCATGTCTTTCCAGAAGTATTTCCCTAAGCAAAGACTGTTCCCTCTAAGAGGCATCCTGGTTACAACTGTTAAGACAATAGTTTGTTTCCCTCTGCCACATCTGGTCCCTGCTTTGTATCTTATTAAGCAACAGAATAGCCCAGGGTCTGACATTTTGTAGGGGCTTAAGCATTTCCACATGAAAGGGAAATTTTTGTAAAGCATTTATTTACTTTCCTAAATCTTATTGGCCGATCTAACCTCTATTTTCAGAGGCTTGCTTGTGTTCCAACAGACTGTTGAACAGAGGAAGGAGGTAAAGCTAAAGTTACCTTGTTGGCACTTCAGATCCATTGGCCAAAATGAGGAACTGAGGCAATGAGAAAACTCTCAGTGATTCCAAATTCTAAAATGCTTAGACCACACATGCTCCCCCAGTAGCACAGGGCAAACTGGGCATCTGTTATCAAGGTGGGGTCTCAGGAGTGTCCCCCTAGAAGGCCTGTCTATGGAGTTGGGGAATGAGAGTCAGGGTATCTTTCTAACTATTCTCATTCCATGGGGAGGGTGTGGGATGGGGTGGGTGGTTCTGCTCTGCACCTCTCTCTTCAGTACATCCTTCTTAATCAAGGTGTGTGCACATGTGCATGAGAGATAGAGGGAGAGGAGATGGCGTGTGTATATTCATATGTCTGTACACACATATATCAACATACCTCAGGGCTTTCTGCCAAGAGAGGCACAGCTTTGACACTGCTTTGCTCTGCTTTGTGTTAAGCCAGACAATAAAAGAAATGATTAGGGGCTTTCAGAGCAAGCACCTGACAATAGGGAGAGGTGAATGTAGGCTGATTGAAGTTCCATTTACCCCTTTCCTGCAGAGCAGGGAGAGGCAGGCAGGGATGGTTCTGCACCTGCATTTTGTGGGACCAGTCCCAGGGTAAAACCTTGCCCTCACTCCTCCTCCCTGACTCCCCAGAGCCCTCAGGGTTGGTTAAATTTATTGTTCTGGCGTTTCCAAATCCATGCGATTTTCTTCCAGGACTGTGAGTCTAAGTGTCACCCTTTCTGCACAATTACTAACACATTGTGCTGATGGGGGTGGTTCAAAAGCTCTGTTGCTGTGAGGAGAAGGAAAGCAGAGGCAAGTCTTGGGAAGGTGAAAGGAGAAAAAAAGAAAAGAAGTAAGGAGAGGATGAGCATCCTTGCTACTCCCATGGTACCCAAACTAGCCCAGATGGAGTCAACTAGAAGGAAACGGGCCCCCTCAGGCAAAGCTTGTCAAGTTGTATTGCCCACAGGTGCTGCAACCACTGGGTAGCTTCCTTGAGGAAATCACAATGAGGTTTGAGATGGGGTGGTGGTTTTGCTGAGCTGGAATCTAAGAATGGGCTTCCTACTTGGATTTGGTAGGATTGTTGAAAAACTTGGATTTTCTCCTGAGGGGCATTCCCTGGGCTCAGTGGAGAAGAGAGACAGTGTGGGGTAGTCTAAAGTCTATGAAGTGAAGTCACGTGGACATTCACCAGTGCTCAGTCACATGTCAGCTGTGTGACCAGGGACTAACCACTTTTCTGAGCTTTGGCTTCTTATTTTGTTAAGTGAGGATAAGTACCTCTACCCTGCTCACTTTGCAGCGATGTTGTTGGGATTAAATTTAAAGGATGATGTACAAAAATAACTTTGAAAAGAACTCATCTGGGCCCCATCAGTGAAAGGGATTTATGCTGCAGTCCAGGTGGAGGAAAGTAGACATCTCAAAACATGGACAGGCACATAGTTACCTCAGCTCTGAGGCTAGACTTCTGGGTTGCAATCCTGCCCACCCCTGGCCAACTGTGTAATCTCAAGAAGTCCTCGTGTCCTTCTGATGACTCAGTTTTGTAACCTGATGAGTGGGAGAACAACCCATGCCAACCTCATAGGGCCACTGTGAGCTTTAAATGAGTTGAATAAAGTGTTTAAGGGCATAGACAACACCTAGCAAGTAATAAGCCCTCAGTCAATATTGGCGATTATTATATATCTTTCCTGGAACATCCTGCTTTACGATGCCAGAGATCCTTCCAGAAAGATTTTATGTGATGATTATGGGAACCTGACTCAACCCAAGTAAAGTGTCTGCCCCCCATGCTGGGCACACAGTTGTTGCTTGAGGTATGTCCCTTCATGTGCTGTCTCATCTTACTGGGCCATGGGCTTTCTGCTTTGTGGATTCTGGGGGAAAGAACCCCGAAGGCCCTGATGAAAACACCTATCAGTGGCCCATTATTATGGCCCCGTTACACTCAGTCTCTCCTTCTTAGGCCCTGCTCAGCATTCTTCCTTATGTTTTTTGTGCTCCATTAGAAAGAAACCCCATAAAGAACATACAGCAGTCATCTTCCTCCACATGCAGAACTTGGAAGAATTCACCTCCCTGGTCCTCAGTTTCCCCATCTGTTAAGGGAAATCATCTCCAAGGGCTTTTCTAGCAAGTCATGACACTTCTGACTTCATTGTTCCTAGAAAATTACAGGCCTAAACCCCTTTCTATGACTGTATCACTGGCTATTTTAATGCTTTTTTCTCTTTGTTTCTCCCTCTGGAACATGCCAAGTGTTTATGTCATTTCAGAGAATCCAGTAAACTGCATTATAGGGAGGAGACTGGGAGTAACACAGGCAAAAATCTGCTATTTTCACATGAATGCTTTAGGCAGTCAGCCATGATGGGAAATGAAGTGTGTGGAAAAGTACAGGGTGAATAGAGAGGGCTTTAGTGAAATGATGAGCCTTTTATCGTTCACTTCTGCACGTGACATGGTGTCGATCTGTCAGCCCCGCGGCTGCAGCGCGACCTGAATGGCTTCTGCGGTGAGGTCTTCCCCTCCACCCCCGCCACAGGTTGCGTTTGGATGGGGGAATAACCAATGGTTATTTACCAAAGTTCCGCTAAGAATAAAGCAAGAAGAGGAGGGGGTGAGCCAGGCAGCGTGGGGATTCACATCAGGCGTCAGGAACTATTTCTGTGAATTACAAGATGCTGAGAAATTTAACAGAATTCCCTCCACCCACTGGTGGAGTGGAGGGCGCTCTTAAAACACAGACGCTAGGACTGCAGTGCGGTGTCTCTGTTCAGTGTCTGGGTAGTTTAGGACAAGCGCCACAGTCTGAGAATCAAGGACCAGGTTCGAGTTCTAGCTGCGATTCCGACTAGCTGTGAGGTTAGAGGCGTGGGCAGAGAACAGCAGGCCAGTTTCCTACCCACCTCTTCCTCCCTACGTCAGTGTCCCTAATTCCGGTACTCAAGTTCACGCATTTTAGGGAGACTACAGTGCCTGTATGTTTTCATTGCAGGCATAGGATTTTTTTCCCTAATGAAGAGCCCCCCCCCCTTTTTAGAGCAGTTTTAGGTTTAAAGAAAAGTTGAGCAGAAAGTACAGTGAATTCCCCTGTATTCCTTTTTCTCTTCACAGATTCTCCAATCACTATTTTGCACGGGGGTGGTACATTGGTTACAATTAATGAGCCAATATTGGAACATTATTATTGTCTGAAGTTTTCAGTTTGTTCAGTTTAGGCTTCATTCTTGGTGTACATGCTACAGGTTTGGACAAATGTGTCCTAGCATGTAACCATTACAGTATCACACAGATTAATAGTTCCATTGCCCTAAAAATCCTTAGTGCTCCACCAATTCATCACTCTTTTCCCTCCCTCCCCCAAACTCTTGGCAACCACCAACCTTTTTATGTGTCTATGAGTTTTACCTTTTTTAGAATGTCATATAGCTGGAATCATATGTATGCAGCGTTTTCAGATGGGCTTTCTTTCACGTAGTAGTATGCATTTAAGATTTCTCCATGTCTTTTCATGACTTGATAGCTCACTTCTTTTTAGTGCTGAATAGTATACCATTGTATGGATGTGCCAGTATGTTTATCCATTCACCTGTTGAAGGATATCACATTTGCTTCCAAGTTTGGGAAATTATGGATAAAACTACTACAAACATTCGTGTGCAGGTTTTCATGTGGACCTAAGTTTCAACTCATTTGGGTAAATACCAAGAAGTGTGATTGCTGGATCATATGGTAAAAGTGTCTTTGGTTTTGTAAGAAACTCCCAAACTGTCTTCCAAAGTGGCTGTACCATTTTGCATTCCCACCAGTGATGAAGGAGAGTTTCTGTTGCTCCACATTCGTGCCAGCATCTGGTATTGTTGGTGTTCTGTGTAGCCATTCTAATAGGTGTGTAGTGATATCTTACTGTTTTAATTCACATTTCCCTAATGACGTATGATTTTGAACAAATAGAACAATGGCTATATATTTTCACTTTAGGAATAGTTTTAATAAACTTATTTATCTGTCCTCCCTGCTACCACCCTCCACCAATAGGAAATTAGAGGTGAGTCTGTGACAGAACATGAGAAGCAGGCATGCAGCCCATAGAAGCAGTGAGCCCTGTGTTGGGAGGCAGAAGACCCGACACTGGGCTTTTTTCCCCTGAGCTACTTGGCCTTAGGAATCAATCACTTGACTTCTGGTGCTCAGCTTCCTCACTTGCAAAATGTGGCTTTTGCAGTGGATCAAGGGTACGAAAGTTTTCTCAGGCCACCAGCTGGAATAAATAGGGAGAAGCATGTAAGGCTCCATGTTGAGACTGAGAAGTGCTGTCTTGCCAGACAAGACAGCTGTTCTCGAGAATGATCTCTAACTTCCTGTCCTGTTTACAATTCCATGCAACTTTGAGTGACAACTGACAACCTGGCAGAGAGAAAGGGAAGGTAGATTTTAAAACGTTGATGCTGTGGCTCAAAAAGCTCATTAGTGTGGGGCAGCCTATGTTGTGAAGTCAGCACGGTTCACACCTCATCATGTGCTGGAACCCCTCTCTCCCTCCCCCCCAACATTCCAGGCCAGTGTAAGCCTCACTGGCTGCACTGTGAGCTCTGCCTAGAGGGGAGAGGAATCCATCCATCTGTCTTCTCATCTTCAGAGCTCTTCACAGGAAGGTGCTTTGCTTATGTCTTCTGAGCATCTTGAAAGTGCCAGGCACGGCTCTAGGCACTGGGAAGGCAGCAGGAAGCAGAGACAAAACTCCCCATGACCATGGGGCTTCCATCATAATGAGGTACATAAATAAAAAGAAATAATCTGTGTTCTGCATATTCCGTTCCAGAAAGCAAGAGATTGTCATCCTATTTAGAAAAATATACACTCTAAACATTGAAAACAATATGAATCTGGGGCCTAAATGACGAATTTCAGTGACTTGGAAGCATCTCGGAACATGAATGTGCCAACACAGTGGGAGCAAAGGGCTGAATATGATTTCCCAGCCAGGTGCAGATGTGAGGCCCTCTCCCCTGGCTGTAGCCTATTGCTCTAGGCCTGCCCAGGTCCAGGCCAGGGCCTCAGCAGGGCTCCAGTAGCTTCTGTACTTCAGTGGCTCTGTGCTCCCAGTCGTCTGAAGGTGGAGGGGGCACCTGGGGAGGTCTGGCTTCCACTGTGAGCCCAGAGGTCCCTCTGGGAGGCAGGGGTCCCACAGCAAGGGAGCTACATATATAACCTGCAGCAGGCACGGGCTGGGGAGGTTGCAGTGAGCCCTGGCCCATCTCTTCATCTCCTTACAATGTCCCAAGGAGATTATTAAACCCACTTGGAGGCCAAGTCACTTTCCCAGATGAAGTGTTGTGTGTAGTCGGAGAATCTGGGTAGGTGAGGGCATGCTTATCAGGGTTTGTGTGTTGGTGAATACTTCCTTCTTAGTTAGCTTAGTGGCCAGCTAACTGCTTTCTTCATGGTGGAATGAAATGATTTTGCTTTTCTCCACTGAGAAAACTTCCTGTGAATAATGACCTTGGCCCCACCAGGAGAGGCAGGAGAAAGCTTCAGATGGCAGATGGGCTGCCCTGCAAGGACTGGAAGGTCCAGGCCACTCACAGGTCGCTGCAGGGTCTTTAGGCTGTCCTTGAGAATGGGACTAGAAGAGGCTGGAAGATGGTGAATGTCGAAACCATTAGGAACCACAGTGATCTCAGGCTCTGATGTGCATGCGTCTGGGACCACTTGGGGACTTTGTGCAGAGCCTGATTTGGCAGGTCTGGGGGATAGCCTGAGGTTGTTTATTTCTAAGGAGGAGTGCCCAGCAGGTGCAGCTGATCCAAGGCCACACTGGGGTACCAGAGGGTCCAGCCACATGTGTTATTTTACAGAGGAGAATGTAGCTTGGCAGAAGTGACCCCGCTGGGAGGTGGAGGAGCTGGCACAAGACCTCAGGTTTCCAGAATCCCAGGTCCATGTTACATTCCATCTCTTCTTTGTAAAGACAGGGAGGTGATGCCCACTTGCAGGCAGGCTCTGGAAGACTGTAAGGTCATTTGGAGTTCCTTTCTGGACAAGGCCCATTTACTTTTCTCCCTGTTTAATCACTCAGACAATTACAAATATTTATAAGCGCTTACGTATACTGAGTATTACGGGGATTTACAGGAGTAACGAGTAGTGCAGGAATTAAAAGGAGAGATACAATTTTGATATGTAAAATAAATAGACTTCGGGAAAAATAGATGATTCAGGGCTGATGGCATGTCAGACTCTGCATTTTCCAGGAGTCTGAAGGAGAGAAAACAATCCCTTTGGGTCCTAGTGGTCAGGGAGAGTTTCTTGGAGGAGGAGACCAGCTCCAATGGGGCTTTGAGTGATTCATAGGATTTAAAGAGATGGAAGGTAGAGGCAGGTGGGCTCTGAAGATGTCCTGTCTGTCACTTAGGCCTCCCCTCTCACTGGATGGGAACTTCCCACTCATTACTCTCAATTTCTTCTCTATCTGTGTCTTCTTCCTGCTTTTCCCTATTCTTCTTAGTCCTTTTCCTCCTCTTTTCTCTGCTTGTGCTCTCTTCCTTTGCTCTCTTTTCCTCTTAACAATGCCACATAAGTAGAAAATAAGGGATTTACGATCAAATATCTTTCCTTACCTGTTTATCTTAGCAGTTCTATGACGAAGGCAGCACAGGGTATTATGCCCATTTAACAGATAAGGAGAGTGAGGCTCAGGCTGGGGACTGAGGGCTTTCTTGGCGCATGCAGCTTTCATTGTTAAAACTGGGAAGCTCTTGGGCAAATGGAATGAATTGGTCACTAGGGTTGTACCCTTACTTGTCAGTACCTTGGGCCTGGGGCATATCTTTGGCCTGTGGGCAGACTGGATGAGTCATCATGGTGGGCTAGTCCAGTCCAGTGTCTTTTCTTTCAGGATGGGGAGCTGGCCACCTAGAATGGAGGGTACAAAGGCATGTGACATGACTCTGAGTCTATCTGCAAATACATGTAGGGCAGGGCGCTTGTGTTCCTGGTCTCTGGATCATCCCTGAGGTGTCCCTGGTCTTAAATCTGAGCAACCCAGCTCTCCTTCCCCTTTCCCATGCTGAATGACTCTCAGCCTTCTGGAGCATTGAAGTTCCTCCCCTTTGCCACTACTACTCAAGGGCTTCCCTTCCTAACATTAGCAGAACAACTATAAGTGCACAGGTCTCTCCTTTTAAAATGACCCAAACTTGGGCATTAGCAAAAATGAGAGACTAGGCAGGGGCCTTTGCAAGTGACCTTGATAGATGCAGGGGATTGATGTAGAACTTCAAAATCTACTCTTGGTAGGGGTTCCTAAGCTATACAAGCTCACCCTCTCTCACACTCTCTCACCCTTCCTCACTTACTTGGCCCCCATTTGGCTGCCTGAGAAGTTTCTGGTATCACTACACCTAGACTTACACAGTCATTGCCACATGGATTTTGACTACAAACATGTGTGCAAATATGAAAGCAATGAAAAGCACAACATCCATCCCTTTATCACACAGCCTGGAGGGTGGCCTCTTTCAGACCAGAGGAGAAGAATTGCTTGGGCTGAAATCACAAGAACATAATTCTAGTTCCAGCTCCACTGCTAAATGCCTATTTGAACTCAGACAAGTCCTTTTCCTGGGGCTCAGATTCATCTTAAAATAAAGAATTGGACTGGGTGCTTCCCTAAATGCAGCCCAGCTTCAGGGTACATGATTTATCTGCATTTGCAGGAAAAGAGTGATGGTTCTCGTCTAGCAAGGTAGGCACTGGTTCCCTCTGGCATGTTGGTTGGATGTGTGAGAGCCTGAAAGTGATGTGATGAAGCAGGAAGTGCTATGAGGGAAGCAGGGCTGGATGGAGCAAGAGACACCCACCTGGAAAAGCTAACAGCAGTGGAAGAGTTGGAGGACATCACAGCTCAGCATGGGAGGGTGGGACTACTTAGTAAAAGAACAGATGGCTCTGCAGACCTCGATACTTCCTGAGGGTGGTAGCCAGGACTCACATAGCACTTAGGAGTTTCCAGAGCACTTTCACAGATGTTACACCCTTTTTGCCTGACAGCTACTGAGTTAGAGGGACTCATTGTGGCTTTATAACATTTTTTTACAGAGAGAGAGAGAGTGAGTGGGGGAGAAGGGCAGAGAGAGAGAGAGAGAGAGAGAGAGAATTAAGCAGGCTCCATGCTCAGTGGGGAGCCCGATTCGGCTTGATCTTGTGACCCTGGGATCACGACCTGAGCTGAAATCAAGAATCAAATGCTCAACTGACTGAGCCGTGCAGGCGCCCCTACTGTGGTTTTATAGATGAGAGATTAGGGGTGTGCAAATGTTAATGGGCCGAGGGGACCCAACTGCAGGCCTTTTGGCTTTGGGTCCAGTGTCATTTCTACTACACCAGAGGTGCTGCCAAGAATTTGGTTCACATTAATAATGGAGTCATCACATATGGAAAATGACTTTCACCAAAAATGATAAAAATGATACAAGTTTCTGCCTAAAAGCATAAGCCTCAGTTATCTGGAAACTTTGCTCACTCAGAATACTTCTTTGATTTCAGACAAAGAGGCATAAATGAGGCATTACTGTGGTTCAGTGTTTGTAATCAGTTCCTAGCTAAGTCATTAAGATAGGAGGTACAAAGCATACACACAGCCATCCCCCATAAATCACACATTCAAGTACACACAATAGGAGACAATTTAACAAACAGTAAAGATGTATGCCTGCCCTTCCTAGATTCACCGGTAGGAAGAATCTACTCAGCAAGGGGAGGCTGTGTCTCTCAACCAGGTGTGGGTCTGTGTGGCTCGCACAGCGTATCCCCTGATGATGAGAATGATGTAGACAATGACTAACTTGAGGTGATTGATTATTATGTGACAGGCAGCTTTAAATGCATTAAGTTGTTTAAACTTTACTACAACCCTTCAAGGTAGGTTCTGTTTCTCTGTTATTCAAGATGAGGAAACTGTGGAGCAGAGAGAATAGCTGGAAGGGTTTGATACTGTTTTTCAGGTAAGCAACATCTGTCCTGTGCCATGCAGACAGATGGATTTTTACTCGGAGCTTGGCCAAGGTTTGGTTCCCACCTTCCTTCCTTCCTTCCTTCCTTCCTTCCTTCCTTCCTTCCTTCCCTTCTTCCTTCCCTCCCCCCGCCTCCCTCCCTCCCTTCCTTAATTTCTTTCTTCTTTCCACTTTCCTGGAGTGTCTACTGATTGCAACAACCATGCATGGTTCTAGGGATACAGAAATGAAAAAAAAACCCAAAACAGTGACCTTTAGGAACTCAAAGTCTTGGCAGGATTTGGGAGTAGGCGGGAAGGTGTAGGCATGGACAGGAGTTTATCAGCTCATTTCCTTCTGCGACAGAATGAAGGTTCTAGTAGAACGGGAGTGCAGGCCACCCATAGCAGGTACTTAAAGATAGAAAATGGATGGAAGGGATGGTGGTAGGAAAATATCAAAGGACTTTAACAGCCTTGCCATTTAGTTGACACCGGGCCTGCTGCAGCCTCTTCTGTGACCCTCTTTATGGAACTATTTTCTTCCAAAGATTTGGGACCTGACACCCAAGAGGAGTTTGGACTACGGACTTTGATTGATGGAGATGGTGCTCATGTGCATGGGGCAGGCAGTAGATGGAGGACTGCTCAGAAGGAAACTGGGTGGAAATTGCAAACTTTTAACATGAGAGAAGGTGATGAAGGAAGCAGTTCCCTCCTAAGTCCAAAGGGCTGTGGATAAAAGGCAGCCTTTCCAGGAAACACCAGTACTTTTCATCAGTCAGTTACTTCCTAGATGCTTCTCGACCTCAAAACAAAGCACTGCATGAGAGCGGGGGTGTGAGGGGGAGGGCAGGGGGCCCAGGAGCTGAACGTGGGGCCCTGCCCATGGGGTCTGACCAGGGAGGGGAGGCAAGTGCCTTGTCGGTGCAAGCTCGACAATGTGCCCAGTGCCCCATGTGCAGTGCCCAGGGTTGGGGACAGTGGAGCAGGCTGGGCCAGGTGGGCCAGCAGATCAGGGAAAGATTCTTGGAAAGGGTGGACCTTCATGGGAGAATAGGATTGGGCTGCTGGTAGATAGGATATTTGGGACTGAGTTGCTGAGAAAGCAGTTCCTGAGCCAGCCCACAGGCTGAAGGTGTGGAGAGGCAAGATGCACAGGAATCAGGCAAGGGTGGGAAGAGGGATGTGGTAAGGACCATCTCTCTCTCTCTCTCCAGGTAGGAGGCCCAGGGCTAACTGCCCTCCAGTGCAGGTGGAGCAGGGTGTGACATGGGGCATGGGGGACTGGGAAGTACTCGTGTGAGGAGTCTTGTTTGGTGGTAAAAATAGTAACTGTTTCACTACGATTCAGAGGAGAGATTCCTGTCCCTTTGGCCATTCTCAGAGAACACAGCAGAACACCTCACATCACCTGAATGGTAGCTCAAGTCTGAATAAAGGTCTGTGGAAACTCGGCCCTGGTGGAGAAGCAGCATTTACTCCTTCAGTTGCCATCTCTGTCTCTCTCCTCTCTCTCTCTCATTAGTCTGTGTATGTACTACTCTCTCTTGGTTAGTCTATCTGTCCTTATATGTCTTATATTTCTATTTTTGGCTTGTTTATCCTCTCTTTGTCCTCTAGCCGTTTTTCCATATTTTATCACGTGTGTGTATGTGTGTTGCATGTGCATGTGTATCTGTGTGTGTGCGCACATGTCAGGACCGGGGGGAGTTCTCGTGATCTCAGTTTCCCCTGTATTTTGAGGACATGGGACTGGTAGAAAATTAATGCTTGGGTGAGTTAGAAGGGCATGAGAAGTGCTCCCTCCTTCTGTGTTCATGTGTGGGAATATTGCTTCTGTATGTATATGTGTGTGTTGCATGTGCATGCGTGTGTGTGCATGTGTGTGTCTGTATGCGTGTGCATGGGCATGCTCAGTGTTGTCTGGAATGAAGCCATCCTGGTGGGCTATAAGAAAAGAAAGATGGGACGAGGTGGTAGGAGCCCTGTTCAAATGGAAACTGGGTGAAAATTCCCTTTCTACCATCCCAGAACCACAGGAGTAGGGGCAGAGAAGAGTTTTTGCTGGCCTTAACTGCTGGCCCAGTTTCCCGGTCTCTTGGATGATCAGCAGGCATGAGAGTAGATGCCATGCCCAGCTCTGAGCTGGCACAATGTGGGGTCCAAAGCTGTGTAAGACAAGTCTCCTCGAGACATATACGATCTCTCTCCTTGTAGGAGACTATAAATCAAAGAGGGGAAAATATAGTACAGCCTCCTAACATGTTGGTCTGGTTTTGATGGTGAGGAGCAAACTTAGCCACATGTGTGAAGCCACACTAGGTGGATTTTTCTGGAATCTTTGTTTCTGATGCTCTACAGTGTCATGATTCAGACTCCTCCGTGGGCATTTGTATCCTCACTTACCCTGACGCTGTTGTGCTTTGCCTCCCACACCCTCTAGATTGCCCCTAATCTTATCTTTCAGGCAAATTTAACCTTTTGCTATTCCTTCTCCATTTATACTCCACCACAGCCACCCATGTTTTTTGGTCAGGCCCTTTGCTCTGGCTGTGCCTATAATGCCTAATTCACCCTCATTCCCCGTTTCCACTCAGCCTTCCCTGACTTCTATACTCCACTCACCCAGGCTAGCTGACACCCATCCTTCCTTCCTATGGTTGCTTCTGGCCCTGTACCTCTTAAAAACATTTACGATTCTCAAGCAGTCACTAGCTACCTGATAAGGCTTCCCTTCCTGCCACACCATATTAGAGTGGGAACTGGGTGGGACACCTGTCAGGGGCATCTCTACATGTCTTATAGTACCTAGCCCAGCCCTTCCCAAGCAGGAGGCACTCAACAAATATCTGTTGAATGAGTGTGTAAATTCAGAGGAAAATCAAGGGATTCAGGGTGAGCATGGTATGTGTGAGACAGTGAGAAATCCATCTAGTATTTTCAGAACAAACATGTAACTGCTGGGTGTTGTGCATGGTCTCCCAATGACTTTCTCTCCTGGAGAATTTCAATCCCTCTTTTTGGCCTTCAGGACATCCAGGCCATGGCTCATTCTTGCTCCCTCTTATGACTATGGTTTGGTGGGCTTCGGAATCTAGGCCTTGGGCCATACACTTTCCTTCCTTTATCCTCGTCTGCCATACTGGGATGGGAAGTTGGTTGTGCGACTAAGAAATCCCCCCTGAGACTTCTGCCACTCCAGACCAACAGAGAACAGAGTGCTGTCCTTTTGCTCAGGACATGAAACATGGGTGAGTGACTTGTTCAGGATCCCGGCCTGCAGAGATGTGTGGGGATGGGAATCTGCCTTGGCCCTTGTGACCTCAAAGCATGTCCCAGGACCTTTTTGGTGTTCAGTCCTGCTGTTTTCATAATGATGTTCAATGTGAACTGAAAATGCTGCTGGGGTCACCTCCTCCAGCTTGGAAGGAAACAAAGGAATCTGTTGGGTCTCTGATGCATGAGCTGTCCTGGCCCCAGGGTTCTGGGCATCAAGAAGGGAGCTGGTGGGGATGAGGAACAGCTGGGTGACTTACGCCAGCTGGTGGGTGCTGCCTCCATGGCAACGTCAGGCAGATGCCCGGTGTAGGGACTGGGGGTGCAGACATGGGCTGGATGAGAGGAAAAGAATGGGGGGTGTCTGTATAATAGCCTCCTTCTGACAAGGAGCCTCTGTTCTTTTCCACTGGAAAGCTTTTAAGAACGCTGAAAAGGACAGGCAATTACAGGAAGGTTAGGTGCGCCTGATTGGATGTTGTTACAAATCACTCATTGTCATACACAGCATTTGGAAAGGAGGCCATCGAGGATGATTGCCGTTTAGGGTAAGTGATTTCTGTTTAGAGTGAGCAGGCAGATGAAGGCTTGGCTGGTTCTCAGTGCCCTCTCCTTGTTTGCAGTTGTGCTGATGGTTTTTCTTGGCAAGGAGGGGTCGTTGGAGGCACTCACAGGATGCATGATGAGAGGGAACTGGGAATGAGCCTTCTAATCCCATTCCCACCTCACCCTAACTTCTGCTGTACTGATGGGGAAACTGAGTCTACAGAGAAAGGAATAGACCAGTCCAGCTTCACACAGCATGTCAGTAGAGGAGCAGGACCAGAGTCCATGTCCAGACTGCAGGCAAGTGCTCTTGCTTACAGCAAGACCCCAAGCTGAGGGTCCACTATGACTGGGTGTTTCCCTCAACCCACCTGGTGTGAAGCTGTGCACTTTGAATATATCTCACATGGCAGTCGTTGCAACTCCAGGCACCACACGTAGCTTTACCACACAATCTGTTCCTCTGCATCCACTCACACACTGTCACTTGGGATTTCCCTTGATGACATGATGTCCTCAGGAAGCAGGAGGCAGGGAACACAGCTGGACTGCCTTGTTGCTGTCCTGGTGTTCCTGATTTCACCTCTCTCTGTCTCTCTTCTCTGTCTCTGTTTCTCTCTCTCTCCGACACACACACACACACACACACACACACACACACACACACCCTTCCTCCACTACTGTGTCTGAAATACAATTTCAGACTTCCTTGGATCTTGAAGGAATGTGCAAGTGTTCTGGGAAGGATTGCATGGTAATCAGCCAGGTAACAGTGAACCAATGGTAGAGGAACCCACAAAATGAGGAAAGAAAGTCATGGAAGAAAAGGCATCATAAGTAAACTTCAGCAAATCCTCAATTTGGCCCATCAAAATTCTTCCATGATTTTGTCCAGGAGGAACATGAAACAGAGGATGATTGTAGAATATACTATGGTTGTATGCCTTTAGCCTGCCAGTTTTGAGTATGGGTTCTTATAGGTTTACTGTGTCCTCTAGAATAGTATGTTGAAATCTTAACCCTCAGTGTCTCAGAATGTGACTTTCTTTGGAAATTAGAGAGTTCATCAAATTAAGATGAGGTCATTAGGGTTGGCTGTAAGCAAATATGACAGGTGTCCTTGTAAAAAGGGGAAATTAGCACAGACACAACACAAGGAAGATTATGTGAAGAAACACAGGAAGAGCATCATGTGAAGGCAGAGATCTGGGTGATGAATCCACAATCCAAGGACACAGAAGATGGCCAGCAAACCACCAGAAGCTGGGGGAGAGGCGTGGAACAGATTCTCAGGAGGAACCAACCCTGCCAACACCTTGATCATGGACTTCTGGCCTCCAGAACTGGGAGACAACTCATTTTTGTTGTTTAGGCCACCCAGTCTGCGGTACTTTGTTAAGGCAGCCTTAAGAAATGAATACAGTGATCTTCTTTCTCTACTATTTTCCTGTTTTACCTCCTATTATTTAACTGGACATTATTTTCTTGAGGTGAAAATCCTCTGGTTGTGTTATAAGTGTTAGTATTATCGGGATTTAAGATAAAAATTGTCACAGTGTTATGGTAGACCTGTGGGAAGATCCCATCGTTTCCATTCTTGCCCCAAGCAGGAATCCAGCCATTTAACCATATAACAACTATTTGCTGAGGACTACTATGTGCCTTGCAGTGTGCTTGGGGCTGGGGCAGAAGGACAGGCAAAACACTGTCTTCACTCTCAAGGAGCCTACAGTCTGATGGGGAAGATAGTCATGTGAACAGGTGATTATGGTGTGATGCTGGGGCAGATGCTGTCATGGTGGTGAGCACAGAGTATTATGGGTACACAGAGCAGGGGAGATGATCCCAGGAAGAGGTGAGAGGATCCAGGGAGGTGCCTGGAGAAATCACCACAGGAGCTGAGCCTTCAAGAGCTTATACAGGAGAAGAAGCATTATGAGAAAGGGCCAAGGGGCATGGATAGCATGAGTATGTGTGTGTGACGTCCTGTATAGCCATGAACCCATCTACATACATCATGCCAGTGTCTGTAAGGCATGTCAAGAAGGGTTGCCCAGGCTAGAGTCCTTATGAGCTGAGTAATGACAGTTCCTAGATCTCTAATCTAGGATCTCTAATCTAACCTAGAGCCTCTCTGCAGAGTGTGGGCTAAGTGTGTGCCTTTGTCTTCAACTCCTGAGCCAGTCCTTAACCTTGGTAGTGTCCTTTGCCTACGCTTCCAGAGGAAAGTCTCTGAAGTTTTTTTCTGATAATCTTGCCTTTTTTCTTTTCTTTTTTTACAGAATTTTCCTTTTTTGCTTCTAATTTTTTAATGTAACTCAGGACACCCAAGTCTGTTCAAAGATTTTCTTTGCATCTAGGGGCATCTGGGTGGCTCAGTTGGTTGTGTCCAACTTTAGCTCAGGTCATGATCTCATGGTTCATGGGTTTGAGCCCCATGTTGGGCTCTGTTCTGACAGCTAGGAACCTGGAACCTGCTTTGGATTCTGTGACTCTCTCTCTTTCTGCCCTTTCCCCACTCGTTCTCTGTCTCTCAAAATAAATAAATAAACGTTAAAAAATTAAGAATATTTTCTTTGCATTTCTAGGCCAGGGTATATTCAGCATGTGTATATTTTTATTTGTGTGCATACATGTCATTTTTAATTTTTTTCATTTGAAAATGAATATTAACCAGTGGGAGGTGGGGCATAGTCCTTGATCATCCTTGGGAGCAATGCCTTACTGCTTACTAGCTGAATGTGAGAGGCTAAGCTGGGAAAATGGAGAGAAAGAACTAGGTTTGAAGCAAGAGCTTCATATAAGCCTTTAGAAATTTGCAAAAACAGCTAAAGCCCAACTTCACATGTGAAATGCTCTCCCCAAATCAGAGCAGACTTCCCCATATGCATTATTCTGGGACCAAACTCTGAAGAAGCAGATGAAGGAAGCCATCAGCATTGATTATCAGTGATTAGAGGATACCTAAGGCATAATTTATCATTGAGTTCACTGTGATTGATCTCACCGAATGAACACTGAGACAAGAATCAGGATACCTGGGTTCTAGCACTGGTTTTACTACAAGTCACCTTGGGCAAGTCACTGTCATTTAATGTAGCATCAGTTTTCCTACCTGCAAAATACCCCTTCCAATTCTAACGTTCTGTCATCTTCCTGTTGTGTATTCCCATCTTCAAGGCCCTGGAAATGCTAATTGTTCTAATTATGGTCATTTGCAAGCCAGGCACAAAGGAGGAGGAGTATGGCATACATAGTAGTGTCAAATATACCACCTGGCACTTGCTAGCTAATTAGCTGGTGGAGTGGAGTAAGGTCAAAGGTGTGTATCTGTATACGTGTGTGTGTGTGCGTGCGTGCACGTGTGCATCAAACTCTCCCTTGTTTTCCTGAGACTGGGTGCTATAGTGGCATTCAAAGGATAATTCATAGCTCCAAGAATGACTGTCTGAAACAGCATGATGTTGTGAAATGGGCATAGAATTAGATCTGAATCCTGGCCTTGCCACTTACTAGCTATTGGAACTTGCAAATCACCTAACTTCTATGAAACTTGGTTTCCTTCTCTGTGAAATGGCTGTAACTGTACAGTTGTGAAAATCAAGTTGGTATATTTGACAAATATTTGCTGAGTGCTGGCTATATGCTGGGCATTGTATTGGGTGCTGGTAATCCAAGATGAATCAGACAGACTGGATTCCTACCTTTTAAGGAGTTTATAATTCAGTGGGAGAGACAGGAATAAATAGCTAAATTAACAAATACCCAAATAAATTAAGTGCTATAAAAACAGACTGTAAAGATGGGGAATAATGGTGGGAGAGGTTCCTAATTTAGATAGGGTTGTCAGAGGAGATTTCTCTGGGAAGGAGGAAAAGTTGGCAAGGGGTGTGCAGGTGCATTGGAGAGGACAGTCCACTAAGAACCAACAGTGTGTGCCCTTGAGGTGGAAGAGATCAAAAGGTATGGTGCATAAAGAAAGCCTTGTCAACAATATGGCCCTTACAAAAAATGTCCTCACTCCAGTGTCCCTCCACCCCACCCCCCACCGTGACTATTGCCTTGTTGGCATTTTTTTCATATGTGGGTAGGTGTGTGTGTGGGTGGGGGAGGGAGGGGAGGATAGCGTGTGTGAGTGTATGCACATTCCTACGTGTGCATGTTGGAGGACAGAGAACTGCAGGCCTGTCACCAGCTCACACTGAGAACATCGCTTGGATCACTTGTCCTAATGATTAAATTAAGCCCATTTCACAAATAAAATCAGTTTGCAACTCTGAGCCAGGGACCCAGTGATCTGGCCCTCCTTTCTTGCTCTGCTTTTCCCAAAGATAAAAAGGTTTGCAAATTGTGACATCCCTATCAAATGCTAATGGCACAGTGAGGCCTCTCCAAGAGAACCTGATAAACTTCTCAGATTGAGGGCAGACTTTTAAGGGAGAACAGCCCCAGATGTAATATTTGGTGCTCACATCTAAGAAACACTAACATTTTGGAGCGTTCAGAAATGAAACAATAGGAAATAAAAATCAGGGGGGAATGACACTTGGATTTGATCCAACAGAAGAAAACAAAAGCTGGTCACCTTCAACTTTCTCCAAGGACCTGAGCTTCAATTTGTCAATTCTGAAAGACAAAAACAAAAACAAAACAAAGAAGAATATCTGAAACATATAAGGGAAAAAAATCCCCAAACTCAAGATTCCTAATCTGTGAGAGCTTTACGTTCAGCTGTCTTAATGCTGAGAAGAGGAAATCAAGTCCTACAGAAGTAGATTGGAAGGAGCCCAGGGGTGCCTGTGTGACTCTGGGTTAAGCATTAGAGATCAGGTCGTGATCTCATGGTTTGTGAGTTCAAGTCCCACATCCGGCTCTCTGCTGTCAGCGCAGAGCCTGCTTCAGATCCTTTATCCTCTGTCTCTCTCTTTCTCTGCTCCTTCCCTGCTTATGCTCTCTCTCTCTTTCAAAAAGAAAAAAAAAATAAATAAAAGAAGGAGTCCAAATTACAGCTTCCAGGCCTCTGATCTTCCTGTCCTTTTCTGCCCTTGCTATATTCCCAGTGGCACATTCATGGGAGTGGGCAGGCAATTGTGTCTCTCCATTTCATTTCATGGTTTGGCCAATACCATCCAGAGTTATAAAGTCTGAGAATCAAGATGTTAAACCTCAAATATGTAGCATGTCCTGTTTTCCTGCTGGCTTAAATGCTTGCTGGTGCATGTGGCCTGGGAAATAGCTGAGGGACAGGTCTTAGGCATTGGTGTCAGGGAAAAGAGAACCACATCCCTAAACAAGGAGGGTCTCTCTGACTTTGCCTGACAGCCACAAATACATAAATTGAGTAACCATCTTAATGGGGACTAAATTGGAGGGTTAGGTTAAAGAAGTCTGGGAGCAATTTGCCATATGTTCCTTCGAGGGAGACTCAGCAGAAGGAGCGGACTCATTTCCAATACTGGACATTTCTAACTGTGGCTCTTGAGGGGAGATTAGGAGTGAAGCAAAGGGGGTGGTACTGGACAGGGGGAGTTGCAGATGTAGGAGGTGTTTACTTGTAGGGCCAGTGTAGAGAGGTGGCGGCAAATGCCAGCACTCTTGGGGAGCTTATGCCCTTTGCCCAAGACCAGCACTGCCCAGCTCAGGGGCTTTGTCTTAAATTGTGTTGGATTGTATTCTGCTATGTTTTCCTTGGTTACATCCTGACTGTATCAGGCAGGACTCCATTCTGTCAGGATGAAGAAGCTTATGCCCAGTCAGTGGCTCCCTCCCTCTCTCTGTCTAACTTCTGGGGAATTTACATAGAGCCAAGACTTATGGCCCTGCAGACAACTATCCTCACAGGTGTCCACACAGGTGCGTCTATTACCCCAACCTGGTGCTGGGCCTTGGTGCTGGGCTGTTGGAATGCAGGCATCTGTGGAGCCATCCCTGCTTCCTGCCCATAGTTCCTCCAGACCCAGGGGCTCCTCTGCTATTTCTGTGCCATCCTTTGAGGGAGTGGGGATCATCCAGCTGCTTCCTTGCTGTGTTAGATCATGGGATTTGCTGCAAGGATGAATGAGGCTCATACATATCGTCCTCTCATTTCCTCTCTACATTTATCCACTTCTGAAGAACCCATCTGATAGGAATCAAATTGTGTCCCCCAAATTCGTATGTTGAAGACTTAATCCCCTATGTTACTATTTTTGGATACAGGGTGTTTAAGGAGATAATTAAGGTTAAACAAGGTCATAAGGGTAGAGGCCTGATCTAATAGGATTAGTGTCCTTATCAAAAGAGGAAGGGAGGGGCGCCTGGATGGCTCAGTCGGTTGAGCATCTGACTTTGACTCAGGTCCTGATCTCATGGTTTGTGAGTTCAAACCCTGCGATGGGCTCTGTGCTGACATCTTGGGGCCTGGAGCCTGCTTCGGATTCTGTGTTCCCTCTCTCCCCCTCCATGCTCTCACTCTGTCTCTGTCTCTCAAAAATGAATAAACGTTAAAAAAAAAAGAGGAAGGGACACCAGAGACCTCTCTCTTTCTCTACACAGCACTGGGAAAGGCCATGTGAGAACAAGCTGAGAAGGTGGCTGCCTACAAGCCAGGAAGACAGGCCTCACCAGAAACCAATCCTTCTGTTACTGTGATCTTGGATTTACAGGCTCCAGAACTGTGAGAAGATAAATTTCTGTTGTTTAAGTCACACCATCTGTGGTACTTTGTTGTGGCAGCCTAAGCAGACTAATCCACCATCCCCAGATAGGATATGGAACACTGAGCACCTCTATTCTCCTGTACTCTTTAAATCTCTGATTCTTACCCTATGCCTTAGGTCAAACAGAGAACTGCAGTTTGAATGTAAAAATAAGAATAGAATCAAATGATAGATCTCAAATACTTGTTGAGTGTAAACTGATAAAGGATTCATAGCCATAATATACAAAGAGCTTTTAAAAATCAACAAAAAGATAGCCAAATAGAAAAACAGGCAAAAAATATGATTAGGTAGCTCACAGAAAAGCAAATTTAAGTGGACAGTAAACACCCTAAGAAATGCTCAAACTTACTAGAAGTCAGAAAACTGCAAATTAAGGTAGTATTTTGAGTTATCACTTTATACCTAACAGACTGGCAAAGACCAAGAATGACTACTATTGGAGGGGATGCAAGGAAGAGAGAATTTATATATACTGCTGGAGGAAATGTAAACTGTTTCAGGCTTTTTGTAAAACAACATGGAAATAGCTAGCGAAATTTAAAAAAATGCATATTCCTTTCTACTCAACAGTCTCATTTCTGAGAATCTATCTCATAGAAATAAAAGCACTGGTGAGTAAGAGTGTATATGCAAAGTTGTTTCAAAGAAGTGCCTATCAATGGAGCACTCCCATTGGGAGTTGAGTAAATTATAGTGAGAAATCATCAGCAAAAATGAAAAGGCAACTTACTGAATGGGAGAAGATGTTTGCAAATGATATAACTGATATGGGGTTAATATTCTAAATAAATAAGTAAATAAATAAGAACTTGCACAATTCAATATAAAAAAAAAACCCTCAAACAATCCAATTAACAAATGGGCTAGAGACCTGAATAGACACTTCTCCAAAGAAGACATACAGATGTCCAACAGACACATGAAAAGATGCTCACCATCACTCATCATCAGGGAAATTCAAGTCAAAACCATAGTGAAATTGTCACCTCACACTTGTCAGAATGGCTATAACAAACAAAGGTGAAGATCTGGGAAAAGGAAACCTGTCTGCTCTCTTGGTGGGAATGCAAAACTGTACAGCCACTATAAAAAACACTATAGAGGTTCCTCAAAAAATTAAAAATAGAGCTATCATATCATCCAGAAATTTCACTTTTGGGTATTCATTCGAGGAGAAATGAAAACACTAATTTAAAGAGATATATATGCACCTTTATGTTTATTGAAACATTATTTACAATAGCCAAGATAATGGAAGCAACCTAAGTGTCCACTGATAGATGAATGGATAAAGAAGATGTGGTGTACACACAATGGAACATATATATACAATGGAATATTACTCAGCCTTAAGAAAGAATGAAATCTAACTATTTGTGACAAAAGGGATAGGCCAAGAGGGTATTATGCTAAGTCAAATAAGTCAGACAAAGACAAATATTCTATGATTTCATTTATACATGGACTCTAAAAAAACCAGCCAACAAACCAACCAATCAAAGAAACAAAAACCAAAACAAACAGAAACAGACTTTTAGATACAGAGAGCAATGTGGTGTTCGTCAGAGGGGAGGAGGGTAGAGGATGAGTGAAACATGGGAAAGGGATTAAAAGGTATAAACTTCCAGTTATAAAATAAATAAGACATGGGTATACAAAGGCAGCATAGGGAATATAGTTAATAATAAGCAACAGCTTCTATGGTGACAACTGTACAAGGTGACAACCACTAGATGTTAACTAGATTTATAATGGGGATCCCTTTACAATGTATATAAATGTTGAATCACTATGTTGTGTGCCTGAAATGAATCCAATATTGTATGTCAACTATACTTCAGTAAAAAGAATACTACTCTATGACTTGACTGTTTAAAGTCCAGTTAAAGATGTTTCATCATGACCCTTCTTTGCGATTAACTTATTGTGATTCTTCAACAAGACTTCTCCAGGTCCAAATCCAACTAAAAGAGGTTCAGATATTTCTGGTGACAATTTTTGTGTCTGCAGCACCCCTTCTACCCAAAGATGAGTCCTCATGACCAATGTTTACTAGGTATTCTCAAGCTCTAACAAGAAAACAAAGCCTCTGTGGGCCCTCAGAAAACAACTATCTACTCTGGGGCAGCTGAATTTGGATAATCTATTAAATATAAAATAGAAAGAAGCGTTCAAATTTAACCTCAATTCAATTGCAAAGAAATACCTAATTTATCCTTTCCTGCCTGGGGGTTATGTTATCCATCCTGGAGTCCTTTTGTTCATTAGGACTGATGAGTGGGCCAACATGCTGGCTCTTCTGGTCTGGCTTCATGACAGTTCCAAGATTGGCTGTGGCTCAGTACCATGGAAGATATAAGACCACTTCAAATTCAGGAACTCTCAGGGTAGAGGTTTCAGCAAGACCAACATTTCATGGCTCTTAAAGTCCCTCATCTGGTCTGTGTCCCAAATGTGCCTTGCATCTTGGCTTCCAATCATTCCTGGTCGACTCTTTGATGATTATTTCAAGTCCCTCCTTTGAGGAGCTTAGGATCTTATTGAGGTCTGTTTCTCTCTGCTTAAAAATATGATTGTTTCCAATTTTAAAATATATATATGTTATGAAATACTGAAGACATGAAAAAGGTTTATAGATTAATATAATGAATGCTTGTGTACTCAACACTCACAGTTAAAGGTTCCTCTGTGTGCCATTCCCCATGAATCCTCTATCCTTGGCCCCAGGTGTTTGTCATTCTGATGCATTTCATTTTTAATACACATACATATGTCTCTAAATATTATGTTCTATAGATTTTAGGATTTTATGTAAATTATGCGTCAACATTTATATTTGTCTACTTTTAAAAATTTTGTTTCAGTTTTGTTTTTACTCCAAATTATATTTAAGAGATTTATTCCTCACATATTAATTTGTTTTTACTCCTGAGTCATTTTTCATTGAATATACTTCAATTTATATGTTCATTCTCTTGTTGATGATCATTAGGTTGTTTCCAATTTTTGCTTTATAAATAATGCGCATTGAATATTTTTGTACACATTTCTAAGAATCTAGGGTATATACTATGCACTATCCATTTTCTGGATTCTAGGGTATGGTGACAGATTGCTTTTCAGTGTGACTGTGCCATTGAGTATTGTATAAATGTTCCTATCCCTCTGTATCCTCACTAACACTTAGTGTAGTCAGATATTAATTTTTTTGTAATTGTCATTAATCTGATGGGCACGACATAGTCACATTTCAGATTGCACATTTTTCTGAGGCCTAGTGGATTAGATTTTTTTTTTCATGTTTTAACTGGATCTTTTTGTTCTGTGAATTGAGTGTCATATCCTTTGCCCGTTTTTCTATTGGGTCATTAGTCTCTTTCTGTAAGTAGGCCTTTATATATTCTGAAAAATAATTATCAGATGGTTAAATGGCTTGCAAATATCATCTCACAAGTTTTGGCTTGTCTTTTTCACTTTTGATAGAATCTTTTGACAACTAGACTTTTTGCATTGTAACGTGGTGATGGGCTCCAATGCCATGTGGTGTGCTGTGGAAGCTGTGTGTGTGGGCAGAAGCGGGGGCTCAGGTGCATGTATTTCTGTCCCTTCCTTTGGCCATCATCCCATGGAATGTCTATGCAGATAAAATGGAGGCACAGGCTAGAGGAGAAGGCAGCCTGTGTTCTCTGCTTACTGATTTTCCAGGCACTTAATGTACTACTTTGAATCCCATGGTAATATTTGCAAAAAGCCTCAGTCGTAGAATAACTTAATTAAACATTACTTACAAGAGTTTAATATTCATTATTTGGCTTCAATTACTGTCTTCGCCCCCTCCCTTCCCTCTTTCCCACTGGAGTGCTCTCGCCCCTCTTATTCCGAGGGTCTAATTAGGCTAATGGCTGCTGCTTGCAGTGACCTTATGTCTGTTGAAAAACAAAACAAAACACAAAAAAATAAAGGCTCTCTTTGGTTCGAGTTCCCTGATGGTCTTTGCATGTGGCTGCTCCAGCTCCTGAATTCCATATTTCTTTTCTTTTTCAAATGCCTGATCCTACTTGTGCCGCATAGCGGAATTAATGATGTGTATTTGAAAAAAGGCTTGGCAGCCAAATTGCAACAAATACAAGAGGGCTGGGGCATTGGAGAGAGGGAGGAGTTGGAGAAAAACTCTGAACCTTCTTCCAGCACTGACTCGGCAGCAAAGACCGCTGCTTGCTTTGCTGGCTGCTGGCAGGGAAAAGCTTTCAAAGGAGGGGGCACATGCACAAAGCAAAGCAGGTTCTTTCTTAATTCTTTCTTTCCCTGTCTTGGGGCTTAATAGCATCCTTGGCTCCCCTCTAAGCTGGTTCCTTCAAAGGCTTTGTGAGTCTTTCCCATGGCCCTGCTTCCATCTGCATCTGCTGCCTCTGGTTCCAACCCCATGGAGGGGCCTCATGATACCAGCATTCAGGGCCCATATTGGGGGAGAGGAGGGCAGTTGTGGGGTTGTGCTTTGCTCTTCTGACTCAAAGGTCAAATCTGTGCACATGTACAGAGCCCATTTCACACATGGGGCTAGCATTGTTGGGGAAGCACATGTGGAAAGCCGTAGCCTCTGGGTAGTCAGACAAGCACTATAAAAACAACACTGTCAGTTTGGGAGGGCAGTGAAATAAGCCTTATCAAAGGGCTTGGGGAAACCTAGGCAGTGAGGGACTGTTTCTGATAGACTCAGTGCAGAAACAGGGAACTGAGCAGGACTGACACAGGATGTGATATCTGAGGTGTGCCTTACGGGCCAGAATTTGGGTTAATCAAAGGGAGGGATGGCATTCTTGGCAGTGAAAAAAGAGGTGCTGTATTTGGGGTGCAGTGCTTAATCCCATGTGTCTGAAACACCAGGGAATACTTTGAGGAAGCAGGAAGGTGATGTTCCAGAAAGATGTGAGTAGTTTGGATCCAGGTGGTGCAGGCCTTGAATCCCATGCTAGGGAGTTTGGTCTTTATATTGGGAATATACTAAAGGTTTACACATAGGAAATGATGGAGTCAAATGTGTGTTTTAGAGTCATAGCTCCTGAAGTGGTGAGAAGGGAGAATTTGTAAGGAAAAGGAAAGACACAAGGAACAGAAGAGAATGGAGCCAGACCAGTTGGAAGCATTAGCCCACATGAAGGGAAGATGGAGAGTATGGACTTGGAGTTACTTGGGAAGTAAATTTGGCAGGATGTGGTGAATAATTGGTTGTGGTGGTGGTCATAAGCTGGTCAGTCCTGATCATGAGCCACACTGTTAACTCCCATGGGGAGGAGGGACTGACTGAGGCCAGCTGTGGGTAGAGGCCAAGCAGGGCAAACCCACACAGAGGGCCTAGCCACAGTGGCCCAAGTGCCAGGCTTAGGGGGACTGAACAAACTCAACCATGGTCCAGCCTATCCTAAGGGCTCAGACCTGAGGAGGCAGGGCAGGGCACAAAGACAGGGCTTGCAGGTAGTTCCAGGGAGGATGTGAGGACATCAAGACCTCAGTTTAACTTAGGATTCAGGGTTCAGAAGTAGTGAAGAGCCCAGAATGTAGCCTTAGTTCAAATGATCCCCACTCTTTGCTGCTTAGGAAGGGGAACTCTAGAGCCCATCTGTAGGCAACAGGGTCTCTCTCTTTCTCTTTCTTTTATTTCTTTGCAACTTCCTATTAGTGTTTGGGTCTTGAGTAGGGGTAAGCCTTTGGAAAGCTGGTTAATGTTGGGGTCATCTGGCAATGCTGTGAGTGGAATGGCCTCACAGCAGACCAGAAGAGGCTAAGGATGCAGTGAAGGGAATTAGCTTGCTCCCAGGACCTAGTAATTGAATGGCACAATTGAAAGTATAGTGTAGGTCTTTTAACTTCTATTCCTATGACCCTGTATAACTGGACCAGAGAGAATCTTCCTCATTTTTCTTAGGTCTTGGACACATAGGCCAGTGGTTATGGGACATCTGGGCCTGTCTGCACTAATAGTAGATCTGTGCCTGAGGCATATATTAAGGTCACTTTTTGTTTCTGTGGCTAGATTCCAGAAGGTTGGGCAAATTCAACATGGCATTGAGTGGTGGTTATAGTCAAGTGCTCTGGGTTCAGATCTTGTCTCTGCCATCTATTAGCTGTGTGTCCTTGAACAAATTGCTTAACCTTTCTGTACTTCAGTTTTGTCATCTGTAGTATGGGTAGGATGACCATACATTTCCAATAGTCTTGACTAATACCTATTGTCCTAGTGCAATTATTAATAATGCCCCCTTTCACTGTCAAAAGTGACTTTTTTGAATGATAAATCATATGGTTACTCAAAATATGGGATAACAACTGTATCTAACCTCATAAGAGTACAAAAATTAAATATGAAAGCTCTTAGATTAGTGTCTGATAATTCATAGGCATCTGCTTCTAATTATATATTGAGTATTGTATGAGTTTCATAAAGCTTCTGTAGCAAATTACTACAAACTAGATGGCTTAAACCACAGGAACTCTCTCACAGCTCTGGAAGCTATGAGACTGAAATCAGGGTATCAGCAGGGTGGCACTTCCTTCAAAGTCTCTGGGGAAGAATTCTCTGCCTCTTCTAGCTTCTGATGGTGGCCAGCAGTCCTTGGCAGTCCTTGGCAGTCCTTGGCAGTCCTTGGCTTGTAACACATGACTTCAATCTCTGCCTCTGTCTTCATATGGCCATTTTCTCTCTGTGGGTCTCTATGTCTAAATTTTACTCTTCTTCTAAAGATACCAGTTACTGGGTTATGGCCCACCCTAATCCAGTATGACTTCATCTTAACCTGATTACATCTGCAAGGCCCTGTTTCCAAATAAGGTCACATCACAAGTTCCAACAGGACATGGATTTTACAGAGACATTGTTCAACCCAATATAGATATATGCATCTTATTTCTCAATTACACTGGAAGCTACTTGCCTTTTATACCTAGCACAACATTTGGTATACTAATAAGCACATAGTAGGTGGTTGATTAACTGTTGATTGATACAATGTTCCTAATAGTGGTCTTTGTTGGTTTATTGTGGAGGCAATGCCAGGGCAATGGAATTAGGGAAAACAGGGTGAAGAAAAAATATTTCTTCTTGCCATCTGTCCCTTGACTTAATGGAGAATCCTAGTTTCTAAGAGCTGCCAGTCTCATTGCTTGCTCACCCTTTGGCTAGACTTTAAAAATAAAATAAAAAGAACAAAAATCTTCAATCATTCTAAAAAATTCAACCACGCAAATCAACAACCACACACACAAAACCCAACAAAAAGACCCCTCGGCACATCAAGAAGATGCTGATACCAAAAGCTGAAATAGCTTTTCCATAATGCAATGAAATATATTAAATTCAATAGACATCAAAGGAACTTCGGGAGCAATTGCTGAATTTCCGAAGTAAACAGGGCTTTCAAAAGAAACAAAAACAGCGCTGGGATCTTGGGGGTAGGAACACATTTTGAGGGGGCAAAGCATGGAATCCCCAGACTCTTGATCAAAGGGTGAATTCTTTAAAGAGTGGTAATAAACGAAGCCTTGAAAACTGCTTTTGATCCAAACTGCCCCAGGTATGGGTACTGACTGCAAATGACAAATGCATTTCCAAATAAGGGAGGCTGACGATTCTCTGTCCTCAGCCTTACATTTTGCAGGTTATTCAAAATGAGGAAATAATTCCAGACAAAAGGGATCCACAAAAGCAAAATACAGCCTCACACGGACTGCAAGGCAGCAGAGGGTCCTTGTGTCTGCAGTAGTTTCATGCCAATTATGGTACTGTCAATCCTGAAAACATTAACTTTTTCAATTTACAAATTTAGGTGTGTGTGTGTGTGTGTGTGTGTAGTCATACCTACTTATACAACTGGGTGTCTTCCAGAGAGGAGGATGGATGCTCCCATCAGGGGAAAACTATGGCCTTTAAACTGATGTATGGAATTCCAGTCTTTCAAGGAGGGTGAGTAGTTTTTTTGTGGAGTTCTTTGAGATCATAGATGCAGAGTCCTGGAGTCTGGGAGTCATTGAAACTACCTCTCATGGTTCAAATGAATAAAACAGAGAACTAAATAGGTGAACTGACTTGCTGAACATCACACAGGTTCATTAAATGGAATTCCTCCACCACCTAGTTAACTTCTTAATTCAACTGTTTTCTCCATTTATAGAGTTATTTGAAGAATATGAGAATTTTCTAGAGCAATTATGTACATCACAAACCCACGGCACAATGGTTCCCAAACCTAACTCATTTTCAGATTTATCTGGAGTCCTTTTAAAAACACAGATTGTTTTAACAGGAACCCATGGGGGAGGGGAAGGAAAAAACAAAACAACAAAAAAAAGAGAGGTTAGAGTGGGAGAGAGCCAAAGCATAAGAGACTCTTAAAAAATGAGAACAAACTGAGGGCTGATGGGGGGTGGGAGGGAGGGAAGAGTGGGTGATGGGTATTGAAGAGGGCATCTTTTGGGATGAACACTGGGTGTTGTATGGAAACCAATTTGACAATAAATTTCATATGTTTAAAAAAAATAAAATGCAGAATAAAATGCAAAAAAAATAGAAAATAAAAACACAGATTGTTACAGAGAAAGACAGATACCATATGTTTTCACACTTATGTGGAAACTGAGAAACTTAACAGAAGACCATGGGGGAGGGGGAAAAAAGTTAAAGAGCAAGGGAGGCAAATCATAAGAGACTCTTAAAAACTGAGAATAAACTGAGGGTTGATGGGGGGTGGGAGGGAGGGGAAAGTGGGTGATGAGCGTTGAGGCGGGCACCTGTTGGGATGAGCACTGGGTGTTGTATGGGAACCGATTTGACAATAAATTTCATATTAAAAATAAATAAATAAAAACACAGATTGTTATTGCAAGTAAAGCTGCTATGAACACTCGCGAATGGGTATGTGTATGAACACATGTCTCTTGGGTGAGTACCTAAGAGCAAAGTGCCTCGGTCATGTGGTAGGTATATATGTAACGTTTTGAGAGCCTACCCACCTGTTTTACAAAGTGGCTGTGTAAGTTTATGTTCCCACCATCAGTGGATGAATGTTCCAGTTGCTCCACACCCTCACCAACACTTGGAATGATGGATCTTCTTAATTCCAGCCATTCTACTAAGTGTGTGGTGATATTTCTTTGTGGTTTCAATTCAGATTTATCTAATGACTGATGGTGTTGAGCATCATGTAATTATTCGTCATCTGTCTGTCTTCTTTGATGAAGTGTCTATTCAAACATTTTCCCAATTTTTAGATTGGGTTGTTTATTTTCTTTTTCTTTGTTTTAAAACTTTTTTCCTTCTTTTTCTTTTTGATCAAAATATAGATGACTCACAATGTTGTATTGTTACATCAGTTTCAGGTGCACCACATAGTGATTTGACAAGTTTATATGTATTTTCTTATTATTATAGTTTGAGAGTTTGAATGTGAATGCACATAGGAGCTTTATTTGTAAGAACCTCAAACTGGGAACAACCCAAATATTCACTAAGAGGTGGAAGGGTGAACAAATCATGGCATATCCTCAGGATGGAATCTACTTGGCAATATAAAGGATGTACTGATACACACAACATGAATGAATCAAAAAATAAACATGCTGAGCAACAGAAGTCAGACAAAATATAGTACATACTGTATGATCCATAAATGTAAAATTCCAGAAAATGCAAACTGACCTATAGTGATAGAAAGTAGGTCTGTGGTGGCCTAAAGATGGGAGAAAAAAGGTAGCGAAGGGTGAGAAGAAGGATTATGAGGGGGATAAGGAGACTGGATATTGGGTGCTGGGTATAGCCACTCTCTTGATGGTGCTATGGTTTCATGGGTATTTAAGCATGTCAAAACTTGTCAAAGTGTTCACCACAAACATATGTAGTTTATTGTAATTCATTTACACCTCAACAGAACCACTAAAACAAGAAAAAGCAAAAAAAAGTCTGTAATGAAATGTAGATTCTGGGACCCTACTCCTGAACTACTGTATCATATGGGACTCAGGAATCTGGGGTAGAAAGATGATACTGGTTGTGCTGTGAAAGCAAAATATACTACTTGATCATCAAAAAAAAAAAATCTAGATTTGAATTCTCTATCCACCACTTACCAGCTGTGTGTGCCTCAAAACCAAAATCAAAACCATATAACCTCTCTGCATCTTGGTTTTCTGCATCTGTACAAATGGGGTAATAGCCAGAAAAATGTTTTCCTAGTACTCTTGTGAGACTTAACACTAAATAACCAAAAGGAAGTGCCTGGCCCAAGTGGGTCTCCATAAATGTGGATTCATTTCATTTCGATTTTTCCCAAGAATGCCCCAAAAGAGGAGTGGTTGGCTATGGGAGTAGAGCCAAGGTGGGGCTGGAGAGTGTGTGTCTGTGTGTGTGAACACACGTGTGCCTAGTGGGGTTGACTCTGATCAGTCAAGGTTAGCATGAAGGTCCCTGAGGACTCTGGGAAGGGACTTGAGCATCCCCATCCCCATCCCCATCCACTGACTTCATGAATTCTCCCCCCAAACACATTAGGGAACAACCCCAGCTCCCACAAGGATTGTGATGATTAATGTTTTTCTCCTTCTGCATTAGGGCTATGGGCTGGGAGCTTCTCTCCTTTTCTGCAGTCCTTTATCATATTAACTGGTTAACTGGCCCTATTCGTGCAGCCAAAACCGAAGGGAGGCAGCCAAAGGGGCCCCTTTCTTTACTTGCCTGCCTTTTCCTCCCCCTTTGTTAGCTCTGTGCCTTTGCTTCATTGTCAGGCCAGCTACAAAGGCCCTCCAGGTGCACGTGCATGTGGGAGTGTGACACATGTGCACGCACGCACGCTCACATGCACTCTCTTCCGTCCGGGGCCAGGGTGATGAATTACGGCATTTGAATGTCTCCTTATCGCAGTGGTGCACATGTGCTCTGATGTGTGTGCCTGTGTGGTGTGGGAGGGATGTGGTGGGGAGCCCAGAGTCAGAAAATAGAGCTCCTAGCTGCCTTGTCCCTGCCCTCTTTGTTGAGATGAAATTTCAGATGCTGCTGGGTGTGTTGTCAGCAAGTCTTTTGCAAAATAGATGGAAGTAATTTTTTCTAAAGCTGATTTTTTTCAGTATTTAGCTATGGAGAGAGTGTGTACAAACCCCATGAAATGCTCACTCTCTTGTGTAGATGTGACTCTTGGTCCAGAAGATAAAAGACAGCCAAGAAGGATGAAAACAAGCCTTTATTGGGTGCCTACTGTGTACTGAGTCCTTTCATGCATGTAAGTTTTCATTAATCTTGGAACTTCCCCTTCACATATGTGGTAGGTACTCAGTAAATGCTGCTGGACCTGGACTGAGTTAAAAGTTGGGGAGTTGCCTTTGTCCTTCAGTAAGTCACTGATGGCCTGATGTATGAAATGACCTTTCAGCAAGGAAGTATGGGCCACAGCAGGCAGGACACTGAAAAGCAACATCTTGAACTTATAGAGCATCATTGTGCTTCCCCAGTAAGTCAGACCCCTTTTTTTAAACATTTATTTACTGGTTTCATTAAAGACACACTCTGCTTACTATTAGGCTACAGGCTACACTCACAGAATTAAAAGAAAAAGAAAACTACAGGCAAGTAATAAGTTCTTTTGTCCTGAAAACAGCTCTGTAAAATGGGATGCATCTTCTCCAAAAAAAAGTGGCAAGGACATGACAGAGTCTCTCCTCTTGCCACTGATTATTCCCTGGGTCTTCTCTCTTTGGGGGCAGTGGATGTGGGACATTAGCTCTTCTCATTTCCCTCCTCATTTATAATATTGCCATACTGTTTTCTCGCTTACTCCAGTGATGGATTGTACATGTACTTCTTACTACTGAAGGGATTAATTTTATGGGGAGCTTGGGTGTGTTCTATGGACAAAGAGGGTGTTAGGTATGAACAATCACTGTCTGAGGTAATTGATATACATATTGTATTTTATTACATATATCTCTACCTGCATTTAATTCTATTTTTATGTTTATTTATTTTTTTTATTTTTGAGAGAGAGAGCATAAGCGGGGGAGGAGCAGAGAGAGAGAGGGAGACACAGAATCCGAAGCAGACTCCAGGCTCAGAGCTGTCAGCACAGAGCCCGACGCAGGGCTCGAACCCACTAACCATGAGACCATGACCTGAGATGAAATCGGACGCTCAACCGACTGAGCCACCCAGGCACCCCGACCCCCATTTAATTCTTACAATCCTCCTCTAATACAGGTAGATGGTACTAGCCTCATTTTACAGATGTGGAAAACAAGGCTCGGTTTAAGAACAATTTTAAAATGTGCTAAAGGTCAGGGAGTAGTGAAACCAGAACTCTGATCAGAGATCTTCTGACTCCTAACACCCTCTCCTCAGTGACTGGGACAGCATGTGTTCTGAACCAGAGCTCCAGGCACAGACTGAGTATTACACTATTTGTCTCAGATTGATCCTGGCAAATTGAAGTGCGTCTTCACAATGATACCACATCACTGGGCTGGAGCCCACCAAATGTGAGCCATGGAAACCTTGCACACAAAAGGTAGGGAAGAGCTCTAGGTTGACATGTAGAGAGTCAAAGTAGGCACAGATTCTTGGGACTCCTGCTTCCTTAACCCCCACCATCATCCAAACAAATGCTACTTCTTCTCTTTGGTCACCAGATGGTCCCCCAATGTAGATGAAGCCTTAAAATACAATAGCTTTGAAGTTGTATTTTGGTTATTGATTTACATGCATGACTGGCTTCCAGCTACCTACTTGAAAATTGGTGGTGGTTACCCTTTCTGTCTTGGGCAGCCTTGCCCTGAATGCCTGGCCATTCTCTTTGCAACTGATAGCCAAGGCAAAAGAAGGTAAAGAGGATTAAAAATGGGATCTTCGCTTTCTTTTCAATTGACAAAGGCAGAGTGTTCTCAGTCCACTGAAGTGATTCTGTCTTAGGTTCTTCAAGGATGGAAATTTCATTAATACTTAATAATAGTGATAGCATCAATAGTATTAATAGAATCGTTTCCAAATACATGGAGTGTTGGAGTTTACAGAGTGCCTGCTGAACAGGTACAGGCATCTCAAATGCACCTTGTCCAAACTGGGCTATTTTCTTTATTTTCTTTGCTGTTCCCTTCTTGTGTTGTTCAGGCCTTGCCACCATCCTCAATCCTGATGATCCATACTGCTCTCCACATCCAGGCAATCTCACAATGTTTAAGTTAATGGGTTTAGTATCTGTAGCTTGCAACCAAGGACCCTGACTAGGATATGCTTCCTTTTTTTAATTAAAATTTTTTTTTTGGTTCTCTCATGTACCTTTATTTTCTTTTTTTTATGAAATTTATTGTCAAACTGGCTTCCATACAACACCCAGTGCTCTTCCCAACAGGTGCCCTCCTCAATGCCCTTCACCCACACTCCCCTTCCTCCCACTCCCCATCAACCCTCAGTTTATTCCCAGTTCTTAAGAGTCTGTTATGATTTGGTTCTCTCCCTCTCTTTTTTTCCCTTCCCCTCCCCCATGGTCTTCTGTTAAGTTTCTCAGGATCCACATAAGAGTGAAAACATATGGTATCTGTCTTTCTCTGCATGACTTATTTCACTTAGCATAACATTCTCCAGTTCCATCCACATTGCTACAAAAGACCATATTTCATTCTTTCTCATTGCCAAGTAGTATTCCATTGTGTATATAACCCACAATTTCTTTATCCATTCTTCAGTTGATGGACGTTTAGGCTCTTTCCATAATTTGGCTATTGTTGAAAGTGCTGCTATCAACATTGGGGTCCAAGTGCCCCTATGCATCAGCACTCCTATATCCCTTGGGTAAATTCCTAGCAGTGCTATTGCTGGCTCATAGGGTAGGTCTATTTTTAATTTTTTGAGGAACCTCCACACTGTTTCCCATAGTGGCTGCACCAGTTTGCATTCCCACCAACAGTACAAGAGGGTTCCCATTTCTCCACATCCTCTCCAGCATCTATAGTCTCCTGATTTGTTCATTTTAGCCACTCTGACTGGCATGAGGTGATATCTCAGTGTGGTTTTGATTTGTATTTCCCTGATGAGGAGTGACGTTGAGCATCTTTTCATGTGCCTGTTGGCCATCTGGATGTCTTCTTTACAGAAGTGTCTATTCATGTTTTCTGCCCATTTCTTCACTGGATTATTTGTTTTTTGGGTGTGGAGTTTGGTGAGTTCTTTATAGATTTTGGATACTAGCCCTTTGTCCGATATGTCATTTGCAAACATCTTTTCCCATTCCGTTGGTTGTCTTTTAGTTTTGTTGATTGTTTCCTTTGCAGTGCAGAAGCTTTTCATCTTCATGAGGTCCCAATAGTTCATTTTTGCTTTTAATCCCCTTGTCTTTGGAGATGTGTCAAGTAAGAAATTGCTGCGGCTGAGGTCAGAGAGGTTTTTTCCTGCTGTCTCCTCTAGGGTTTTGATGGTTTCCTGTCTCACATTCAGGTCCTTTATCCATTTTGAGTTTATTTTTGTGAATGGTGTAAGAAAGTGGTCTAGTTTCATTCTTCTGCATGTTGCTGTCCAGTTCTCCCAGCACCATTTATTAAAGAGACTGTCTTTTTTTCCATTAGATATTCTTTCCTGCTTTGTCAAAGATTAGTTGGCCATACTTTTGTGGGTCCAATTCTGGAGTCTCTATTCTATTCCATTGGTCTATGTGTCTGTTTTTGTGCCAATACCATGCTGTCTTGATGATTACAGCTTTGTAGTAGAGGCTATAGTCTGGGATTGTGATGCTTCCCGCTTTGGTCTTCTTCTTAAATATTCCTTTGGCTATTCGGGGTCTTTTATGGTTCTGTACAAATTTTAAGATTGCTTGTTCTAGCTTCGAGAAGAATGCTGGTGCAATTTTGATTGGATTGCATTGAATGTGTGTTTATTTATTTTTGAGAGAGAGAGAGAGCGAAAGAAAGAGAAAGAGAAAGAGAAAGAGAAAGAGAAAGAGAAAGAGAAAGAGAGAGAGAGTGTGAACAGGGGAGGGGTAGAGAGAGAGGGAGACAGAATCTGAAGCTGAGGAATCTGAGCTGTCAGCACAGAGCCCAATGTGGGGCTTGAGCTTATGAACTGTGAGATCATGACCTGAGCTGAAGTTGGATGCTTAATCGACTGAGCTACCCAGTCACCCCTAAATTTTTTTTAATGTTTATTCACTTTTGAGAGAAAGAGAGAGACAGAGTACGAGTGGGGGAGGGGCAGAGTGAGAGGGAGACACAGAATTCAAAGCAGGCTCCAGGCTCTGAGCTGTCAGCACAGGGCCCAATGTGGGGCTCGAACTCATGAATCATAAGATCATGATCTAAGCCAAAGTTTGACACTTAACCAACTGAACCACCCAGGTACCCCATGACTAGGACATGCTTCTGCATAGTAAGTCCCTATCTGGTGCAAGACATTGCCCTGGGTGTTGTGTAGACAAAAATGAAGAGCATGCCAGCCTGTGACCCTCTGAACACATGTGTGCTTGTTGACTACTGTCTGGGACCTGTTCAGACATCACTGATGCGGACTTCCCTCCAACTCAGTCTCACCTCCTGTTGGCTAGTCAGAATCGAAGGAAGACAAGGAGACACAGCATTTAAAGCATTTGGCAAAGAAAGGAAGTTTAGAAGAAACCTTGCAGAGAATGTCTGAAAAGGACTGACTTGTCAAATGCAAATTATGACACCTATTTAAAGGGAAAAAAGACAAGATTTTCCAAAGTTATCAAGTTTATAGGTAGTCTGTTCCCCACGGACACACAACAGTTTTCTTCCATGATTATCCTATTGCACAAGACGATGACAAATCTTCAGTTATAGCTTTGAACAGTCAGGGATGAAGTTGTTCATATTCCAGAGTCAGTAACCTACCAGAAGACTCAAGACTTCCTTTATGTTGGAAACTAGAGTTAGACAGGGGACCCTGGATTTACTTTGTTTTGTGATGTGTGCATGTGCAGCTGACATGCTAGGTTTGGTGGTTGTGTCCCACAGAGTGGCTGTGGACACTGAGTTTGTGGCTGCTGACCGCTGCTTCTACAGGACACTCAGGGCTAGGTTCCTGCCAACCTCCCGTCACAACATTTAAATCATTGGATCACTACATAAAGCTATTTTAGGTGTGTTTCCATTTATATTTTTTTAATGTTTATTTATTTTTGATAGAAAAAGAGACAGAGAACGAGCAGGGGGAGAGAGAGAGAGGAGACACAGAATATGAAGCAGGTTCCAGGCTCTGAGCTCAAACTCATGAATGTGAGATCATGACCTGAGCCGAAGTCAGATGCTCAACTGACTGAACCACCCAGGCACCCCCTTTTCGGTGTGTTTCTGTTGAAAAACACTTTAAGAATTATATATTGTTGACTCATTAACATCAAACTCCCTGCCAACAGCACTAAAAATTGTGCCTGAATGGAGCTTCTCTAACACCCAGAACTTCTCCATGAGGCACATTCCAGCCTTCTTGCACTTGGAAACGCTAGACAGCATGCCAGCACTACACTCAGGGACCATGAGAGACAGAAATCACCACCAGAAAGCACAGCAGAGCAAACACTGTGGTACCACAGAGACTTGGAAGAGGACACTTGCTTACAGTATAGTAGCTGAAACAAGAAGGCTATGTGGTGGCCTGTTGACCCTCTGCTGGAAGCAGGGTGTTAGCTGACCCCTGAATCCTAACCCTCCTGCCTCCCTGATCCCAACCCTCCTGCCTCCCTGATCCCGGTTTGGCTACATCCCGGTGACTGGTTGCCTTTGGTGTTTTTTTCCACTGGACTCACCATGGCTGTGGAACAGGAATACCCATCATTCCTGACCTTCCTCTCTGGCACTATGAAACGTGGTGTCAAGGCCTCTTTGTGGGTGTGCTTGTTAGGCAGGGAGGTGTCCAGGAGTCGTAGGGAATGGGGTAAAAATGGAATGGTGGCCCTACGTATAGTAGGGTGGGGGCTGAGGCTGAGGGCTACCTTGTGGTTCTGCTGCTCAACTGATGGGTAGCCACTGTGATGTGTTCCTTCCTCCTCCTCTTCCTCCTCCTCCCTCCTGCTGCTCTCTCCCTCTTCCTCTTGCTTCCCCCTTCTCTCCTCATTCTCACTTGACTTTATCCAAATAGGCAGCCCAGTGGATTTGTATCAATAAGAAGCAATCAGCAACAGCCATAATACTTGCAATCAATATATAATTGCATCAGGGTTATTCCATTACCTCAGGCCTGGCGTGCTGATTACCGCTGAGGCCTTGTGATTCCAGCAGTCATTTGCCTGACTTCAGGGTTTGGTGGAAGAGCGTGTGGGAGGGTTGCCAGGCTGAGCTCTGTGTTGTGCACCTCAGGCAGGCCATCAGGGTCCAGGGTCTGGTCAGACACCAGAAAGTCAGACACAGGGGCGAGATACTCCTGGGCTGACAGAAGGGTGGCTCCGGGGAGGCCTGGGGTCAGGCATCAGGGCAACAGGACTAGAACTGGGAGTGAGTTCCTGGGACATAGGGCCCCCATACCACATTAACTACCATTTAACTTGTACTGTTTCCGTATGGACAGTACTTTTCCATATGAGGCCTCACACCAGCCCTGGGGACTGAATATGACTATTCCCATTTTATAAACGAGGAAGCTACAAACCCAGGGGAGGTACAGGGCTCAGTGCTACTGGACTTGGAAGCTGAGAAGCTATGACTCGAATTCAAGATTGAATTTAAGGTTTGAATTCAAAGTTGAGATCAAGGGTTAGTATGCTTTCCTAACGCTCCCAGAAACAAAACAAGCACCACTCTCTACTTTCAGATGGCGCATCTACAGGCTTCTCATTGGCTTATTCAGCAATTCTGTGAGGAAGACAACACTTTATCATGCCCATTTAACAGATAAGAAGACTGAGCTTTGGATTAGGGTGACCAACTGTCCCAGTTTTCCCAAGACTGAGGGATGTTCCTGGGATTTTCAGTACCAGCCAGACAAGTCCCAGAGCAAGCTGGTCATCTGAGTTTAGGTAGAGGTTTGTTGATTTGTCATAGTGGCCGAGGGACTGGGTTCCTTTTTCCCACCGCCCTGAACTGCTCCAGGTAACTGATAGTGCACCCACTTTCCTGTGTGTCTGTGAAGGCTAATATAAAAAGGACGAAAACAGCTATGATTTAATGAATACTTGCTGTGTACTAAGGCTTGGTAGATATTTGGTAATAATAGCAATCTCTTACATGGTACTTACCTCATGCCAGGCACTATTGTAAGAACTGTATGAAAATTAACTAGGTTAGTTGATCCTCAGTCAATCCCTTTACAGAGGAGAGAACAGAGCACAGAGAGGTTAAGTACTTTGTCCAAGGTCATACAGCGAGTAAGGGCTGAAACCAGAATTCGTATGTAAGCTGCCTGGCTGCTGAGTCCACCCCTGTGTTTACTGTCTCTCTAATCTTGGTTAAACACTCAGACAACGGCAGGTGTTATCAGAATGATCTTAGAAAACATAACACGAGGCAGAGGGTAACTTCTGGTTAAGTGAATGAGTGAACGAATGAATGAATAAATGGGAGAGTCCTGTAACATTCTCAGGATCACAAAATGAATGATGTCTGATCTCCCCATATGCAATGGATTATCAGTCAGCAATCAAGAAGAAATAAATAACAAAGATAACTAAAAAGAAACCAATATGTTGAGGGAAAGAATCCTGACAAAAGGAGTCCATTTATATGGAGTCCAGGAGTATTTACAGTGTTTACAGGTATTACAGTATTTACAGGTCAAACAAATTTACAGTGACAAAATTCAGAACTGTGGTTGCCTATGGGGATTGACTGGAAGAGGACACGAGGGAAATTTCTGGGGTGGAGTTGTTCTATATCTTGACTGGGGTGCTGGCCATGTGGCTGTATACATATGGCAACACTCGTTGAATTGTATACTTAAAGACCTATGTATTTCATATGTAAATTTTACCTCCAAAAAAGAGAAAGCACAAAAGAGCAGATGAAATAGAAGAGAAGGGATTCACCACTAGGGGTGTCTGACCCCCATGCCCTGCTGTGTCTGATGTTTGGGATTAACTGCCTCCATATTCAGTCAGTCACAGCTGGTGTTCCAGGTGAGCCCCTAGCATTAGGGCATGCTCATAGGTGGAGGAGCCACCAAGGCAGAAGCCACCTGAGCTGCCTTACCTGAGCACCTGCTCTGGGCTGTGCTGAAGTGACACTTTCAAGGGAAGATGAATGGATTAGACCCAGTGCCTGCCTGGAGCAGCTTCCAGCTTGGGGCGGGGGGCATCAGTACAAGAATGACTGACCACAGGTAATAGTCCCCGTTGGCCAGGACTCCAGTCCTATTTTGTAGGAATAGAAATCCTGAGCATGTTACAAAGATAAGAGTTCTAGCTGTAGGAAATAAGGATGGAATTGAAGTACTGCCTGTAGAATGTAATGCAGAAACATGGTTGGCAGAAAGAATTCAGAGGCCTAGGAACTACAGCACGGGTACAAGGTGAGGGCTGGGTTTGCAGAAAATCTGGCTTTGACTGAGTTTTGTGGCAGTGAGTCAGCAAGGTCAAGGCTGGCTCTACTACTTGCTAGCATATGACCTTGGGCTGTAATTTATGTCCTCTGTTTCTCAGTTTCCTCATCTAAACCAATGACAGTGGGAATAATGATAGTACTTACCTCTGAGGATTAAATTATTCAATATATGTAAGGCAGATATCACAGTCCTTGTTATCACAAATCTTGTTAATTTACAGCTTAAAGTGGCACTCAAGGAAGACACAGTTGGCTGCTGGTCCTGGCAGGGCTCCACCTGTGGACTGTGGTTAAATAGCTCCAAGAGATGGGTGAGGGGAATACAGGACAGGAACTAGGTGGGTCTTAATGAGAAAAATAAGCAAATGTTATTATTCAGTTTCATAGGAAAACATATCAAGGTCTAGGGAGGTAACCCTTGTCTGAGATTGCACAGCTAGTTAGTGGAAGACCTGGGGCTACGTGTCAGTTCTGCTGCTCCCTTGTCGATGCTGCTCATACCGGCTCCAAAACCTGCTGCCATCCCCAGCCCTCTGGACTCATTACCTGGCCCTACACAGGGCAACCTTGATCAGGAACCAGGGCTGCCTGTCTGATCTTCAGTTTGCATCATGTAGGGCATCCTGCCTGGGACTTTGCTGGTGGGTAGGCAACATCCTCATTACATTCTGGCTTGTATTTATGTCAGAGATTCCTGTCATCATGTCACCATGTCACCTTGATCACATATTTAGCTGTCAGATGTGGAAGCTTGGGGGCTGTAGTCTGCCATTTTTACAGAACACACTATTCTTCACTGTGAGTCTCTGAACCTGACCCCAATCTTTCTTCTGGTCTTCATGTCTCTACACCTGGGAGTGTCTATATCTGCAGCAGGTCTCACCCCTCCCATTTCCCCAGAGTTAGAGAGAGAGAGACAGGACCCAGGAGGAAGATCTTTAGCTGTAACAAGGTTGGGGACAACAAGGAGCCTCTCCCAGGAAGCTGGATAGGGAAGAGCTATGAGGAGCAGGGGTGGCCATAGATCCTGCATGGCAGTGGAGCCTGACAGGTGACAGCAGACATGGCTGGGAAAGGGGCTGGGACAGCAGGCGGGTGGTGGCTGGTTGGGCTTCCTGCCTGCTCCAGTTAGGTAGGGCTCACATGTCTCCCGTGAGTAGCTGTCCTAACATTTACAACAAGAGAAATTTAAGAGTACCTAATTCCTCCCAAGAAAGAAAAAAAAAATAGGGATAATCAATTCTGATCATTATACTCAGGCAGAACTGGTTTAGATGTTGGTTTATTTCCTGAATTCATTCATTCATTCATTCATTCATTCAACAGTGCCTAACTACTAATTAATAAAGCACTAGTTTTGCACCTGGGAATCAGAAAAAAAATATTTGGGGGGCATCTGGGTGGCCCAGTTGGTTAAGCATCCAACTTATGCTCAGGTCATGATCTCACGGTTCATGAGTTCAAGCCCTGTCTTGGGCTTTGTGCTGACAGCTCAGAGTCTGGATCCTGCTTCAGATTCTGTCTCCCTCTCTCTGCTCCTCCCCCATTCATGCCCTGTTTCTCTCTCTCTCAAAAATAAATAAACATTAAAAAAAAGAGAAAAGAAAACAATAATTTTGGCCTCATTTGGAGAGTCAAAATGAAGGCTAGAAAACCTTAACTGGGGGGTGGCTAACCCAGATTTTGATAACATTAATTTCTCCCTGTGAGATCAAGAAATATGTCAATACACAATCAATACGATGCATGTGTGGTACTACAGGAGCAGCACATTTAAGACCCAGCTAAGGTTGGCTTTGGTTTGCAGCTGTGTGTTGTTCTCCAGAGGAGCCATTCCTTTATTCTCTGCTGACTTTGCAGGAGGTGGTTGTCAGGGGAAATACCCTTGGTTTTCTGGTGAGACTCAGCGAAGCCCCGACCTCACTGGTCTTGGGGCCCTGCATGGGGTTAGGTGCTTTGTGCATGTTTTGAACACAAGCACTATATCTGCAAATGTCCAAGTGTGGATTGGCTGACATGTAGCCTTTACTTAGTGGAGAGTTTGTGTTTCTGTTCAGGATACCAGTTCATGATAATGTATGACTTTTGTCAGAAAGTTCTTGATCTCTGTCTAGGCTTGGCCTGTGTGCTTCTGTGGTTAGTATTGCTAGGACACGAAGGATGAGCCTTACCATCTGGTGTTTGTGTTGAAACTCTGCAACCCTACTCAGCTAAACAGTGTGCAAGGCCAAGGGCAAACCACATGTCCTGCCCAGTGGCAACCACTGTTCTGGGTGGATTATGTCCTGTTTGGAAATGAATAAACAGAAATGCTACAAAAGGATCCAAGAAAAAAGACAACAGAAAAAGAAATAATAAGGGGAACCTGGGTGGCTAAGTCAGTTAGGCGTCAGACTCTTGATTTTGTCTTAGGTCTTGATCTCATGGTCATGGGATCAAGCCCCATACTGGCTCTGGGCTGAGTGTGGAGCCTGCTTAAGATTCTCTCTCTCCCTCCCTCTGCCCCTCTCCCCTGCTCATGTGCTCTATCTCTTTCTCTAAAATAAAAAAAAATTTAAAATAAAATTAAAAAAAACAATAAGAAGAAAAACAAATTGAGGTGAAAGCAGCCTGCAGAGAAGATGGCTAAAATAAAATGCAGTTGAAGGATACTTAGCTCCAATAGAATAAATAAAATGCAGGTGGAGGTAGTGAAGGCAGGAGTTAAGACTGGTAAAATGCAAATCACTGGTGAGAAGAACAAAATCTGCTTCTATTCAGAGGAAAAAGAATAAGGAGATGTGGGTGATGAGGAGATCATAGGTGTATAGAAGAGAGGAGATCCAATCTAGGAATTACAGGTATTGCTGAAGAATAAACCAGAATAATTTCTTCAGAAACAAAATCAAAGTCATAACTGAGGAAAATGTGTCTTGCAAGATGTCCTAAATGTGCAGGCAAAATAAATTTAAAGGGAACTGCATCTACATACATACTGGCTACATTTTCAAATTGAAAAGATAAAGTATTATGAACACGCTGGAAGGAGAAAAAACCCAACCATGTTGAATATATAGTTGCAAAAATTAAGACTAAAATATCCCTCAAGGTCTCTGCAAATGCCCCAGAGCAATAGGGCAGCCATGAGGCACAGACAGGGCTCTGTGTTTATCAAGTCATTTCTCTTTTCTCCTGGAAACAGAGGAAGACAGAATTTCCCAGTTTTCTCCAATATAGGTGAGCCAGGGACCAGTTTTTGCTGATGAGTTGTGGATAGAAGTGACATATGCTACTTCTGCTCTGGATCCTAAAATGTGTCATGAGAGCTGCTAGTCTCCTCTTTCTTCCTTTCTCTGCTCCTTAGCCAGATTCACAGAGTCTGGCAGAGGACCCCAGAGGACAGTAGAAAGGGCCTGAGCTCCTGATTCACCTCATGGAAGGCTCCCTCTGGCCCCTACAATGGGCTCTGTAAATGTCAACCTCAGAAGTGCAGTGTCTTATTACAGTATTTAACTTGCTCTAATATAAAGGGCTAGAGAGTTTTTGAGGGAACACAGTCATGACTCAAGTATTTTTTTATTTAGTCAAACTGTCATTTAGGTGTGAACATAGAGAAACGTAATCAGAAATAAAAGAGCTCATAAGGTGTAAAAGGCCCATTTCCTTCCTGAAAAAAGTATTTAAGAATATATTTCAGTCAATATAGAGATGTATCAAAATAAAGACCTAAGCATGGGGAGGTTATCAAATAAAAAGCCTGGTTGAAACACTGAATCAGTTAACCATGGGGTAAAGTCTAAATAATTCTTGTTAACATGGCTATAAAGAGGAATGGAAAATAATAAGTTATTCTCAAAAGTGGGGAAAAAAAACCCTCAACAGAATTGGGCTCTAATACCCCATTTTATTACAGAATAAACAAAGAAATTGGGTGAAAGAGGAGTAGAAAGTAGTAAAAAGCATCCTAGTTTCCTCATCTTCAAGGGAAAAGTGGATAGAAACTATTTTATTTTTGATATTGACTATTGGAAAAATAAAGCTCAAAATTATTTTCTAAAACTCCCAAGAGCTAAAAATATATTTTTGACCATCCCCCAAACTATTTGAGAAAAAAAAGTCAAAGAGAATAATTCATAGTCTTTTTAGTAAATAGAAAATTTTTAAATGCTTTTTAAAAAAATATTTATTTTATTTTTGAGAGAGAGAGTGTGAGTAGGATGGGAGGCAGAGAGAGAGGGAAACACAGAATCAGAAGCAGGCTTTAGTCTCTGAGCTGTCAGCAGCCAGACGCGGGGATTGAACTCACAAACCGTGAGACATGACCTGAGCTGAAGTCAGATGTTTGACTGAGCCATCCAGGTGCCCCAGTAAATAGAAATTTTAAAAATGGAGGATTACAAGGCAAAAAACAAGCATAATAAGAAAAAGCCAGGAAGTTCCATAGACAGAAATAATAAAATGTAATGACAGTAATAAATCCAGATATACAATTATGGCAATAAATAAAAGGGTCAACCCTCCCATTAAAATACATAGACTCTCAGATTAGGCCACATAATTAATGTCAACTATATGCTGTTTACAAGACACAAATCTAATACAAAATGATTGACAGGGAAAGATTAGAAATAAAAGGCTTGGTAAAAGATACCGGGAAAATATATAAAAATGCCAGAATGACAATATCAATATAATAACAACTGAATTGGAAAATAAAATCCAGCATAAAAATGTAGCAGTCATCAAGCAAATAGTAGATGATGCCAAATAATTTAATATCAGACTATTTATAGCAAAATCATTAGAAAATATGAGAAAATAACAAAAAATATTTGTGGAAGACCATGTATTTTGCTCAGAACAATGCAGATAAGGCAAGTGAAAAATAAATGTGGGTGCAGAGTACATGGAAAATGAGATATATAAATTTTATTTAATAAAAATATATAACAAACTTTAATCCACGAATAGATAATAAACCTTTCTTTTAGCCATTCTTAGAACAGTGACAAAAATTTAAAGAAAAGCTCATTAAATACTGAAAATCCATGTTTATGTAGAACATCATACATGAAGAATAGAGAAAAAAAATAAAGGTTTTAAAAAGGCACATGTGAGATCTTGGAAACTAAAAACTGCTCTGCTTAATAATTTTGGGTCAAAGAAGAAATACTGACAATCTATAAAGCAACAAAAAATAGACACTTAATGTAAAAGTTTATGGGGTAAAGTCAAAGCTGTACAAAGGGGTAAATTCATAGGCTAAATGGTTTTATTAACACATTTAAATAAAAATGAAATATTTAATTAAATATTTAAATAAACAACACACAGAGATTTAACATAGAACAGAGAAATCTTTCTTGAATTAGAATAGTAGTGTGTAAATCCAGAAAGCCTAACAGGAAAAAAGGAAATGTGCAAAGTTAGATATTAGAAAGTGGATGGACCTACAGATACTGATGTTATAAAGCTTTTCATGAGATTAATATATTGTATTCTATACTATTTTTTAAATGTTGATTACAAGACATAATTTTATAGCAAGATATTAATCACCAAAATTGACTCAAAAATAGAGAACTTAAAGAAATTGTAAAAAAAGAAAGTTACTGTAGTATTAATTTCCCCCAAATGCTCTTCACTTAATGTTGTTGATCAGCTTAGTTGATCAAATCTCCAGAAATATGTAATTTTTAGGAGGAAATTAACCATTTGTAATTATATAAAAAGACAGAAAACTTTCAAAATTATTTTATGAAACCAACATAACCTTAATAATGAAACACAACTAAAACATAATACTAAACACAAGTTTATTTTATGGAATGGAAATTACTTTCTTTAAATAAAATGTCATCAAATCACAACTACTGCAATATTAAGAAATGAATACTATAACTTGTCTAGTTAATAATTATCTGAGGAATGGAAGGATAATTTAATGTTATGAAATCTAGTAATACAATCCAGGGATCAGTGAGATAGAAAAAACTTCAGTTGATTCCCTAAACACATATGATAAAATAACCATTTAAAAAATATCTTGGGAAAAATTTAATAAATATAAATGTAAGATCACTTACAAAATGTTGAGCAAAAAATGCTCAACATCACTCATCATCAGGGAAATGCAAATCTCCCACAATGAGATACCACCTCACACCTGTCAGAATGGCTGACATCAACAACTCAGACAACAACAGATGTTGGCGAGGATGCAGAGAAAGATCTCTTTTGCACTGCTGGTGGGAATGCAAACTGGTGCAGCCACTCTGCAAACAGTATGGAGGTTCCTCAAAAAATTAGAAATAGAGCTACCCTATGACTCAGCAATTGAACTTCTAGGTATTTATCTAAGGGATACAGGTATGCTGTTTCGAAGGGGCACATGCACCCCTATGTTTATAGCAGCACTGTCAACAATAGCCAAAGTATGGAAAGAGCCCGAATGTCCATCGATGGATGAATGGATAAAGAAGATGTGGTATACACACACACACACACACACACACACACACACACACACACAACGGAGTATTACTCGGCAATCAAAAAGAATGAAATCTTGCCATTTGCAACTATGTGGATGGAACTGGAGGGTATTATGCTAAGTGAAATTAGCCAGAGAAAGACAAATATCATATGACTTCACTCATATGAGGACTTCAAGATACAAAACAGATGAACATAAGGGAAGAGAAACAAATATAATATAAAAACATGGGGGGGGGACAAAAACATAAGAGACTCTTAAATATGGAGAACAATCAGAGGGTTGCTGGAGGGGTTGTGGGAGGAGGGAATGGGCTAAATGGGTAAGGGGCATTAAGGAATCTACTCCTGAAATCATTGTTGCACTGTATGCTAACTTAGATGTAAATTAAAAATATAAATTAAAAATTAAAATTAAAATTAAATTAAATTAAAATTAAAAAGTATAAATTAAAAATATAAATTAAGTTAAACAAATCAAACTAATAGTTCAGTATTAGATGTGATGGTGAAATACAAAAGAAATTCCCATTAAAGTTTCAACAGTGGAAAGATACAGGAGACTAGCATCATATAACAGTGTTCTGTACTTTCTAGCTACATAACAATAATGAAATACCGTGAGGCAGTGATTCTTGATGGGGGGGGGGTGATCTTATCCCCCTGGGGACATTTGGAAATGTCTGGAAGCAGTTTTGGTTGTAAAGACCAGTGGGGTGAGGGTGCTACTGGCATTTAGTGTGTAGAGGCCAGGAATGCTACTCTACATCCTGCATCCCTATACAGGATGGACTCCCACAGCCAAGAATGCCCACTGTTTCATTCTCCTGAATAGCCATAAGCATCACAAACCCACCTGGTCCCAAACTGAGTTCTTTCTGTATGTCAGGTGTCACATGAAATACTTTATTTAATTCTCACAAAATACCTATAATTCAGGTGCTATCATTACACTCTTTTCACATATGAGGCCATTAAGACATGGCAGGAATTGTAAAGTCACACAGATATTAATAATAGAGACAGGGTTTGAACCAGGCAATCTGGCCACTTTGTCCCTCACACTGAGGTAACTTTCTGTTACTAAGTGAGAGAAATAGGATTTAAAGTTACACACACAGCATAATGATCATCCCAATTTTATGAAATATTACATATATTGAAATAATATTAAAACAAAAGTAAATACATTTTGGTTGTTAATGAATGGTAGTGGGATTTCTCTAGTGTCTTTAATGGACATGTATTATTTTGTAATGAGAAAACCCAAAAAATCTAATTAGTCATATAAAAGGATCAATGGAGCTAAATGCAGTTTTGGTATCCTCTTTTAAAAACTAAGAGCTCCTTCCATAATTTGGCTATTGTTGAAAGTGCTGCTATAAACATTGGGCAAGTGCCCCTATGCATCAGCACTGTCCATCAACTGATGAATGGATAAAGAAATTGTGGTTTATATACACAATGGAATATTACGTGGCAATAAGAAAGAATGAAATATGGCCTTTTGTAGCAACATGGATGGAACTGGAGAGTGTTATGCTAAGTGAAATAAGCCATACAGAGAAAGATAGATACCATATGTTTTCACTCTTATGTGGATCCTGAGAAACTTAACAGAAGACCATGGGGAAGGGGAAGGAGAAAAAAAAAGTTAGAGAGGGAGGGAGCCAAACCATAAGAGACTCTTAAGAACTGGGAATAAACTGAGGGTTGATTGGGGGGTGGGAGGGCGGGGAGGGTGGGTGATGGGTATTGAGGAGGGCACCTGTTGGGATGAGCATTGGGTGTTGTACAGAAACCAATTTGACAATAAATTTCATATTAAAAAATAAATAAAAACTAAGAGCTCTGAATGGAGAGTTATGCTGCCTCCAGGTTGATATACACTGTTCTAGAACAAACATCACTATTTAGGTACATGCACTAGCATCCCTTTGGAGCTATAGGTTCTGACTGAAACTGGTTTAAGCAAAGAGAAATGAATTGGCACATCCAACTGAAAAGTATGAGAAAGAGCTTGTCAGCTTCAGGTAAGGCTTGATCTTGCAGCTCAACATGGCTTGACCTTGACTTACTTTCTCTCTCCATTTCTTGACTTCTTCTTTGGTATTGGCTCTGACTCTCTCCTCTCTTTTGTATCCCCCAGGAAAGAGGAAGTCTCTCTCAGAGCATCTGGTAACAGTCTACATGTTCCCTTTGATTGGACCACCTTACGTCACATGGTGACTGATTGGCCTGGCCTTAGCCTTGGGTTCTACTTTTGGAACCAGGGGTGAATTCAACTTCCCTGGTGTCCTATCTCCCCAAATAAGAGGATGGAAGCTTGTGGGAAATTGGAACATTTACATCGATCAGCAAATGTATGGTGGCGATTCAGTCAACCCACACACACTATACTATGGGACTTCTGAGAATGAAACAACTTTACTAAATGTCTACTTATGTACATTTGTTATCTAATATTATGGACAATGTGTCCACTATGTTCATATTAAGGAGAGTCACCAAAAGATGGATTCATAAGGGAAGGCTTCCTGGTGGAGGCAGACTCAAGGAGGTCCTTTGAGGACAGGTGTGAGCTGGGTGGGTGGACAGGGGAGGACCATACTCAGGTGTGTAAGAATAGGGCCAAGACCAGGCTGTGTAAAGGGGAAGTGAACATACAGAAATGAAAAAGGGCAGCGAGGAGGACTCCCTGTGGAGGAAAGGGCCTGGCAGGAGAAGTCTCATTGTTTAAATCTTGGCTTTGAAACTCTGTATCTCCAAAAGAAGAAGAAATAGCCATGGGGATCCTTCTTGTGAAGGGTGTTCATATGCTCCTTGTTAACATTTTATATTACCAGGCTGTTTTACTTTCTACTCTCATTTTCTGTAGGTTTACATCTGTAAAATGGACATAATAGCACAGAGGATTGATATGAAAATTAGATAAGATTATATCTCTTAAAAGATCCTGCAAACTATAAATTAGTAAATGGCAGGTAGGGAAGAAGGGGCCTGGGAATGCATTCAGAGTGTAACAGGGAACTAAGGGGGCAGACACAGGCTGTTAAAGTTAGAGGTATAATTGGGTCCCATCTTTCCCCCTGGATTTACCCACCACTCTGGCTTCCTGAGGCCTCCACATCTCCCTGTTTCCCCCTGGCATGGCCAAATCGTGTGACCATGGGAATGTAGAGGCAAGGAGAAGACTTGGATGTAAGGCAGCCCAGTTGGGCTTCAGGGAAGGCAGGGCAAGGAGAAGCAGTTTCTGAGAAGCGGCAGGAGTGCCCTAGGAGGAGACAAAATGACTTCTAGGGTTGAGTCTGCCAGAGACCATAAAACCCTCAATGTATGAAATTAGCTTGATTCTCTAAAATAGTTACATCAAGGCGGCTGTCAGGAAATCAATAGCACGCTGTAATTATGTCCATAAACATGCTGAAGAAGCAGGAGAGGTCAGAGGCAAAGGAAGGGGGGTGGCTGCAGCAAGGCCTTCCAAGACATGACTCATGAAGCTTGTGGGAACTGGAGCCACCCCAGAGGGGGCCAGCTCCTTGCTGCTGCCATGATTAATCCAGGGAGAAGGAAATTCAATTTGGCAAACATTTATTGAGCATTTAGTTCAGGCCAGGCTGGAGGCAGCAGTGGTGGGCTAGGCTTTGGGTTGGTGGGCTGAGCCTCCCCATCCAGTTCTTGCTTTGGAAACCTGCAGAGGGAGAAGTTACTGGAATCGATGTTTGGCTAGTGAATTTGGGCCTTTTGGGGAAGGAGAGGAGAAGCCTCCGTAGACACCCCCATTGTGTTTGGATTTGCAAATACAGCTAATTCTGTTCCTGGGGGCTCCAGTAGCTGATACAAAACTCTTTTTTACTCAAAAGCTTTTCCTTTAAAATTTAATACTGTCCTCTTTGGAGAGGGAGGCACTTAGCTCTTTGCTTTACCTATATTACTCCATCTTCTCAAAAATATTGTGAGCTAGGAATTTTTATCTCCATTTTATAGATGAAAAAATTGAGGCTCAGTATGATGAAGTGATCTTTTCAGCATCATAATGAAAGTAAGTGGACATTTATGTATCATTTGTACCTTATAGTCTGAATTGCTTTAATTAAATTGTCACAGTGGCGATCAGACCAAATTCATGGCTGATACTGATTTTGCTCAGAAAATTGGAATGTGAGAAGAGGAGGTTTTGTGTGTGTGGGCTGGGATTATAGAGAGAAGCCAGAGGGTAAATTTGAGCAGAAGAGGTAGGGGAGCAGTAGGCAGGTCTGGGTGAGTTTGGGTGTGAAAGGACTGGACAGATGGGGCAGGAATCATGAAACCATGGATGGCAGCCAGGGGAGAGATACTGAGTGAAAAGTGGGTGCACTGGGTCCTCATGCCCTCCTGCCATGAGCTCTGGGGAAAGGTCTCAAGACATTCTTGTCCAGGGTCTGACTTGGACTGACCAGCCTGTGCCTGGTGGGTCTATTCTAGGTTGGAATTCTTTTTTTAAAAAAATTTTTAAATGTTTATTTATTTTTGAGAGAGAGAGAAAGAGAGAGAGGCAGAGAGGGAGATAGAGACAGAAAGAGAGAGAGAGAGAATGAATGAGTGGGGAAAGAGCAGAGACAGAGGGAGATACAGAATCCAAAGCAGGCTCCAGGCTCGGAGCTGTCAGCACAGAGCCCAGCGTGGGGCTCAAACCCACAAACTGTGAGATCATGAGCTGAGCCGAAGTCAGACACTTAACCAACTGAGCCACCCAGGCACCCCTCTGGGTGGAAATTCTTTTCCAGCATTTCACAGGAATTGTGTATGTTTTTCCAAATGCAGAGAAAAATCAGTTGAGAAAATGGGAACACTGTAAAAAGTATTACAAGTCTCCTGTGAGAATTTAAGGGTAACAATCAACATAGAAACATTACTTCTTTGAAATAATTCACTGATATCAAATAGAAAATCAGAGCAGGAAATGCTGAACCACGGAGTTGGAAGGTGAAGGTCAAAGTGCCCAGGAACCTGGACAAGAGCAGGTAGGCCGGCAGCGTCAGAGCCTCATCAATTGGTCTTGCTTGCAGTCTTGCCACGGAGAAAAGTATCCATTGCCCTGTCTGCTGCTAATGGTGAGCCACTGTTGCAAATAAAATAAACATTAGTAATATTTAGAGCTATAGAATACTTTATGGGTGGTGTTCCCAGAAATAATAAGTTTTGGAAGTGAATTATGTCCTTAAATTGCGATTTTGACATGTGATCCTGTGTGATGCTGTGAGGAGCATTTGTAGGAGATCCAGATGTTATCTTGTTCCATCACTACTCAAAATGTTTGTGGCTCAAATATTCACTGTTGGGGACAGTTCTTTGCAAGTATTAGAACAGAGAAAGGCAGAGAGAAGACACAAATGTCGTTGTAGGAATACTATAACATTAAATCAGAAATGGATTTTAAAATCTGAATTAGCAAAAACAATAACAAATTTGAAGACAAAAACCAAAGTCAGACTGAGTAGATAAAGTGTTTTCATCATTACAAAAGGGAATGAGTTTATAGAAAGCAATAGTTGTGCTAACACCCAGCTTGAAGTTGCTTTTGGCCATGCTCTTGCCAATTCGATAAAGGTCAATGCAAGATGGAATAAATTCTCTGTCTGGACTATTTGTCACAGAAAAAGACATCAAAACTTTTGGATATGGCAGTTAATGCTTTGTGGTTTTAAAATTTCTTTAAGAAGGATAGCTTTTAAGTATTAAAAATTAAATATTGTGGTATTATATTTTAATTTTTAAGTGATTTTTATTTGGCATTTATTTCTGTCATTATCTCCTTCTTTTAATGTTTTTGATTATCCAATGTCTATATCAGGGAGAGATCATTTTTACAATTTACTGAAGTATATAATCTTGATAAAGAATGTATTGGCTCATAATAAAAATCAACCATGCGTTGATTATGTATTTCTAACAGAAAGCCCCTGTGATAATCCTGATTCCGCAAACAATTGTTTATTATTATAGCCACTCATTATTATTTTAAAACACACAAATAAAGTGCTTTTAAAAAATGCACAATAACTTCTGATTTGGGGGTTCCCAGTAATTACCAGGAATTCTTATTTCTTGTTCCTAGATCCTGAAGATCAATATCTAATGGGATTAAGAACCACCCAACCTGTGAGGATGGGGCCCTTACACCTGTGTGTCCCTCCTTTCTGTGCTGGCCCTGACTGAAACCACCCTTTGCAAGTACAACATCAGAGGAGCACACGGGTGAAGGAGTGGACACAAGCCAAGTCTTACAGGTGCTGCTAGTGGAAACGTTCACCATGAACAAGACCTGCCTGACAGGGGAATTTAAGACTTGGATAAGGCCGTGGGGTCTGACTTCCTCTGGTCTGACAGCTACTTGTTTTCTATTGATTGTGTACCCATTTTGCTTTCTTTCTCAACCTCACAACCCCACCAGGGACACCTGGGATCAGTGCTGGGGGGTGCGTGAAGGGCCACTGGCTGGGCCCCTTCTTCCCTGCCAGTACTGTACCGCTGGGACCTCTTCTGGCCCTATTTTGGTCTCTGTTCCTGTTCTGTGCAGCCCCGCCCTAGCTTTATGCTTTGTTTCATAATTGTTTAGAAATACAATTTAGAACTTGGGATTAATTACAACAAGGCTGTTCATAACCAGACATCTGATAGGGTTAATGGCAGCAGATGCAGGAGCATAGGTGTTCAGAGCTGAGGGTATTGTAAAGCTTAACTGTTGCATTTGTATAAGCTGATACTAGTTTAATGTGGTGCTGCTGGGAGAGGTGTTGGCTCTGCAAGGTTCTCAATCTTTGTTTTCCCTTTTGAAAGGATATGTGGCAGGCACCGTTAGTTGCTCATGCAGGAGTCGTTGCCCCCCCTCCTCCTGCCAACAGAACCCAGGTTTTTCTCAAGCACTGTGATAAGGTGTTTCCTGGACCCTCCCCGACTCCAGGGGAAAAATCCTCAGCAAAGTCCATCAGAAAAATTGCATTTCTTCAGTCAGGACTGGCTAGGCATGGGCTTGTGGCCCTACTGGGGCGTAAGGGGACATTTACCGGGAGGTGTCTGAGACGTTTACCTCTGTCTTATAAAATGGAGAGACACTTTTTCTCTTCTGACACCTGGAGCTGCCAGCTGGAGCTATTTTGTGACAGAGAGGGGAGCTTCTGGCTTGCTGAGAATGCAGAGCAGAAAGCTGGAAAGAACTTGGGGCTTGGTGAGCTCTTTGTGTGACATTATTGACAGTCCTGGAGCCGCTGCATCTCTATCCTGAGACCCCTTCGCATGAGGGTGGTGAACACTTCCACCTGTGTCAGCTGCACTTGGCAGTGAAAAAATCTCAGATACGTATGGCCTCTGCCGTCTCACAAGATGAGTTTTGTGGCAAAACACTCAGGAGGACTTTCTGAAAGTTAAACACTCTATAAATTGAAGCCATTTATCTTTACCATACACACATTCCCAGGTATCAAATGGTGCAATTTCATGCCTTGTGACTGGTTAGCCGGGGAAAAATTGGGACATAGGAGGTCTTGCTAAGGTCTCTGGATTCACACCATATAGCTGACCAGCTGCTTTGCTCATGTGTGAGGCTGACTGCCTTCACTCGAGGCAGTATGCTGTAGGGGTAGCTACCTTGCATTGGTTTTCCAGAAGACCTAGTTTTATCTCTGCAAATAGTTGGCTGTTTGACACTGGGCAATTTAAATAACCTCTCTGAGCAACAGATGCCCCTTCTGGAACATGGGGATAATAGCCTGCATTCCTCTTATGGTGCTTGCCTGCATCAAATGACAGAGTGTATGGTTTTCAACTATATGGCAGGAAGATGATGGTGATTGCTATGGATTGCGATTTTGTATCCCCACCAAATTCATATCTTGGAGCGTAACCCCTAATGTGGTGATATTAGGATGCGGGCCTTTGGGAGGTGATTAGGTTGTGAGGGCTCCACCCTCAAGAATGGGCTTAGTGACCTTCTAAAAGAGACCCCAGTGAGCTCCTTGACCCCTGTACCACGTGAGGACACAGAGAAAGAACTGTGAGAAATAAACTTCTGTTGTTTATAAGTTCTCTAGTCTGCAGGATTTCTGTTATAGCAGCCCAAATGGAGTGAGACCATGATGAAGGTGATGATGATTGTGGTCGTGATGGTGACAAAGATGAGTTTGCTCCATCTGGCCATCAATAGAATTCTAAAAATAACAAACAGTGGTGAGGGTGGCAGGTGGGTGGAAGAAAGTCACTGAACATGTAGGGAATCTGTGAACCCTGAGGTGTGAACTTATGAAGGGGGAAGATGCCAATGCAGCTGAGAGGAGCATTCAGAGGGCCGTGGATGGCGCTCTCCTTAATGCAACACTGTTGTTCTCTTGGGTGGACCCAGTACCTCCTTCGTATGCTTTGCTCTGATGTATTCAGAAAGAAGCTCAGTTCAAGTGGATTTTTGCTTCCTAACCCAAATCTTGTCTGAGTGGCTGGAGGCATTCAATGCCAAGCCTCCCTTTCCCAAATCTTCCCATGGCAGCAGAGTACTGGACTCCAACAGGGCATTGTCTCTTTCTTATTCTGTGTGAACACCCAGACATGACAATTCTTCCCGTACACATGCACCTTTCTCCACAAAATGAATGATTCCCTTAAATTTTTATGAATTGAGTCATATTATCAATGTGTTAAGAGAGCTTGCCAGCTACATGAATCCCATGGTGACCTCTTAGGTACAATAGCTAAGTGGGTGAGGAATCAGATCCTTCAGGGTAGAGCATGATATCTGTCCAAAATATTTCCCTCCATTTCTCCTTCATGATCCTTCCCTCACCAGTCCTGTATATATGTAGTTCCCCATCATGCTGGGCATGATGCCCAGCCATAGTCCAACCTGGTGAACTCCTACTCAAACTTCAAAGCCCAATTGAATTGTTCCCTCCTTTCTGTAGCTTTCCTTGACTATACCATTATTAATGAATTGTTAGGTTTATCTCAATCCCCATAAAGTTTTAAGCACATCTTTATTGCAGCACTTAGAGGTATTTGTTTACTCATCTGTCTCCCTCTGTTTGAATATGAGTTTCCTAAGGGCAAGGATCATGTCTTAAATATCTTATCACCTGCACTGGCATGATGCCCTGCATACATAAAAAGTAATCAATAAACATTTGTTGAATTAAATTGAATTTGTAAGTTAGATTTGCTTAAGGGAGAACACACCTGTATTCATTTCACAAAGGATTCTTGGCTATAGAAATGATTATGCCAAAGAATCTCTTTAAAGGGTAAGCCCCCTGGTGTATTTACAGCAGGATGCAATTTCAAATTCCACATCACTTTTTCTAGGAGCACATTTCCTGCTTAAAGTGGTATGGGCCAACATTCACATCTCAAGCCTGCAATCAGCACCTCGCTCACATGCAGGCACAGCCTTCATAAGATTAATCATTTACAGATAGTTTTTTCTTCTACCCTCCAGCCTCTGAAGGGAACCCCTGGCCCCGCAAATGTGGTAGGTGGGGGCATCCAGGGCACACCCTGAGCTTTGGCGCCAGCCCACAGTGGGGGTGGCAGAAGGCCCATTCTCCCAAGGAGAAGTGCATGTGCGGCCTCTGGTCTCTCAGCCCGCTTAGCAGCCCATTTCAATTCACCCCGAAATCGTCCATCTGTCATCACCCATTAAAGGCATTTGTAAGAAGCTGCAAAATATTGAGGCTGATGCTTTTTGGCACTAATATTGCTATTAATATTGATATCCCTTGTAATGCCAACATCATATTATAGCTCTTCTCATAGGCTCCTCAGACTTGTTCTCTTCTCCACTCTTCTGATCCCTAGCCTTGCCCTGCAGCTTGTTTTTAAGGATTTTTAGGAGTTATCGATCACACAATAAAAGAGAGCAAGAAATCAAACCTGGCCTTTACTCGTCTGTAAAATGGCATGTGTTGGAATGGTCCTTCTCTAAACTAAGCTGGAACATGACTTTCCTTTTTGACCAAGGCAAAGCCTGGTGGATCTTTAATCATTAATTTATGCCCTGGAATGTTACTGGGCTCTGCTTTTTTTGCTCAGATACTATGAAAGGTGCTGGGACCACAGAGATGAAGAGTCAGGGTCCTGCCTTTCTGAGGGGCGAGGTTGGGTGGGCCTCGGTGGTGAGAGAGGGGAGCTAAGGTGAGCTGTAAGGTGGCACAGAGGAGCTCCTCACCCGTTTTGATGCAGAAGGCTGAGCTCAGGAAAGACTTCTCGGAGTTACTGGCAGCAGAGACCCACCCTGTTGTGGGCTGAACTGTGTGCTCCCCCCAACCTGGATTCAAATTCCAGTGTCAGAATGTGACTGTATTTGGAGATAAAGTCTTTAAGGATGTGATTAAGGTAAAATGAGTTCACTAGGGTGGGCCCTGATTCATGTGGCTGGTGTCCTTGCAGGAAGAGGACATGAGGACAGAGACACAGAGGGGAGGCCATGTCAGGACCCAGGGAGGAGACAGCCATCGGCAAGCCAAGGAGAGAGGCCTCAGGAAAACCAATGCTGCAGAACCCTGACTTTGGACTTTAGCCTCCAGAACTGTGATCACAGCCTCCCTGCTGTTGAAGTCCCCCATCTGTGGCACTTTGTTATGGCAGCCTGGGCTGACTAATACAGGCCTTAAGGTAGCTGTGTCCACTAGACAGTCCTTATCCCAGGGTGATTTGGGAGCCAGAACGTGCAGCAGGTGTCAGGAACCAGAGGGGTGGATGAAATCTCACAGGGAGAACATGTTAATGGAGAAGAGAATGAAGGAACTAGACTTCTCAGACTCCTTTTTCTCCACAAAATCTAGCACAGAGTCCGAAAACACAGTCCAGGCTATTCACGGAAGGCATGATTGATCTCTACATGCAGGCCTGTGCTAAGTGGATGATGCCATCACAGAGTGCTCTCCTCTGCTAGGCATAGAAAGAAAACGGTGATTAAGTGTGGTCGCTCCAGTTGTTAGTGCCTCTATGTTTATAAAGTTCTTCCCTGTACCTTATTGCACGTACCCCACACTTTGTGTACATGGAGTGTGTTATTTATTATCCACAGTTTATGAAGGAGGAAACCTAAGTTCAGAGAAGTCCCTTTGAGGACCCCTGCCTGCTCAGCTGGGAGGATTGCTTGTAGGAACACCTTCTGCCTGGAGATCAACAATGGGTCAGGCCCGTGTCCATCACATGACCATGGAGCAGGCTACTCCTGTCCAAATTCTGCCCCATCTGGCCTCCCCAAGCAGGGCACGCCCTGGCCTCCAGTGGAAACCTAGGCAGTTATTTTACTATGGTGGCATTTAGGATATAACTTGCTCCCTCATTTCGTAAAAGGTGGGATTTTCTTACAAAACCGTCCTTGTTCTAGAAAGCTCTCCTTTTCCCCAGTCACCCCCATTTTAGGGTCATCTATTCCTCAAACATTCTCTCTTTGAGCCTTCCCATCTGGGTCCCGGCCTTCTCTCCCACCATCCCCACCCTTACCTACCACCACCAAACCAGAACCCAGCGCCAAGCCCTGTGTCTTGTATGTGCTGCTCCTGAAGGCTCTGGCGAACACCAGCAGGTCTTACCTGGCTCAGCCTTTCTTATGTTAGAAGGGGTGAGGGGGCAGAAGCTGGAGGGAAGCCTCTGCGTCTTTAGCTTCAGCCCTGAGTCTCCACTGCAGAGCAACTGCCTGTGTCCTTCCTGGGATTCCTAAAGGCAGATGGAACTTGAAGATAAATCCTCTTGATAGACTCCGTGGTCTAGGCTACGTGAGGAATTCTCCCTCTAGACTAGGGGAAAACCAGCTAATGTGTCCCTACTCCTTGAGAAATAATAACCGCAACCTTGTTTTGCTAGAGGCGCATTCTCCTTTCATCCTGATCCGGTTTCCATTACAAAATGTTCTCGTATGAACCCTGGGCCATCTGGGGTGAATGGCATCATGTACAGAGTTTTTCTCTGATTTCCAGATTTCTCTCCTGATAGCAGGGGCAGAGATTTCAGTGCACACCCCCAGATATACTTTATCTAGAAATCTGTTACTATACTGGGCCATATACTATTCTGTATATACTACATGGAAACCAGGCTTTCCGTTTCCAATCCCACATCCTTTCTTGCCCATGTATTTTGAAGGGATGTCTAGCATGCAGTATGAATCTGGGTGAGTTTTGACTTGGTGGTAGCTTTTTACTTTATTTTTTTAAATTTAATTTTAGATTAAAATTAAAAAATTAAATTTAATTTTACATTTTTAAAAATTTTAAATATTTTTTAATGTTTTATTTTTGAGACAGAGAGCACACAAGTGGCGGGAGGGCAGAGAGAGAGAGAGAGGGAGACACAGAGTCAGAAGCAGGTTCCAGGCTCTGAGCTTTCAGCACAGAACCCGACATGAGGCTCAAACCCACGAAATGCGAGATCATGACCTGAGCTGAAACCGAGAGTCGGATGCTTAACTGACTGAGGCATGCAGGAGCCCCATGGTGGTAGATTTTAAAATCCTGGCATGCAGGGGGTACTTGTTTGTCAATCCACACTGCAGCACTTTTGTACGACGGTTGCCAGATGATGTTCTAAGTGGTGGCAGTCAGTATTAAGATAGACAAAATCCTTTCCTGGAAATTATATTGGGGATGAGAAACATGTAAGTTAGTAATTTCGATAAAAAACTCATAGTTTTGTCCTTTGAGAATACCACCTTCCTCAGTGAACCTCAGGATGAGCATTCTGGAGAGGCCCAGACATAGAAAAGTATAATCCCTTCATTTTAAACCTTCTAGGTCCTAGGTCCAGAGAAGGGAGGAAAGAAGGAAACTCACACCTGGCAAGCTGGTGTGGCTGGCACTGTGCTGGGCTCTTACTTGCACAGTGACCAGTGGGGAGTGGCTCTGTGTGGGACAAAGCAGGGACCAGATTGCAGCCCCAGTGGGGCTTGGAGTGGACTGTGTTTTTACCTGGGGCCTCTCCCTGCAGGGCCTCCAATGGTCTCCTATAGCTGCAAGGTCTGGTGCAGTGTCTCAGGGGCCACTTACCTGGGAGCTCTACCCTTCTAATTCCTTCTCTGGGGAGCAGTGCTGCCAGGCAGCTCAGCTGGAATCCTTCTGGATGAATAGTTCACCTTTGTGTCTGCCTTCTCACATCCTGGATGTCCCGGAAGCAGGGCTGGAACTGCTCCTTCCATCAGGCAGATGGGGAAACAGGGATCTGACACAGGCTCTTGGTCAGTTAGGGTCAGAGCTTACAGCCGCCTTCTATTTTGGTTCTATTCCCGAGCTTGCTCTTTTGCAAAGGGTTTGTTTCCTAAGAACCCCTTGGTGTGGCCAGACTGAGCCCTGCTTCCCAGCACCCATTAGCCATGTGTGTCCCCAGCTCCATGGACAGGGTGGCTGCTCCTGGGTGGCAGGGGCAGTTGTAAGAAGCATGTGACAGTCAGCAGCTCCCAGGTCTACTCCCTCTGCCCTCTGGAGATGTGCCTGCATTTCCCCTCCAGCTAGCACTCAGCTCTCTGCTTCCCCAGATCAAGGGCCTGAGGGCCAACACGGAAGACATTTTCCCAGGCGTCCAGTTGGTGCTGATGCTGAACAGGCAAGTGCAGGCTGGATGCTAGGGCCTCTCCCCTCTGCTGCTCCTCTCCTTGGGGAAGGCTTGTGCCCATGTGTCACAGTGGCTCCAGGCCTGTGTGTGTGGCTGGACTCTCTGCTTTGATCCCACATCAGACTCCGGCTTTATTATTTTTCCAGGCACCGTGATTATTCCCCTAATCATGCCAGGAAATGAAAAGCCACAGACGCTTTCTGTTCAGAGGCCCTGTAGATGTCTGTTGTATTATGAATGTGAAAGTTGATTGAACCTGGGAAACAATTTGAAGGCAGAGTTTCCAAAGTGATTTTGTAAGAGGAAGCCTCACCCAAGGTCGAGGGCAAATCAGGCCAGCTTTGAGTGTGAGGCCACAATGCAGGGGCTGCAGTGTGCTGTCCCTGTGGCCCCACCTCTGCCCCTGCGGGTCTAAGTGGCACAGAGTGCCCCAGCTGGGAGCCTCAGCTGCTCATCCAGCCCAGCCCTGTGGGGGGGTGGGGCACAGGAGAGGAAGTACACTGATCTCCAAGACCAGCTCACATGTTGTGGCCTCTGCAGAGTTAGGGGCCCCCAAACTCCGGCTCCGACCTGCCACCTCACCTGTCTGACTGACAGTGCCTGATTGATACTTCTCCACAGTGGTCTTCCTCTGTCATGGAGGGGTGGGGGGGTGCTTTCTCTGTTCACCTGCGTGTCCCCAGGGTGACATGGTCAGCTTTATAAGTGCAATGATAATGATGATGATAAGAATGTGTACATAACACTGACCATGTGCCCTGGGTGTTTTAAATATCACAATTCATTTAGTCTTCATAATAATCCCATAGGAACTTGGGTTTATTGCTCCCCAGTTTGTCACCTGCCCACCATTTCCTTTCTCACAGTCAGGTGATACCGTGACTCTATCTTATCGAGACCTAACTGCAGGGAAAAGAAAGGAGGGGGAAGGTTCTTCCCCTCTGACCCTTAATCTGAAACAAAAATTTCTGCTTGAGAATTATTGCCTACCTCCCCTCTTTTCCTGTCTCTACCTGCTTGCCTTTTTCCCTCACTTCATGTCCCCAGCATATCCACCTGACCCCCTGGATTGCCTCCGCACCATGTATTTGCTGGAGAGCCGGAAAGACTGGTCCCGCGAGCCCCACCACAGCCTGTGTGCACTGTTCCACACTTTTGCTGCTCCTTAGCTCTCACCATGAATGCCTTTAATTTCATCATTTACCTCCTGCCTTCCCTACTGAATGTCATGAATATTGTTTCCACTGATAGCCTGCTTATTTTTAAAGGTTTATTTGCTATTCAGTGGGCTTGGGCTGGAACAGCCCAGGTGTACAGAGAGAAAACAATTTATAAGATGAATATCATGAGGGCCATCCTTCCTCCCAGGCACAGTGGGGCTGGGGGTACCAGGCAGAAAGGAAGGTGCACAGGTCCTTGAGGGCAAGGGGAGACAGGCCGGTTCACTCGGGCCCAGGTCTGCAAGGGCTCCCACACTACAGCAACTCCCACGTCCATGGCTTCTTGGTATACAGCAGGTACTCCTCCAACAAACATGTACTGAGCATGAATTGTGGGGCACATGCCAGTTGGGTTTATATGCCAGCCGCTGTGCTGAGTGCCTGACAGGCAGTCACTCACTGAATCCTCGTAGCAACCTGAACAGCTGGGTCATGACAGCATCATCCTCAGCATTTTACAGACGAGGAAATGGAGGCACAGGGAGGTAATTGCCCAAGCGTACAAAGCTATCAAATAGCAGAACCAAGACTCAAACTCAGCCACTGGAACTACATGTTGCCTGTCTGGGCTTCCCTGCTTCTTCCCTGTCCTACTATGGTCCTGGAAGAACTAACATGGCAAGGCATGTGTGGGTGATACACATGGGGTGCAGCTGGTGTTCTGAAGGAAAAGGCTCTCCCAGGCTTGGGAGGGCAGAGAAACTTCTTGGGGAGAGTAGCACTGGATTTGGGTCTCCATGGAGGGATAGGATTCAAAGGGGTGAAGGAGACAGGACATTTTAGGCAGGAAGAATGGAAATGTCACGGATGTTGTTTGAGGTGGGAGACAGGGGGAGAGAGTTTATATGTGCTGACCCATGAGGAAGGGACAAGGGTGAAATCCATCCAATCTGTCTTCTGGAATTTTGTTGGCAGAAGGTCTGAGATGTGCAGACTCTTATTTAGGGGATCTGAGCTGAGGTGGTGAGGAGGAGTCCTGGCCTGGCAGGGGCTGACAGGGTGAGTGACAGTGACCCCTCTCTAACCTCACCATAGACTAGCTACAATGTATTTTCTGCTCCTGTCTCTGCCTTTCCAAATGCAAGCCACCTGCCTGGTGCAGACTGCCATTTCCAGCTTTCTTCAGCTGTCATGGTATTAAGTGTAAAACAATAACAACATATATTTATTTTATGTTATTTACAAACTGTAATGTTCAGCGGGAAAATAAATTGAGATTTCTGGGCAAAGAGCAGGCATCTGATGTTCTGATTCACTTAGCCTGCAGTTGCAGATATCTTTGGAGGAGGGAAGGCTGTGAGGGGCAGGGGTGAAGGATGGGGGTACCCAGAAGGCAGAGGGTGGGCAGTGAAGCTTTAGTGTGGTGTTCATAGGATCCAGCCTTCCCAGATCAGAAGCACACCATCTGGTTGCAATAATGAACAGTGATGAGCAGTGGCGATGCTCTTGTTGGTGAGCCTGGGCCAGAATGCAGCATGCACTCTGCAGTGTGTGTGTGTGTGTGTGTGTGTGTGTGTGTGTGCATGCACGCGCATGCATGTGTGTGTGTGTGCGTGTATGCACATGTATGCTCTTTGGGGATGCCATGTATGCCTACTTCTGTGTTGCTTCCTGAGATATTCGGACCTACCTTCTCCAGCAGATACCAAGTAGAGCTCTCATTTTCCAAGCCTCATGTGGTAGCGATGACACCTTCCTCTGATAGGGAAGACAAAGAAGAGAGAGAAAGTAGAGGCAGGACATTTCACTTTATGTTGATACAATCCCAGAATGAGGGTATCCATCTCTCCCTTAAGCAGTTGCTTGTTTACCCTGGGTTCTGAGCTCTCCTGAGGCACCAGGAAGCACAACATCTACCTCTACCCAAACTTTGCCCCGTCCCCAGGATCCCCCTCACAGGGGGGATCCTGACCTCAGCCCATCTGCTCCGCACAAATCTAGGGTCTTTGTGGGAGCTTCTGGAAGAGAAACCCCTACCCTATATATCCTTCTGGAACTGAGCCAGTACAGAGGAGCTGTAGTGACAAAATAGTCTCCCTGACAGAAAAGCCTGTGTGCAGATGGGCCCCAAACAAGGGAAGATTAGGTTGGCAGATGATGAACAGGGTCCTGGTAACATCACTGGAACCCCTGGATGAGTCTGGGCATTAAGCTAGTCAATCCTCAGACTTCTCAGGTGGGGAAGGTAATAGATTCTATTTTTCTCTTTTTTTTCATAGTTCATGTTACTTGCATATGCCCTAAATGACACATATGCATATGCATATGTGCTGACCACAGTTGGTGAATTGAACAGCTGGGTTGGGGCAGAAGGTGGCATAAGGCCTGGAAGAGAGACCCACGCCTGCTGACTGGAGGCTGCTCCTAGATGATTGTTCAGAAAGCTGCATATCTGCTGAGAAGGGGAAGACAGGGCAGGGGATGGAGCATGGGATTGGCCCCTCCGTGTGCACCCATCAATACTATTGATGAGTAGAGGAGGGGAGAGTGTAAAAACTGGCAAGAACCTTGGAGACTGTTCATCCCATTTTATGTCTGGGGAACTAGAGACCCAGGAAAAAAAGCATGGATTGTCCAAGACCACACAGTGTGTTAGTGATGAATTCTTTAATTTTGCCAGGGCATGTTAGGGTGTTGAGGTTGGGAAACTCACTATGTTGGTGCATTTCTTATAGAGCAGCAGACAGACCTGGAACTGGGGTTGGGCTCAGGAGTGCAGCATTTTAAGGAAGGACTCAGGGTCTTCACGGTCCTACCCCGTCAGAACTGTGTGCCCTCCTGGGATTCACTTTTCTTTTTTTAATGTTTATTTATTTTTTGAGAGAGAGAGAACAGAAGAGGGGCAGAGAGAGAGGGGCTCAGAGGATCTGAAGCAGACTCTATGCTGACAGCAGAGAGCCAGATGTGGGGCTTGAATTTATGAACTGTAAGATCGTGACCTGAGCTGAAGTCGAGCTGAGTGCTTAACCAACTGAGCCACCCAGGCACCCCTGGGATTCACTTTTAAAGCAAGCCACTGCCAGCTCTCCTTTTATTCCCTCACATTGCTGCCTGACTTTATGTGGAGCTCACTGCGTCCTCATGGCTTCTTGTCCTTCCCTCTGAGTGAAGCAGAGCATTGGTGGCTAGATGTGAGGATGGCCCCGGTAGTGGGTCTGGAAGGAAACTGGCTGTAAGATGGTAGCCAGGCAACAACAGAGAGGCTCCGCTCAGGGTAGACTCCAACCCCCAGATGGCAAAAATGGGCATTCATGAAGATCAATCCATGGTCCTTCACTCAGAATCACTCTTGGGGGAAGGCAGTTTCTGCCCCCTGAGGTCTAAGTTAGGTGTTTCTGACCTTCTGAAAGAAACGACCAAAGATACAAATACGCACACACACGCACACACATCCACCCACCATGTGTACATATGAACACACATGCACACACATGCAAGCATATACATATGCACACAATGCGTATACACAGACATGTAATGCATATACGTACATACACACATAATTACATGGACACACATGTACACACATGCACACACAGATACACACATACTTACACACAGACAGACATAGACACATACATATATAAACACACATACATACATACACGTAGACATACACACACACATACATATAGAGTGTGGCTGCCCTTCTTTCTCCTCTCCCTCTGGAGTGAAAGTCTAGGTCCACTTCCTCCCATAGAAGAGAGTTGTGGACAGACCACATAGCCTACCACTGGGGCTTCCCAACCTTCAGGGGTGCCCCCACTTATTCATGGTTTTGCTTTCTGCATTTTCAGTTACCCATTGTCAACCGAGGTCCAGAAGCAAGTGATGTATGGTCAGAAAGTCAGTAGCAGCCTGGGCCAGGTCATAGCACCTGCATCCTACTGCTCTGTCTCCTCATGTGGGCGTTTTATCATTTCACATGATCACAAGAAGCATGTGTACAGTGTAATAGGATATTTTGGAAGAAGGAGCAACCACATTCACATTTTATCACAGTGTATTGTTAAAATTGTTCTATTTTATTATTAGTTGTTAGTCTCTTATTGTACTAATTTAGAAATTAAACTTCATCACGTGTTATGTACATCTAGGAATAAACAGTATATATAGGGTGTGGGCCCATCATGATGTCAGGCATCTGCTGGGGTCTCAAGATATACCTCCACAGATGAGGGGGACTATTGTGCTCAAGAGGTCAGTGATGCTGTTCCCCTCGGTGCTTCTGAGCCTCTGGCTCCTTGCTGGTCCGTTGGTGCTTCTGAGGTATTTGGGCCTCTGTCTTGCAAAGCATGCATGAGTCCATCTGTCTGCAATGTCCCAGGAAGTCCAGCTGCAGCCCTGCTCTGTTGTCACCACTGTACCTTGGGCACGTCATGTCCTTCTTCTGGTGCCAGAAGAGACAAATGCTGGCTCTTCTCTGTGCTCCTGCCCATCTTTAAAGTTCTCAGCTCTGACCCTGGCCTCTTCTCTTGCTACCGATTTGACTTTCATAGCTGGCTCCTCACAGCTCTTCTGGCCACCTCAGGGCTGGGGACGGTGAGGCCTGAGTTGCGAGTAGCACAGCTGATAGTGCCCCACCATGAGAAGGGCCTTTAAGGGCCTGTGCAATGACCCGGGAGCCTGAGGGCCCCAGGGATGAGTGGGGTAGGGCTGAGTGGAGGAGGGCAGAGAGTGTTCAAGTTAGTTGCATCTAATTCCGAATCCTGCAAAGATACAATTCAGATGATTTCAAATTGTCACATACAAACGTTGTTGGCTTCTGAACTTTTGCAACAAGAGGAGAGAGAGAGAGAGAGAGAGAGAGAGAGAGTTGTGTGTACATGTTTTTAATCTCCTCACTCAAAAAGTTATTCACTCCTTCTAAAAGTAGAGGCCAAGCCGGTGATAAATTGCTGACTCCTTCAACATGAATATTGTTCAATTATTCACAGATGTGTTTGGCCTGACAAAAGCCTTTGCTTCAGCACATTTCTCCTGTTAACCGAAGGCATTCATGCTAATGTAGAATCAGCTATCATTAACACAGACTTTCAGCAGCTCTCAGCTACTCCAGTGTCTTCTTTCTTCACTCTATCATTTTCTCTTATGATTTAATTAGTGTGAGGCTGGAATCCTGGGCTCTGAATTTATCCAGGAAGCTGCACGGACAGAATTTTGACACCTGCTGAATTCCCCAAGCTGGGCTGTCTGCTCTATTCTTCACCCACTAAACTCAATGGTGGGATGTTGGCTTCGCAGATCTCCCCACAGCAGCCTGTGGGGAGGCTAGTTGGCTATGCCAGAATTCTGGATTCGGGACAGAGGTTTCTTACCACAGGTGTGCCTCACCTCTTCCCCTCTGGATTAGAGGGATCCAGAGGGCTCTTCAGGCAGGGTGGCTTTACCACCCTCATCCTTTTGCCTTAGAGGTTGTCTGCATGATTTCCTCACATCCCAGGAGGACTAGGGGCCTCAGAGATCACCAAGGGCTATGGCTTTCAAGCCTTTCATTTTTAACAGTGTAATTGTTTCAAAGGAAATTTTGTGCAGATGCTAAACGTCCAAGAGAGAAGAGCAAAGCTACGCTGAAGGGAACAAAGGTGGTGCCACATGCTCCCTCTTCTCCCCAGACCCAGAATCCCCTCTCAGGAGCTCCAGGGCTCTGTAAGCCCCAGCCTGAAATCCATGAACGAGCAAAGCCCAGCTGAGAAAGGCTGTGACTTGCTCAAGATGAGATGCTAGTCACTGGTGGAGCTGGACCAGGATGCAATTACTCTGAGGGCTCTGTCAGTATTCTTTTCACTCAGCTCCTTCCAAGACTCTTCCCAAATACCGCCTCCTTCATTAAGGCTCTCTCTGGCCACTTACAATTTGCTTTGTTCATTTTTCACTCAACAAGTATTTGCTGAGCTCCTCTGATGTGTGAGGCACTGCTTCATGTTCTAGGGAAAAACAGGAGACAAAATATGAGAAAATCTTTGCTTTCATGAAGCTTATATTCTAGTGGGGAGAGAGAAGAAAATAAACACATGAATAATTAGATAAATGGGGGGGGAAGAATGCTATGGATGAGGTGGGGATTACAATTTGAAACAGGTGTTCTTTCACTGGAAGATGACATTTAAATGCTGACTTGAAGGGGGTGTGAGGAAAGAACATGTGAGCATACGATTGAAGATGACCCAGGGAGAGGAAACAGTTCATACAATGGTACAGAGGTAAGACTATATCTAGAGAGTCAAAGAAAGTGTGAAGGGGCCAGTGTGTCTAAAATAAGAGATTCATGGGGAGACCAGTAATAGGAAGCTAAAGAGGTAATAGGACCAAATCATATGACCTCACAGGTCATCGTAAGGACCATTGTAATGGTTTGAACATGAGCTGATTTGGATTTTGAAGGGATTACACCTGCTGCAGTTTTGCAGAAAGACATAGAAGTGCACAAGTGGAAGCAGAAGCAGGGAGAGTGCGCTATGGCAGTAATCTAGGTGAGACATGATGAGAGCTTACACCTATGTGCTGCTGAGTGTTCACATTCTGAATGTTTTTGAGGGTAAAGCCAACAAAATTTGCTGAAGAATTAGTTGTGAGGTATGACAATGAAAGAGTTGTCAAGGTTGCTTATGCAGTTTTTAGCCTGAGCAAACAAAGATGTCATTGACCAAGGTGGAGAATACTGAAAGAAACTAGATGGAGGGATATTAAAAACTCCGTTTTGGAGAAGTTACTTTTAGGTATCCGTCAGATGTCCAAGCAATGAAGTAATGTGATAATTCTGTCCACTTGTGATATTTACAACCTCTTGTCTCCCAAAACACTATCATAATTTTCTTTTTCTTTTTTTTTTAACGTTTACTTATTTTTGAGAGAGAGAAAGAGAGACAGAGTGTGAGAGAGGGAGGGCAGAGAGAAAGGGAGACACAGAATCCTAAGCAGGCTCCAGGCTCTGAGCTGTCAGCACAAAGCCCAACGCAGGGGTCAAAGTCATGAACTATAAGATCATGACCTGAGCTGAAGTTGGGTGCTTAACTGACTGAGACACCCAGACACCCCTATCGTAATTTTCAAAAGCAACTTGATCATATTCTGTGTGGGATTACAATTAATTTTGCATGTATCTGAATGTTGTTGGGACAATACAAGCATCCTGGTGCCGAGGACCTTATTCATCCTGGAGTCCTCCACTGCTTCAGTACAGTGCTGGGCAGATGGCCTGTGTAATACATGCTTGTTATCATAAATTCAACCAACATTGTAGAAGAGTTACAGAATTAGAAGAGCAGTATGACATAGCTTAGCATCTTCCAAATTGTTTTCTGCAGCACATTAATCCCTTGGGATGTTCAATTAGAAAACCAACTCCATAGTCAAGTTTAGGAAACTCTGTATTCTACACCCTTGTCTTTGAGCATCACAGAGCAGAACTGTATAATAAAAGGGTTTAAAAAATCCTCCAAAAATCCTCTGAAATGTATCTAACACTGTTAACCTCAGTGTCTCTAGTTACATCTGGCTACTGTCTGTTTTCCTTAGGTAGCCCTTACAGTATCTTCTGGAACTAGTGTTGTAAAGAACACACCATAGGATATGTTGGGAGACAAAAAAAATAAATGCTGAAATTAGGAATCTGAAGACCCAGGTCTGAGCTCTCACAGTGTGAGCTTAGACAAACATCATTACCTGTCTGGGCTCTGCTTCTTCATCTGATGGAATCAGACTAGTTAATTCTATGGCTTAAATGTGTAATATGCAAATTTTATTCATTTCTTTAGCTTTTATTTCTTCTAGGGGTAGCAATGGGTTTTAGCAACTTAGTAAAGACCTCTGTGGTATATATTTAGCATCTAACTGATCTCTTCTTGCTACTTTCCCCAGTCTTCTCTCAGTTTCCCTAGGAGAAACTCATGATACCCCTTAGCTATCTGGCCTCCCACTCCCAACACTAACATATGCCTCTGTCCTTAATCTCCAACCTTTGTTTGCTCTCTAGCCACTCACCACATTAGCCTCCAGAGCTCTCCTGCCTTCTCCTTACCTGCCCTAACCTAAATATTGTGTGGAGGTCTGGCTAGTGAGAGCTAGCTAATGTCTGCTAGGTGAACAGGTATCAACAGCTCAGACATTGCTCCTCCCAGGAAACCCCAATTTATGTAGGCCTTCTGGAGAGTAGTGCCTGGATCTAAAGAGGAATGTCTCTGATGGTAAGACCTTCAAGACTGCGGGACAACGTGAGTGCATGTGGGTCTTATGATTCTCCATAGCACACTAAAAAGGATATTACCTTTTTTTTCTATGTGTAGGAAGCTTGTTGGTATGTTAAGAGACCTGGCAAATGAAGTCTGTGGAGGGCAAGAATGGAGAAAATATGTTTGGAAGAACTCCCATTAGTGTAGCTTACCTAAATATGCTGGATTTAAAAAATGTCTTTCAAATGCATGAATGAGCTGGTAGGAAAGTAAGGGAATTCCTCAGAGAGCACGTGTAAGAAAGTCTGAATTAATCTAAACTCTGGAGCAGGCATGTGTCCTTTTAGATTAAACATGTAGGAAATGAGAGAAAGGGGGCTGGGGTCTAAACAAAGTGGGAATACCCATACATAAAGCTGGGGTCCCTCAATCTAAAAAATTACCCACCCCACAAAGGGAGATGATGAGAAAATATGCCCTCAGCTCTGGAAACATATTTCCCCTGAGAACTCTTATCCACAAACCCTCCCTCATGTGGGCTTGGTGTCTGAATTTATATTACATGTGACCTAAAAAAGTGTATTCTGAAAATTTAGTTCTAAGTAGTCCCAGGTTAGTAGTGCCCCCAGGCATTTGGAAGAAACAAATATAAACAGTCTCTGGAGAAAAACTCTAAATGCAGGACTGGAGAATTCTTTCAGATAAAGATCTTAGGAACATGAACTCACAATGAGAAATCAATAAACACATGGGTTCACAAACCACCATTAGCAAGAGTCAGCAGAAACAACCAACTACAAAATTAGAACCACAAAGACTGCAGATATTGGAATTGGCAGATAGAGAATTTAAAGCCAGGATGTTTAATACCTCCTTGGAAATAAATAAAAGTATGTTAAAAAAAATCATGAGATTATAAAAATAGGTCAGACAGATTTAAAAAGAAGTCAGGCAGATATTCTAAAAATGAAAAACCTTTATAAACAAAGTTAAAATGTAGTGGGTAGTCAAAGAGACGGTTAGTGAACAGAAAGGTAGATCTTTGAGAGAGTTTGAGAGTCATGGATGACACAGTGAGAAGATCCAGTGTTTCTATTATTGGAATTTTAAAAAAGAGACAAAAGACAGAAGAAGGGAGAGGCTGCATTATATATGTGCTAAATAATGACTGAGAAGTTTGAAAATTTGACAAGAGACACCCAGGCTTAAGTTCATTAAGTCCACATCCAAGTACACCACTTGAAACTGCAGGACACCAAGAAAAAGAGATCTTAACAACAGCCAGGATCAAAGGGCAAATTACTGCAAAGGAATGAAAATTAGGCTGACAGATAACTTCTCTGTCCTAAGAATCAAATGCAGAAACTAGGGGAAGGAACTCTTAAATTTTGGAAAGAACATGAGTGTCAACACAGAATGCTACATCTAACAAAACTTCTTTTATGAATGAGGAGAAGGAGAATGAAAAGAAATTTTCAGACAACGAAAAACTGGGCGTGTTTATTGACAATGGGTTTTACTAAGGGAATTTCTGAGAGTTCTTAGGAAGAAGAAAAAAGATTTCTAAGGGAGGGCTTAAAATATTACAAGAATTGGTGAACACAGGAAATAATATGTGGGTAAATCTAAATGAACATTGACTGTATAAAACAATATTAACTATGCCTAATCTGTGGAATAAAAAAAATCAGTAAAAATCCTGAACAATTACATATAAGTCAGGATTGAAGTAGTTGGATTTAAGCCTTCTAAGATCCTTGTTTTCTTGAGAGAATTAGTAAAGATAATACTTTATGTAGTAGACACTGCAGTTGTAGTTCATAGTCATCAGTGACTTCAAACTCATGCTAACAGTATCCCACCTCTGATGCACCATGTTCCTTTTCTCTCTGTGCTGCAAGGACTTCTCCAAAGCCATGGGTGACCAGTAGGCCCATGTGCAAGAGAAGTACAGGGGTTTGGGTGAATTATTACCCCTGGGGCAACTCCAAACCAATGAATAATGGAAGGTTATAGATAGCTACCCACATTTCCCATCATGCAGATGGATAATTATAGAATTCATTTCTCATGCTCCTCAGAAAACCTGGTAGAATCAATCCCCCATTTGCCATGGCAATGACCTTGATAAAGACACTTATAGGGGCTTTCTTTCTTCCCAATCTCCCCATTCTCTTATTCCTGCTTCCTTAGGTTGCCTGCAAAATATGCTATCTGCCTCCAAGGACTTGTCTTAGTCTCTGTGAATCTAGGAGCTTAAACTAAAACAATTAACTTTTCACTTTAATTTAATATCTAATTTAATTTAATTTAATTTGTTAAACAATTTAACAAATTTAACAACTAATTAAAAGAATAAAAATAGAGTGAATAACTCCTAAAACCAATATAAGGAAAAATGGAATGGAAGTGAAACTCAGTTAATCTAAAAGAAGGAAGAAATATATTTTTTAAGTTTAAAATAAGATGGCAATAATGAACCCAAATGTATGAGAAATCACAATCAATGTAAATGGGCTAAATGCTTCAGTTAAAAGATAAAGATCACCAACTGCATTTAAAAGCACAGCACAGAGAGAAGAAAGAGAGACAAGCCAAGAAACAGACTCTTAACTATAGAGAACAAACTGTTACCAGAAGGGAGATGGGTGGGGTGGGGGGATGGATGAAACTGGTGACAGGGATTAAGGTTGTGATGAGCACTGGGTGTTGTAATGAAGTGTTGAATCACTAAATCATACACCTCAAACTAATATTACTGTATGTTAACTGATTGGAATTTAAAAACTTAAAAAAACCCACAAAACTCAAAACAAAACAAAAATAAAAGCATAGCAAAACAAAGCAAAGTCCAGATATATGCTACTAATAAGATGCGTACAAAAATCCAAAGATCTAGAAAGGCTGAATCAAAGGATGGGGAAAAAGTCATACACCAGGCAAATGTTAAAGGAAAGTTAGGATTTTATATATATATATATATATATATATATATATATATATATATATATATATACATACATACATACTTTGGAATCAGAAAATGCAATTAAAAATGCTATTCATGATTGGAAAACAAAGTATAATGTACACAGGGATAATAAAAGCATATATACACATATCTATATCTGTATCTATGTCTATGTCTACGTCTATGTCTACATCTATGTCTACATCTACATCTATATCTATATCTATATCTGTATCTATATCAGATATAATAGCCTTTAAGGACAAAAAATTTTTAGACATTAAAAAAACCTTCACTATCCATTGATAAAAGCTTTAATTTACTATTCTAAATCTGAATATATCTAATAGTGTAACTTCAGAATATATACAACAAAAATTGATCCAGCTATAAGGACAAACTGACAAATTCACCATCTAAGTGGGAGATTTTAACATCCTGCTCTCAGAGACTGATAGGTCAAACAGATGAAAATCAATACTAACAGAGACAATCTGAACAACACATTTAATAAGCATGATTTAAAGGATGTGTGTAGAACACTGCACCAATAAATGGAGAATACACATTCCTTCCAAACACACAGAGAACTATTTATAAAAATTGATCAAGTACTAGGTTGAACACATTTCAAAGAATCTGCATCTAATATGTATTCTTAGACAACAATGAAATTACATTAAAATAAAAAAAGAAAATATATCAGAAATTAAAGAAATTCTATAATGAATGTATAGTGGAAAAACAACAGTGAAAATATTATAAATCAAAACTTGTGGGATGCAGCTTAATTTGTCCCTACAGATGAAATAATGGCTTCAAATACTTCAAATATTATAAAGAAAGAGAACTGGGGGTACCTGGGTGGCTCACTCGGTTAAACGTCTGACTCTGATTTCAGCTCAGGTCATGATCTCACAGTTTGTGAAATCTAGCCCCAAGTCAGGCTCTGGGCTGACAGGGTGGATCCTGCTTGGGATTCCCTTCTGTCTGTCTGTCTGTCTCTTTCCCTCCTCAGCTTGTGCATGCGTGCATGCATGCTCTCTCTCTCTCTCTCTCTCTCTCAAAATAAATAAACATTAAAAAAAAAGAAAGAGAAGCTGAAAATTAGCAGCTATACATCCAACCTTAAAAGGTAGAAAATAATAATAGAAAAAACCCAAAGAAGGAAGTAAGGAAATAGTAAAGGAAAAGTCAGAAATTAAGGAAATGGAAAAGATTCAATAGAAAGGAGCAAAAGGGGTAGACATTTTTTCTTTGACTATCCTAATAAAATTGACACACCTCTGCAAGACTGATCATGTATGACAGTAAAAAGAAACAAATAAACAGCATTAGGAATCAAAAAGAGCATAACTCTGGATTGAGGCAACAGAGATTAAAAAATTTATGCTAATAATTTCAAAACTCATAGAAATTACATAAATTCTGCGGAAAATTTTAAAAAATACTAAAATTGACTCAAGAAGAAATGATTCTATAGCCATGAAGGGCATTAATTCAACATTTAGAAACATTTCTTCAAAGAAGGCACCAGTCACAGACAGTTGTATAAGTAAGGTAAGCTGTACAAAGCTTTCAAGGAACAAGTAATTCTAACCCTACATAATGTTTTAGAGAGTCAAAAAGAGTCCAGGATAGCCTCGATATGAAATCCCGACAGACCAGTATAAGAAAGGAAAGTTATAGGACAATTTAACTCATGGCTTTTTCTGCAAACATCCTAAACAAAATACTAGAAAAGTGAATCTAAGACCAAAGATAACACCTTATGACCAAGTTTATACTGGTCCAGGAATACAAGGTTAGTTTGACATTAAAAAAATATGTAGATTTAATTTACCATGGTAGCAAACTGAAGCATCTGATAAAAATAATCACTTATGGTAAAAGTCTTAGCAAACTCAGTATAGAAGGAACATTCCTTAGCCAGATACACTATATCAACCTGAAGTTTATAGCCAACATTATATTCAGTGGCTAAATATTTTTGTTGTTGTTCTTGAGGACATACTTTCCCTCTGCTGTGTGCAGGGCCCAGAGTTATTTGGGGTGTGTCCACCAGGATTGTTGGTTGAAAAGAGCAGAAGATTGGCCCTGGTGGCTTTATATCAAAAGGAAATTTGTGGGAAGGATATTGGGATCTCATCAAAACCATAGGTAGTCAGACGACCAGGCTGAGAAATCAAGAACCAGGGGAGAACAGAAGGGCTAGATAGGCTTGATCTTTCTCCTTCCCTCCCTCCTTCCTTTCACCCTCCCTCTCTCCTTCCCTCCCTCTCTCCCCTTCCTTCCTTCCTTCCTTCCTTCCTTCCTTCCTTCCTTCCTTCCTTCCTCCCTTCTTTCCTTCCTTCCTCCCTCCCTCCCTTCCTTCCTCCCTTCCTTCCTTCCTTCCTTCCTTCCTTCCTTCCTTCCTTCCTTCTTTCCTCCCTCCCTTCTTTCCTTCCTTCCTCCCTCCCCCCTTCTTTCCTTCCTTCTTTCCTTCCTCCCTCCCTTCTTTCCTTCCTTCTTTCCTTCCTTCCTTCCTTCCTTCCTTCCTTCCTTCCTTCCTCCCTCCCTTCCTTCCTCCCTCCCTCCCTTCTTTCCTTCCTTCCTTCCTTCCTTCCTTCCTTCCTTCCTCCCTCCTTCTCTCCCTTCCTCTTCAGTAGCTAAATATTAAAAGCATTCCCTTTAAAGTTAGAAACAATAAAGGATTCTTGCCACTACTACTGCCACGATATACTTCCACAATATACTGGAAGCCCTAGCCAATGTAATGAATCAAGAAAAAAATGTATAAGGACCAGAAAAAAAGAGGCAGTATTATTAGCAGATAAAATTACAAAAATCTCAAAATAATCTACAAAAATGATTAGAATTAATAAGGGAATTTAGCAGATTGTCAGGTTTTGATTAATATCAACATCAATTGTATCTGTATACTATGGAAACAATCATACAATGCAATTAAAAATGCTATTCATGGTAGGAAAACAAAATATAATGTACTCAGGGATAATAAAAGCAGAGGCATATAGTATTTGTCATGGACCATGCACTATTATACACATTCCTTTTATATTAACCTATGTAATACTTATAACAACACTATGATGTAGGTGCTATAAATTACTCTCATTTTACAGCTGTGGAAACTGATAACCAAAGAGATTATGTAAGTTGTCCATATTGTGTGGTTAGTAAACTTCAGAGTAGGAATTCATTTTTTTAAATGAAACATCTGTTTTCAGAGTATGTGCTCTTAACTACTATCCTACAATTTCCTTTTTGGAGAGAATTGCAAAACTTAATTGAAAGACATCAAAAAAGACTTAAATAAAAAGAAAGGCATACCATGCTTATGGATAAGATAACAATATTATATAGATACCAATTATTCCAAAATTGATCTATATATTCAATGGAATTCCAATCAAAATCCTAATAGGATTTTCATGTAACTTGATCAGTTCATTATAAAATTTATATGGATGCACAAAGGGTCAAGAAGAGTCAGTGCATTCCCAAAAAGTAAGAACAAGGGAGGAGAAGGAAATTTGCCTTATCAGATAACAACATAAAAGGTTAATACTATAAAAATACTATAAAAATAAAAAATGTGCTTTTGGCATAGGGAAAGACATAATAAAAAAATCTTGTAAATTCATCCATGCATGTGTGGAGACTGATAGGTGACAGAGGGAATCAGACAGGGGAAAAGATGGGCTCTTCAATATGCGGTACTGTTTATCTAGATGGAAAACAATGAAAATGGGTTCTTACTTCACACTATACACAAAAATTAATTCCAGATGGATTAAGGTCTTAAATGTGAAAGGCAAAACTTGAAGACTTTGAGAAGGAAATGTTAAAAAATATCTTTATGACCTTAAGGTGGTATTTGTTAAAAACGCACAAAAAAACCCTAATGATGAATAAAAAGATGGCAAAAGCAGGGTACATTGAAATTAATAACTTCTAATTATGGAAAGCAACAGAGACAAGAAAGGCAAGCAACAAAGTGAGAGAGGAGATTGGCAGTATGCATAACTGACATTGGTTCAGGGTCCAGAATATAATAAAGAACTGTAAATAAATAAGAAAAAGACTAACAGCTCAAAGGAAAGTGGAACAAAAGATCTGAGCAGAAATTTCACCACAGAGTGTGACTATCCAATAAGCATATAAAAAGATGCTCAACCTCTATAGGAATCAAGGAATACACATTAAAATCATATTGTGATATAATTTCTTACCATCGAAATAAACAACAATCAGAATGTATGAAAATCCCGACTTTCCTACACTGCTGGTGGGAGTATAAGTGGCTACAATCACTTTGGGAAACAACTTGTCATTACCTAGTAAGGTGAAAATACGAATAGCCAGCAATTCCACTCATGCATATATTATCTAGAGAAATTCTTACAAATGTGCATTAGGACAAAGGTACAAGAATGTTAACAGCAGCATTGTTCTTAATGTTACAAAACTGGAAACTACCCAAATGTGCATCGACAGCAAGATGAATAAATAAATTTTGATATGCTCATAAAAGGAATACTATACAGTGATGGGAATGAGTGAATTACAGCTCAGTGTTCCCTATGCAAGAATCTCAAAATGATAATATTGTGCCCAAGAAACATTTACAGAAGAATAAATAGGGTATAATTCTACTTATATGGAGTGAAATAAGGAAAAACTAAACATTATTTTGTTCAGGAATTACAGATGTATCCAGTAAAACTATAAAGCAAGGCAAGGTAATGGTGAACATAATTCAAAGCAGTAGTTTCTCCTGGGGAGGAGGTAGGAGACTGTGAATTGAGGAAAGGCATACAAGAGGGTCTCCATGTTACCAGTTACACTCTGTCTCTTAATCTGGGTAATGACTAAAGGTGGTTGTATTTTGTTATTTTATTATTTTTATACTTTACACTTTAGTGTATCATTTACACTTTGTAAATGATACATTTCCCAATTTAAAGAGAGGGAAAGTGTCCATAGAGAGACTTTCTATTTCAATTTTTTTTCATGTTTATTTATTTATTTTGAGAGATACAGTGCATGTGAAGAGGAGAAAGGCAGAGACAGAGGGAGAGACAGAGAATCCCAAGCAGGCACCACACTACCAGCACAGAGCCTGATGTGGAGCTTGAACTCACCAACCGTGAGATTATGACCTGAGCCCAAACCAAAAGCTGGACACTTAACCAATTGAGCCACCCAGGTGCCCCAGTTTCTACTTCAGATTGTGAATTATTGCCATTTACCTTCTGCAAGCTCCTGGGAACATCACAAAAAGGAAAATATGAAAAAAAACTCGACCATGTTTAACAAAGTAGGAAACTTCCCAATGCCTCACAACAAAGTATGAACTGTCAGGGTCAAAAAATGGACACTGGACTGAGCAGAGGAAGTATGTTGAAAGCTGATGCTAGCCACCTTGGACTATGAGTGGGGTGCAGACTTCCCCAAAGACCAGTGTCTTCAGTCTGAAAGACAATGAGCCTTTGGTTAGAACAATGATACCCCAGGTTGTGACCTGGCCCTAGGACATGGGGGAGCATCCCTGTAGAGTGGGTGGCATTACTCTGCAGAAAGGCAAGGCAAGTGCAGCAGAAGGAGAAGGAGATGCCAGGTTATTTCCATGACCAACTTATTGATGACCTGACTGTCCCAGCTGACTGCTTAAAACACAGCAAGCTGAAAGGGAAAGGAGGCAGCACAGAAAGCCCAGATTCCTATTACTGGGACGGTGTTTCCATTCTGCAGCTGCTAGGACTGTTGAGTGCTATGGTCCACAGTTGCCCTTCTCCAGAAAACTTCTCATCCAGAGATGTCTGGGAGGTTACACCCTAGCCCTGGTGTGGTGTGGGGCTCCCAGCTCCTAACCAACTGATTGATGTGAGGAAACCCTTATGCTGGACCATTCTGGGTACTATTTCTGCTTCAGGATCAGGCTGAGGTAAGACTCCAGCTGAGACTACATCTTGTGCTCTATCCAACCTCCTCTGCTCCTTTACAGGTCCCTTGCATAAGAATTTCCTTTTCGGGCACCTGGGTGGTTTGGTCGGTTAAGCTTCCAACTTCGGCTCAGGTCACGATCTCACAGTTTATGGGTTCAAGTCCATGTTGGGCTCTGTGCTGACAGCTCAGAGGCTGGAGCCTGCTTCAGATTCTGTGTCTCCCTCTTTCTGCCTCTCTCCTGTTCATGCTCATGCTCTGTCTCTGTCTCAAAAATAAACATTAAAAAAATTAAAAAAAGAGTTTCCTTTCTATTCTCTGCTTTGAGGGCATCTGGTGTGTATAAATTACACTGATTTTTTAAAGCTCTTTTCTCCACCTCCACTTATAGTACTCTTTAGCAAGTAATTAACCTCATTTGCATAATACTTTATTATTTTATTAAAAAAACAAATACAAGCTCTTTGCATAGGAATAATAAATAAAGATCAAGTAAAGTAGAGAGGGATAAAAAAGCTAAATGTGAATGAAAAACATACTTGTCAAGAGGAATGAACAAAAACTACAAAAAAACTTGATAAATACTAGGTCCAACCACATGAAATTGTTGATGTTTGACCATTACTGACTCACAGAAATACAATTTCATGTGGGCCAATCTGAATAGGTGTCCAAATTCTTACAGAAGTTACAGGCAATATAATCTTTCTAAAATAGAGCCCCAAAGGAAGTAGATGGTTCGCAGAAAAAAAAAATCAGACAACGGAAAGAAATGGCATGTAAGTTAGTAGAGCTTCTGAAGAAAAATGCAAGATAAAACAGTAACATTATAGAGATGAAAACCACATTAAAAGCAATAAAAATTGGATGAAACTAACTGAAAACAATGACATAGTGGCTTGAAGAAATCATAGTAAACACAACGGAAAAGTGAAGTGATATCATCATGATTATAGAGAAGGTAATAGATACTGTTGTATTTGAAAGGGTTCCTTGTAAATAGGCTCTGAGGTGGAGCACTGAGGCAGGTTTATTGGCATATTCTCTAAGACAGGGAGACTGGAAGGATTGGGCAGAGAAAAGCTGACCTGTGATGTGGGTGCAGCTGAGGTCTAAGCAGATTCCACACAGAGCTCTGGAGCTGGATGGCCTTTCAAAATTGTCCCGAATTGAAAGAAAAGGGCTAAGCCTTGGTTTCTCTCATTATTCCAGCCCATCATTGGCCATGAGTTGGTCTCTGGATGAGTCGGCTTCCTATGGCTGAGGGCTCGTCCCAGTGAGGGAGGGATGTAGCTCTGAGCTCTCAGCAGCCAGGGGGTAGGTGCTTTGGCCTAAACAAGGAAGCTGGTGGAGAGCCACAGAATTTACTAGATCCAACTCTTGCACAACTCAGATCCCACTTGCTTCTCATGGTAAATTTGCTTCCTCTGGGAACAGTTTCTTCAGGATTCTTGTTGGTCTTGCTTCCATCAGGTCATGTGACACAAAGAGCAAAGTTTGCGGGCACTGCAGTTTTGACCATGTTGGAGAATCCCTTCTTGTCCTGGGCACCACTCAGCTGTGTCACCTTCTGTGACACAGAAGCTGGGTGACCTTCTGTGTCACCCAGGAAATGTGTGGAATAGGCAGTCTCCCGAACTCAAAGTAGTTTTTCTTAGTTAGGGACATTATGGAATACAATAATCTGCCCTTTACTTCTGAGGGAGTCAAGCTGTTCCAAATCCCTGGGCCCTAAAAACTGTACTGAATCTCAGAAGGGTGTATCTCTCTGTGGAATGCATGCATCCTATGAAGGCCTCCAGGGTACTTGCTGCTTCCTGCTACTCCATCATTGTTGATAGAATGGATGTCTTTGGTGTTCTGCCACTCCTGTGATCTGATCTCTGTTACTGGTCTGCTTAGTAGGAGGGAGGGTGGTGGTAGACTCTGAGAGGGGTAAGTGTTATCTTGTATGGCCCTGGTATCATTTGTGGCTTCTGCATGATGGGCAAGCAAGGGGGATTCACTGGGATGTAACAGAGTGGGCTACTTGTGCAGGCCCAGCACGTTCTGGGGAATCTGGGAGTTCAAAACTATCAAATGTAAATATTCAGACACCCCACATCCCAGGTCTTGGGGTCCTATGCTTTCCCTGTTAGGGCCTTCTTTTGCTGAGTCCCTGAGCCTGGCTCTCCACTCTGTTTGCCCAGTGGCTACAATCAGTTAGGCTTTTCTTAAACACCACGAAGGAAACCTTTTGGCTTTCACATTTGTTCCTGAGTGGGTGGTGAAGCACACGGAACTATCATTGCTCTTTAGCACATCAATGGCGCTCAGCTACCCATTCCCTTGTCCTTATAGTCACCACTTACATCATACCCTCAAGCCTCTCTGTCTACCAGTGTTGTTTCCTCAGATAACTCATTAAACCATATCCCTGACATGTTGCTCTGTGTATCTTATCTTCGAAACCTGAGGAAAGGCTGTTAATTTTATTATGTTGGTTTTGGCCCATTATAACAAGCTGACAAGATCTTGAATCTTAATTTCTCATTCACTGTGTTATCCTCCCAGTTTTATATTATCTTTATTCAATTTATTGATATAAATATTAAACAGGACTGGGTCAATGTTGATAAAATCGTTGAACAGGACAAGGGTAGAGACGGGTTCTTGAGGCGTGCCATTAGGAACCGTGCCTCATTAGTCTCACTAACTCAACAAATATTTATTGAATACCTAATATCTGCTGGGTAACCTGTGTTACACTGGGGATATAATGATGAGCAAGAAATGCCTCCTGACCATAAGCTCCTTATGCCTCTCCATATAGGTTTACATCAATCAATTTATTTACTGCTATGTGCTAGGGCATTCAGCTAGGTTGTAAATCTACTGACATTGTACTATAATCTAGCCTTGACGTTCTTGGAAATTTTAATTTAATGGATCAGCAAAAATCTTAATACAGAATATAAGGGCTAATACAGGGTTCTTTCCACTGGTAATTTTGTAAAATAAAGATATTATTAAATTATTCTGATAACTGTCATTTCATAATATAAAGGACAGTTCCTGCCCTTGTGGAGTTTACAATCTAGTGAGAGCCAGACTTTAAACAAAGAAACAAAAAAATGAAATACAAAGTACAAGTCCTGAGATTCTTAAGCAGAAGCAAATCAGGAACAAGAGTGGAGAACAACAGAAGTAGCCAGAAAAGGCCTTTCCAAGAAGTGACATGTTAACTTATACATGGAGGGGTGGGAAGGAAGGAATCCTCTGGATGGGAATCTGGGAGGGTGCAGCATGTGGGAAACTCCTGCTGGGGAGCTTGGTGTGTGTGAAGAACTGGAAGGAGGCTAGTTGAGCTGAGGCTGTAGGAGGAGGAGGAGTCTCCAAGGCTGCAGGGGGGAGAGTGTGGGGAAACAGGCAAGATTAACTCTGAGTGACTATCGGGACACTCTGCATGCTGCTGGCAACCATCTAGTGGGTGGCTCCTCTCAGTGGGAAGGCTGTGCCGACCCCAGCTTCCCACAGGACCTCTGGGTGCCATGGGCACTGGGCTGCTGGCTTTCTCTGTGGTAGCATGTAGCTTCCCTGAGGACCCAACCTTCTTCAAGGCTACTTTCACAAGAACCTTTAAAAATGGGGGGTGGGGGAGCTCACAGGGGGTGGGGTCCCTTTCCTTGGCACGGCTCAGGATGTAGATCAACTGGAGTACTCCATGGCACAGAGGCAGAGTCTCTACCTGTGAGTTCTGGCTTGCACTGTGTGGTTAGCTTGAGCCCTTCTGTCAACCAAGAGGTTGGCTGAAGTCAGAGCATGTGGGGCTTGCTAAGCCACAATAAGGAGTTTGGATTTTATTCAAGATACAAAGGAAATCATTGAAAGTTTTGAGCAAGGAAGTAAAACAATCTGATTTACATTTTAAAAACCTCACTCTGCTTGCAGTGTGGGGAATGGATTATATGAGGACTTGAGTTGGAGCAGGGGAACCAGTTGGTGGCTGTTGAATTAACTTGGATGGAAGAAAGAGGCTTGAGCAAGAGAGTTCACATGGGGAATTGAGAGAAATAAACAGACTCCAAATACATTTAGGAAGTAAAATGATAAGACTTACTAATTGATTAGATGTCAGTATAATGTGCCAGAAGAACTCAAACATAATGCCCAGGTATCTTGCTTAAGCCACTGGGTAAATGGGGTTCCATTTACAATGATGAGGAGAAGGAAGAATACATAATTCTAGGGGAGAAAATAATGGAACCCCTTCATAAATATGAAGGTTGAGGTATTTGTGAGGCATTCAAATGATGTGTCAACTGGGCTATTGGATGTATTGATCTGGAGTCCAAAAGAGAGGTTCAGGCTAGAGATATAAATTTTGGCATATTTACTGTATACATGGGATTGAAGAGAATTTGGAGAGATAAAAGTAGGGAGCAGTATAGAATCCTAGAGAATGTCAATATAGGATGCCAGAGGAGAGGGAGCGAGGAAGAGGGTGTGAGGGAGGGAGAAAAGAAGGAAGAGAAAGGAGAGATGGGGGGAAGGAGAAGTGAGAGAAAGACAGAGAGGAAGAAGAGAGAAAAAGAGGGAGACAGGAGAGGAGAGGACAGAAGAGGAAAGAGAAGACAAAATGAAGGTTTTTACAGAACAGGAGATACCAGGGCATTTTTTGTAAGTCATCGGAAATGATGCAGATAGAGTGTTTGCTGGTGAAAGAGAGAGAATTAATTACAAGAGTGAAGTTGGTGGTCCATGTTAATGGGTCATGTCTTTTCCTCGGTTTTTTTTTGAGGAATATTAACTTTTTTTAAAATATGAAATTTATTGTCAAATTGGTTTCCATACAACACCCAGTGCTCATCCCAAAAGGTACCCTCCTCAATACCCATCACCCACCCTCCCCGCCCTCCCACCCCCCATCAACCCTCAGTTTGTTCTCAGTTTTTAAGAGTCTCTTATGTTTTGGCTCCCTCCCTCTCTAACATCTTTTTTTTTCTTCCCCTCCCCCATGGACTTCTGTTAAGTTTCTCAGGATCCACATAAGAGTGAAAACATATGGTATCTGTCTTTCTCTGTATGACTTATTTCATTTAGCATAACACTCTCCAGTTCCATCAGCATTGCTACAAAAGGCCATATTTCATTCTTTCTCACTGCCATCTAGTATTCCATTGTGTATATAAACCACAATTTCTTTATCCATTCATCAGTTGATAGACATTTAGGCTCTTTCCATAATTTGGCTATTGCTGAAAGTGCTGCTATCAACATTGGGGTCCAAGTGCCCCTATGCATCAGCACTTCTGCATCCCTTAGGTAAATTCCTAGCAGTGCTATTGCTGGGTCATAGGGTAGGTCTATTTTTAATTTTTTGAGGAACCTCCACAGTGTTTTCCAGAGCGGCTGCACCAGTTTGCATTCCCACCAACAGTGCAAGAGGGTTCCTGTAGAAGTTTTTAAGGAAAACAGACAATGTGTTTCTGTATTCTTTGAGCCTTTAAATATAAAATTAGAGGCCATATCCTCCCAATTCCATGTTCTTTCAGTGCTCTGTGATGAAACTTGTCTGAATCTAAAACCCAGAGATCATTGAGAGTGTCTGGGGATGTTTTTCTCATCTCACACTATCTTCTGGCCAGTGTCTTCTGACCGATAATTTCTCCATCTTTCTGATGAAGACAGAGGCAACACAGGGACTGAGTGGCAATGCCTGTCTTGTGTCTTTGTCTGACATTGCCCTGTTTGCTTCGAGCAGGTTGCTTCTTTGTCCTATTCATACAAATATATCTGGGAGAACATTGGTGTTGTCCTTTCCAATGTCACCTCAGCTCATTATTAGCTGTGACCTCTAGATGCTGTTCTTATCAGTATATACCACTCTGGCATTTCTCCCTGGCTATGTGCCCATCTGTAGTGATTATTCTGACTGATTCCTCAACATCCATTATATCCTTTATACCCAGTATATCCTAGGTGATTATTTGACTATAATTTTATGAAACCATTCTCATCAGTGATCAGTTTAGGGATGACTGTATTATCCAATTTCATCCAGCCTGAGGGTAAAGCCAGCACACAGGGATGGTAGGATGGAGGAAGTCCTAGAAAGTGTCCCTCTCAGACTATGCCTGGAGCCCACCCTCCTAATGAACTTTTATGTTTCTTTCCTTTAAGTTAATTTGAGTTGCTGTTTCCTCTGTTTTTCAAAGTCATCCTTTTTCTAACACCTTTCCTTGACACTCCCCACTACTGACATCCTTTTGAAATCTATATTCGTTAAAGAACTCCCTGTGCAGATGCATTGATTTCTGTAGATGTCTCCATGTCTTTTAAAACGGTATTAACTATAATTGCATCCCAAGAATTTCCGGTAGTATGGCCTCTCAACATCTTTCAGTGTTCTAGTGTGATAAAATTTCAGGCATACAGTATTTTAGATAATCTGTCCTGTTATTCCCATAGGCTATTGAAATGCATGTTAGCATCATTGTTTTTCTATCTAGACTTCTTTTCCTCAAACTGCCCATTGCACCAGATGCAATGTGAAATCTCTTGGCCTGTGACACATCTTGATTTTTGGTTTGGAAATATGGTCACTGTTCTTTTAGAGTCTGTCTATGGCACCAGTCTGAATGTTTTGAAACCTACATTTCAAAAACGACATGTCTGACTATATCTAATGCTTCTTTCATTCAAAATAATAACCTCCAACATGACACGGTCCCTTTCTCCCAAGTTTCCTGTCACTTCTACTTTACCAATTTGTTCTTCCTTGTTGGTCAGAATTAAGTCCAGAGTAGCAGCTCCATTCTTACATCCTTTTCTTTCTAAGAGACGAAACTGTCAGTGCCGAGCGTCAGGTAGCTCAATTGGGATGAACTCAGGGGACGTATTTGCGGTAATTCACATGCCTGGAAGAAAAGAGTTTGATGTGAGCTTCAGATCAGCAGAGAAATTGGATTTATTTTGGACACCATATCAGGAGGAAAAGGACCAAGCCACTGGGAGAAATTGAGGTGATTGAATAGACTGCACCAAGGCTAAAGGCTGTGTTCATTTTCTTCGAGAAATGAAACATTGGCTCTAGGAGACACTGTGTCTGCATTAGGAAGACACTGTATGGTGCTGGCAGATCCGAGGAAAGATGCAGGTCACTTGGGGTTTGGACTGGCAGATGTCGGCGTAAGATGGAGCCATGGAAGGAGTGCATGTTGCTAGCCACTTGCTTGATGTTTTCATGGTGAGCCAGGCAGATCTTGCTAGCAGAAGGGAGAGTGGTGTGTTGGCAGCCAGGGGCGGAGGGCAGGAGTGTTGGTGGCACAGCACCACTTCCTGTACAAGTGGTGAGAAGCAGGGGAATGAGGTGAATTCTAGGGTCAGTCAGTCCTGGGTTGGAGTATGCCCTGGGTGGGTAAATTACTGGATCCCTTGGCATTTCGGTACCCTGTTCTGTAAGATGTGGATAATAGCGCCTGCTCTCTAGGTTGGTGAGAATTGAATTTTAAGGTATGGAAAGCATTTAATAGAGAACGGGCACAGAATAAGTACTCAATAAATGAATGGGGTACAGGCCAAAGAGGAGCAGACTCCACTTGGGGTCAGAGGATTCCTGATGAGGTCTACAGGAAGTGGGAAAATGAAACCTGGGGTACACAAGGGAGAGAAAAAATAGGCAGGAATGAGAAGGGCTTCAAAGTGAGTGGAGGATGGTAATGTCATCCAGAAATAGGCCTAAGAGACAGCTGCACATCGAGACAGGCTGTGATGAGCACCATAGTGTGGAGCTAATACTTTCTGTGGTAGACCAGGGCTGCAAATAGAAAGACAATGGTGCCAGCCCTCAATGAGCTTACTTTCCAAGGAACAGCTTTCTGGTCAGCTATAGGCATCTTACCACAAAGAGAAAACATAGAGAAAGGGAAAAGGAAGAAATGAATATTTGAATTTATTATGTATATAATATGTATATATGTATACATAATATTATGCATATAATATGACTGGCTTAAGCCAGCAGTACCTATAATTAGAGGGAAAAGGTCACTGAGAGGTCCTGAGTCTGTGCCCAGCCAGCAATGCATGCAGACCTTGGGCCCCTGAGCACACAGGTGGTCTCTAAGCGGCTGTGCAGACCCAGGTGTAACTGTGAAGGGTCTTGTATGCATAGTGAAATTATAGAAATTTTGCCATGAGCTTTCAGGGGAAAACCATTTAAATAATGTTAGTAATTCCAGGAGCTATCCCATACAGGGAGCATATGTCCCAGAGTGAACCAGAGACGGGAGACATGAACTGCTGTTTTCTTGGTTGTTTGCAGGTTTCGTTTCTTGTGCATCCCAGAGTGTGAGCCACACCTTGGTTGCAGGTTATTCTAGTGAATATAGTCTCGTAAAGTTTTAGCTTCTATGGAAGCATCACTATGTATTGATATATAAGTTATAGTGTAAAATAGGTCAGAGTTTAGAGGTTAACACACACACACACACACACACACACACACACACACACACACACACACAATTTAAAGAAAAAGAAAACTAACTCATGAAACCTCCACCCAGGTTAAGGAGCAGATCAGTGCCTGCATCTGAATGCCTCCCATGTGCCTCCCTCTCCATTCCCTTCCTTTCCCCCAAGGCATACACTATCCTGACTTGTGTGATAGCATTCCCGTTTTTCTTTATAAGTCTTTCTAACTATTCACATATCGCTAAACATGATATTATTAGGTTTTGTGTTTTTGAAGTTTATATAATGAAATCATACTCTGTGTATTTTTTTATACTTTTTTCTTTTCTTCTAAATGGGTTTGTGAGTTTTAGTTCATTATATTGCCACCTACTATTTCATCACATGAGTACTTCACCATTTCCTTACTGACTTTACTGTTGACAGACGTTTGTGTGTTCTACAGTTTTTTACCACCATGAGAAATGTTGGTAAATGCTGGTGTGAGCATTCTTTCATGGCTCCTGATGTCTGAGTACAAGAGTTTATCTAGGGTTTGTACTTAGGAGTGGTGTTTCTGGGATGTAGGACATGTGCTGGTCAACTTTACTAGGTAACAGCGCACTGTCAAAGTGGTGGTACCAATTTATAGTGTCATCAGCTAGGTGTGAGGATTTCTGTTGGTCCACATCCTCTGCATCATCACCTTGTGTTGCATATATAAGTAATTTATATACAAATATAATTGTATATATATACATATACATACACAATGTGTAGATATATTATCCATTTGCAATTATATAACAACGTACAGAGCTGCATTCTTCAAACATCCTGTAGTGTAGAAAATTTAAGGAATTTGCAATAACAATATTGCCCATATTCAATTTCTGCTTTATTTATTTATTTATTTATTTATTTATTTATTTAATTATTTTACAGACAGAGTGTGCGTGATCTGTAGAGAGGGACAGAAGGAGGCGGGGGGAGAGAGAGAGAGAGAGAGGGAGAGAGAGAGAATCTCAAGCAGGCTTCACACAGCATGGAGCCTGACGTGGGGCTCAATCTCACGACGTGAGCCAAAATCAAGAGTCGGTGCCTTATCTGACTGAGCCACCCAGGTGTCCCATCCTTTGATTTTAGAATATACCTCTGACATAAAAACAACAGCAACAACAGCTCCCCTGTCTGCAAAATTAAAGTTTTGATAGGTCATGGGAGATTTCTGAGAGAAGAAACCCAAAAGTGCAGTTGAGGAATGCTTTTACCCCTTTTTGATCAATGCCTTCCAAAAGCACTGAATTAGTTCTGAAACTGGCTTTCTCAGCCAGGAAGTCTCAGCCTATCCTGGTAAGAAGTTCTGAACCCTGGGACCCAGTAGTTGCCCTTGTGGAGGCATAAAGAGACTCCTGAGGTTGTAAATGACTGGTATTGAGTAACTTAATAATGGACCCAAGAATACAAGAACCATACAAACTGATTGGGATTCCATGGGCCTCCTGGAGCATTTGCCACTTTGTATTCTATAATTGAATTACATGGTGAGGTAGAGTGTGTATAAGTGTAGAAATGTTTTTATTTGGTTGATGGTTGACCAGAGAATTGCAAGCATGAAGAGAAGGAATACCTTTTTACAGTTAATCAGAGTGGACTGAATAACAGTGGCCTCTGCATACCTACAATTTTTGGATTTCTAAAAAATTGTTTTGTTTGAATGGAAACTTTAATATAAATAAAGTATAGTTGGCAGTTGTGATATATAAAAGTTTAAGTATTGCTTTATTAAAGAATGTTTACATTTACTTATTATAAAGTCAGTAAATGAGAATAGTTTAAAAAATCTAGATTTACATGAATACGTGGTTGCAAATGGTAAGTTTCCTTTATTTAATTTATTAATATAGATATTATTTTTTAGCAATAGGATCAGGTTCACAACAAAACTGAATTAAGGTACAGGGAGTTCCCATATATCCCCTGGTCCCTTCCCTGAAACCTACCCCATTATCAATAACCCCACGAGAGGGGTGCATTTGTTACAATCCATGAACCTAAGCTGACACATTTTACTGCCCATAGCCCATAGTTTACAGTAGGATTCACTCCTGGAGTTGTACATTCTATGGGTTTTGACATGTTTCATTACATGTATCCACCATTATCCACATCATACAGAGTAGTTTCACTTCCCTTAAACTCTGTGCTCTGCCTATTCATTCCCCTCTCCCTACCCAACCCCTGATTTATTTATTTATTTTTAAAAGCTCTGAGACTTAGAAAGTGGAGAGTAGGAAGTTGTTATATCAAAGTGAAATATTAACATTGTATAAAACTATTTGCATATTCAAAACATAAAGAAAAACTAAACATTCCATTAAGAAATTTAAAAGGCAAGACGCAGGCTGTGAGAAATTTTTTATTAAACTCATATCTGGCAAAGAACTTACATCCAGAATATAAAAAGGAACTCTAGTAGATCAGGAGTAAAAAGACAAGCAAGACTCCAAGAAATGAATAAAAGACTCTAACCAAGACTTTACAAAAGAAGATATGCAAATGACAAATAAGCAGGGAAAAAAGATACTCCACAAGCAAAACCCAAACTACCAAATGCACCTTCTAGCCTCTTTATACCTAAGTTAAGGGATAAAAGAGACATTTGACAATATCAAATGCTGGAACTCTCATACTTTGCCAGTGGCAGTGTTCCGGCTGGTTTGGAAAATGTTTGGAAGTTTCTTATAAGATTAAACATTCATCTTACCTATGACCCAGAAAATCCATTCCTAGGCATTTAACCCAAAAGAAATGAAAACATATATCTATACAATGACTTGTAAATGAGTAATAGCTTTTTCCATAGTAGCCCCAAACTGGAGGCTTAAGTCCATCTACAAGTGAATGGATACACAAAATATGACATATTCACGTAATGGAATACTACTCAGAAATGAAAAAGGATGTATATGGATCTATGTAAGAACATAGGTGGGTCTCAAAAACATGTTGAATGAAAGAAGGCAGACACAAACAAGTATATATTGTGTGATTCCTTCTAAATGTAGTTCAAGAAAAGAAAAAAAACCCACCTAATTTACCATAATAGAAATCAGGACTGTGGAGGTATGGCTTGATTGGAGGGCATGAGCGAAATTTCTAGGGTGACAGAAATGTTCTCTACTTAATTTGGGGATTGTTTCCACAGGCCTGTGTACATTTGTCAAAATAATCAATTATACTGTTAAGATCTGTGCATTTCATTATATGCAAATTTCACCTCCATAAAAACGACCCAAAATACCAATTAAGAATCACACATAAATTATCTTAAGCACTTAAACTATCACCATATGATGCTGCGAGTCCCTCTTCACTGGTGATTGCATGAAGATTATGCTATGAAAGCAGAGGATGCCTCCAGCAGCAGACGCCGAGCCTTGCCCCATGTTGAACTGGTCATCATGAATGTACCCAGCTGCGACATGTTTTCTCCAACAACCTCACACAATGACACATGTGGACGTCTAAGTTAAAAAACAAAAAAATAACATGAGAAAAGACCCCAGAGCAAACCACATTCCTAATCAATGACACATTCACCAGAAGTTTAAATATTTGCCACAGATGGCAGAAATTATTCTGCGGTCTAAACAAAGATGATTTAAGCTGGCATTGCCAATTTACTTTGGTGGAGGTTTACTGTGTGCTATAATTTATTGTGTTGCACGTTTTTCATGCTCTTGCTATTTTGAATTATGCTTTCTAACATATTAATATATATGTATATATGTTTATAACAAGAATCAAATGTTTGCAAAGGCTCTGAAGTACCTTTGAGGTTGGAAACCGCTGGTCTACCTATACTAGCTCCAGGTTGGAGGCCAGGATGCTGCCTTCTGTTTATGCTAAATAGCTTCGTTAATGGCTGGACTGAAGTGTTAACAGTTTAGTAGTAATGGGTAAGCAGGCAGTTTGGGAGACTAAATGACTCCTGTTAAAAAATTGATAATGGCTCTTCCTGGGCAGGCACAAAGGACAGATAAATAAAGAGAGGCTGTAAGCTGTCCTGTGAATCTAAATCAGGCAATGTGGGTTAAGCCGCTATTTCAGCCCATTCTCGACTGGGTTGTGAACATTTTCTGGACCTCAGTTTCCTCATGTGCCCTGCCTAATGTAAAAGTCACTTGGAGTTCTTGTTAAAATACAGATTATGGTACAGTAGGTATTGGGTGGGGTCTGAGTTCTGTGTTTCTCACAAGCTCCAGGTGATGCCCATGCTGCTATGTTCCGGGGACCATAGTTGGTGTAGCCAGGGCCTAGGAGACTCTGTTGGTCCTGGGAGAAAATAATGGGGGATAGCACTCAAAATACTACTTTCCAAGTGGGGTTCTCAGTGATAGTTCACCTTAGATTAGGTGGGGAAAAGGTGGAATTGGAAAGGAAATACAGATCCTGCAGGGATGCACTGTCCAATATGGTGGCTGTTAGCTTCAGATGGCTATTTAAATTTAAATGAAATGAGATAAGAAATCAAATTACTAAGTCAAAACAGCCATATTTTAAGTGCTCAATAGCCGTATGTGGTGAAGGATGGCTAATGTGTCATATTCCACAGCACAGAATCAGAACATTTCCTTCACCACAGAAAGTTATATTGTACGGCACTGCTCTAGGGTACTCAGAACCAGACACGGGAGCAGGCAAGGACCGGATTGCTGGAAAGTCTTCCAGAATGAGGAATCTTTCACTCACAGACTTATGAACTAAGCTGGGTGAAGCTGGACACTGCATCTATTGGTAATTGATTAGTGTCATTCTAAACCTTTGGACCTGGAGCAGAATACTGTTCTGCTCAGCTCATTTGCAGGTTAGGTTTCTGACCTCATGCAGTGCCCTCAGTTTATTCCATGCACTCAGCTCATGCATTTTGCATTAGCAAGCTTGGTGGACCTCCAGACCATTCAGAGCTGAGAGGTACCCTATTTCAGTGTTTTCTAAACTGTATTCTGGGGAGCTCTGGATTCCTTCTGCTACTTCAAACAGATCAGCTTCACTTTTTTTCTGGTTTTGATATTGGTTTCCTAGAAAACATGCCTCTGGAAAAAAAATTGGTTCCCACTTTTAAACAAAGTCTCAAAACCACTGATTCTAGTTCAGCCATTACACTTTATAAATAATGAAACTGAGGTCCAGGGAGGTGGAGGTTCTGACCTTTCCAAGATCATATGGCCAATTAGCAAGAGAGCTGAGATGAGAAGTCATGTCTCCTGACCTGGACAGTGTTCCTTCCACTGGCTCACTGTTAATTATCTTTGCACACTACATGTCTGGCTGCCTCAGCTGGACTGCTGGCTCCTGGAGGGGAGAGGAGGCCTGAAGCCTTTCTGATACCCCTGCTGGTCTGTTACCTGGCTTGTGGCTGGGGAAGTAGTACCATTTAGTTGATTGCAGGTTGTGGCAGCTTCCTGGGAGCTGAGATACTGAGGGAATTCAGAGGCTGGACACCTGCATGCATCAATTCTTCCAAGTTTATAATTTAGAAGTAATACTCTCCACACGGCGAGAGTTTCCAGGTGACTGCTATTTGCCAACTCTAAGGACCAGGAGAGAGTCATCAGAAGGTATTTGTGGTTCTTTCTTTCCCTGGACCTGAGTCTCTGCCCCAGAATTGGCCTCCAAGTTAGGCCTGAGCTCCCTGGGCTGGAACATGGATAATTTCTTGCCTTCCTCTAGAGCTCAGTGCTTTTTCATTGTTGGCCTCATTAACTATACAATGATGATGGCTGGCTCCCCAGCCGGCTGTCTTCCTCCTTTTTTGTTTTTATAGTAGATCTTTCTTGAGCTTCTATCTGTCCCTCCGGTAACACTTCATCTCTATATTCACACATGTTAACCATATGCCAAGGAACAGAAGTTTCTGAGCTTCTCCTAAATGGCACTGATGGGGGATTGGATCCAGTTAGGCCACTGGATGCTGAATGAAGATTGTTAGAGAATGATGTGAGAAACAAAGCTCTGACGATGGAGTGTTCCTTTTAAATTGTATTCTGCCCCAGAGACCTGGGCTGAATGTTCCAGATAGATACAGCTTCTTGCTTCACAAAAGGGTCCCATTTGCCAGGCATGTATAATTTAGGTAAATTTTAAATTTATTCTAAATTTAGTGTTCTCTTTGCTTACTCCCAACATAAAGATGATTTATTGGCATATGCATAATGCATGGCATTCCATGAATCCACAACAGCATTAATATTGTGCATCCTAGAGGCCTTTCTCAGAAGATCTCTGTGCCTCTGGATGTTTCTATGTGCACCCTCCCTTCCCTTTTGAAGGCTGACCATGCTACTCATCCAAAGAGCCTAGCCATCCACAGGTGGGTTTAATAATGAAGAATGAAGATGTAGAGGACTAGGATGGTAGTGCCATAACTGCTTTTCTCCCCGGTTTGTTTGTTTGGGCTCCCTCTTTTGGAAGATATATGACAAATACCACTGGTTGATTCACTTAAGACCTATTTTGCTTCTTTCTTCCTTATCTGATAGACTCTGGAAAGCAAAACCCTACATTTCTAACCTCTCTTGTCATCTGATTGCCATGTGACATCATTCTGGACAACTGGGTATTTGCAGAAGTCCCAGGGAGAGCTTCCATTTCTGGATACACCAGGTCTTTAAGAAGAAAGATTTTTTCTTATATTTTAGCCTAGCTCTCTAATTCTTGCTTTGTGATGGGAAAACAGTGCCTGAAGGTGTGCCATTTTTTCAGAGAATGGGAACGAAAGCTCCACATTAAGGATGACAGAGTGAAAAGATAGGAGAATCCTAGTTCCCTGGTGAAAGTTTTGAGAAGCTGAACTTCCCCTGCACTGCTTTCTCTGAATATCTTATTACCTGAGGAAATGAACCCTACTTCTTTAAACTAATGTTTGTTGGATTTATATGAGCCTCAGTCAAATATATTTTGAAATGGTGAAGGATATATGGAAAAATTTTCAACACTCCACTTTTCCCATGAAAGAATTTCTTGGCTAAGACCCTGTAGTTACCAAGAAGGGTCTTAGATTAGAAGTCAGGATTTTAGTCCTGTATTTGCTATAAACTTGGACCCATAAGCTCTTAGATCCAACCATCCTGCAGAAAATGAACAAATCATTTTCTGTATCTGTGTCCTTATCTGTAAAATGAGAGTGTTGTGTCGTTTCTGACTTTGCTAAGATTACATGGAGTCTTCCCAGTCCTGCAGGAAGAAATAAATTGTGAAATCTTTTTTTCTCAGTAACCCTGAGTCCCTTTCCACCAATGGCATTCTATATCTACCATTTTCCATCTAATCCAGCAGAGTTACACTACAAAATGGGCAGGAAGATTATGTAGGTATCAGAATCCTGTGTGATAAACCACCTCCCAAAACTTGGTGGCTTACCTGAAACAATAACTATTTATTATTCCTTGTGATCCTGTGGATTGGCCAGCAGGTCTGATGGTCTTGCCTAGACTCACTCAGGTAGCTGCATTCAACCTTTAAGACAGTGGAGGGTTCCTTTTAACCTGTTGGTGCTGGTTTTTGGCTGGGGCATCTTGATTCTCTCTTCTTGGCTTCTCTATCAGGGTAGCCTGGACTTCTTTACATGATGACTTGGGGTTCTAAGAGGATAAAATAAGAAGCTTTAAGATGTTTTAAGGCCTACTCAGAAGTTCCCCAATGTCACTTCTACCACATTCCATTCAGAAAACTTCTAAAGCCTTAGTCCACCATAGTATAAGAGTTATGTCCTTGATCTTGTGTTTTGCATCAGGTCCAGATATAGATGAGTTCCCTTGTGTATTGCTGAATCCATCGGGTGACTAATGATTAAGAACTGAAAATTAAAAAGGCAAGTTATCTACTACTTACACACCCCATTTACAATGTACCAATAAACAATAGAGAGGCAGAGAAAGGACAGTCCCAGAAGGCAGACATACCCAGACAAAACGTGGAGGGCAGGATGTGTATGCTGGTTTCCAGAAACTCTGAAATCCAGTCACACATATGTTGCCTGTCCCCCCAGTTCGAGGAACCCATAATTTTCTTTAACTTGAGCCCAGTTTTGCTTCCTTGGAGTGGTCTCTTCATCCCTTAAAGTTCTTAGCTCTTGTCTCCGTCCTTTGCATTTTGGTTCTGTCCTTTGGATTATTGGCTCTGTGTTCTGAGATGTCCTTCCTTTTCTGGAAAGAATGGCCCATACTTTTAGTTGAGAAGCTTTTTAAATCTGTTTCCTGCATATAGAAAGTTAGAATGGGGGCAGAGGTCTCTTTTCATTCTGAACTGTCCTTTATTTTTGGAAGAATTGATACAGTTCCTCTAAAGGCTTCATGAGTTTTCTATGTATGAGATTATTGTCCAGTCCATTTGATAATGCCAGAGTTGACATTTCTTCTGAGGCAGGCCTGTCTCCATCTTGAGCTGTGAGTCATGGTACTGTGAATTCTTAGAAAGCCTTTAGTCATGCTGAAAGGGCCTATGATGCATGGTCTTAAATCTTCCTGAGTTCTTAACAAAGGGTTTAAAGGCCATGCTCTTGATTTGACCTTTTCTCCGCAGCCATTCCTTACTTCAAAAGTCTTCGGCTGGCTGGAGATACTACCTTAAGCTCTCTACATTTTATCTAAATTCTCCTTGAAAACTGAAAGTGGTTCCTTATTTAGCTCATTTCTCTCTTCATGTACTTCATGCAGTTAAAGTTAAATGGCACTTTCTACACTCTGCCTGGAAATCTCTTCAGCTAGATCTACAAGTTCATTAACGTGATGGTCAGTATTTTGTATCAACTTGAGTAGGCCAAGTGGTGCCCAGATTAAACATTATTTCTGGATACGTTTGTAAGGATGTTTCTGGATGAGATTAAAAATTAATTGGTGAATCCAGTAAAGCATATGGTCCTCCCCAGTATGGGCAGACCTCATCCAATCCATCGAGGGTCTGAATAGAACAAAAAGGTGGAGGGAGGAAGAATTCACCCCTTTTTGTTTTCTGTATGCCTGCATGAGCTGCTATATCAACCTTCTGCCCTTGGACTGGGATTGATACCATTGGCTTCCCTGGTTCACAAGCCTGCAGCCTTGGACTAGAATTATACCATGGGCTTTCCTGGGTCTCCATCTTGCAGACAGTGAGTTGTCAGAGTTCTCAGCCTCCATAGTTGCATCAGCCAATTCCTTCTAATAAATCTCTTCAAATATAGGGGTATCTTTCCTTTGTTTATGTTTCTCTGGGAATACTTACTAATACAGTTAGGAATCATTTCTACATTCCACGGCACCATAGTACACAGTTTTGCCAAGCATTCTACTTGTACATAACATGAATCACCCATTTTTCAGCCTCTAGAAATTGGTACCTGGAATGGATAGTTACCATAACTAATGTTAAAACATGTGACTGGCAAAGGCTGGAAGGATAGCAAGGAGATTGTTAGTAGAGGCTGGAAGAGAGGAAGGAAGTTAGCACTGGAGGCTGCCATCCCTAGGCATGTTGTATGTTGGTAGTGTAGAAGCAGGTAAGTGGTCCTTTAGTTCACATCTAAGAAATTGCATGCAAGGATTCTCATCCATATCTGGATCTGATTCAGATGATGATAGGGTTCTGAACTTCAAGCAGGTACTGTAATGGGATTAGGCCTTTTTGGGGGTCAGAGTTTTATGAGTACATTCAAGGGATATGAATCATTGTTGTCAAAGGGTAGATTGTTTCTAAAGATGGCCACAAAAATCCTTCCACTGTGGATGGTTTCTTACTGTCTTGCAATGTGACTTTGCCATTTGTTTCATAAAGAGGTGGAATCTCTTTCCCCTCTCCTTGAATCTAAGCTGGCCCTTTATCTTGCTTGGACCAATAGACTAAGGTGGAAGAGAACTTGCAGACTATGTCCTGCCTAAACCCCCTCTTGGGGGCATAAACTACCTTGAAAAGAAGTCTGACTATCCTTCTGAGAAAATAGTGTAGAGACAGAGGCCCTGCCTGCCAGAAGAGCTAACCATCAAGCAGGTGCATGAGGCCACCTCAAGTTGTCCAGCCCTCGTCGAGCTGCCCTAAGACTGTAGCCATGTGAATAACTCCAGCCAGCAGCTCAGGAAGCAGGATGCCCAGCTGAGTCCAGACAGCTTACAGCATCATGAGAAATATCAGATTGTTGTTGTTTCAATCCTTTGGGTTTTGGAGTAGTTTGTTATGCGGTGTTGGATCACTGACACAGGGGTGGAGGCCTTGTGTTCTGGATTTCAGAGTCTCTGCTCTCTCAGTGCTTGTGAAAGTAGCAGTTTTCTTTGCAAGACCCAAATTACCTGGAAGCCCAGAAATTATCTTCCTAAACCTTTCTGCTGGGACCCGGCAGGTGTTTAATAGCTCTCCCTGGAGTCCCCCAGCCCTCCCTTCCCAGCAGCCTGTTCCCCGTGGACTTGAGGGGTGTAGTGAGAGCAGTCACAACAGCTGGTGGGAACAGCTGCAAGATAGAAAGGCACTGGGGGTGTAATTACTTAGAAGTGAGCAGGGGTGTTGGGGGCCAGGGCTGCACCCACAAGCTGTACCTGGGAGGGACAGGTGGCCATGGGGAGGCCTCTCCCCACTTAGGGAATTCACCAGCATTTAGGTACTTCCCATTCCTTAAGTAAACCCCACGCTTTCCTGTCTCCAGGCTTGCCTGATGCGGTTCCTCTACCTGGAATGCTCCATCCCTCTTGTCTACCAGAGGGAATCCTACTTCATTTTAAAGACTCACTCACACATCTTCTCTGTGATGCTTTTTTTAACCTGGCTGGGTAGAGTCAATAGATCCTTGCTCTGCTCCCACTGTGCAATGCTATTAGCTCTTACTGTAGTCTGACTTATCTGTTGGGTGTTGACTAGTTAGGCTTACATTTAACTGAGCATGACAGAAAGCTCCAAAGTAAGTATATTAAGCAGATAGAGCTCCCCCACTCATATAGGAAGCCTGGAGGTAGTGGGACCCAGGGCTGGTAGCTATCCATCCCTCCCCATGCTCCCATCAAGGCCTAGACTTGTTGGTTTTTGTGCTCTCCTGTGCGATATGTTTCACCCAAAGTTTACCTCAAGGTCAAAGGTAGCTACTGAAGGTCCAGCATTCACTTCCATATTCCAGCCAGCTGGAAGGAGGAAGGGCATATCCTTTCCCTTTCAGCATATTCTTTAAAATTTGCACACATCTCTTCTGCTTATGTCTTTGGCTCAAGCTTGAGATGAAGCTGAGAAATATGGTCTTTAATCCCAGCTAAAACCTAAGTTGCACTTCTAAGAAAAAGGGAGATGATTAATATCAGGGGTCAATTAGTGGTGTTTAAGTACTATCTGTCTTTTTCATTAGGATGACCTTTTGAGACTAGAAAATATACCCCATTCATCCATGTTTTCTCCATATTGATCAACTCTGTGCCTGGTGTATGATGGATGTTCAATGAACAATGACATAGAAAATTGACTTGCTGATTAGAAGCCAATACCCCTGGGAGGGGTAGTATAATTCATTATTAATAACTCCGTAGAAATTTGTCTCTGATCTCCAAGTCCTGGCTTCCTACTTTCTTTTCTGTACTTCTGTATTTCTCTATGACTTTTACTTGTCTATTTTCTCTTGCCTCTGGGTTTCTAGATCCTGAAACTATTACCAAATCTTCTTACATATTCTCCCGTGGGCTGCCCAGAAGAGCTATAGACTGGAAGGTGCGTGTTGCTTTCATCAGGTGAGGAGGTGTTGAGGGTATGTGTGTATCTGAAGTGGAGGTCAGGAAACCTGGGTTATAGTTTCAGTTTGTCCACCAGGTAAATCTGTTACTCTGGTAAACCATGCTTACCATCTTTGTCTTTTTCTTCTGTAAAATGATAAAGATATATATTATCTTCATCCTAGAGCTTCAGAATATACACAGCCAAATAAAGACCATGCATATTTTACCTGTATGTGTATGCATATATGTGTGTGTAAATTTATTATATATGTATATATTTTTTATTTTATATATGTATTTAAACACATACACATATATATAAAAATAGAGTTGCAAGATGTTATTATATGTAAATGTGTAATAAGCAAATAACAACTAAAAAGATTCTTTGTATCCTCCTCCCCTGCAATTGGTTTTCAAAATACATACTCCAAAATAGAGGTAGGAGGGGGCCTGATCTCTACCTTCTTCCTCTGCCCTCAGTGTTTCCTCCTGAGTGCTGTGGCTCAGAACCCAGAAGCCCTTCTCAGTCCTGAAGCATGACTCACAGTCATTTCCATAGATGGGCCTGGAATGACAGGGTGATGGATGTCGCTGTCACTGTACTGAGATGGGGAAATGTTTTCTCTGGTTGGCCGTGGAAGCCTCCCTGCCATAGATTTTCTAGGGGTTCAGAAGTTTGACAAATGTGGACCAAAGGTGGCCTGCAGGGCCCTAGGGCTGGGACTGGCTTAGTTATCCACCTTTGGGGTATTTTCAAGGACTGTTTGGCCCTTAAGGAATTTACTATGTCATAAAAGTTTGGAGAAGGGAAGAGGAAAATAAATGAGGAAGGAGGTCTGAAGCCCATGCAGGCAAGTTGATGGGCTGAGCAGGCTTTCTGTGACCTCTTTGCCCACTGCCTTCCTTTGCCTGGGGGATATGGTAGAGTGGACGAGAAAGGGATCCTTCTAGAAAGCCAGTGAATATCAAGAATGGTCTTGTGAGACCCCAGCCCAGGATTTCCTGCAGGCACAGCAGCTATGACTCTGCCACATTCTCCATCTATGTTTGTAGAGAAGCCAGTGGGAATGAGGGGAAGCAAGGATCCTGTGGTGAGATGAGGGCGGGGTAAAGTTAGTGCCTGGCTGAGGGGGCCACAGCATCCTGGACATTGCTAGAGGTGAACTGTAGGCTTGTCTGAGAGAGTCTCAGCAGTCAAAACAAAGAGGAAAACAACACAAATGAGAAGACCCACCATGTTCATATTCAAGGTCAGAATCCTACTCTCATCCTCCATGATTAGGAGAGCAGTTTTTCTGCCACAAAATGGGTCCTTTTGAGGGGTTAAGTTTGACATCTTTGAACTCACTGCTATTATGCATAGGGCACAGTATGCCCTCCTGTTTCATCCCTCTAAGGGCAGGATAACAAAGCATTATTCCAATAAAAAAATAATGCAGAGAACAAAGCCACATAAGTTTTAAAAAATGTTAACGTTCATCTAGTTTTAAGAGAGAGAGAGTGTCAGTGGGGAAGGGGCAGACAGAGAGGGTGACACAGAATCTGAAGCAGGCTCCAGGCTTTGAGCAGTCAGCACAGACCCTGATGCAGGGCTTGAACCCAGGAACCATGAGATCATGACCTGAACTGAAGTCAGACACAACCAACTGAGCCACCCAGGCACCCCACAAAGCCACATAATTTAAACCAGGAGCAATCATAGCCCTTCATGGCTCTCCCCTTTCCCCAAACTTCTTTGCTTGGGTCTTTCCCCATTGTTAGTTCCTACAAATTCATATTGGGCCTTTAAGGCTAAAAAGAACCAAGAAATATTCCTGATCTAGAAAGTGAGACCAAAATGAGGGAATCGGTCTTCTTAGGAGCTCTGCAAGAGGGAAAATATAAGCCTCCAAAGAAATCCATTTCTGTGATGTGAAGGGGTTGCACTGCTGAGGGAGGGAGCTCTGTGAGTTGAAGTCCTTTGTTTTCCTGCCCTCCACTGCACTATGCTGCATTTGGCTGCCTCCTCTGTCTTCATGTGGGATAAGAACTGGGTAGAGGCCCTGGATATAGACTGGGGAGAAGTTGCTCCCTAAAATACTCATGGGGAAGTATTTCTAGCCCCTGGGGCAGGAAACTCTGGGCTGCAAAGAACAGATACTGATTCTAAACCCTAGTCCCTCTGAGGGGTGGCAGGAATGTAGCCTGAACATGCTGCTGGAGCAGATGTGGGCCCTGGAACATCCTTGAAATGTAAAATTGTGAGTGTAAGGGGAGCTTGGGGACCAGTGGGCTCCATTGAGAGGAGTTAATTACATGGCCAGTTCCACTAGATGAAACAAGGAGACCAGGCTGCATAAACTGCTCCCAGGCAACACTGACTGCTAATGCCCCTCCCTCCCTGGCTATGCTCAGTTCTGGCAGGGGCAGCCACAGGATGGTGAGGTCATAGCCAGGGCTCTGGAGAAGCAAAGGTCTAGCAGACAGCTCCTTGAGGTTCAAGCAAATGCTAGGGCAGAACCAGGAGTTTTAAAAAGGCAGACTTAGTAGGATGCAATAACTGTACTAGAGGGGGACAGAAAGAAAAAAAAAGGGGAGGGAAAAGAGGATGAAAAGGAAAGAGAAAGAGGAGCAGAAAGATCAGGGGACACAAGCAAGTGCAGCTAACAGAGAAAGACAAAGATACCTGGGAAGAAGGAAGAAATCAGGAGTAAACTTGGCAAGAATCCACCTGTTTTGGAAAGGGAACCTAAATGTGTGATAGAGAAAAATTCTGTAATGTTCATGGCTCTGCCATTTACCCTCTAAAGAAAAAGCAGTGGTGGGAAGCCCAGAGACCCTCTTTTTCCTAAACTGGTTTGGACATGGTGGATGCAGCCTCGGGCTGGCAGGCAGGTCTCAGGCCAGGGGCTGTGGCAGCTGCATGCCTCCTGAGTCTCTCCTGCAGAGGAGCAGCTCCTGCAAAGGAGAAATCCTGGGTGGGGACTCAGGACAGAAATATACTCAGAGACTAGGCAAATCATTTACCTCCCTGTGCCTCAGCTTCCCCACCAGTAAAATAGGAACTACTCCCTTACTCATATCCTTACATTTCTGCAAAGACCAAATGAGACCCTTGTCTTCATCCATCCCATCCATCCATCCATCCACTTATCTATTGCATGAAACCTTATTGAAAACTCATTTGTACCAGGCACTGGGCTGAATGGTAGGGCTACAGGGTGACTAAGACAGAGTCCTTGTTCCCTAGAAACTCATTCTCATGGTAAGCCACATATATGGACAGATCCTAAAGCTCAGTGGGATAATTGCCTAAGGCATTGCCCTTATCTATGCTGGGATAAAGGCCAGCGTCCTCTGCATGGCTTATAAGTGTTTGATGACCTGGTCTAGCATCAGCATCTGCCCCAATAGCCTCATTCACTTGGCCCCACGTTCCTGCTACACAGATAGGTGGGCTCATATCTTTCACTGTGGTTTGTGTTGTTTTCTAAACCTGAAATGTCAATTTTCTTCCTACTCGTTGTACTTATTCTGACTTCCAGACTTGGTTCATTAATCTTCTCCTCCAGAGAGACTCCTCCCCACTCACCTCACCAGGGTAGGCTAGATGCCTGTTATCTTATTCAGAAATTATCTTTTGTCATGACTTTTTCTTCCATTACTATAGATGCAGAGGGAACAGGGGTATTGACCCATCTTAACTCATGTTTACATATAGTACTCTACTATACTATAGTACTATAGTACTCTACATATTCTAACATATAGTAGAGGAAGTCTTTAATGAAAGCTTATTGAACTGAACTTAGCCACTCTGACACCACAGGGGAAAGACAGAGTGAGGAGTCAGAGAAGCCACCCATGAACTGGGTCTTGATGTATGTGTAGGAGTTCAAGGGGGAAATAATGGAGAGAAGAATGTCCCATATAGGAAAACATATGCAAAGGCCAGGGGTATGAGACCAGGTGCCTTGGTCAGGGGATGTGAGTTGTAGGAGCTGAAAGAGGGGTAGCTGCTGAATTACCACAGCTGAATTACCTGTGGTAATTCATTTTGTGTGTCAACTTGACTGGGCCACAGGGTGCCCAGCTGTTATTCGGTCATTCTGGGGGTGTCTGGGTGTTTCTGGATGAGATTAATGCTTGAATCGGTAGCCTGGGGAAAGTAGATGGCCCTCTCTAATTTGGCTGAGCCCCATACAATTAGTTGAAAGCCTGAATAGAACACAGGGGCTGGCCTCCAGTGAGCATGGAGAACTCCTCCTACTTGAATGCTCTGAGCTGGGACACCAGTCTTTTTCTGCCCTTGGACTTGAACTAAAACACTGGCTCTCCTTGAATCTCTAGGCTGCTGGCTTTTAGATTGGAACTTACACCTTCAGCTCTCCTGGTTCTTAGGACTTTGACCTTGGATTAGAACTACACTTTTGGCTCTCCTGGGTCTCCAACTCAATGGCTGCAAATATTGGGACTTCTCAGCCTCCAGAATCACATGAGCCAATTCCTTGTGATGAATCTCTTGCTCCCCACACACTCATGCACATATGCACAAATGGCACACACATCTTGCTGGCCCAGTTTCTCTGGAGAACCCTAACTAGTACAAAGGGGATGTCCCATAAGGCTTGTAGGCACATTAGGTGATACAGAAGCACAGAGGGTATTAAGTTTGGGAGGACATGATGAGGCCTATACTTCTGCATCACAGGAACCAGTGCAGGAGGTCTGGGGAGGGACCTTCATCAGCTGCTCTGACCCCCAGGCCTTCTTCTCTGTCCCAGGGACTACTGCTTTGGGCCTGCCTTACCCCTGAGCCTGAAATGCTGCCTCCTGCCACCTGGGGTGGTCCAGGCCATCCCTGTCTTCTGTGGGGTGCCCTGGCCTTACTTAGTTGTAGGTAGTCCCTGGAGAGCCCTTAAAGGGATGGGCCTGTAACCATGGTATGGAGTCACTCTGGCAGAAATTAGAAGCCCTAACCTTCATGCCTTGGTCTTCACAATGTTTTCATGCTTCCTCTGTTTTTCTTGGCTGTTTTTCTATACTAGCTGGTAAAACCTTTTCAAATATTCCAATTGTCTCAGTTGTTCAAGGAGGAACCGAAGTCATAATTGGTACCGATGTTTGAACTAGTGCTTTAAAGACAGGTAACAGCTCCTTGAGGCCAGTGATGGGGCAGCAGCAGGCCAGGGGATGCAAGATCCCCAAGGAGGGGGATACCATGGAGGACGATACCAGAGCCATTTGCTCCAACTTGTTTTACCCACCTGGAGGCTGTCCTAGCTGAGACAAAACCTTGGGAAGTGCTGTTTTATCCGAGTAAAGAGTGTCTTTTATAGCCTGTCACTTGGCAAAGCCATATTCCTGGCAGGAAAAAACACTCCTTTTCCTTAGACTTGGTGGAGTTGCCCCTAGGTTTGAATTTTGGAACTCCTGCTGCATGGTTGTACCCTGAGGTCATCTCCTGTGGGTCACCGAACCTCATTTTCTTCATTTGTGAAAAAGAATTGTGCTGACTTCACAGGCTGGTGGTGAGGATTGTTTAATGAGGAATATGTGTGAAGGCACTTGCCACACGGGGAATGCTGTATAATATCATCTTCCTTCCTCCCTATCCTTCCAAATCTGGAGAAAAGCTCTCTAGATAAAGCGATCCGCCCTTTCCTCTGGATTCCCTTAAGAATTCTTTTATTTCTCTTTTATTTCTCTATTTCATTTATTCTGAAAATGTTTGCTTCCTTCTCCATAATGGAATCTGAGCTAATGGCTGCAGTATTGCAGGCCTGGGGTCCCTGCTAAGCCTGCAGCCAATGAAGGCCAGTGGGAATAGACTGAGCAGTCAAACTCATTTTTAGGATGTAGTTTAGTACTTGAACATCTAGGACCAGACTCCTGCTGAGGCATAACTACGAATCTGGAAATTCCTCTTCTACTTCTGTTCACAAATGTAAGAGCCCCCTAGAGAGGCCAGGGAATGGTGCAGGGGGAGAGGAGAGATATTCAGTTTCAGACCTTGTGGGTGGGAAGTTTTGCCTTCTCTCTGTCTCCTGTGACACATGATTGTTGAATATTGACTATTCAATCCAACTCGAATTTGTGCTATCCATCCATCCATCCATCCATCCATCCATCCATCCCTATGCTTATTCAGAGATGAACACCATGATTCCAGTTCTGGTACTCAGACTGTGGAGGAAGAAGCTGCTCAGTGTGGTAAATTGTGTGATAGAGGCATTTGCTGGACAGGAATTATCAGAGCACAGAGTAGGATTCTCAGACAAGGTGCCCTCTGACCTGGGTCTTTAAGGACAAGCAGGAATTTCTCAACACAATAAAGGATTGCATTGGGGTGAGGAGAGAGTCCCTGAAACAGAGAGATGATCTTGTGCAAAGCTTGGAGGCATGAGAAATTCTGGCATGTTCAAAGGACTGGAACTAGTTCAGACTGGCTGGAAGGTAGAGCCAGAGAAGGGACTGCATGTATGAGAGCAGTGTGGGTATAAGGATGTGTGCATATTTGGGTGGGGACATGTAGGCCTGGGGTGCTGGTTTGGGAGCATAGTGCCTGAGAGGGTAGGATTTGAGGCTGGAGAAATAGAGTCCAGATGATGACAGGGTAGTTCAACTTTGTTCTGTGAGTAATGGGGAGCTGCTGGAAGATTTTAAGCAGGAAAGTGATGACGTCACATTTCTTTATTGATTATTATTTTGTATCCAGTAATGTGGATATTCAAAGAGGTATAATAAGGATGTTTCATGATTTTATGGAGCTTAAGGTTTGATTGAAACATGTACACTCAATGCCCTTCTCCCATTTCCTCTCTGGGTCTGTCTACTCATTTGCAATATGAGCATCTTGGCTAGGTTTCCTCAAGCCATGAACCCCAGCCCATGGACCTGAGGCAATAATGCCTGCTGGACTTGTCCTGTGCTTTCCCAGAGCATAGACCTGGGTCCCCATCCCTTGTCACTGGTTAGAGGTCTGCTGTGAAGACAGACACCTCCCCAAACCCTAACTGAAGGGCCCCTGGCTTCTATTGCACCCACATATCAGTTAACCAGAAATGATTGCCTAAACTACCCAAACCCAGGTGTGCAGAGACACCTAAGAAGTCACATTCAGTCCTCACTGTTTTTTGTATGCCCCAGGATAAATCATGGCCTCCTTCTCCCTTGGGGAGCTTTCTAGAGCCCAGCATACTTCCTGTTTGAACCATCCCTTCTCTCCAGCACATAATCTGTCACACACCAGGCTAGGTGGTTTCCAGCATACCACTGAACCTCTGGGTAAAGCCAAACGAGAGAAAACAAAGGTATGAGGATTGTTGCAAACCATTAGGTGAACAAGAGCCACAGGGTGGAGGAATTTAGAGATGGGGGAGAGTGGTGGCTAGGTACAGAGATGACTCCCTTCCCTTAGACTTCCATCTAAGACCTTCCCCAGTCCTTGCCTCTGCATTTGCATTCTTTCTGCCTGGCTTCCAGAAGGAGCTTGGCCCACCTGCATACCTCTGCCAGTGCTTTGTTCCTCCCACACCTCTGCCTGTGCTGGGCCCTGGTTCACTCCTGCCCTTGCTTCCAGGTTCCCCTCTGACAGTCCCTCCTGGGGGGAGGCGAGGGACCTGGGCCAGGGGTTTCCTCCCAGCAGCCCCAGCTGCCACACCACTCACCTGTTCCATGTCTGAATCTCTCACTTTGGTTGGGTCGGCTCCTTCAGAGTGTAAACACTTCTTATTCATGTTGCCCCTCTGGTGCATGACAGAGTCAGTGCTTTGTGACTGGTGGGATCAAGTGAATGGAAAGAGGTTCATTTTCTGAGGGTTGAGAGTATATCAGGTATCTTGAGTCACTTCCTTTGTGAAAGGGCAGAGAGAACCCAGTGCACCTGAAGCAAGATTATACAGTGAATAAAGTTTGTCTTCAGCGATGGCCCCAAAGCCCCTATTTTGGTGGTCTTTACCTTTTCTTGATCTATCCTGGCTTCTATGTATGGCTTTAAGGTGTGTCAAGATAACTTGTCAAGTTATCTTTCCAGACACTGTAATTTATAAACACTCACATGGGAAAAGTTCTTGCTTAACACAAGGGGGTGAATTATGAGTCATAGATCTCCAGGATTATGAGATCATCTCATAGCATGTCCCCCTGCCCACAGCAGGCTGGTCAGGGCAGACAGTGGGTGCCAGGTGTGCAGGGACACCTGTGAGCTCTCTGGCGGCAGGCACTGATATATCTCAGCACCTGCCTCGGGGCTATGCACAGGCTAGATAGGTACAAGGCAAGCCATAAAGTTTCTTGAGTGAATTAATGGAGATTCCATTATTTAATGAATGAATGCAGAATCCTCTACACCCTCCTCTATTTTAACTGTAGCCAAAATTGAGTTATTTTTTTTCTCTCAAAAATGTAAACCCCTGAGATTCTTAGCATTCTTGAATGATATTTTCCTTCTTCTGGTATTGGAAAAAAAGTGATCCATCCAGATATTTAGAGAGGCACTCATAGTTCTTGTTGGAAACTCCATATGGGATAAATGATGCTAATTTATGCATATTTACAGGCAACTAACTTCATACCCTAGTGAGCTACATAGCCTTGTAAGTTCAAAGTTAACCTTCCAACAATAGGAGCAGAATTTTAATTGAAAAAGGTAAAGCAGGCATCTGGCAGATGTAGTTTGTTTAGGGGGGCATTCTATTAAGGAGTCACTGAAATGGCTCTGTAGCTGTTGTAACAGATTCTTATTGAAATGAGATTTCACTTTTTTTTAATAAAGAGAAAATCGCCTGTGTTTGCAATGTTTTTCAACAAACTGAGATTTCTTTTTTTTAAAATCATAATTGATTTATTTTATAATGCAATATTGTCTAACATTCACAGACTCATTTGAATAAATTATTCATCAGCTTGTGTGTGTGTGTGAGACCTACCAGACACGTCTGCTGGAGCTCCGTGGGCTCCCTTCTTGCCACCGAGGTACAGGAAACCTTAGCACAGCCACAACGAACATTAATCAAAAGCCAGAGCAGGTTGTTCTTAACTAAAGCCAGAGGACTAGGTTATTAATAAAGACACTTGATGGATCCCATTTCTAATGGGGGATGGGAAGGGTGGAGTCAGGAGGTGGTGCCCACTAATGTACCTGTCCTGTGTTATTATCCTAAGGTGAACTTCCTTGCAATCAGTTACACTGTGAAAGTAGGCACATCAAGTACATACAGAAAGGATAGCATATTTATTGATTTCTTTACATTGATGAAATAATTTCTCTGGGTGTCTTTTTGTCCATTTGGGTAAAATACCATAGCCTGGGTAGCTTAAACGATGGCAATATATTGCTCACATTCTGAAGGTGGGAAGTCCAAGGTCAAGGCACTAGCTGATTTCAAAGGTCTAATCCCATTATGAGCACTCCACCCTCTGACCTACTCACCACCCAAAGGCCCTACCTCCTGATACCAGCACATTGTGAGTCAGAGCTTCAACATATGGGTTTTGGGATGACACAGACATTCAGACCACAGCACCCGGTCTCACTTTTATGATTCAGAATGTAGAGTGAAAGCTGATCACAGATTTGGGAGGCTGGTGAAAAGCACAAGGGTCTGAGAGTAAAAGGTGCTATGAATACTGCCCCCACAAAGCTGAGGTCAGGAAGGGCTCTCTGGGGTCATGTTGTCTGCCCCCTGCTTCCCGTGCTTTTCCCAACGTCACCAGGTGTGTGTGAGCCCAGGCAACTCCTCGCCTGGGAGTGAGCTGCATGGCCCTCCTTGGCCCGAGCATTTATAGGCCCAGTGTTCTCTGGCTGCTGGCCTGGGGCCTGGAGGTCTGAGAGGGCAGCCTGGGAAAGGGCTTGGTGTGACTCTGGGTCTTGCCCTCACACCGGTGGGCCTTTCAAAGAGGCTGTGACTTCTGCTGTATTCCAGGTGGGCAGGAATGTGCCTTTTCTCCTTCCCACTGAAGAGAAGGTTGAAAGGCCTTGAAGGGCTCTCTGGCAGAGTCCCTGCTCCAGAACATCTGCCAATCACTAGAACAATCCCCAGATCAGTATATCCCCCACAGGGCTCTTTTATTATTTTTAAAAATATTAAGAGAACTAATTAAATATAGAGGTGTGCTCCGGCCCTAATCTGTGGCTTCTCATCTTTCCTCTCCTCCCTCCTTCTCCTGCTGGGCCCCAGTGTGTATTGTCAAAGTGGCAAGTGAGGAGGGAAGGAGAAAGCCAGGGAGATAACACAGAATTGGTATGCCAGGCAAAGGCTGCGGACACAAGGGACTTCTTTTAATCCAGTCCATTAATCAATTTCTCCATAGAAATTGAACTAACTGTCTTTCATCAACATCACATCCCAGGACTTGAAAACACCATGTGCACACAGGAATGTAAATGTGGCAGGGCATGTGTCTCCCTTCCTGCGTAGGTGAACATGTGGGGCTCCTGTTCTTTGGTCCAGTGCACGGAGAGCGAAAAGCCTGGCAATCAAAGGGGCTGGCAGTAGTCATTGGCCTTGAACCTGGGCCACCGAAGCTATCTGCCCTTTTTTGTTTCTTGCTCACAGCCACTAGAAAGACTTTGTACTCCCGTCCCTCTTTAACCTAAACACATTCACTGTAGAGTATCAGTCTCACTGTAAGATTTTTTTAAATTTGGGCTTGAGTTGCCCCAAAACAACTGGCCCTTGTGCTGCTGCACCCCCCACTGTGCCCTTCATTCCTGCTAACATAAAGCTCTTTTTCTGGGTCAGCGGGCTCTGGCTTGTACTGGGAATCTATCAATGAAGGTTTGAAAGGATCTCTGTCAGTCTTTGAGATAAAATTCAGACACTGCTGTATGCGTATGAGGATGCAGCTCCAGAGAGAGGTCAACCACAGGAAATTCCTTAGAGATTTCAGTATTTAATTAATTTAATCAGTAACTAATAGATATTTATTGGCTGTCTGCCAGGTTCAGGATTTCTGCTGGGTCTCAAGGGCACAGAGATCAAAACAAAACAATACAACACAACCCAACAATGACAGCAACAACAACACCCCCCTCCCCCTCCAAACAATTAGGTCTTTGCCCAGATAATCCAGTGAGGGGAGACTGGTAGAATAAGAATTCACAGTTCAGTGTAATAGATATTAAAGTGGAATTTTGCAGTTTCTGGGATGAGGATGTGGAGAAGATGGAGTGATTACTTGGCCTGATGGGGCCAGGAAAGACCACATAAAAGAGGTAGACTCTGGAAAGACAAACCATTTGCTAAGGGAGAGGGCTTGGAAGCAGATTCCAAAAGAAAAAATTTCATTCTCTCTCACATTCCATTTTCCATACAATCAGAAAAGTGATCATGCCATTCCTATTCTTACCCAACCCCCGTGGCATTTCATTGCCCTCAGAAGAGCATAAAACCTGCTTTACCAGGGAGACCTCTGCAGCCACATCCAGGATGGCACATCCTGATGCTCACATCAGTGAAAGTTGATGTGACTTCTTTGGCGCGGTCCAGCCTCAAAGGCTGCTATTCCCTCTGACTGGAATACCTCCCCCTCTGCCCTCCATGCCTGTTCTGCCATTGACTGGCTGAGTTCAACTCAGCCTTCAGGTGTCTAGAGGGCAGCTTGCTTGTCCCCTCCCCCCACCTCCCTAAAATGGGTTAGGCCCTTCAGTTACATCTTAGAGCCCACCTCAGCCTGCGCTTCTCTTTCTAGCAATGATCTTGGTTGTAATTACTGTTTGAAACTCCTATCCCTCTGCAGACTTTAAGTGCCAAGAAAAGAGGCATCATATTTGTTCTGATTGCTTTGTTAATGTCCAGGCCTAGCCCAAAGTAAATGCTCAATAAATCCTTGCTGAATGAATGAGTGAACAATTTATGTTTGAAAAGGCTTATTTTAGGGAAATGGTGAAGGAAGTAGCTTCCTTAGGGCAGGGTGAGCAGCCTGACGAGGTGGGACAGGGCAAGATTGCTTGTTAAGCTAAGGAGTTTGGGGCGTCCGGGTGGCCCAGTCCATTGAGCAACAGACTCTTGATTTTGGCTCAGGGACATGATTCCAGGATTGTGGGATCGATCCTCGTGTCAGACTGCACTGAGCATGGAGTATGCTTAAGATTCTCATTCTCTCTTTCTCTCTTTCTCTTTCTGCCCATCTCCCCCACTCATGCATTCTCTCTCTCTAAAAAAAATAGCTAAGGAGTTTGGACTCTGTTCCATAGGCAAAAGGAACCATGAAAGGCTTATGAGCAAAAGAGTGACTTGATCTGATTTGTGTTTTCCAAATATAAGTCTAGTGCAATTGATTCCCAAGTTAACTCTCCAGAGTTGGCTCTTTTTTGATTTTCCAGATTCTCACTCTTCTCATTAAGCAAAGTGAAGGCAAACAAGTTTTGGGTTTCAGTGGTGGGCAGGTTTATAATTTGATAGGGGCACATCATCTGCTTGTCATCTCCCTCTACCCCCATCCACTCAACCTGAGAGCCTCCCCAGGACCCATTTGGTTGTAAGGCACACTTAGAATCATGCCCCTGCCATTCCAGCCTCATGGACTGAGTGCTCTCCTGCCTCCATGTGTTTACTTGTGCTGTTTCCTCTGTCCCAAGAGCCCTTCCTCCCATCTCTTCCTTTTCCAGTGTTGCCCATCCTTCCTGGCCTGCTTTAAGGCCTGCTCCCCATGTGGAGCCTCACTGACCACTGCAGGCTGTCTGCTCTGTGAGATTCACAAAGTACTCATACTCTCTGCCCTACTAGCACTTGTGGAACCACAGAGCCAGGCTGACCTCCTTTTTTAACAGGAGGGGAAACTGAGGGGGAATGAATTGTTAGGGTCATACATCTGGGGAGCAGCAAGACCAGGGCCTCCTTCCAGGTGGCCTGACCCAACCACATTTATGGCTTTCCCCCTACATGGCACTCCCTAACCAAGCTCTTGAGCACAGGTATCTTATCTTTAACTTTTCAGCACATGACCAGTTTTCCCAATAAAATCAGGAGCTCCTTAAAGACCTAGACTACAGTGCATCTCATTTGTCTGAGTATAAATGTCTGGCACATAGTAGTTATTCTGTGAAGGGTCATTGATGTGAAACATTTCAGATAAGAAATATTTCTTTGCTCTCCATTAGCTTCTGCTCTGTTCATTAGGGCAGTGGTGGCCTGGGAACCAGACCGTTGATTTAGAAGCATGAGGTGAGAGCCACAGCAGAGGGCCTTCTTGTTGACGGTGTGCTTTTAAGTCTCCCAGGAGGCAAGTCTAAAGCATCATTGGGAATGTCTTAAAATCCTTGGAAGGAAGGGGTGGTTTTCCTCTCCTTGTCAAACCCCTCCTCCTTCCTGACCCATTCTCTGTCTTTCCCTGCCTGCTCTGTGTCTTGGAGGCTGACTTCACCTGGAGAGCATCACCTAGAGTCCTCTGCTGACTGGCTTCATGTAGACTCAGCCAGTGGATAGAGAAGGAGTAGGAGGAGGTCAGGGTGTTTATTCCTGGATTCTGTCCCTCCATACCTGCCTGCACTTCTGTGGATGGCTGAATTCCTAAAGATAGCTCCTGCCAGGTGGCTGTGAGAGGTCTTTCCCCTATACCCCCTCAGGTGCCATGGCAATACTGGCTTCCTGCTGTTGCTGGTCCAAGGTGCCTTCCACCCCTTGTTGACACCCCATGCCATCTAAGAGGCCCTGGACCAAATTTTCCTTCCAGTGTGCCGTCTGTTTTTCTGGGATTGGGTCTGACCTAAGGTCTTAAGGAAACTCACAGAACCAGACTATTAGGGAGGAGGATAGTGCAGGACCAAGTATTTTTGGCAATGATGCCAGATGTTGAGGAATACAAAGGCATAAACAGTGTCTTTGAGCCTGCCCCTGGGATTGGGCATGAGGGAGAGTATGGGGCAGAAGAGCAACTCCCTACCCTCTCCATTCTTAGCTGGCTCTATTGTGGTCACATACCTTTTGAGGGGACTTTTATTTTATTAAAAACACATTCATTCAAAAAGTAAGAGGCCACTACTCTCCAAGGAGCTTACAGCATTCTGGGAAAGACATATAAACAAATTCCACTGGGAAGTAGATGAAGGGGATGAACCAAGCATGTCAGGTGTGGCTGGATGTGGAAGCTACCAGCCATGTACTGGACTGAAGTGGACCCTGATGCAGAAAAAATACTGGCTTTGGAGGAAGAAGATGCGCTTAAGACCTAGAGTCCTTAATTACTCTCTGAATCTTGTTGATGAGCTGGGAAAAATGACACCTTGCTTGCAGGCTATCTTTAAGACCTATGTGAGATGCCATGTACAAAGTCCTAGCTCTTCAATGAGTGGCCCCCATTACCAGGAAATGTGTCATTTAAGTCCCAGGGTGAAAAGGGTTGAAGGACCTGGCACAACAAGGCTGATGTTTTAGTATCTGATGAATGAATCCATGAATGGATGACTGAATGAAGGGAGACAAGACAGTAGCAGCCACTGGTGTGGATGGGAGTTGGCTCCATGGTGAGAAGCTGGGGGTCTGACTCCAGCCTGCAAGGGAACAAGTCTCACACCTACCAGGTTATTCTTTAGTATAGATTGCTCCCACAGTGGGGAACTCCAGGGAAGGAGGGTAGGCCAAGGCAGAAGTGACCTCAATTACCCAAGCTGTTGATTTTTGGGTATTTAGGCTATACCTTTGACACAAACTCAAAACTTACCAGTTCGTTTATTTCACTTGGTTAGGAACCAAGACAATAGAGGATGGAAGATATCAATTTCATTAGAAATATAACTTTTTTTCCCCCTTTCCTTTTTTCTTCTTTAAAAACCCTGGGTAACTGACCTAGTTTTTCATTCCCTTTGAACTCAACTACAGCAAATCTTCTTCAAAGCAGGGTTATAACATTCAGGTTCTTCAGTTTATGTGGGTCAGGGTGACTCTTCCTGTGACTGAAAAAGATGAGCTTAGAGTGCAATCGTTTTTAGCTGCCTTGGTGCCTGGAACTCTTTTGGAATTTTCTTTTTTAGCCTCCTTGTTAGCCTTAAGTGCTTTAAGTTATGGTAGTTAACAGGAAAAGTGTGGCAGAGGAAATGTTTACTATTTGATTTTATAATAAATGACTTTTAGAAGGGAATGGGCAGAACAGACAAGGTTGTTCCTGGCATCTCTCCATTAGTGCCATCCCTGGTGGTGGTGGTGGAGGAAGTGTTACCTGTCTTTTACACATAGTGGAAAGAACACCTGACCAAGAGTCAGGGAACCAGTTTGTGAACAATGTGATCTTGGATAAGTCACAAGTTATTTGTGATTCTTCATCTGAAAAAGTCCCTCAAGCCCTTTGGTTCTCTGATAGCTCTGCAATTTTGATGTAGGTTGAGGGTGGAAGGGCATCTTACAAGGCACTCTCAAAATAGAAGCATCCTCCCAAATAGCACTAGTATTTCCTTGCTGTGCCATCCCTGCAGGAAGCAGAGCTGGGTGAATACACAGCAGGGATGAGTAGTCTTATTCCAGTGTGATTTGAGCTATTCTTAACGGCTAATCTCCTCCCAAATTTCTCTTGGTCCGATATGTTTCTGCTTAAAATTTCATCATTAGAAAGTCATTCCTTTGAGTGGGACATTACTGAATTCAGGAATTACTAGTTAAGATTAATTTTGGCACTAGCAATTTGAAGAGTTTCGTTTATCATACAGCTTTCCAAAGAGGCAGCAGGCTGATGACCCAGCACATGAGGTGGACACGTTCTGAAGGAGCTGGAGGATGGGAAAGTCTGGAGAGCTGGCGAGCCAGGCAAGCCTAGGTGAGGTTCAGTGCAAGACCCCTATTCCTGTAAATAAGTGACCTGTGCCAACATCCCCATTGTGCTGAAGCCTGGAGGGCCTGCCTGCATTTCTCCACTAGGAAGTTTAGCTCTCAGTTCAACTTCATACCTCCTCTCCTTACCCCAGACTTTCCACTCCCATTTCCAGGATCCTAAGCTCATAAATAGCACCATTGGGAGCCCTGGAGCAAAGCACAGCCTTGCCTGTCTCCAGCTCCCTACCTGAGCTCAGAGGTGCCCCAGTTACTGCTAGCAGCACAGGTATGTTGCCTCTGTCCTCTAAGGCAGGGTTCTTAGAGATGGCTATTATACATTTTAACAAATAACAGGAGCACCGAGGCAGGGACTTTTATCACAATATAAACACTGTAATTTCAACCTTTTAGGGCAACAAATCTATGAAATGAAAGTCAACAGAGAGGACACAGAGTTAAGTTTCAGCCATGAGCTGCTGTTGCCTGGCTGGGGGGAAGTGCTGTGCAAACAAACATTGACCTGGAAGCCAGAATGGGACACTCCCCACACTCAGTGTGGCTGGAAACACAAATGGCAGTTCCTGGAGCTGCACCAGCACAGAGCCATGGAAGGCGAGGACTGTCTCTCTCACTCAGTCACACATGGGTATCATTGATGGCTTACTGTGCCTGAGCCCTGCCAAATGCTGGGAAACCCCTGCTTCCAGCACTAATGTGATCTGTGAGATTGCTAATACTGCCTGATATTTGCTGAGTGTTCACCAGGTGCGATGTGGAGTGCTTCATGGGGATTGTTACAATTAATGCTCAGAGCAACTCTATGACATAGGCATCCTTGTTCATCCATTTGTACATGAAAAGAAATTGAGGCTTAGGTTACCCTACCCAAGGATACCAGCTGAAAGCAGGAAAGCATGGGTCTCAGAGTCAGAGAACCTGAGCCCAGGGCCGATGCCCTAACCATGACTCTCCACTGTCTCTCTGCAAAGACAACTAGCCTGGGCATGCAGTGTGTACTTTCTGGGGAGACAGGGGAAGATGAGCATAAATAATCAGAGCACATGTAGTAAAGAAGGTTCCCAAGGTCTTCATGGGGGTCTTCATTCATTCATTCATTCAACACATACTTCTCTAGAGTTCCAGGCAGCATGCTGGAAGTATGCTGGTTATGAGAGTGAGTCCAAAGAATTTAAACACTCAGTCAGTCTCGGATTTCATGGAGATTGTAGTGCAGACACAGAAGGCAGATATTAATGAAAGAATCACACAGATCAATGTAGATTTACCACTGAGGAGAGTGAATCACTAACTTCCCAAAGGACTCAAATAAGGCTTCAAAGAGGAGGATGCATTTGATCTGTTCCCAAGAATGGGGTGAGTTTTCCCGGTGGAGAGAGCAAGCCCTCCAGGACATGCAAGTCTCTACAGTGTGGATGAGGAGAAGGTTTTAAGGACTGAGGACAGTCTGACTGGAGTGGGGGGCTCAAGGAGGGGAGAGGCTGGAGAGTTAGGTTGGCATGAATGTGCAAAAGGCCCTTGTTTGCCAGGTAAGGAGTCTTGGGAGCTTTATCACACAGGTTGGGGCTGAGGGTGGGAAAAGTGTTAATCTGTTTATCTGTCCTTCTGGTACTTAAGTCCCCCTCCATTTGAGAATCAGCTGGAGCTGGCAGTGTCTCTAGGTGGGGTGTCACAGGCCTGGACCAGGATCCATGTTGGCCTCCGTCCTTTTGGTGCAGTCTCTGGCCCTCTGTCCTCTCTGTGAGGTTACAGCAATACCCCAAGTGGCTTCAGGACTCACATACCAGTGGGGCTGACCCAGAGCTGTGTGACTGGGCTCGAGGAGTTGTCCTGGTGGGTGGCGGATCTCTCCCACTGACTGGTGTGGTGTTTCTTTCTTGAGATGGCATGATTTAGGCCACTGCCTTCAGGTGACTCTCTCTCATGTCAGACAGAGAATGAGTTTTGGGCTCTGAGCTACCCAGGGTCCACCACCAACCCTTCGGCTTGGGTCACGTGTGTGGGCCTGCACACTGACTCTTGCCTGAGGGTGTTCTGCATGTGATGCTATCCCTGGTGTACAGCTCTCACGGGTGATGGGGGCAGTGGCAGGTGTGCTCCTGCTGATGGTCCCCCACCCAGCCTCTACCATGTGTCAATCAGGCAGTCCTCCAGGGTGGCTGTGCCTCTCTTCTCAGAGGGCTGTTCACACCTGTGCTTCACAATGCTAGTGGCCATTCTGATGATATTCTCTCTTGCTCCAATCGATGTGCTGACACTGTGCTCTGTCACTTTGCTCTAAGCGATGCTTAATGATCAACTGTCTTGTGCGAAGGACACCTCTTTTCTCACCCCGCCCATGACCCCTTGCCTCTCCTTGCTCCAGGTGATAGTATGGGAAGGCAAGTGTGCAAGAAGTGCTCAATGAGACCAAGAAATCACATATGAGGAATTCAGTAATTAAGGGTTCACAAGTTCAAGAGCAGATACAGTTGGAAGATGTGTTGTTTTGCATTTATGCTGTAAAACTCCAAATTGTGAATCTCACATGACCAGAAAATGAGCTAGAAGTTACATTTTCCTGTACACTTGGGGTGGACTGGCATCTGTGACATCATGGCTGAAGCTCTGTGACGCCGGCAGGTGCTGGAAGCCAGTGTCCAGGGAAGCATATGGATGAAGCAGTGTCCTATGTGGTTATATGACTAGCATTAAATACACAAATTTAGGGACCTACAGAGGTAAGAAAATCTTAACTATTTCAAGGCAAAAGGGTTTGAAAGAGCCATAGTATTGTGATTGGAAAACAACATTGCTCTTTTTTCTAAGATGGGAGATAGAAAATTAGCCAGGAATGGCACATTTGATAATAAAGAACATGAGGAACCAGTTTCTGGATTTGAAAAGAAAATGAAGAGATGTTGCCTGGACTTGAAAAACATTTTTGTTTTTTAAGGCTTAATTTACCTAGAGCAGTTCTTAGTTTACAGTAAAACTAAGAGAAAGATACAAAGATTTCACATTTGCCCCCTGCCCCACACACGCATAGCCTCCTGCATTATCAACATGCCCCCTCCCTGCCAGTGGTGCATTTGTTACAACTGATGAATCTGTAATGACACATCATTATCACTCAAAGTTCGCATTAAGGTTCACTCTTGGCACTATCTATTCTCTGGGTTTGGACAAGTGTATAATGACATGTATCCACCACTATAGCATCACACAGAGTAGTTTTTTATGAAGAATATTCATGCACACTACTTGAGCAATAAAGAAACACCTGTTAAACAAAATCAGGAGTTGGCAAATCGCAACCTGTGTCCATCGCAGGGCAAACCCAGCCACTCTTTCTTGTTTGTGTAGTTTGGCTGGTTGCTTTCTGTGCTATAACTACAGGGCTGAATGGTAGCCACTGACACCATATGATCAACAAAGCTGGAAAAAATATTTATTATCTGGCCCTGTCCTAAATCTTCATTGATAAATCATTGTACCTCACATGGATCCATGGATTATTTTTAACTTTCTATTTAAAGCAGTTTTAAACTTACAGGACAAAAAGCACATGGATTGTACTAAGTCTCATATATTCTTCACACAGAAACTCCTTTCAAGTTTTTCCAATGGTTGCAAAGTGTCACAAGTTGTACCTAGCTGCCACATCTTGCTGGTCTCCTTCCCTGTGGCATAGTTCCTCAGTCCCTCCTTTACTTTTCTGATTCTCACTTTATTTTAAAGCTTTTATTTACAGGTAGTTTTGAGAACAGTACAGAGAGGGCCCATGTACCCTTTACCCAGTTTCCTCCTCTATTAGTCAGGGTTTTCCAGAGAAACAGAACCAATAGTGTGTATGTATGTATGTATGTATGTACATATGTACATATATAGCAATTTATTTTAAGGAATTGGTTTATGTGATTACAAAAGATGGTGAGTTCCACAAACTGCAGTATGAGCTGGCAGACTTGAGATTCAGAAGAGCCAACAATGTAGGTGACATCTTAAAGGAGTCTGCTGGAGAATTCTCTCTTGCTCCAAGAGGCAGAGGTTTCTTGGTAAGCATGCCTTCAACTGATTGTGAGGCCCACCCACATTATGGAGGGCAAACTGCTTACTCAAGGTTTATCCATTGAAATTTTAATCTCATCCAAAAGCACTCTCCAAGTTGACACATGAAATTAACCATTGCACTCCCCATGGTAACCACTTATATAACTGTAGTATAATATCAAACCAGGAAACTGACATAGGCTCTGTGGATTTATAGCACATTTTAAAATCAAAGTTTATACACACACACACACACACACACACACACACATAAGCCTCCACAAAAAAAATTTGTCCAGCGTAGCCTGGCTTACAGTTTTCAGACTTGGGTCTTGGAGCCATAAGTGGTCAATGGAAGTAACTTTGAGGCTACTCCTGGATAGGGGAAAGACCAAATGGGCACATTCCAGGCTCCCACCCACTCTTGATAGCATTCTTCTTTTAACTGTGTTGCTATGGAGCTTCACTTGGTAGAAAGGATTCACTGCTAAAATCATTTGGATTTCATTGGTCTAGACCATTTTCAGGCCATCCCTGTTTGTACACCTCCTCCCAAAATTTGCTTCAGACCTGCTTCTTATTCTTGCCTCTTGCTCCAGAGCGGTTCCTTCAGCCTCCTTACCATGACATTTATCTGTGACCTCCCACCACGTCTGATTGTTCTCACTTGCTTTTGGGATCTCAGACTTTGGCCACCTGTACCCGCAGCCCCCACCCCGCCTTTTCTGTTATGCTCTGACCTCTGGGCATCCTGTACTCTTAGAGGAACACTTTTTGTCTCATTGCAGAGCCACAGAGAGCCCCGTTTCTTCCTTTGGCCATAGATCACCTTTCTTGAAAAAGAAGCGGTCAATCAGATAGCCTCTCTTCTTTATTGAAATACTTTTTCAAAAAAGCTCTCCAATAAACATCAGATATGCTTACAAATGACAGGACTACAATCATAATAGGATATTTTAATAAACCATTTTTAGTGTTTGATCAAGTAGATTAAATGATAAGAATTTAGGAGGCTTGGATGATGAGTAAATAACTATTTTAATAAGCATATTAAACTTTGTATTCAAAGGTTTTTAAAATCATGCCTTTGTTAGATAGATTATGTATTGTTTGCTTTTATCATCTACAATTATTTAAGAGAGTTAACATCCAGCTTTTAATTAAACTATTGGATACCTTAAAGTTTACAAAACCTTTGCATTTCTAATTGTTTAAAGTCAAAGCCAAAATAACAACTCTGACCTCCCCAAGCAACGTGGGGCCTTTGTTTCCCTTGCCTCTTCTCTTTTTCTACTCTTTGTTATTTAATTTAATTTAATTAATTAATTTATTTATTAATGGTTTTATTTATTTTTGAGACAGAGAGACAGAGCATGAGCAGGGAGGGGCAGAGAGAGGGGGAGACACAGAATCTGAAGCAGGCTCCAGGTTCTGAGCTGTTAGCACAAAGGCCGACGTGGGGCTGGAACTCATGGACTGTGAGATCATGACCCGAGCTGAAGTCAGACGCCCAACCAACTGAACCAGCCAGATGCCCCGACTCTTTGTTATTTTAATCTCAATTTGTATTTTCTCATCAATTTTATAACCACACTGAAAGCAAATTATTTAGACCCATTTCTACTTAGTTTGGATGTCCATCGCCGAGTTCTGAGTATTCCCTCCACTCTTGCAACTCTGCTATTATTGATTCCAGTGATCTGGAGAAGGTTTTAAATAAATGTTTTTTTTGGGGGGGGTAAGGAGAATTCAAGTGTATTTTCTAAGCTTAGAATATTAAAGACTGATCTCTTTGTATGTAAAATAATTGGATCACATCCTTTTTCCCCTATAGATTTTGTTTCTTTCTGCTTAGAGATTGTTACCAAGTCTGTCCTTTAAATGCTAAATGATTTTCTACAGTAGTGAATCAAGCATGGAATATAATTTAGTTATGTTTCTTCATGCAGTTTCTAATTATTTTGTATAAAATTGGCAAAACCCTCCTACATTTTCATTTCAAACATGAAAAAGGTATTTTCTACAATTTTCTTCTGTTCCATACAGTGAATCTACTTCATAAGAAGGATTCTTCTCTGCAGCTTCACATTTTGTTCTCCTTGCTGTAGAATGTTTTTGAAGTTTTCGTATTCACTCGGTAATTCACTTAGCAAGTATATGTTGAGCATTACATGCCAGACACTGTTCTAGATGTTAGGGGTACATTAGTTAATAAAACAGACAAAGACAAAGCCTTCATGGAGCTTATGTTCTAGTATCAGGAGACTGACATTAAACAAAATTAAATAAAGTATAGAGTACATTAAATAGTGATGTATGTTAGGGAAAAAATAAAGCAGAAAACAGCAATGGGGAGTGTGGGATGGTGTTGAAATTTTAGATCAAATGACCAGAGAAGCAGGTGAGATTTGAATAAAGATGTGAAGGAAGTGACAGAAGGAATCATTGGCTATTCAGGGAAAGAGGACTGAAAGAAAGGCCATGATATCTAATGCAAAAGCCCTGAGGCAGGAACTTGCTGGCAAATACTAAGATCAGCAAGGATGCCAATGAAGTTGGAGCAGGGACAATAAGTGAGAGGGTGGTGGAAATTGAGATTAGTGATATAGCAGGGGAAGATCATGTAGGGGCTTGAATTTCACAGAAGTATACACAAATATCATGTCTTATCTCTGCTCTAACTCTGAGCATGATGGACCAGGACTGGAAGAACTGGAGTAGGGATACTACCTAATGTTTTGATAGTTTTTTCTGGCTGGTGTGTTGAGAATAGAACATGGTGGAGAAGGGCAGAAGCTGTGGAACCACATAGGAACGTGTTGCAATAGTCTGGGAAACATTATAGCTGAAAACTATAGAAAGCTAAGAAGGAGATTGAAGAAGATACAAAGAAATGGGAAAACATTCCGTGCTCATGGATTGGAAGAATAAATATTGTTAAAATGTCAATACTACCTAAAGCTGTCTACACATTCAATGCAATCCCAATCAAAATTGCACCAGCATTCTTCTTGAAGCTAGAACAAGCAATCCTAAAATTTGTATGGAACCACAAAAGACCCCAAATAGACAAAGTAATATTGAAGAAGACCAAAGCGGGAGGCATCACAATGCCAGACTATAGCCTCTACTACAAAGCTGTAATAATCAAGATAGCATCCTATTGGCACAAAAACAGACACATAGACCAATGGAATAGAATTGGACCCACAAATGTATGGCCAACTAATCTTTGACAAAGCAGGAAAGAATATCTAATGGAAAAAAAGACAGTCTCTTTAACAAATGGTGCTGGGAGAACTGGACAGCAACATGCAGAAGAATGAAACTAGACCACTTTCTTACACCATTCACAAAAATAAACTCAAAATGGATAAAGGACCTGAATGTGAGACAGGAAACCATCAAAACCCTAGAGGAGACAGCAGGAAAAACCTCTCTGACCTCAGCCGCAGCAATTTCTTACTTGACACATCTCCAAAGGCAAGGAAATTAAAAGCAAAAATGAACTATTGGGACCTCATGAAGATAAAAAGCTTCTGCACTGCAAAAGAAACAATCAACAAAACTAAAAGCAACCAACGGAATGGGAAAAGATATTTGCAAATGACATAACAGACAAAGGGCTAGTATCCAAACTATATAAAGAACTCACCAAACTCCACACCCGAAAAACAAATAATCCAGTGAAGAAATGGGCAGAAAACATGAATAGACACTTCTGTAAAGAAGACATCCAGATGGCCAACAGGCACATGAAAAGATGCTCAATATCACTCCTCATCAGGGAAGTACAAATCAAAACCACACTGAGATACCACCTCACGCCAGTCAGAGTTGCTAAAATGAACAAATCAGGAGACTATAGATGCTGAAGAGGATGTGGAGAAACGGGAACCCTCTTGCACTGTTGGTGGGAATGCAAACTGGTGCAGCCGCTCTGGAAAACACTGTGGAGGTTCCTCAAAAAATTAAAAATAGACCTACCCTATGAGCCAGCAATAGCACTGCTAGGAATTTACCCAAGGGATACAGGAGTGCTGATGCATAGGGGCACTTGGACCCCAATGTTGATAGCAGCACTTTCAACAATAGCCAAATTATGGAAATAGCCTAAATGTCCATCAACTGATGAATGGATAAAGAAATTGTGGGTTATATACACAATGGAATACTACATGGCAATGAGAAAGAATGAAATATGGCCTTTTGTAGCAACATGGATGGAACTGGAGAGTGTTATGCTAAGTGAAATAGTCATGCAGAGAAAGACAGATACCATATGTTTTCACTCTTATGTGGATCCTGAGAAACTTAACAGAAGACCATGGGGGAGGGGAAGGGAAAAAAAAAGTTAGAAAGGGAGAGAGCCAAACCATAAGAGACTCTTAAGAACTGAGAATAAACTGAGGGTTGATGGGGGGTAGGAGGGCAGGGAGTGTGGGTGAAGGGCATTGAGGAGGGCACCTTTTGGGATGAGCACTGGGTGTTGTATGGAAACCAATTTGACAATAAATTTCATATAAAAAAAAAAGAATGGAGCATGGTGGAGAAGGGCAGAGGCTGAGGACCTACATAGGGACCTGTTGTAATAGTCTGGGAAACATTACAGTGGCTTGGGCAGAGGGATAGCAGGAGAAGTTGTGAGGATTGATCAGATTTCAGAAGTGTTGTGAAGGCAGAAGGTGTTTGTTGATAGGTTGAATATGGTGTGTGAGATAAAGAAAGGGTAAGACTGACTCCAGGTTTTTTGGACTGAGCCATTGAAAGGATGGAGTGGCCAGGAATGGAAGTGGGGACAGCAGGGTTGGTGAGCAAGAGTCTGGAGCTTATTTATTTATTTATTTATAGCAAATGTCGGGGGACAGAGAAAGGGAGAGAAAAATCCCAAGCAGGCCCCACACTGACAGTGCAGAGCCAGATGCGGGACTCCAAGCCACGAATTGTGTGATTGTGACCTGAGTGAAACCAAGAATTGGATGCTTAGTGGACTGAGCCACCCAGGCACCACTAGGGCTCCATTTTAGAATCTCAGATGCCAATTTTATCCCCGGGGCTGGGGTGGGTGATGGATAGGCAGGTAGGTGCTTCCAGAGGTCAAGGGCAAGGCTTAGACTGAGATGGACATTTGGGAGCCACCAATTTACAGATGGTTTTTAAAGCCATGATACTGAATGAGATCAGTGTAGAGACTGAGGACAGGGCATTTCAGGGCTTACAGGACAGGGGGTGACAAAGTGGAGGGGTCTGAGAAAGAGTGGCAGAAAGATAAGAGGAAAACTAAGCACTCCTGGTGTTAAAGGCACGAAGAAAAAGAGAACTGACAGGAGAGAGTGATCAGCTGCACCAAGTGCTGCTGATGTGTCCAGTAAGTGAGAACTGAAAATTTACCACTGGATTTGGCAACAGAGAGGTCGTTTGTATTTTAGATAAGTGCAGTTACTGAGGGGTAATGGGACCAAGAGCCTGACTGGAATGGGTTCCAGAGAGAACTGGAGGAAATGTCAGACGCAGGTCAGCACACCTTTTTAAAGGGCTTTTACTCTCAAAGGGAAAAGACAAAAGGGGTGGTACCTTCAGCAGAAGTGAGGTCAGGAGAGGACAGTGGAAGAAATGACAGTGTACTTCTATTGCTGTGTGACAAATTACCACAAACTTAGCAACTTATACACATGCATACATCACATGACGGTTTCCGGTTTCCACAGATCAGCCATGCAACCACGTGCAGCAGAGTGACTCCAGCTCAGCGCTCCTCACAGCTGCCATCATGGGTCTGTGCCTTTTGGGAGCTGCGATCCCCTTCCAAAATCACATAGTGGTTGGCCAAATTGAGTTCCTTGCAGTTGTCATATTGAGGTCTCTGTTTCCTTGCTAGCTGTCAGCTGGGGCCCCCTAGCTCTCATGTACCACTTGTGGTTTTTGCCACGTGGCCCTCTCACAGGTCCCTCTCACAAGGTGATGGCTCACTTCAAGGCCAGCAAGGGAACCTCTCAGCTCAGTGAAGGCCTAAGCCCTTTATAAACGGCTCCCTCTGTTTAGGTGAAACCCACTCAGAATAACCTCCTTTTGATGGATTCAAAGTCAGCAGGAGTAGAGAACTTAAATCACATCTGCAAGATCTTTTCACCATTGCCAGATGAGATGATATAATACAGTGATATGTATCTTATCACCTTCGACATATTCTACTGGCTGGAATCAAGTCACAGATCCTGCCTACAGTCCAGGGGCAGGTTTACACAAGAAAGTAACTCACTGAGAGTCACCCTAGGGTGTGTATAACATATATATCTATGGGAACAATGCCATAGAGAGGAAAAGCTTTGATGGTGTAGGAGAGAAAGGGGGCAGATACTGGAGCATTGTCCTCATGTCAGTGAGAAGGGATGGGACTCAGTGCTAAGCAGTCCACCTACAGAGGGCAGGGAGGGAGCTGGGTAACTGGGTGCCTGCAGTTGTGTATGTGACATGGTGGAGTTTCTGGAAGGCCTCTCTTCTTGCTACTTCAGGGTTCTTAGTGAGATAAAGAGCAAGCGTATCAGCTGAGTGTGAGGATGCGGACGGTGGTGTTGAAGGTTTATTTGAACATATGCTCGTATTTCTTGTCATATGGCTAATGCATATTTATATATTTATTATAATATATTTATATCATCACTTTAATTTGTTCTGCACTCTCATCTTTATGGAGAGGGAGAGAGAACCATTAGAGTCAGTGCTGAGAATCATTGGGGATGAACGGGTAGCTGAGAGCTCGATTCTAGAGTGGCCAGATGCTAGACTGGAACATTTCAGGTGAGGTCTAGATGGTGCACACAGATCTGGACCAAAAGGGAGATTGCAACCCCAAGCAAAATACACACTGAAAAGAGGCTAGTGTTTTAGAATTGAGCAGAGGTGGGGCTGGCAGTCTAATCACTGTGGATGGTGGCACTCATGCATTGAGGGCACATTTAGCAAGTGATTCAGACTATAGAGCCACAAGGCTAATGGACATTGAATATTCAATATTTTCATTTATGGCTCATAAATGCAGGGCTTGTCCTGACTTATAAACTACATGTAACACCTGTATCATGATGCATTTTTCCCCACAAAATTTCCCAGGTAATTAGTTTTATGGAGTTTTGCCATTTGGCACCTCTCCTCCCCCTTTCTAAGCACTCCTGGGGATATCTGAACTATGGAGGAAAAAAAAAATCTTACCACATAGCTATATTTAGAAGTTAAATTAACAGAAAACGCCCCATAGTAGGAATATTCAGCATTACATAGACACAAATTTCAGGCCATCCTGAAGCTTATAAATCCATTCATCTTACCCTCAGCCATGGATATTTTTCTTATCTCCAGGATGGTACTACATTAAGACCTCGGGAGAGGCTTGCTCCCCTAGCCAAGCTATTCACCTTTCTAGCTTTTTCAGAATTCCATGCATCCACTGATTTTCATTCATCCTGTCTCTAGATTCCTTCTGGATGCATCCCTACCAGACCCCAACCTTTGAGGTGTCAGGAGAACCCTCTGGGAAGGACCCTCTCTTCTCTCTGCAGAACTTGACCTGGCCTCCCATGCGGTCTTCACTTTCCACCCTGACCCACGGATTATTCAGTTCATGGGTCTGTAGTCTGGTTAGTTCATGGGTCTGTGCTGGGACCTGGTGCATCATGGTACTTATTATTTTGGTGAAGGAGTAGTCAACTCATTTTTCTGTGGCTGCTGTTTTGTTCCTTTCTTTCTACATGTCTTCCTGTTACTCTCAAAGTTACTTTGGATCCTCTAGGGACCTCATAGCTGGAAAGTCCTTGTGACACTGTGAGCGAATAAGAGGGCTCTTGTAGACTGGCCATTCCCAACAACAGCCTGTGTGACACTGTCTACACACTGCTGGCAGGCTGCACAGATCTGACAATGGTTCCCAGTGAGAATTTGCAGTTCCACCCAACCTCCTGGGTCTAGATGAGCTCTAAAGTATCAGGGTTAAGTTTCCTTGAAGGAAAACTTACCTTCTTTATTCAACTGAGCATTGCTTGAGTGATTCTACTGGATTTGCAAAGACTAGTAGGCCTTTCTCACCTTGGGATTGTAGAACCTTTGGTAATTTGATCAGTTCCCTGGCTGTCAAAGGAGAAGGCGGTTTGGGTTGCATAAGGAGATCCAGGGTCCACGGGGAGGGAAAAGGATGGAAACTCCTAAGGGGAAGTGGACCTAGAGAGCACTGCTGGATGTGTTATAGGGTCTAGGAAAGGTACACATGGCTTGAAATGAAACAAAATTAGGGAAAAATGTGCAGAGACTGGGGACCAAGGATCGAAGGAAGGGTGTTTTGACACAGTGTGTGGTTGATGGTGGAAGTCCCTCTAGACCCTACTTTTCCACAAAGTGATTGATTTATTCAACAAATGCTGATTGAATATTTACTGAATACACCAGGCACTGTGCTGGGCATTGATGGATCCACGTTGATGGGTAAAGCCTGTATGTCACTATTCTTGGAGTGTTTAAAACATGCCTGTGTTCACAGAAGCACTGTTGAGAGTGAGAGCAAGGCTGTGGTCTTGGCCTGGAGACTCTCCCCTCCATTGTGGTGGAGCCTGGATCTTGGTTGCACTGTGAACATGCACCTTTGGCCTTGTGTTGCCTTAGTCTACAATAGCAGCACCCTGTGGCAGCTGGAGGTGGTAACAGCAGTGGATCAAGGAGCCTTTCCAGTGCTCTTTCATTAGGGAGGAAGGAGAGGCCCAGGGAACAGTGTGGGCAAAGGCCTTGCCTTAAGGGAACTGGAGGGAAGTGACCGTAGTCAGTGAGGGCAAGGCATTAGATGTGGTCACTTTCCTAAGGGCATTAATAAGAGCCGAGTCTGAACAGATCAGTCAGGCTATGGGGCAGGCAGTGTATTGGAATGGTGTAATGGTGGGTGTGGGGGAACATTAAAGAGGGGCTACGTGGTGCCTCAGATCAATGATCTCTGCATTGTTAGATTTTGCACTCCAGCAAGAAGAAGAAATTGAGCAGATGCCCCCCAAATAGGTATCTGTTCACTCATTTCTAAAAAGTAAACTAAACATCATGTGCTTATAAATATATGCATATATAATAGAAACTAATATTTCTATAAAGATTAAATAATACTTAAAATATTTTTATTTTATTTTATTTATAAATGGTTCAAACATATGATTGAATATACTTCATAGTGTTTGTTGAATCTTAGTATATCATTTTGCAATACAGAAATTCCATTTTTAAGTACAGTTTCTTTCAATATTCACTTTATTGTCTGTTTGTTACTGGAATTTTCATTTTGTAACAATATGTGGATCCAAATGCAATAAAGACATCACTGGCTGCTTTATTAAAATATGATATTCATTATTTTAGTCCCATCCACAAAATATATGAAGGTTTTTGTTGGGATTTGGCTAATAAATTTAAATTTTCTTGATGTCAAGTCAATTGTTTTTTAAAATAAATAAAAAAGTGTTGCATTTTTGTAATTTAACAAGTGGATTTAAAAACCAAATACTTAATTTTAAAGATTAGATAGGCTAGAATAGTCCATTTTCATTTTTTATTATTTTTATTAATTTTTATTAAAAATTTTTTTTAACATTTATTTATTTTTGAGACAGAGAGAGGCAGAGCATGAACGGGGGAGGGTCAGAGAGAGAGGGAGACACAGAATCGGAAGCAGGCTCCAGGCTCTGGGCCATCATCAGCCCAGAGCCCGACGCGGGGCTCGAACTCACTGACCCTGAGATCGTGACCTGAGCTGAAGTCGGACGCTTAACCGACTGAGCCACCCAGGTGCCCCTATTAATTTTTATTTTAGAGAAAAAATGCAAGTGGGGAAGTGCAAAGAGGGAGAGAAAGACAGAGAGAGGGAGAGAGGGAGAGGGAAATAAAGAATCTTAAGTGACTCTATGCCTAGCTCTCAGTGCAGAGCCAGACGTGGGGCTCAATCCCACAACCCTGAGATCATGACCTGAGCTGAAATCGAGAGTCAGATGCTCAATGGACTGAACCACCCAGGCACCCTTCATTTTCAGGTTTTTAAGTGTGTCTAGATGAAAAATTTTAGAAATAAACTACATGTTTTTGGCAATAAAATCATGTAATATTATTAACATTTTCAAATACCATTTCAAGACACTCTCTCCATAGCACAAATTTATTTGAAAATAATTTGTCTCACTCATTCCTAAAACATTAAACTTTGAATGAGGTTTACTTCAGTGTGTTTATATTTTAAAACTATCTGCCAGGAAGCATATTATTAATAGCCATATGCCATCACAGAAGATCAGCAAATTGGAAGAACAAACCTTTTTGTAACAACAACAAAAATGAGTCATTACTAAGTTAAATGATCCTATGCACTTAGGCAGGTGGTAAAAAGGGTCACTTTCCATCCTGTTAAAAAGGGTCAAGAAGACTCTAGTATCAACTAAGAAAATACCATGGTGAGCTGAGCACACCAAGTCCACAGGATGTCAGGAGGGTGAGAACAAGGCATTGCCCTTTCTGCAGAGTCATATACCCTTGGTTCCCTCAGGACATTTTGAATTCTAAGGTGACACACAGTGCTGGTTTGGGAGACCTCCAAAGGTGGTGAGATAGAATCACAGCTTAGGTGACAGCTTAGGAGATGGGGCAAAGTGCTGTTTGACACTAACTTGCTGACATTGACCTAACTTGCTGACAAGTAGGTTCTGGGGTATGGGGGGAATGTGGATGTCAAGAATGATTCTCCTGTTTTGGTTTGTAAAATTTGCAGGGTGGGGGTGCCATTCCCTGAAAGAGGGGGTACAAGAAGAAGATCCAGTTTGCAGAGTAGGTCCTACATGCAGGTTTGGCTTATTTAATGTCAGCTGCCTCTCAACTGCTCAGGTGGGGATGTCTTTTAAGGTTCCCAGACCCAATTTCAACATGGAGGAGGAGACCCCTCCCTCCCACCACACCAAGAAATTTTTGGACACCAGAAGGGTGTCTGATAATTCAACTCAACTCTGACACTGCTATCTACCTGGAGATAGCATCAGATGCTACAGGTTAAGGGTTCAATTCCACAGTACTCCCCTCCTCCCCACCTCAGATGCCAGGCATAAGCCCCAGGCAGTTACCTATGCTTCTGACCAGCTGGCTACAGATTGGAGGTTCCAAAGACCTCATCTTTAGGTTCGATTAATTTACCAGAGCAGTTCACGGAACTCAGGGAAACGCATTTACCAGTTCATTAAAAGAAATGATAAAGGATATGAATCAACAGCCAGATGAAGAGAACAGGGATAGGTATGGGGAAGGGGTGAGGAGCTTCTGTACCTTCTCCAGGTGGGCCACTCCCCTACATATTTGTGTGTTCATCAACCTGGAACCCTGTCCTTTTGGGTTTTCATGGAGGCTTCATTACGGGGGCATGATTGATTAGATCATTGGCCAGTGGTGATTGATTCAACCTTCAGCCCCTTTCCCCTAAACTCCAGGTGGGGCTGAAAGTTCCAAGCCTCTAATCACACAATTGGTCCTCCTGGCAACCAGTCCCCACCCCTACATGGGGCTCAAAAGCCACCTTCAGTAATAACAAGACACCCATTTCACCTTTATGGCTCTGAAGTATTTTCAGGAAATATGGATAAAGACCAAATATATATAAGAAATACATTTTTGGCATTCAGATAAATTATTATATCACAGGATGTCAAGAAGACCATTGCATAATGCAGTCTGGTCTGTTGGAGAGGCCTAACATCCAGGCCTGAGCTCGAGGTCTGTAGAGCAGACCCTCCAGGCGAGTGAGCCTTCTCTGGTTCTTGCTTCTCCCTGGATGGCTTACTCTTCCTAGATATTTTTCAGCCTTAGAGAGACAAAATACAGAAGAGAGAGAAAAAGGAAGCTCAGTCCTCACAGTTATAACATAGAACTTGGCTGACCTTGTTCTCTGCCTAGAGATTCCTTTTGTGAACTTCACAGTGAGGGGTGACCTTCATAGAGCATGATTAGTTTCTCAGGTCCTGGGATTCTAACATCTATCTGCAGAAGATGATCAATATGTCCATTTTTATCCTTTTATCTCCATATATACCTATGCCTCTGTTTGTACCTCTGCCTATGTCTGATTTGCCCTCCTAGGGTTGACTTGTATTTTGGACAAGTCATGCCATTTCTCAGTTTTGTGTTTGCATTCATATGTGTGCGTGTGTGTGTGTGTGTGTGTGTGTGTGTGCAGCATTGCAGTGTAGCTATGGGACTAGGATTGCAAATGCTGGAGTCATCAGCTGAATTGGTACTGGGCCCCTCTTCTTCCTCCATCTGTTTTCCTCTTTAATTTCCTAACTTCTCTGTGCCTTGGTTTCCTCATGGGCAAAATGGTAAAAATGCCATATCTCCTACAGGAATGTTTGTATATGCAAAATACTTAGCATCATGCTTGAGGTAAAATAACCACTCATTAAATATGTATGTGTCCATCCACCCCAGGGATACAAAATGTAAATACACAATCCTATTCTTGATAGTCTATCTTTCAAGGGCCTGTTTCCCATGGGCCTCCATGCCCTGACCTACTCAGGATCTATCTCTGTAATGAAGTGTTTTTATACCCTTATCTGCAAGAATGTAGTTTTTCATTCAATGACATTTGGGGTAAAATTTCCATTGCTATTGTCTCACATTCCTGGAGAAAGTTTTCCTTCACTGATTTGTCCTTTCATTAACCACTTATTCCTCTTTTTATTCATCTGACTCCCACCATGAGCCAGATATTGCATTTGGTGGAGGCTGGCAAGGAGCTCATGGTCTCATGGGACCTGTGGACTTGTTCAAACTGACTTCTGTTCAAGGCACAAGGCAGAGAATGTCCTGGGGACATGGCTTCTGGAAGTGGACAGAGGCCCCACCCCTGGACTGTCACTCACCTAGCTGAAATTCTCGTTCTTCCAGGAAGGTGTGGGGAACCTGAGTGCCAGTTGGGAAATCAAAAAGTGATTGGAAATATGGGATACTTCTGTGGGAACCAGAGAGGGGACAGAGGAGGCTGGGGTAACAATCCTATTTGAATCCTATTTTCCCCTAATATAGAAATCTCTCTACCCTAGATTTGGACAAGACTCCCATTTGATTCTTTTGTAAGGGTAGAGGTTGAGTTTTTATGGACTGGGCACTGCTTGTCCCTCCGGGGTCATTTCTATTCACATCCTATCCAGCTTTTATCCCACCAGTGGAGATTTACCTACAATTCTCAAATGTCTCAAGTTTGCTGGCTTTGTTCTCTTTTCTGGACTGGTCAGCAGCCTCTCCCTCACCCAGGCAGCTCTAGTGTTTCCTGCCTGGTCTGCCCATCTTGCTCTGGCCAATGCTTCTCCTCCAGTTTCCCATAGCACCAGGAATAAGACTTTATCACAACACTTACCAGCTTGGGTTGAAGTGTTGATTTCCCTGTCTGTCTTCTAGAAAAGACGCAGAGCTTCCCCAAGGAAAATAACCTGCCTTATTCTTGAAACCCCTGAATAAAGGTTAGAATGAATGAAGCCACTGTGCTAGATACCAGGCTGGCTTCTGTTTTGTTGATACTGAGGAGCATGACAGGTGTTGAGTGGGGCAGTGTGGCATCAGAAGATGGGCAGGGGGACATCTCTGCCATGGCATGCCCAGAGCTTACCATTAGGCAGATGTGCTATGGGATCAAACTTAAGGAGGTGAACCATTATCTCCTTCCCTCCAGCCCTCTCTTGTCTTCTGGTGGTAAACATAGATGGATAGTGTTTGCTCCCGGACACAGGCAGTCCCCTTGACCTTCCCCTACACTTGTTCCCGACTCTCTATCATAGCTGCATTAAGTCGTCTCACTGTCTTCAGCTCGGCTCGATTGACTAAAGCTTTCACAGGCAATTGCTTTTATCTAAAATTTGAAGAACCCACTTTGGTAACAATTTTTATTCCAGCTGTGCATTTTCAAAGCTATTAACTGTACTTTGTCCTCAAAACGAGGCTGAGCCCTTAGTTGGGGGTCAAATGCTTTTGGGGAGAGGCCAGCTCTGGGAGGGCTCCTGTCCAAGCACAAGGTACAGTAGGCACATGCTCCCAGCCCAGGTCCTGGCCCATCCAAGCCATGGCCTTCTTGGGGTGGGAGTTTTCCCAGCTCTGTAGAGCTGCAAGGCCCTTCAGGGTCTGGGCTTCTGTCAAGTGCCAGAGTATAGCTCTGATCCTTGACGATGTCCAAATTTCTAGCCTCCATCCTAGATAGCTTTCAGATCAGCTGTGTTTATAAGTGGCTGGTGTGCCTGGGAAGGATGGAAAACTATGAGATCAATACATAAAGAACAAATATTGGGAGGAACATACAGAGCATGACACAAGTAGGTCCATTTGCAGTGCACTGCATTTTTGGGCCTGCTTCTCCACGCCTCTCTATATCCACATTCTTTGTCACGTAACTCAGACACCATCCCATTCCCACTAGTTGTGTGGTGGATTTACCACCTCTTGACCTTTGGCTAATTTTATCATTTGCTTTGGCCAGAGGAATATGGGTAGAAGTGCCAGGGTGCCAGTTCTGAGTCTACCCCTTCAAACTGTATGTTTCTGATGGCTTATTCTCACCACAGCAAGTGGTTCCCTTATGTGCTGCACTGGCTCAGTCAGAGTCCTAGAACATACAGGAGTAGAGCAGACTTGAGTCTACACCATAGCAAGTTCAGCCAGATCCACACCCTAAAGTAGAGATGCCCAGTGTATCTCAGCCAGTTCATAGATGTCTGAGGAAAAAAAAGGTTATTGCAATGAGTTTGGGAGTGGTTTGTTATGAGGCAGTAACTAGCCGATACAATGTCTCACTATGATTTTGAAATGGGTAAAGTGTATTGTTCTTATTGTTGCAGATTTTTTTTCCAAATTCCCTTATATGTGTGAAAACATATCTTTCCTGTAATAATAATGAAAATTAGATTAAAACAACACTGCTTTTTACTTGCAATGTGCCAAGTTCTGTTAGAGGTACTTACACGTATTGCTCCATTTAATCCTTACAACAAACCCAGTGAGTAAGGGGTTATCAATCCCATTTTATAGATGAAGAAACTGAGGCCCAAAGGGGTTAAGTAATTTGCTTGAATTCACAGAGCTAAGAAGTGGTATAAGGATTCAAACCTAGGCAGTCTAGTTCTAGAGCCCGCATTCTCAGCAGACACTGTGAGTTTAATGCTCTTCTCTCTTTTCGTTATCAGGGATCAGAAAAAGTGGGCTCAATTCTGTCATTTAACATGACTCCAAGGTAGCATCTTGACACATTTTGAAGAGCTTACTTTATAACCCTGAACTTTAGGAGTGGATTACAAGGGTTTTCTCCCACAAGGGTCATTTGAAGGGATCCTGAGTGAGTTGGAGTTTGGGGGTTGAATGGGGGCTTCTTCTCACTCCTGAAACATGCTGCCAAAGCCAAGGCTGACTTGACCTTCCAGTGTACTGAAGTCCTGACCAGGCCTGTCTTGGGGCCTATCTGGGCCACCCTGAGAGCACAGAACAGAACATGGGTATGCTTCTCTGTTGGGCCTTTGTGATGGCAAGGAATGAGGAAGGGGCATCTGAGCCCCAAAGAACTCTAGGCCATATTGGCTGTTTAGACTTGGGAGGATCAGATTAGAGTTAACTAGTGATTGTTTAAGTACTAGTAAAAATGGGTTGGTAACTGTGAAAAAATATATATAGATGCTATGTACTATGCTATGATTATGATTATGATTGCTAAGGTTTATAATTTGAGGACAGGATTGCCACTCTCTTCAACTCAGGCTCTACTTTTCTTAGCTGATTCCCTGCACAGCTAAGGAAGTGCTAGAGGCTTATTTTCAACATCCTGTAAAGTTTACTTTTATTTATTCCTCCCTTTCTTTTCCTTCCCTTCCCTCCCTTTCCTTCATTTACTCTGCTAGTCCCTAAAATGGGCATTGTGGAGGGGGATGGGAAAAGCAGTGCGTGGCTGCTAACCCTGTCTCAGACTCAGCCCCCATCCCCAGCCCCCCATTCCCCCATCACTTGCTAGTTGGTGCCACGGCTTGCATTTTTTTCCTCTGTGGAGGACCAAATTCAATAATGCATCCAGTTTCAAGTCAGAAACACAGGGCCCCTTTCCTGCCCGCCCACCAAACCTGAGTACCAGAAGCTGACTGGTAGCAGTATCCATGTCAAAATCAAACCCCAGCCTGGGAAAACAAAGGAATGCCGAGAAGGACAAAATGCATGTGACATGCTGAAGAAGATGAAGAATAAATTACCCAAGACATGAAAGAAGAGGAATTGCATACATTGTAACCTAACCTTGTATAAATAAGGCAGACATGGCTGTTTTAATAGGCTCTGGAAGACTGAAGGGACCCAAAGGGAAAAAGTACTAGTAACAAATGAGATGCAGATTTTGGAAGAGAAACAGATAGTAGCTTATTCCTAGTGAAAGCTAGAAGATGGAGTGTTTTTTAATTAGGCTTAAATTGAAGAGGCCTTGCCCAAGCTGAGTCTAGGGAAGCAGAGGGGCCATTTAAGCTCTGGCACCTGAGTAACAAGGCCCCAGATGTGAAGGGGTCTAGCTAAGTCCCCTAAGCCTCATGTGTAAGGAGAGAGCCCAAGGTCACTCATATTGTCTGCCTATAGCTGCCAAATCTGAGGAGCTGCTGGAAGCAGAGATGGGTGGGAGGGCTGGGGCGGGGAGAGCTGGAGTCTGGGCTGTAGGACATTATGAGAACACAAGTAGAAGTGTGTGCATATTGGGTTTAGTTAGGCTCGAAGGGGCAGACTCTGCTGGTGGCTAGACTGAAGGCTAGACTCTAGGCAGGGGCAGCAACACATCGGCGGGACTAATGGCCTTGCCTTTGAGCACATCCAGGTACCACTGTTGTAGTTTGCCCTGGGGGGAATAGCTGGAGAGCAATGACAAGATAAGCCTGGGATGTGTGCAAGCTGATGGTTTATGCTGTTCATTTCAGAGCCAGGAAGTCTAGGCAAAATTGGCAGGATGAAATCGATCTCAGGACAGAGCATGACAGCAGCAAGTGTGGTGTAAATGGGAGACAGGAAAGCTAGTGGGGGACCACTGAGCCCAGGGATGGGGAGGGCTCTTTGTACAACAGGAGAGAAGCATCACAGCATCATGGCCGAGGGCATGGACATGAGAAACAGGTTTGCTCGAGTTAGAATCTTGGCCCTGCCACCTGTAGCTATGTGATCTCATGCAAGTTACTTAAACTACTCTTGCCTCAGTTTCCCTATCTGTAAAATAAGCATTGGCATGAGAATTAGATCAATTAATGCTTACATTGCTTCAGATATTGTCTGGTATACAGTAAGCCTTACATAAATGTTTGTTGAGTAAAAGTTAATAATAATATTTTAAAAGGACAAAGAAGACACAAGAGCTCATCTGCTGCAAGATGGTGCAGAGGAAATGGAGACAATGAGGCATGTGATGCAGGGCCCAGTGAACTGGAGGAGGACTAGGGCCATCCCCAAAGAGCTGTCATATAAGCTACCGCTTCTGGGGCAAGACTGTGGAAAACCACCAGATGTCACAATGAGTCCTTGATTTAGTGGGGAAGCTGTGATGTTTTGAAGTGTTTTCTTTTCCTTGTGCCAAATTTTGAGCAGAAAGCAGAGAATGAAATGTTGAGGCCATAGAGGCAAGGGATGTGGTGGCCCCTCTGTGACTGTATAGGTTCACAGGTAAATCTTGGCCTGAGACCAACCAACCCACACACCCACAAACCAACTAGCCAGCCAGCCAGCCAGCCAACCAAGCAACCAATCAAGTATCTACAGGCACACCTAGCAGACAGATACTCCAGGTTTGGATCCAGACCATCACAGTAATGTGAATATCACAATGAAGAAAGTCAAATGAATTCTTTGATTTCCCAGTGTGTGTAAAAGTGATGTTTACACTACACTGTAGTTTCTTAAGCATGTAATTGCATTATGTATTTTAAAATGTACATACCTTTATTAAAAAAAACCTGTATTGCTAAAAACTTTATTTATCTAAGCCATCTATCTATCTATCTATCTATCTATCATCTATCTATTTATTTTAAAATGTATTGGTAACCATCATCTGTGCGTCCAGTGAGTTGTAATCTTTTTGCTGGTGGAGGGTCTTATCCCGATGCTGGTGGCAGCTGACTGATCAGGGCAGTGGTTGCTGAAGGTCAAGGTGGCTGTGGCAGTTTCTGAAAATAAGATGGCAGTGGAGTTTGCCATGTTGATTGAGTCTTCCGATTTCTCTGCAGCCCGTGATGCTGTTTGATAGCATTTTACTTACAGCAGAACTTCTTTCAAAATTGGAGTCAAGCCTCTCAAACCCTGCAGCTGCTCTATAGACTAAGTTTATGTCATGTTCTGACCCCTTTGTTGTCATTTCAAGTATTTTCACAGCATCTCCACCAGGAGTAGCTTCCATCTCAAGAAACCACGGTCTTTGCTCATCTGGAAGGAGCAACTCCTCATCCGTTCAGGTTTGATCATGAGATTGCAGCAAAGCAAATATAATAATAATGAAAAATTGTTGAAATACTGTGAGAATTACCAAAATGTGACAGAGACACAAAGTGAGCAAATGATGCTGGAAAAATGGTGCCGATAGATTTGCTTGATGCAGGGTTGCTGCCACAAACCTTTAATTTGTAAAACACACAATTTCTGTGAAGTGCAACACAATGAGGTCTGGCTGTGTTTTAACAGCAAGCAAATCAAGATGCAAGCTTGTATTAAGAGAGATGAGTCCAACTTGAATATGCATGTTTTCCCAGGGGCTGCAGCTATATTCTCTGGAATCTAGAATCCCAACCTTGGAGCTTCTGTTTCCCCAGGCACACACCATTCCCCAGGGCAGAGCCTATCCTTCCTTCTCTCCTTGGCCTCTCTGTTTCTGCCTCCCCTGCCTATAACTGCTCTGTAGCACCAGGCGAGAACACAAGCACACAGCCATGAGGGAGTGCTGAGCATTGCCTCTCCTTTGTAATGACTTTCTCTTGATGCACTGCTGTTAGGAGTAGTTGTAAGACTGCAGGGAACCAGCCTTCGAAAGCGAAAGCTCCCGACAATGGATTTTGTTTTCTGGGAGTAAATTAATTGAACAGCCCGTGTGAAGGGATGAGAAGAGAGAGGAAGTGAAAGGAGGAGGGGAACTGAGAGCTAGGCAGTCAAGAGAAAGAAGCCACTGCAGGGGTTATGCAGGAATTCGGGAAAATGTGTGAAACTTTCCAAGGATTATGATCAAGGTTAACAGTAAAAGTAATTGCCACCCAAGGCCTTGGCCATATCTGTGCTCATCGCCATGTGGGCATCAAGCAGCTGTTGAGGGGCAGTTGGAAGCTCCTGCTAAGCCAGGCAGAGGACCGAGAATGAAGATGGAGCTCACCCCCACTGGGGCCTGCTGCGGGTGTGAACTCTCATGATGGCGCCGGCTGGCATTCCCCCTACAGATGCCCCCCCGGGAGTGCTGGCACAGCAGTTCGCATGCATCCCACCATGCTGGAAGAGGTTGAAGGGGAGGAACTCGCAGACACCCTCTGGGTAAGGGGCCAGTTTTCCCCCACCCCTGCCACAGGTTCTGAGAGTATGGAAGGCATCCAGGCTTGGAGCCAGGACAAATGATGGAAACGTGGGTTTTAAATTATGAGCAGTGCCATTTCTGGAATTTGATTTGCCAGTTGTTCCTAACTTTTATCTTCATTCATGGGCTTGCGAACCTCTGTTAGCTTCAGGGGAGGAAGATTGGCTTCCCTGAATCCTAATGTGTCTTCATGGTGAAGAATCATCCAGAAATGCACACCCAGGTTGGTGGGAACATCAGGGACATTAGCAGACCTTCCACTATGGACAATAAGACTGAGGACAGGTATATAGTGTGTACAGTGGTGTAAGAGATGCAGACTCTGACCTTGAAGATGGGGATTTCTTCCAGTTCCCTTCCTTAGGAATAGCTCTGATCTAGAGACAGGAAACCTGAGAGGCCCTCTTGAGTCTGCCATCTACCATCTTGCTGATCTTGGAGAAATCACCATACCTTTATGGGTCTTAAGTTTCCTCCTTCTAAAAGTGAAGGTTCAGTGATGGCTAGAGGTCCCGGGGATAGGCTTTGGGTCTCTGGACACCCTGTGTCATATGGAACATTCAGTGTATATGATTTTACATTTGTACATTTTTCTGTGGACAAAGGTCTATGTTTTGATCAGGACCTCAAGAGGAGGTCTTTGGAGTCCTTTTAGTGTCCACAGTTCAAGCATGGGCCTGTCCCAGACCATCTGTAGCCCCCTGTGCTGGGTTTTCACCCACCTCTTCTTGTTGTATTATTACCCTGATTTTTATGTTTTTGATATTTGTTGTTTTCTTTTTCTTGCTATCTGGACCAAATCTTGTCTAGCTTTTCAATGACTAGACTCTACTCTCCATATTTAGACATGGTCTCACATAGATTTTCATACCATTTGAGATGTTATAACACTCTGGGAAACACAGTATAAATGTCCAGATCTTTACATTTCCAGTCAATTCTCATACTGATGGGAGTAAACTCTTAGAAATTTGTTGTTGGGTTCCCTGACTCTTGCTTTCTCTTTGGTTCTCATATGTTCTTTTCTTCTTCTAGATGAATATCTGGTCTCTTTAGGCACATGGAACATCAAATTTAGAAAGCTTATTTCAGAGAGGAAGCATTTTTTCAGACCTGCCACATCCTAGTTGTCCAAACTGTGTGAATATACTCTGGCTTTCTCCAGGTATTATTAATAACAATCCCTTTGTTTAGAGAATGTTTTTAATTTTTCAAGGCTCTTACTTGATTGCATGACAACCCTGTCAGGTAGTTATCAGGTAAGATGGTACATATGAAATCACCTTGTCCTGGGACAGGTGCAAGGCAGGAAGTGAAAGAGCATCATTTTATAAGTGATGACTTGAAAGCCCAGAGCAATTAGATATGAGTTGGTGTGACATGCTAAGGTTAAGCCCAGGGACGTTGGAAAGACGCAGATTGGGGGTTAAATACTACTACTTTTTGTTGATTAGCTGTATTAGATTGGGCCTAGTGCTCAAACTTTCTGAGTCTCTGTTTCCACATACATAAGTGAAATGGGGACATCAATGCTTATATCCTGGGAATGTCACAAGGGTTAAAGAGAATTCTGAACATAGAGCATATAGCACAATGCCTAGCACACTATGGTACACAGTAGTTGATAGCCATTATTATTTGGGAAACGTTAACACAGAGATGGGCATGCATTCACCTTCATCATGGAATTTTTGCATCTGTCTCTTGACTGTACATTATTTGAAGATCCTAGGACAACAACAAAAACAACAAGTCAGATATGAAGGTAAAGTAAAGATCTACTATCTTACTCCCAACTCAATTTATAAATGAAGGTTTTGTAGCTCAGAGTAGGAAAGTAGTTTTCCCCAAGACACACAGCTATTTAGAAGTGTGAAAAATTTCCCTCTCACTGAGGGGTTTCCTAGATTTCAGGACTTTCAGAGCTAAAATGGGGACCATCCTGGGCAAACCAAAATAAACTGGTCACCCTAGGCAGTGATGAGGTAAGATCCTGGCTTCCTGACTTCCAGCTAGACCAGCATCCTTTCACTTATAAAAACAAATGTTCTATACAGGTGGGTCTCTTCTCAGGCTTACTGTTTGGATTTTGAAAAAGCCCACCGACTGATACTGATACTGGTCCCCCATGCTATTATCATGCTTCAGAGAAGATGAGAGCACTCTGCCACATCCCTCACAGAGCTCAGCTCCACACCTAAACCCTAGTCCCTTCTGAGCTCACAGTCATGGGTGAGCCTTGGGGCTATGTTAAGGCTGGTGTGGAACCCAAGACCAGATCACAAGAGCTGGGTGGGTATGCACCTCTGAAGATAGCTCCCCTTCTGGGAGGGGATTCTCGGGGACCTGCATCTGGGCCACACGGAAGTGAGACAGAGTGAGAAATGTTTGTGGGAGCCTAGGCTGAGAGTGGAAAGATTGAGGTGAGTGACATCAGGCATCAAGTGAAGCTGGGAGATGGATGAGGAAAAGAGTAGGGAGTTGAGACTGGTAAGTGATATGTCACACTTCCTATCTGGATGCATATAACCAATGAGGAACTTGTCTCCAGAATGTGTAAAGAATCCCTACAAATCAAAGAGAAAAAGACAGAGAACCCAGTAGAAAAAATAGGCAGAAGACTTAACAAGGTATCTAGTCAGTAGCACATGAAAAGGTGCACACATTTAGTAATCAGAGAAATGCAAAGTAAAACCATATACAGTCACCAGAGGGGCTACAATGAAACGCCAAGTGCTGGAGAGAATGTGGAGCGACTGAAACTGTCATACTCCTTTTGAGGGTAAAGTGGTACAAACACTTTAGAAAATTGCTTGGCAGCATCTACTGAAGCCACCTGCACATGCACCCCATGAACTGTCAGTTCTTCCCCCACGTATAGACCCAAATAGAAATCAATACCTATGTGCACCGAGGCATCAAAACCCTCAGAGTAGCATTACTTACAAGAGCCTCAAACTGGAAATAACACAGGTATCTATCAAGTGTGCTGGGGAAGCAAACTGGGGTAGACAACGGAATGCTACACTGCAATGAAAATGAATGGCTTATTGCTGTATCTAAACACATGGATTGCATGCAGAAAAGTACACATTTAATATATTATTCCATTTATATAAAGTACAAAAAGAAGCAGAACTAATCCGTGGTTTTAGAAATCCAGATGATGATACCTTTTGGAGAATTAGTGACTGAGAGTGAAAGCAGAGCTTACTGGATGTTTTTGCTTTTATTTTTTAACCTTGGTTTGGGTCGTGGTTGTATGAGTTTACCTTGTGAAAATTCATTGAAATGAGCCCTTATATTTTGAATACTTTTATGTAGTATATAATTATTCAATAAATACATTTATTTAAAAAATGGATGCAATGTTTCATCTAATGTCCTTCTTCCAGCTCTGAGTCATTGGGCAGCTTTGGGTACAACATTTCATTAACTCTTCGATCCAGAATCAGTTGAAAGAATGAGAGTCATACCTTCCCCTGAGGGCTCTATCCCATAAGCTGGAAAGCTTTCCTATCTGGGATAAGGGCTCCCATGGGCAGTGGGGCAACTGGCCCTTCCAGCCCTGGATGCTGTTACCTCCTGTCTAGAGAAATAAGAACATTTTATGTTTGCTCTGCCCCCAAACAGGACTGAACCACCTATTCTAGAACTTCACCAAATTGAGTCATGCCAATCTCCTCTCTTCCTCCAGCCATTCCACTTCATTTTCAGGCCACTTAGTCCATTTTTTCCCTTTTGTCCTTGGTTTTCAAGACAGCCCATTTGGGCTGAACCCTATTCAGTGACAAGTTGTCAGAACAGCTCAGGTCTTAGTTCTGTTGTGTGATTTAAGCCAAAAAAAATTGACTGGGGAAATTAGGTGGAGGTGATTGCAGCTAAAGTGGCTCTTATTGAAGCTTTTGGAAAATGTAAATGTCATCAGTCTTGTCAAAGCCAGACACAAGAGAAAATAACAGGACTGAAGGTGGACCCAGATGCATACTGGGGCTGCACAAACTTAGAATTAGCCTTCCTTTGCATTATTATTTTCTTCCTTGCAAGTGGTGGGGTGGAAGGGGAAGAGATAAGAAAAATAGGAGGGGAGAGTGGGGCGTGGTGTAAACATGGGTGAAAAATGCTAAACCTGAACATTGTTACTTAGTTTTTATTCTTCTGGAGCATTGGCAGTATCCCCGTGATTCCCAAGCACTCAAGATGAGAGCAGCTAAGGGTTGACAGCATGAGCCTTGGCCCAGATTGGAGTTGAGGATGGTCCAGGCTGAGCTGGCACAGGAGATAAGAGTGGTCTGGCCCCTGCGTTGTCATCACAACAGTGATGTCATTCACTGTGCCCTTGTCTCAGTAATCACATGGGAAGGACCTATGTACCACTCAAAGACCCACTGAGAATCAACTACATGTGGGGCTCTTGGAGAACACAAAGACCACCATGTAGCTTTGACCTGGAGGGGCATGTTGCTAAGCATCTAGAACTGAGACTCCAAGGAGGGCTAGTGTTAGCCATGGGTATGTGACTAGAGAGAATTACAAATGTGAAAGTGATCTGAAATGGATAGATGAGAGGATGAGGAGAGAGGGCAAGTGATACCTGAGTTACTTAGCCAGAAATGCAAGTGGGGACTGAAGTGGGGCATCTATGCTGACAAGGCTCAGAGGGCTGACCCTTGGTGCAGGTGTATATATAGACTGTGATGGCCAGCTCAGGTTGAGGCAAGCAGCAGACAATAGCTAGCTGTATTCTAAGATGTGGGAGTTTGGGAAAGGGAAATCTAGCCCTCAGTTCTAGGCCAGGCATAGTCCAAGGGGATCAGTAGAACCAAGTCCCTGGTTTACGGGAAATGAGGTCTGAGAAAAGCTGGAGCCTAGTCTCTGAGGAGTAGAGGTCCAGGGTTTGAGAGGGGTTCCAGCAGCAAGATTACCTCAAAGATTTCTGGGACAATGATCGAGTGGTCCTTGCAGCATGCATCTCTGAGGATAATATTAATTTTCTCTTCTACATAAGAAAGTGAGACTACATTTGGGGGTTGAGTAACTATAGTTCCTAAGGTTAGCAGGATGTAGGGAGCCAAACAGTTCATATGTAAGAGATGCATCTAGGCAGTACACTCTGCCCAGAATATGGTTTATCAGATCTGAGTAGCCCAGACAAACAAGGGCTTTGAATGTAGTGAAGGGAGGAATTGGTTAAGGCTGAGGTCATTCATAATGGTTTTGTGGAAAGGATATGACTTGGACTCAAATTTTCCATCTCTTTTAGCTATCAGGGATTGAGGCCAGCCAGGTGATAATACCTGGAAGCATCTTCATCATTTCACATCAGCATGAAATTATACTAACTACATTCCTCTTTCGGGGATTTGCTTTCCATATTTGAGAAATGAGAGTTTGTGCTACAGAACTTGTAGGACTGCCTCCTCATCATACCTTTTATGACATGCGGTCACTTTCTGGCATTCATATACTTGGGCAGGCCACTCACAGTCTTGTGTAACTCCTGGCTTAATAATTTCTTTCCCGGATCTCTGAGGGCAGGAAATTTGTCTCTTTATTTCATAGCATATATGGCAGAGAAACTGTCATGAAGGAGGCACTCGATACATATTTGTTGAATGAATGAAGAGAGGCCAATATTCTTGGATACCTATGTGTAGGTTTGAGACACAAAGCCTTCAAGAGTCAGCTCCCTCCCCTCCCTGCCATGATATCTCTTCCTCTGATGCTCCTGGTATCTGAACTATGTTTCTTAAGGGAGATGATTTTTGAAGAAATTGATTCCCCATTTCAAGCATGGTAAATCCAGAGCGGATAATGTACAGCCTGAGTTAGATGCCCACAGAGTGCAATCTGACTTCAGTAGGATAGTCTATGTAACTTATAACCTCTTCCAGCAGCAGGGAGGAGGCAGCTGAAATGTGCCATCTCTGGAAAATGGTCCTTAACCCAGCATGGTGTCTCTGGAAGCCAAGGCAACACCATCCCATGGTCACTGTGCACTTTCCTGACCTGACCTACCACCATTTTCCAAAGTGGCATCCAAACCTGGGACTCCCTCACTGATGCCTAGCCCCTGACTGAATTGCAGTGTTGTCCTGTTGCCTCATCCTTCTTAGAATCAAATCCCCAGAACCTTCCCTTCTGTAGCCCACAGTTCTGAGTTGGGGAAATCTGGGAGTCCGGGGCTCAGTGATCTGATGCTCCCTGTACTTTCCAGGTATTCCAGGCCCCTGTGCTTCCTTGGGGACATGCTTTCAAATCCTTTTTCTTTCTTCCATAAATCTTAGTACCAAGGACAGTGCTGTGATAAGGTGAATGGCCTGGGCTGCAGGTCTCCAGAGCTCCCAGCTACTTCCTAAAGCTAGCTGATTGCATTTCATTGCACACATGAGACAAAGGGAGGTTGGCCAGGAGGTGGAACCTGTTAGGTCCTTTTGCCAAAAAATAAAAGAAAAGAAGAAAACTCTTGAGGCTCTAAATGAATTTTGGTGAGTTCTGTGGCCCATCTCTATGTGCAGCACCTGCAGTCCTGGCACTGTGTGAATCTGCAGATGGCAGAGAAGCTGGGAAGAGGATGGGGCAAATCCCCATGTTACTTCTGTCTGCCTACTTCCTTCTACACTTTCTTACATCTATTCTCCAACCCTGTTCATTCCTTTCCTTCAATGAGTATCTCAGCTCCACAGCCAGGCATGTCTTCCATCTCCTTCGCTTCCTGACCCCTTCTTGCTAGTGGGCTCCTTTCTCACCATCCCCTTTGGTATACTTTGTACATTGGCCACTCAAGCTCTCCCCATGGTGCCATCTCCCCATGCCCTTCAGTGGAGAGTAAGACATTGTGATGAGTTCCTATCACATTCATTTACTCCTCACTGTGATCCCAGGGTCAGTTCTATTAGTTTCATTTTCCAGATGAGCAAACTGAGTGAGAAGTACTAACTTTCCAAAGTCAACCTGCTTCTAAACAACAATCTGCACTCTTTATTAAGTGCTTCCTAGCCCAAGTTTAATGCCCTTACTGTTACATAACAGCTGCCAAGGGCCAGGCAGATCATATGGCTGGAATGCATCATGAGTTTTCACTTGGAAGTAAAAATCAAAGGATGTGCCCCAAGTAGCAATTTCTGTCTGTGACAGTATTTTGAGGCGTCTCCTCCCAGGCAGCTCCTTTTCCTGTCCACTGGGCATTCCTTTTAGCCAGGGATAGCAGTGGGGTGGTGGGGGCAAGGCTCCTCCTGCCCCATGTTTCCTTGGCACAGTGGGGGGAGTTTGCTGTCAGACAGGGAAGGGGAGGTGACCTGGCCAGCAAGCACCTCAATTAGCAAATGCATTTTAGTTGTTAAATTCATTATTGCAGATTAATTGAAAACCGGGAGTGAGGCTGGATAGCATCGCTTAATTGCACAATTGGAAAAGCCAACCTCCTGGCCTGAGACATGCAGGAAGCTCCTGAGGCTGCAGTCTAAAACCCTGTTTTCTCCTCTTTAATCTGCTCTTGAATTCATGAACCTGAAGTTTTGCAAGCCCAGCAGAAAGGTGCTTCCTTTAAAGCCTTTCTTCCCTAGCAGCTGGCCATTTAAATGAGGCCCCCTTGAAAGTGGGCTCTGTTTGAGCCCAGCTTTCATTTCAGGGAGCCCGTTTTAAATGGCCTCCATGTTTGCATTGTACATAACACTTCCCTTAATGACTTATTTCATCACAGGCTCCCTGTCCCACAAGCAGAGGGCCTGGCTCACCTTCAGCATAGAATCACAGGTGTTGAAAGGTTAAATGCTTATGTTGAAAGAGGAATGACATTGAACCAGACCAATTCATGTTTGAATTCAGGTCTGCTGCCTATAAACTGTGAGATCTTGTTTTTTGGAGCATCAATTCTTAATTGTAAATGAAGAAAATAATATGTACCTTTAGGATTATTCTGGACAAGAAATGAGACAACCAGCGTGAATTGCTTATTTCTCCAACTGACATATAATAGATCTCAGCAAAAGCCCCTCTCTTTCTCACTACCTTTTTGGGCGCAGACTAGGTTTGCAAATACATTTGAATATAATTTTCTGACTTTGGTTACCTTCTGCTCTTTATTTCCTCCTGTTTTTTCCTGTCGATACACACACTTCAAATGCCTTAGGAATGTGGAGGCCAATTTGTGACAGCTTGATTTCATGACTTTGTTATTTGTGGTTAACTTTACCCTGCAATTTAAGAAATAGATTGATAGGCAATGGCAGCACAGTCCCAGGGCCCTGTAGCCTCAAATTGACAGGAGCTCACATTCCATGAGACCCTGGGTGTTAATTACTTAATATGAATTATCTCACTCGTTCCCACATTTTCAGGAGGTATGTATTAGTTCATGTAATGCTTAATGTTCTGTAATAGATAAACTCGTATCTCCATGGCTTAATATAATATACCTTTATTTCTTGCAACGGAAAAGCCCAGTTTGCAGAGCCCAGGGTCTGAAGGCTGTCTCTGTGCTCAGGGACATGGGCTGACGAGGATTGTTCAGTCTCCACATGTGGCTTCCCAGGTGGCCTGGGTGTGGAAAAAAGGAAGAGAAGAGAGGTCACTGGGGTTTTTTTTTTTTGTCCTTTTGTGTGTGTGTATGTGTGTGTGTGTTTGCCAGATGGGGAGAGGTATCACTGCTTTCCACAGGACTATTCCTTTGGCCAGAACTCAGCTGTGTGGCCACACCCACCTGTCTGGAGAGCTGGGAAAGATAGTCCAACTATGTCTTCAGAGAGAAGGGGAACGTTTCTGCCACAGGTAGGTATGAGGAAATTATTGGGCACACAAAATAAACAGGAAAGTCAGTTTCTAAATTTCTGAACCTTCTGAAAATTATGTTTTTGAAGTTCCAAGCACACATCAGAAATACATATTTTACTATAAAAATCAAATTTAGGACAAAACTTGAACCAAAAAAGGATAATTATAGTGATTCTTCTCAAAATGGAGTATGTGTTAATGAGTGAGGGAGTACAAGACCTTAGTATAAGCCTGGCACACTGGGAACATTTCTTTTTGCTTAATTGTAAGGCATTTAAAATATTTTTCTGTGGAAACAAATCTGGATGCACACACACACACATATATAATAGAGTCCAAAATTTATATAAATTTTTAAGATTAAAAATGGGGCTTCAAAGAGAAACTTACTCGTCATGGGCCACTCCTGTACCGTTGGACACCTAGGGGTTCAAAGTTGCTCCTTTTAGTTTTTAGTGGTGGAAAAGTTTGATATGGTTTAGAATTCTTTTTAATAAAAATTGTGTGGTATATTTAAACATAATTTCTGACTGTTTACTGTAATTCTTCTAAATAACTACCTATGTTATGATTTCAACTAGCTTCAAATTTTATTGTGGTTGTTAATGTTCTACCAGTTTCTGGAGCCTGGCTTTATGAGACTGGGACTCCAAAGTCTTTCAAACATTTCTCAGCTGACAATTTGCCTCTTTCTTCAGGAGTAGTCTTACTGTTTCTCCCTGAAACCGAGGAATATCCTGTCTCATTTCTCTAGTCAAATGCTACTTTGAGCTTTCTCTTGGTTAAAAACGTTCCTAGTCCACTGGGAACAATAAAAATATTGTATGATTTTCTTATGATATCAAGAGCACATCACCTAACTCCTCTATTGGCTTTGTATATCAAGTTAGCCAATTTAATCTGCATATAATGACTGGGGCTAATTAATAGTTTTCCCACAGCTGGTTCCCTCTAGAAACATTTAGCAACTGCCTTCTAGTAGAAGCTGTCCTAGAAACAGAGTTCAACTTTGCAATACTTATTTATATTAGAACAGAGAATTTCCATGTTAATGGGCTTTCCCATGAAAGGTAAGAATGGCTCATCAGTGTCATGGATTGAACAAAACATCTTGTCACTCAAAAGACAATGGACAACCCACCTCACATCTATTATTTATTTCTTTACTTTCTTGTTCACATTTCTTTAATTTTGTTTTACTTTTTCTTTTTCATCTTTTTTCTTACTCTGCACAAATGACCTCCCAACTGACAATATCTCTACCAAATTACATACCCATGCCCCATTTTCCTATTTTTAATCTCTCTATGGTGTTTAGGTGCACAGAACTGGATTAATCATATCTTTAGTACATCTCTAATTCTCATCACTGGAACATGAAATTTTATTTAATTATTTTTAAGAGTATAATAGCACTCACAAAACCACCAATACTAATGAAAGCTGGGCCATGGGCAATAACCTCTATCCAACCATATGGTTCCCTATCTCATACATCTCTGGCTCCTCCCATCGGAGGCAAACCCATCCTGAGTCCTGTATTAATCATTTTCTTCTTTGTTTTTTAAATTGTTTTTATTTCACCCATGTGTAGTCTTTAAAAACCTATTTTGATTTTAGTTATTTTAGACTCTATAAAAATTGGGCTACTTTTCCACTTAACATTGAATTGCTAAGATTTATGCATACCATTGCAAGTTAATATACTTTATTCATTTCTATTTCTTATAATCTATCATGTGATCATTCCAGTCTTGGCTCATCCATTCTCCCATTGATGAGCATTTGGGTAGTTTCAAGTTTTTTTTGCTATGACAAGCAGTAATAATAGAAACATTCTTATATGTATCTCCTTTTGTACATGTTCAGAAACTTCTTTTGAATATATAGTTACTAGTGGAGTTGCTAGTTCATAGAATGTGTAATTGGCCAACTTTAGGAAATATGACCAAACTGTTATCTAGAGTAGTTACATCAATTTATTGCATCAGTCCCAGCAGGTATATGATCCTGTGGATCTATGTATTTTTCCTATACTTGATTTTATCAGACTTTAAGTATTTTTGCCAGTTAAATAACTATAAATGTGGTCTTAGTTTTTATTTCTATGATCAAAAGCATCTTTTATAGTTCTTGGCCATGTATTTCTTCTGTGAAGAAGATTTCTTCTATTTGCAGAAATCTATTTTTCTAATAGATTGTTTGAGCTTTCCCTATTGATTTAAAAGAATCTTTTATATGCTAATTATTTGTTGCAGCTAAGCATTACAAATATCTTCTCTCAATTTTAACTCTTTTCACTTTCCTTAAAGAACATTGTGAAAAATAAGAGCTCTTTTTTAAGCATTCAAATCAATCAATCTCTTCATTTATTTAATTCTTTAAAATATCTCTTAATAAAGTTAAAAGTTTTCCTTGAAGAGTCTTGCATGTCTTTTGTTAGATACATTCTTAAATATCCTCTGATACTATTGTAAATGATGTCTTCTTTTTATATTTTCCTTTTGTTTCTTAATGCATTATAGACAGAGATATTATCTCCAGTGAATTTGCTAAATTCTCCTTCTCTAGTAATTTATCTGGAGATTCTTTTAGGCTCTCATTTACAAATCCTTTTAAATCTGATTTCTTTTTCTTGGTTTATTTTACTTTGTAGTTTATTTTATCTTTGTAGATTTCCAGTGCAATCTAAGATATAAGTGGTAGTGTATTATAATTATAAAAATGACACATGATCATATTTTTCCTAGATTTTATTTTTATTATTTTTGTTAATTTATTTAAAAAATTAACATTTATTCACTTTTGAGAGACAGAGAGAGACAGAGCAGGAGCAGGGGAGGGGCAGAGAGAGGGAGATACAGAATCTGAAGCAGGCTCAAGGCTCTGACCTATTAGCACAGAGCCCAATGAAGGGCTTGATTCCATGAACCATGAAATCATGGCCTGAGCCAAAGTTGGATGCCTAACCGACTGAGACACCCTGGCGCCCCTATATTTCCTAGATTTTACAATAAAAACTCTTTATGAGCTAAGGAAGGTCCTGTTTATTAGTAACTATGAGAATTAAGAATGTTGTTGAGTTTTATCAAATTCTTTTCCTACATTTATTGAAGAATTATATGGCTTTTCCTATTCATTTCTTAATGTAGTGAATTAAATTTCTTGATTTTCAAAGTATTGAATCATCCTTGCATACCTGGGATAAAACTAATTTGGTCAAGGTGTATTAACTTTTTAATGTTCTTAGATAAGATTTGTTAATGTTTTAAGTATATTTGCATACATATTCAAAATGGGGTATCATGATTTTTTCCTTTCCTGGAACATCTTAGTGTGATTTTAGTATAAGAGCTGTGGCTTAGTATTGGGGCCTCAAAAATAAGCCTATTTTGGCTTATTTGGAAAAATATCATCTGTAAATCTGTCAGGTATTTTATTTGTGGGAAGATCTTAAAACACAACTTCAATTTCTTTAACAGTTACAGGACTATCTGATATTTTTGTTTCTTGAGTTTTTCTATTAAGTTATTTTTCTAGGAATTTATCCACTTTATCTAAACTGATTTTTCAAAATTATTAGCAAATAATTGTTGGTAGTATTATTTTATCATTTAATCTTTCTGTTTGAAGTGTATTTATTTATTTATTTATTTGTAGTTTGTCCCTTTTTTCATTTTATGTTTTCTCTCTTTGTTGGTGTTCAGGGGTTTCTCAAGTTTTCTGTTTTTATTTTTTCAACAAATCAACTTTTAACTTTGTTGATATGCTCTATTATATCTTTATTTCCTATTTTGTTAATTTCTTGCCATATTTTTATTTCTTTTCTTCCATTTATTACTTTTTAGTTTAGTCTTTTGTTTATTAAGATGAAGGTAAATTAACTCAGTAATTTGAAGCTTCCACATTTTCCAATATAGTTGTTTACAGCAATAAATTTACCTTGAAGAATTACTTTGGCTGTACTTTACAGGTTTTCATTATCACTATCATGGTATTAGGTGATATGAATTAATAATCCATTATCAGGTTTTGTCATTATCATTCAGTTCTGAATATTTGAAAGTTATATTATGATTCCCTGTTTATAAACTAAACAAACTGCATTTTTTTATTTTCAAATTATGGGAATTTATCTTTATTTTTTTCTTAATATTTGACTTAAATCAGCTCTTGTTTGAAATCATGGTCTGTATGCTATACAGTTTGAAATTTGTTCAGAGTTTACTTGTTGGGTTTAATACATGTTAAAACATTGTGAGTATTTCATAGAAGCTTGAAAATGTATCTTTAAATCATTGTTGGATACAGAAATCTATATACGTGCATTAAGTCAAGTTGATTAATTGTACTGCTTGTTATCTTTACCCTTGATAGTTTTTCTTAACTTGACCTGTCAATAATGTAAAAAAAGTGTTTGAAATCTACTATAATGGTGTTTATGAATTTTTTCCAGAAGTTCTATCACTTTTCTTTATGGATTTTAAGGTTATTTTATTTTAAGGTTATTATTTATTTAAGATTATTTATTGGTGAATTGAAACTATGAAGTGGCTCTCTTTATCTCTAATAACATTTTTTTTTCTGGTAGTCTAACTTAAATCACATTAAAACATCTATATCATCTTTCTTTGGTTAGAGTTGTGATACCTTTTTCTCCATCCTTTTATTTTCAACCTTTTTCTTTAGGATTTACTTTTTTTCTTTTTTATAAAACATAAGTCAGAATTTTAAAAATTCAGCATGTTAATTTTTGTATAATATATAGTCTAAAATATATTTGTACTTATATATTTGGGCCAATTTATAATGTTTTCACATATTATTTTAACTTGTCCAGTATTCCCTGCTTATAAAATTTTGCTCACCTTACTTCATGAATCTCTTACAATATCTCTTGGATTATCTCTCATTTATTTAAGTACTTCAAACTGCTTTCATTGTGGGTCTTCTATGGAAATTTTCTGAGACTCTGTATATCTAGAATACTATTGGTCATGCCCTCATTTTTGAAATACAGTTTGGCTGAATATAACATTCTAAATTTTATGTTCTTTTATGTAATACTTTGACATCACTACTCCATTGTCTTCTTGCATTCAGTGTTTTTTTTTAGAATATGATATCAGTCAGATATTTATTTCTTTGAATGTTCTGCTCTTTCTCTTTTTAAGTTTTTATAATTTTCTCTCCCTTAAAAATATATAACTTATATTTCTCTGTGGTGTGTTTGGATGTGGTTTTTCTTTATGTCCTCTCTTTGGCAGTTTATGGTCTTTTATATCTGAGACATTCATTCTTTTTTAATTCCAGAAAATATATCCCCACTATTAAAATATTCTGTTTTTTTTATGCTTATCCCTTTTTTGGGGATTTCTTTCTAATATAAATATCAGCACTTTAACTTCTATCCTCCATTTCTCTTAGCTTTTCTTTAATATTTTCTGTTAATAATTCTTTGAGAGAGTTCCTCAATCTGGTCTTCCAAGTCTCAAATTCCTTTCTTAGCTGAATTCCTTCTGCTATGCAATCTTTGAGTTTATTTAACAACATTTACATATTTTATGCTGAATGCCTCCATTCTTCTATTTTTGCATTTTAAAATTTCTATTTCATAAGGCCATTTCCCTTATCTTTTTATAACATTGTACAAAACTTGGAATTAAGACATAGTTTGGCATTGCACTAGTGCACAGTCTAATCCCATTCAGAGACTATCTAACTCTCTAGGGGACTGTGCTTTTTCACTTACCATTTATAACTGCTAAGGCTCACACTGTGTGAGCTGCTGGTTAACTTGAGATGATTGATAAATACAAGCTAGTTATGTCCAATAGAAAAGGATAACCTGAAAGGTTATAGTTTTCCCCCCTTTTCTCTGTCAGCCCAATTTTGTGTCTGATTTAGCATTCACATTCTAGCAACCTTTCTTTCCCAGACTATATACAGCCAATCTCTGAAATTCTCATTTGAACCAATTTTATCATTCTTCTGGTTTTACTGAGCTAAATAAATCTGAGTTAAAGTATGTGTTCACTATAATTTGTATCAGAGCAATATTATTAATTTTTTGAAAATTATTCTTTGCAACCTCTTTTTAATGTTTTTTAGATTAATTTTTGTTGCTTGATTCTTCTCATTATTTTACTTTTGATGCACACAATATTCCATGATATGTTTTGCTGTGATATTGTGATTTATAATAAAATATATAATATATATATTTGGTCTCTGTCCCTATTTCTATCACAGAGCTCTTAAACTCCTGGAATTTTCCAAGGGTTGAGAGCAATAAATGTGTCTGGTGTTACATAAATGAGATGATTTTTGGAAAGCACCTAGGATGGGGGCTGGTTTCGAGTGAAGCCAACAATGTTATTAGAAGGTTGGAACTTTCAATCCTACACTTGACCTCTTGGGAGGGGAATGGGGCTGGAAATTGAGTTCACTTATCAATGGCTAATTATTTAAACACGTATGCTTATATAATGAAGGTTCCATAAAAACCCAAAAGAACAGCGTTGGGAGAGCTTCTGGGTTGGTGAACACATGGAGTTTTTGAGAGAGTGGTGTTTCTGGAGAGGGTTAGGAAGCAATGTGTCCCTTCCCACATACCTTGCCCTATGTATCTCTTCCCTCTGGATGTTTCTGAGTTATATCCTTTTAAAATAAACTGGTAATCTAATAGTAAAATGTTTCACTGAGTACTTTGAGCCACTCTAGCCAATTAATTCAACCCAAGGAGGTGTTGTGCGAACCTCTGATTTGTAGCCATTGGGTTAGAAGCACAGGTGACAAACATGAACTTGTGACTGGCATCTGAAATAGGACAGCAGTCTTTTAGGACTGAGCCCTTAGTCTGTGGAATCTGATGCTACCTCTAGGTAGATGGTGTCAAAATTGAGTGAATTATAATATACCCTGCTGGTGTTCAGAGAATTGCTTGTTGGTGTGGGAAATAAACACATACACATACACATTAGCATTGGTGCTAGAACCCTTACCTGTGAAATGGTGGTGTCCCTCAAATGTTTTCTTGTTTTGGCATGTATGTCTTTCTCCACTAGAGATACTGATTATTTTGTCATGCAGTGAGTATGGGAAGAGGCTAGACCAGAGTACCAGTGATTTATGTGTGTGTAGGACAGGGGAAAGGGAGGGGGTGGTGGATCTAGCCTTCCTAGTGTTTGACTATCTTGGAAGGAATGAACATCACTACCAGAACCTCAAAATGGTTTTTTGGGCAGGTATTCATAGGCATGTATTTCTGAGAAATCACCAGTCCCCTGGGTACTGAGATGTGGTTCTTTGCCATGGTTCGATGTTGCCTCTGCTCATCCTTTTACCTTTAATGCCCCATGAGGCTTTCACTGTGCCCAGCTGTTCCTTGTTGGGGCAGCTGTCCCATAACTCTGGCTGCAGGAGTGAAGGTACTGGTCTCCACTTGTCTACTCTGCCCCAGCGGTGGTGCAGTCCCGGGTCTTAATTCTCCATGCCACAACTCTAGCCAGTTGAATGTCATCTCTCCAAAATAAATAAACTGGAACCTGTGAATGTGACCTTATTTAGGAAAACGATCTTTGCAAATGTAATTAAGTTAAGGATCTTAAGAAGAGATCATCCTGCCATTACCCAGGTGGGCCATATATCCAGTGACAAGTGTTCTTATAAGCAATAGAAGAGAAGACCCAGACACAGAGGAGGAGGCCTGTGAAGATGCAGAAAGAGTGGCGGGATGCACACAGAATCCCAGGAACACCTGGAGCCAAGCTGGAAGAAGTAAGAAAGAATTCTCCTGGAATATTTGGAAGAAGCACAGTCCCACCAACAGCTTGATTTCTGAGTTCTGGCCCCTGAACCGTGAAAGAATAAATTCCTGTGGTTTTCTGCCACCAAATCTCTGGCAGTTTGTTTTAGCAGCCCTAGGAAAACTATCTCAGATATCCAAGACAAGGTTTTAAACTTTATATGTCTTTACTAAAAGTTTGGGGATAATAGAAGGAAGAAACATCCACAGAATAATTATAACTATGCACAGGCCCAGAGGTAACCTCTTTTTCCTACTGGGGAACCTCCCTGGGCTCACTTCTTGCCTCCTTGTGGCCAGGAGCAGACTTTGGAGATTGTCAGGGTTTTGGGACTGGCCCAAAACCATGCCCTCCCATCCCAGCCTGGAGAGGAGATGAAGTTCTTTTCCTCACAGCTAAGACTGGCAGCTTAAATCCTCCCTAGTTTGGGGATTACTTTTTCTCTCTTTTCATAAGCGGCCATTTCCACCTGTAGGCTCTGAACTCCAAAGCCATCCATCACCAAATTCTACAACAGTACATTTCCCAAAGCCCAGGTTTTTCAGGCTTGTCCAGGTGCCTCTACTCCAAGTCCAGGAAAGTTTTTTTGTGTGTGTGTTTTAAGGTTTGAAAAAAAAAAAAAACCTCTTAGAATCCATGTCACCCAGGGCCATCTTGTTATATTAAGTTCATTTAAAAATGTTTAAGCTTGGATTGTTGATAAGGGTAAAAGCTCTTCATGAAATTAGTTTTAGTAATGATTACAACTATGTGAAATCAGTGCATATGGCTGGACACTGGGAGGGAATCCAAAAACTAACAATTTTGTTAGGGTGGTGAGATTATATTAAGGTTACAGGTGGGTATATGGGTGAGATTTTCACTCTTTAAAATATGTCTTTTAACATTTCTTTCAGAGTACAGAATGCTATTTTTACAGCAAATAAGGATAGTCATAAAATTTTGATGCTGTAAGAAAAGAAAATATATTCCTTTGTTTATATCCTCATCACTTTGGGGAAAAAATGATACCAATTGCTGGGGACAAATTTCTTTGCTGAGGGAAACTCTTACAGCTTATGTGCATTTCAAATAGTTGCAGATCTATTTGGAAAGAAATATATTCTTCTTATTAATATGGAGGAGACATTTTCCTCCACCTTATTAAAGAAAATTGGACATAAGGTATTACTCAGATTCCCAGACTGGGAAAGGAGAGGCGTGGGGGGAGGGGAGTGAGGGAAGAGGGAGCCATGACTGAGAAAGGGGGAGGATGGAGTCTTACAAAGAGAGCAGAGGAGCCAGAAGGAACATCAAGGCTATCCCCTTAATTAGCTGCAACCCCAGCTGGGCCAAGGTAGGGGACAGCTGCTAGCAGGAAACTGCAAAGATTTGTTAGTAGCTTCTAGATGAGTCCAAAATAGTCTGCCCAGACTGCACTCTCCATCTTGGATTCACTCCACCTGTTGGCATCCCAAAGGGGTTCTGTAAGCCTTATCCCAAGTGACAGCTTTTCTGTAAAATCTTTATTGATCATTCCTCCTCTAACAGGCTTTTAGTTTGCAAGGTTTATTTTCTAAAAATGTTTATTTATTTTGAGAGAGAGAGTGCACAGGGGAGGGATGGAGAGAGAGAATCACAAGCAGGCTCCATGCTGTCAGTACAGAGCCCCATTTGGGGCTTGATCTCATGAATGGTGAGATCATGACCTGAGCCAAAATCAAGAGTTGGATGCTTAACCAACTGAGCCGTCCAGGCATTCCTTTTAGTTTGCAAGTTTCTTAAAACATTTATTCTATTCTGCCTTCTACTTGCCTTATCTCTTGCCTATCTCCTTTCCAACCCTCCATGTGTCTCCCACCCATTACATTATAAGATTCTTAAGGGCAGCAGATGTGTACATTTTTAGAGTTTACATTGTCTTCCATTTTGTCAAGAAAAATACATTTCTGTAAACTAATTTGAAGCCCAGTGATAAAATGAAGGTTAGATTGTGATAGTAACAGAAATCAATGAAAAGAACATCAGAATTCTCTATTTATCCTTTAAAGACTGGTTTTAGTGTATATATTTAAAAATTATGTTACAGTTTTTAAAAAGCTGTATTTGTATTTAAAAACCCCTAGAAGATTGACAAGTCATACTGCTCTATATTATCCATGCTCATGGTCAAAATCCAGCTGTTTACGCCACTTTGCCATAATCCAGTCACCACCATGGGTGGATTGTATTTGTAGTGACAGGCAAAACGAGGGTGCATTGAATGATTACCCAAAGGTTAAACACTCTCAGCTTGTTGGACATACTCTCCTACTCTCATGTGTTGGACATCGATGCTTCATGAAGTTCCTTTAACTTGAACGGCTCAAGATTATTATTTACATAATGTAATAACAAACATTTAATGTTGCTAACTCAGTGCCAGACACTGTTTTAAACGTTTTATGTGTTTTCACGGGTCCATTTATTTTTTAATTTTTATTTATTTACTTTTTATTATTTTTTTCATGGGTCCATTTTATTTATTTTTAATTTAACTTTTTAAATTTTTTTTCCAATATATGAAATTTATTGTCAAATTGGTTTCCATACAACACCCAGTGCTCATCCCAAAAGGTGCCCTCCTCATGGGTCCATTTTTTAATAACCATATGAGGGACTCAGTCATAAGAAAATTAAATACACAGGAACTGTTGAAGCCCAGATCCAAACCCATGAAGGTTCTTCCAGAATCCACACTCTTCAACATGATGTCCTACTGTCTTTCATGCCTTGCCTCTTTCAAAATGTATTTTGAGGTAAACAGGGAGGAGGGAGAAACATAAAAGACTCTTAAATATAGAGAACAAACAGAGGGTTGCTGGAGGGATTGTGGGAGGGGGGATGGGTAAGGGGCATTAAGGAATCTACTCCTGAAATCATTGTACCATATGCTAACCAACTTGGATGCAAATTAAACAATAAATAAATTGAAATGTTTCAAAAATAAAATAAAATAATGTAATAAACATAAAATAAATATTTATAAATGTCTTGAAATTTTCATACCTCCATACTATCACTAATATCCTAACACATAGTATAGACTTCGAGTTGGATACATTGTTAACTATGGTTGACTTAAATCCATATTTTAAAATAGATGCATTGATATTTGTGAATTTTTACTGACTTTTTGTCAGATCCTCTTAATGTGGCTCATAAAGAACTCCTACTAAGAGCAGAAGTGTCAACTCTGCCATGGTCTTGTTATTGTGTTCAGCTTGCATTATTTTTATTTTGCATTTGAATTTTCTGTACAAGATATTTTATCTGTCATTTAGTTCCATAATTGTGAATGTTAATCTTGTAAATATATACATGAAAATATAAAAATAAAAATATATAAATGACATAAAAAATGTGTTTTGAGATAAATGGCTTTTAATTATAAAAAGCTATGACAAAAATGTAGAAAGTAGTGATCTATATTAAAACCTAGAAACAAGGTTTTATTTTCTTAAGAGTCTTTTTCTTTTTAAATGTTTATTTATTTATTTTGAGAGAGACAGTTGAGGAGAGGCAGAGATGGAGTGAGAGAGAATCCCAAGCAGGTTCCATGCTGTCAGTGCAGAGCCTGAGAAGGGCTCGATCCCATGAACCATGAGATCATGATCTGAGTCGAAACCAAGAGTCAGATACTTAACCGATTGAATCATCTTGGTGCCCCTCAAAGACCTTTCCTGAGAAGCTAAGAGCTATATGAGAAAACACAGTGGTGAGCAGTATGAGGAGAGTGTACTCTGAAGCCAGTTCTACTCTGTACCAGCTGTGTGACCTTGAGCAAGGCCCTTAACCTCTCTTAGCTTTATTTTCTCTATCTGTAAATGGGATGGTTGTAAGGATGAAATGATTTAATATGTCTACAGCATCTAGCAGAGTGCTGTTTACAAGAGTGTTATAGAAGTGTTTGTTGATGTTGAGCTCATTGAACTCCATTGTGTCCCAGGCATTGTGTTGGGCTCTGGGGATAGAGAGAAGAAAAAGTCAGTATCAAGTCATTCTAACAGAATATAATAGAAAGCAGCTTGGAAAATTTGAAGGAAATATACGTAACTTGGTCTGAGTATAAAAGAAAAGTACTTGGCTGTCCTTACTCTTGGACAGTTTTTTTTAAAGTCTATTTATTTATTTTGAGAGAGAGAGAGAGGGAGAGGGAGTGCACGTGCACATGCACGAGAAAGGGAGTGCAGAGAGAGAGGGAAAGAGAGACTCTCAAGCATGCTCGGCACTGTCAGTTGGAACCTGACTCATGGCTTGATCCCATGGACCATGAAATCATGACCTGAGCCAAAATCAAGAGCAGGCGCCCAACTGACTGGGCCATCCAGGTGCCCCTCTTGGACAGTTTTTATCCATGGGATGAAGCTATATACCTCGTCTTTTTTCTCCATTCCTAAGCCATAGTGCCTGAGATTTCAAAATTAGAAATTTATTTATTTGGCTCAAACATAGCCCTTTTCTCATAAGCTTCTGTAAAATTGCAAATTAACATGGGGTTTGCATCAGTTTCCTAGTGACATTTTAGTCGCATCTTGCATGACAAAATTTGGGGACTCACACCCAGAGGTCCAGGTCAGTAAGTCTGGATGGGGACTGGAAATGCCTCAGCTGGTTCCCCCAGGTACTTCACCCTGAGAGGCACTATTCTGAGGGCCCCAGGACACATTGATGGTTCTTTTCACCTGAAGGGCAAAGGGACATGAGGAGAGTATGGTTATGAGCAAAAGAAGGGGCGATTGGGAAACATCTTTCCTTTGTGCTGCCCATGCTCAGTCACTGGGCATTCTTTTTAGTCAGCTTCCCTATTCCCATTGGGATGAAGTTCACTTGGAGGATCCAGCACCAGGGCACCCGGGTCCCCATCTGCCTGCCAGCCTGTTTAGTCCCTCTTGTTTTCCCTGACATCCACTACCTCATGCGAGTCCCCAGCCATGTGGCTAATGAGAGGCCTATTCAGACTTCATTAGCAGATCAGCTTGGTTTCTTCCACTCTCTGAAGCTAATTATGTCTCTTTCATTAGTTCAATTTCAGCAATTAATGTACCTCCGTATACATAAATGGCTGTTTGTTTTTAATATAAGTGATATGTTTGTGGCTGTCCTTTCCTCTCTTGGAGTATGTTTGTCTCTTTGTTTTGTCCTCCTTTCCTTATAAACAGTGCCATGGCCAGGGTTCCAACTTTAAGAAACAGAAATCAACACAGCAAACTTAAAAGCTGAAAGGGATTTCTGGTAGCAAAACTGGGAAGCCCATGGAATAAAAGGAAGTACCAAACAACTGATCCCCCGAAACTTGGGAAACCAGGGAAATCCTGGGGGCCTGAAGTCCACTTAAACAATAAGGCCATTTTAACTTTCCATTTAAAAGGCAGAGCAGCTCTGGAGTCAATTAATTCAGTGGCTCAGTGAGGTCATCAGAGACTCATGCTGCCATCTCAGTATTTCGTTCCACTGACTTATTTTGCTTAGCATAATACTCTCTAGTCCCATCCATATGATTTCACTCATATGTGGAATTTAAGAAACAAAACAAATGAGCAAAGGGGAAAAAAGAGAGAGAAACCAAGAAACAGACTCTTGAGTCTAGAGAACAAACTGGTAGTTACCAGAGGGGACATAAGTGGGGGAATGGGCTAAATAGGTGATGGGGATTAAGCAGTGCACTTTTGATAAGCACACCGTATTGTATGGAACTAATATTTCACAGATTACTCAATAAAATATTCAGTCAAGATACCTGTGTCAGGCCCACTAGAAACATGACTTTAGAGGACAAAGGTTTAGGGAAGCGATATAAAGCCCTATCATTAGAGTTGATCTAGAGGCTGCAATGGCACTCCCTCCTCTTCATCATCCACTGTTCATTCTAAACCATTCTCAGGCTCAGCAACAACCCCAGTGGATATTAGGGGCTTACCTGTTACCACACCTTCCTTCCTGAGCTGTTGGAACCCTAAGTAATTTCTCAGACCAGATGGTTGTACAAGGGCATTCACTATAACAAGGGAGCAAGGAAGGACAAGGAGGTGCCCAGGTGAATTGCTGGGTTCCATGCATATTCCTCAGGGCTGTCAATGAATAAAAACAGTTCTACTGATCAAAGCCAATTATCCTTGACAGTATGGTGACCTCTTTTCTGCTGTTCCCTGGATACAAGGAAATCAAAGGACCCTGGCTGCAAACATAGCTTGTAGTTCAATGGGATCCTTTCTATGTACCCTAGAAAACACAGGTCTCCTTTGGGTACCAGGACCTCCAACTCTGCAAAGACCGGTGCTGCTGGAACAGAAAGCATAGAATCTTCCAGGAAGTCATGACTTGGGACCCATAATCATATGTTTTTCCTATCAGGACAAAGTACCATATAGAGATCGTTGATTTAATATACATACTGTATCCTGAAGGATGGCACCCCATTCTTTCAGAGTATTGCTCCTGCACTGGAATGTAAGCTTCACCTTTAGAAGGCTCTTCCAGTGTTTCATGAGGCTAGCTGTTTGGCAAAGGCTACAAGTCCCCTCCTATACCTTGCCATGAAGTGGTTCTCCTGATTGGATGTTATGCTGCCTGGAAATTTATGCCTGTGCATCAGACATCCATAAGCCCTTGAATAGTGATGCTGGTTGTGGCTCTGTGAGCAGCAAATCCACATCTAGAATAGTTATCTATTCTTATAAGGATGAACTGCTGGGCCTTTCAAGATGGATGGGGCCCAATGTAGTCAACTTGCCACCAGCTGGCCAATTGATCTCCTTGAGGAAGTATGCTGTGCCAGGAGGGGTTCAGCATTGGTCTCTGTTCAGAGGCTACAATAGTTAGATCTAGTTTTATAAGACGGAGTCCATACTGTTGGATCCCATGTAGCTCTGTGTCTGCTACTGTGTCTATTCCATTCATGTCCTCATCAGGCCAGTCCCAAGATGGCCATGATGAAGGCTGGCCAATGTGAAGTGACTAAATAATTTTATCTGTTTATTCAGTCAGTGCATCTTCTGTGGTAGGTGCTTTCTGGTAGCTGTCAATTTGTGATACAAAAATATTTGTACTTTGTGCCCACTTCCAATGTTCATCCACATGCCCTTACCTCAGAACTCTGTTATTGATGTTCCAGTTTTCTCTCTTTCAGGCTCCTGACATGATGGGCTGACCTTTGGCCACTGCCCAGTAATCTGTATATCTTCTCATTTTGGACTGATTCTCCTTACACACAAAATAGATGACCAGGTACACTGCTCACATACCCACACATTGGGAAAAACTGCCTTCCTCATTGTCTTTCAGGCCACCCATGAAGGAGACTGTTATGTGGCCATTATCCATTTTTGGCTTACATGCATGTGCCAAACCAACTCATCCATAAGCCACTCTCAGGCTTTCCCTCTTTCACCTGGTCATAGTGGATCCCCATTTGGTTTTAGGAATGATCTGGGAGACAGGCAGGCTGGTGCAGTTGTGGTTGCTGCCATGGGATTCTGGGCCACCTGCTCACTAAGCTTTCTCAAACCATCTGATCTGGCTCAGCTCAATCTGGATGTAGCACTGATGTTGGGCATGTCTGACTTTATGCCTTAGCAGGTCTGATGGCACCCAGGCCACAGTGGGAAGTTCTGGAGGCTACATGGTCATTTTGTGTCCCATGGTCAAGTGTTGTTTTGACCAATGCTTGCTATCACACCAGGAAACTTTCTCAAAAGTTGTATAATTATCTATTGTGGATGCCATGGCCTTGTTCCAGAATCTCAGGAGCCTGTGATGTGGCTCTCTCACTGGGGCTTTACAAAAGCTCCATCCTGTGTCTTCCCCACCACTGATACCTCCAACACTGTAGGATTTGCCACAATGTATCGCTCCCAAGTGGCAGGGCTGCTTGACAATAGCCTGCCACTGCCACTGGATTATTTCCTGTTTCTGACCCCACTCGAAGCTAGGAGCCATCCATATTGTCCAGTATACTGGTTGGACCAATATTCCTAGGTGTGGAATGTGTTGCCTCCAGTTCCCAAGAAGTCCAATAGACACCAGGTTTCCTACTTGTGATTGAGATGTAAGATTTAGTAATTAGTCTCTTACCTTGGGGCAATATCTTGTCACATGACTGACCATTGGACACCCTAAAAATGTTACTGATATGGTAGATCCCTAAATTTTCATCAGGTTATCTACTAGCCCTTGGGAGTATATGTGTCTTACTAAGGTCTATAGTAGAGTATAGTTCTTGTACCCTGTCCAATCAGCATGACGCCATCAACATAATGGGTAACTGTGATATTCAGTGGGGTGTCCAGGCAGTTCAGATCTCTTCAGATGATACTATGGAAGAGAGTGGGAGAACTAAAATAGCCTGAGGCAACACCATAAATAAATATTGTTGATCCTATGTCAGTGCAAACTTTCTGATTCTCTTTTCTGGTCAGAGTAGGGAAAAACACATTTGCAAAATCAATGGCCATATACTCTGCACCTGGAGCCCTATTAATCTGCTGTAACAAAAATACTATGTCTAGCACAGCAGGTATAATTAGGGCTACTGTTGGGTCAAGCCTAAATTAGTTTACAGTCATTCTCCAGGATCTATCCAGTTTCTGCAGAGGCCAGATTGGCCAATTCAATGTAGGTATGATATATAGGGGTCACTATCCCTATATTCTTCATGTCTTTAAGGATGGAAACAATCTCTTTCATTTTATCTGGAATGCAATATTGTTTTTAAAAATTAATTAACTAATTAAGAATATTTGACATGAGATCGACCATCTTAACAGATTTTTAAGTGTATTGTTATCTATAGGTATAATATTATACCTATAGACCTGTAGTACTTACTCATCTTACTAACTGACATTTTATACACATTTATTGGTAACTCTCCATTTCCTCCTTCTCCCAGCCCCTGGAAATGACCATTCTATTATTTGTATCTATGAGTTTGGTTATTTTAGATGCCTCATATAAGTGGAATAATAAAGTATTTATCCTTCTGTGAGTGGCTCATTTCACTTAGGTGATGGATGTCTTCAAGGTTCATTCATGTTGTTGCATATTGCAGGATTTCCTTATTTTTTAAAAAAATGTTTATTTATTTATTTTGAGAGAGAGAGAAACAAAGTGCTCTGTGCAGAGTCTGACCTGGGGCTTGATCCCAAGACCGTGAGATCATGACCCGAGCCGAAATCAAGAGTTGGGCCCTTAACCCACTGAGCCACCTAGGTGTCCCAGGATTTCCTTCTTTTTAAAGGCTAAATGATATGCTATTGTGTGTATATACTACATCTTCTTTATTCATCTTTTGATGGACATTTAGGTTGTTTTCATATCCTGGATATTGTGAATAACACTGCAATGAACGTGGGTGTGCTAATGGCTCTTTGAGATTCTGATATCAACTCTTTTGGGTAAATACTCAGAAGTGGGATGGCTGAATTATATGGTAGTTCTATTTTTAATTTTTTGAGACATCTACATACTGTTTTCCATACTGGCTGCACCTATTTGCATTTCCACTAAAAGTGTATAGGGTTCTAATTTCTCCACTCCTCGCCAACATTTCCCCCCCTTCTTTCTTTCCTTCCTTCCTTCCTCTCTCTCATTCTGTCTTTTTTCTTTTTGATAATAGCCATATTAATAGATGTAAGGGGATATGTCATTGTAGTTTTAATTGCATTCCCTGATGATTAGTAAAATTGAGCACCTTTTTATATGCTTTTGGGCCATTTTTATGTTTCTGTTTTGAGAAATGTCTACTTAGGTCCTTTGCCTACTTTCAAATTTTTAATAATAATAATAATAATAATTATTATTATTATTTTCTATTGAGTTTCAGGACTTCCTAATATATTTTGGAAATTAATCCCTTATCAAATCTATGTTTTGCAAAATACTTTCTCCCATTCTGTAAGTTGTTTTTCACTTTATTGATTGCCTTCTTTGCTGTGCAGAGGCTTTCTAGTTTGATGTAGTCCCACTTGTCTCATTTTGCTTTTGTTGTCTGTGCTTTTGATGTCATATCCATTAAATCATTGACAAGACCAATGTCATGATGGTTTTTTTTTTTTGTATGGTTTCTTCTAGAAGTTTTATAGTTTCAAATCACATTCAAGTGTTGAGTCCACTGTGGGTTCATTTTTTGTGTATGGAGCAAAGTAAGGGTCTAATTTCATCCTTTTGCATGTGGACATCCACTTTTTGTATTTGTTGAAGACACTATCCCTTCCTTATTGTATATTCTTGGCACCCTTGTTGAAGGACAATTGACCATATATGTGTGGATTTATTTCTCGACCCTCTATTTGTTCTATTGGTCAATATATCTCTCTTTATGCCATTATCATACTCTTTTAATTACTAGAGCTTTGTAATATATTTTGAAATTAGGAAGTATGATGTATCCAGCTTTGTTCTTGTTTTTCATGCAATATTGCTTTCTATTTACTATTGTGGCCAATGGTTTCAGAGGTTTTCACTTGGCCTTCCCCACTCTGATAATGACCCAGTAAATTAATTTCAAGTACACACTCATAGTCCATGCACTCATGGGACCCTAATGGAGTCAGACTTTGGTTAGAACTCTGTTTATTACCTGGCACCACTAAGCCCACACTCCTAACAAGAGGAATAGGTTGATGCTTTGAGTCTTTGAATATCCATTTTAACTCAGACCCAGTGTCTAATAATTCCCCAAATATTTTGATTTTCTCTTTTCCTCAGTGTACAGTCACCCAGATAAATGTCCATAGGTCCGTAGGTCCTCAGATAAATGACTGAGGAAAGGTTGCTATATATACTTATCAGAGTACTACAGGGTCCTTCCTCTTCAGTCAGTGGGTTTTGGATCTTAATATTGGTTCCGGTTTGGGAACTGAGTGAGTAGTCTGACTTCATATTAAAATGGTCACCCTTAGCTGCATCTTCCTCCATTGTTGCCATTTTTGTGGTTATTAATGCTAAACAGTGTCTTTGCTGACTGCCTATTTCTTTTGCTCCTATTGACACCGTGCTCTAGTGGGTACATCCACAGTTCCCTGTGGGTCAATCCCTTTGGCTTCTTTTAGGTCCTCCTGTGATCTATAGTCCTCTGGTGCCTCTTCTAGCTTAAACAGTGCATCCATTCCAGCAGGCCTATTTTACTCAGCCTCTTTATTTCTTCATCTAGCTTCTGCTAGGACAACTCAAGCATTTCTGTTTTACCAGTGGTGGCTCTCTTTTTTCTAGGATTCTAAGAGCTCCTTATTACCCACCTACCCATGGGTTTTTGCTAGGGAATTTAATCCTACCTTCCAAGAAAGAAGCCTAAGTCAATGAATTCTTCCTTATATAATATTACAATTCTGGCCTCCTTGATAAAGCATCTTTAAAATCCAGTCTATCTGATAAGTCCTCTGGTTCTTGCTGGTACTTACCAGCTAATTCTTGGAACATCTTCAGTATATAGTCTTTTTCCCTCCTTAGTAGGTTCAGCATGTCTGTAGACAGATTATTTTGATGAGATTAATCTTAGTTATCAGTCTAGAAACTGGGAGAAGATGTGGGGGCTAGCTCTTGAGGGACGCACCTGCTGCTTTAAAGGAAGGAGTCCACTATAGCGTCTTTGATCTCAGTGCAAGTACTGCCTCTTGCTAGACAAGACACACCCCTCTGCAAGCTCTGATGGTTTAGGGGTCTTCAGAGCTGACATTCTCAGGGGCATCTACCTAGATGTTGCAGGGCCCCAGCTTTTCCCTCTGTTGCCTTAATCTTAATGTAAGAGGTCTGTGTCATCTGAGAACTCAAATGGTACTGTAACCTACTGCTCAGCTGTGTATGCTCTTGTACTATAGAATGTAAGGGTGTTTGGGTGAAATTTCATGAATAGCCATTAGCTACTTGTTTCTCTTTATCCCTTTGCAGGACATCAACATAATTCATCAGTAAATCAGCCAATTCTACATTTTCTTTGTATACACAGTTTCTGCTTATTTTTAAATGCCTGAATCACTTGTACAATGGTGCTCCCCTTTACCAGAACATTTTTCCACCTGCAAGAGCGTTCTCCTGCATCAAGATGTTTTTGCAGCTCATCAAGATGTTTTTGCAGCTCAGTATCAGTGGAATCTTTGGCAATTGGGCACCCTTTCTTGCTGCAGCTTCTCCTTGTACCACTTAATACTCATGATGGAGGAGTGAGCCAGTTCAAAGTACATATCCTACTGTCTGTTTTCTCAGACCTCACTCCCCTACCACTTGTGTTAGTTTGGATCCACATAAAGCAGATGCCACAACAAGATTAGATGTACAAGATATTTACTGAGGGGAAATGCCTGCCAGAGAAAAAGAGAAGCTGGAGGAGGCAAGAAGCCATCAGACCATAATGCAGGTCTATATCAGTTCCTGCTGCTGCTGTAACAAATTACCACAAAGTTAATATCTTAAAACAACATAAATTGATTATATTATAGTTCTGGATGTCAGAAGTCTCACTGGCTGAAATCAAAATGTTGGCAGGGCTGTGTTCCTTCTGGAAGCTTCAGGGGAGAATCTGTCCCTTGCCTTCTCCGGCTCTAGGATGTGCCTACATTTCTTGGTTCATGGCCCTCCTTCATCCTCAAAGCCACAATCACATCACTCTGGCTTCTGCTTTCATTATCACATTCCCTTTTCTGATCCTCTTGCCTCTCTCTTATAAGGATAATTACATTGAACTATTAGGATGACCCAGGTTAATCTCTCATCTCAAAATCCTTAATCACACATGCAAAGTTCCTTTTACCATATGAGGTAAATAGTTCTGGGGATTAGGAAGTAGACATTCTCAGGGGGCACTATTCAGCCTACAGCAAGGCCTTCCTCTGTAAAGGAGAGAGGGAAGGAAGGAGAACTGGATAGTTATAGTCTCAGACTGTAGCATACTTCTAAGAAAGTATTGGCTGGGCTAAGGAGGTCTTTGAATCAAAGTTTCCCTTTAGCACATGCACCTTAATGTTTATAGCAGCATTATCAACAATAGCTAAACTATGGAAGGAGCCCAAGTGTTCACCGACTGATGAATGGATCAAGATGTGGTATACATACAATGGAATATTACTCAGTCATGAAAAAGAATGAAATCTAGCAATTTGCAGTGACATGGATGGAGCTAGAATGTATTGTGCTAAGCGAAATAAGTAAGTTAGAGAAAGACAAATACCATATGATTTTACTCATGTGGAATTTAAGAAACAAAATGGATGAACATATGGCAAGGAAATAAAAGAGAGAGGGAAGCAAGCTATAAGAGACTCTTAACGATAGAGAACAAAATGGTTGTTGGAGGGGAGGTGGGTGGCGTATGGGCTAAATGGATGATGGGTATTAAGGAGGGCACTTGTTATGATGAGCACTGGGTGTTCTACATAAGTGATGAGTCACTAAATTCTATTCCTGAAACCAATGTTACACTGTATGTGAACTAACTAGAATTTAAGTAAAATTTTAAAACATATATGAATAAATAAAGTTGCCCATCAGAAGAGTCGTGTGTCTCCCAAGAATGGGCCAAGCTTAGGATGTCTACCTCCTTCAATTATTGTCTGGGTGGTGGACACTGGAGTCATCCATTAGTTATACTCTGTACCGCTGGAGACCTGAGGTCACATGTTCATGGTTGCCATGGTCAAAGCCTCAGGAATCAGAATTCCTGGGTTTGCATTCAAGCTCCAATGTCTGGTTAACAATAAGAACTTATGCAAGTCATTTTTCCTTCTGGCCTCAGTTTCCTCATCTGTAAAATGTGAATAAGAGTAGCACTAAATTAATTAACTAACAGAGAATAATAAGCTTGCTGTGAGTAATAAATTAGAGCAGTGCTCTTAATAATGTTTTCTAACTTAGCCACTGCTGGTGGCAGAATTATGATTCCATCTGTGTACCTGACTTTATTCTCTGTGCTGGTTTTGCTCTATCACCTTATTATGTGGAAAAGGCTTCATGGTGGGGTGGTTAGGTCCCTATGTCCGTTACTTTCTAAGTGAAGGCTTGTGGCCACCTGGCAGAAGTTTTATAGGGGAGATTCCTACAATGAGTGGGCACAAGACAAAATGACCCTACAGCTACTCTTATGCTCCAACTCTATGATTCTGTGGTCTCTGCCTGTAAGGAAGACTGCTCAGTACAGGTGGGTGAGCTGGTTTAGAAATCCAGGCCCTGGCTAATAACCCTGTCCTTGTCATGCCATCTTGGATTTGCCTTTCAACCTCTCTGAACATTGGTCAATAATCATATCTTACCTGCTTACTTTCCTTGTTGGGTTGTGGTGATGAGCAAGAAGATGATACACACCCTTCCCCCCAGACTTCTGGTAAATATAAGCCTTTTAAAAGAAAAATACTTATGCTCCCTTGTCTCTACATTGCTGACTTAAAGTGTTTTTATTATATTATTACTTATATATTTATAAACAGAAAACTAGGCATAAACTCCTCTTATATCACTATAAAAGCAAATCAAATTTATAAACTAAATACAAACAAAACCACAAAACCAATAATGTTCAAATGAATAAAATTAACTGAATAGGATGGATTTTTTTAAAATAAAAATTAATTGTTACTTGCAATGGTACTGGTTGCCTTCATGTCAATTCTTCTGAGTGACAGTATTTGGCCTCTGGTAACTAAACATAATTTATTCTTTTTTCATTAGTTGAAAACAATTAGCACTGTATTTCTTATTTATTACCAGTACAAATTTAAAATGATGTGCCAGATCCATGTTTAAGTGGTTATCCAGTTATATATAATCTACTTTTATTATTTGTTCTAGAGTATAAAGACAAAAAGTAAAATATTCAAGATGAAATTATTGGAGAAAACTTGGAATCTCTAGAAATGTTACCCATCATCAAATACTCAGATAATGAATGTGAATGAGTTCTTCAAAATTTAAAAGGAGTTTATAGTTGCTAGGCATCATTACTGAGACAAGATTGCAAGCTAATAGCAGCTACTCTAGATGACATGAGTACCTCTTGCTCCCATTCCTGACAGTGACTTGATCCTGCAGCATTCAGATTGGGAGGCAGATATTCCTGTTTCATTTTACATTTCCAGACTACTGCTACTTGCAGCCCCATATGAAGCCTCCAGGGTCCAGCAGGAGTGAGACCAAGTGCAATAAGCCAGTGAGGCAACATCTCTGTACGGAAGCAAGAGCAGAGAGGAAAAGGGAATGGTATGTACTAAATAAAACATTTTTCTGGACATGACCCCATCTGGAAGGAAGGACAATGTTTCTTTCTCTGTCTGCCAGCTACTGGCTCTGTCCTTCCAGGGGGTCTGATTTATGGAAGTAGAATAAACAAATTGCAAGGCCCTGTGGATCTTTAAAACTCTTACTACAAGGTTAGGGGGGTGCCTGGGTGACTCAGTCAAGCATTGGACTCTTGATCTCTGCTCAGGTCATGATCTCAAGGTTTGTGGGATCTAGTCCCACATTAGGCTCTGTGCTGACAGCGTTAAGCCTGCTTGGGATTCTCTCTCTCCCTCTTTCTTGCTCCTTTCCTGCTCCTGGTCTTTCTCTCTCTCCTCTCTTCTTCTCTCTCTTTCTCAAAATAAATAAATAAACTTAAAAAATAAACACTTTTACTACAAGGTTAACAATACTAATAATGACTTTTGGGTTATGTTTCTGGACACACACAAAGAGCTGTGAAGCCTGTTCTTTTTTCTCTTTAATCCTCCTCCCTTTCCCTGTAGTTACCTTTTCTCTTCTTTTTCTGTCTTTTCCTGTGAATTTTTCTTTGTGAAGGACACAGTCCTTCTAGATGCTTGCTCCTGATTTTTTCCCTGACTCATTTCCCAGATATCACATTTGAGGTTAAACATCTGACTGACGAAGGAAGAAAATAATGTTAAAATAATATTAGTATCCATGTCATTTTCAGGTTTGTACAATGGTTTAAATGTAAATATATTCTTTTTGACCCACATAACAAATTGTGATGAAGTTATTATATTTTTGTTTTATAAATGGAAAACTGGGACTCAAGTACAGAAGCTCTTTCTCTCTATCTTCTCGTTTCCCATTGCTTGTCACCCCTCACTTTCAAACTCAGTCTTCCATCCAGAGGCAGGGTGGAGAAAGGCCCAGGTACTGCCAGACTCACTGGGGAGCTGCAGTGAGTGGCTCTGGTGGAATGGCAGAAGTGGAGCAGAGTTACTACAAGAATCACTAAGTAGATCTGGTATTCAACAGTGTGTGTCCCATACTCAGAAAAATGAAACAAAGTAGTCAACAGCAATAAACTCTAAGTGGGCCCGGGTAAGACCTTTAACAAAGACTTAAACATAGCTTTCCTAAATATTTTTAGAACTAAAGGAAAAAAATGACAAAGTTTCAACAAAGAATCTAAAAAAGAAATAAGAAATGTAAAAAAAATAACAAATGGAAATTCTGGAGTTGAAAAGTATAATTGAAATGAAAAACATGCCTCACGGGCTCATTAGCACATTTGAGATGGTGGGAGAAATAATCAATGGGCTTAAGATAGGTCAGTAGAAATGATCAAATCTAAAGATTTGGAAGGGGAAAAAAAGACATAGTGAAAAATGAGCAGAGCCTTAGAAACCTGTGAGACAGATGCATATGATGGGAGTCCCAGAAGGAGAGGAGAGGAAGATAAAAAAACAAAATAATATTTGAATAATAGACCAAACTCCTCAAATTTGTAAAAGACATTTAATGTACTGGTTAAAGAAATTCACTGAACCCCAAGTAGAATAAGCTCAAAGAGATAAACACCTAAACACATAATAGTCAAACTGTTGAAAACCAAAGCCAAAGAGAAAAATCTTAAAAAACACAGGTGAAAAATGACTCCTCACAAACAGGGGACCAATAATATGATTAACTTCTGTCTTCTCAATAAGCAGTGAAGTTACATATTCTAAGTGCTAGGAAAAATATCATGTACCTGGGTGGCTCAGTGGGTTAAGTGTCTGACTCGATTTCAGCTCAGGTTATGATCTCACAGTTCCTAAGATCAAGCCCTGCATTGGGCTCTGTGCTGATAGTGCAGAGGCTGCTTGGAATTCTCTTTCTCCCTCTCTCTCTGCCCCTCCCCTGCTTTCTCTTTCTCTCTCAAAATAAATAAATAAAAACTTAAAAAAAGAGAGTTCTGTACGTAGAAAGAGGATACTTCAAAACTGAACATATAATAAAAATGTTCCCAGAATACAAGGACTGGGAGCAGTGGACCTGCATTACAAGAAATACTGAAAGGAGTCCTTCAGGCTATAAGAAAATGGTGCCAATAATAACTAAAATCCACAGGAAGAAAAGGAAAGCCCAGAAATGATAAATATGTAGATAAATATAATAGAAAATATAAATATGTTTCCTTTACTTTTCCTCTGTTAATTTCCTTAAAAGACAGAAGATTTCATAAAAGCAATACTTAAATACTGTATTTAGATATAAATAGAACATATATATTTATACCTATATGAAAATAATAACACAGAGGAAGAGGAGGAAGTGAAGAGATACTAGAGCAGAGTTGTTGTATTTTATCAGAATGAAGTCAGTAGAGACTTGAAGTATGCTATGATGCATATTCTAATTCATACAGCTGACTGAGAAATCACTGAGAAAATAGCTGAAAAATGTATCCTTAAACATCATAGAAATTAAAGTAAAGGAATTAAGAGCAAAAGAGGAAGTAAGCAAAACAAAATTGCTTACAACAAAAGAAGGGTATAAAGGAAGAATAGATGGAGAAAAAAGATATGGAGTGTATAGAAAACAAAACAAGATAGCGGATGTAAATCCAAACATAATAATTCTGTCAGGTTTGGATGGACTATACAGTCCAACAAAAAGGCAAGATTGTCAGACTGGATAAAAAAAACAAGATTCAACTGTTTGCTATCTACAAGAGACACATTTCAGATTCAAAAGCACAACTAGTTTGAAATTAATAGAATGGACAAAAGATATAGCATGCAAATAGTAGCCATAGGAGAGCTGGAATGACTTTATTATTATCAGACAGGAGTTTTTAAACATTATTAGAGAATAAGAGGTCGTTTCACAATAAGGGGCTAATGTATCAGGAAGCTATCATAGTTAAAATGTAAAGTATCTAACAAAAAGCCAAAATAAATTAATATAAAGCTGATAGAATTGATAGAAGCAGACAATTCAAAAGTTACAGTTGGAAATTTCAATCTTACACTTATAATATTTAAAAAAACAGAAAATCAGCCAGATATAGAACACTTGAACAACCTTATCAACTGATGTGACCTAATTGATATTTATAGAAAATGCCACCCGAAAGAAAAGAATTTGCATTCTTTTCAAGAGCACCTGGAACATTCTCCAGGAAAGATCATATGCTAGTTCTTAAAATAAGTCTTAGTCAATATAAAATATTTAAACCATTCAAAGAATTTTCTCTGTCCAAAACAGAATTAAATGAAAGATAAAAAATCAGAAGAAATTTGAGACATCAACAAATGTTTTGTAATTAAACAAAATAACTTTTTAATAATGTGTAGATCAAGAACGAATCCACAAGGGACGTTAGAAAAATTTGAACTGTGAAGGAAGAGAACATGACACATCAACACTTATGGGATGCAGCTGAAACAGTGCTTAGAGGAAAAATTATAGGTTTATTTGCCTATATTAAAAATGATGAAAGATCTCAACTTTCATCTTGATGAAATCATCTTGATGTCCTTACAAACAGAAAAACAAGGACAAATCAAATATCTAACTTCCTTTGAACTTCTGGCAAAATTGGCAGCACAGTGCATATTGGGGCATGGAAGCAAATCCTCAGTTGAGTAGCAGCTGCCTCCTTGGGGCAGGCCCCTGTGGTTCCTCAGCCTATCTACAGCTCTCTTCTCCCTTACTGCTGACTATGCTGCTCTTCCAGGCACTTGAATTCAAGATCCCTGCCCTGAATTCACTTCCAGGAGCTGACCCCAGGATGTGCGTGTGGCCTCTAGCCTGGTCTTTTCTAAGTATGACCAATTAAAAAAAATAATACAACTTTGCTTTTTTGTTTTTACCTATAAAAATTACATGTATTACTTATGTATGGATTTGTTATGGTTGGGTTTCCTCTATAAAAGAGACATAAGTACAAATGCTTCATGAATATAATTTTACAAGAAAGAAAATCCTTAGGAATGATGTTTCCACAGACTACTTGTTAATCATTTCCCCTAAATGAGTCTCTCAAGTTTTCTGAGAGCTAATGTCTCACTAGGATGTCATCAGAAATAAGCCATACCATGAGAGGAGGGTGAAGGATGGACACTGGGCTGGGTGAGAGAGTGGTTGATAAATTACACAAATGAGAAAGGCCAGGAGTCAAATCCAGAAAAGGGTGAAAGAAAAAGAGGTAAGTAACTGACCCCACACCTAGCCTTCCAGAAGACAAGGGATAAGAGACTAAAAAGAAGTCCTGGAGGCATGAAATTGCCTAGTATGTTTGGGGAATTTAAAGTCATTCAGCAAGTGATGAGACCAGAGAGAAGGGGAAGGAAGGCCCATATTATAAAAAGTCCGATACACCAGGATAGGGCATTGGCATTTATCTTGCAGGTGAGGAAAGTCAAGGAGCATCAGCATGGAGAGAACTATGATTAGCTATACACATTGATCACTTTTGTGGTGGTGAGGCAGATAGATTGGGGGGCATCAAGAGACAGACCAGTTAGGAGACTATTGGCACATGCAGGTGAGAGATTTGCTTGAACTAAGGAAGTGACAGAGGGTATGGATTGGGGAGGGGACTGATGAATGAGCAAAGTCAACAGGGCTTGAAGATTGTTGGGGATCAGGTGGCTGGAGGGGTTGTGAGTGATACACAGCTCTGGAGTAATCCATCAAGCATGGGGAGCACAGACAGAGAGAAAGCTGAGTGTGGTGTTGGGGGAGATAATGGTGAGATGGTTTTCTGAGATATATTGAATTTGAGATATCTATAGGAAATTCATACAAGGACATGGAACATGTAGGTTTATAACTTACTTTGATCCGTTGTGGGTTTTATATCTTAGGAGAGTGGTCTTGGATGGAAATAAAGACTTGGAAACCATGAGTAACTAGATGTTAGTTAAAACCATAGGAGAAACGGTATCTGGTAAGAAAAGGATGTAAAACAAGAGAAGTGGCCAAATGCAGTATCCTAGACAATGTGATCAATTAAGGTGTGGGTGCAAGAGGATGGTCTACCAATCATGAACGATCAGAAGCAGAAGATCCGGGAGGGACCTGTACCATGCAAACCAAAGAAGGTAAGTTTTAAAGAGATGAGAGTGACCAACTTTTTAAACCCCATTAAGTGTTAGGATAAGTAATGGGAAAGGCTCCTTGGAGTTGGCAATAGTGATGTTGATGATGGATGAGGCCAGAGTGGTTTCCATGGAATGGTAGTGATTGAGGCCAGAGTGATGGCTCTAGAAGTGATTGGGAAATGAGGAATGGAGACAGCTAGTGCCAATTATTTTTCGAGATGCTTGTCTGCCAGGCAAAGGAGAGAGTAGAAGCCATGGGTGAGCAGCAAAAGCAAGGAATGTTTCTCTGTTTATTTGTTTTAGGGTAAGGCAGACTTGAATGTGCTGATAAGTTAAAGGGACAGAGCTGGTAAGAACATCTAACAATACAGAAGAGTGAAATTAAAATTAATAGAGAAAAGGTCCAATTTGGTGCCATTTGGTAGCACCAAATGGCACAGCTGGGGAAAGGCATGACTTGGGACTATGACTTCTTCTCTAGGACTTTCTGGGAGAGAAGGTCAGGAGCAATGTAGAGTCCATATCCACCTAAGGTGGCAAAGGTGAGCATCTGTGTCCCAGATCCAGGGCTTTGCCAGGAAGGACATATGAATGACTGATCCAGTCTCAACTTCCCCTGGTCTGGTCCCAGGTTTACTCAGCCTGTGCCTGTTCTCTTTAACCACAGAATTAAATTAAGAAGTTAGAGGACACAGGCCCTTAGGAACTATGCGTTGAGTTTTCAGGATGGTTTGTCTAAGCAGCAGTTAGCCTAAGACCACACAGCTAGTTAGGGAGGGTTAGGACCAGGGATTTAATTTTTTTTAAAGAGAGACAGAGAGTAGGGGAGGGGTGGAGAGAGGGAGAGAGAGAGAGAATCCTAAGCAGGCTCCACGTTATCAGTGCCAAGCCCCATGCAGTGCTGAAACTCATGGACCGTGAGATCATTGCCTAAGCCAAAGTCAGATGCTTAACCAACTGAGCCACCTAGGCACCTTGGTAATTCAGTTTTGCCAACTCAGTTGTACACTCTGAGCTCATCAGAGGCTGGTCCTGGACGTGCAGTAACTCTGTTTCCATGATGAGTAGTCGTACCATTTTTGCCATTGAACCCCATATGTGTGCTAAGGGGACACAGGCCATTTCTGCTCTGCTCTTTCCTCTTTTGTTACAAGACTTTCTGTCACACAACTGGTTGGGCAGATAGCTCAGCAAGGGTTTCTACAGAAACCCCCATCATAGCCCATGCTGCTACTGTTGTTCCTCTTTATGCATGGATGAAATGTGCCAATGATAATAAGAGCTGTTTATTTAGCACTTACTACATGCAAGCACTATGCTAAAATGCTTTAATTCTGTAAGTAGGTACAATTATTATATTCTTTTTCTTCAGATAAACAAACAGACACAAAGAGAGACATCGAGCCACTTGGCCAAGGTTGCCTAGCAAAGGGGGAGAGCCTGGATATGAACAAGACCTCCGGGCCCTGCAGCCTGCACACGCATAGGCATGGTGAGAAGGCAGTTGCCTCTCCTCAACGTCCCAGCCCAGCCCCTGCTCCATCCCAGGGCCCTTTCCCTGAGACCCCTGGGAATCCATCACCACTGCTTCTGCCTCCACTTGCTCTCTCTGAACCCTCCTCCAGCTGACAAACTATCCTGGCAATTCAAGCCTGACGTCTAGTGAATTATGTTTCTCCAAATTGCTACATTAATAAGGGCCGTGTGTTCCTAAAGGATCATTAATTACAGACACATTTTTATTTCCTGCTGAAATATGGCCTGTGTTTCTGCTCCATGCAGCTCTGGCGCAATCTTGCTAACGTGCCTCTGTGTTGCTTTTGACATCTGTCTCTGGCTTTCTAGTAAACAGCTCTTGCAGTTCCCTGCTCTCCACATCTTTCTTCCTTCCAGCATATGTGTCTTTCCCCAAAAAGAGAGTTCCCCCATGTAAGCCTGGATAAATGTGAAGGTCTCTCATTCCTCAAACTTCTCCAATCAAAGCCAGTTGTTGTTGCTGTTGGGGAAAGTGCAGGACAGCCAGAGGTGAACAGGGCAAAGAGATGACACCCTGCTGAAGTTCCCCTCCAAGACTTTCATGGCAATATGGTTCCTTGGATTTAAGGTCTTTCCAATAATTGGAACATTCTGGGTAAGGTAGGAGGCACTGGGTCCCAGCCTCTGCCCTCATAGCTTCCTTGAACTGGATCAACTAATGGACCCCACTTTCAATCTCAGGCTCTGAGCCACATAGGACTGAGGTAGGAAACTGACAGGGGTGCCCGTCTTCCCCCAGCTGCTGGGCTTGGAAATTAGTCATTCTAGCACTCTCTTGGACTCCAGAAGTGAGACACAGACACCTCCTGGATGTATAGGTTAGAATCTGAAGCAGTTCCTATCCCTCTGCATTGTTCCTATCCATAGATTTTGGCTCCTCCTGGATTTTTACTCAATCTAACTGGACACCTGCTTAGAACACCAGTCTCTTTCTGCATCAATTTGAAACCATGCTTACATATTAGAATCACTTTGGGGAAATTTTTAAAAACTCTGATGCCTAGGTCACCCCAGAGACTAATTTAGAATCTCAGAGAATGAGACGCAGGCCTCGGTGGTTTGTACAGGTAATTGCAATATGCATCCATGTTTAAGAAACTGATGTAATCCTTGCTACTCAAAGTGGAGTCCAGGAACCAGCAACAAGATCCTGGCCTGAGAGCTTATTAGGAATGCAGAATCTCAGGCCCCACCCAGACTCACTGAATCAAGATCATCTACATTTTAATAGCTTCTCCAGGCAATTGGTATACCCTTTAGAATTTGAAAAGTGCTCTAGCTCAAGATGTTTTTCAAATTTAGCTTGCTAAGGAATTATCTAGAGAGCTTGTTAAAAATAAAACTCCAATAAGGTTGGTCTGGGATGGGGTGAGGGTCTGCCTTTTTAACAAGGCCCCCAGATAGTTCTGACGCAGGTGGTCCTGGGATCACACCTCCAGACGCCTGCCTCTAGGATTTGGCCTCAGGCCTCCTGGGCTATGGGCCTGCTGACCTTGGTCAGGCTCTCCATTGGGCAGGAGCCCTTGAGGCTGCCTTTTCCTGCGGTGGGTCAGCTGGATCCTCTCCCCCTTAGCTATGCCGGCTGAACTACCTGGTCCCCACTGAAGCAGGTCCTGGGTCCCCTGTGCTTAGCTGATTCCTTCACCTTGCCAAGGTCTGCAGTTGTTTAAGAGCTATATATTTTTAAATTGAGGTATAATGCACATAACATAAAATTCATCATTTTAAAGTGTACAGTTCAGTGGTCTTCAGCATATTCACTGTTTTGCAACCATTACCTAACTTCATAACATTTCCATCACGTGCCCAAAAAACTGTTCTCCTTAGAAGCCAGTCTTCATTTCTCCCTCCCCCCAGGCCCTGGCAACCACTAATCTACTTTCTGTCTTTATGGATTTGCCTACTCTGGACATTTCATGTAGATGGAATTTTACAACATTTGGCCTTTTGGGTCTGCCTTCTTTCACTTAGCATGATGTTTCCTGGTTCACCCATTTGTTGCATGTAACAAGGTCTGCATTTTTGCATTTCCCCACCCCACCCCCAACAAATGAGCCTCATGAGACAGCAGCCCTGGCTACAGTTTGGGTATCCCAGTACCACTGGGGTCACTGGAGTAGAAAGAGGCCTGCCAGGTCATTCAGTCCAACCTTTTTGATTAAGTTTTGGGGTGATGGTGGGGTTTGGAGCTGATGGCCAAGAAAGAATTCTTGAAGATGTCTTTGGTGCAAAAAGGTGATTTTATTAAAGCACAAGGACTGGGCCTATGGGCAGAAAGAGTTGCACTGGGGTGGTGAAGAATGACTGGTTACATTCTGTGGAGTGGTGGGAGGTAAAGTCAAGAAGTTTCTTAAAGGGATTTTCATATGCTAAAAACTCATAGGTTACTAGAGGCCTAGCTATTGTCAGGCTAAGGTTGTTTTCCCCTGTAGCTAAAGCCTTGACATTAAGACAGTAGGGAGTTCTGGACTTTAGGCTATTGATAAGATTGTCCTTTCCTTGTAATTGTACTAAGATATTTGTAAACTGATGGAGACTCTATCAGTTTAACCTTTTAGTTTCTGTCCTTTCCTTTGTTCTTGGGCAGCCTGGAATGCCTGAGGAATGTCACACATATCCCACCTGGGAGGTAGGGGTAGGGGGGTTGCTAGCTTGTGCATGGTCTTCAGCTTGCCTTGTGGTCCCTCATCATCTTTATTTCCCGCATGAGGAAACTGACGCCTGGAGAGGCTTTCTTCGCATGTGTGCAGTGTCTCTAGAACACTCCGAGGGCTCCAAGATGAAGAGGAGCAGAAACTGTTGGAGCAGGAAGGACTGGAGAGAAGAGTTAAAAGAGACACTGGGACACACAGGGGGTGCTGGGAGGCATCCATGTCACAGTTTGGAATGCCATCCCCCTGGGGAGAGAAACATGAAGCCTAATGCTGAGATTTATATCTTGGATTTTCAAGTTTTCAGAAGATAGTGCAGAAAAGACACATTTATTGAGAGATGATAAATTTCCTTTTTGCAGATTTATTAGAACTTGTATAGAGCTGGATCATAGATTTTTTGGTGAAAGCCCTTAAACTTTTATGTCCCATCATAGTGGTAAATGAAGTCCAGCAAACAGTTTAAATAATTCTTGATTAAATGGTCCTCCCCTGCTGCCTGTTCCAAGCCCCTGCCCCTCCAGCTACATCAGGCTGTGAAATGAAGAGTCTGCAGGCTCTCAGGGAGGCATGGCAGGAAGGAATAAAGTCTCCAGCTGGTAAAGAGTTGCTTCAAGCTAGAATCCAGGAGCTAAGCATGAAAAGGGTACAGGGTGGGTATGGCCTTGTGAATAAATACTCAGATTAAACTGATTTTTAAAAATAAATGTCTACTGTGTGGTAGTTCCTTTAAGATTTGGTCTCTCATTCACTGCTTTGGGAAGTAGATTTTCTTAATGAATTTCTCCTCTCTGTCTCTGTCTCTGTCTCTCCCTCTCTGTTCTAGCTCTACTGGTTTCCTTGCTAGCCCTCAAACACACTAAACTATTCTGTTGCCTTAGGGCCTTTGGACCTCCTGTATCCCTGCTGAGAAACTCTTCTCTTAGCTACACACAGAGCTTACTTCCTGACTTCCTTTAGGTTGCTGTTGAAATATCACTTACCTAGAGAGTACTTCTCTAGTCTTCTTATCAAAAATAGCCCTTTATTACTCTTTTCTCCCACTTCTTCTGCTTTACAATCCAATAGTAACACAAAGAATCCAGTGGGCAAAAGAATTGATAAGTACTTTATAATAGAAGATATATGGATGGCAAATAAATACATGAAAAGGTGCTCAACATCATTAGTCATTAAAAAAATGCCAATTCAAAGCACAGTTAGATATCACTATGTGCCCTTTAGAATGGCTAAAAACTAACACTCTCCCCACCAAAAAAACAAACACAAAAAACAAAACATTAAAAAAAAAAACCTGACCATATCAGGAGTCAATGAAGATGTTGATGAACCAGAATTCTCATTCACTTCTGGTGGAAATATAACTGGTATAATTACTTTGACAATTTAAAAAGTTAAAAGATGGACCAACTATATGGCCCAGCTATCACACTTGTTGCTATATATTTGAGAAAAATAAAAGCATGTGTCCTTAAAAGACATGTACAGTGACTTTATTTGTTACAGTCCCTAGTTGGAAAAAAAAAACCCTCAAATGTCCATAAATAAGTGAATTAATAAATCAGGTATGTTATATCCACTTAAGGGAATACTACTTAGCAATAAAATAAAATGAATTGTGAATACACAAAACAACATTAATGAATCTCAAAAAATATACCGAGGTGTAAAAGCTAGACAAAAAAAAAAAAAAAAAAAAAAAAAAAAAAAAAAAAGGAATAAATACTATATGACTTGGCCTATATAACATTAAAAAATTTTTTTTATTTTACATTTATTTATTTTTGGGAGACAGAGAGAGACAGATAGTGAACAGGGGAGGGGCAGAAAGAGAGGGAGACAGAATCCGAAACAGGCTCCAGGCTCTGAGCTGTCAGCATAGAGCCCCATGCGGGGCTTGAACTCACAAATTGTGAGATCATGACCTGAGCTGAAGTCAGATGCTCAACTGACTGAGCCACCCAGGCACCCTGGCCTATATAACATTTTAGAAAATACAAACTAATCTATGGTGACTGAAAACAGATTGGTGATTGACTGTAGTTGAGTGGGGGCAGAATGGGTAGGATGAAGGGATTGTGAAGGGGAAGGAGAAAACTTTTGGAGGTGATGGATATTCATTATCATGATTGTGGTAATGGTTTTATGGGTATATAAAAAGTATGTCAAATTTTAGACTTTAAATATGGACAGTTTATTATATGGCAATTATACCTTAAGAAATTTGTAGAAACCCCTGAGTTTCAATCTCTGGGTTAAAGAATGGAAGTCGCAGGGTAGGGGGTAGGAGGTCCTGACAGTAAAGAAACAGACCTAGTCTCTGGAATGACAGCTCCCTATAGGTGCTCCTTCCCCTGAGAGACTTCTAGAAGTCAAAAACCATCATGGCCCCGAAAGTAGGATAAAGATGGATTGTCCTCTGTTGACTCTTCTACCCCAGCCTTAACCTGAGCTACACCCTCCCCCTTGGACCAGAACACTCTTGTTGATTTTCAGCCTCTTTCTGCATTGCTTCAGGCCCACTGATCTCACAGTTGGGATACAATGGGCTCTACATGTATATCCACCTGAACCCAGCTCATTGTGTTGAAGTCTTTGACTGTAATGGAGAATTTATTATTTCATCTTACACTTCCATCAGGTTTTGCTTCATGCATTTTGAAGCTCTGTTATTAGAAGCACAAATATAATTGTGTATCCTCTTTATGAACTGACTCTTCTATCAGTATGAACTAACTCTGTATCCTTGGACATATTATTTGCTCTGAAATTGACTTTGTCTGATATTGATACAGTCACTCTACTCCAGCTTTCTTCTGATACGTTGTTAGCATGGTATTTTTACCCTCACAAATTTACTTCTCAATTATTTGTGTTTTTATATTTAAAATGGATTTCTTGTAGGCAGCAGTGGATTTCTGTAGTCGTCTTGCCTATTTATGCAATCTGGTAATCTGTTTTTTAATTGGGATACTTGTGTCATTTAAATTTAATGCAGTTATTTTAAAATCTATCTTGTTTTCTATTTGTCCCATCTTGTCTTTTTTCCTCTTTCCTTCTGCCTTCTTTTAACTAGTTATTTTAATTTTTAAATTTATTTTATTTTTATTTTTATTGAGGTATAATTAGCATACAGTGTTATATTAGTTTCAGGTGTACAAATAGTGATTCAACAATTCTATACATTTCTCAGTGCTCATCAAGATGAATGTACTCTTAATCCCCTTCACCTATTTCCTCTCTACCCCACACCTCCGTCTGGCAACCACCAGTTTATTCTCTATGTTTAAGAGTCTATGTTTTGGGGTGTTTCTTCTCCCTTGTTTGTTCATTTGTCTGGTTTCTTAAATTCCACATATGAGTGAAATCATATGGTATTTGCCATTTATCTCCTTTGTTGGCTTATTAACTATATTCTCCCTTTTTTAGTTATTATGTTAGTGCTATACTATACATTTTTAATGTTTTATAGTCTAATGTTGAGTAATACTAAACCACTTCTTATACAGTACATGAACTTTAGCAGTATACTCCAATTTTTACCCTGCTGGCCTTTGTACTGTCATTGTCCTAAGTTTACTTTTACATATATCATAAAACCCATAATATTGTGTTGTTTTTTCTTGATTTAAGCATTCAGTTTTCTTTAAGATAGATTTAAAAAATAAAGATGGAAACATTTCATATTTACTTACAAATACCTACTATTTTTTTAAGTTTATTTATTTATTTGAGAAACATGGAAACAGCACCAGTGGGGGAGGGGCAGAGAGAGGGAAAGAGAGAGAATCCCATGCAAACTCTGCACTGCCAGCACAGAGCCCGATGTGGGGCTTGAACTCATGAAACCGCGAGATCATGACTTGAGCCGAAACTAAGAGTTGGGTGCTTAACCGACTGAGCGACCCAGGAGCCCAAACATATCTACTATTTCTCAAGCCCTTTATTTTTCTGTGTAGACACCTGATGGTATTGTTAAAACAAGTATCTCACATAATTTTCATGGGTTAGTGATTGGGAGAAGTTTAGGTGAGTGATTCTGACTTAGGGTTTCTCATGAGATTGTAGTCAGGTTGTTGACCAGGGCTGTGGTCATCTGAAAGTGCTAGAAAATTTGTTCCCGAACTCACTCACATGATTGCTGGCAGGAGGCCTTGTTCCTCACTATGTGGTCCTTTTCTCAGGGCTTCTCACATGCCATGACATCCCAGAGCAAGTGATGGGAGAGAGACAGAGAAGGGGAGAGAGAGAGAAAGAGAGAGAGAGGAGGGGTAGGGGTGGGGAGAATGAGTGTCCAAGATGAAAGTCTGCCATCCTAATTTACCACCACTCCTGCGGCATGCTTTTAGTCACACAGACTAGCTTTGCAACGATGTGGGAGGTGACTATACAGGGGCTTCAATACCAGGAGGTGGAGATTGTCTAGGATCATCCTAAACCTTCAAAAGCTGCCCACCACATCTTGGTCTCTGTGTATCCCCAGCTCTGACTCTTCAACTCTGTCTCCTTCCGGATTCCTCTCTCTTGCTCTGCTGACTGGAAACTTTCTCTAGACAGGAAGGTAGAACAATAATAGGGCTCACCTTGTTATTTCTCCTCTGTCAGGGATCATTGTCCTGTGCTACCAGATGTACAATGTCTGAGAACTGCTGTTTTATATATTTTGTCAGTTTTTTTTTGTTTGTTTTAGGAAGGAAGGTAAATCTGGTTCCTTTTATTCCATCTTGGCTGGAAGTAAAAGTCTTGATGTTTTTAGATATAAATTCCAGTTGTTGGCTAAGCTTTTACTCTGAGAACAGATGTTCTGTGAGAGAAGGATGAAGTGGATAGAGGGGGTATGGGAGCACCCTGGGAAGCTGTGGTGGGAAGACAGTTAGTTGAGGCCATGAGAGGGAAGGGGCCTAGTGATGAGCATAAGGAATCGGGGTATGGAATGGAAATCACCTTTATTTTTTCAAGGGTGATCTTGGGGACTTTACTTCCATTGTTTTAGGCATTATTCCCCCCTCCCATGGTGTCCCTTTGACAGGGTTTTGTCCTAGATTGACATATTTGATGTATGATCTTGTGGATTTCTTGTTTTGTATCAAGATAATGCAAGAATCTGAGAAGAGAGACTCAGGCGAGCCCTGCATTAGAGGAGAGGTGGCAAGAAGAGAGAGTAGGGCCAAGAGCCGAATCTGGCCCCAGAACTGTCTGCAGATGATGGGAACCTTCCCAGTTATGGAGTATGCTGATCACTATCTTTGGCTAACTGCCTTTGCTGACTCCAACACTGGCTGTTGATTTATTTATCCATTTATGATTTTCTATATTTATTGAACATCTATTATTTCTGAGACATTTGGAGTACAGCAGTAAGCAAAACATGCATGCTCCATGTCCTCTTGGAGTTACATCTCGGCATAGGAGAGAGATGCTAGAATACTCATCACCCTTTTCACCTCATTGCAATCTTTATAACCACAGAGGGAGGCCCTTGGTGCTAGGCCTGTGTCAGAGGGACCCAATGGGAGAAGGGAGGTCTGTGAAGAGATAAGTGTCTGGCTTGTTGTGAGTCCTCCTTCCAGTCACCCAGCCTTCCTGCTCTCCCCCAGTGGTCTCTGGGGTCTTCTTGAGGGGCTTTTTACATTGAGGCATTAACATAAGTCCATACCACCTTTGCTCCTGGGTGCCCAGGTACTGCAATGTGGAGCTGGTTCCTCTGCAGTCAGTTTTCATGGCAGAGTCAATATGCATAGGATTAAAGCACACATGGATTTTTGTTTTACAGTCTCCTGAAAGCCACAGAGTCCTTTGGTTTTCTGTGTAAATGTAAAGTCCGTTGATTCTTTCTGATCCCTGATTTTATCAACAGAACTTGGATTACTTACCCCACTTCCTTATTCAGACACCTGTGCCTGTGGAAAGCACAAAGGTCAGACAGGCCTAAGGATGTTGTGCTCTAACATGTGTATGTCTGTGTGTGTACCTGTGTGTGTCTGTGTACGTATGCCTGTGTGTGTCTGTGTGTGTGTGTTTCTGTACATGTGTATGTATGTACGCATGGGTAATAGAAAGCTCTGATGTGGCTCCTTGAATGCAGTTGTTTTGATGCAGCAGTTTGGATGTGGCTATGAGGCTTATTTTCAGTCCTCACTGATCCCTGATCCTCACCCATCCCTGATGATGCATGTGCCAAATGTCTCTTGTTTGCATGTTGTGTGCCCTTCCTGAGACCAGCTCTCAGCCATATGCCTTTTCCCAGTTAGCTCATCTTGCTCCATGTGCTCATTCTCTGATGGCCCATAGATTCTGTGACCCTCCTTTTTCTCATTCCTGGTGGCATGCAAATGCTGTATCTGCCCACTTCTTCTGGGGACCAGCCCCTCTCTGGCTACACCCATTTCCTCTCATGTTAGCTGTGCAAGTTTGCTAACTCAAAGAGATGTGTGTGTGTGTGTGTGTGTGTGTGTGTGTGTGCATGTGTATGCATGAATGCATGTGTAGTGTCTTTTCCTTCTCAAAATTATTTAAATTCCCCATGGCCCAGTCCTAGTTTATCTCCCAAATTATTATAAATTAGATGAGTCCTTTCCATTACCACCCTACAGCAGTCAGACAGCATATGACTGCCAAGTGACATGTAGAAGAACAGAAAGAATAAGGAACATTTTTAAGGAGCTCAATAGATTTACATATATTAACTCATGTAAGCCCAACAGAGATTCTGTGGTATAAAGATTACCTTCATTTACTGATGAGGAACAAAGGCTGAGAGAGGGTTTGTAACTTTCCAAAGCCAGGTAGTAACAGAGCTGAATTTTGAACCTAAGTAGAGGTTCTGAGACCAAAATAGTCAATGTGCTATGTCGTTCAAAGTCTTACTGAGAAGAAAGCCATCAGATCCTAGTAAAGGAGAGCAAAGGAAAATTAAGGAAAGCAGTGATTATTGCCTAAAAATACTTATTTAAGGAGAGTTGGGGCAATTTGTGTCTGGCACACGTGCATGACAAGCAAGACCCTGGATTCACAGCTGGACAAGTGTGCCTTATGTGCTAGTTTTGCTCCTGACCATGCCAGAACCCTTGGTCAAGTTTTCTGCCCTGTCCTTGAATGGAACCTACCTATAAGACTGTTAACTTGGATATCTGCACGTCCTAGGCTCTTGGTCAGTGACAACTCTGATGATCTTTATGGATTGGGTAAGTGATATTCAGTGGGACATGCACCCATGCACATGTCCCACACTAGTAACATGGAAACAGAACAGTTTTTGATGCTTTTTCTGGTATTCATGTCTTTCATTGTACCTCACCTGAAGAAACACCATTCAGCTTAGATATAGGAAGACCTGGTCCATCTACCAGTGACAACCTAAGGTAGGGAAGTCATTGGATTTGGATCAATTTGTGGAGGGTTCTTGTATAAAATGCAGAGTCCTTGGGTCCCACTCAGACCCGCTGAATCTCAAAATGAGCATCTGCATATGCACAGACACCAGTGTAGTCACAAGGCCTACTGAAGTTTGAAAACCACCAGTGTCTGTCCACAGGATACCTTTTACCATGTGAAGGGACTGAGGCTGGCTCTCTCCCTGGGATTCTCTTTGGACCTGCAGGTGCCCTGGGCTAACTCTGGAAGCTATGCCCTGTTTCAGGGTGGTAGGGGAAGGGCTGACTGCATCATTTCCTGACCTGGAGCCTCCTGAGAACACCCCTCTTCTGGCTGGCCACCATCACTTTCTAGACTGCTTAGGTTGGGGTACCTGCCTCACCTGCAGCTGAAGCCATGCACAGTGGAAGGAGGAGTACTGTACCCCTTAGGCCTTGTGCTTGTCCACAGCCCACAGACTCACTAGGGAGAACGTGGTGTTCTCCTCCTCTCTGGTCCTGTAATGTTCTGCTCACTCCCCCACAGCCACGACTGTGGGAGCCAGGAGTCTCGTTCCCAAGGCTGCCATTGCTCCCCTAGAGTGCTCTGTGCTCTGAGAGCTGGAAGGCTTTTCACTATTCTGAATGATTTTTTTCTATGTTGGGGTGAAACCAGCCCACTCCATGAGCAAAATCTATAGTGCTGAGAAGCGGCAGAAAATTGGCAAGGCTTAATAAACCTCATGCCTGACGCGCTCCTGTGGCTATATATCAAAGGGAAAACAAATATATTGACTAATTCCTCTCGGAAGAACATCCATAAATTACAGCTGTTTGAAATCAGCCTGTTGTGAAAAAGGTTACAGATGATGTAATTTGCACCATTATAGGTATAACTATGTAGCACCCAGGTTTTACTTCTCATGCAGCCTCTTGTCTTTGAGTGTGGGAAGCACCCAGCATCTTGGAGGACATGTGATTTAGGAGGATAATAATACCTTACATTCGCCTTCTCAGGTTCCTTCCCACCAAGGGTTCTGTGTGACCCTTCTGACAGCCCCATTGTGAAGGGTTCAGCTTCTAAGAGGCAGAATAAAGACCCTGAACACAGATTGGGGAAAATTGAACTGACGCATGTTTATTGACCCTTACCAGGTGCTCTGGACTTAGAGCTTAGACACGCCTGAGTCCAGTTCTGTGCAGGGTAACTGCCACTGTCCCATCCCCACCTGAGACATTACACTTCCAGACTCTGTTCCCCTCTCACAGAACCACATAGTTCTTCTCATGGGACCTTTGTCTCCTAAGGTTATCTTAGGTATCAAGAATGGTAGCTCTTCATCAGCGTATTTCCTCTACTTGGTTGGAGAACAGCTGTACTTCTTTTTGTTTGAAAGTGCCCACTGTTGGAGCCAGTGGTATATTCCAGCAATACTCTACACAGGTAAAGTGTTAACCTTCATTTATAGCCACAGGACACCTTCAAAAGCACCCCTGGACTCCCATGTTATGTTAGACTAGTGTTAATATCCCCATCTAACAGATGAGAACACTGAGACCAGCAGGGTTAGAGCTGTCCATATAGTCAATGACATAAGTAGACCTGGTATTCCACTCTCCTGTATCCTTCATATATATCTCTCCTTAGTAGATTGTTGGTTTCCAAGCTTAGGTGCACATCAGAATAGGATACTGGAGATGCAGATTCCAGGGCTCCAACCCCAGAAAGTCTGAGACTTTGAGTCTATATATTTTTAAACAACGCTTCAGTAGTTGCAATGTTCCCAGGTTAAGAACTACTGGAACTGACTAAAGGGCCCTTTGGTGCAAGCTGGATCATGGTCTCCCCTGCATCCCTTACTGACCAGGGACACTGACCACAGGATACAGGGTTTTTGCTGCTCCCTGACTTGCTGATTGCCCAGGTTATGCTGAATAAACTCCTTGTCCCAGAGCTCTTACTACTGACAGGGAGCAGGGGGAAGCCAGAGGCCTCTCTACCTGCCAGATCGGGAGGAGTGTAATGGGAAGGTGTGTAATGGAGTAGGTCAATGGCTGGGCAGAAAGACAGTGTCTGAGTCAGAAAACGGGCTTGAATCAAGCTTCATTATGTGGCTTAATTTAGTTATTGAACTAGTATATCTACAGATAGTGTTTCTGGGTGCTGCATTCCCACTGCGGCGGGAGGGGTCTCATTCCCCAGTGAGTATAAAGAGTGGCCCCCAGGCCCAGGGCACACTAGCTCCTTAACAGCAGGCATGGAGCAGAGACAGCTCTGCTGATGCAGGCGGACACCCCATGCGTCTGATTGCAGTAATTGCTTGCTTGATGTTTTGTATTTGTCTACATATACCCCGTCAGTGGCAGCCACCCACTCAGTTTCTCTCGGAAAGCCTCTTGCTCTCCTTTCCCTCATACGCATGTATTCACATATACACACAAATATACATGGCCACAGGCCCAGCTTGGCCCACTCCCTGCCGTCTATTCACAAGATAAAAATAGCCACAGACATACTTGCAGATGAGTCTGATTAGACTGTCAGTTGCTCCCCTCCTTCTCTGATCACAGCCCTAAGAGCCACCCACCCTCTCCTTGTTTCCTTAGAGGGTCCAGCTGAATGCCTGTGTGGGGGTGGGAAGAGGCATGAATGGGCTCCACTTCCCTTCTCTCCCTGCCTTGTTTTAGAGTGCTGCTTCTTGGAAAGCCCAGGTAACACAGCACGAGTATCAGGAAGAGGATTTTCTTTGAACTGTGTATTGAGAAGGAGTCCAGATTGTTTGGTAAGTGAGCATAACCTAGATCTGTGGACATGGGAGATGAAGAGTCTAAAGGCCACTCAGAGAGCATGATTCTGCATTGAACTTGCATTCAGAAAAGTCAGAGTCTTCTTAGCTACATCCATGTCTGACCAGGAGAATTTAGTAATGCCCTCTTCCCAGTCACACTAGTGCTGGTTGTCATTTAGTTTTAGTACCATTGGAAGTTTTAGGGATGTACAGTTCTATAAATTTCAATATATGGATACATTTGTGTAGTCATCACCACAATCAGGGCACAGAAGAGTTCCATCAGCCCCCAAAACCTCCTTGGGCTTTCCCTTTCTAGTCGCACCTCCGCCATCTCTGATTTACTCTCCATGACCACAGTTTCATCTTTCTGATTGGGTCACATGAATGAAATCATACAGCATTCTGCAGACTAGTTTCTTTCACTCAGCATAATGCCTTTGAGATCCATCCAAAATATTCTGTGTATCAATAGCTTGCTCTTTCTTATTGTTAAGTACCGCTCCATTGTGTACATCTGTACCATGATTCATTTATCCATTCATCCACTGAAGGACAATGGGTTGGTTCCAGTTTTTAGTAATTTTGAATAGGGCTTTTGTAAGCATTCATGTATAGATTTTTGTGTAAATCTGTGTTTTTACATCTCTAGGGTAAATGCCCAGGAGTGGGATTACTGGGTCAGATGGAGGTATATGTTTAACTTTATAAGAAACTTGAGTAAGCACTTGGCATTGTCAGTGTTTTTAATTTTAATCATTCAAACAACTGTACAGTGTTATCTCATTGTGCCTTTAATTTGCATTTCCCTAATGGCTAATGATGCTGAACAATTCTTCATGTGCTTATTTGCCATCTGTTTTGTTAAGTATCTGTTAAGTCTTTTGCCCATTTTTTAATTGGGGTTTTTCTTTCTTACTCTTGAGTTTTGAGAGTTCTTTCTATATTTTGGATCAAGTACTTTGTTGGATATGTGATTTGTAAATATTTTCTCCCAGCCTGTAGCTTGTCTTTTTGTTCTTTTAATATTGTCTTTTTAAGAGATTTAGTTTTGATGTGGTAAAATGTACTACTTTTCTTTTATAGATCATGCTTCTAATGTCATGTCTAAGAACTTTGGCAAGTCCCAGGTCAAAAATATTTTCTCCTATGTTTTCCACTAAAATATTTATAATCTGATTTTTTAGATATGGATTTATGATCTAATTTGAGTTATTTTTTCATATGCTGGGATATTTAGGTTGAAATTTTTTTGCCATTATTATTTTTCAGAAGGAGAATAATTATTTTAACAGCATTGTTGAAAAGAGTGTTCTTTCTCTATTTAATAGCTTTTGTGCCCTCATAAAATATCAATTGTTCATATTTGTGTGGTTTTATTTCTGGACTTTCTATTCTGTTCCATTGATCTATGTAGGTATCCCTTCATCAATACCACATTGACTTGATTTTTGTGACTATATAGTAAGTCATAGAATTGTGTAGCTTGATTTCTCTTTTATTCTTTTCTTTCAGAACTGTTTTATTTATTCTAGTTCCTTGGATTTTTACATAAATTTTAGAATAAACTTATCTATTATAGAAAATATCTACAAAACACTCTGTGAGGATTTTAATAGAATTACATTAAACCTGTGAATCAGTTTGAGGGAGAATCAGCATTTTTAGTATGCTGAGTCTTCCAATCCATGGACAGAATATGTCTATTTATTTAGGTTGTCTCTAATTTATTTCATCAGGATTTATAGCTTTCAGCATATAGATTCTGTGATCCCATATATATTATGTTAAATTTATATCAAAGTATTTAAATTTCTGGAGTTACCCTAAATGGAATTTTTTTTTTCAAATTATATATGTATATAAATAGTATTATATAGTATATAAAATATTATATAGTATATAAAATAAAATAAATTTTGTGTGTGTTAATTTTGTATTCTGTAAGCTTGCTAAGCTCTAATATTAGCTCTAGAAGAGATTGTTATTATTATTTTTTTTTTTTTTGTAGATTTCTTGTGGTTTTCTACACAATCATGTTTTCTGCAAATAGCTACAGTTTTATTTCCTTATTCCCAATCTTTATGCCTTAAATTGACTTTTCTTATCTTATTACAATTACTAAGACTACTAGTTCAATACTGAATAAGAGTGGTAAAAGTAGGCATCACTTCCCTATTCCTGGTTGTAAAAGAAACATTAAATCCTTTATTATTAAACATTATTCTTGTTGTGGGTTTTTTTTTAAGTTTATTTATTTATTTTGAGAGAGAGAGAAAGAGAGAGTATGCAGAAGGGGCAAAGAGAGAGGGAGGGAGAGAATCCCAAGCAGGCTCCCACTGTCAGCACAGAGCCCAAAGTGGGGCTAGATCCCATGAAGCGTGACATCATGACCAGAGCCAAAATCAAGAGGCAGATGATTAACCAACTGAGCCTCCCAGGCACATGCTAGTAGGTTTTTTAAAGATGCCTTTAATCATGTTAAGGAAGGTCACTTCTGTCTCTGGTGGGTTGAAAATTTTTATGATGAATACATGTTAAATTTTTCAAATGCTTTTTATTCATCAATTGATATGATCATATAGTTTGTTTTCTTTAGAAGGTGCATACAGTGGATTACATTGATTTTTAAAATATTGAACCAGCCTTGCATTTCTGGAATAGACCCCACTTAGGTTATTATATATTATTCTTTTTATATACTGATAGATTTGATTTGTAATATTTTGACTTTGTGTCTATGTTCATGAAGGATATTGACCTATAATTTTCTTTTTTGTAGTATTGGTCTGATTTTGATAACAAAATAATGCTGACCTGAGAAAATGGTGACCTGATTATTTTCTGAAAGAAATTATATAGAATCCTGTATGTTTGGTAGAAATTAACTTCTAGGCTGAGGAGTTTTCTATTTCAGAAGGTTTGTGAACTATGGATTTAATTTCTCCTCTAGTCATAAGACTATTCAGATTTTTTATCTCAAGTTGGGTGAATTTTGGTGGTTGAGGTTTTTTTTTTTAATTTTTTTAACGTTTATTTATTTTTGGGACAGAGAGAGACAGAGCATGAACGGGGGAGGGTCAGAGAGAGGGAGACACAGAATCTGAAACAGGCTTCAGGCTCTGAGCTGTCAGCACAGAGCCCGACGCGGGGCTTGAACTCACGGACCATGAGATCATGACCTGAGGAGAAGTCGGCCGCTCAACCGACTGAGCCACCCAGGCGCCCCGGTGGTTTGTGGTTTTTGAGAAATTAGCCCATTTCATTCAAGTTGATAATTTGATGTCTATAGAGTTGTGCATGGAATTTCCTTACCATCCTTTTAATGTCTGTGGAGTTTGATGTTAGCAGTATATGTCCTGCCTTTTTCATTCCGTCTTGCTAGAGACTTATCATAAGTTTTTTTTCACTTATATTTTCCCTGTCATTTTTTTTCCAGTTGTATTGTTTTCTGATATTATCTTCACTATTTCTTTCTTCCTGCATGATTATGGAGTGTTTTGCTCTTTTTTTCTTCTTGAAATAGAAGCTGAGCTTATTGATTTGACACCTTTCTTCTTTTCTAACATAATTGCTTAATGTTAGAAAATAATCTCTGAGCACTGCTTTAGCTGCATCCTGCACATTTGGATAGATTATATTTTTATACATTAGAGTTCAATTAAAACTATATTCTAATATTTTTGAGACTTTTTCTTTGATTTCTCGGTTATTTAGAAATACTGTGAATCTTCCAAGTGACTGGTAATTTCCTTATATCTTTCTGCTATTTATTTTCAATTTAATTTTATTATGGTCAGATATTTAACTTTGTATGATTTTAATTATTTAAATTTGTTATGGTTTGCTTTATGATATAGGATATAGGCCATCTTGATGAAATTTCCATGCACATTAGAAAAGAATGTGTTTTCTACTGTTGTGGGGTTTAATGCTCTATAAATGTCTATTAGATTCAATTAGTTCACAGTATGTTTAGTTCCTCTATATCCTTGCTGATTTTCTGTGTAGTGGTTCTATCAATCAATGAGAGGATTATTAAAGGCTCCTTCTATAACTGAATTTGTATATATTTTTTCTTTTAGGTCTTTCAGTTTTTTCTTCAGGTATTTTATTTTTAAATTTACTTATTTATTTTGAGAGAGAATGAGAGGGCACAAGTGGGGGAAGAACAGAGGGATAGGGAGAGAGAGAATCCCAAACAAGCCTGCAGCTGTCATTGTAGAGCCCAATGTGGGGTTCAAACTCATAAACCATGAGATCATGACCTGAGCTGAAATCAAAGAGTCGAGCACTTAACTGACTGAGCCACCCAGGTGCTCCAGCCTCAAGTATTTTGCAACTCTGTTGTTAGGTGCATGCATGCTCAAGATTATCTCCTTTTGCTCCCTTTGGTGAATTCGTCCTTTATCATTATGTACTGTCTTCATTTCTTGTAATTTTCTCTTCTTTGAAGTCTACTTTGATGTTAAAACAGCCACTCCAACTTTTTTATTAATACTGTTATGGTTTACCCTTTCCCATTGTTTGACTTTCTTAAGTGTTAAAATTTGAAATAAGTTCCTTATTGATAGCATATAGTTGACATATTTTATTTTATTTTTTTAGTGTTTATTTATTTTTGAAAGAGAGAGACAGAGAAAGAGTGCAAGTGGGGGAGGAGCAGAGAGTGAGATACAGAATCTGAAGCAGGCTCCAGGCTCTGAGCTGTCAGCATAGAGCCCAAAGTGGGGCTCAAACCCACGAACTGTGAGATCATGACTTGAGCTGAAGTCCAAAGCTTAACTGACTGAGCCACCCTGGTGCTTCAAGACATATTTTAAATATATTCTCACAATTTATGGGCTTAGGCCATTAATTTAATTTTAATTTATGGGTTTAGACCATTTACACTTAAAGTAACTATTGCTATATTTAGACTTAAGCCTGTCTTTTTATTACTATTTTTTCTGTTTGTTTCCTCTATCTTTTCTTCCTCTGTTCCCTTTTCCTGCATTCTTTTGGTTTATTCACATCTGCTTATACTTTTTAGATATTTCAGCAGTAGATATTACAATATTGCTCTATTTCAACATCTATATTATAATATCCTTGATGTCAGAGATTATATTCTATTCTTATTCATGTTTGTTCTTTGCTGTCTATTATTGTCAGACTAGGACAGTACTTTTCATATAGTGACTTCTCAGTAGCTCTTCATTAAGTGGATCAACGAATATTGAGTTATTTGAATTTATGTATGATATTTGTAATATTTTATGCTCAGAGAATTTTCCCTTCTCCTAGAGGGAGTATAATCTATAGGGACTACAACTCTTCAGGCATGTGGCTTAACTTTAAAATCTTCTGGATTAGAATTTTGGATTTATATTTAACAATACATGTGGTTAAAGGGTAGGGAAGATGGTGTTTCAGTTACCTATATAACGAAGTGTCTACTAAAAAATATGAGAAATCAGTTTGTCCTCTATGTGTTACACATAGCATCAATTCATGAAAGGTTTTAATAATGTTGTACAAAAAGCCTCCCAGGTCAGTCAGACTTGTCTATTACTTGACTAAAAATATTACATGTTGAAAGGAAGATGTTAATCAAAAAGAGCTGGTAGAAATTGCAAGTATAGGAACAGAAGGCTCCTAGAGCACAGCACTGGTAGTACCTATCTAATTCCTCTCCAGGGGAGGCATTGACTTTGAATATTAGAATCCTGTTGGCTGAACCACCTACCCCAGGGAGTAGTTGGATTTATGAGGCTATCTTAACCTAATTCTATTAAATGTTCAATTTTATCACCTCTCCTTGTTCTACTCTTGGGATCACCAACTAAACTTTCTTATAAGTAATTTTCTTGTCATTGTAGAAACAAGAACTACAGGACAACAATGGAAAATTAAATGCACACATCTACTTTTGCTTCCTTCTGAAACTATTAAACCAATAGTAAAAGGATTTTTCATAAAGGCATCAACCCGAAAGGAAAGTGAAGTGAGGTGAGGAGATAATAGCAACACAACTTTGAAGGTGGAGACTATATGGATAAGAGTGAATTAGCAGCTTCCAGGACACAGAATCCTATGAAAGCAGTGAGGAAAATGGAGAAGCAACAATATCTATGTTTACAAATCCTAAAACAGCTTAAGAATTGGCTGTATCAGGCATGCCTAGGACAAGGAAAGGGTAACAGAAGGCCTACTATCAGGAGGATTGGTTTAAAGTCTCTTTATAAGAATTTAGATCCCCAAATCCCTTTCCTTACTCTGTCCAGCTAGGTAATGCACCCATCTCTGTAGAAGACAAAGGTTTATTTCCTAGAAGATAAAATAGAAGATTTCTGAATTTGGAATCCCAAACACAACTGACGGTCTGGACACCATCAAAAACAGGGGGATCAAGCGAGTCCCCCACTCTTAGCCTGCTTCCCCTGTTGGTTCTAGTGCTCTGGCAGCTGTAACTTTATCTTTCAATTAAGAGGCTAGGAAAGCCTTCTCTAGGGACCCAATCAGCACAAGAGGAATGGTATAAAGTTACTGAATTGGGAGTTTCCCAGTGAATCAGACCAGCCAGATTACCTTAGTGTGACAGGGCCAGTCAACAAAACCCATCCATACACTCAGTACTTTTAGACTCCCAGTCTTAAAGATTATCATACAACTAAGGAGAATCAGAGATCTGACAAAAATCTCCATGGGAAAAATAGACACCAGAATAAAGAAATAGAAAAAGGCAACTTTATGGAACAGAAAGTACACAGAGAGCAAAAACACAAAATGAAAACATCAGTAAAACCTTTAGATAGATAAGAGAATATATTGCAATCCTGAAACAGAACATGATATTTTAAAATGAAACATTCAGAGAACAAGATTGTTTAGAAATTAGCACTGTGATGGCAGAAAATAAAAACTCAATAGACTGGTTGGGAGATAAAGTTAAAGAATTTTCAGAGAAAGTACGGCCAATAGTAAAAAAGATGGAACCCAGGAGTGAATAATACAGAAACTTCAAAGACCTTTGCTGAAAAAGAACTATTGTTCAAAGGTTATGACATTATTCAATTTCTGAAAGATGGTTCCGGAAAGAGTGAACAGAGGAAATAGAAACGATAAAAATCATGAAGGTAATAATTTAAGGAAATTTCTTATATTTGAAAGACATGAGTTTCCAGATTGAAAAAGTAAATATATACTCAAATAATGAATTGTAACAAACCCACACAATGGCACACCTTTGAAAAATTTTAGAACACTGGGACTAAAAGATTCTAGAAGTTTCCAGGGAGGATAAAATGTAGATAATATATAAAGGATAAGTGATCAGACTAACGTTGACTACTCAGGAGTAACACCAGAAGTTAGAACTATTTTGAACAGTGATTTACAACTTGGAATGCCATATCCATTCAAATGATCAATTATGTATATGGGTAGAATAAAGACATTTTGAGATGTGAAGTATTTCAAGATATTTGTTTCCAGTGCACCTTTTTTTGGGAAGCTATTGGATGCTATGATTCACCAAAATGAGACTGTTAACCAAGGGAGAGAAAGACATGAGTTACCAGAAACAGGTGTCTGTGTGCAGGAGATAGGCAAAGGGAATCTTAGGAGGATGGTGAAGTAGAACCCCAGGCTACCTCGAGTACAAGTACTCTAGACCAGAGTAGCTCAGAAGACCCAGAAAAAGATTTCTCTAAGAAAATGAAACTGCTCGAGTACTTCATGGGGCCAAATATAGTAAGAGGAGATTTAGAGAATGGGCACAGGGCTTGAGGTTGAAATGTGATAAGCATACACAAAAAACAAATGAGAAAATAAAAGAAAATAAAACAAAACCAAGCCAAAACAGAGAACTGTGCTGAGAAGGAAAAGTAATCACAGTGAGCCCTAAGGCTTAGCCATGCACAGCATCTACACAGTGGTGGTAGTAATGGGCCTTGGTGAATATACCAACCAGAATTACAAGTATATCTCCATTATGAGGGTGTGGAGGCTGGATGGGAACAAATGTAAGTGGTGGGATGGAGGGCATAAAAGTGAGCTCACATGTCAACTTTCATATCGAAGGTCAGGGGAGAGACCTAAAATTGATAAAATTCAAGAAGTAGCTAAACAGGCATATAATTTCGAGGAAGGGAAATGAATATTGAACAAGTCAGCTGTAAGTATTGAAAGTGTTTGGTTCTGGTTGACAGTAGACAAACAGGGAAGAAGACAGAGGCTGCTGTTTGCCTTCTAAAGCAAACAGATGATGGGCAAATGCATGTCTGATTAAGAAAACGCAAGAAAGGTAAGAAAATAAAAAGGAATAAAGGTAATTTTTTTGTTCATATCCAGCTTCAAGCAAAAATATATACATAAATGATTAAATAAATAAAAATAAAGGCATTCAATGGCCACTATAGAAAAGCTGGAAATGCTAATAATATGGTAGATTGCACTACTGCTTTCAATATTCACTGCCTTTCACCCTCATCCATTGCCATGTGAATTGTAGTCCTCTTCCTATGGAAGGTGAACGATCCTTTCCTCTGCTGTTAGTGCCAGGCTTGGCTACGTGATCTTTTTAGACCAATGAAACGTGACAGGAAGTGACACAATAGCTCCCAGCAGAAACTTTAAGGACAATTCTGGCTTCCACCGTTGTTCTTTTCCCACTGCTTGTCTCAGATAGGAGACGTTTCTTTATTGAATGTAAAAGACATGTGAAGCAGAACTGCTGCTGGTCTACAGATACAGGTAACATGAGCAGGAAAACAACCTACAAAAAGCTGAATAATACAACATATGTACATTCCTACCACTATGAAATGATCACATTTAAACTTTTGATATTGTGTAGAATGTATTATTACGCCCAATTCTTCCTCTCCTTTGTGGCTTGCAGTGTCTTCCCCTATAGGCAAGTGGTACCCTTTACCCTTTCAGTTGGTTTTTGCTTTTGGCCTTGCTTTGGTCAGTGGTAGGTAAACAGAAGTGATGGAAGCAAAGACTTGGGATGTGCTCATGCAGGTGGGCTTGCCTCATTGTCATGCATCGGCCATGAGAAGAAATAACCCAGATAACACAGGCGCCTGAGCCTTCCTGGCAGTCTCATTGCCTTGAATTCTGAAGACAAAATACCCTAGCAATGCACAAAAAAATGCACAAAAAATTCTTGCTACCATATGCTTTGGGGTGGTTTGTTAAATAGCATTTCGTGGTAAGAGATGACTGATGCAGATGCCTGTCCTTCAAATCTGTTTCAGTGTAAGCATATATTATTTCCCAAAGTTGGGGTTGTACTATCCTGTTTCACAACTTTTTAACTTTACTTATCACCACTTTATGTAATTATGCATTCTTCTACAGCATAATCTTAAATAGATAGAATTATATTATTGCATATTTAAACAGTTGACTACTGCTCAACTTTTTCTATATCTTTCATCTTTATAAATAATTGTGTTATAAAAATCCTGATACAAAAAATTTTTACACACTTGCTATTTTATTTCCTTATATTAAATTCCAAGATATGTGACAAAGTAACCAGGCTTTGATACTTATCGCCATATTTTCCAGAATTTTGTATGAATGCCCATTTCCCAACATTTTACTGACACTGGAATGTTATTCCTTAAATTCTTTGTAAATTTGAAAGATAAAAATGACATTATGTTTTAATTTAAATTTTTTGGTTACTAGAGAAGTTGAAAAATATTTTTTTAAATAGCTTTACTGAGGTATAATTTACATACGATAAAATGCACAAATTTCAAATGTTCAAATGAATGAATTCTCATTAAATGTATGACATTGTGCAATCATCACAACAATCCAATTAGAGAATATTTCCATCACCCCAAAACATCCCTTGTGCCCATTTGTGGTAACTTCCTGTTCCCTCAGCTCTAGTTAACCACTTAACTACTTTCTGTCTCTATAGACTCATTTATATTTCCTTTTTTTTGGTAAATTGCCCACTTTGCCCCTTTGCCTATTGGAGTACTAGTGATTGTCTTACTGACTGTTAAAAACTATTCAAAGACTGAGTCTGTAAGTACAATTAAAAATACAAACTTCTTAGGTCAGCCTACATATCATTGCTCACCTGTTCAGTTATTCCTCTTGCAAGTTCCTGTCTCCACAGTGTGCTCTAGACACTTTGTCCTTGCTTCTTATGACACCTGACACAGAGGTCTCTCCTTCACCTGAATCCTTCATCTTCCTACTGTCAATCTCACTCACTCCTAGTCATGTTATAGATTTTGGTGTCAATAATGCTTTTCAGAGAGACCCTCCTTGAAAGCCTCATCTAACTTCAGATTCATTCAAGAGTGGTCCTGATTTTAAGGTCTGTCTTGCTTACTAGGTTGAAAGCTCTATGAAGGTAGCATCTTATGTGTTTTGTTAATTACTGTATCTCAGTCCCTGGATGCTTGCTTTCTTTTTCTTTCTTTTTCCTTTTTTCCCTTTCTCCTTTTCTCTCTTTCCTTCTTTCTTTCCTTCTTTTTTACCACCCTCCATCCCTTCCTTCCTTCCTTCCTTCCTTCCTTCCTTCCTTCCTTCTTTTTTTTCTTTTTAGTTTGTTGTTTCCTCTTAATTTTGCCTGTAGTATCTTTGGATCTTTAAACATATTTAAATTTTTATGTAATCAAACTTATACTTTTGTTCTTTATATTTTTTCCATTACTTTTATGCTTAGGAATGACTTTTCTGCATGAGAATAGGTAAATATTGACTTATATTTTCTCCTAAATCTTTAATTTTTTAATAAAAACTTTTAGTGTTCTTATCCATTTGGAGTTTATATTGGTTTATAGTGTGAAGAGTATAATGTAAAGCAACTGTGTTTTTACAAACAATTAACAAATAACCCTAACTTCATCTATGAAATAAATCCATCATCTCCCTACTGGTTGGAAGTGTCACCATTATTTGGTAGTAAATACATATGTATGCTAAATTGCATTTCTGGGCTTTCTAGCATGTACCATTGATATATCTATTTTAGTGCCAGTGTCATAGAAATGCAACCAATTTCTGTGCATTGATTTTATATCCTGCGATTTTGCTGAATTTATGGATTAGTTCTAGCATTTTTTTGGCGGAGTCTTTTGGGTTTTTCACATACAGTATCAAGTCATCTGTGAAGACCGAAAGTTTGACCTCCTCCTGGCTGATTTGGATGCCTTTGATTTCTTTGTGTTGTCTGATTGCTGATGTTAGGACTTCCAACACTATGTTGGATAACAGTGGTGGGAGTGGACATCCTTGTCGTGTTCCTGACCTTAGGGGGAAAGCTCTTAGTTTTTCCCCATTGAGGATGATATTAGCGGTGGGTCTTTTGTATATGGCATTTATGATTTTGAGGTATGATCCTTCTAACCTTATTTTCTTGAGGGTTTTTATCAAGACAGGATACTGTATTTTGTCAAATGCCTTTTCTGCATCTATTGAGAGGATCATGTGATTCTTATACTTTCTTTTATGAATGTCATGTATCACATTGATTGATTTGCGGATGTTGAACCAGCCCTGCATCCCAGGAATAAATCCCACTTGATCATGGTGAATAATTCTTCTAATGTATTGTTGGATCCAGTTTGCTAGTATCTTGTTGAGAATTTCTGCATCCATGTTCATCAGGGGAATTGGTCTGTAGTTCTCCTTTTTAGTGGGGTCTTTGTCTGGTTTTGGAATCAAGGTAATGCTGGCCTCATAGAATGAGTTTGGAAGTTTTCCTTCCATTTCTATTTTTTGGAACAGCTTCAAAAGAATAGGTATTAATTATTCTTTAAATGTTTGGTAGAATTCCCCTGAAAAGCCCTCCAGCCCTAGACTCTTTGTTTGGAGATTTTTGACTCCTAATTCAATTTCTTTACTGGTTATGGGTCGTTCAAATTTTCTATTTCTTCCTGTTTCAGTCTTGGCAGTTTATATGCTTCTAGAAATGTGTCTATTTCTTCAAGATTGCCCAATTCACTGGCATATAATGGCTTATAATATTCTCTTATTTGGATTCTTTCCTTTTTCTTTTTGACCAATCTGGCTAGGAGTTTATCAATTCTGTTAATTCTTTCAAAGAATCAGCTCCTGGTTTCATTGATCTATTCTACAGTTTTTTTTTATTTCAATATCATTGATTTCTGCTCTAATCTTTATTGTTTCCCTTCTTTTGTGGCTTTGTGCTTTATTTGCTGTTCTTTTTCCAGTTTTTTTAGGTGTAAGTTTAAGTTGTCTATTTGAGATCTTTCTTCTGTCTTTAGGAAGGCCTGGATTGCCATATACTTCCCACTTATGACCACCTTTGCTGCATCTCAGAAGTTTTGGGCTGTTGTGTTTTTGTGTTCATTGGCTTCCATGTACTTTTTAATTTCCTCTTTAATTTCTGGGTTAGCACACTTATTCCTCAGTAGGATGTTCTTTAATCTCTAAGTATTCATGGTCTTTCCAAATTTTTTCTTGTGGTTGATTTTGACTTTCATAGTGTTGTGTTTTGAAAATATGCAAGGTATGATCTTGGTCTTTTTGTACTTGCTGCAGACTGATTTGTGACCCAGTATATAATCGATTCTGGAGAATGTTCCATGTGCACTCAAGAAGAATGTGTATTCTGCTGCTTTAGGATGAAACATATCTGAATATGTTTGTTAAGTCCATCAGGTCTAGTCTGTCATTCAAAGCCATTGTTTCCTTGTTGATTTTCTGCTTAGATGATGTGTCCATTGTTGTAAGTGGGGTGTTGAATTTCCCTACTATTATGGTATTATTATCAATATATTTCTTTATGTTTGTGATTAACTAATTTATATATTTAGGTGTTTCACACTGAGGCATAAATATTTACAATTGTTAGATCTTCTTGGTGGATAGATCCCTTAATTATGGAGAGCACAGTTGGGCGGGGCTTGGTGTAATGGTTCCATTCTCCACTAGGCAGTGCTGCTTAGCTTACTGGGGTGGATCAGTGTGGTGTGGGAGAAGTGGACATGGCATTACCCAGGCCCTCTGGCACAGGAACTTCCTGCTCTCACCAACCTATGATCATGCACCCCTCTTTTGTCTCAGGCCTCCATCCACTCCCTACTTCTACCCTGCCCATGTCCAGGGTGTCTGCCTGTTAGGCAGCACCTCCCTCCAGAGTTTTGTATCAGATGGGGTTGTGTTTCAAAACCCCATATTTCAGAGACCACTACAACTTGGACCCAAGCCAACTCACTGGGGGAGGGTCTTATTAACCAATGGCCAGATGCTGGCTTGGCCCAGAAAATGTTCATAGGATTGTGCAGTGGCAAAGTTTCAGAGATTATGGAAAATCACATCGCCCAGCCAGTGCCAAGTTCCACTGCACTCTGACATCTTTGTCCCAATACTAGAAAACATGTCTGTTTTCTGAGGTCCGCTGGGACCTTTGCCCATGGGGAGACTGCACGACCTCTACCAAATGCTCTCCCTGGGATACCACTTCTCCCTGTGTGGCACATCGACCCCTTAGACCCCACTCCCTGCTCCCGGGGATTCACCCTACTTCCCTACCAAAGCACTGTCAGGCACTGAGCTCCAAAACTTCAGATTCTGCACTCCACACCTTATAGAATCCTGGTGGTATTGGCACCATCTCTTTTCTCCCCATTAATGGTTTTGGGAAACAGATTTCTTATTCAGGTCCCTGCAAGTGTTTTATTCACTCTTTCTTTCTCTCTCTCCAGCTACTTTTGAGGGAGTTCTTTTCTTGCACAATTCTGATGTGCCACACTCCTTCTCTTTGTCCTCTCTGTAAAATGGCTCCCTACCTTCCACAGCTTTTCTATTCCCCAGTTCACCTCTACACTGTGCATCTGTCGAGTTACATGGCTCAAGTTATGCAGATTGCTGTGTTAATCCCCAGATCAATTTCCTAGGTGTTCACAATGCTTTGGTGCTGATCTGGCTGCGTTTCAGGGGTGAGACAAGCTCAGGTGCTCTGTCATCTTAACTCTTCCCAAGATTCTTTCTTGATGTACTTGCAAAGTCACATTTCTGGATCTACAAGACTGCAGGTCAGCATGGAGGCTTGGATAACTGTTCTACATTGCTACATGCTGCTTACCTTTGAAATTCTGTGCAAGGCATCTCATATTCAAACTTTCCAGATAAAAATGGGTGAAGTAGTCTGGGTATGAGATAATATGGAGAAGCGGGGTCTGTGAGAATCTGGAGAGTGTACTTCTGTTTAAAGACATTCAAATGGTTTAAAAGCAAAGCATGGAGAGGATTGGATTTGACATAAAGACCACATCCTTTGACCTCTGACTTGTATAGCAACTGTATTGCAATGTGTAGTTTATTTACAGATTGTTTCATTTGATTCCTAAAACAACACTTTGTGGTTAAATATTGTGAATATGCCATTTTATAGGACATACACTATGCCTTCAAGAGGCTGAAGAACTTGCTTAAGTCCTTATAGCAAACATATCCTATAAGGGACCTAGATTTCTGATGTGAGCCTCAATTCTGTTCTCTTTCTTCCACACCACATGATGGTGCCACCCACAATGACTGCAGGGATAACAAGGGGAGAAGCTTTCTTCAGGGAAGGATGAGCTATTTTTGTTGTTGAATCTAAAAATACCAGAATCTAAGTGACCCTCAAAGTACCAATAAGCCTGATTCTGGCCAAATTCCAAATATCAGGGCAAAAAACAGGGATAAGTGACACCAGGAAGTGAGGGCTCCTGCTGACAGGGGGCCATGGTGCACAGGAGGCATCTGGAGTTAGCCTGGCCAGAGAGGTTGTGGACTGAACAGCCCAAATATATTCACCTACTTATTGTCACAGTTATTTGGGAAACTCCCAGAGAGAGTTTGATGGAGAGGACATAGACCTAAATTTCCAGGTCATTTCCAAAACTGATGTGGGCTCTCTATCTCTGTGTCTCTCTTCTTCCTCTCCTTCCTCTCTTGCTGCTTTCCTTCCTGTATCCCCTGGTACTCGACCACTCTCCTTTTGTAAGTACAAGATTCAGCAGCTCCAGGTGTTTCTAGATTGCTTGCTCAAGGCAGCTGTGAAGGCTTATGAAAAGAAGGCTGTTCTTTGCTGGGCCTGTGCAGTGGCTCACATGCCAGGGAGCTCTTCAACTTCGTTTGAAAGAAGATGTTAAGAGTAGCTGGGGAATTAGAAATTCTGCTGTAAAGACCTTTGGTTGAACTTAAGAGCAGGAAGAGGATCCTGATAAGCTTGAATCTGGAAGAAGACCATCCCAATTTGTGGGGCACTAACTGCCAGTATATTTGTCTGAGCTGATGACCTTGTGAGAATTCAGAGGACAGTATAATCAAAGGTCCTTTTCAGATAAAAAAGAACAGTGCCTTCAAGTGAACCAGAGGGGATGTATAGGGGCCTTCCTGGGATCTGCAGTAGTTTTCTAACACTGAACATGTCCCTTTCATTAAGCCTATGGTTTATGACCTGGAAATTAAGAATCAGTACATTTTTAGAAAAAGCAGGAAAACTATATCTGCAAAAAAAGACATTCCAGCTGTATGGGGATGAATTCTCTAGACTGAACAGCAATGGAAAGCCTAGACTGAGGAGTTAAATCATCCTACTGGTACAATGTAAGGATTATAAAGATAGAGAACAGATTTGTTGTAAAAAAAATTGTGGTAAGATCCATATAACATAAAATTTACTATCTTACCTATTTTTAAGTATACAGTTTAGTAGGATTAGGAATATTCAATTGCTGTGCAACGATTCTCTACAACTCTTTTCATCTTGCAAAACTGAAACTCTATCCCCATTAAACAACCGCTCCCCATTCCCTCCTTACTCCAGCCCCTGGAAGCATCATTCCACTTTCTGTCTCTATGAATTTGACTACTCTCGGTATGTCATATGAGTGGAGTCATATAGTATTTGTCTTTTTGTGACTTCCTTATTTCACTTAGCATAGTGTCTTCAAGGTTCATCCATGTTGCAGCATGAGTCAGAATTTTCTATCTTTTTAAGGTCAAATAATATTCCATAGTATGTGTAGACCACATTTTGTTCATCCATTCATCTGCAGATGGACACTTTGGTTTTTCCATCTTTTGGCTATTGAACATGGGAGTACAAGTATCTCTTCAAGACCCTGCTTTTAATTATTCTGGGAATACTCAGAAGTGGAATTGCTGGATCACATGGTAATTCTATTTTTAATTTTTTGAGGAACCATTATACTGTTTTCTGTAGGGGCTGCATCATTTCATATTCTCACCAGTGGTGGACAAGGCTTCCAATTTCTCTACATCCTCACCACTTATTTCCTGCCTCCATCTCTCCCTCCCTCCCTCCCTCCCTCCTTCCTTTCTTCCTTCTTTCCATATTTTTTTCTTTTTTAAAAAATAGTTGCCATCCGAATAGGTGTGAGGTGGTATCTCATTGTAGTTGATTTTCATTTTCCTAATGACTAGTGATGTTGAGAACCTTTTTATGTGCTTATTGGCCATTTGTATATCTTCTTTGGAGAAATATTTTTCAAGTCATTTGCCTATTTTAAAATCTGGTTGTTTGTTTTTCTGTTCTTGAGTTGTAGGAGAAGAAGTCTTTCCATGCTCATATCTCTAGGATTAGAATAACACCTGCCATGAAAAAATATTTGTTGAATGTCCTGGGTCTTTCTGATCCAATTATTTTATTCCAAGATTTGGTATAAGTTATGACCAATAGTCAATAGTCAATAGTGACAGCTGGAAATGCATAATGATGGATGAAATATCATAATATATGAAGAATGAGATTGTTTAAAACACAAAGAAGTAAATTTAGAACTCTCACTTTGTTGGATGAATGTGTTATCGATCAATCCAGTCTACTTAGCTTTCCTGGTATCTAAACCAGACTCTGTGTCCATCAGACACGGGGATGGGAAAAGAGAGAAGGGAGAGAAGAATTTAGTTACAAATATTATCACTTTTTAAGAAAAATACATATGCGATAAAGGTAGCATCTTTCCTCAGGAGGTTAAACAAAATGTCTGCCCATCTCCCCTAGCCACCATCTTTGATTTACTGTGAATCATTTTTTTCCCCCTGAAAGGCCCTTAAATCTCAGCACTGGATCAGGAGGATATGAAAACCATTTGGGCTGCACTTCCCATGTTGCCACTGGATGGCAGTATCCCCTCATATGCCTGCCCTGAAGGAGACACTTCTTCACCAGTCAGCAGAATCTTGATTTGCCCAATTGGAGAAGTTGGTAGACTAGAGATTTTAGCAGAATCACTTGTTTTTAAATAAAATGGTTAACATTCTTCTTCTTCTTCATGTTTATTCCAGAGTCCAAAGAACCTTGCTTCCAGCATCTCCTCTTCTGATACTTTTTCCCTTGTGCCAGTTGCCCCACCTTAATCTATTGTGCTAATAACCCCTCAATGATACTTCCTTGTAACCAAGGACCTGCAGCATGTGTTCTGCAATGTAACTGCGGAGAAGGAAAGGTTCTTACTTGACTTTACATCCCAGGCACTTACCATGGTGCCTGTACATATTGGTAGTCTCAAGACTTGTTGGGTAAACCTATCAGGTAGAAGAAACATAGAACAATAATTAACCCCCCTTTGTCAGTATATCCAGATAGCATACATGCTAAAAATGAGCCTTAAGAATAACATATTTTTCTGAATAGAAATTTAATACATACAATTCTGTAGGTGAAAATTATATTTCTTCTTATTTTGTACTTCTATAACTATATCTAATATTGAATTAATCTCTCATATGTCTATTTTTATGCTCCCATCTCTATTTTTTCTGAATTTTCTCTTTCTGAACTTTGCCATTTTTATTGTCATACTTGAGTCCTGAAACCTTTGAGATTTTTGAGTATCATCCTTAACAAATCCCTACCACTCATTTCCTATATTCAATTAGTCACATCTATTTATTCTATTTCCTAAATATCCCTCAAAATCTGTCTACATTCTTTTATCTTCACTAGCTCTGTCCTGGCCCAGCCTCTACCTTCTCTCTCTGGCAGTGCATTAATTCCTAACTGGACTCTACACCTCTGATCTTGGCTCTTTCAAACCCTTTCCCCACACTGCAACTAGAGTGATCATTTCAAAGTATAAATCTGTGCACGTCACACCCATACTTTGTGGGCTTCTTGTCACCCCCCATATAAAAGTCTAAGCTACCTAACCAAGCACATAGAGGCCCCATTAAATCCTCCAGCTTCCTCTTTCTCCATTCTCCACATTAAGAGTTACCCTCCTGCAGTGGTGACCACTTCTGTGGCTCAAGAATTACTTCTGTTGTGTTTCATCTCCCAGCATTCACACATGCTGTTCACTCTCCCTCATTTGCCCTTCCATTCCCTTTGTCTGCCTAATATTTTATTCTTTAGAACTCCAGTTAAAATTACCACCTCTAGGAGCCTTCCATGCCCCCTGGAGACTAGGATGAATACACGTTCTTGCTCCATGTCACCCTATCCCCACCACATTGTAACATACTATACTCTATGATATTTTTGCACATTTATATGTCTATTTGTGTGTTAACTCCTTTGCCTTTTATCCCTAGTACCTAGCACAGTGTCCAACCCATAGTAGACACCAGACAAACATTTGTTAAATGAACAAAAGTACTTCTAGTTGACATTTATTGGGCACTCGCTAATTGCTAGATATATGCAAAGCAGTTTATATTCTTTATCTCATTTAATATTCACAATGTCTCTCTTGGGTGGTTATGCTCAGTTTGACAGGTGAGGAAACTGAGGATTGGAGAGACTATACAGCAGGGACATAGTGGAGACATCCACATCTGCCTCCTTGCAGAGTCAGCTGTACAGATACTATTTTTCATCTATGAGGGATCTGTAAGCGTCCTTCATATGTAAATGTCATTAGACTTTTGTCGGTTCTATTTGTTACAAATATTTACCTCAGTTTGATGTTTTCTAATTTTCTATGTGATCATCTTGACACTTAAAATCTTTTAATTATTAAATAGTAATCTTTTAAGTATTAAATCAGCCACTCTTTTCTTTGACGATTTATTCTATGGATTATTATTTGAAAATTTTATTCTTTCCAAGTTCAATTGGTCACCTGTACTGTTATTATATACTTTAATAGTCCATTGTTTTAAATTTAACTCTTCTCCTCTCCACAAATAACAATTTTTTTCTAAAACAATGTATTAAATAGTGCTTTCTATTAGGTTATGATACTTTTATCATTTGTCTGATTCTTAAAAGTCCCCCTATGTTGGGAATTTTGCTTATTGGCATGTCAACTCTCAAACTATTACCACAGTATTTTATAATTTATTTTCTGTTCAGTAGGGTAAGTCCTGTCTCTTACACACATGCTTCTCCCACTCAAATAATTTTCCTTTTGTAACATTATTTGGCTAATCACACTGGTTTTAAGATGATCTTTGAATATTTTTTAAAAAATATAAATGTACACTATGTTTATTATACAAAAATAGTAAGTATAGAATATTAAAATAAATGAAGTCTAGAAATATTAAAATTTTATTTCCTCATGGTTTTCATTCTATGTAAATATGAGTAATACAGCTGGAATCATGTGGTAATACATCTTAGTATCCTGCTTTTCCCTTCAAAAGTTACCTATAAGCATTCCCATATCTAATTAAATTTTGAAATGATGAGATTTAACCTTGTGTAATTCTCACTAATATAAAAACCTGAAAGTCTATTTAGTGATTCCCCTATTATTGGACATTTAGTTTATTACAAAATTTTTTGTTTCCTTTAAACAGTGTTGTGTAATAAAAATTTGTGCAAATGTATTTTTGTTCACATTTGATGATTTCCTTAGGGTATATTTCTAGATCTGTGTCAATAGGTATGAGCAATTTTAAGGCACCAAATTGCTTTTTAAAAAGATTGCACAAATTTAAACTCTTACCAACAGTGCATTAAAATGTCTGTTTCCATTGTAGTCTTGCTAACACTTGAGTATTATTATCTCATTGAGATTTTCATTGGGGTTATGTTAAATCTATAAATCAATTTAAAAAGAATTGCCTTCTTTACAATATTGATTCTTTTCTTCTAGGAAAATGTTGTGTCTCCATTTAATTAAATCTTTATTTTATATCTCTCAGTGAAGTTTTGTTGTTTTCTTTACATAAATCTTGAACATTTATGATTGGGGTTATATCTGGATATATTACGGTGTTATTTTTATTTATTTTTTTGTTTAACTATGTGAATACCATTAAAAATTTATATCTTCTTTTCCAAAAGTGTGTCTTATAAACATTTGACCCTCAGGATACTCTTGGAAAACAAAGGGGTTCTATGTTCAAACTGGCTTGGAAAAGGCTATGACCTTCACTACCTTCACTTGGTAACTCTTACAGAGGCTTGAGAAATCTTATTGTAAACAAACCTGTTGCACATGATTTATTACTACACATAGCACATCCCAAACTTATTTGATAATAAAAATTTTTAGTGTAAAAATAAAATTTTAATGTAAAATCTGTTATTATTTAGTAGTGCTAATATTCTAGGAAGCCAAATGTTGTCTTACAAATGGTCCTGTAATGATATCTTTTGCTATGAAACTGTGGAGTCCTCTTCTACTCTGACTCTAAACATGGCCATTTGACTTGGCCAACTGTTGTTAGCAAATATAAAGCGCATGAAACCTTTAAAGTGCACTTAGTCACTGTTGGGTTCTTCCATATCCATGAAAAAGATATGCTTATGGTGCCCTGTTGGAAGATAAAACATGTGAAGCAGAGCTAAGTTACACCAGCCATCCCAATTGGGACCATACTAGATTAGTCAAAGATCAGTCAAACCTGTCCATGAAAGTGAGCTCAGCCAAGACCAGAAGAACCATCCAGCTGGGTTTTAGGCTTACAAGCTAAAAAAAAAAAAAATTCTGGTTGTTTTAAATCACTGAATTTTGGGATCGCTTGTTACATAGAATTATTATGGCAATAGTTAACTGATAGACCCACCATAAGCTGGTTTGATATAAGTAGTTAGCTTTAGCTTGATAGTCTTTATTATATTAAGAAATTTTTTTTCTAAAAACTTGTAGCCAAAAATGTTATCGAGTAACTTTTGGGCAGCCATTGACATTATTTTAAGCTTTTCTAATTGAACCTACTAATGTGATATTTTTATATTGATCAGCTTTCTTTAATAATCTGTCCTGGCTTCTTAGGTGAAGTCATTCTTGGTGGTAGTTGATCATTCCTTTCATGTACTATTGAATTCTGGATGCTAGTATTTTCCTTAGGGCTTTAGCATCTGTATTAATAAGTAAAATTAGTTTGTAATTTCCTATTTTGGTCCATCTTTCTCGTTTTTGGTATAAAGCATGTGCCAACTTCATGAAATGACTCTGTTAGCTTCTAGCCTTTGCCTATGCTCCAGATCAATTTTTAAAATTTATTATAAGTTTATTTATATATAAACTTATAAATTTAATATATTAATATAATAATATAATAATCTCATCTCATCTCATCTAATAATATAATCTAATAATATAATAATATTAATATATTAATATAAATTTAATATATTAATAATTTAATATATAAGTTTATTTATATATAAACTTATAAATTTATTATAAGTTTATTATAAGTTTATTTATTTATTTTGAGAGACAGTGAGAGAGAGAGAGAGAGAGCGAGAACAAAAGGGAGAGGGATAGAGAGAGAGGGAGAGAGAGGATCCCAAGCAGACTCCATGTCAGAGGCTGACATGGAAGTCGAACCCACCAACAGTGAGATCATGACCTGAGCTGAAATCAAGAGTCAGAGGCTTAACTGACTGAGCCACCCAGGGGCCCCCAGATCAATTTTTATAACATGGAAATCATTTAGTCCTTAAAGTCCTTAAAAAACTAATAAAGTTCATTGCTAAAGCCATCTGGTCATTGTACCTTTTTTAGAGTTGGTTACTTCTTTGATAGTTTTATTTTCAATTTACCTTCTGATTTTTGATCTTAAGGTTTTCTACTTATTTTAGAAAATTCAAATTACTTTTATGATGGGCATTGATATGCATACTGTACTTTGTGCATTGGAAACTGTGAGTTATTTTGGAACAAAGTCTGGTATAATTAACTAAGTACATACCAGGCCATTTATTGTAGTAACTACAACTTAACGTCAGACCTAACATGAGTTCTCATCTTAATGTAACCTAGTATTTCTGTATATAGTGGTGTGGTAACATACATGTGTGGTCACCATATTTTCTAACTGTTTGAAGGTTGGGTTGTAGGGAGCATCATCTGCCAACAGTTTGTTATGTTTCTCAGGGTTGGGGAAGACAGACTGGAAGAAGTAATCTGGATTTGTAAATATTGGAATTTCAAATACTTTCACATGATTTGTGTCCATAATGTAAGCAAATACTTGAAAGTGGAACTTTTCAAAAAATCACTCAGTTTTGCTTAATATGGGCTTTGAAGTTTAATATAAAATGGTGATAGTAACACTAGCTGACCCAGACCATTTCCTCAATGACCTCAAGAGACACAGAGGAAAGGAAGGCACTTGCCATCTGCAAAGCATGAACTAGTCTACACTCTGACTTTGTAGGCTCCGTTGTCTCTGCTAGTTGCTTAATTCTTACATTTCAGACACTTTGTTTTTCTGGCAGCAAGAATAAATATTTATACAGTTGTTACCAGGTGCCAGACACTATGATAAGCACCAGTGTTGACCCTATTTTACAGATTCGAAAAGGAAGGCACTGAAAGCTTATGTAATTTTCCCATGCTTGCCAGTGTGTGAGTGGTGACATTGATTCAAGTCCAGCCAGTGGGTCTCCATGGTCTTTGCTGGTTGCCCATATGTAGTACTGCCTTTTATTCTTCTTCAGTTTGTCTTATCATCCACCTGTTCATCAGAATGCCAGCTCAGGGCTGGGCTTCAGTAAGTGTTTAATACTACATACAGATTTGCTTACTGATGAAGATAGAAGAGGTAAGGGGAGAGAGAACAAGTCAAAGAGGAAAAAGTAATGTGATGTCATGAAGAGAATTTGTGGATTCTGAGTTGAGACTCAGCTATACAAAATAGAAATAATTAAATATCTTTCTTATAGGGTGATTATGAGGATCTCTGGAGCAAAGGGCCTGATACATAACCAACACTTGATATATACTAGTTAATCATAATAAATAATAATGATGATGATGAATAATGACCATAAAAACAAGCTTCTGCCACCAACTGGCTCTGTGATCTTGCTCAAGTCTTTTTGCTTCCCTGGGTCTCAGTTTCCTCATTTGTTAGGTGCAGGATGGCCTCATGACTCCCAGACGATGTGATCTGTGACCCACAGTGAAAACCAAGCAGACAGAGAGTGAGAGAGCATAGTAGAGGTCCTACCAAGAGGAGCATCTGTCTGGAGGCACTGGGGCACCAGGACTCCATCCACATATGGGCTCATTTCACTCACCTCAACCATCTCATGGATGGAGGACCTGAGTGCAAGTGTGGCTGGAATGGTGTCCACGGTGACCTATTTCTCAGCACATTCATGGCCCATTAGGGTGAATGTTGAGAATTGAGCAGAAAACAAACTGACAAACAAACAACAATGAAGACCAAAACCAGGATTCCTTCCCACCAAATTTGAATTTCAGATTAACCAAGAATACCTGTTCAGCATAAGTATGCCCCAAACACTGCATGGGACCTCTTTATACTAAAAAAATATTTGTTATTTGAATTCAGTTCTCTGGGCTTTCTGGCCTGGTCCAGTGTCCAGATTTCCCTGATGGGAAGGCTGCAGTGAATCTGTACCAGGCCAGATTGTTTCCTTCAGTCAAAGATCTGAGTTCTAGAATCTCTATGTTTTCTGTTCTCTCTTCTTCCTTCTCCTCCTCCTCCTCCTCCTCCTCCTCCTTTTTCTTCTTTTTGTTTATTTATTTATATTGAGAGAGAGAGAGAGAGAGAGAGAGAGAGAGAATATGCACCAGTGGAGAAGGGGCAGAGAGAGAGGGGGAGAGAAAGAATCCCAAATAGGCTCCATGTTGCCAGTTCAAAGCCTGACATGGGACTTGAACCCAAGAATCACAAGGACCTGAGTCGAAATCAAGAGTCAGATACTTAACTGACTAAACCACCCAGGTGACCCATCTTCTTTCTTCTTTGAAACAAAAAAGCAGAGTAACTATATGGGGAAATTTGCCATAAATTACTAAGAGAAGAGCTTCTCCAGATTCAATGAGGCAATTATTATACCTTAAGTAAAGAACGATTGATTATTCCAAACAAATGTACCAGGCTGGTTTAACGGAAATCTGTATCTATAACTTGCTATAGTTGTTAAGTCAGAAGTAAATATGTTCTTAATAACCAACTGGTATTTATTTAATGTACAGTAACTTGCCTGCTAAGCTTAAATGAAATGCACAGTTAATTAAAACTATCTCTGTATCAACTCCTCTGGGAAAATATGTTACACACATTCTGACTTGGAATTTTTTTCCACCTTCCCTTCCCAACCGAGCCTCTGTTGGTAGATTTTAATATGATCTGTTTGGAGGTCTACAGATAATTTTGCTGGGAAATTCTCATCCTGCTCAGGGACATAGAAATTCCACTCATCTATTAAGATCTTCAGCAAGGTCCCAAGCTGAGGCTGCAGAGGTTGGTGCCCCAAAGCCTGTTTGGCCACTTGGAGGTGGGTGTTGCATCCGAGTTTGCCCAAGGATTTGCTGTTAACACTGGGCATTTTACTTTGCCTCTCTGAGCTTGAGTTTCCAATTTGTGAAACAAATGTGACCTCTCACAGATTTGGAGACAGGTCAGAAAGAGGCTGGGCAGGATTTGAAAGCACAGGCCAAACTTGATTTGTGAAATGGATCTCCAAATGTGCTAGGGGTTCCTCCTGCTGTGTGAACCCCAGATTTGGTGCTGGTTAGAGGAGACTTTGAGATGTTCAGTTATTTATCCACTCACTGATTGTTTTGTTATTTAACAAGCATTTGATACCTGAGTATCCACTGGACCCAAGATCTCATGAATACCACCAGAGTCACACTCCCAGCTATGTCTCTCGCAGATATATTAACTCAAATTTATGCAATTCAGACAATATTTCACTCCTTGGAGTTTGTTCCCTTTTCTGAAAAGTAAGGATAGTGCCTTCCCTACAAATCATTGAATAGTTGTGAAATTCCAATGAGATAATGTATGCACAAATGCTTTCAAAGTCTAAAGAATTAACATATAAATGTGTATTTTCCCCAGTGGTGGTAGTTCATGAGCGTTCCACAGAACCTACTGGATTTGCAGTTCTGCAGCATGCTGAGGACCAGCGCATGCTAGCTGTGAGCACCTAGGCAAGGTTGGCGGTCCAGGGGATGGGCAGCTCGGCCTTCCGAAGACCCCTAAAGCTGAGAGCCAGCCAAATAATAAAACCTGCGTGCCCTACAAGATGTAGAGTACAGAAAGTACTTTTAAAGACGTGACCTCATTTGATTTATGTAGCATCATGAAGAAGACAGAGCAGGTACCCTCTTCCTCATTTTATGCCTAAAGAAACTGAACCTCAGAGGAAGAGAAATGAGTGGTGCAAGGTCACTCTGTGCAACTGACAAAACCAGGACTAGTGTGCAGATCTTTCCTTCATACCACATTTGCTTTCAAAGGAATAGTTCATTTGCCATTAGACTGTGAACCCGAGAGCTTGGCTGTACCCAGACCTCAAGGAGTGTGTGCGCTGGGCCAGGATCCTCTGAATGTTTTGTGCTGCTGAGCTTAGCAAGTGACTTCAGGCTGCATTTCAGCCACTTAGCCCCCAGCTGGGTGCTCGTGTGCAGGGTGTAGTCAGGACAAGAGTATGTGGTTGTCCTGGGTGGGTGGGGGTTGACTAGGCTCGGTTGCTCCTGAAGGTGGTCACCAGGGCTGCTGACTTTCCGGGGACAACCCCAGTCTTCTCCAATGACATGGTTGTCTCTCCATGAGGACTGTTCTCAGAGGATGCGATAAAAAGTTAATATCTGATTGCAGTGGGAAGCCATAAGCCAGCTATAATTACTTGGGTGTGTGGATATTAAGGGCCAATGTAATTAAAATTCCAGGGTAATGGGGGGAGTATACTCAGCAAGCTTTTTGCTAATGTTGCCTTTTTTCCTTTTGTCTCTCAAATTCCCTGCATTAATCAGATAGACTCATCTCTGCCCAGGTGGCAGCTCTTCCCACACTACTTCTTAATAGTAGTGGGTGACCTGTAGTGGGGCTTGGAGCCTGGCAGGGGCCTCTAGGGATGCCCAGTGTGTGCTGGGGCACTGCTGAGTTTTGCCTTTGCAGTCCTCAGTCTTCCTTTCCCGTACCAGCTCTGTCACTAAAACAATACCATCTGGCCCTCAGATTCTCCATCTTGGTAATGAGGAGGTGGATGAGGATGATTTCCCAGGGCTCCTGTAACTCGGAGCATTCTGTGTTTCTGGAACCATTGCTGCATTCATGAAATGCTAGATCCAGGCCTTGAGGGCAACCTTTGAGGCAAAAATGAAATGAGAATTAAAATCAGATTTTGGGCTCACCAGTTCACGCTCACCAGCCACCCTTACCTCATGTGCTCAGTTGCTGTATAGGGCTTCTGGCCTTTGCATTGGACAGCACTGATACAGAACATTTCCATCACTGCAGGAAGTCCTATTGGGAAGTGTTAAGGGTGGTCCTGGGAGGAAGCTGGTGGGTTACAGGGTGCCAGGGAATGGGTTGATGGTGGGAAATAAGGGTTTAGGGTCCAGTCAGGCCTTGTGTACTGTCCTGGAGCTGCCATCTAAAGTAAAGTGACTTGGACAAATCACTTAACTTTCCTGAACTTCTGTAAAGTGAAAATTACAGTACCATTTTGTGGGGTATTTTGAGTATATAGTGATTTGAATATCAATATGTTGAATATTAAAAGAGATATGCAAGGAAAAGGTTGGTGGGGCCTCTGCATCATTATCCTTTTTAGCAGTTCCTGCCCCAGAACGGTGTCCTGCTGAACTATTGTGGGAAGAGATGTGGATGAGATGGCTTTCCCAGCCTTCATCTAACTTGTCCAACCTTTATGGTTTAGCAACTGACTGAAGTGTTTGACTAAATTATTCTGTTTTTTTCTTCCACAAAGGGAGCTAGAGCTTGTCCCTTTCTTCCTACCCTTTCCTCTACTCACCCCAAAGCCTTCACCTCCACTGGTCATCCTCTTATGGTCACTAGATTTAGCAAATAAAAATACAGTATTTTTAGTTAAATTGAAAATTCAGATAATCAACAAACACTTGTTTTAGTATAAGTATAACCCGTGCAATATGTAAGACACACTCCTACTAAAAAATTATTTGTTGTCTGTCTTAAGTTCTAATTTAATTGGGTGTCCTCTTGCATTTTATCTGTATTATACCCTCATCACTTACTATGTCAGGCCTGGATGTCAGGGGCAAGATCAGAGGGTACTCCATACATGTGTGAAGCCTGGGTGGGGGGCAGTTACTGGATATCTTCTCAAATTTTGCATGTGTCTTGGCGTGTGTCTGTTCATGTGACAAGGGTGGAGGGTGAGTAGAGGAAATTCAGAGGTCTTCCCAGGATGAAGGCTTTAAGTCTGGCTTAGTTGTGTGGGCAGGGGCAATGATGCCATCTTTGTGGGCTTCTTACTATGTTTCTGCCAGTGACCAGGGTTTCAGTTTCTCAGGCTCCACTATCTTGATGTCTCAACAGTGAACAGAAGAAATTTACTGCTCCATTTGACAGTTTTTTGATGGTTGAAGGGGGCTCCCACTCAGAGCAAACAGCCCTTCTGTGCATTGTGGGGCCTCCCTCCTCTCCTATTCCATCCAGAGTCTCTGGGGGCCAGTTCCAAGTGAACTGTCCAGCCTCTGCCCCCATCTGGTCTCCCATACAGTCCCGGTTATGTTTCAGGCTGTATATGTACGGTGGGGTCAGGAAGATGGAAAGTGAGAGACCAAACTGCTGTCCATGAGGCTTCCTGCTGCAAGCTCTCACTGCTGGTCCTGATTATTTCCTCCCTTTCCCCCCATGCCCTTCTCTTTTTTCCACCCAGGTTGGCGTTGGTGAGCAGGTTGGCAACAGTACAGCCCCACCTGTGTTCCTCACTCAGATCACAGCTATCCTGCTCTTGGGTTCCTTTAGCCCACATGAATCTCTGAATAGACTTTGAAGATGATCCTTCCCATGCCCTCTCCATACTCCTATTACCCCTTTATGGGAATCATTTTCTCCCATTTCCTCTATGTGTTGCTTCCCAGATACTCTATCATCTGAACCTTATGCTCTGTTCCAGGCACCATCCCCTCCTGTCACCCTTCCCACTTGATTTTCTGCTTCCCTAATTGCTGCCTGTCTTGCAGGGTCTCCTCCAGCCACATGTCCTGTAGGAAGTCTTTGCTGGGCACCCAAATCTCCGATCTCTCCCTTCTCTGGTGCCTGCAGCATGCAGGGCCCTGCCACATCTGCAGCACTCAGCACCTGCTGCAGCAACAACAGATCTTGTTGTCAGTCAGACCCCTCCTCAGCTACCTTGGGAAACTTAAAAGGACATGAAGGGACCAGGTCTAAAACCTTCAGTCTCTCTGATAGCTGGTCCAGAGTGCTTGAGGCACAAAAATATTGTGGCCAAGTAAAGTTCAGGGATCCTGTGGAGGGCTTTGTAGTAGTGACAGAGAGAAGACATGCTCCATCTTGGGCAGAACACTCCACTCTGGATCACTCAGAGGTTTACAGGTTACTTACTTATGTATATATTTTGTAGCTGAAGAACCTTGTTTCTAAATGAGGCATTATGCAGAGCCTTAGCATACTGGACAGATACCAGCACCACTGCTGGGGCGAAGAGAGAGGAGGGAGGAGGACTCAGAGCCTGTGCTCTTGTCCCCTATCCCCAAGGTGGTTCTATAGAACAGAGTTAAGCCACCCTTTGAGAAGTCATGTGCCTCTCCACCTTGTTAGGTCTGGGGATTCTGCTGTCCTCATGGAAGGCCCTCTCCATGTGTGTTTGATTCAAATCTGACATTGCCATTTTGCGCTGTTTTAGTGTTTTTTCCTGGAAAATAATGTGGCTGGGACTTAGGACAACTCATGGAGGGTCCAGTGAGCACTGTCCTCCATTCTCTCACTGTCTTAGCCATATTTCATGTGTCTGTGGAAGCTTGAGGCATTCCTGTGGCTGATTCTTTCACATCAGTCCTGTGCCTCATCTTGGACTCTAAGCATCAAACTGATGTTTGACAGGTTGTGACATACTCCATGACTGGAGAAATTTTTTAGCTGTCAGAGAGGACTAGTTGATGGCCCTGTTTCTCAGAACATTTTCTGGGCTCTGGTGCATCTTTCTGGGGGTTATGGAGATAATTCACCTGCTCAGGACAAGTGCTGTATGTATGCCTCTGCCCCACTTTCCTTTACTAGAGCCTGGGCTGGTCCTACAGGAAGCTGCAGAGTGCAGAGGGCTTTGGGGATGGTGCAGGTAATAGCTCCCTTTCTGGTGTGACCAAACCTATGTTTGTCCTCTCTAGAATGTCTGAGAACAGAACCAGATCAGGATGGCTGCATCAGATTCATCCCTCTTGAGAGGGCATAGGAAAAACACTCTTCTTTACAGTGAGTAGCCCTGTGCAACATCCTTTCCCTGATGCACTATTCTTCTTGTATCTCTCTGCTAGACCTAAGATAGATCTCTACAGTAGGACCATTAATATGCAAAGCTAACATATTTTCAGCTCTTATTATCCATCAGGCTTTATAACTGTTTAACACGTATCCACTCACTTAATCCTTACAACAAACCAACGATGTAGGCTCTGTGTTGTGCCCATTTAGTAGAGGAGAAGGTTAAGGAATAGAGAGACCACTTGCCCAAGGTCACTAGCTGGAGTAGGGTAGGATTGGAGTTTGAACTGGGGTGATCTGGCTCTGGTAACACTATGGCTTTCCCTAGCAATTTTTGCCTTGCCTACTCTGCAGAGTTGTCATGAAGTTCAAATGAGCCAATGGATGATAAAGCACTTGGAAAAGCATAAAATTATTATGCAAACACAAGGTGTTTTATGAACTGCTTGCTCCTTCACCAGATACTGAGATGACAGTCAGATTTGACGGTTTAATTAATTTAAAGGCAAACCTGTCAGGTGGAGGTAGAGAATATATATAGGCCCAATCAGACTTTAAGAACACCTCTGTCTTTCCCAATGCCTTTGGATGGCTTTGCTTTTCTCCTCGCTAAATTTGTGAGCCCTGGTCTATTGAGAATTTTCACCGAGTATATATTCCTTAATTAAACAGTGAGATGTCCTCATAGAATCATGGAGAAAAGCAGGTTTTGAGACCATTGGCCCATTTCAACCCAGGGAATATCTAAACTGGATCTTTCCTGTCTTTGCTTTAATAATTCTCTATGGATCTGTCTTTCATGTCTTTTTATGAAGTTTTGCAAAATCTACTTTAAACATATTATTTATATATTATGTATCCTGTCCTTTCAATAAAGCCTGTCCACCCACAGGCTCTCAGGGAGGACCAACATAGAACTTCAGAATCAAAGCAAATGGGCAGGGGTAGTCCAGATGAAATGCAGAGAGAAGGACCTTAGCCATCATCCTGCACATGTCTCCAGGTCCTTTTGCTGGCATCTCTATCGGAATGCCCATAGCAATCAGGAACTCACTCCTTTTGGATGCCCACCACACCGGGCCCCTTTTCTTGGCCCCCATGGAGTCAGAGCATTTGAAAGTTGGTCTTTTAACTTTCTCAACAGTCCCATAATTTTCCTGAGTGCATCATGGATTCTGCCTTCAGTAGGGAGGATGAAATATCCAGTAGTGAACAAACATCTTATCTTAGAGCCACACCTTTTTTGAGGGGGAGGGGAGTTTAGTTGGCATAAGTAGAGGTTGACTTTCCTTGATGTCTTGGTTCCCTTGACTTGTCCTTAATCTATTCTTACTGAGTTTCTGATTTCTATGCTCTTGTCTGCTTCACTTCCCAGGGGCCTCCATGAAGTTTTACCTTAAGGTCATTGCTCTGGAATCCTGCTGCCACCTGCCTGTCTTCAGATTTTTCAGGCCTGCTTGTTAAGTTTTTCCTAGCAGTTCCAAAATTGGTGTCTCTATGCTTTGCAAGATACAGCAACAAAAGAATGTGAATCAGCCAGAATGACCTTAAGAACAATCAACATGACTCCATCTGTGATCAAAATATCACTCTCATGGTCCAAAATCTAAACACTTAGGAGGAAATGTGTGAGGTCATAGTCATGTTTCAACTATTTAAAAACAGCGTCTTTATTTTCTGTTCTTTTCCTTTTCAGCCCTTAGAACCTAAGCTAAAGGCCCCAAGGAAATGTAAATGTTATAATAAAATGAATAAAAAATCTTTTAATGCTTATAGTAAAAAAACTTATAATAAAGCAGTGACTACAAATTGAGCCTCTACAATGTGCTGCACTATGTTGGACATATTATAGATTTCATCTCCTTTAATGACACAAAATTGATCAGTACATGAAGATTATACAAGTGGGAAGCTTAAGAGTCAGAGGTCAGTACTCTGGGAAAAATGAGTATTCTGAGTTTGACTGAAGGCCATCAACTCCCTCTGATTACAAAAGGGGGAGTGCAAAGGCTTGTCTTCCCAGTAAAGTGGGGATGGAGTAAGTTGGGGTGTTGGCATCCCTTGTGCAGTACCTGGCATAGATCAGCAGTGGGAACGATGGTGAGAGAGGACCCAGGACCTCAGGGAGTCATGCATGTAAGCCATGTCCACATAGCCCTAAACACCAAATCTGATCAGCAAGCATGAATAGAAAGCCTATGATTTGCTTGGTCTGCATTTAGCTGCTAAGGAGATAGAAGGATCCCCAGTAAAAACATAAATCCTGGTAGCCTCCTCTAAGGGCTTTATAGATGTAGGAGAAACAACAGAAATATACATAAATTATTAGAACTAGACAAGAATAAAGACACGGGTAAGTAGGACCTACAAAATGTGGTTGAATACGGAACATTTAGGAAGCTAAATAAAATTCAGTGGATCAAAATGGCCATATTTCAATAGAAGACTTATCAGGGTTTCTAACAGTATGCTAAGTGTTATGGGAACCATCAAAGCTGTGGCACAAAGCTCTTCAAAAATAATTTGCATCCAGTAAGGGAGGAAAAAAACCACACTGGGCCACAAGTTTCAGAAGTTCTGGACTTGGAGACACAGCCTATAAAGCCAGGAGGGCATTGTTTTGGGGAGGATGTCCCTTTAAATTCCTCTTCTGTTCTGTTTCTGTTCACAGCTCCTTGGCTGGCATGATATGCCCCTGTTGAGGACAACTGGAAAGTCATGGTAGAAGGGGGGCTCTCAGATGCCACCTGCTACATTTAACAGGGACTTAGGGTGGCTGATGAGCTCTACAGCTCATCCTTAATTAGGAAAGCCGCTAAAAACGCCACCAGAGAGCCCTGCCCCAGCGCTGAGAAGCTGTCTGTTTGCTAATGTGAATTGCTTGGGTTGATTGATACTTGTTTTGCGATTCCTTCCGTCAGCTTTCTCTGGTCTGGCCATCTGTTTTCTACCCAACAGGAGGCACGTTGGCTCCGATCCTTGCCTGATTTGCAGGGGAGGCAACTTAATGGTGGGTTGGGGACTTGAACTGGGGCTTGGCAGTGATGTGCTTTTGGCACAGAATCTTCTCAGAGAATGTAGCCATCATGGGCTGGAAAGATTTCTTGGGCTTTAGGTTATATTGTCTGAGATTCAAAGCCTAAGTCAGCAGAGGACCCTCTGATGATACTTCTGGAGCATCTTTGAAGAAGCTCATTTGCCTTCCATGAGACCATTCAGTAGTCTTTTCCACCCGTTATCCCACTGACCTAGACATCTTAACGTCTGCCCAATGGAAAAAGATTATGCTTCATTCTTCTGAGTCAAAGCCTTTCTTTCTTTGGCAATAATCATATAAAGAGCATTATATTATAAGGGGAAACAAGAAGGTAAGGTTGGAGACACACCAACATATATTCTCACATATAAAAGATCTGAGGGCAATGCAGAAGAGTTAATGATGAAATAGTTTAAATTACGTTACCAATAGTAACCCTGAGAAATGAAGAGTTTAAAATAGTCTGTAGAGTTTTAAATCATTAGGAAAGTCTTTAGAAGGGAAACAACTCATGATGTGAAGCTTAATGCTTGGATGATATTTGGATAAGTGAAGCAACAAAGAATGGGTGAAGAAGAAATTTATTTAACACATAAATACATATGTATGCTATGCATATGGGGTAAACTTTGCTTTAATAATAGTCTAGCTAGAAAAAAACCTAAGTTGCTAAACTATGTATGCTAAATTATCTCCACAGCATCAGTGTGAGGATGTTGCTGAAAACCATAGAGGAGGAGGACTTTCAGACCCAGAGGAAAAGTGCAGGAAGAGCTCATCCATGTGGGACAGGATGTGCTGTGTCAACTGGAGCAAAGGGACTGGGCTGGCTGCTGATCTCAAAGCTATGGGTGGAAGGTAGTTGGGCAGGGAGAGGCCCAGCAGCTGCTGTCACCAGCATGCCAAGCCCTGGTTCCATGCAGTGGGGTCCGATGTACATAAAACAAAGTCCAATTCATCATATGGCTGGGATGCTTGGCAATGGCAGGAATGTAGGAAGTCACAAGCATTCCAGGAACTCAAGAGAACTGAGGGTACCAAGACCTCATGTAGGAAAGCTGGAGATATGACACATGACTGGTGGTGATGGAAAGAAAAATGTTAACTAGGGAAAGAGGCAGAAGTGCAGCTGTCTGCCGTGGAAGGGTTGGGAATGATGTATACTGAGAAATTTGTGTGTTTGAGGAGCCTGGCACTTGGCATGTGGGCTGATTGACGTAGGACAGGTTCTGGGGCAAAAGGGTGGAACTGAGGCTGTGTACCCTACCTCTGTTCAGTAAAGGCCTGCTGACTTGAATTTCAAGTGTTTCCTGTCCCTGGCAGAGCTGGGCAGACAAAGGGCTACAGGTGAAGAAGGATATCAGGTGTCCCTGTGAAGCTGTAGGGTGCTGGGATGGGTAGAGAAAGAAAGAAAAGAGGGGGCCAAACAGCATATTTCTTAAAAATTTTCCAGAAACACAACAAAACAAAACAAAACAAAACCAAACACACACACCTCACTCCACAGGCCAAGAAAAACTTCCAGTAGGGAAATGTGAGACCTTGTGACTCTGCAAAATGGTGATGCAGGAAATAATGGCAGGAATTATCACTCTGAATTTAACTGGTTTAAAAGCTGACAATAGTAGAAAAAAAAACCCTCAACCCTGATAAGTAAGGCTCCAAGTTCAGTACTTACAAGTCAAGAAATAAAATAGCACTTTTTGTTGTTGCTTTTATTTAATTATCTTTTCTTTGCTGAAGATTTATTATTTCATTTATGGTTGAAAATGTATGCTAACAACTTTTAAAAATCTTAGTAGTTAAATGGTAGTTAATGAATTAAATACTAATTCATTTTAAAATAAAAAATATATATTTGTGTATATGTATACATATATACATATTCACATACATGTATGGTACACAAATATCACTTGTACAGTTAAATATGCAACCCAGGTATTCCCAGATCCTCTAGTTTGAGGTCACCTTTCCTTTGCCATGCAAATAAAATGGTTTGAGGCTCTCATCCTTTGCACTATTGGATATTCTGCATCAAACCCAGTATTTTGCATTCATGTAAGTGTATGTGTTGGAAGGATGGAGCTTGAGTTTCCCTGATCAACGTTTACTGCAGAATTCTACTCTTACTGTACCCCCAGTCCCTGCTTGGATTCTGTGTGGCTGGTCTGCCCACTCATTTTTTTCTCTCCAGCTTTATGTAGGTATAACTGACATATATAACAATGTGTAAATGTAGGGGTGCCTGGGTGGCTCAGTTGGTTAAGTGTCTTGATTTTGTCTCAGGTCATGATGTCGGTTAGGTCATGATCTCACCAGTGTGAGACTGAATCTGCACTGGGCGTGGAGCCTGCTTAAGATTCTGTCTCTCTCTCTCTCTCTGCCTCTCCCCTGCACATGCCCTCTCTTTCTCAAAAACAAAACAAAATGAAATAAAACAATGTGTAAGTGTAAGGAGTACAACATATTGATTACATACATTCATAAATTGCAAAATGATTACCCCATGATATTAGCTATAATCTCCATCCTATCACATAGTTACCAATTCCTTTTTTGGGGGTGAGAATATTTAAGATCTACTCTCTTAGCAGCATTCAAATGTATGATATAGTGTTATTAACTATAATCACTAGGCTATATGGTAGTCCCCAAACTTATTGATCTTATAAGATAACTTGTACCCTTTGAGCAGTACATCTCAATTTTCCCTATACCCCAACCCCTGGGAAGCATCACTTTATTCCATATTTCTCTGAGTTTGTCCCTTTTGGATTCCATATATAAGTGATATCATACATCTTTTCCTTTCTCTAACTTACTTAAACTCAGCCTAATGCCCTCAAGGTACATCCAAGTTGTCATGTATTCTGTATCCATTCATCTGTTGACAGACACTTGGGTTGTTTCTCTATCTTGGTTATTGTGAATAATGCTGCACTAAATATAAGAGTACAGATATCTTTTAGATATCCTATTTTTTTTAACGTTTATTTATTTTTTTGGGGACAGAGAGAGACAGAGCATGAACGGGGGAGGGGCAGAGAGAGAGGGAGACACAGAATCGGAAACAGGCTCCAGGCTCCGAGCCATCCGCCCAGAGCCCGACGCGGGGCTCGAACTCACGGACCGCGAGATCGTGACCTGGCTGAAGTCGGCCGCCCAACCGACTGCGCCACCCAGGCGCCCCTAGATATCCTATTTTCATTTACTTTGGATATATACCTAGAAATGGGATTACTGGATTATATGATAGTTCTATTTTTAATTTTTTGAGGAACCTCCATACTGTTTTCCACAGTGGCTGCACCAATTTACATTCCCACCAACAGTGCATGAAGGTTCCCTTTTCTCCACATTCTTGCCAGGTGTGAGGTGATACCTCATGTGGTTTGATGTGTATTTCCCTCATGATGAATGATGTTGAGCACTTTTCATGTGTCTGTTGGCCATCTGGATGTCTTCTTTGGACAACTGTTTATTTAGTTCCTTGGCTCATTTTTAAATCAGGTCGTTAGTCTTTTGTTATTGACTTGTATGAGTTCTTTACATATTTTAGAAATGAACCCTGCATCAGTTCATATGGTTTGGAAATATCTTCTCCCATCTGTAGGTTATCTTTTCATTTGTTGATGTTTTCTTTTGTTGTGTAGAAACTTTTTGATTTGATGTAGTCCCACTTGTGGGTTTTTTCTCCCCTGCTTTTGATCCTTGTGCTTGCTCTCATATCCAGGAAATTTCTGCCAAAACACATGTCAGGGAGCTTTTTCTATGTGCTTTCTTCTGTTTTTTTTGTTTTTTTTGTTTTTTTTTTTATGAATTCAGATATTTAATCCATTTAGAATTAATTTTTGTAAATGGCATAAGATAGGGGCCCAATTTAATTCTTCTGCATGTGGTTATACAGTTTTCCCAGCATCACTTATTGTTGAGACTATCTTTTTTTTTTTTTCTGGTTTCCTTGTCAAATACAAGTTGACTATATACTGTGGGTTAATTTATGGACCCTGATTCTGTCCCATTGTTCTGTGTATCATTTTTTATGCCTGTACCCTACTGTTTTGATTACTATAACTGTAAAGCATAATTTGAAGTCTAGAAGTGTGAGGCCCCTCCAGCTTTGTTCTTTTTTCTCAGGATTGCTTTGGCTATTTGGGGTCTTTTGTGGCCCCATATAAAATCATATGATCACCTCAAGAGGTGTGGAAAAGCATTTGATAAAGCACATCTTTCATTGTAAAAACACTCCACAGATTTGGCATAGAATCATATCTCAACATAATAAAGCCTATATATGACAAATCCACTCAACATTATACTTAATGGTGAAATTTGAAAGTTGTTTGTTTTTTTTTTTTTTAAGATCAGGACAAGACAGGTTGCCCACTTTCACCACTCCTATTCAACATAGCACTGGAGGTTCCAGCCAGAGCAGTCAGACAAGAAAATGAAATAAAAAGTATCAGAATTGGAAAGGAGAAGTAAAATTGTCTTTGTAGATGATAAGATCTCATATATATAAAATTTTTAAGACTCCACCAAAAAGCTGCTAGAACTAATCAATGAATTCAGTAAAGTTGCGGGACACAAAATCAACACACAGAAATCATTTGCATTTGCATACACTACCAAACATTTGAAAAATAAATTTAAAAATCCCATTCACAATAATCAAAAATAATAAAATACTTAGGAATAAATCTAACCAAGACAGTGAAAGACCTGTACACAGAAAATCATAAGACTTTGATGAAAGAAATTGAAGACACAAATGAAAGATATCTTATGTTCATGGATCACAGGAATTAATATTGTGTTAAAACACCCTTTATACCTAAAGCCATCTATAGATTCAGTACAATTTCTATCAAAATTACAATGGCATTTTTCATAGAAATTAAGAAAAACTGTTTTCTGTCCACTCTTTAACTCATCTGGTGGGGGGTTAAAACCTCCTTCCTTCCTAGACCCAGGGTACAGAATGGCTATAAACACTTGAGGCTTGAGGTGAAGACTGCAGACCAGACCAGCATAGGAAACTGCCCTAAACTGAATACTACACACCTCTTTTCCAAAAGTCTTCTGGACATTCCTGCCACTTTTCCATAACCTATCAACCTATCACTGCCTTCACTCTTTCTCAGGTGCCCTAACTGGGCACCAGACCCAAACACAAACTCCTTACACTTTGTTAAGCAGAGTAAGATAATCATCTTTGTCTTAACGTTTTTCAGCTCAGTCTGGCTTGGGCCTTGCTGTTTATTAACAAAGTCATTAAATTATTTTTCTAAATAATTGAACCATGTTTATCTGCAATTTTAGTATTACAAAGGCCTGGTATAAGCATTGAGATAACATTTTTTTTTAATTTGTCTTATATCAAATTCGTAGACCAGCCTCCCTTTCTAGCCAAAAATCTCTATGTGTAAATGGAGGCACTGAATGATGTAGCTCTCTTTTATCTGGTCATTCTTCAGGAGGTGCGTTTTGTTTTGTTTTGTTTCTTTATGTTAAGGATTTGTGTGTACTTGATGAATACAAAATTCAGAATTTTAGCTCAGTCCATACTTATTGAGAAGCCACTGTGCTCCAGGTACTATATTTGTTCTGGATATACATAAATGAAAAAAAAAAATACCAGTTCTTGTCCTATTTAAGGAGCTTAGAATCTGGTGGGAGAGGCAGACTCAAAAAAGACGTTGTTATAATGTGGCAAATGCCATGCTCTAGATATGCACAGAATGCTATGGAAGCCCAGATTGCAGGATTTAGAATGGCCAGGAGGTTGAGGGAATTTTTCTGAGAGGAAAGAAAATTTGAGCTGAATCTCAAAGGGTCATTAGGATCAGCCAGGTGCAGAAGACAAAAACAGCATTCTAGGTATAGGAAGTCATATGGGAAAGAGTGTGGAGGCATGGGACAGCAAAGAGTGTGCAGTCATGTATGATGTCATTAGAGCAGAGAGGGCAAGACATAGTCGTGCAGGGTATGAGATAGAAAATAAGACTGGAACCAGTCATGGCAGTCCTCTTTATCTTGTGAAGAAGCTTGAACTCTAGCCTCCATTAAGCAGGAGATGGACTGTGGTGAGCCACGGGCCTTAGTTCAGTTTTATGGCAATGAAAACAACAAAGCTGAGCTGCAGCAAGACCAGCAAGAGGAGAATTAGCTAGAAATGCGGTTGTAATAGTTCAAGCAAGAGATGATGCAGCTTGACTAATATGGGAGGAGATTGAAGAGACCAAGTTAGTGTTGGCAGCCCACGGGATGTCACTGGGATATGGGCCTTGACAGTGAGGTTGTGTACCTTCCCCTCCCCAGCAGCATCAGCACATCTTCAGGCAGCCTGCCTGGTGCCGTGTCAGCTCTCCTCAGTGATGAGACTACAGCCATAGATTGAGTAGAGTCTTCATGAAAAATGGTACCAGTTGGTGAGTCTGTTGAACACTTCAGTCTGCAAGTAAGAGACTATTCCAACCTCAGTACACTTAAACAATGATAAAATTATCTCATGTAATAGGAAGTCCTGAGGCAGGGATGCTCACCTACAGGCTGGCTAATTCAGCAGCTATTTTAGCAGCTCAGTGGTGTCAAGGGCTCTGGGCACATTTTCCTTCTACTCTGCTATCCTCAGCACAAGAGCCTGTCCTTGCTTAGCTGCCCTCAAGGTCAGCCATTATATTCATACCTGAAGACTTCCAAAGGCAAAAAATGGCTTCTTTTGTTATGTCTCCCTTTCATAATGAGGAAATTCCCTCCTACCCCCTCAAACTCTCAACAAACATCCTCCATATCTTGCTAGTCAGCATTGATATGTCCATGTCTCAACTAATGGCAAACCATTAGCAAAAGAAATAGGACCACCATGATTGGCTTAGACCAATCAAGACAACCTCTTGTACTGGGGAAGGTGACAGGGCTGTTCTGCCTTGAAGCACATAGCTGAATGGAGGGAAGTAGGACAACTGACCACATTCTGACTTCTGTTATGAAGGAAAGAGGAAGACATTTAATGTTGCATAGGCATCTAATATGTCTGGGAAAGTATGTAGGGATTTAGTACACAAAGAAGCAGATCGCTTAGTTCCAGAAGGTGGAGTCCACAAGCTTCATACTCCTGAGTTTTGGAGGTACAAACCAAAAGGAGGACATGGGAGATGGTTCTAGGGACCCATAGGACTTCATTCTGAGATTAGGAGAGCTGAGAGGTAAGCAGATGGTAAGTGAGCCTGGGGAGAAGATTGCTAGTTTGCCAAAGGAGAGTAAAAGAAACTGCTTTCAAGGGTTCGTATCACAGAGACAGCAAAAGGCAAGGAAAATGTGTTTCTCTGCCATTCTAAAAACAGACTACCAACAGAAAGGATTTATTAGTCCAGAGTTTGTCAAGTTATTGGGTTTCATCACCACCAAGGTCTTTACCAGCTTAAAGTGGGTTGAGTAGATATGATATGTGGAAGAGTTTTATTAGAGTCTCTGGAACCCTATGACAGTCTTTTATGTGTTATGTGACTCACCTCCAATGTCTCACTCATGCTTCTTGATGAAGAAATGCCTCAGTCCTCCTCCCTGTCCTGCAGTTGAACATTTGAGTCTTAGGAAGAATCAGGTACCTTAGCTAAGGTCACGTAGCTGATAAATGATAGAGCAAGAACTTCAGGGCACTTCTCTGCTGCTTCTGCTCATAACATGACCAACCATCCAAGAGCTCAGGAAAGTGCCAGAAATGGGTTTACTTACAGGGGAGAAAAAGAGAACAAAGCCCATAAAGGGAGAGAGAGAAAGGTACTGACCCATTCCTCTTGTGATGACTCTCTGCCCCCTGTCGCTCCACACCACCTGGCCTTGCTGACCTGAGTGTCAAGCCCCTGTCACAGAAAAGAAAGAAGAGATGTATGTACCTGAGGGGTCAGGCCAGATGCAGAGTTGTGCCTATCTATGCCACCCTTCCTTAAAAACTCTTACACTTTCAGTATGTTCTCCCTTTTCTCTCAAGAAGAATAAAGTAAACACACAGCTCTGGCATGTCTGTCTCCTAGCACTGCACTCCTGGGCTGCCCCCCCCCCCGCCCCCACACCACTGCAGCTCTCTCTTTATCCCTTCACACCAAACACTTTCAAAGTTAATTTCTAAAAGCTGGGAACACTTGATAGTTTTAATTAATCCTATGCCTGGGGAAATATGATTTTGTGCATACAAGGCCTCTCAGCTTCTCTAGATAGATAGCTTGTTCTGGGTAATGCCAGTGTTTCCAATTTAGCTGTGATTATGCCAATGACTCGTTTGTTTGTTTGTTTGTTTATTACATAAAAGAGAAGCTAACACGGATGTGTGTGTCCTCAGGAAGAGATTTCTGGTTTTCCTAATAATGCTTCCTAGTTAAGCAGCACTTTATGCCTTTCATGGTACTCTCATGTTAGCATCTCTGCCTCACCCCTGTGAGGGAGGGAAGGTGCCTTTCCCCATGTGACAGGGAGAACCCAAGGCTCAGAAAGGCTTGTTGGTTTGTGAAGTGCAAACCAAAGATGACTTGTAGATCAGGATTCTTTATACAACTGATTTTTCTTTCCCTGAGAATTCCAGTCAGATAATGTGCTGTCCATTGCCAGGAGGGCCAGCTGGAAAGGTGGCTTATGGTCACTATTAATCCGAAAAATCTTTTGCTATTTGGGAAATATTCTTTGCTGCTATGCAGAACATCTGAGGTTCAAACTGATGAGGTGCTATAGCTGTGTCACAATTCTCCATGCCTTTACTGAGTCCTCTCTGGTCCAGGCACAGAGAAGCACAAAGCCATTCTACTAAAATATAAGAGATTCTTGGAGTGTGATAAACACCAGTAAGTCATAGATAAATAGTTCCATACTCCTGGCAAGATCTAAACTTAAGCTATCTTTTGCAATAATTTCATTCAATTAGTAATGAGCTAGGTCTCATTTGGTTTAAAGTGGTGGAAATCCACCCCAAACTAGCTTTATTATAACTTGAGCTCAAACAATATGACCGCTATTCAATTTCTTTTCATCTCTTGGCTCTCCTTAGCCTCCATTCCCAGACAAGCTCTCCCCTTCTGGTTGAAAGATGACTGGAGTGGCTACCATCCACTTCAAATTTCTGACAAAAATTAAAAGGCTTTTCCCAGTGGTTCTCACAGAAACCCTGAGAATTCCTCTGATTGGTTTGGTGAAGTCATGTGCCCATTTTGTACCATCTGTGATGAGCTGATTGGTTGGGTCAAGGTCATGTGCTTCACAGCCGGTGCTCGGGATGGATTCAACTCCACCAGATACCTCATGGGTCCAAGAAAAGAAAAGGGATCCCCGCCCCGGAAAAATTAGAATAAAATTGTCAGTGGAAGAGGAATGGATGCTAGGCAGATCCCCCTCTCTCTGTGAAATAAAAGTTATGTCCTGCTTCATTTTCTCATGTTAAATTTTGGGCTAGAGTGACTAGAATGATTACATTCCTCTCCCTTAATAAGAGAGACAGTACATTTTTTTTCTGATTGCGTCCTCAACCCACAGCTGGGTTTTTAGATACCTGATGTTAGTGTCCTTCTTGGATCTTTCCACTTTCTATGTCTCTGGGATTAGGAATTCTAAATTCTTTGATTAAAAATAGCATTCTTCCAATCTCAAAAAACCTTGTTTACTGGCAATTTAGATTCCTATTCCCCCACCATTTACCACACTGCAAGCATCACTAGTTGCAGCTTTTACTCTTCCATTCTTCTGTAACTTGCTCCTACATTTTTGGGAAGACTCATAAAATGAACCTCTTTTGGTCTTTTTTGTTTTTGTTTTTCAAATAGTCAATTTTTCCTTTCTGTCTCCATTGCCCCATATGTGCATGCTTTCTTGGAAATAGAGATGCACCCTGGGGCAATTAGAACATGTCCTTTTCAGCTTCTCTACATGCCTTACTTTGTTGGAATGGAAAATAAACACAGAATGTCACCCACTGAGCCAATGCAAAGAACAGTACGTGTGATTATCACTGGGACTGTGCCAACTACTTCAAATAAAGAAGTATGAGTCTCAATCTTCTCTTTTTATGAATCAGAAAATCATGAGCATGTTTAATTAAGACCTCCTGGGAAGTGATACCATTTTCCTGGCCTGTCCATTTTGTTTGACCAGTGGCTGGATTTTAGGGACACCAGAATCCTAAGAGACACACTCTTAGGATGAGAACAGCCTTCTTAAGCTCATCTTAGGCTCTTAGTAAGCAGAGATAAGAGCCTTCCCACTTATTTACTCAAACACTCAATTCAAATGCCTAAAATTTATTCACTAAAAGTGCTTTTTCTCATTATTTTTCTCCCTGATTCAGGAGAACCTCTGGTAGAAAAAGGGGTGTAGGTGTGCGTGCATTTGGAGAACATTTTTATCCTGGAATTTTTAATAAAGCATGTTGATATTGTTGAATGAAAAATGAAAGTTGGCAGGCAGGACCAAGAGTGAATATAAACAGTGGTGAATTCACAGATCCAACTGAGGTAGGTCTTCCGGCAGAGCTTCGAGGTCTTGGAGATCAGAGGCTACTCTGAGTTCAGCCTGGCCAGAACTGGAGGGTTCCAGCACTTGGATTATTGTCCTTGGCAAGATGAACTGTCAATTTCTTGATGGCAGGAACAGCATTGTCATCTTGTCACTCTCCCAAAGGACTGTATACACATTGAGAGTTCAGTGGGTATTGATAAATGAATGAATGAATGATTTACTGAATGCACAAAAGAACATAAGAGTTAATGAATGAGGAGACCTTGTAAAATCCTGGTCAGTGTGATAACTCCCTAAGTTTGGTCTGACTCCTGTTTTATTGATTACTTGTAAATTAGAGACCTAAGAATACTATGAACCTTGCTATTTCCTGACACTGAAACGTAGTCAAATGTGACAACTTTTGTTGAGATAAGATATGCCTTAAACAGTCAAATTCCTTAAAAGTTATTCATCTCTCTTAGAGGGTCTTTCATGTGACTCTCCCAGCTTTTCAAGAGGGTGGAAAAGTGGCACCAGGAGTTTTCTGTATATAATGACTCTCCCCTGGTACAGAGGCAAGGATGGTAGGACTGTGTAGCCTGGAGCTACTTCTGCTTTTTGGGGATTCTCTTGTACTATTTCTGAAATACCTGTTGAAAATTGAAAAATGGTTCTGCATGGCCCCCTCATGATAGAACATCCAGGATCCTACTGTTTACTCACTGAGTTAACAAGAAACTGAATTGTTTTTCACTGGAGTCACACTGGAATCTGGCTCAGGAGTCCATTTCTCAAGCCTAATTCCATCCCCCACCTCCTCAGTGTTTTCCCCTTTATGACTCCTACAGGGCCTTCCTTGGGGCCCTATAGTGGGTCTTGGGGCTCCCTTTTCTGGGAGGTCAAGGTGGAAGTACCATGTCCTCCACAGCCTTCAGTGATCATAGCCTAGTAATGGGGTGTCTCTTGAAAGAAGGTCTCACCCTTGCTCTTTTGTCCTGCTCTTTCTGCAGGCAGATTATTCTGACAAACACATAGAGGCTGGGTAATGGGAAATGAAAGCTTCAGGCAGTAGAACAAGAGGATGCTAATTGATAAACACATAATTGTTGAATTAAACCAGATTCTTGGGAAAACCATCAGGGAGCATAGGGCAATCAAAACTCCAGACCTCTCCCTGATGATGGAAGGGTGAAGGAGTGAGATTTGGGGGTGAGGCAAGATGGACTGCTGCAAATTATTTTAGCGTTGGGTAAACCTAGGTTTGAATCCTGGCTTCATGTCTAATTAACTGTGACATTGGAAAGCTCGGTTAATTTCATAGAGTGTGTGTCTTTATACTAATGTGAGGATGGTACCTGTCTTATAAAGCTGTTGTGAGAATTAACTGAAACAGCTCATCCTTCCTTCCTTCCATAAAAGGCATGTATCAGGGTTAGGTGAGTGCCTAACCAAGTTCTGCCTGGAACTCAGTTTTATTTAAAATGATATATTTGACCTGTATCTTGAGACCTCAGTTTCCTTCCAGGAATCATGAAGGGTGATGGTCTCTAAAGATTTTTCCAGCTCTAGCATTTAATAATACAGATATCACCCTCCCTATGTGGTGAGTCTGGCCACAGAAACTCAAACTTTCCGGCCCTGTGCAGTGCCATGTGCCTGATGCAGGCACAGATTTGTCCCCAGAAGCCAGCCTCCCCACCCCTGTGCCTGAGTTCTGTCATTCAGGTGGTTTTTGGGGAAACCATGCCTGTGCAGAGGTTTGGAGCCAGTTAGCATCAGCTGGCATTTACAAGCGACATTTAAAGGTCACCTCAATCCTCCTGCTGGGAAATCGGGGAAGGAAGGTGCAGCAGAGAGTGTGGACTTGTGTTGAATCTAATGAGCCTGGGCAAGAAGCAGGGAGGCTGCATGCACAGGACAGTACAGTGGGAGGGATTTCTTTGTAGGAGCTGTTGGAGGAGTTCAGGGCATGGGTTATGCCCAGGAGGACTAGAGGAGGTCTATTCATCACTCAGAAGAGAGGGGTCCTTGAACTAATTGGCTTAATCCCCACCAGTGTGGGTGTATTTAGGCCTTGGGGTTTGTGTCCTCTAAGAAGTGTTATTAAAGAGGAAAATGTTGGTGGAAAGTGCAAGGAAAAAATACCTCTAGGTCCTTCCTTAGAAAGCCTGTATCCTGCCCAAGGGACAAGTGTACCATATGGTTAGAAAGGGTCATCAAGCATATTTCCTGAACCAACAATTAGGACATACTATCATATAACCTGACTGGCTGATACTCTATCTTATAATGGAGAGATAATGAACGTCCTATTTGAAATTGAGGCTGCCTTGGAAAATAAGAGACACTTGGAACCCATGTAAACAGCTGATTAGAAATACAATGTTTCTGTTCTCAGTCAAAGGAGACAGTGCTGCTATTGGAGGCTGAAAGGGCAGTGCACTGGAGCTCTCTGATAGTGAGTGCCATAGGTAATGGGTGCCCCACCCTCAGCTTTGCCAGCTGCTAACTGCCCATTAGCTTCTCCTCTCTTCCCCATAAATAGTCCTCAAACGTGCTCCAGCAGTGTAAACCTTAACTCCTCTACTGTCACCTTCCTTGTATGCCCTGAAGATGACCCTGCCCCACCATGTCCCATGAGAGGGTGCCTGACTACTTCTGAGCACACTGGACCTTAGGAAGGGCAGTCTGCCCAAAGTCAGATGCTGACTGCAGATGGCTAAGATGTGAGGCCTGGTAGCCATGGGAGAGACCCACACCTCTCTCATAGGGGAGGCTTTCATCACATGGTTCTCTACTCTGGGGGGTAGCTTTTGCTATAAATCAGAAGGTCATGGGAATTGGCTTGCTTTCTATCTGTCATATAAAGCCTACCCATTGTCAACTCCTAGTGTGCCATATATACCTAAACATATTTTGAATATAAAATGAAAAACTGCAAATGCTTCCCAGCTTTCCCTCCCTTCTTGATCTTCTCATGCTTAGTAGAGAGCCCAGTGGAGAGGAATTTCTTACTACATGTTTGAGGAACCCTCAGGAATGGGTAAATAGCCAGCTGGGCAGTATGATCCATGGAAAGCCCTACTTGTCCTAAAGCTTTTCCCCTGCCCTCCCTGATTGCACACAAAGCTGCATCATTTCCTTCTTTGAGGGCCATTCCACTGTGTCTGAAGGAGTCCCCTGATAAAATGCAAACACCCTGGGGAAGGTCTCAAATGCATTAAGCTAAGAGCACATTAAGCTGCTGTCAGTTTTAGCCAGGACATTTTAGCAGGGATTAATTTATCAGGCTTCTTTCAGATGTGGTACCTGGTTGAGAGGGATTTGGATTTAGGAGAGAAGGAGGCTGATGGCAGGAAACAGAAGAGACAGAAAAGAAAGCCCTAAGGAGGGGAACTGGCTGCCTTGAGAGGCCAGACTGTGTGGGGGCTGACGTGGTACTGACAGTGATGTGGCTGTGGAGCTGGGTTTTCACCATTTAGGAGGGAAAGTGAGCAGAAAGAACACCTCTGGGAGAACAGAGGATGGAGGGAGCTGCTGAAGGAAAGTTTGTAGGGCTATGGAGGCCTGGCTGACCCACAGCTGTGTGATGGGCAGTCTAAGGGTCTGTGAGCTTCCTCCCAGGTATCTTAAGGCCCAGGAGCCAGGGCAGCCAGAGGCATCTCAGGAATTGTGCAAGCAGCAGGTGAGGGCAGTGGGGAGTTCTCAGAAGCAGCACACAGCTATTTTACCATCCTTTGCTCTGATTTGGGAGTTGCTTTGTGTGCTGCCATTACTTTTATGGGGGCTGATCTCTGGAGGGACTTTAGCACAACTTCTCTTTCACCTCCCTGATGCATCTCCCAATCCTGAGGCTGGTCCCTCAGTGGGAGAGATTTCTCAGAAACAGAAACAAAGAGATTTGTGCCCTCCTTGAGGGAATTAATGACTGAACCTGTGGCATCAGCCTTTGTTGCATTAGACAGATCATCAGAGGCTGGAAATACTCGGGCTTGTCGTTTCAAGAAGAGCCATGTTTTTAAAAAACTATAAGGGAAGACTAGGGACTGATGTTGGGGAAAAGGGAAGGGAAAGAGGAAAGTGGTGTTTATGGACAATCTACCATGCACCAAGCACTGTACTCTTCCTGCACGTCTTATTCTCTCTGGCCACATGCTTGAGGTAACACCAGTGTTATACCCCAAATAACACACAGGACATTCAGAGAGGTTGTATGACTGGTCTAGCTGGTAAATGATGAGCACCAGATTCAAAACTATATCTGTGTGATTCCAGAGGGAAGGTAATAAATGGGAAAAGAACAAAATAGAAGGAGAAGAAGAAGAAAAGGTTTTCTCTTTTGGAACTAAGTCCCTCTGTCATGGCTCTGGCTTGTGTTTTCAGGACAATGCAGATAGTGTAGAGATTATAGGGTATCTTTTAGGGAACCAAAGCATAACTTCAGGTTGAGGCTTTTGGTGGGCACTCAATGGCCCTGCACTGACACTGACCAGGAATCAAATAATGTGGCCTGGACTATGTTTTTATGCAGGAAACATGAAAGGTTACTTGCAGTGTTGACAGAGGGCAGATAATGGGGCCCAGGGTCCCTGGGGGAGGTTTGGAGAGGGGTTTAGGTTAGCCAACTCACAGCTAGGGTAGCTGATTTCTTCCAGGGCCTCTCCAAGCTCTGACCTATGCTCTTATCAAATTTCTTCCTGAAAAAGAAGATGAAGGTCCTACTAAAATATCTGCTTGGAGAAACCTTTCTCACTATCTGAGTAGAGAAGCAAGAACCCCTTTCACTGGTCATCAAGGTTATAGCCCTATACAGTGGACAGAAAGTACATGGAAGCAGTGTCCACAAACACTACCTACACCAATATTGTAGTTCTCCACATACTTCTCTTCTTTCTTCTTTCTGGAAAGTTATAAAAAATACAAGCAATTTGATAGGTCAAAGTTAGTAATTGTTGAATTCAATTGAATATATCAAATGCCTATTCAATCTGAAGCACTGAATAACATGCAAACAAATACAGGGTGAAGTTTCTTCCCAATGTATATACTGATAAAATAAAAATATAGAAGAATCATCATAACAAAACTACAATTATGACAATGTTGAGGATGATGATGATACTTTTCTTGATGTAGCACTTTATGGTTTAAAGTGCACCAGCCACAACTATCCCCACTGGACAGAAGAGGAAACTGATGTTCAGAGGATATAAATCATCTTCACAAATCACCAGAAGCAGATAGTGGTGGAACCAGAACTGGAACCAAGGTCTTTTGTCTTTTAACCCAAGACAGCAAGTGACTGCTCAAAGCGTTTGATTTCCCTTGATCAAATCAGGCCTCTCTACACTCAATTCCTAACCTGCCCATCCCAGTGGTGGTTACTGATGCCCCCTATTTTTAGACTTAACCTTACTCAGTCTCTGAGCCAGGCCAGAAAGGAAGTACATCTGTAAACTCAGCCCACCATTCTATGTGGAAACAGGTCTTGCTGGCCTCAGCGATGACTGATGAATGCCCAGGACACTGTATTCCCACTAAGTCACAGATTTCCCTGACACCTGGCACCTAGTTTCAAAATGTAGGTTTTACTATTATTCAGGTATGCTCAGGACAACAAATCAAAAAGATCTTCCACTGAAAAGATATTTGTGCTCACAAATCCCCAGAGAAGGGGCTTGCCATGGGGTATCAGTCAGGAGGCAGAGAGAGTGGGGTGTGAGGGGAAATTGTGGGCAAGAGCCTTTACTGTGGTTTCTGCAAGAAGAGTTGCATGAGGCAGAGTAAGAAGGTTTATGGTTGGCTCATTTGAATAAGTTTGGTGGGCTCCAAGGCAGAGGGGCTTTTCTTATTTGTCTTGTACCTGGCCCCTGGGTGATTAGGACAGGTTAGCAGTGCTGAGGTGAGACCCCAGTAAAGGAGGTAGTTGAGAGTATGACACTGGCTTGGCTAGAGAGCATTTGAAAGGCATGGTCCCTGGCTAGCAATTTATTATCTCCAGGATTGGCTATCCCTGGGATGGACAGTCTCTCAAGGTCAGTGAGTCCCCAAATGTCAAAGTAGCAAAACACACACAATAAAAGACATGGTGAATACATACTTTTTATGTGGTCACACTCTGTGACTGGGCTGCTTTCTTTGTTTAGCACCCCTGCACCCCTAGGAGAATGACACTCCCCAGTTCTGGCTCCCACCAGGCCCTCCTTGTCTCACCTGTCCTTTTCTCTGTTATCCTGAGTCATAGGCCAGAGTCCTGGGGTGAGTCCCTGCCTATCTAGAACTACGATGCCACCACTCCCCTTATTTTGAGGCTTGTCCCACTCAAGGCATCTAACTCTCTTCAGTATGAACTAAGGTCCTAAGATACTTTCATATTAAACAGAAGTTTCTTTTGGGTTGATACCCCAATAGAAGAAATAAAGGAGTGAAGAAGACAAAGCTATGCAAGAGAAACAAGTCAACTGAGTCATAAGAACAAGGATTCCCTTCCCTCCACTGGGCTGATTATCAACACTCAGAATCCTTATCCATTCATTAGTGTGGCAAGCACTGTCTACTGACAGGTTAATTACATGGTTCTGGGTAATTAGAAAGTAAATATATGTTAAGAGGACACCACTGCCAAGATAAAAACTGTCTATTAAAAAGCTCTCTTGCATGGCAAACTCCACCTTCATCTTTTCAACCTGAAGATATTTTTTTTTTCATTTTTGTCACTTTGAGAAAAATTTCCTCTGCTCTTGCCGCTGGCTAAGATGTATTTAGTTTCAGCTCTTACCACCTCCTTTGCCCTTCTCTTGAAAATGCACCTTGCTGGTCCAATTTGGGGCTCTGCTTCTATTCTGGGTAAATGTCTCTAGAATCAAACCCCTCACATATGAGGTTTACATCTCCAGTGTAGCCTGGAAAGCTTGGGGAGAAATTCCTGATTTTCTTCAACAGCCTGATGTAACAGGCAAAAATTCCACTTCTGTTGTGTGAGAATGGAAGGCCCTCCCAGACAGCTTTACTGAAAGGTGTGCATGCTGCTGAACTAAGGTGACCCTAGAAGGCCAGGAGAGATGTAGTCATTCTTCATAGCCTTCAGGTCAGTATGGAGATGGTGTCTGCAGGGCTTTACTTGTACTTTCTCTCTGCAGGGTGAGCTACCTTCCAGTGTCTGGGGCCTGGAGCACTGATTTCATAGGGAAAGACCTATGATGTGACCGCAGGCAGTGACTCTGTCCTCTTGCACTGCTCAAGCCCCATCAATCCTGCCTGAGCATTTTGAGCAAAACAACAAAAATGTAAATTAGGTTTCTTCTCTGTGATGTGTAATGAATTACCACCCAAGAGGAGACTGCAGGTTAGTTTTGCACAGGTGTCCCTTAGCAAGAACGTGCTCTTTCTGAGGAGTTTCAAATGGTTTGATTTGAGTTATTTTAGAGCCAGGATCCAGACTTTTTCTAAAATACCATTCCTAGTTTGCTATAGTATAGGAATACTTCATAAGTTCTGTTAAGGTCTCAATTCTCCTCCATGAACATGAATTGGAAACATGGACACTTGGCTCAAAACCCAAGTTTTTAGACTTCATCTTCAGCCCCTTCTTACCCTATCAAGCATAGAAGTTGGTGAAAATCCAGGTGGTATGTTGCTATTTACCTTGTTTCTTCCTTCAATTCATTCATGTGTTCAACCAATGCTAACTGAGTATCAAGTATATGCCAAGTGCTGAGCTAGGTGTTGAGTATACAACTCTAAATTGGCCAATTACCTGCTTGAGGAGCTCATAAATGATATGGATGGAGGGAGAGTGGTAAGAGACATGCAGATGTTCAGAAGCAATGAATGTTGAAGGGGTAGAGATGAAGAGACATATAACATTGCCTGATGTATGAGAAAGATACATCAGGGGCTGGGATCTGGAAAGGCTTAAATGAGATTATCTTTGCCCTGAGCCCATAACTGATCTTCCTGAGGTCATGGCCTGTAACCCAGGTCTTCTGATAGATTGTTTAAGGAACATAGCCACTGGAATAAGCAACAGAAGCTGAATAACCATCAGTGAAGTTTGAGTCTGAATTCTGCATTCTGAGCACCAGTGTGGTTAGCAAGTGACCAGAGCTCCACTGGGGGCTGGAAGCCAGTTGTCAGTGAGAGGGTACAGGCAGGGGAAGAAGAAAATCTCAGGGCACGTTGGGAGCTCTGGGCAGTCAGGGAGTGCACAATGAACCTAGGTCAGGGCATGAAGTGGGGAAACTGAACAGATGCTATTTAGTTCCAAGGGTGTTCTCTGAGGCCATCTGGTCAACCTCAATCAGTAAAAGTTGTGTTTTTTTCCCCAGAGATTCTCAAAACATACATGGACAGAATAGGGGTGTGGTGTGAGCAGGACCAGGATAGACATTAAGCTGACAGAGGTGGTTGAATAGCCCCAGCTATGATTGGGGTCTTTACTGGGGGACTCCAATTCTCACTTCCACCATGGAGGAGGGCCAGACCCCTGGCTCCCATTCCTTTGGGATTGGCTTGTCCCATCAGCAGACATAAGAGCCTAGGCCCATAAGGCCCATTGTCTACCCAGAGCAGCTCTGACCATGTAGGACCCTCCTCCCAGTCTCACCTGCCTGAGTGCTGTCAGGGGAATTTCCAAATGGGAATTGACGTTCACGTCAGCAACCTGGCTTCCTGGTGACATCTCCTGACATGGAATTAACAGAGAAAACAGCGCAATGGATCCCCTGGGCCACAGAACATTGATTTCTTGTTTAGCCCCTTTAGCTACACATCAACAACAGATGTGGCAGGTTTGATTAGGTTTCTCCATCAGGAGGTTCAGGTTAGGGAGGAGAGAGTGCTCAACAGTGTAGTGTGGTTTTAATTCCTTAAATCTTAGTTTTGAAATGCAAGTAGGAAGTACATGTAAACAGGGTATAGAGGGCTATGAGGATTTGGTGAGAAGCCACTTGCTTTCCTATTTTTCATTGGAAAAGAACAAGGATTAAGGGCTCCTTCTGAAGTCAAATATCTGTCGAAATGTTGGTTGGCCCAGAGCAGGACCTAGAGGCACCCATTTCCCAAAAGAGGGGCCATAAATGTTTTAAAGGAAATCATTAAATTGTATCTCTCTGGAATTGTTCCCCAAATTCTGTGAGTTTCGCCCTGGTGGGGGCAAGGAATCAGGGTTTTACCAACACCCTCGACCATCAGAATTAGACCTGTATCACCAGCCAAGGCTGATTTTTCCTTTAACAAAAACTTTCCCTTTAAGAAAAGAAAATATGATGATTAGGAAATACCCACAGGAGATTCCACCCAATTAAAACTTTGTCTGTAGTTGGGCAGAGCTCAACTTACTCTCCATCAAAAACACCTCAATTACCATGAAATGCATTCCTTGCTCTAGCACGATAAATAAAGCATTTTCACAAAAGAATAATATTTATGTTATCACCAGGAATAGAAAAAGAAACACACTAAATGAAAGATGCTGGTAGTAATCAGCAATGCCATTTTCATTGTAGTTCTTGGACCTCTTAATGCAGCAGCATACCAGCTGCAGCCCCTAAGCTCAACTCTATTTAAATATACATATCTCTGTGTGTGTATATATCTCACTCCCTGAATATATACAGATAGATAGATATATATTATCTCTTTAAAATATTAAAATAAATTACATCTTTGCACAGAATACAGACATTAATTCTGTTTCCAGGAGATTTGTCAAATCAGTGGCCTGTGTTTGCATAACAAGCTCTTTGGTTATGCTGTGTGGAATATAAATTACCATGTTGTCAGCTCCAGATGGAAATCACCAAATTTTCAGTAATGTCACTTATGTTGATTAACATGAGCTTTATGTGATGTATCCAGGTAATGTCATAGGTAGCTGGTTCTTCCTGGAAGTGGCTGCAAGTGCAGGGAAAAGGGAAATCCTAGAAATATATGGGATGAAGAGAATCATCTTGTAGTTGGAAGCTATCCTCCTCTTATTTTTTAAAGAACACAATTCTTTTCCTTCATCTCTTTCATTGCATTGTGTATGCGCACACACACGTCACACTCACATGCACAGAGCTTCTGATTTGGGTTTTGATTTGGAATAACTGTGGAATACTCCTTGCCATATTTGGAACACAATATTTTAATGCATTTGGATTGTCCCGAGTTTAAGGCATAGAAAGAAGGTTCAAAGCAGTCTCACAGACTCCAAATTCCCAGGACACAAAATTTGTTCTGCCTCTTAAGTGTTGTAAGTATGGCTTCTAATAATAGTTACTATTGCTTGATGCTTAGTATGTGCCACACAGTGTGCTAGGAGCTTTAAGTGTATGATGCCACTCACTCCAACAAGAAGTATGTGATAGGTAGTGTTATGATTTCTCTGTTACAAATCGGGAAGCAAAGAGACAAAAAGGTTAGGAAAGTTGCCAAGGAACCAGAGACAGGAAGTTGCTGACCTGGGACTGATAGACTCAGGTCTATCTGAATCAAGAATCTAGGTGTTTAGCAAGCTCAGAACATTGTACTGTGTTTATCCTCTTGGTATCTGTGTGTGCAGCAAAGGTTCCTCCTTGCCCAGGGCTTCAGGGTTGTGGACCCAAGAGTAGCCAGTGTCTGGCTGTCCTTGTGGGATTGAATAAGGCATTGGAGGAGAGTTCTCAAACAAGCTCACCTATTTTGTGGGATTTTAAAAAAAGCAACTAGAATGGTTGTCACTTCTTTCTCCAATTTCTCTGCTTTTGTTCACTAAACCTTCACTATGACCTCTTCAGTTTTCACGAAATTTGCACTGATAAGACCTCTGATTAACTGGTTTCCTTGCCCATTTTATACATAAGGACATTGAGGCCTGGATTGGGGAAGGGATATGACTGGGGTAAAGGGACTCGATTTAAGATAGAGATAAAGTTGTACCCTTCCCCAGTATTTTGCTCCTTATCTACAGTCCAGAAAAAGCTCATCTAGCCTGGATTTGGAATGGAACACAATGGGGCCAGGACAAGTTTCTGGAGGCATGCTGAGAGATACTGTGTGGTCGAGGCTGGACATGGTCCCACTGGCCCAGACCTGACTGGAAGCTGTAGCTCTGTAAACAACACAGTGAGTGAACACAATGGGAATTCAGTTTGCTTACCCTGGTTTCCAGAATGCCAACTCTGTATGTGATTGCAAAGTGTTTTGTTACATTTGTGGCATTTATTCATGATCATTTATGGGTGCAAATATATCTAGAGCTGTTTTCACAAAGCTATAAAATTTGTGTCTGCTCTGTTTCCTTTTCGAAATGTTCAGTTCAGCAAGATCTAAGGCCAATGGATAGAACAAAATTTAACCCAGATTTCAGCCATTCTCTTTCCAGTATTGATATTTCTTCCTCCAAATTACCTTTATATTGGACACATTTCTGTTCATAATTTTCATGACCAGACATAAATGTTGTATCTTGGTTGAGCAGACACAAGAAAACTTCCTGACTTTCTCTACAATGTGTACTGCACCCTTTGTTCTATTGAGTCCAATTGCCCCCTAAGTAATAGCAATGGCAACAGCAATCAAAATGTGTCACTTTTATTTTCCCATTTAGCAGCAGGACTAGATTGCACCACGTGTCCAAATGGGACTGGGAAATACTCAAACAGATGAGTGGTAGGGGTTTCCTGCCACAGACAAAGAACATAAGCTTTGGAATTCGTAAACTGTGGTATGGCAGAGACTCCTGGTTGTCTCCTGATAGTCATTCTTCCCTTTGTATAGTAACAGAGTCCAATTTTACACATTGCTTCCCAAATAAAAGACTTCATTTCCCAGAATTCCTTGTGACTAAGTAAGGCCACATGTCTAAGTTCTAGCCAATGAGATGCAAAGGAAGTCTAGTGAGGGTCTTTCAAGAAGTCTCTTAAGAAGGAGGGAGAGTGTCTTTCTTCTTTTTTTTTTTCCATTCTACTCCTTAGATCATAGACGTGAAGGCTGGAGCTCTAGAAATCCTTTAGGACTATGAATGTGATGACCACCTCTTAGAGATAGGGGGACAAAGAGCTAGAAAGAAACTTTGGTGACTGTGGATCTCCTATGACACCCTCTGGCAGCCACCTCTGGATTTCTTTCAACTTAAGAGAAAAATAAATCTCTATAATAAGACATCATCATTTTTCAAGTCTTTGTTAGTCTAAGTTGGGCCTAATGTTAGGTTCTTTTATTAAATTATTAATCTCTAAACTTCAGCTTTCTTAATTATGAGACTTACAGATTTCTGGTTTTATAATTTTCTGAATTTTTCCGAGAGCTGAATATTTAATAGATGCCTAATGAATGTAAAGCACACAACACAGTTCTTGCTATTTTCTCCCCCTTCATATTGGGGTGTTACATGCTCAAGTAGCTGGGTATAAAAACCATATAACAAGAATATTGACAACAATCCAGGGATAAACTATATGAATAGGTGGCTAAATTACAAATTCAGAATCTCAATTCAGTGTGACAAAGGTAAAGTAATTAATAAAGTTTTTAGTTTCTGTTTCATCCCAAGGTTTTTAGTGTCTAACCATACTGTATGCTATAGTTGTTTTTCACAGTTTCCCTGTGTTCTGAGAAAATACAGGTCTGAACGTTTTATTTAGGTAGTACACTTGATTAAAAGAAAAAAAAGCTTAACTTTGCTCAAGTTAACACCCGGATGTTATATTCTTAAAGTCACACAGTCTTTACTTAATGATATTTCTATGAATTTCCATTTTTCTCTTGGTTGGTCTACTTCTGCTTACTTGAGTAATCCCTTAATTACAAGCCTTTTGTAATACTTTCTAACTGACTTTCTGGTCGTAGCACCCTTTGGGAAGTTTTATAGTTTTTCCAACTATAATTTTCATGGTTTTCAATTTCTCTACTAACACTCCTGCCCTGTCCCACTCAGCCTACAAAACATATTATTCTTTTAAATCCAGACATGTTACACACACACACACACACATACACACACACACAGAGTTTTATTTGATTTTTAAAATAACCTAGTAGTTTGGAAGGCAAAGAGGGGATTGTTATCCTCATCTTAGACATGAGAAGACATAGCCTGAGAGGAATTAGGGACTCAGAAGATTTCTAATACAATTTTTTTTTCATTATGCACCACAGTTCCTTCTCCCAAATTTGAAAGCCACTCATGTAGCCTGCCTATCAATCAGTCTTCACATCTATTATGATTGCTTCTGCTTCCTCCAGACAGAGATTCATTCTGATCCACATATATTTTTGTGGATGAAGGATATGTCACATTTCATATTTAAATAACATTTTCATACTTTTCCAAGTGCTCTTTTCTACATTATCTTATATTATATTCATTGTATGTCTGTAAGGTAAGTAAGGCAGACATTTCCTACATCTCTATTCTCCATATGAGGAAATGAATGAGTAATCTAAGTGATGGACTAAAGATCATGGGAGATTAGTGACAGAATTGGGACTGTGTCCTCTGATTGATAAATTGTGTTTTTAAGTGATGGATAAGGGAGAGTAGCCCCTTTTGAATACCTAGACCCACTTGTATGGTGAACACCAGGTCAGAACCTATATAAGTGATTTAGTGGCTCTCATGCTCCTTTTAGAAGTCTTATAAAAGAAGACAGATCCTCCATATCCTTTCCTCTGCCCCCTTTCCCCCTTTCAGGTCAATCAATCAGTTACCTATTGAAACACTAGTACTCTTCTAGGTGAGTCCTTAGGGAAGGCCAGATGATTGTCAATACAAAGCTGGCCGTGTCCAGTGCTGAGGCTTCAGATAATTAGTACTACAGATAATTAGAGTCTTTAGATAATTAGTACTACAGATTCTCAGTGGAGTAAGGTATCAGTATGACTCCACTAGTCCTCAGGCAAGGTTTCCTGGTGGGTTCGGGCTGGTCTGGCTTTCTGGCCCCTAGAGTCAATGTAGGTCACAGAATGAGCCCCGGAATGTACATCAGTACACATTGGCTGGAGCCTCAGCCCACTACCAACTTGTTCAGTGGCCTTGTGTAAGTCAATTGAATTTCCCAGACCTCAGTTTCTGTGTCTTTACCAGAAGAAGATTAGACTAGCTTTGAAGCACTTATGTTAGTTTATGAGGGCCTCCACAACAAAGTATCACAGACTGTGTGGCTTAAACAACAGAACTTTATTTTCTCATTTCTGGAGACTGGAAGTCCAAGATCAAGGGTCAGCAGGTTGATTTCTTCTGAGGCCTCCCTACTTCCTTTGTAGACGGCTATTTCTTCTTCCTCTGTCTTCATATGGTCTTCCCTCTGGGTATCTCCTCTTCTTATAAGAACATCAGTCACATTAGGACCTTATTACCTTATTTCAACATAATTTTCTCTTTAAAGACATCTCCAAATACAGTCACATTCAGAAGTCCTGAGGGCTCAGACTTCAACATATGAATTTTGAGGGGACACAGTTCAGTCCATAATAATATTGAAATTGGGTAGTTCAGGAGACTTAGTAACGTTTAAAAAATAAAAATTTCTGAAGCCCAAACCTACTTTATAAGAACCGTGAGAAATATAGTCCAGGGTTTTACCAATTTTTAAAAACTTCCCAGGTGATGGGCACGCTCAGCCATGTGTAGGACCCTCTAGACTAGAGGACCTCCAAAGGCCCTTAATCTCAAATATTCTTTGTACTTAAGAATCAGACAGCCATGAGAAGGAAGGCATTCTTGTACAGCAGCTGTCTTAAAGAAGCATGAGGGCATAAGCATTGGGAAGGTGGATGTCCAAGGGGTGCCCCACAGGGCTTCCAACTGCCTTTTGGTGAGAGACTATCTTCAGAGAGACTGAAGCAGGGATGGTAGGCTGTCAGATGGGAAAGAGAGGCACTTCTCTCTGCCAGTCACCCCATGACTACCGCAGCCTCAATTTGATTTTTTTCTGCATGGAGTAGCTGATGCCCCTAAATATCATGTTGGTAAGAAATTTTGATCTTGGAACTCAAACAAGGGATCCCAGAAAGAGCAATAAGAGACACTAGAGTGAAAGATCCAGAGATTATTGAGAGAGTTCAGACTTGCTGATGGAAGCAAAGGCATGGAGGGTGAAATGTCATGTATTAAAAAGAGCATGACTGCTTTGGTCAACTGACTTGGGTCAGATTTAATTTTTTGCCACTCACCAGCTTTGTGATGCAGGATAGGTCACTTGGTGTTTCAGAGGCTTGGTTTCTTCTCTGATGCATTGGGGAGATTACTCAGAGGAGGAGAGTGGTTATGTGAGCTCTATTAGGTCATGCTTGTAAGCAGTCTTTCCAGTGTTTGGCAGTTGGTGGGCCCTGGATAATCAACCTGTATGTGTTCTTCCAAAACCAGGTTTCTTCCTCTGTTTCTAGTCTGTGTTTCCCAGTTGATCACACACTGAGAGGGGTGGGGAGAGAGAGAGAAGGAAGGAGAGAGAGGGAAGAAGAAGAAGGAGGGGGAGGAGCTAAAGAAAGGACACATTACAGCCTTATAGTCCAGGCCTTGTAGGAGTTGATGCTGTTTAAGAGGGAGGAATAAGACTGGACTGCTAGAGGCCCACAGTCATTTTCTGGCTGTTAAGCTGAAAGATTCTCCCCCAAAGAGTATACTTCACCTGATATTAAGCACAAATACCAGGAATGGCCCAATTGTCCAATTTCTGCTTTACTTTTAACATCACTTTGACCCATCCATGATAATAACTAATATTTGCATTTTATAAATCACCTTTTTAAACAAATAAATGATTTATTTGCAGAGTTACCTTGCAAAGTTCAGAGCTGGGTCTAATTGTCATCTCCAGTTTTTACATCAATCTTGTTTTTCCTATGGGAAACCCAAAGCTTAGAAGTTGCCACAAGGCCTTGCAATTTCAATGTGAATCCAAGGAAGTTGGGAAGAAAACAGAGGGAATGAAGCAGGTTGTAGAGTTCAGTGGAAAGTGCACAGAATGTGTCTAAACCTTGTTCTCTGGTTGTTCCCCATATCAGCCTTTTCTCTGCAACTGGGTCATAGGTTTCTTGAGGGTAGGCACCCTGCCAGGGACATCTGCATGCCCAATGGCACTTTTGTGTCATCACACAGAGCAAACGGCAGTGTTCAAACCTGCTGGGCTGAGTGGGGATGGGGAGGCAGCTGGGATGAATGGGGATGGGGAGGCAGCCAGGGAAGGAAGGGAGAGCTGCTCTCAACTTGGAGGCTGGGTCTGGGGTCCCTGTGCCTGGAAAATGCTGCTCTCCTTGCTGATGCTGTAACTTGGTCACTACATGGCTCATACAGAAGTGAAGCAACTTGATGGAAGAAGCCTAAAGTGCTTCTTTCCCCACAGTCCTCTCCCTCCCATGTGAGCACTTCTGAGGAGCCCAAGGGGGCTGGTTACAGTTGAATTTTATTTCTTTTAATTTTATGAGCAAGAACCCCTGGGTTGATCAACATGAGAGAAGATGATAATTTGCAGTTTCGTTTCATCCCTGTGCTCTCCTCCTGGTTGTTTACCTGAGGAGCAAGTATCTTTCCGGCTAGGTACATTTTTCACTCAGCACATATTCTTCTGTTATTAATTTTGCTTTATTTATTTATTAAATTATCTCCTTTAGGGCTTTGTGATTTGAGATTGTTCTCTTCCTTATCCCTCTATGGATTTAATATCACTGTTGATCATTGATTTTATATTTTTTAAAACATTTATTTATTTTTTGAGACAGAGAGAGACAGAGCATGAACAGGGGAGGGTCAGAGAGAGGGAGACACAGAATCTGAAACAGGCTCCAGGCTCTGAGCTGTCAGCACAGAGCCCGACGCGGGGCTTGAACTCACGGACCGTGAGATCATGACCTGAGCCCAAGTCGGCCGCTTAACCGACTGAGCCACCCAGGTGCCCCTGATCATTGATTTTAGGCTATAGTTTATTAAAGGTGGGGACTGCGTCCATCTGGTTAGTAGTGTCTTAAATTTTATTGGATCCTGCTGGAGTCACAAGCCCTGACTTAATATGCCCCACATGTTTTAGACAGCTATCTGGACATTTTCCTTCCCCACTTCAAGCCTGCAGCCTCCTCAATGACTTGCTCTGAGTAACAACCAGATGTCCTGTGGGGAGAGGCCTGTGGCCTCCTCACCATCTCCTTAGAAATAGTGCTTCGCGGGGCGCCTGGGTGGCTCAGTTGGTTAAGCGGCCGACTTAGGCTCAGGTCATGATCTCGTGGTCCGTGAGTTCAAGCCCCACATCGGGCTCTGTGCTGACAGCTCAGAGCCTGGAGCCTGTTTCGGATTCTGTGTCTCCCTCTCTCTGACCCTCCCCTGTTCATGCTCTGTCTCTCTCTGTCTCAAAAATAAATAAACATTTAAAAAAAAAAGAAATAGTGCTTCGCTTTCCTTCCATCCTTCTCCCCCACAGCAATGGAAAGAACAGAGGAAATGGGCTTTAGCATCAGGCAGCCCTAAAACCCAACTCTGGCTCTGACACAAAACCTGTTGGCAAAGTCACCTTCTCATCCAGCTTCAGTGCTTTCCCTTACAAGATGGGGAAGTGCCTTGTTACAGGCAATTATAGAGAAAGAGCAAGGGAACACAAGAGCATCACCTGGTAGGGTGTGTAAGGGTCTCAGAAATGTTGCTTTGCTTCTCCTAGGCTTAGCAAATTTGTCTTTGTGTCTTCCTTCTTCTCTTGTAGGCATTGTCCAGTTAATTCATTTCCTTTCTTCATTTCACTTGTGATTCAAAGGATGGGCCAAATTATAGCAAAGGGCACACACATGGGATTCAGTATTAAGAACAGGACAACCTGACATTTTGGGGGAAACCACGTCACCAACTCAATATTGGAACATCTGAAACTGTGACTGAAAGATGCCTTTAGATCTCCACAAAACCTTCCTGCTACCTCCTCCTTTTCTAATTAAATCCACTTTTCTTCAAGCACTGGCATTTGAGATGAATCAAACACTGCTCCTTATTCCATGGCATTATTTTTTTTTCTCATTTAATTACTAGTATTGCAACAGTATTTTTCCTGCCATTTTTCTTCACAAATATATGTTATTTCAGTTACATTATGGTTTAAATAGGCTTTTGAGTGGGAGCCAGGGAACCTAACAGTTATTTTCAATATGGTTTCTATGGGAAAATGTAATACCCACTTCTAAACAACCCTCTGAAACATGAGCATGTGGAATATAACCTGTTTATGAGGTGAAAGTGGTCTCTTTGGTTTTTATTTTGATAAAACAATTTCATATTATTTACTGTGTCCTTTTGAGATGGTATATTAGGCTAGTAGGGTAGACCCTATGGCCTAGAGAAGTTAGATCATCTGAAATAGGTCACAAAGCAGAGCGGGGCCTGGATCTCTAGTCTCTTGACTTTTAATCCACTGCTCCTTCCTTGACCAGGGGGCTTTCTAGATAGTGCTTACTGGAGAGGACTGTGCATTGTGCATCTAGTACCTGCCTAGATTCAGTAGAAGATTATCAGCTATGCATGACTTCTGAGAATGACTCCTCATCCTCCAACCATCCACTTCTCTTTTCCAGTCACATTTCCCCTCTCGGAGAAGCATGACTTTCAGTAATGCCAGACCACAGGGACAGTGAGGCTGTGTTTGATGGAGAGAGGTGATTAATACCTTTTCTCCCACCAGGCCACATTACTGGACACTGCAAATGCCAAGCTGTGTTGGTTCATTTATTCAGCAAATATTTGCCAAGGGTCTGTTACATTCCTGCACTAGGTGCTGAGTGTTACAACAGTGAGCAAACATAAAGGAGGTGCCTGCTCTCACAGAGTTTACAGTCCAATGAGAAGACATTTAATCAAAGCAACTGCAAAAAAAAAGTGTAATATGTGCTCTCATAGGGAAAGAACATGACCAGGGGAGGTGTGCTAAACAGCTGATGTGGCATAAGTAAGGGTGCAGCCAGAATCTCTGTTTCTGTTTAAATAGAATCTCCCTTATATTTAAAAAAATATTAATCAAGACAGATAATATGTGCCCAGAACTGTGCTAGGCCCTGTATTCAGTGAATAAGACATCATCATGACTTTCAAAGTGCTTATAATTGAGTAAGGAGTGCAGTTAACTTTTGCTATGTAACCCAAACCTTGTGGCTTAAGACAACAAACATTTGTTTTTTTCTCACAATTCTGCAGGTTGGCTAGTTGATTCTTCTGGTCTGGGTTAGTTCAGTTGATTTCTGGTCAGTTGACAGCTTGGCTGGGACTTGATGGTCTAGGATAGCCTCACTCACATACCAGGCAGGCTGGCTGGTCTAGAGAGCCTCAGCCAGGCAGTTTGTCTTTGATCCCCCCATCTTCTCATCCCCTGGACTCTTCACATGGTATTCTTAGGGTTCTACAGAACAGGAGACAGTGCAAACCCCAATGCATACATACTTTTTAAGACTCTGCTTATATAACATCTATGATTGACACATTTGCCAAGTCAATCCCATGGCCAAGCCGAGAGTCAGTAGGGGTGTAGACCACAAAGAGTGTGGCTACAGGAACTTGTGAACACATTGTGGGCCATACTACTGTAATCTACCACAAACACATAAGTAAAAGCATTAGTGTATAGTGATAAATGTAAAAAGAGAAATAAACAGAGTCCATTGGTACCAAAGAGGTGGGGACGACTAACAGAAGGGAAATCAGAAAGACTTCTGAGCAAAAGCACCATTCTGTCTGGTGGATGAGAAAGAGTTTGGCAAAGAGAGAATAGGAGGGTATTGAATGTATTGATGATGTATCTCAGAGGTGAAGGTGAGTGTGATTTGCTGTAGACAGTCTGGGGAAGATCAATTCTCATTTTATCTTTACTAGCCATTTCCTGGAAAATGACTTCATACTCTCCTTGTTTTCATAGGATTTTTGATTTTTGGAACACCCAGTTAGCCATTTTCTAACTTTTATTTTTCTAGCATTTGGAAAACAATGCCATGAAAAATCTGTATAATCAGTTTATTGAACTGTCTGACCTTATCAGGGCCCACAAATAATTTTTTTCAATCATTGCCTTTAAGAATGTTTGGTGAAATTTTCTTATTCCTTAATAACATGTTTGGAAAATCCAAAAGATTTCCAGCCATCTTCAATCATAAAAAATGAATCCATACAGGAATACAAGAATAATGCAATATTAAACCATTTATTAATAGCATCGACATAGTAACTGACATCATATTTCAAATCCCTTTGTTTATTTTCTTATTGATAGACTTCTTGATTCAAATGTAAACTCTTTGAGGGTAGAGGCCAACTTTACATGTTTACTCTTAAATTCCTATGGTGTATAAGAGTGCCTTATGTCAGGTACTCAATACCTAGCTGTTGAATGGAATAATGAATATAACCCACAATATTTATAGATAAAAATAAACATGAAAAAGGCATTTAAGATAGAATTCAAACTTTATTCCTGATAAAAGTGTTAATATAATGGAATAGATATTTCCTTAAATTGATATGTATTCTCTATCCTTAAGACAGGATTACGCATAATAGTAAAGCTTTAAAAAAGTGATGTTATAGTCAGAAACAAAATAAAAATGTCCAGGACTGGAGGTACTTGCCAATGAAATTAAATAAGAGAAAGAAATAGTGGTATAGCTATTGGAAACGAGAAGGTAAAACTATTAGTAATTGCAGACTGTATAGATGTATAGAGCAGAGTGAATCAATTGAAAACTGTTACAGACTATAAGAACTGTAAGAGAATTTGGTAAGGACCTTGATAAAAAAACAATATTGAGATAGCAGAAGCAGTGATATATATAAGAAACTTTTGGAATAAAGACATTGGTTATAATGAATAACCAAAATGATAATATACAAATATAAAAATATTGCAAAGCTGCAATAATTTGAAGCATGCATACTGACATGTGACTAGAAAGATCAATGGACTAGAGCAGAAGGTCCAGCGCTAGCACCAAATGCATAGGGGAAAATATGTGCAATAATAACAATTATAACAATAGCTGACATATAGGAAATTTACTATATGTTCTAACCCAACATTTGAACCCCCATGGTCAGACTCTGGTGTTCATGCTTTTAAACAATAGGCTAAACTGCCCTTATTTTTTTGCTATAGGTGCATTTGAAATAAAATTCATAAAGTAAAATCTCCAATAAATAATGCTGGAACAGCTGTGTAGTTATCCAGAAAAAAGTAAAGTCTGTTTTCTAAATCACCCCTTACTCCCAAATAAATTCCAAGGAACCAAAGTTGTGCCAAAGAAGATACAAGAAGAATTCATGTAGATTTTCTGATGTTGTTAATCTCAGGATAAGAAAAGCCTGTTAGAATCTGACACAAACTCAGTATCCTTAAAAAGAAAACACTGACAAATTAAATTATAAAAATATTATAATATTCTTCATGGAAAAAATGCAATAAATAAAATAAAAAAATTGATAGAGAAGAAAAGAGTTGTAACACACCTTAAATATGATGTGTGCCTAACATCAGTAAGGAAAAAAAGCCTAATAGTCCAAATCAAGCATGAGAAAAGAGTGTGCAGAGTTCACACAAAAGGAAATGCAAATAATTCCTAAATAAGAAAATATATTGTATCTTACACAGGAGAGAAACCAAATCAAAGTTATAATGAAATAACTGTTAGATTGACAACAGTGAAAATGTTTGATGACACAATGTATTGGGCAGGTTTTGAGCTGGGAGAATTCGTAATCATTCCTGGTGGAAGTACAATTCATCCCATCCCTACCAAAATCACATGCGCTTTTGACTCTTGTATTCTACCTCTAGGAATGACTGCTTCAGCTGCATTTGCACATTTGCACAATGCTATTATTTAATGTATCATTTCATGTATTAAAAACTGTGCATAACCTCAATGTTCATCAATAGGGTGCTAGTTAAATGATGATCACCATACAGTGGATCAATATCCATTCAGTAGGATGTGGTAACTCTCAGGTACTGATAGGTGGGTATCTTCATGAAATATTGAAACACATATGGTATAGGATATATCCATTTGTGTGAGAAAAATAAAGAATTTCTATCTATCATCTATCTATCATCTCTATCTATCTATCTATCTTATCTTCATCATCTATAACCTATCCATTTACTTATAAATGCCTAGAATATCTCCAGAAAGACACACACACAAAAAAACAGCTAATAGTAGTTGCTTTTGGAGAAGGAAAAGGAGGGGCTGGGGTAGGAACATCACTCACTTTCACATTTTCTGTCTTGGGAATTTAAAAACCTGATACAAAATGGTATCTATTTCTACGTCTGAATGTTTGGCAGTGACCACAACTATAAGTCCTCATGAATTAGTCAGATACCTACTTCCATTGATAATGAGTAAGTCTGGATTTAAGAACTGATCAGAGGGAATTCTATATAAGAGGAAAAGGAAAATGAAAGAGCAGAAGTATAGGTAGATGCTAAAATGAAAATCATTACTAGGACAAGAATTAACCATGGGGGAGGGGAAGGAAAAAAAAGTTAGAAAGTGAGAGAGCCAAACCATAAGAGACTCTTAAAAACTGAGAATAAACTGAGGGTTGATGGGAGTGGGAGGGAGAGGGGGGTGGGAGGGAGGGGAGGGTGGGTGATGGGCATTGAGGAGGGCACCTGTTGGGATGAGTCCTGGGTGTTGTATGGAAACCAATTTGACAATAAATTTCATATTAAAAAAATTAAAAAAGAAGAAATTTGGAAAAAAAAGAATTAACATAGGGGTATATGTTCTTCATATATTCAGAATCTTCAAGATTCTGATTTCAGTTCTTTTGGCTGTCTTTCCAGAAGTGGGGCTTCTGGATCATATGGTAGTTTTTTTCTGTACCACCATGTTCATTATAACATTATTCACAATAGCCAAGATTTTAAAATGACCCAAATGTCCATCAACATATGATTGAGCCAAAAAAATGTGGTATAAAAATATAGAGGAATATTATTGAGTCTTGAAAAGAAGGAAATCCTGCCATTTGTGACAATATGGATGAAGCTAGAGGCCATGATGTGAAGTAAATAAGCCAGTCACAGAAGAACAAATACTGCATGAATCCAGTTATATGAGGTGTCTAAAATAGTCAAACACATAGAAGTAGAGAGCAGAATGGTGACTGCTGGGGTCTGATAGGTGATTGCTTATAGGCCTGAAAGGCCTAAAGTTTCTATTATTCAAGATGAATAACTTCTAGAGATCTGCTATACAACATTGTACCTACAGTTAACAGTACAGTATTGCAGACTTTAAAATATTTTAAGGAAAGATCTCATGTTAATTGTTCTTACAAAAACCACACACACACAAGAACAAAAAGAAATTTTTGGAGGTGATAGATACGTTTAGTGTCTTGCACACTTGCACACTAAATATGTTCAGTGTTTATGCACATGTCCAAACTCATCAAGATGTATACATTAAATGTGTATACATTTATACTTTTAGCATAAAATTATACCCTGGTAAAGTTAAAGAAAGAAAATTTCTCTAATAAAATGTTAAAAATTAAAAAAAAGAATTAACAGGTTAGCTTATATGTAGAGGATGAGAAAAAGCACAGAATGGCTTTTAGTAAAATAGAAGCAATAGTTTAAAAAAACCACTATATATCATCCCAGTGGAAAAAATGAGGAAGTGTGTGTGCACATCGATAGAGAGAGACAGAGACAGAGACAGAGACAGAGAGACAGAGAGACAGAGAGTTAGAAATCTTTCTTTTCTTATAAGATGTGAATCTCATCATGGGGCCCCACCCTCATGACTTCGTGTAACTGTAAGTACCTTCCAAAGGCCTCACCTTCAAATACCATCACATTGTGGATTAGGGCTTCAGCACATTAATTCTGAGGGCACACAAACAGTCAGTCCACAGCAGCATGTAATCCTCACAACTGTATGAGGCAGCTACAATTTTATAGATAAGGAAAATGAGGCAGAAATGTCAAGCAACTTGGCTATGGTTATGCAGGTGGTACAGCAGCAGAACTGGAGTTTGAGCATTAGGAGGCTAGCCCAATAGCAGGTGCTCTGGTCACAGCAGATCCCTATCAGTGCTCTCCTTGGCTTCTGGCCCCTCACTGGAGGGAAGAAAAACAAACTGCACACCTCACTAACCTGGTAATTTAGAGCCTTCTGAGACACCTGGCATGAGAGCTGGGTAGGGGCAGGGTCTGGATCCAAGTTTTGGAAGCTCTCTTTAGAATATGGCATTCTTGGGGCACCTGGGTGGCTCAGTCAGTTAAGCATCCAACTCTTGATTTTGGCGCAGGTCATGATCTCATAGTCATGAGATTGAGCTCCACATCAGGCTCTGTGCTGAATGTGGAGCTTCCTTAGCGTTCTCTCTGTCTGTCTCTATCTCTCTCTCGCTCTCTCTCTGCCTGTCTCTCTCCCTCTACTGCTTATGCTCTCTCTCTCTCCAAATAAATAAAGTTAAAGAAAAAAAAGAATATGGCATTCTTGGTGCCAGGTTTGGGGTCTGGTTCTTAATTCTGGGGCACCAAGAGAAGCACCTTCCAATATTCTGTTACATCTCCATGGGAGAGAGAGCCAGGGCTAGAACTAAACTCCAGGAATGGACTCTCTCTACTTGAAGTAATGAGGACAGAGGAGCAAGTCAACTTGAAAAGATGCATCAGACTCAATTACATGTCATTTCTCTGCTGAAAGATCCCAAAAATTCCTTTACCAAACTCTTAATCTGGCCTCATCATATTTTTCCAAAGCACTTTTGTCTTCAGCCCAGAGAAAAGCTCTCAGTCCAGCTCAGCAGTTCCACTCAGCCACTTTGAAATCACCATTTTCTGTCCCTACTTTAAAGCTGTAAACTTCAAATGAGCTAATGGATGTGAAATGCCTCATAAGGCACATATTGCTACACCAACAACAAAAACCACTAACCCAGGTAGAACATCGTTCCGTTTGCAAAGAATTTTAAATTACTCCTCATGGCATCCCTCTGACTTAGGAATTATTTCTCCCAGTTTACAACTGGGGATGGTGAGACTAGTGAAGTAGTTTCCAGGGCTCACCTGGTCAGCAAGAAGCTGGGCTGTTCTCAGACCCAGGGCTTTGGGTCCTGAATAAGATCCTGAATAAGAGGAGAAGATCCTCTTGCTCTTTGTCTTTGGAGTAGGAGTAGGAGAGGCAGTAGCAGATAATGACTGAATGTCTGTGAATGCCATGTTGGAAACTCATGGGTCCTAGGATCCCTGGGTCAGGGGATGTTTATCTCTATGGTACCTGAGAAGGAAGGAGGGTGGGCTTTCTTAGGCTTACAACACAAGAAGATAAAACTTGTCAAACACCTCATCACTGTTTGCAAACAGTTGCCAAACACCCACACCATTAGCTTGTGTTTCCCAGGGCCTGGCAAGAACAAGGGGAGCAACAGTGCACATTCACTGGGCTAATCACTTTACATGGATTATCTCAATTAATTCTTGCAGCAACCCTGTGAGGTAGGTGTTCCTTTTAGCCACACTTTACCAAAAGAGAAAAACTCCATTCGTTTATCCTTGTCACCGTCCTTTAATCTCTCAGGATCTACCTCAGTGAAAACACAGCTGGCTGTGCACATCTGCCCATGCTCACTTGCATTGTTTCATGTGGGGAGATGGGAGTGGTGGAGGAATGCAAAAATCCCTTCTATTTAGCCTCGGAATGTGGTCCTTGGCCTCACATTTAAAACTCGCTAGATGTGCTGTTTGGAGAATTCCCAGAGCATTTAGCGGAAACCAAATGGTGAAGTGACCTGGTGATGCTCTGACTCCAGAAAGATGGTGGTGGGGGGAGGTCACTAGCCTTCCCTTATTGGAGTTTCCCTGCTGAAGATGGACCAAATCGCCTCCCAGAACCAGCTTTCCTCTTCCTTTCCTCATTCTTATTCCTACTATTATTAATGTGGACAACTGCCCTTAAATAAATAACCCCTTGGTGCCAGGCTCTGTTGACATGTGTGGGACCTCAGTGACCCAGCCTCATGACCATGCTCTGTGGGACTCGGAGTGTGCTGACTGCTGCATGCTCAGAAATCCAGGAAGCTAGTTGGTAAACAGAGCTGTTACTAAAAATAAAATGATATAAACTTACAATTAAGTAAATTACATTAAAAACAAAGGTAATAAACACAATAAAGTTATTAAATAATTACCAGCACACTGCTGGAAGCACTACTCCCCTTGAGAATTGTAACTGAAGATGATCAATTTTCTGAGGGAAGTGGCAGAGCCCAAAGGCAGAGTTGGAACAATCTTTCCCAAAGATGCTGCCCCAAGCTGAGATGCTTTTCCCTTGGGATAGGGCTACATGTTGGCTCCATCCAGATCATGGGTTTGGGTTGGGAGCACTAGGGGTGGTGACTGAGAGACCTTGTTTGCAGGAATGACTGTCTGGTAGGACACCACCTCTACCACCACCACAACAAAAAGGTCTATATGGCAGCCTATGGGTCTACCTGCTGTACCCGATGTATGAGACATGTGGCTAGAGTCAGAGTCACCAACTGCTGTGTTGACAAAGTCTACAGATGCTCTTCTACTTGGAATAAGCATCCACTTATTTCCTCAGGTTCCTCTGCCTCCCACTGGACAGTAAGATCTCAAAAAGGTTTGTTGCCTCATTCCCAGAGAGGAAACTCATCCATGAGGATGAAGGGTTCACGCTCCAGCTCTTGTTTAGAGAACAGCAAGTGATTACTATCTCCAGACGCCATGTAAATGTTAAGAGAAGGGAAAAAGGGGGTAGTTGGCACTTCTTCACAGAAACTCTCCAGATCCATAAATATATCCACTGGAATGCAGGACAAAACATAATGTATAAAAGATTGAATAGAAGATATATTATGCCATTGCATAGCAATCCTGTCTGCAGGAATTTATAGCTTCGATATATTCCCCATTAAAAGTGGTTCAGCTAGCTGGTAGAGAGGCTCAATTCATCTTGTATCTGTTGCAAACCATCAATATTATGGTTTACCCATTTAAACTGGAAATGGGACCAAATATTTGGGCTATTTATAATAAAAAATATGAAAATCTTTGTATTGCTGTTCATCTCCTAACTTCTCCAGTTTAATCATAAGTCTGTTTACATAGAGCTCAGAGAGAATTTCTCACCTGTGAAATCATGAGGGTCCAAGAGGCAGGAATGGGGAGGAACACAACCTCATGGTCATTTTCTCCAAGAGCTAGGCAGGTGTCCCTACCATGCTGACAGTCACTGCAGTGAGGACCCCTAAGTCCACGGGAAAGGCAAGAGAGCTGTTTCTATCTGCAAGAGCCTGTACACTGAAGGGAAGGAGAGAAGGAGAAGGCTGGGAAATTGGGAACAGGTAAGAGTATGAAGAGCCAGAGAGTATCAAAATGCAAGTAGCTGATGCTAGCAGATTCCCCATATGCTGGCTTTTGTTCATAGGAGCCATGCTAGTCCTAGGGCTCTTTTCATCAGTGGTGACCTCACTGTGGTGCAGTGTGGTAAAAGTGTTGCCAGAATGCCCATGGATTATACTGTTGATCCACAGTGGAGGCACGGTCTCTCCTAGGAATAATTTACAGATTTGTGTGGTGTTTTTGGTTATCACAATATGGGTCCCAACAATGCATTGCCTGCAACGGTCCTACACAACAAACACCTGTGTACCATAACTATTTTCCCAAAGTGCCTCTCTCCCTTGCTCACAACACCAGTGGCTCTCCATTCTCCTCTGCCTGGCTCTTCCACCTCAAGCCTTTACCCTCCTCCATTTTGAGTCCCTTTGATTGATCACACCTGGCCCCTATTCTCAGCTTGAGAGTCTTAATTCTAAGCACCTATATTTCAGGGCACCCACAGTTCTCAGGGAGGGTCCCCTGTCATCTTGGGTTGTCTGAGAGCCACTGTGGCCCATGAGTCACCTGCCCAGAGAGGGGATGAGAATAAAAGCTAATTTATATTCAGCTATGCCTTGGTCATTTGACTGCTTTCACTGTGTCCTCCCTTGTACTTTCACCATTCCCTAAGCTTTCCATCCTCATGTCTGAGAGTTTCTTCCACATACCTCGTCACTAGCAGTGTTAGGCCCTTCTTGTATATTCATTCAGGGAGGCCCCTATCTGAGCAGTGCCCTCCTGCCAATGGCCTCTTGTCAGAAAAATGTTGGCAGAGGTTCCCCTGTGTCCATGTGCTCTACACTGAGGCCCTGGGGGCTCCTGCAGCCCTGAGCTTAGGGGTTGGCAAAGGGTCACCCCGGCTCAGACATTTGTCTTTCCGCATGTCCCTCTCTGAGACACTCAGGGTGTCATTCTGCCCTTTCCATGTGTGTCCAGGGACTTCTGTGGTATTTTCCAAAGCCTATAGCACTTACTATTTGTACCACTCATTTGGGTGGTTAATTATAATAGCCTAAAAGTGTCACCTCCTGACAATGTGGTTGCAAAAAAGCTTTACAGTCAAGTGAACAGGCAAGGCAGTCAGAGGGTCTGAGTGGAAGGACTCGGACCACACAACCAGCAGCCTGGGACAGATGGAAGGAGCCCAGAGAAGCACATAGACCTAGAAGCACATAGTGGGACAATCCAGGATATGCAATGGGGGGGAGCTGGTGAGTAGGGTGTCACAGCCAGGTGGCTGGGTTTCAGCATTGGCTCTGCCAGCATCAGGCCTTGGACAAGTCCCTTGACTTCTCTGAGTATCACTCTTCATACCTTCAACACAGAATAGCCATATTTTTAAGGAAGAGGCTGGTTGCCAGCTTTCATGTTTTCTCAGAAGGGAACAAGGTTGGAAAGAGACATTTGATTTTTCTGTTTACACTGGCTATTCACCAGCTGGCGAGATTAGGATAAAGATTCCTGCTCATGAGTGACCAGCCTTCCTCTTCTGAGTTCAGCTTTCTCAGAAGAGGAACTCATTTTCATTTTTTACCCCTGCTTCCATGCCCTGAGCCGCTGGGTTGCTTGCCCAGGGTCTGTCTGTTTAAGCAGGCCTGGGACTCTCTCTCTCTCTCTGCTGTTCTCCCTTCCACCATAACTGTTGGTACCTTGGCTAAGGAAGGTCTGCTGTGAAGACTTACTCCCTGTGGGTACGGGAGAACTAGCAGGAGGCCTTGTTTTGGTCACAAGTCCGGCGCAGCCTGACCATCCATAAAGCTATTTTGATCTGCCATGACATGGCACTCTTCCTTGGTGGGTTCAGAGCCCAGGAGGTGAGAGTCAATATTCTGCAGAGTTCAGTACATCCAAACCTGCTGGGGCAATTGGGGAGACTGAAGAGAGTGTCGAGAACAACTCCTTCACAAGTGGTGGCCATTATTTAAACACACAGACTGAGTGGTCTTACTGTAGACCCTACTTTCAAAAGGTAAAGGATCCCTGGAGTACCCACGTTCTGAATTTAAATACTTATCATTCTTTTCTTTCCTGAAGCTGTTTTCATGGCAGGATATACAGTTTATTATTTTGTAAATAATAAGTAGGTAGTGTTTATTGAGAGATTAGCACATGCCAGCATTTTCCAGATGACAAAACTGAAGCCCAGAGAGTGTGTGCAACTTCCCCAAGGACACCAATCTGGAAAGAGGCAAGCTTATATCCAAATTCAGGCAGGTGGTCTTCAGCGCTGTGCTCTCTTCTGCTGTCCCACCTACCATAACCTAAAGACTCTGAGGTTTACCGAGGTTCTGGAAGATGTCCAAGATCTACAAAGTAACAAGTAACAAGACAGATTTCAACTCCAAACTTGTCAGTGCCAGCTCTAGCCAGCCCCCTCCACTATGGGCTGTGTTTATCCCGGCCAGCAAAGGAGCCTCCACTGCTGTTTTCACTCCCCACTGCCATGGCATATACCCCGGGGTGACCCAGGCTCCCCCACCCCTCTCCTTGGAGGCTGTAAGGCTCTGCTTTTTTGTATAACAGGACAAAAGAAAGAGGAAAGTGTTTTCATTTTTAAAACCAGCATCTCCCACCCTCTGGCAGACCCCACACAGATGGAAATGAACTAGAAACTCAGTTCCCATAGACTACAAGCTGCGCATTTTCTCCCCATAAACTGGTTATCAGCACTTTCAGCCAGTCAGAGATTAAGTATTTACTGGCTTTCTCTTCTGCAACTTCCCTCGAGAAAGCTTGTGCTATAGTCCAATTCCCAAGCTTGGCCCATCCAGGGGTAGCGAAGCAGCTGATGGAGGTGCAGATGCAGGAAACAAAGATGAATAGGCTCTCCTGCTGCAGCAGCAGGGGCTGAGCTTGGCAAGGAGGGGTGGGTGCCATGTGCCTCCATGGCAGCTTGCAGGGGTATTTGAGGTTGGGTTATCAGCTTTCATAGACTGCAATTTGTGCAATAAACATGTATCTGTGGGAATATGCTTATGTGCATCTATGTAATGCTGATGGAGGATAGAGGGAAGCTTCCACCTCCACGTGGACGTGTGCATCCATCCACGTGCATATATGCGTCAATGCAAGGGCATATTGGATGTGGGCCCAGACCTCTCTACCTGCAAACATGCCAACAGAAAGCGTGTGAGTGGGTGCACAAGGACTTAGCCTCTTCACCTGCCTTTGCTGCTATAAGATCTCTTCACACTGAGCCTCCTGCTGCCTTGTGTGGAGCTGGGGTGCCAGCTGAGTGTCGGACATAGAATCTGTGAATGTTAGAGAGGGGTGAGTGGTGTACACAGAGGGGCTCGGCTCTGGTGTTCCCTTCATTCTGGTTATCTCTTTTCTGTTCTGCTCCCTTGGGGATCACAAGACTCAATGAATATTTAAGAGGATGCTCCTACCCTTGTTTACAAGCATGTAGTACTCCCCCGCCCGGTGCTGGCCATGCTTACCATTCCCTAATTGTCCACCACAGGGGGGCGCAGCTGTCTTCTGACCCCAGGCTTACATGCTTCATCACTCTCCTTGCCTGCTCCTGCTATTCCCCAGTCCAGCACAATTTCCTCATTATCATCTCCATCACCTCCACATCCGAACTCTGAAATTCTGGTCACCTTGCCTTGAAGGCCCCCGTGTAAGGTTGCCCTTCCCTAGGAGCTCCGTGTGTGACCCCACTAGCTGTAGCCATCTTTTCCTCCTTGAATTTACCAGTCTCCTATTGCTGCTTTAGACTTCCAAATGTATATAACTTATACTGTATAACTTATTCATCTGGGTGAGTGTGCTGCAGGTGGGGATTATTTTAGAGAAGATATTTTTATTTTTTAATTTTTATTTATTTTATTTATAAAATTTATTTATAAAATTATTTGTAATAATTTTTATTAATTTAAAGTTTATTTATTTTGAGGGAGAGAGGGAGAGAGAGAATGAGCAGGGAAGGGGCAGAGAGAGGGGGAGGACAGAAATCCAAGCAGGCTTTGTGCCAATAGCAGAGAGCTCCATGCGGGGCTGGAACTCACGAACCGTGAGATCATGACCTGAGCCAAAGTTGGTAGCTTAACTGCCTGGGCCACACAGGTTCTCCAAAAGAGAAGTTATTTTTAAAATAGCTAATGAGAAAGGGGGTGGGGGAGAGTATACTGACAATGGACAAACCTGACCTTACCCAGGTGATCAGGTCAACATCACTAGTGATAAATCAAGTTTATAGCATGTGCCCTCAATGTGATGTGACTGGAAGGGCACTTTCCCTCTGTGGTCTTCCTACCAAAACCCCATTACCTTAGTCTAGTCATGAGAAAAGCATCAGGCGAATCCCAGCGGAGAGAGGTTCTACAAAATACTGACTGGTTTGCCTCAAAACCATCAAAGACACCAAAATAAGGAAAACCTGAGAAACTGTGACACGCTAGGGGAGCCTGAGGAGACAGTGGGCTGGCTGAATGGGACATGGTGTCCCAAATGAGGTCCTGGAACAGGATCATTAGGTTGTTAGGTAAAAGCTAGGGAAACTTGAATAAAGTGTGGACTTCCATTAACAATCATGAATGAATATTGGTTCTTTAGTTAGGAGAAATGTATTGTTACATTTTAATAATAGAGCAAAATGGGTGTGGGGGAAGTGGGGATTTGGTACTACCTCTGAAGCTTTCCTGTAATCTAAAACTATTCTAAAATAAAATGTTTACAGAAAAGTCTATTAAAGAAGAAAATATTTGTCACTGTAGACAGAATAAAAGTCCCATCAAGTGAAATAAATGACTATGAAAAAAAAAAAAAGTCCAGCGAATGCTTCTGGAGCATCCATTGTGTGTGAGGTACTATGTCCAGTGCTTTAACACACCTTAGTTCACTGAATCCTCAAACATACCCCAAAGCAAATACCAGCTTTTTTTAAAATTGTATTTTACACATGGGGTAACCGAGGCTCAGAGAAGCTGTGACCTGACCACGTTCACATTGTGAGTGGCAAGGTCAGGGTTCTGGCTCAGGCCAGTATGATTCTGAAAGCTGCACTCTCCCACATGGGCAAATCGTGCCTGGACAAATCTTTATGGCTGTGTATTCTCTGACAGCAAAGCTCTTGACTTTTGCTGGTCTATTCATTCTTCAATATTATTTGATACTTTATATGTGCTGAGTTACTGTTGCTGACTACATGAAATGAAATACATGAAAACTCCTAGTATAATGTAGGTGCTCAGAAAAAAAAATTGGTTTTTATTTATTATTTTGTTTTAAGAAATGAGAATGAGCTAGGGAGTCTTCATTTCACATTGAGGCACTTGGTCTCTGACCCCTCATTACTGGAACTTTCTAGGTGAGAAATTTATTTGATACCATATTATTTCCATATTGTCTTGTGAGTATACACCAGGCACTTGGCCCTAACTCTTCGTTTTTCTAGATCATGGTGCCCCTCATTCTCACAAAATAGACCACACCTACAAAATGTGTTCTCTAACTGGACCACAACCCACATCCCAGATGAATCCCCCACAGAGCCCCCAAGAAACTTGTCACCTTCTGTTCTGCCTGGCCAAGATTCAACCCCCTCCCCACACTCCCCCAGGGGTACAGCTGCAATCCTCTCACATTCTTAAAACCTCTTAAAGGCCCAGCCTAACAGAAACTAGGGGCCAATCCTTCTTGTCTGGAGCCTCTCCTCCCTCGGAGACTGAATAAACTCTGTCCTGTTTGTTGCTCTACTCTTTGTGTAATTCTTTGCTGCCTGCAGCACCAGCCACCCTAACATTTTTGGCGACTTGTACAGGGATTAGACCTGTAAGCTAGTTGTGGTCTATTTTCTGAAAATAAGGGGCACCATGACCTAGAAAAACAAAGAGTTAGTGCAGACACTTCTGAGTTTTGTCTGTAAGCTTAGCTGGGGAGGGGGCTTTGAATAAAAACCCTTTCACTACACATGAGTCCATTGGTGAGACCTTGGTACAGTGGTGGGACAGCAATGAGATGGACAATATTTGACAATCAGGGCAGCATGGATACCAACCAATCAGAACCAACACAGGTTTACACAACAGATCTAGAAGTTCTAGTGGTTGCTGGCCGAATGGTCAGTCATAGGTTAGCTGAGGTCATCTGAGTGCTCCTGAGCCATGAGTGCCCTAAGCCAGATGGGACCATGCCCACCTCTACCTTGTAGGACAAGGAGGCAATGGCAAGGTAATATGGTGACAGGAAAATTGCATAGGCTTTGAAGTCAGGCAGACATAGTTTGAGTTCCCCTTGTGAAATATTGGATGGCTCTTGAAGATCACAATGTCAGTTTGTCATCAGTTGTATCATAGACCACTGATTGAATAATACTTGGTTTCTTCACTAGGTGGTGGAATGGGGAGGAAAAATATTAGAAAGTGAAAAAAGTGTGCCTTAGAAGCCAAATGGTATGTTTGAATTAAACATACTCAGTTTCCTTGCCTGTGAAATGGCGCAATAGCATTTCCAAGGGTTGCAGTGAGAATTAACTGAGAGACTGTGAATAGTTTTGTGACACAGAGAAGGCAAGTGAAAAGCCTGTTGCACAGCAAGTGCTTTGTTCTGCAGTAATGGGGTGGGGACTGAAGCCCTCTCACTGCTCCAGGAGCCAAAGGCAGCCCTGTGCTCTCCATGCAGCTAACTCCTGCCTTCCAGTTAAGAGCAGGCTGTTTGAGGAAAAGGCAATGATGGCCTATTAGAGAAAGGTGGTTGCTGGGAAGTGTGTACACAACTTGTAACCCTTAAAACTTGATGTCCTGACTGAGAAGGGCCCTCCTGGCCCCCCTCCCATCCCCCTCCCAGAGAGTGTCTGCAATGACAGTAGCTCAGCACAAGTTCTGGAAGAGACAACCTGGGCCAGCCTCTGATCTAACAGAGGTTGACATTGAGGACCAGGAATGTCCTACTCATGGTCAGAAAGTGATAGCCAGAGCACTGGCCCTCTGACCTCCCATCCAGCTCCTTGTCCACTGATCTGGACCTCTTTCCTCTTCCAGCATTAGACTTGGGTTAAATTGATTGTAACACAATTTAAAGTGGGATTCTTCCATTGCCCAGGAATCATGGTCAAGGCCAAGAACTGAACACAAAGGCACTAAGTTCTTACCTTTTAAGTACAGGGAATCTCCGTAGTTGGACCAGTGGAATCCCTGCTGGGTTTCATGTAGGGCATTGAAACTGCTATGAACATTAACTTTCCAGGGAATGTACAGGGAGGACCAGGATAAAGGAAGTTGACTTTGGTGAAGGGGAAGAGAATGCTTTATCACCTTAAAGTCAAGAGAGGGAGACTCTTAAAAAATCAATCATAAAGACTGGGGTCTCTATAAGAGGGAGAGTGGTTTCTAGTTGGTCCTCTGCCTATCCCACAGGATGGCAGATTTTATTCTATGTAGTCAGAAGAGGCAGAAATAGAATGGGAGAGAGATGGTGAAATCTCCCCATTTGAGAAGACTGAGGTATTCTCTGTAGCTTCCCATCCTAGAAAAGTGTGGTTGGGATGGGGACCCTGCAGCAGGAGCTGAGAGGGTGTAGAAGTTTAGCCAGAGCTAGATATCTCACTAAAGGGAGTTGGGTGGGGCATATCCCAAAGCATCCACACATATACTCCCTGAAAGCCAGTGTTAAGATGCCCACCACACAGACAGCAAAGCCAGAGAAGCAATGACAACCACCAGAGAGGTCTGCCACATGGGCAGGTGGCCAGGTAAGGGTGTGTCTCCATTACAGCTATGCCTTCTCTGAACCCTGGAACAGTGGTGCTGAGAAGAGGTGTGCCCATGAGCCAAACCATGCACTCTAGAGTTGCCAGATAAAATACAGGACTCCCAGTTCAATTTGAATTTCAGGTCAACAATGAATATTTTTCAGGATAAGTATGTCTCAAATATTGCACGGGAAATAATTATAAAAAAAGTATTTGAAGGAAAAATCAGATTAAAACAGAGAAGGAGGCAAGCCATAAGAGACTTTTAAATACAGAGAACAAATTGAGGGTTGCTGGAGGGGAGGTAGGTGGGGGGGATGGGCTAAATGGGTGATGGGAATTTAGGAGACACTTGTTGGGATGAGTGCTGGGTGTCATATGTAAATGATGAATCACTGGGTTCTACTCCAGAAACCAATTCCACACTGTATGCTAACTAACTTGAATTTAAATAGATAAATAATGTACCCTTAAACAAGTATTTGAATATTTTTATTCAGTGCTCAGTATCATTCAATATTCATTCAATATTCATCTGAAATTCAAAATGAAGTGGGAATCTGTACTTTTATTTGTTAACTCTGGCAACATGACCCTTTCTCTCCTCAGCACACAATCACACACACACACACACACACACAAACACACACACACACACACACACACACACACACACACACACACACCAGGCTGTGATAGCCACAAAAGGGAGGTATGTGATCTGAGTTTGAGAGTGAAGTTTTAAAATGAACAGGAGTGAGTCTTAAGGACCAGTGTGAAACTGTTTTAATAAATGAAAGTGGCTGGTGAGTTACAGAATTGAGCCAAGATGTCATTAAGAAAGCTGCTGCCCAGTGAGAGCTCAGTTGGGGGGCATTTATTAGAAAAATAAAACTGTTTTCCAAGTTACACCCCCAAGTGTGGACTGGCTGACCTCTGCAGTGATCAAATGCTGCTTTTCTCTGTACTCATGGCTTCCTTCTGAGGTGCTGTCTCCTCTTCAGATCTGGGGCCTCATCTCTTGCAGTTCCTGTTCCCTTAGCTGATGGAGTGCAGCTCTCTGCCCTTGCAGGACTGGGGCCTCTAACGATGGAGATGACTGGGACAGGAACTCATCCTGAGGCCAACTGAGAAAGAAGATAAAGTTGCCATGGGCAGAACATCCCGGCCTGGGAAGAGCCACAGCCCTGGTGGTTTCAGTCAAGAACATAGGCTGGAGAAGCAATAAAAAGTCCCTGGGGGCTTTATGTGATCTGGGGGTTCTCTTTACAAGAGATTCCCCTGCTGTGAGCATTTCTGGTGCTTGGGGTGGATCCCTGAGTTTCCGGCGTTCCCCTTGCACAACTGATATGACCCACACTCACCTTAGAGCAGGGACTGAAGCTGCAGAAGAGGGTTTGGAGGTTGCTGTAGACACATGTGGCTAACTTGAACATCTTGTTCAGGATTAACCTTATTCATAGCTTACATGGTAAAAATATGAAACTCACTCGCATGCAGTCTCCTGATCCTGGACCAAAGAATTAGGCCTAGCCTCCTCCACTCCCCTCCTCCTTCTCTCCTTTGCCTGTCAGCATCAACCTCGGTCTAACACCTGGCCAGCCCTCCACTGACCTGCACCCTCCCCATCCACCTACTGCCACCATCATTGCTGTTGTCCTTGTTCCATTAACTTCTACAACCTCCTTATTCCACCATGCTGTCTCCATCTTGTCGACATGAGTCCTCTGTTCATGGGCATCTGAGGAGTTGCTTTCTCTGTTGGAGCTCCAGTCTGGTCCCCATTTATCCTGGTATTTTTGCCCTGACATACAGGTGCATGTTTGTGTCTGCTGGGTCCCACTGATGTTCTTCCAAGGGAGGGAGGCCTATGGACTTGGAGTAGAGGCTTGCTGACATAATTTTCCCACACTTCACCCACAGAAAGAAGAGAGGAGGTGTTGAGGGGAAGGCTGAGGGTGGCAGTGCTGGGAGGGGAAGAACTAGAAACACAGGAAGTGCAGAAGCGTATGTGATAGAGGAAGACAAGAGCCCAAGAAAGACCAATGTCCGGGGGTGTGGTTCATGACAGAGGGGAAGACAGTACAGAGAAGAGAGGTGGAGAGAGAGTGAAAAATTCAGCTGATAGGGCTGTATTTTCAGAAAGCAGAGGAAAGTAGTCAAGCAGGGTATTTTGAAGGGAGAACATTCAGGAAATGGCCCCACACTATGTGTAGGACACATGTGGTGCTGCACTATCAGACCTGCACACATGGCTGACTTCCATATTCAGAACCATGGCAGGGGGCAGAGCACTGCCCTCCCTGGCTCTCCCCCCACCAAACCCATCCAGAAGGCAGCATATGGGCTACCTGGTGTTCCTGTGTGAGGAAGCGCAGAAAATCAAAATTTACCCAGCTCCACCTCCCCCCCTCCTCTTCCCAGGGTGGTCCTGGAGCTGGGGCAAACTGCCTGGACATACCTTCCCTCTGCCTAGTGTTGATTCCAGGCTGGACAAACGGCACAGCCAGAGGTGATGTGGGCTTTAGAATCAGCCAGGTGGAGCAGAGCAATGGAGGGTTGAAAAGGCATACTTCTGAGTATGTGGGGAGAGAAAATCTGTGTGTGTGTGTGTGTGTGTGTGTGTGTGTGTGTGTGTGTGAGGGGGCACTGTGGGTACTGGAGGCAGTTAGCATGATTAGTGTGATGATACTAATTATCTACCTGAGAACTGCCTCCTTTTCCCATGGCTACTATTGAGCCCACAAAGTGCAAGATGCCAAGGAATTACCCAGTTTCCCATGTTCCAAGGTTGTTTCTGTTCCCACTTGGAGCTTTTTGGAGAAAGTGGGTCCATGTTCTCTATTCCTGGCAGCTCAGCCATCTCCAGGTGCCGGGGCTGAAAACCTATCAGGAGACTACCCCTTGTCTAGATGTTTGTTTTGACATCAGGAGGCTGTGTTGATTATATTATGTATAATTGTGATGATGATGTGATGGGAATGATGATGGGGATGAGCTCCCATTTCTTGAGAACTTGGCACGTGCTAACTGCTTTATGAGCAGGAAGTCAAATAGTCCTCTTATCTCCTGGGAGGTTAGTACTATTACCTACAGTTATATAGATTATATATGTATATTATTTTATATATTATGTACACATAATATATATACATATATATACACATAAAATACATTATATATATGAGAAAATGAGAAATGAGGCACTGGAGAGATTGAGTAACTTACCCAAGACCACGCAACTAGAGAGTGGGAATGCCATGATGGAATATGAGTCATATCCACATGTGGGAAGCTCCAGTCACCAGGGTCCCCTTCACCTTGTACCATTATACTCACCTCCAGTGTGACAGTTCTCATGGGAACACTAAGGATCAGGAAGCCCCATGCCATCCTGCTGGCCCTGTACAGCAGCACATCCTGACTCCAGCTGGATTTCAGGCTCACAATCTCACAGCCAGGGAGAAAAAAGACTTAGAACTAAATTAGGATGTGAGCCCAAGGCTGGCAGGATGAAAAAGCAAAAGGTCAGTGGCTGGTGGAGAGCCCAGGCAGGTAAATGCCAATTAGTAGCAGAGCCTGATGACAACAGAAATCCCCTGGTCCAGGGATGAGAGGGGCTCATTCCTCTTTAGCCTTCTTTGTTGATTGGCCATGCACTGCCTCCCTCTCCCCTGTACTCTCCACCCAGTCACAGAATTCAGGAAAGTCTAGCCCCACCCCATCCTGGTACAGACAATGGGTTTTGAAGAGTTCCAGCAAGTGTGTGTGAAGCATCCCCAGCCCACAAAAGGTGAGAGGAATTGAGAGACTGGGAGAGAGACACTGGGGAAGGCTCCCTATTTTTAAAAATGAGGGCAAGAATGAGTGCTTCCATTTCTGCCTCTATAAGTGACACCTGAAGCCATGGCAGCCATGACCCTGCAGGGAGGTGGGCTAAAGCAAACATCCTGAACATCCTGGATGTGGCAGAGCACCAAAGACAAACACAAAGACACCCTGGTCCTCATGAGGTTGTGGAGCTGATGGAGCAATCAACAGTTGGATTTCTTGTTAGGTGACATTATACCATTTCTGTTCATTTGAATGAATTGAGGTGTATGATTGTGCTTTGTTGTTTGCAAAGAGCTGATCTATCACTAGCTGCTCTATCATTTTCAAACAGTCCTTGTGCAAGCCCTGGGGAATCCTCAGAGCTCTCTCAGGGCCTGGCTCCAGGAGGAATGGGTGTGGGGTGAGGAAGACAGACCCATCTGTCTGGAGTCCTACTACACAGTGTTCACATGCAAAGCCACACACATGAGTCCAGAGGGTCTCACTGCTCAAACAAAGCAACAGCTTGAAGAACATTGCAATGGCTCATGTTGCCTCCCCTTGGGAGAATAAAAAGCAACTGAATCTGTGGTTTTCTGAATGCAAGTGCCTGTGCTTTCTTTATAGGGGAATGGCAAACATGTTTTCTTATGGGAAGATGCCCAGGAGAACTGCCTGCACTCCCAGACCACAGAGAACTAGCTCCAGATGGAATGCTCTCCAGTTTTCTCTGTGCTTTGACTCATTGTCCTCCTCCTAAGCCCACTACCCTCTAGCCTTGAGCAGGCAGATCAAGCAACTCTCCTGGGATATGTACAAGCAGTACCTCTTACCTAGTACTAAATGTTCAAATCATCAGCTCTCTAGTACATTCTAACACATCGTAGGCAAGACCACTGGGCAGCCATGGGAAGTAGAGCCAGATTGTCCTCCATGGCGATAGCTGTGGTTTGAGACAAATGTACTGGGCATCCTCCTCTAGCTGACATGGCTTTCCAGAGTCTTATGCATTTTAGTCAGAGCAAGAGAAGGAGTGTTTTCCACTGTCATTTAGTCCAGCTCCTTATCCGTGAATGAGATAGCTGAGGACTGGAGGGAGAAGCATTTTGCCAAGTTCCAGAGTAGCCACCCAGCATGCTCCCAGACTGGACTCCTGAACTCTTGCGCTCCATACACAACACCCATCACCTGCTTCTTCATCTGTTATCAGCTCCTTCCTCATCCGGAAAATGGGTATTTTTGTGTTTCCTTTGTAATCTTGTCATGAAGATGAAGTGAGATATACTCCCTATCAGACTTCTGGGCAGGGCTGGTACTCACAGGATGTGCGTTGATATATGGTGGTTTGCTTTTCTTCCTGGGAAAAGTCCTCCAGCAAGGTGGCTGAAAGCACAGGCTTTAGAAGCAAGCACTGGCCACTCTCCTGACTGCCTGGACCACAACTTTCTAGGGGCAAAGGCTGGGAGCTATAGATCCCCGTTTAAACAGCCACACTCGTGGGCCAGAGAGCACTTTAGACTGGGGCAGTCTCACAATTTAATGATAATAAAGGCTTTACGAACAGATTCTATAGAGAAAGGGAGAAGACATAATAGGATTTTGCTGTTTTATGAGGATGGGAAGAGAGGGGGACTCAAGGAAGGAGGAAGCTTGGGGCAAGGAAGGCAAATTTCACAGTTCTGTCTTCAATTGAGCCTGTCCCTCCCACTGCATTCATCGCTGCCATCAAAGAACCATATTAAGTGGCTACTGTGTATCAAGGTGGTGCAATAGATGGAGAGAAACAAAGGCACACAAGCGTCAGGGTAGATGAACAGGTAGTATCATATCCAGGGTTTGAGAGGCAGACTCAGAGGTGAGACAGGTCAGTTACAACAGGGGCAGACAGCAAGGGTCCTCTGAAAGTTCTGAGGGAAATTGCACCCACTCCCATGGTCTACTGTGCTGTCAGTCTGTCTGAGCCTGACCTCTCTCCTGTGACCAACCTATTGCTTTTTCAGCTTCTCCTCTTGTGTGGCTTGGGAGCACCTCAGACCCAACCTGTCTGAAAGTGAACTTGTCATCTTCCCTGAAAATGTGCTCCTCATGCTGGATGTTTCTATTTAGTACATTTCACTATAATCTCCCCAGTCACCAAAGTGAGTAGTCTAGTACCCCCTTCTTTCTTTTTTTCTTCTGTTCCTTCCTTTATTCCTCTTACCACTATCATTAAATTAGTTTCCAAGACCTACCTTTGACTGTGGCTTGCAGCTTAGTTCAACTTCCAGTCATTCCCTAGCATGACCACAATGGCCTCACCATCTATTTCCCTCTAATTTTCAGTCTTGCACGACTTCACAACCACAACCCCATCTCTCTTCCCCATTGCAACGGGAGCTATCTTTTTAAAACACAAATCAGATTCTGTCAGGCCCTTGCATAATATCCTTCAGTGGCTTCCCTGCCACTCTGGGAGAACTTCTTGACTCCTTAACATGTGTACAAGATTCCTTTCTCTCCCCCCCCCTTTTTTTTAAGTTTATTTACTTTTGAGAGAGACACAGCATGAGTGGGGTAGGGGCAGAGAGAGAGGGAGACACAGAATCCAAAGAAGACTCCAGGCTTGGAACTCTCAGCACAGAGCCTGACACGGGGCTCAAACTCATGAACTGCGAGATCATGACCTGAGCTGAAGTCAAATGCTTAACCAACTGAGCCACCCAAGTGCCTCAAGATTCCCTTCTCTCTTTAGTCATCTCTTGCTTCTTCCCCATCTGTATTATTCTTTTCCACCATATTGAAGTCCAAATGATTAGAGATTTATCTGGTGGTTCTAAATTTCCTAAAACTCATGTAGATTTTGTTCCCTCTGCTTTCCTCTACCTCTCCAAGTCCTACTTAATATTCAAAAGTCCAGTAAGGCATCACTTCCAGTGGTGAGATGTTGAGCCCTTCTTGCCTCTCCCAGCAAGGTCTGATGCCCTTGCGCTTTCCATCATCAGAGCACTTGCAGCATGGATTTCACTGTCCTTTGCCTATGGATCTGCTTCCCCATCAGGCTGTTTCATTCATCTCTCCACCCCAGGCCCCACATTGTGCATAGAACTGGGAAGCACTTAGCCAAAAGCAGATGAGTGAACACAGGGGTTTGTTGGATACAGTTTTATTTTGATTGCTTTGTTTGTCCTTGGGAAGCAGGTTAGGGAGGAAGATTTCCAGCTGTCATCCCTTTCCCCTCCTTTCCATGTGCTACTGCCCCTGGGGAGAAGGTCTGGAGAAACATAAGGCTGATTCCTTGGCCAGTTAACTTGGACCATGTGCCTTCATCCAGGCTCTGCTGGGGCAAAAAGAATGGCTTTTAGTGCCTTTCACTGTAGCAGAAGAGAGAGGAAGCAGGCTATAAAGCTCCACAAAGAAAAAAAAAGGTTGCTTTGCTGCTTCCAGACAAGAATTAATAGGTGCAGCCCATAATCCTGTCTTGAGGGAGATGAAGGGAAAAAGGAGTGAGAGAGAATATAATGGCCAAATCCCCCCTGTCTTGATGTCCGAGTGCCTCTCTGGTGTTTGTGAGTTCAATGCATAGAAAATGAGCAGGGAGAGGCTCTTAGGAGTCAGCACTTTGGGAAAGTCCAGGTCTAAACTGGCCTGCCTGCATGTGGGTGGCCTCCAGGGGAGAACCAACTCACCCCTGCCAGCCCACAGAGGCTCAGCCGATAAACAGAGGAAGCCCTTGGCCTCTCTCTAATTCCACCCACTGGGCAGGCAGCCATTTGGGGTATTTTGCATGTTCTGGTACACCTGACCAGAGGAAACAGAAAGATAGCATTTTGGAGCTGCAGGAAAATGTTGGGATGCTGTAGTGCAATCCTCTTGTGTGTGTGTGTGTGTGTGTGTGTGTGTGTGTGTGTGTGTTTTGTCTTTACAGATTTTACAGATGAGGAACCAGAGGTCAAAAAGGGGAAGTGCTTGTCCTCGGGGTCACACAAGGAGGGATGGCTTGGGCCCTGGGTGTGGAGAGAGGGGGCAGGCTGGGCACACAACTGAAATACAATTCCCCCCCTTTGTTTCCATAGCTTAATGGTGGCTTCTCCCCAACCAGAACTCCTGTGCCAGTGAGTCTGCCCCTCACTCTGGGTAGAAAAGCCTAGACCCTTGCCAAGCCTGGCCTAGAGCAGCCATCTGGAGCATCTGAGGAGGGCTGGGCCGTGTTTCTCAACCAAAGGCTGATTTCACGGCCCTTCTCAGTCAGTGCCTTCCTTCTTTTCCATCCAACCCCAGCTGTCCACTGTCTCACACCAGGCATGGGCTGGTCACAGAGAGGTGCTCCATAAATGGGCGTGATTACTTGCTTGCTGTTGATAACAGTAGCCATTCTCACCATATATTGATTATATCAGGAACCTTATACTTTGCATACATTATCTCATTTCTTCTTTCCAGCAAGTTACAACAAGCTCCACCAGAAGAATTACAAAAGTACCTACCTCATAGAATCAGTCAGGGTGAAGACTGGAGGAGTTAATACATGTAAAGTGCTTACACAGTACTATCTAGGAAGTGCTTAATAAATATCACTTGTTTATTCATTCAACCCATGTTTATTATATACTACCATGAGCCAGGCACTATTCTAGACTTTGGAGATATATCAGTAAATACCACAAACTAAAAGTGCTACCCTCATGGAGATCAATTCACACGAGGAGACATAGACAATAGACAAATAAATAAGTTTTTAAAGCAGATAATGTGTTAGATGGTAATAAGGACCATGAAGAAAGAAAGTTGGGAAGGCAGAAAGAGCATGCTGAGGTGGGGTTCAGGAAGGGCCTGGTTGAGTAGGTAACACTTAAAAAAATTCTTGAAGCAGATGGAGATTGTGTTTCCCCATGTGTCTATCTGGAGGAAAAGCTTTCCAGGCACAGGGTACAGCAAGTGAAAACGTGTTGAGGCTGGAAAGTACCTGGTAAGTTCTAGGAACAACAAGTAAGCTGCTGTGGCTTGAGTAGTGAGGACCAAAGAGAAAGCAGCAGCAGATCAGGTCTGAATGGGGGCTGAGGGGAAGCAGAGCCTGTGGGGCCTTATCGGCCATTGTGAAGGTTTTGGCTTTTACTCTCAGTGAGATGCAGAATCTTTGCAGGGTTTGAGTGACATAAGCTTACATTTTAATAGGATCACTTTCACTACTTTCTGGCAGGAGTATCACAGGGAGCTTGGGGACCAGTAGGGCAGTAAGGCAGGAGAAGATGGTAGCTTGGAGCAAGGTGGTGGAGATTCAGGTGGGGAGAAGTACAGCTTCCTGGATATTCTGAAGGTACACCTGAGAGATTGGATGATGGGGTGTGAAATTCAGCTCTGAGAGTTCTGGTATGAGCAACTGGGTGAGTGTTCACTAAGATAAGGAGACTCTAGGAGGAGCTGGTTTGGGGTGGAAGACCAGAAGTTTAGCTCTTGACCTGCTGGGTTTGAGATTCTATTAGACATCCAAGTAGAGCTGCTAAGTACACTTGATATACCATCTAACATCCAGAAGGAAGGTCTTTGCTGGAGTTATAAGTTTTGGAGTCACAAAGTTGACTTATAAACAAAACCAAGAGTCAGAGCAGATAAATAACCTGAAGGTAAGTGGTGGGGCTGATGAATCTGTGTCCTTATCTACCCTGCTTTATTTCCCACCCTGGAGACAGCCTGCATCCTCCTCCTAAGCTGAGGGAGGAGGGAATAAATGCAACTCCCAGAGACTACTGATACAGGATAAAAGCAGAGGACAGGGGGTGCCTGGAGCTTGACAGCCAAAGGACAATGCATTGCCCTAAGAAACCTTCAGCAATGGAAACTGAGCCTGTTGACTTAAGTTTAGACTGGGCCAAAGTGTCCAGCCATAGAGTGGAATAGTATTTTTCAATGTCACTCAAGTCCTATTTGCTGAGAACATATACAACCTATGCAATATCGTCCTTGGCCCAGAAGAAGAACCAAATTAGTCTGTGTGTCTGGATTTGCCCTGAAACATCATCATCTTAAAAAACAAAACAAAACAAAACACAACAAACTTGATCCATAGGATTCTGATGCCTGAAGTCTCTGGGGATGGGAGACCTTCTTATGTCTCCCTCAGTACACCCAGGTGCCTCTTTTGGCGGGCCCAGGATGGATGGGTCTATCCTTCCAGGCCTGGTGGTTAGGGGTCCCTCTTCCAGGAGCCTGGAAACTCTAAGGGGTGTCCAGTGTCCAGCCCACTGACTGAGACCACATTCTATGGGCTACTTGGTGTGACATCCACTTTCCACAACTATCTGTGCACCAGCCTGCTGCCCAGGTGTCCCGCTCTACTGTCACAGCTTCATCCTGGGCTGTACAGCCTATCTCACATTAAAATTCAGGTCTCACGCAGGCCCACTGCACAATATGGTGTTAGTAGTCATGATTGCCTTGACTTCAAGGTATTCGTTTGACAGCAGAGGGCAGGTACAGTGAGGAGCAGAGCAGAGATGTTCCAAAGCAAGGGCAGTGGGGATCAAGTCACCCTAAATCAGAGGCTTAGGGCATTCAGGAAATAGGGGTGGACTAGGCCCGGTGCTGAGGGGTATTGGAAGCTGGCACAAAGGATGTGCCTGCCTTAAGCTTGAGAGGAAAAGTATCCAGAAGTTGCTATTGACCACGTTTGCACAATCTTGTCAGGAATGACCCTCTGTATGAACGTGTGTATTTGTGTATGTTCACATGTATGAGATAGTGTGGGCAAACATTGCATGGGTGTGAATGTGCATGAATATATGATTAAGTGTGCATAAGAATGTGTGAGTGAGTGTGCACATGAGTGTGGGGATATGAATATGTGAGTGTGAATCAGTGTATGCAGGGTGTGAATGTGTGAGTATGTGGAGTGTGAATGTGAGCGTGCGTGCATGTGCATGTGAATGGGGGTGTGAGCATGTGAGAGTGAAAGAGTGCATGACTGTAAGTGTGTGTGTGAGGGATGAGTGTGCATGTGAGTGTGTAGGATAGGCTGACTGTGCGGGTGTGCATGAGTGAGTATGCATGTTTTTGGGAAAGGGTGGATGGGAGCAGGCCCATCTGCTTACTAACCCTGTACATGGGCTCTTGAGGATTCCCTCTGGGGATTGAAGGGAGGGGTCAATGGCATCTGATTATATCTTTTTAAGACTGCAGCCTTACCTGCCTGCCTCAACACTTCACACGCTGGTAGGAGACTCCTCTAGCCCCAGCAATGAAATAAAGAAACTGCAAGAGGCAAAAGCCTGTGCAGAGAGATCAAAGCCTGCCCTTCAAGCTCAGACCCTTTTGCTCCCGCCCCTCCCCCTGCCTGCTCCTTCCTGCTCCTTCCTCCTGCCTCCCTCTCTTTATTCTGATCATTCACCTTTTCTTCAAAGGTCTCCTTTCTGGAAGAAGCATTGCACACACTTTGTCTCAAACAGCTGTATTTTTTGTTAACAGCAGCACTGCACCAAAAGAGATCAAAAGAGGGGCAGGAAGAAAAGGACAAAGAATCCACCCCCGAAATGAATAATTGAACCCTTCCAACCTCAGGAAGGGGGTCTGGTGAAGACAAAAGACCACAAAGTGCCCATTCTGTCTTCCTTGGGTCTCCCTGTGCATTGGTCAGAATGAACCACTGAGGCTCTCTTGATGTCATGAAGCCCAGCCTTGCCCCACTCTTATTTTGCTGATACTTTCTTATTTGTTCTGTCATATAATTCTTGCCTGAGTGTTGCTTGTTTGTTTGTTTGTTTGTTGTTTGTTGTTTGTTGTAGGCTTGTTTGGAGGCAATGGGCAGTGATTAAGGAAGGAAAAGGCATCCTACCCAACCAGGCTGCTAGGCCTGTACCTCCAGTCTCCAAACGCTGAGGTCTTCACATGCTCTGATTTAGTTGTAATTGCATTTTGTTTTTGAAACTAACCTGTCAGATCTTGTTATATTGTTGGATGTATATTCTTCTCCTCCTCTCCTCCGAATCCTCTTGAGTCTTGAAGGCTGAAGGTGGGGTGTATCTGGGACACATACATAGAAAGTTCAGCAGAAAGTTATTTCCAGCTCCTGTGGGATAGAGAGTCTGTGACTCCAGGGCTCATGCATAGTATTTCTAGCTGAAGAACCACGAGGGAGATGAACCCTGGGAATGAGTCTTTAGAATGTGAGTAGCAGGCAGGCTTGAAGGCACTGGAGCGCAACCAGCCAGCCTTCTGGTTAGGTGTGTGAGACTTTTCCCTATAGGGTCTGGATCACACCAGACCCCAGAAGCTGCTGGATAAGTAGAAGATGAAAGGGGGAAATAGGACAAGGTCATCAACCTTCTTCTTGATTACTTCCTGCCTCCAAGGCACTGTGGAGTTCAGAGATGTGTAGGACAGGTCTGTGATCTCAGGGCATTTATGTTTTAGCCACACAGGTATCACTGGCAGTAGGAACAAGACGAGAAGTTGCTACAGATGCAGAAGAGGGAAGGATCATAGGGATGTGGGCAGGGAGAGCCCTATAGGTGGAAGTGGAATGACTGGTTTTGAATCTGGTTTTGCAGGCTTGGCAGGATTTGAGGTGTGTATGTGGCACGGGAGATGTTTGAGGTCAACAGAAAATGTCAGAAAAGGCACAGGATGGGAAAGAGACAAAGTGTGGTAAGAAGCAGTGAATAGGTCTCAGTCTGCGGTGGAGTCCATGAAGAGGAGTCATGGACCCAAAAGGCTGATTGTGGCACAGACATAAAGTGTCACAAAAATGAGTGTCACTCTGGGCATGGGGAATCTGTGGGCATCTAGTACTTTGAATAAAGGATGCCTGTATTTAACATGACATTCAAAAGTAGAAAATGGTATATGGGAAATAGTCCTATATACCCCATTTCCTCACTGCTCTGTTATCCTCTCTGATAGTAACCTCTTTTACATTTCCTGCTTGTCTGAACAACTCTGTGCATATACAGGAACTTATGAACAAATACTCTTTTTTTTCATTTTTTGGAAGTTTTTTGGTATTTTTTTGTAATTTTGGTACATTAAACATCTTGCTGTGTACCTTGCTTTTTAAAACTAAAATTATACCTTGAGATTTTTTTTTCATGTAAGTATATATAAAGCTACCTTATTCTTTTTAATGACTGCATAATATTTCATTGTAAGTACATATCATAATTTATTTAACCAGCACTCTTCTGATGGACATTTAGATTTTTTCCAGTCTTTTCCTATTGCCAAGGATGCCACAATGAAAAATTCCTGTATACACATTGATTTTGCATGAGTAAGTTAAACTGCAAAAATGTCTTAGTAAAGGAAACATTGTTCAAAGAATATATGCATTTTAACTTTGATAAATATTATAAAATTGTTTCTCAAAATGTTATACCAGTTACACAATGACTCACAATGAGTGAAAATAGCTGGTTTCCTATAATCTTGGAAAATAGTGTTATTAAATGTTTTCTTTGTTGGCAGTGTTATATGTAAAAAAGGGTATATGATTGAGATTCTGTTGCACTGCTCTTTTAGGATTGAGGTTGAACATCTTTTTAAATGTTCAGAAGCTATTTGTAAGTTTTTTCTGTGAATTGATTGTTCATGACCTTTGCCCATTTTTAAATTGAGTTTTTGGTCTTTTTCTCACTGACGTGTAAGAGTTCTTTATTATTTGTTAGGATAAATATTGAAAATGTTTTGCATTTGTCATTTTTATTTGAATTTTTATGGCACTTTTATCACCGAGAAAAAATAGAAGTTTATGTAGCAAAATTTATCTTGATAAATTACAATTGCAGTCAAATCTTTCTAAATAGATTCTCAAAATTAATATTATTTAAAAAACCTTATTAATTTTTCCCAGTGCATTGGTGCTTCTAATGTTTATATTAAAGGAGTTGATTAATCTATAAAGTATAAGCATTCAAACTTTAATTTTTTGTAGGATGGCTATCCCATCCATACAATTTATTAAATATCCCATCTTTTCCTCCACTGATAAGCAAACCACATTTATCACATACTACATGTTTATGTAGTAAATTTTTATGTACTACATTTCTACATAGTATTTAGTTGTATTCTTGGGTTCTCCACTCTGTTTTGTTGGTGTACTTCTTGTCCCAGTGCATTAATGACTGCAGCCTTGTGATAGGTTTTAATATCTGATAAGGCTAGCCCCCTCATATTCTTTTGTGGGGTTTTTGAAAATAATTTTTCTTTTCTTTTTGCCAATTTATTAACTTTGTCTTGTTTTAAAATGTTAGCTTGTCTAAAATTTAGTGTGTTTGGTGGGGAAACTTTACAGTTAAAGTTATTTAGAGAAAGTTGATGTCTTCATCAGACTGAGTTTTCCTAAGATTGAACAGGTATGTCTTTATCTTCATTCTTGTCACTTTTGGGGTTTATACCTAGTGTTTAAGGGTTTTTTTTCCCCCGTTCTTTAAATAGATCTTGTATATTGATGAAATTTATCACTAGGTGACTTTGACTGGCTATTGCTTCCAATTATATGGGAAGACTATAGATTTTTTTTTGTTTTTCCACCAGACACCTCATTGAATTCTTTTATCTTTTATGACAGATTTTCCAGTTGATTTTCTAGAAATTTCATTTATTCCATCATACAATGTACAAGTGAAACCTTTAGTTTTTCTTTTTCTATTTATACTCTTATTTTTATGTTGTGTTAAATAAAACCTTAAACCATATTAAGTGACGATAGTAATAGTAAAAATCATAATTTAGTTCCTGACATTAATAGGAATGCATCTACTATGGGTTTCCATTAAGCATTAAGCTTTTGGTTTGAGATATATGAAGTTTTATCATAATGAGGAAGTGTGTCTGTGTACAATTCTTTTTTCAAATCAAGAAAGGATGCTGAACTTTATCTGATGCCTTTTCAACATTTATGAACATCATTCTTTGATTTAATAATATGGCCAGTTATAGTAATAGAGTCAAACTATCCTTGCATTCTTGGAATAAATATCACTTAGTCATGGTTAATTATTTTTTTTTCACCTTTAGTCTGTTTCATTCAGGATGTACACATTGACATTCATCAAGTGAAGTTGATCTGCGTGTTTATCTTGTGCTTTGTCATTTTGTTATCAATGTTATTCCAATTTTATAAGAATAATTTGGAAATGATCTTTTGTTTCTGTGTTTTGGAGCAGTTTAAAATAGCACTGGAGACATATGTTACTGATACGTTAGAATTATTCTGTGAAACTCTTTGGTTTTATTATTTTTTTCTTGCAGGAGACTTTATATACACATATAAAATGTATATATATCTATAATACATATTATATATATATAATTAAATCACATTTCTCCTTGGGTAATAGATCTGTTCAAGTTGTCTATCTCCACTGTGGTCAATTTTGATAATATACATTTTCCTGGAAAATTAGCCATTTTTTTTTCAGATTTTCAAATACATATAATTGAGTAAAATTACATTTTTCTTTTCATTTCCTCTGTACTAGTTTTTCATAAAAATAACTTCATAAAATATTTTTAATATGACTAATTAGGAGCTTTTTGTGAAAAAGAAAGTTAAGTTAGAATGCGGTGTATTGGGAATGGCAAACCCTATGATTATTAACTATGGACATACGTGGTGGATCAGTAACACTACCTTGGGAAGGTTTCTTGGGATCCCTATCAGGGATTCCAAAATCCAGATTAAGGATTAAAGGTCAGAGATGGGCAGTGGCTTGTTTTGTCATTTCAGGAAAATCCTCACCTGTTGGCAGGATTCCTCATTCCCATTATGTGGATGGTCAGGGAACAGGCTAGAAAGTCCCATCTAATTTCTCCCACTTAGACTCTTTCTTTGAGAGCACATTACTCAAAACCCAGTTTAGATTCTTACCCAGTCTTGTATGGTCTTGTTTGTTTTTGTCCCATCCTTCAAGCCAACCCAGATGTAAGAATATGGGATATTCTCCTCATATGATACTTCTTCTCTCCCCATTGTTGCCCACTGGGTCCAAGATGATGAAATATATCTGTATCAAAAAACTTTCATTCTGCTTCTTCTCAGGGGAGGGAAATGTGAAATGTCAGAGAATTCTCTGGTTCTTAGAATATGCTGGGACCTTCTGGAAAGCACAGCTGGATCTTGCTCTTGATTCGCTAAGTGGGGAGGCATTTCCTTTCCTGGCAGATTCATCTTCTCATTGCATCAGGGAAAATGCACACAATGTTGTCCTGAATTCAAGTAGCATTTTGCTTGTGGGCTGCCAGAGAGAGATAAGACCAGGCCTTATCTCTGTGGCTTGGCATAGTGAATTAAATTTACTTATATATGTTCTACTATCTGTACAGTCCTATATATAAATGTTATAATGTATGTATGCATACATGGAGAGTACTTACTGAAAATAGAAGGTGACAGTTTCCAGGGAAATGCATCCCTCATACCTATAGGTTGTGAAGAAATGATTATAATAAACAGTTTTAACAAAAAGCAATGGAGCTTCTATTACATGCCAGACATTATACTAGGTAGTAGTTGTCTTTGACCTAAAAAGGTATAAAGGGTATTAAGACATCACTCAGGAAGAGATGAGAATTAGAAATCAGAAGATTTTCAGGATATTAGCAGTAGTTCCCAGACTGAAGCACTCTGGAGAAGGATGCAGTATGCTGAAAAGCATCATCCCCAAGGCTAGAGTATACATCTGTTCAGGGTCCTCAGTTTGCTCCATCCTTAATGACTAAGGTAAAATAGTGTTTCCAAAGCACTCCAGGTGTCTGGGGTAGAGTCTGAGAAGCTGACAAATGACACTACAAGGACAACCAAATCTGGACAACAACCCCAGATTCAGTTGGTGGCTGCAAGAATAAAGGCGAGGTGTCACCACATCCAACATACAGCTAAGCACTGAAAATATGTAGAAGAGGTTTAATATATTGATCTATCACAAGCCAGGTTTTCCTCTCAGATTTCATAATGGCTCCCCAAATTCCATCCTTCCAGACTGCTCCATTGGAGCATTGCCTTCTTTGATTTCTTATCCTTTCTCTCCCTAGATTGAGATGGTCAATCCCTCTGTATATTTCTACAGCAATTGGCAAATAACCTCCATTATACTACCTATTACAGTGTGTAGTAATTACTTCTCCACAGGACTTTCTTTTCCCCCAGGTGGTAGACATCTCTGGTGCCTAACCCAATGCTTGGCACAGAGTAGACATTCAGTAAATATTTTCTCAAGAAATGAATTAAATAATTTTATAATTAATTCTATGTTTAAATCCAACTATCCCTTCAATGTTGTCTGAATGGTTGAGGCCAATCTTAAACATTGAGCCCATTTTCAGAAATATGGCAAATACATTTGGAGCTAGCCTTACCTCTGCCTCTTCTATTTTCATGGGATGTACTGGAGATCTGTGATAAAAACAGATGTATCAGGGCAGCTTTACCTCATGCTTTATTAGGGAAGCTGTTATGTGAATCAGCTTGCAGATCAGGGAGTTTACTTTATGCTTGTCCGGGAGCTCTGGTGAGTTGCCTGGAATTCTTAATCAGGCTGCAGGGGGAAGGATGGAGTGAGCCCTGAACACCCTGAGCAGGTGACTCCAATTTGTAAATTAGATGAGCAACAGTAGATTTAATTGTTCCAACATTCTCTTTCAGACTTTTCCCTTTTCTCCAAGCTCTGGACACACCTACTTTGTTTTACTGCTTGTTAAAAGTGTTCTCTTTTAAATGAGAAGTCACATGAAAAAGACAAGGGATAAGATGCCACAGGCATCACAATTTATGACCTCCTTATCAGCCATTGGGCTCCTGGAGATCACCAAGTAGAGTTTTACAAATTCTGTTGGATTATTATGATGATGCTGTGTGTGTTGGGGGTGCAGTGTCATTGTGGGGCCTCTGTGGCTTCCTGAGGCTCATCATATGGGTCCCAGAGAGCTCTGGCATTCTGCACTCACTTACCCAGCTCTCCCTTTGCTGGAGGAGTGGAGTAAGGCATCCCAATCGTTACTTTCTCCAGCACACCCCTGACAAGTGACAAACACCCACTGGGAAGATGGATGGACCTGAGCTAACTGGGCTCTGGCACACATTGGTTATGAGAGCTGAGAGCTGCTCACACAGAGGCTTTGAGGGGCAGGGTGGCTGCTACTATCAGTGCAGAGAGCTAGACTGATGGGGATATTTAAGAAGCAGTGGGGGCATCAGGGTGCTCAGGAAAACAACATGCTGAGCAGCAGTACACATACATATGTTTGGGGTATAAATAATTTCTAATTAGTAACTTAATTTTAGAAGTCTTTCAAGATGGGAATGCAAGAATAAGAATTATTTATTCTGTATGGAGGCCGGGAAGGAATAAGAAGCTTGAAAAACATAAACCAATCTCTGCCTAATGAACTGGAGATACCTAGAGAAAGATCCCAGAATCTTAGAAATTTGAAAAGGAATGTTGATAGGTCTTTGTGTCCAGTCTTTGGTCTCCAAGCAGTTGATTGGCAAAGGGGCTGAAGCCCAACAGAAATCAATACAGACAAGTTCCAGAAGTGGGTACTAATGACTCACCTGCCAAGGCCATTACTCATACTGGTAAAAGGAGTGAGTAACACATTCCAGGAAACTCTGTCTACTTGAGAGCTGGCCTTCCTATACTTTTACTTTCTCTCTATGCTTATCTGACTCTCAAGGTCAGAATGCCCCCATGAAACCACTGGGGTAAATCTTTACAATGTCAAGTCCCAAAACAAAGGTCCAGATGTGGAAAGCATAGGCATCAGCCCCTCCCACACATATAAACTCCCACAGTGAAAATTCTATCACTCACTACTAGGCAAACAACTGCTTGTTCTTTGGGGATATTTTCCTTGATTATTTTGAGATAAGTTTTTATTTTGTAGGTTCTCCTTCTAAACACCCATTCATTCTTTCATTTATGTATATGAATGTACATACATATACACATATAAGTTTATATGTGTATATGTATAGTAGAATATATGTAAATTTAGTGGAATATATGAAATACAAAAATACATATTTTTATATGTATATATATGCTTATATATAATATAATACACATTATACACACACACACACACACATACATACAGGTATATATATTACAAAAATGTAGTTATAAGACTGATTTCTTTTCCAAGTATGCTAACAGTCATACCCAAGGATAAATAACTTGGTGCCTGGATAAGGCATATTACAAGGGAAATCACAGGGCCTTCTGGTCCCAACAGTGATAACTACAAAGATCTGAAGAGGTAGGGTCCCTGGCCCCTGGGCTAATTGTGTGGTCATCACAGAGAAGGAAAGCGAATTGGACTTTGAAGGATGGCAAATCTATTTAGTTGGAGAGCAGAGGAGAGGCATTCATGTGAGTATTCCATCTTTTGGGGGAATTCCACTCTGTTAAGAAGAATTGGTCTTCCCTCTGTTCTCCTGTGCACCGTCTCTGAAATGGGCATCCTTGGTTCTTTCCTTCCTAAGAAAGAAGACATTTATTTATGCCGATGGAGAGCTGGCCCCTGGAGAGACTGTCTCTTCTCATGGCTTCTCATATGGAAACAGCTTTTCTGTGATTGTACTGGGGCACAGAGAGGGCCTCCTCTGTCAAGATGAGGGTTTCAACCAGAGGACTGAGAGTAACCAGGGTTCGATATGAGGGTCCTTAATTGGGGAACCATATATCTGGCTTGCTAAAAGTAGCACTTCCTTTCCTTACCAAAAGCATCCCCATTTGTATGACAAATTATATGGTCTGCCCCCCCCCCCCATATAGCAGAGAGCAGGAGGAAAAGAAATGTGAATGATGATACAAGTCTTTGACAGAAAATCTCCTGTAAAGGATTTATCCTTGGGATCTAGCAGTGTTGGTCAATATCACCTTGGGCTAAGATGTAGCAACAACTTTCTTATGAAAACAAGGGTGATTTAATCAGAACCCAGTTGACTGCCAGAAGCCTTCAAAACTATCCTCTTGTCCATGGATCAAGTGCACTCACCCCAGGGGTGGCTGACATAGGTCTGGAGAGCACTGAGTATGCTCTGGATGGAGACACACTGGGCATGTGGTGTGCCAACAGAATTCACCAGTAGGGTCTGACCAGGACAAGGCAGACTCTACAGGTGTCCTAATCTAACCACAAATAGCAGCGATGGCAGCTGCTAATCTTGCACCTGTATTCTCCTCCATCTCCTGATGGGACACTCCAGGAACCAGATAGAAAGCGAAACAAGTCGTCTTTAGCCACTTGTTATTAGGGGAGGTTACTTGCTTCCTCCCGACTTCAGTTTCCTCCTTGTAAATAAAATGGGGTAATGTTACCACCCCAGACTACTTTTTCCAATTGTTTGTAATGTTTATTAATTGTTTTCAGCAGTAAAAACCCTTCAGGGGCAAGGGCTTATGTTGTTGGGTTTCTCCAAGGAAGCTTGGCAAATCCTGCCCTGGCCTTGGGCAGGTTCCTAGTCATCTTCCTACTGCCTCAGGTCTGCTTGGCAGCCCCCACTGAGCAGGAAAGAAGGCATCTCAAGGGACTGGGCGGTCCTCTCTTTAGAAGTCAGGCTGACAACAGGCAGATGAGTAAAAGCCTGAGGCCAACCTCCAGGTATTAAACTCAAAGCAGATTTGAGCAACATCACATTTTAAGTGACTTTACCGGCTTTAATTTAAACATTTTTTTTTTTGTTTTGTGTTTTCAGCTAATATTTATAGTGCATGTCTATGTGGCAGACCATGTACTATAAACGTGGCATGGATAATCTCATTTCATCCTCCTGGCACCCCAACAGGCAAGATGCTGAGATTATCCGTAGTTTACAGATGAAGGGCCACACCCTTAATGACTGGAGAGGTCAAGGTTCCAACCCAGCTCCATATTCACAGCAACCTGGCCTGCCATTAGGGCCAGTAGCATTGTTGGGGGCATTCTTGAATCATGAGGCTTCCTTCCTGTTTCCCCCATGAACTTGCTGCTTCCTCAAGCCATGTATCTCATTATCGTGGGAAATTTTTCCTTAAGCGCTTCATGCACAGAGCACAGAGGGTGTCACCAAGAACACAAAGAAATGGAAGATTCAGTCACTGGCCCCAGGACCTACATTCAGCTTTGGAAGGCCAGGAGTGTAAGTAGCCTAAGGCAATATACACTGCCATGTGTAGCCTCTTATTGTTCTGTGAGCCCATTTGTCCCCCACCTACCTCTCAAATCTTTTTATCCTTCGATGTGAATGACTCAATGGCCACCCCTCTGTGAGGCCTCTCTAAGATGTGACTCTCTTATCAACATGGTGAAGTTTCCATTTGTGCCCCCATGTGGATTCAAAACCCTCATTAGGACACTGTGTTTTATTTGTCTTCACACAATGTCTCATAATTTTAGCTATTTTGAATGTTTATTCTGTGCCAGGCAGAGGGCTGAATGCTTTGTATGCCTTATCTAATTCCCGTAACACTTAAATCCAGGGAGTTCCAATCTCCTTCCCACTAATGAGGAGACAGAGGCATGGAAGCTGACACGCTTGCCTGGAGGTCGCAGAGCGTGGACAGTCTGTGTGGCTCCTCAGTTCACTGCCACATACAGTCAGGCTGACATGGATGCCATCACCACTACCTCCACCATCCCCCTCACCTCAGGCCCTCAACATGTCTAGTGAGTCACTGTCAGGTGGTTTGCCCAGAGGCAGTCTCATTGATTATCCCAACTCTGGGAGAAAGACCCCTAAAAGACAGCAAAGCTCTGTTCAGTGGGGTGGCCCAAGACCAAAGAGCAGGGGCAGTTCTGAGATGGTAAGGAGCCCTAGGAAAAGAGAACCCTGGAAGTGGTCCTAGCCTAGGGAAGACCTCTTCTGTCCCTGTGGAAGTTCAGTCATCAGGTGAGGCTCAGTCCTGATCTGTCTTAAACTCTCGCTCTGCAATTCTGCCCTTGTAGCTGTTGAAAATTCCTGGCGTGGCTTCCTACAGGTCAGGGTCTTGTTGTCTCCTGACATTTGCAAGTGCTCCTCTTGCCTCTTCTTCACATCACTACATCTAAGCTATGCTTCAAGACCAACATGGAGCTCCTCCTTTGTTAATTAAAAAGACCTGACTCTGTTCCCCACTATCGCCCTTATCTTGTGCATGCCTCCCTCCATGTTTGGCACCTGAGACTCTAATTATCTGTCCCCGAAGACAGGGTTTCTGTGAGGGTGCAATGTGCCCACACTTTGCTCAGTGCCTCATACCTGTTAGGTGCTAAGTCCACATCTGAAAATGGGTGTTTTCCTCCAGTGCCTCCACCTTACTTCTTTCCCTGTACCTGTGCTACTAGGGTGTTAAGAGTTACTCGTCTTGGGAGTATTCACTTTTTTAGAGAAGAGAGTAGAGGGAGACAGCTTAATGTAATTCAAAACTTATATTGGAAAGACTAATATCATGGTGGTATTTTGGATAGTGATAAGCAGGGCAGGGATATCTGCTGGTGTTTGAAGGGCTCTGGGGGCACTAAGCCAGTCCCATAAGATGAGGATTCCTGTGCTGAATCCTAACTTCTTCAGAGACCAGTCACATGGCTAACACTCATGTGCACTCACTGTGCAAGTGAGGACACAGGGCATGTTCTGACATCCCAGGACTTTGTTGTACAGATACCGAAGGCCAGTCTTATACACAAGCATCAGGTTGCAGACTAGCTTATCTCTAGCCATACTCTCTCCCTTGGAACTCATTCTCATCCCTGCTGGAATTCTTGCTTGTACTCTGCATCTAGCCCTCCAGTCCTTCTGCCCTGTCTGCCCTTTATTTACACTTTTCCTTTCTTGATCTCTCCCTGTCTTCTAAGCTTTAATTCCCATTTTTCTTGGGGGTTAGGGAAAAGAGGGGTCCAAACAAGGGGTGTTCCCTCCCTTGGGAGCCCAACTTCTCCCCTAACGCATCCAGACTTGCACTGTACCTCCCTGCACCTCCTGGGCTCACCTGGCAGCCAACGTATTTCCTGCCGCAGCCTGATTAGATGGCGTGATGCAGCCCGGTACTGCTGAGCCACTTCTTAAATCAGGTACTCACTTAGCACAATCAACTCATTGTGAGAAGTTCATTGTAATTGTAGTTTTACATAAACTTTTCCAACTGATTTTGGGCAGAGGAGGATTCAATTGTTGTGGGGTTCTACATGTTGAGCTTGTGTTCACATTACATTTTTAGAAAATTAATGGCTGGCCATGATTTGGGAGGCATTTATTAGGCTAGAGCTCTAATAAGAAACCCAGTGCTGGCTCAACAAGGTGGAAGGTTATCTAGGAGGAAATGGAAGAGGGATCATCAGTTCGGAGAAAGTGCTAGATGGGGATTTCCCCTCTGCTTCCACCCTGGGAGCCTAATTCAGGGTCCCTAAGTTTAGGAGAGGATTCTGGAGGTCTTCATATGTCCTCATTCTACAGATGAGGCCAGGGGTGCTCAAATTAGGGTTGTTCAACTCAGCTAATGTTATTTTCTCAATATGCACTAAAGTTGACTCTTCCTGGATGGGTTTTTTATTAGTGTTACTATGAGTTCCCCAGCAGGGATCTGCCTGGTTACAGGGCCACGTTTTTAGGACTGAGAACTAAGCCATACTTACCACGGTCTTCCTTCTCATTATTCCCCCAGGTTGATGAGAACACAAGCTGGTGATTTTTCTCCCCACTTTCCTCATGGGCTTCACCATCAGGCCAGCCCATACCCTATAATAGTCAGCTGCCATTGACTCTCCTTTGTTCCATTTTCTCAATATTAGCTCCTGAGAAGTGTTTCCCACTGATATTTACCTAGGCTTTCTATCTTTTTCTTTGAAAGGTTTATCCCTCTCCCTGCCCCAACCTGCCTTCCTGAGACCTCCTCCAATTCCTTCCCTTCACCCTCTTTCCTCACCATTTACCTATTGTCCACTTCTGGGAAGTTAGACATTTTACATACTATTCCAAATTTTATATGCATGGTGACTGGGGCAATCTTCTAATTTAAGGGGGCAGGAAGTTCCTGAAAGGCCAAGAACCTGGTAAAAATTATGCACTGTTCTGCCATAACAAAAGCTGTGTTTTCTTGCAGGATCGTATAATTCAACCAAGCAGAATCTCCTTCCTAGCCTCAGGTGGAACCTACCTGTCTGGACATCATTCCACTAATGCAGATCAAGAGAGCCTACGAGGGGCTCTGGGAAGGAGGGGAAGGATAGAACAATAGAAAGCATCCTTGCTACTGTAGGAAAACGATTCCAATGCATGTGGCAGAGTTGCAGCAAAATCCCATAAGTATGGTTTGATGGAAGAGGTGGTAGAATATATGAGGTTCTAGTATTATAGGAGTGGGTTCTCTGTTGGCCTCGTTCTTTCAGAGATTAGAAGGAAGCAGTGTTCATAATGAATGTAAATTGGGCTGAGTGGAGGGCATCAAAAAGTGGACCTCAAAGGATAGGTTATTGTTATGGGTTGTCTCCCCAAAAAGTTACATTGAAATCCTAACTTTTAGTACATCAGAAAGTGACCTAATTTGGCAATAGAGTCCTTGCAGATGTAATTAGTTAAGATCATAACAGAGCAGGATGGGCGCATTCCTATAAGAAGAGGAGAGAGAAACAGTGAAAATGCCATATGAAGATGAGACAGAGATTGTAGTGATGTATCTACAAGCCAATGAATGCCAGAAAACCACCAGAAGACAGGAGGGAGGCATGGGGAAGATTTTCCCTCAGAGCCTCAAGAAATAATCACCCTGTGGACACCTTGATTTCAGGTTTCTCACTTCAAGAACAGAGAATAAATTTCTACTGCTTTAAACCACCCAGTCTGTGGCAGGCACTTTGTTATGGCGACCCTGGAAAACTAACACAGTTATCAAAGGGAAATTAGACCTTGTAAATCACCGTATGTCTTTTTTCTACATTAAGGGAGCCAGGAAAATGAGGTGATGCATGACAGATTGAAGACGGTAGCCAACAAAAATGCTGGTTGTCATTCTGGTTCCAGTCCATAATTACAGTTCACTGTCTCTGCAGAAGTTAAAATAATAGTAATAATAATAATAATAATGACAACAATAATAACAATAATAATAATAAACTACATAAGGAGTTTTTTTTGTACTAGTAAACATATTTTATTGATACACTTTATCAAAAAAGTAAACACATATAATCTAATTTACAACCAAATGTGTCCTATATATTTCCTATTTTAGAAAGATGGTATCTATATTTTTAGAATATTCATTGAAGATTGTCAGTAATGCTTTCCTAGAAAGGACTGTCTTTCATGTGAAGTAGTCTCTCTTAATTCATTTTTAATTTTTGCATTTTTCTTGCTCCTTGAAGTTTGCAGCTGGGGAACTGCTATAGAGCCTCTTAGCTGGGCATCTTAAAGTCTGCCCTTGGGGTGACTGGGTGGCTCAGTCCGTTGAGTGTCTGACTACCACTCAGGTCAGGATCTTGTGGTTTGTGGGTTTGAGCCCTGTGTTGGACTCTGTGCTGACAGCTCAGAGCCTGGAGCCCACTTCAGATTCTCTCTCTCTCTCTCTCTCTCTGCTTCTTCACCACTCATGCTCATGCTCATGCTCATGCTCATGCTCTGTCTCTCTCTCTCTCTCAAAAATAAATAAACATAAAAAAGTCTGCCCTCTACTTGCAACCTTCTCTAAGATCTCTAGACCAGGGGTTCTCAAACTGGAGTGACTGTACCCCTCAGGGGACATTTGGCAATATTGTAACCACTTGGCGAGAAGGGTGCTACAGACAGGTGAGTAGAGGGCAGGAATGCTACTCAATATCTTACAATGTACAAGACAGCTTCCCCCGAGTAAAGAATTATCCAACCCAAAATGTCAGTAGTGCTAAGTTTGAGAAACTCTGTTCTAGACCAATCTAACTTTTCTTCCTTATGGTATTTTCAGCATTTTCTGTGTGCTCTAATTCTGGACATGCACTTATCAAGTTTTTGTATTGTTTTCTAATTGTTTCCATGTTTAGATGGATGTGACTTTCAATCCCAGCTCTCTTCTACTTATGCACCTATATAGTTTTGGCCATGTCACTCAACTATTCTATGCTTCAACATTCCTATCTGTCAAATGATATGGTAGTGATATTTAACTGGAGGTTGTTTTAATGATTAAAGCCAATGCACATCAATAATGCACAAATTGGCATTTACTTAGTGCTTGCCATGGGCCAAGGACTGTGCTAAATGCTCCAAGTATGTTATCTTTAAAACAGCTCTATAAAGTTAGTATGATTACCCTTTCATTTATATACATTTGGTGAACTGTAGCCATTTCCCTAATTATTATTTCTTCCAGGGGTGCTCAGTACTGGAGACACTGAGGATGGAAAGAGGGCTTTCCTCTAGACTCTTGGACCTAGGCACCTGATTGGCCTGTCTTGGTCCTGGGTCCATGTCTAGTTGGCAGTGGATTGGTTCAGCACCATATGTCTCCTCTTCCTTGAACCAGCATGATTTACCCAGGCATGTCTTTCTCATGGAGCAAGAGAACAAGCTTCATTGGGCAAGTTTAAAGCCTTTGCTTACTTCAGGATTACTAACAACCCATTTGCCAAAGCAAGTGGGAGCCCCCTGCAAAGTGATATGACAAAGGATCAGGGGAAGCGTAAAACATTAGGGTCATTAATGCAATCTACCACAGGTCTGCAACTCAAATCCATTCAATCAATCCCACTCTTGTGCTCAGAAGGAAGAGGTGGTCTATTGTTCTGCCAGAGAAATAAGTGTTGGTTTTGGAAGAAGTCTCCCTCCCTTCCTTCCCTCCATGGACCATGCCACAAGCTCTCTGGGATGTGGGATGTTGAAGGTTCCTTGCCAGGGTCCAGCACCATCTTGTTAATGGGTTTCTGGCTGGGTCAGGCTAACCCAGTATTTTTCAAGGAGCCAGAGAAAGAAAGGCAGGGCAGATTCTCCCTCACCCCCAGCTAAAAAAGCATTTGTAGATAGAGAGTTATTAAGCAAGGACGGTGGGGCAGGGGGGAGGCCACTTTGAAAAGTCTTTAGAAAGCTTTGTCTCCCATCTGTTCAGCTTGTAGGAAGGCTCTGTTTTCTATATTTAAAGGATTTGTAAATTCATTACCAACAAGTAAAATGTACAAAGCACACACAGAGACATAGAGGTCTGATTCACCATCTGCTGGGGAGTTGCATCCATGCAAACAGAGTAGTGCTATTGCTTCTGTCAGTGAGTGGGGTGGATGCCGGCCCACCCAGGCCCAAGAGATGTTTCAGGGCAGGGCTCTTATGTAATATTTTAGTGGACATGGGGAAGGAGCTGTGCTTATTGGCCCTGAAACTTCCCCCAATCCCTCTTTCCCCTTCTGAATGCTCTCAAGCTACAGAAAGCCAACGGTTTGCCATAAAATATAGAAAAACATCATCTTAGCTTCTGCATATTCTAAGAAAAACTGGGGCAGAGTGCATTTTAGACTACCGGAATTCCAGAACTCCCAGCCTCAATGGTTTCAGCTTGGCTGAATGTTGGTAGGAAAAGCCAGTGCAATGACTCTCTTCTGCTAAAGAGAGCTGCTTCCAAAGCCGCATTCTAACCTCTATTCTTGCTGGTTCCAGAGAAGTACATTCAGGGCTGATCTGAGAAAAAAAGTATGAAAGAGCAAAATTTCTGCTTGGCTCCCTGTGATGTTGGCCTCCTGGTGCCCTGCTCCCCTATGTTGCCTCTTAGCAGCTACAGCTGTGGCCACTTTACTATATGCAGGCTCCCTGCCACCTGAGGTCAACCACAGACTTCACTACTGAGGAGACAGGAACAACTCCATGCCAAAGGGGCAGCGCCATGGCTCCTTATGCCTTGCCTGTATGCCCTAGCTTAAACACTCCAAGGTGTTTAGGCTCATGCCCATGCCGATGACTTCACAGTTGCATCCACGCAAAGGTTTGTGAATTGCTGGTCTGAGTGGTGAACCCGTTCCTCTAGGATTAGGCCTGTCTCACTCTTCTTTTCCGGAGAATTCTGACCCTAAAGTCCAGACCAGCAGCCAGTGCCCAGCTACCACACCTGACTTTGCCTGCATGTTTCAATTCCCCTGACTGATGTTCTTCTCCCCTGCCAATAAGAATGCCTGGTTAGACTGGATGGCCTTTCTGATGGCCTACCTAGATTCTTTACAACACCTGTCTCCTCCCTTTTCTCAGCCTCACTATTTGGGCTCCTGTGTGCTGCCTGTGAACTGACTGGCCACAGATGCCTGTTCTACCCTGGTGAGAGAGCCACAGCCTCCTCAGGGTCCACTGTCCTGATGTTATTACACATTTCCCAGGCATGTCCCCTCATCTCTCTGTCAGAGTGGTTGGAATTCTCTGTGTCCCAACACATATAAAAGGACCCTATAATGGCCCAGTACAGTCACTGACTAGCTATGTGACAATTCATTCATTCCAAAAGTATTTGTTGAGCACAGTGCCAGGCATATTTTTTAAGTGTTGGATAAGCATGCTAGACAGGGCCCCTGCCATCAAGCAATGTATGTTTCAATTGAAGGAAGACAGACAGCAAAATCTGAGTAAGAAAAAAATACAGATAGTAAAAACTATTTAACAAAAATAACCCTGGATCATTAAATAGTAAGTCATTGAGATGGGGGTGGTGTTGAAGGAGGAATCAAAATGGAGAAACTGGGTAAGTTCTCTGAGCTTTCTTAGCAGGTGCTTTCTTAGCAGAGACCTATATTATGAGAAGGAGTCAGTAACCCAGTCAACTGGGAAAAACGAGTTCCAGGCAAAGGGAAGAGCGAGTGCAAATGTCCTGGGGCAAAATGGGTTTGGTATGTTCCAGGGACAGAAAGCCAGCCAGGGTGGATGTAGCCCAATGAATAGCACAGGCAGTGATACCCTGAGGGTGGAGAGATAGGCAGGAGCCGGACCATTGGTGCATTAGGCTGTGGGAGGCACTTTGGACTTCATATCAAATACAATGGTAAGCATGTGTAACATTTTAGGTAAGAGAGAAATATAATCTGGTTTACACTTTAAAGGAACATTCTGACTGCTGTAAGGAAACCAGGGGAGTGATGCCAGTGACTTGGACTCCAGTGATAGTGGTGCAGATGGTGAGGGACAGGCTGCTTGGGGATATGTTTCCAAGTAGAGACAACAGCACTAACTGATATATTGGATGTGAGCTAGACAAAAGAAGCATCAAGGATAACCACAAAAATGTCCCCTAACTGCCATGAGCTCTGGTGTCCTCACTATAAAATAATTACGTATTTAATGGGCATTAAACAATAAAGAGCCAAATAATTGAATGTGCGCTTGGCCCTGATGATTAAGATCTTATTTTAGCAACAAAACAAATAAGCAAAAGAATATACCTATGGCACTCTGGACTGACCAGGGACAATAACTTGGTGTAGACGGTTAGGCTTGCCACCTGCTCTTCCTCCCCTAGGCCTCTGCACGTGCAGTCTTGGAACACCCTCTTCATCTGCCACACCCTTACTCACCCTTCACGTCTCAGCTAGATTTGAATCATCAAGCACTTCCTAAGACATAATTTGGCTCCTCTTCTCTGATCCTGCTACCGAAATTATTGGGATGCTTGTCTATTTCCCTTCTTAGTTTATTGCCCTAAGCACTGGATCTAAACCCCACAATGCCTAATAATTTCTATCTCATGGCAGAGACCCCAGTTTGTTGAATAGGTCAAGAAGCCTATTCCCCCCATTTCCCACCCCCTAGCTACCTTGCTCTTCTCCCTTGGGACTAAGCTGATGTAGTCTTGTGCACCCCCCACCCTTTTCTCTCTGTCTAAATCCCTATCAGACATCAAGACCAGTTCAAGAGTCCTCTGCTCCATGAAACTTCCCAACTCATGCTTATATTTATTCCCCTAAAATTACTCACTTTTCCTTATGACTCTGTGCAGAGAAGAGTTGAGAGAGCAGGCCCCACACTTCTATCCTTAGAAAAGACTGCTCATAAGGTTGGTTCTTGGATGGCATCTGGAAATATGGCTGGAGAACAGGTCCCTGCACTCATATGATACTTTTTCTAAGTGATAAGAATGACTCACACTGCCTATCATACATGCTTTCTCCCTGGGAAGCTGGAGTTTCGGTATGTGCTAGGCACATGTATAACTATGTGCTTACCTGACCAGCCTTAATAATAATAATGGGCACTGAGTCTTTAATGGACTTCCTTTGGCAGAAACATTGCACATATTTTGCTCCATTTTTGTTGCTTGGGGAAGAGTGTGTTCTGCATGCTCAAATCTTGAGAAGGAAAAGCTTGGGGAAATATGAACATGGATTCCTCCAGATTCCACCTGTGTCTCTTCTCTGATCCAGCTGTATGTCCTTATCACATCAATGTAATAAACATTAGCCATGAGTGCAATTTTATACTGAGACCTATAAGTCCTTGTAATGAGTAGTCTTGGAGGCCACAGCATATGCTCATTTGGAACTTTAGCATTATTGTACCATTATGTAACTGCTCTTTACTGTTATATAACTGATTTTTATATGTAGGTTTTTGTATTCCTTCCCACAATATCCTGAAAGACAGAAATATGCCTTATATGTACTTATATCCCATGCAACTCATTGCACACAATATCCATCAGTAGCTCAGGAAACACCTGTTGAGAGAATGAATGAATAAATAAAAGAAACATCAAGGCTACTGGTTGTTGGAGCAGTGGCCTCATGGCAGACTGTGGGCAGGTAGCTGAGATGCTTTAATGCTATTAGTGGTATCCTAACTCCTGGGTCCAAAGGAAGTTGAATTGATTAGGCTTTAGTAGGGTTTCCAAGTAATTCCTGGCATCTTAAGACATCCAAGGAAGACTCTGTTAAAACACCAAGAGAGAGAGACTGCTGTGGACAAATGCAAGAAGAAACAGCTATGACAGACACAAAGCTATTTGCAAACCGTGTATCTGGATCCCAGGTGCTCACTCCTCAGCATTGTATCCTGTACTAGAGACTGTTTGTTGGCATATTTATACCATCAGAAGTGTAGGAGGGTGGTCATGTATGCATGTGCATAGAGACACTTCTCTACATTTGCTTGCAAAATTACATGAGTAGGCACATGCTTACATGTGCAAGAATACACGTGTTTCACATATGCCTGTGCATGTGTGAGCTCATCTGAGTTTGCATAGGCTTTCAAGCATAATGACATGAATTTATGCATTTGGAGTGTACAGACATGTGTATTTGTTGTACCTATACACACCAGAGCAAGCGTATGCACATCTGTGCACATGCATACTGATCTTTCCTTATCTGTTCTGTACTGAGCACAGACAGCTGCTTTAATAATATCTGCAGCTGAGCAAGTACACTAACTGCTGTGGCCCCATCGTGCTATCAGGATTTCTCAGCCCTTTCAGGATTACCAGTGCTCAGTGCAGTTTAAATATATCTCCACTCCTAATCCCTATACAAAGATGCAATGATTGCTAAATATGTTGGATTATTTATTAAGATAAAGTCAAGGATACAAGAAGCCATGACTGGTGGAACACTAATTGCCATTCAAAATGGGAGATCATGAAACCAGATGTACCTCCATTCCAGGGGGAAGGAAGGAGGTTAAAGGAAAAGGAAAGTCAGCAAATGACTAAAACAGCCTGATTCCTAAGGGCAGAGAAGCCACAGTCATGGGTGGCAGTAGTTTATGCAAATACACCAAGGTAGGAGGAAGGAGAACCTCCAGAGGCCTTCACTAGCACTGGGATAAGACTGGGCTATTCTGCAAGGATTATGGACCATGAGCCAGGCCTTGAGTAAGAATCCTCTGTAAGAGTGCTAGGGCAGTTAAACAGCTCCTACTTTCAGAGAATTCACAGTGCAATTACAGGCCAGGGGAATGAGGAGAGTCACTGCTAGCCCAGCGGAAAATTAGGGGCAAGTTGGAAGGATGCTCCAGGTGCATACAGCCATGTACGAGGAAGCATAGCTTGGTAAGTGGATTTATGAGAATTTCAGTCCACAAGTACCCCTGTAGTGAGCTTACATAAGCAGATGTAACGCTCTGAGCACAGAGGGAGAAGGCTAGAGGGGTGAACATGGATGAAGCACTGCCTGACCCAGGGAACAGGAAGGCCAAATGTAGGAACCTCAAAAGACTGCTTCTACCCTTGGGCCCACCACCTCTGGTGCCATGGTACTTCTTTCTTCTCTATCCCTCTTCCCCCAACAGGGAGTTTTTGGTACATAGAAACAGCTCAGACTTGGAATCTAGAGAGAGAGCTATACTCATAAAAAGCTACAACTTTTTGTGTAAGCTTGTTTGGGTAACTTCATGCTTTATTCTCTTCAGTAAAATGGGAATGATGCTTTTTTTTTTTTATTGTGAAGTCCAAATGAGATAGTGATTATTCAGCAAGCCCATGCATGTAACCTGTGCCAGATGCCATGGGGAAAATGATAAGTCACAGTCCTGACTTGAATGACATATAATTCATGAACTCACTGATATGGTTGGATTTAAATCTGTCATCATTCCATTGTCTTTATTTTTATCTGCCCCATCTGTTCTTTTTATATTTCCTTTTGTATTTACAAATTTTTATACTTCAGTTTTATCTCCTAGTTGACTGATTAGCTATAACTCTTTATTGTATCATTTTAATGGTTGCTTTGGGTTTCTAACTTTATCATAGTCTACCTCCAAGGGATATTGTACCACTTCATAGAGAGTATATGAAACTTATAATATGTCCATTTCTCCTTTGTTCTATTGTTGTCATATATTTTCTTACTATATATGTTATATACACACACTATATTATTAATGTTTACTTTAAACAATGAATTATCTTTTAAAGTGATTCAAATAAAAAGAAAAAAATTATATACACATATACTTACTCACATAGTTGCCATTTTCAATAATCTTCACTGCTTGATATTAATATGTATTTCTATTTAGCATTGTTTTCTTTTTACATTTTTTTGTAGTAGCAGTCTGCTTCTCCAACTATTTTTAAGGTAATATCTTTATTATTTTAAGCAATTATAATGCTTTATTTGACAAAAATCCAAAGTGCATTCCTGACAAAATCTTACAGTAAACTAAGAATAAGAGGGAACTTCTTCAACCTGATAATTGGAATCTACAAAATCCTGCATCTTGCATTGTACTTAACACTTTTTCCCAAGATCAGGAAAGTCTACTCTCATCACTTCTATTTAACATTGTAATAGAGGTGCTAGCCAGTGCAATAAGGTAAGAAAAAGAATTGGGAAGGAGGAAGGAAGAAGTAAAACTGCCTTTATATGCAGAACACATGAGTATATGTCAACATGAATGTTAATGTAGAAAATTCTATGGAATTATACATATATATGTATATATATAAAATTATATATATGTAATTTTATTATTATTATATGTAATATATAAAATACATAATATATTATATGTAAATATATAAGTATACAATATATTGGGGGAGTCTCTTGAAGATGGCATAAGAGGATGCTGGGCTCACCGCGTCCTGCTGATCACTTAGATTCCACCCACATCTGCCTAAATAACCCAGAAAACTTCCAGAAGACTAGCATAATGGACTCTCCAGAGCCAAAAGTAGACAAGAGGCCCATGGAAGAGGGTAGGAAGGGTGGAGAGGCGGTGCACTCTACACGGACTGGGGGGAGGGAGCCGGGGCGGTGGAGGGGCAGCCCACCCGCAAGGTAGAGTCCCAGAGTCTGACTTGCAAAAGCAGAGGGGCCAGACAGAGTGTGTTCTGACAGCCAGTGGGACTTAACATCTGGAATGTTATAAGTCAACAGCTCTGCTCGGAGAGTGGGAGGGCTAGAGGACAACGGGAGAGGAGTTGTTGAGCCCCTGAGGACAGATCTCAGGTCGGTGGGGAACAAAGGCACTGGCCAGAGCCATCTCCCTTGCCCATCCCCCAGCCAAAATCCCAAAGGGAATCAGTTCCCGTCATGGAAATTGCTTGCACCGCACAAACACCCAACACTGGTGCTTCTGTGGATCCATCCCTCCCACAGGTCTGCCTCCCCCCCCCCCCACTGTGCCTTCTGCAGCAGACCACCAAAGGCAAAGTGAGCTGAGCCTGACCATCCTGCCACTGTGCATCTTGCGGATCCACCCCAGCTAATACACCAGATCCATAGAAGCAGCACCACAAGCCTGGCAGTGTGCAAGTAGCCCAGACGGGCCATACCACTCCAGAGTGAGTCCTGCCCCTGGGAGAGGGGAAGATAAAGTACACACCAGTCTGACTGTGGACCCAGTGGTGGGCTGGGGGCAGACATCAGGTCTGACTGTGGCCCCGCCCACCAACACAAGTTACTCCAGACAGCACAGGGGAAGAGCCCTGCAGTTCCGTGCCACTCCAGGGACTATCCAAAATGACGAAATGGAAGAATTCTCCTCAAAAGAAATTCCAGGAAGTAGCAACAGCTAATGAACTGATCAAAAATAATTTAAGCAATATAACAGAACATGAACTTAAAATAATACTCATAAAATTAATCACTGGGCTTGAAAAAGGTATAGAGGACAGCAGAGAATCTATTGTAACCGAGATCAAGGGACTAAGAAACAGTCAGGAAGAGCCAAAAAATGCTATAAATGAGGTGCAAAATAAAATGGAGGTGGCCACAGCTTGGATTGAAGAGGCAGAGGAGAGAATAGGTGAATTAGAAGATACAATTATGGAAAAAGAGGAAGCTGGGAAAAAGATAAAAAAATCCAGGAGTATGAGGGGAGAATAAGAGGACTAAGTGATGTGATGAAATGTAATAATATCCGTATAATAGGGATTCCAGAGGAGGAAGAGAGAGAAAGGGGCTGAAGGTGTACTTGAACAAATCATAGCTGAGAACTTCCCTGATCTGGGGAAGGAAAAAGATAATGAAATCCAAGAGACATAGAGAACTCCCTTCAGACTTCACTTGAATCGATCTTCTGTATGACATATAGTGAAACTGGCAAAATATAAGGATAACCAGAAAATTCTGAAAGCAGCTAGGGATAAACACACTCTAACATATAAAGGGAGACCAATAAGACTCATGACAGATCTATCTACTGAAACTTGGCAGGCCAGAAAGGAATGGCAGGAAATCTTCAATGTGATGAACAGAAAAAATATGCAGCCAAGAATCCTTTATCCAGCAAGTCTGTCTTTTAGAATAGGAGAGATAAAGGTCTTCCCAAACAAACAAAAACTGAAGGAATTCATTACCACTAAACCAGCCTTACAAGAGATCCTAAGGGGGATCCTGTGAGACAAAGTACCAGAGACATCACTACAAGCATGAAACCTATAGACACCACAATGACTCTAAACCCATATCTTTCTATAATAACACTGAATGTAAATGGACTAAATGCTCCAACCAAAAGACATAGGGTATCAGAATGGATAAAAAAACAAGACCCATCTATTTCCTGTCTACAAGAGACTCATTTTAGACCTGAGGACCCCTTCAGATTGAAAGTGAGGGGATGGAGAACTATCTATCATGCTACTGGAAGTCAAAAGAAAGCTGGAGTAGCCATACTTATATCAGGCAAACTAGACTTTAAATTAAAGGCTGTAACAAGAGATGAAGAAGGGCATTATTTAATAATTACAGGATCTATCCATCAGGGAGAGCTAACAATTATAAATGTCTATGCACCAAATATGGAAGCCCCCAAATATATAAAACAATTAATCACAAACTTAAGCAACCTTATTGATAAGAATGTGGTAATTGCAGGGGGCATTAATACTCCATTTACAACAATGGATAGATCATCTAGACACAGGACTATAAAGAAACAAAGGCCCTGAATGATACATTGGATCAGATGGACTTGACAGATATATTTAGAACTCTGCATCCCAATGCAACAGAATATACTTTCTTCTCGAGTGCACATGGAACATTCTCCAAGATAGATCACATACTGGGTCACAAAACAGTCCTTCATAACTATACAAGAATTGAGATCATACCATGTATACTTTCAGACCACAATGCTATGAAGCTTGAAATCAACCACAGGAAAAAGTCTGGAAAACCTCCAAAAGCATGGAAGTTAAATAACATCGTATTAAAGAATGAATGGGTCAACCAGGCAATTAGAGAAGCAATTAAATAATATATGGAAACAAACGAAAATGAAAATACAACAATCCAAATGCTTTGGGATGCAGCAAAGGCAGTCCTGAGAGGAAAATACCTTGCAATCCAGGCCTATCTCAAGAAACAAGAAAAATCCCAAATATAAAATCTAACAGCACACCTAAAGGAAATTGAAGCATAACAGCAAAGACACCTCAAACCCAGCAGAAGAAGAGAAATAATAAAGAGCAAAGCAGAAATAAACAATATAGAATCTAAAAAAAAACTGTAGACCAGATCAATGAAACCAAGAGTTGGTTTTCTGAAAAAATAAACAAAATTGACAAACCTCTAGCCAGGCTTCTCAAAAAGAAAAGGGAGAGGACCCAAATAGATAAAATCATGAATGAAAATGGAATTATTGCAACCAATCCCTCAGAAATACAAGCAATTATCAGGGAATACTATGAAAAATTATATGCCAACAAACTGGACAACCTGGAAGAAATGGACAAATTCCTAAACACCAACACACTTCCAAAATTCAAACAGAAAGAAATAGAAAACTTGAACAGACCTATAACCAGCGAAGAAATTGAATCAGCTATCAAAAATCTCCCAACAAATAAGAGTCCAGGACCAGATGGCTTCCCTGGGGAATTTAAAGCAGAAATAATACCTATCTTTCCCAAGCTATTCCAAAAAATAGAAAGGTAAGGAAAACTTCCAGACTCATTCTATGAAGCCAGCATTACTTTGATTCCTAAACCAGACAGACACCCAGTAACAAAAGAGAACTACAGGCCAATATCCCTGATGAATATGGATGCAAAAATTCTTAGTAAGATACTAGCAAATTAAATTCAACAGCATATAAAAAGAATTATACACCATGATCAAGTGGGATTCATTCTTGGGATGCAGGGCTGGTTCAACATTCGCAAATCAATCAATGTGATACATCACATTAATAAAAAGAAAGATAAGAACCATATGATCCTGTCAATCAATGCAGAAAAAGCATTTGACAAAATTCAGCATCCTTTCTTAATAAAAACCCTCGAGAAAGTCGGGATAGAAGGAACATATTTAAACATCATAAAAGCCATTTACGAAAAGCCCACAGCTAATATCATCCTCAATGGGGAAAAACTGAGAGCTTTCTCCCTGAGATCAGGAACATGACAGGGATGTCCACTCTCACCGCTGTTGTTTAACAGTGTTGGAAGTTCTAGCAACAGCAATCAGACAACAAAAGGAAATAAAAGCCATCAATATTGGCAAAGATGAAGTTAAGCTTCACTTTTTGCAGATGACATGATATTATACATGGAAAACCCGATAGACTCCACCCAAAGTCATGCTAGAATTGATACATGAATTCAGCAAAGTCGCAGGATACAAAATCAATGTACAGAAATCAGTTGCATTCTTATACACTAATAATGAAGCAACAGAAAGAGAAATAAGGAAACTGATCCCATTCATAATTGCACCAAGAAGCATAAAAATACCTAGGAATAAACCTAACCAAAGGTGTAAAAGATCTGTATGCTGAAAACTATAGAGCTTATGAAGGAAATTGAAGAAGATATGAAGAAATGGAAAAATATTCCATGCTCATGGATTGGAAGAATAAATTTTTTTAAATTTTTTTAACGTTTATTTATTTTTGAGACAGAGAGACACAGAACATGAACGGGGGAGGGTCAGAGAGAGAGAGGGAGACACAGAATCTGAAACAGGCTCCAGGCTCTGAGCTGTCAGCACAGAGCCTGACGAGGGGCTTGAACTCACGAACCGCAAGATCATGACCTGAGCCAAAGTCGGATACTTAACCGACTGAGCCACCCAGGCGCCCCTTGAATAAATATTGTTAAAATGTCAATACTACCCAAAGCTATCTACACATTCAATACAATCCCAATCAAAATTGCACCAGCATTCTTCTCGAAGCTAGAACAAGCAATTCTAAAATTTGTATGGAACCACAAAAGGCCCCAAATAGCCAAAGTAATTTCAAAGAAGACCAAAGCAGGAGGCATCACAATGTCAGACTTTAGCCTCTACTACAAACCTGTAATCAAGACAGTATGGTATTGGCACAAAAACAGACACATAGACCAATGGAATAGAATAGAAACCCCAGAACTAGACCCACAAACATATGGCCAACTAATCTTTGACAAAGCAGGAAAGAATATCCAATGGAAAAAAGACAATCTCTTTAACAAATGGTGCTGGAAGAACTGGACAGCAACATGCAGAAGGATGAAATTAGACCACTTTCTTACACCATTCACAAAAAACAAAACAAAACAAAACAAAAAACCTCAAAATGGATAAAGGACCTGAATGTGAGACAGGAAACCATCAAAACCCTAGAGGAGAAAGCAGGAAAAAAACCTCTCTGACCTCAGCCGCAACAATTTCTTACTTGACACATCCCCAAAGGCAAGGGAATTGAAAGCAAAAATGAACTATTGGGACCTCATGAAGATAAAAACTGCACAGCAAAGGAAACAATCAACAAAACTAAAAGGCATCCAACGGAATGGGAAAAGGTATTTGCAAATGACATATCGGACAAAAGGCTAGTATCCAAAATCTATAAAGAACTCACCAAACTCCACACCCAAAAAACAAATAATCCAGTGAAGAAATGGGCAGAATACATGAATAGACACTTCTGTAAAGAAGACATCTGGATGGCCAAGAGGCACATGAAAAGATGCTCAACATCGCTCCTCATCAGGGAAATACACATGAAAACCACACGCAGATATCACCTTATGCCAGTCAGAGTGGCTAAGATGAACAAATCAGGAAACTATAGATGCTGGCGAGGATGTGGAGAAACGGGAACCCTCTTGCACTGTTGGTGGGAATGCAAATTGGTGCAGCCACTCTGGAAAACAGTGTGGAGGTTCCTCAAAAAATTAAAAATAGACCTACCCTATGAGTCAGCAGTAGCACTGCTAGAAATTTACCCAAGGGATACAGGAGTGCTGATGCATAGGAGCACTTGGACCCCAATGTTTATAGCAGCATTTTCAACAATAGCCAAATTATGGAAAGAGCCTAAATGTCTATCAACTGATGAATGGATAAAGAAATTTTGGGTTATATATACAATGGAATACTACATGGCAATGAGAAAGAGTGAAATATGGCCTTTTGTAGCAACGTGGATGGAAATGGAGAGTGTTATGCCGAGTGAAATAAGTCATACAGAGAAAGACAGATACCATATGTTTTCACTCTTATGTGGATCCTGAGAAACTTAACAGAAGTCCATGGGGGAAGCGAAGAAAAAAAAAGAGGTTATAGAGGGAGGGAGCCAAAACATAAGAGACTCTTAAATACTGAGAACAAACTGAGGGTTGATGGGGGGTGGGAGGGAGCGGAGGGTGGGTGAAGGGCATTGAGGAGGGCACCTTTTGGGATGAGCACTGGGTGTTGTATAGAAACCAATTTGACAATAAATTTCATATTTAAAAAATATAGTATATAATAAATAATATTAATTTTTTTAATGTTTATTTTTGAGACAGAGAGAGACAGAGCATGAGCAGGGAAGGGTCAGAGAAAGAGGAAGACAGACTCTGAAACAGGCTTCAGGCTCTGAGCTGTCAGCACAGAGCACGATGCAGGGCTCGAACTTGTCAACTGCGAGATCGTGACCTGAGCCAAAGTCAGATGCTTAACCGACTGAACCACCCAGGGGCCCAATATAATAAATAATATTAATATACAATAAATATTATTATTATATATAATAATATATATATCATATCATATATATATCATATCACATAAAATGTAGATTTGGTGGATTATATATACAGACTAGAATTTGACTTACCTTATTGAAGGATATAAGATCTATGTACAAATGTCAATTGTATTTCTATATATTAACAAATAGAGATTGGAAATTGAAGTTTAAAAAATAGCACTTATAATACCATCAAAGACATAAAATGCTTGACATACGATTTCCCATACATTGAAAACTGAAAAATATTCCTGAGAGAAGTTAAATAAGTTCTACATAAATAAGATATACCATGTTCATAAGTTGGCAGATCAGTATTTTTAAGATGCCACCTCTCCCCCAGTATTTAGGTGGGAATTGAAAATCTAATTCTAGGGGCATCTGGGTGTCTCAGTTGGTTAAGTGTCCGACTTTGGCTCAGGTCATGATCTCGTGGTTTGTGAGTTCAAGCCCTGCATTGGGCCTACTGGAATTCTCTCTCTCTCCCACTCTCTCTCTCTTTCTGCTGCTCCCCCACTTGCATGGATGTTTGCTCTCTCCCTCTCTCTCTCAAAGTAAATAAATAAACTTAAAAAAAAGAGAAAAGCTAATTCTAAAATTCACAGAGAAAGACAAATACCATATGATTTCACTTATATGTGGAACTAAAATACAAGATAAATGAACAGACAAAAGCAGAATCAGACCCATAAATACAGAGAGAAAATTGATAGTTGCCGGAGGGGATGGAGGTTAGGGATAGGAAAAAATGGGTGAAAGGGAATTGGAGACACTTGCTTCCAGCTATGTAATGAATAAGTCATGGAGATGAAAGTTACAACACAGGGAATAAAGTCAATGGTATTGTAATAGCATTGTGTGTTTAAAAAAGAAAAAAAGAAAAGAGACTTTGATCCATACTCTCACCACAATGATAATGACCTCAAAATAGATTATAGATCTAAATGTAAAACCTGAAACTGTGAAACTTCCATAAGAAAATCTAGGGAAGCTCTTTTTGACTTAGGGTTAGGCAAAGACTTCTTAGGTATGATACTAAAAACTTGTTCCATAAAAAAGCACATTGATAATTTGGACCTCATTAAAATGAAAATTTTCTCTTCTTTATAATACTCTATAAAATAAAAAAAAGACAAGCCACCCCACTAGGAGAATATGTTTGCAAAGTATATATCTGGTAAAGGATTTGTATTAGGAATATATGAAGTAGTCTCCAAACTCAATAGTAAGGAAACAGCCAGATAAAAACAATATGGGCAATGTTTTCAACAGGTATCTTACCAAAGAGATATATGAATGGCAAATAAAGTAACTGAAAAGTTACTGAACAATAGTGGTCATTAGGGAAATACAAATATAAAGCACAGTGAAAAGACACAAAATGCTCATACAAATGTCTTAAAAAGTAGTAATAATCTTACTAAGTATTGGAGAGGATATAGAGAAACTAGAGCTATCATAAATTGTTATGGAGAATGTAAAATGATACAACTACTTTAGAAAATAGTTGGGCAGCTTTTTTAAAAAATTAAAAATACACATGCCATATGATCTAGCTATTTCATATGCAGGTATTTACCCATAAAAAATAAAGCATAAATCCATACAAGATTTATAGGTGTTTATAGCAGTTCTATTTGTTTAAAAGTTTTTTAAGTTTATTTATTTAGAGAGAGACTGAAACAATGCGAGAGGGGAAGGGCAGAGAGAGAGGGAGAGATAGAATCTGAAGCAGACCCCAAGCTGGCAGTGCAGAGTCCCATATGGCTCGAACCCACAAAACCTTGAGACCATGACCTGAACTGAAACCAAGAGTTGGATGCATAACTGACTGAGCCACCCAGTCATCCCTATAGCAGCTGTATTTATAAACCCCCCAAATAGCAAATACCTAAATGCCCATCAACAGGTGAAGGGATTATTCAACTGTGGTGTAATCCATACAGTGGGATATTCCTGGGGTATCCATAGAGTCAATTATTGATACAAACATCAACATGGATGAATCTGAAAATAGTTATGATGAGTGAAAAAACAGACCAAGAGAGAGTACAAACTATATGACCCCAACTATACAAAATCATAGAACACATCACCTAACTTATGATGATGGATCATAGGTTCCTTGGGAGTAGCAAGGATAGTGGTGGTGAAGTAAGGAGAGCAACAAGGAGGAAAATGTTTTTTTTGGAAGACTGGTATTGGTGTCCATTATCTTGATTATGTGATGGTTTAATGAATGCACTACATCAAAACTTAATAAATCGTTCACTTAAATATATATAGTTTATTGTAGGTCAGTTATACCTCAATAAGGTTCTTGAAGAAACTAAAAGTAAAGTAATTGATAAGTTGTGATAGATTAATTAATTATACAGGAAGCTAATTATCTGGACATCTAGATGTGTACTATATTCAGGGAAATCCATACTTGTTGATTCATGCTATATGATATTTATATAATGCTATTAAATTTATCTTAAATTTATATAATTCTTATTAAATTTTTAGCATCAGATTACTTAATAATAATTTGATGCTAAAAAAATTAATTTATCTATTCCTAGAGTGGATGCATTTATTGCCCATAAATTAGACGTCTCTTTGGGGGTAAAAAACTCAGTTAGATAGTCTCAAATGTGAGATTACAGGATAACAGGAGTCACAGATGATCATTAAAGTACATTTGGCAAGTAGGAAAGACTTGAAAAGACTGATGAATATTACTCATTGAAAAGAAATAAAAAATCTGTTCCAAATACTCGTCTGCATTGAATGTGGACTGAATTTTATCTTGCTCTGTCTGAATGGCCTTGTTATCCACAGAATAGACTCAGGAAAGCATGTGTAATGAAAGAGTTACATAGCTTCCCTGGATGAGCATCATCACACTCAGACAAGAAGTGCAGGCTCTTTCTGTTCCCAGGGAAAACCACATAACTAGAAAAACATGACTGAGGCATGAAGCTCCATCAGTAGAGAGCAGCACTCTAAAATGCCACAAGGAAATTAATGCTGGCAGAGCCCACTCTATAGTCCTCCATCCTTGGTCATCAGAAGGTAGTTGCCAGCCATTGATCACTGTTTTCTTTTTAGCAAACTTTAAAATGGGAAGACATGGACTGCCCAGTAAAAGAGAGCTCATGTTCCAGTGCTAAGGGTTTAGATGTGTTTTCAAACCAAGAAAAGGGAATTCCAACCATGGGAGCTATCCTTTAGCCCCCAGTTGGTGGGCTTAAATCATACCCTTTGCTCACTTCCCTGGTTCTTCTAGAGTCTCCAAGAGCCCCATATTATCTCAGTCTCTAGAAGGTCCAGCCTGATCGTGGGTAATTCCCCTTTATGTGGTTCGTCCTGCACAATTTTGGGGATTTTAACAAGGAACTTCATTTAGAGATGCATAGAAAAATAAAATAAGCCAAAGAAAGGAAAAAATGCAACACAAAGAAATGGTAAAATAACAGATCAGGGAGGTTTATCTTATATAATCAGGCCATACTGGCTACCATAGTGTTATGGGCACCCAGGGTTCAATTCTTTCATTCAGTTGCACTTGACCTCAAGGCAAGATCTGACTTCTCAAACCCCACACCTAAGGCCAATTTCAATTGATGCTGATCCTGAGTCTGGAGTCACCTCTTGGGATGGAAGCCCAGGTGGCATATGTTTCCCCTGTGAGCTGCTTCCCTCCCAGAAGTGTCTCTTTTAATCCTAAACACCTTCCTATTCCACCCCAGCTTTACAAGGTAGGTGTTTTGTCTGTCTTATTCATGGCCTCATCCCCAGGGCACAGCACAGCATGCAGTATGCAGCAGGTAAGTATTTGTTAAATGAAAGTGTGTTTCCTGGGCTTCAACTTCCTTCACTAACTCAATCAGTCTGCCTGCTCATTTCCTCTGTAGTTACTAACAACTATTGCAAAAGTGTCTTGCCTGGCCATTTTTTTTTAAACCTGATTTCAAAAATTTTCCAGAAATCTGATTTGGACTACAGCTCTCCCATGTACTTAAGGATGACAGGGATCATGTGAACCTCATTCTTTTCATTGATGAAGTATGAAGATCATAATAGGGAATCACGTAGAGGGTTGTTATAAATATCTGTCTTCTGAATGTATTGCAGTGTTTTATAATCTAGAAAGGACAATTTTTTTGTGTTTTTAATTTTTTAATTTTAATATTTTTAATTAGAATTTCTCTACCTCATTAATTCCTTTTCTCCCCTCAAAATGATGAAATGAAGGAATTCACCCCAAAAGAAAGATCACGAAGAAATGACAGCCAGGGATTTAACAACACAGATACAAGCAAGATGTCTGAACTGGAATTTAGAATCACGATAATAAGAATACTAGCTGGAGTCAAAAATAGACTAGAATCCCTTTCTGCAGAGATAGAAGCAAAAATTAGTCAGGATGAAATAAAAAATGCTATAACTGAGCTGCAATCACCGATGGATGTCACAGTGGCAAGGATGGATGAGGCAGAACAGAGAATCAGCGATATAGAGGACAAACTTATGGAGAATAATGAAGCAGAAAAAAGAGGGAGATTAAGGCAAAAGAACACGATTTAAGAATTAGAGAAATCAGTGACTCATTAAAAAGGAACAACATCACAATCATAGGGGTCCCAGAAGAGAAAGAGAGAGAAATAGGGGTAGAAGGGTTATGTGAGCAAATCATAGCAGAAAACTTTCCTAACCTGGGGAAAGATACAGACATCAAAATCCAGGAAGCACAGAGGACCCCCCATTAGATTCAACAAAAACTGACCATCAACAAGGCATATCATAGTCAAATTCACAAAAATACTCAGTAAAGGAGAGAATCATGAAAGGAGCAAGGGGGAAAAAAAGTCCCTAACCTACAAGGGAAGACAGATCAGGTTTGCAGCAGACCTATCCACAGAAACTTGGCAGGCCAGAAAGGAGTGGCAGGATATATTCAGTGTGCTGAATTAGAAAAATATGCCCCCAAGAATTCTTTATCTAGCAAGGCTGTCATTCAAAATAGAAGGAGAGATAAAAAGTTTCCCAGACAAACAAAAATTAAAGGAGTTTGTGACCACTAAACCAGCCCTGTAAGAAATTTTAAGGGGGACTCTCTGAGGGGAGAAAAGATGAAAAATAAATAAGTAAGTAAGTAAATAAATAAATAAATACCAAAAGCAACAAGCATCATAATGGCAATAAATTCATAGCTTTCAGTACTCACTCTAAAAGTCAATGGACTCAATGCTCCAATCAAAAGACATAGGGTAACAGAATGGTTAAGAAAACAAGATCCATCTATATGCTGTTTACAAGAGACCCATTTTAGACTTAAAGACACCTTCAGATTGAAAGTAAGGGGATGGAGAACCATCTATCATGCTAGTGGTCAACAAAAGAAAGCCTGAGTAGCCATTCTTATATCAGACAATCTAGACTTTAAAATGAAGACTGTATCAAGAGATGCAGAAGGGCATTGTATCATAATCAAGGGGTATATCTACCAGAAGACCTAACAATTGTAAACATTTATGCGCCAAATGTGAGAGCACCCAAATATATAAATCAATGAATCACACAGATAAAGAAACTCATTGATAGTAATACCATAATAGTAGGAGACTTCAACACCCCACTCACAGCAATGGACAGATCATCTAATCAAAAAATCAACAAGGAAACAATGACTTTGAATGACACACTGGACCAGATGGACTTAACAGATATATTCAGAACATTTCATCCTAAAGCAGCAGAATATACATTTTTCTCCATTGCACATGGAACATTCTCCAGAATAGACCATATACTGGGACGCAAATCATCCCTCAGCACGTACAAAAAGATCGAGATCATACCATGCATATTTTCAGACCACAACACTGAAACTCAAACTCAACCACAAGAAAAAATTTGGAGAGGTAACAAATACTTGGAAACTGAAGAACATCCTATTAAAGAATGAATGGGCTAACCAAGAAGTTAAAGAGGAAATTAAAAAGTATATGGAAGTCAATGAAAATGATAACACCACAACCCAAAACCTCTGAGATGCAGCAAAGGTGGTCATAAGAGGAAAGTATATAGCAATCTAGGCCTTCCTAAAGAAGGAAGAAAGATCTCAGATACACAACCTAACCTTATACCTTAAGGAGCTGGAAAAAGAACAGCAAATAAAACCCAAAACCAGCAGAAGACAGGAAATAATAAAAATTAGAGCAGAAATTAATGTTCACGAAACCCAAACCAAACCAAACCAAACCAAACCAAAACAAAACAGTAGAACAGATCAATGAAACCAGAAGCTGGCTCTTTGTAAGAATTAACAAAACAGATAAACCACTAGCCAGTTTTATCAAAAAGAAAAAGGAAAGGACCCAAATAAATAAAATCAAGAATGAAAGAGGAGAGATCACAACCAACACAACAGAAATAAAAACAAAAATAAGAGAATATTATGAGCAATTATATGCCAATAAAATGGGCAATCTGGAAGAAATGGAGAAATTCCTAGAAACATATACACTACCAAAACTGAAACAGGAAGAAATAGAAAATTTGAACAGACCCATAACCAGTAAGGAAATTGAATTAGTATTCAAAAATCTCCCAAAAAACAAGAGTCCAGGGCCAGATGGCTTTCCAGGGGAATTCTACCAAACATTTAAGGAAGAGTTAACACCTATTTTCTTGAAGGTGTTCCAAAAGGTAGAAATGGAAGGAAAACTTCCAAACTCTTTCTATGAAGCCAACATTACCTTGATTCCAAAACCAGACAAAGACCCCACTAAAAAGGAAAACTATAGACCAATTTCCCTGATGAATATGCATGCAAAAATTCTCAATAAGATATTAGCCAACCGGATCCAACAATACAGTAAAAAAATTATTCACCATGACCAAGTAGGAATCCTACCTGGGATGCAGGGCTGGTTCAATATCCACAAAACAATTAATGTGATTCATCACATCAATAAAAGTAAGGACAAGAACCTTACAATCCTCTCAATAGATGCAGAGAAAGCATTTGACAAAATACAGCATCCTTTCTTGATAAAAACTGTCAAAAAAGTAGGGATAGAAGGAGCATACCTCGAGCTCATAAAAGCCATATATGAATGACACAACGCTAATATCATCCTCAATGGGGAAAAAATGAGATCTTTCCCCCTAAGGTCAGGAACAAGACAGGGATGTCCACTCTTGCCACTGCTATTCAACATAGTATTGGAAGTCTTAGCCTCTGCAATCAGAAAACACAAATAAATAAAAGGCCTCCAAATCAGCCAGAAGGAGGTCAAACGTTCACTCTTCACAGATGACATGATACTCTACATGGAAAACCCAAAAGATTCCACCAAAAAAATGCTAGAATTGATTCATGAATTCAGCAATATTTCAGGATATAAAAATCAATGCACAGAAATCAGTTGCATTCTTATACACCAACAATGAAGCGACAGAAAGAGAAATCAAGGAATCGATCCCATTTACAGTTGCACAAAAAACCATAAAATACCTAGGAATAAAGCTAACCAAAGAGGTGAAAAATCTATACACTGAGAACTATAAAAAGCTTATGAAATAAATTGAAGAAGAAAAAATGGAAAAAGATTCCATGCTCCTGGATAGGAAGAACAAATATTGTTAAAATGTCGATACTACACAAAGCAATCTACATATTCAATGCAATCCCTATCAAAATAACACCAGCATTCTTCACAGTGCTAGAACAAATAATCCTAAAATTTGTATGGAACCAGAAAAGACCCCGAATAGCCAAAGAAATCCTGAAAGAGAAAACCAAAGCAGGAGACATCGCAATCCTGGACTTCAAGCTATGCTACAAAGCTGTAATCATCAAGACAGTATGGTACTGGCACAAGAATAGACACTCAGATCAATGGGACAGAACAGAGAACCCAGAAATGGACCCACAAACTTATGGGCAACTAATCTTTGACAAATCAGGAAAGAATATCCAATGGAATAAATACAGTTTCTTCAGCAAGTGGTCCTGGGAAAACTGGACGCGACATGAAGAAGAAGGAACCTGGACTACTTTCTTACACCATACACAAAAATAAACTCAAAATTGATGACATACGTAAATGTAAGACAGGAAGCCATCAAAATCCTCAAGGAGAAATAGGCAAAAACCTCTTTGACCTTGGCCACATCAACTTCTTACTTAACATGTCTCTGGAGGGAAGGGAAACAAAAGTAAAAATGAACTATTTGGACCTCATCAAAATAAAAAGCTTCTGCACAGCAAAGGAAACAATCAGCAAAACTAAAAGGCAACTGACAGGATGGGAGAAGATATTTGAAAACAACATATCAGTAAAGGGTTAGTATCCAAAATCTATAAAGAACTTCTCAAACTCAACACCCAAAAAACAAATAATCCAGTGAAGAAATGGGCAAAAGACATGAATAGACACTTTTCCAAAGAAGACATCCAGATGGCCAACTGACACATGAAAAAAAGCTCAACTTCACTCATCATAAAGGAAACACAAATCAAAACCACAATGAGATACCACCTGACACCTGTCAGAATGGCCAACATTAACAACTCAGGCAACAACAGATGTTGGCGAGGATGTGGAGAAAGAGGATCTCTTTTACATTGTTGGTGGGAATGCAAGCTGGTGCAGCCACTCTGGAAAACAGTATGGGGGTTCTTCAAAAAACTAAAAATAGAACTACCCTATGACCCAGCATTTGCACTACTAAGTATTTATCCAAGGGGTACAGGTGTGCTGTTTCAAAGGGACACACGTACCCCCATGTTTATAGCAGCACTATCAACAATATCCAAAGTATGGAAAGAGCCCAAATGTCCATCGATGGATGAATGGATAAAAGAGATGTGTTACACACACACACACACACACACACACACACACACACACAATGGAGTATTACTCAGCAATCAAAAAGAATGAAATCTTGCCAGTTGCAACTACGTGGATGGAACTGGAAGGTATTATGCTAAGCGAAATTAGTCAGAGAAAGACAAATATCCTATGACTTCACTCATATGAGGACTTTAAGATACAAAACAGATGAACATAAGGGAAGGGAAACAAAAATAATATAAAAACAGGGAGTAAAACAAAACATAAGAGACTCATAAATATGGAGAACAAAGTGAGGGTTACGGGAGGGGTTGTGGGAGGGAGGATGGGTTAAATGGGTAAGGGGCATTAAGGAATCTACTCCTGAAATCATTGTTGCACTATATGCTAACTAATTTGGATGTGAATTTAAAAAAAATAAAAGAAATGAAAAAAAAGGACAAACAAATGTTACTTGTTGGGGGACAGGATGCTTAATCCTCACTGGTCCCATTCCAGGTGGAGCCTCTTCTGTTAGGGAAGCTTCCCAAGCCTCTGTCTCCATACTCTTACTGTTCTGATGGGTGAGTTTGGGAGGAGTAGAGCTTGTGTGGTTCTTTCCTTTCCTTTTGCTTCCTTTGTCTCTATCCAGCCAGCCTGTAGGTATCACCTACTTTTTGCTCCTCCTGTTAATGTGTCTCCCAGAGGCAGGCCTGATTTCCAGAACTATCTGAGGCTGAGTGTATTTTCAGTGTGAAGGGTAGAAGTGGTATAAGCCAACTAGTTCAACCTGATTAAAATCCAGCTTAGCCTTTATTTGTAGTAATGGTATTGATTTATATATATATCTTCATCTGTCTAATTCTTGAAACTCTGTCTTATTTGGCTCTGAATTCAGATGGAAAGAAGGGATATTATTAGTTGAGTTCCCTCAGCCCCAACATTTGTCATTTTTGACTGTTATTATTTAAGTTTATTTTATTTATTGAGAGAGAGAACACATGCATGAAAATAGGGGAGGGGCAGAGAGAGAGGGAGAGAGAGAGAATCCCAAGAAGACTCCACACTTCCAGTGTGGAGACTGATGTGGGGCTCAAACTCACAAAACATGAGATTATGATCTGAGCCCAAATCAACAGTCAGACACTTAACTGACTGAACCACCCAGGCATCCCTTTATTGTTATTATTAAGAGCCATTCCAGAATTCTTTAGTTTCTGAATTTCTGGGAATTGTGTTAAATAGTTCTCTCCCGGGCAACAGGACTTGAATTAAGTCCTCTAAAAACATAAGACCAAGAATGGACAACTGCAGGGTACAGTGGGAAGGGGTCTCATTTGGCCCAGCTCTCTGTTTTTCCTTCCTCCATGTTCAAAGTCATCCCCCTTCTCTCATCTGTGTCTCCCTCTGCCCAATCTTGGGCCCAATCACTGTCTACTCTCTCACTGCTCCTTTCTCCTGTTCTTACCACCCACCAGGCCTTGAATCTAAGCCTCTCTTTAAATCTTCTTGAAGGAAACTTCCCTGTCTCTTGGCAACTGGTGATTGACTCTCTGGGTAAGGTGAGCAGTGCTGATGTGTATGAAGGGAGTTCTGGAGAAATAAATTGTACAGAGGATGAGTGAAGGCTTGAGGAAGAAGTGCTGTCTCTGGCAAAAGACACAGGAACCCTGGAGGATGTGCCACCTGTCTGTGAGTGATGGGCCTGTTCAGGCTGAGTTACTGCCACATGCCAGATTATCATTTTGAATAGTTCAATATGGCTTCAGTAGGAGCCAGCAGGAGTTCTTGTCAGACATTTTAATAATAATGGGGTTCAATTTTGACATGAGGAGCTTGCTGCATATGAATGCCAGGAGACAATTCTTTTGACCTGGGTGCCAGAAGTCCCCAAGGTTAGTAAAAATCAATCATATTTTAAGTACTTTTGAGACCTTGTCAATTGAGAGACCCATGTCTACAGGAGTTCTCCTTATGTTCCCATACCTGGTAACCGTTGTGTGTAAAAAGCTAGTTGGATACTACATTTACAAGATGTATGCTAGATTTACTTTGCTACTGAAAAGACATATTCAGAGGTGGAGTGGGGTGGTAGCAAGATCATTCAAGTAGGAGTCAGAACACTGGTTTGAAATTTAGATTAGCTCTTGACTAGCTAGCTGGTTGACCCAAAGTAAGTCAACAGACCTCATTGAACCTAGATTCCCCTATCTATAAAATGAAGAAAAGTTATACCTGCTCTTTCTAATCAATAGTGACATTGTGGGGATCAAAAGAGAGAATATATTTGTAATGGCTTATAAAATGTGAAACCATTTTTTAAACATAAGACACTATCAGACCTTGTGGCAATTTCTTACCCACCTTCTTCATCCTCAGCTGTCACTCCTCAGGACTTTAATGCCGCCTGCCTAAGTTTCTCCCAGTGTGTCTTATGGAGGAGTTCTCTATACTCTTGCTCAAATCCCATGTGCCTAAACACAAACATTTCTATTCTATTTCCCTAGGAGCAGCAGAGTCTTCAGTCACCCAATGTAAGGATTGTTTCAGGTTAGGGCAGTAATGACATAATTGTTTCTCTTGGGACACTGGCTACTTCACAATATATAATATTATGAAAGAATGGGAATTTCAGGCAGGGGACCTCAGTTCATTCTTCATGAAGCCATCCTAGCCTGTAGGTTTGGTTAGATGGGAGGGAACAGAAAGGTGAAGAATCCACAAAGTTCACCTCTGCTGGAGCCCATCTCCTAGCATCTGCCCACTATGAGGAGGCAAGGGAGCTTCCATGTACATTAAGCATTTTGGTCCAGAAGCACAGCCTTAGAGAAACACTCTAAATATTGCATTTAGGTTTGGTCTGCCTTTAACTTGCTAATGTTTCCTCATACCTCGAATACCAAAATGAAGGCTCAGAGCACAGTGCTGAAGCCCAACCTCCAGCTGCTCTTACATGCCCTGAGCAGAAGTGCCTACAACAAAAACTAGTCAAATCCTAGATTTAACTGGTGCATCATTCATACTTTAGTAAGTGATATAGATCGATTGGAACAGAGAGGCTCTGGGGAAGCTGAGTCTGAACAAGAAGGAATGGCTTGGAATGCAAGAGAATACTTCTAACACAGGCAAGAATCCCATATTTTATTAATCTCTTTATTCATTGATTGAATCATTCATTCCCTCACCAAAATGCAGTGTGTTTTTCAATGTTCTATGCACATTGTAGCTGGAGTGACCCAGCATGGTTTCAAGGAGGAAGATGTGATGTTTGAAGTGAGCCTGAAAGGAAAGGAAATATCGTGGTAGAGAAAGATATGGAGGGGTAATAGTGCACTTATTGTAGCTACAGGATCACCATGAGTAAAGGTTACTAAGGAAATAGATAAAACAGGAAGTTTGTTGTTAAACAGTGAAAATATGGGGAAGAGTGAGAGATGAGGCCAAAACTGTGGATAGAGTCAGAATTCAGAGAAACTGATATAGTATACAAAGGGATGAAGGCAACAGGGATCCATGTGGGTTTTTAAAGCAAAGACATAGCATGATAATACTTGTAGATTGTAAATCCATACTTAACCTTGACCTTAAGGAAGTGGTAAGACCAGTAATGGTAAGGATAAATATAGGTGTAACAGTTAAAATAGAAAGATCTGGGATGCTGAATGCTCAGTTGGTTGAGTGTTCCAGTTTGGCTCAGGTTGTGATCTCACAGTTTGTGAGTTTGAGTTCTACGTCTGGCTCACTGCTGTCACCGTGGAGCCCCACTTCAGATCCTCTGTCCCCCTCTTTCTCTGCCCCTCCCTTGCTCATGCTTTCTCCATCAAAAATTAAAAAAAATAATAAAGCATAAAAAATACAATGAGGTAACAAGGAACCAAAGTGCACAATGACAGTGGGAGTGAAAAAGATGGGATAGAATCAAGAGATGTTCTGTAGGTGGAATTGCCATAACTAATCTGGCAACCACATGGGGCTTGAGGGAAAAAGGAATAACTTGGGTAACTAAGGATGGTGGTGAGAAAATATACACAAGAGCAAGAGCACGTGATGACAAAGAAGATAGGCTCTCTTTTGGCCATCTTGAGCTTTATGCTTAATCCTCTGAGACATTAAGGGAAGCTACCAAAGTAGGCAGTCAGGGAGACAAATCTGGAGCCCAAGGTGGACAACAGGATTCAGGACAGGTGGCTGCATCTCCACAGGTACTGTGTGATGGTACTGGAGTCTCCTTTCAACAACTGGAAGCTCCAAGAAATGGAGAAAAAGTAGAGGAAAGGAGAAGGGCTGATTCTTCACTCTTCTTTTTTCTCCTTTCTTTATTTGGCTTTTTCCTTCTGCTCTCCGGTGTCTCCTTGTACTCATCAGCCATTCCCATGCCCACTCCACCCCACCTATCTTCCTATATTGGTGGAGTAAAAGATAGGAAGGGAGGAACTAATGGAGCAGCCATGAGGTGAGCAGAAACCCTAATGCAGAGGGAGAAGAAATAAAAAAGATTACTCTCTACAGAAAACTTCCAGTGGCTGAATGTGGATTACCCTATCAATTAGCATATATTTCCAAATAATTGCATCATAATAGTATATGGGATCAAGTGCACTGAATCTTGATTTTTTTTTCTTGCTCTACCCAGTTCAACACTTGTCTGTTCTTCCTGCCAATCATGTGTTTCCTACTCCTTGGTCCAGAGCCTGACATGTCCCTGTCCACCTCTGCATATTTCTCTCATGGGAATACCTTTCTCCTTCACCTCTCATTAAGTAAATATTACCTTCTTTTGGAGTACAGCACAAGCCTCAGCTTCTGCGGTTTGCCTTATCCAATTATTCCAGCCCACTCAATCCATCACCTTCTTCACTGAATGGATAGCATATACATTTGAGGGCTTAATTATAGATCTCCTATATTGTTTATTGAGGATTTCAATAAATTGTAGTCTTCTTATGGGAGAGCATAGTCCTGACTAAATTTAGAGCTGGTCCTTATTCCTAAGTGTTCACAGCGCTTCACTTGCTCTGTACCCTCAGGTCTGCCCTCTGTTGTATTGATCTATGTAACTGGTAGAAGGAAGAATGACAAATTCTAGAAAGTTCAAGACGTTTTCATCAGGAAAGGCAAAATACTATTACTACTAGTAGTACTACTACTCAAGAGAGGAAGTAAATAGTTCTGGAAAAGTTGGAAAAAAGCGACAAGAGAAACTAGAACAGTCTGGGAAATTTGGTCAGAGGTTTTGAGAATTGGGGCCAAGTATGGGGGATAGCTGCTGTCCTGTGGTGAGAAAGACTGGGGTCAAAAGTGGGTGGAGGCCACTTGGATATTTTAGTTTGTCATAAATATAAAGCTTTGAGGACATCTTAAACTATTTAAACTGGTTTTCTTTTATTTTTACAAACAGAATCAGTTGTATTCCTATTGCAATTAATACAATATAAAATAAGTTACAAGCGATTTTTCATGAAGAATATTTAAAAGTCTTATTGTCATTGAAAACAGTGAATATTCCCTCAAAATTTTTAGAAAAACATATCAATAAAAATTTTAATGAACATAGGTTATGTGTCTTGCTTATGCTAGGTACTATAGTCAATTAAAGAATCAATAAAATATTATTGGTTACAAATTAGAGACATATACAAAATTACAAGGAATAGGGTAATAATTTTCCACACTTCCACTACCTAAAACATAATGTTTTAGTTATTTGCTTTAAGTATTATTTTTAAGAAAAATTATTCTTTTTTAAAAAAATGAATGATTTAACTTTTTAACCTCTTATTTGATTCATTCATTTGATGTGAGAGAAAGAGAGAGAAAGAGAGAAGGAGAGTGAAAGAGCATGAGTTTGCCCATGCATGCATGTGCAAGTTGGGGAGGGGCAGGAGAGGGAGAGAGAGAATCTTAAGCAGGCTCCATGCCCATCGTAGAGTCCATTGCAGGACTCGATCTCATGACTGTGAGATCATGACCTGAGCCTAAATCAAGAGTTGGACACTCAACCAACTGAGCTACTCAGGTGCCCCTGATTTAAGTTTTTTAAACAATAGAAAGAAATACAAAAATGATAGTAAAAATCACCCCCAAATCATACCACTCAGAAGCAATCATCATTATAACTAGATGAACATCATTCTGGACATCTTTCTCTGCAAATACATAGGTAGAAGGAAGAGGGGAGAGGTGGAGTATGCTTTTAGGGAAACAAAGTTACATAATACAACCTATTTTAAAATAGATTTAATTAATTTTACTTGACTTTAACAGAAGAAAAAACCTGATGTTAAATTGTAAGACTCTCTGAATGTTAAAAAATTGTGTTGTCACCACAGGGGAGAGTTTTTCCTAAAAGATTCCTTTAAGTTTAAAAAGAGAGATTTAAAAACATTAAGAGACTAGAGTTATGATTTTTAAGTGATATTTGCCCACTTAATCTCTCTTCTTAAAATTTAATTTAGTTTTTTTTTTTCTTTTATATTCATAATTGTTATCCAGGTTACTTTTCTATGGCAGTAATTTGGTTTTCAGAGGCATGTTTTGTGTTCCTCCTTTTCAAATGTACTTATTGGTTAGAAATGATGTTTTGGCCCCCATTTTATTTATTTTCCTTGGGTCCTTTAGTCTCACTGTATGTCATTTTGTTGTTTTATTATCTTATCCATAAGTTCTCTTTTTGCTGACAATTTCTTTTAAGGTTATTCTATAACAGGGGTAGGTAAACTTTTTCTGTAAATGGTCAGATAGTAAATATTTTAGGCTGTGTGGACCATAGTTGTAACTGCTCAACTCTGCCATGGTAGTATGAAAGCAGCCTCAGAGAATACATGTATGAATGAATGGATGTGACTGTGGTAGGCCAGTGATGTGGCTTTACCTTGTTGGTGTCTGCTAATAAATTTTGGTGGGCAAGGATATTTTACTTTTGAAAAATCATTGTATTGGATAGTAGGAGAGGTAAATACTTAGGTGCAATTTCTAGTAATCATTTTAATCCAGAGATACTAAAATATTTTTTAGTTCCTTTGGCATATCATTTTTGTGATTGTTCTGGATATGACATGGTGCTGAGACTGGCCACAAGGCATATCAACCTTACCTGAATTCTCTGTTGATAGGAAACCTTTGGCCCAGAAAAACTATCTTAAAGACATGTGGGAGACTAGTCTAACAGTTGGGACTTGAACACAGATCTTTAAAAAAATGTTTTTGTTGAGGTGAAGGTCACAAAAAATAAAAGTAAGCATTTTAAAGTGAACAATTTAGTAACATTTAGTACATTCACAACATTGTGCATCCACCACCTTTTTCTGCTTCCAAAATATTTTCATTTCCCCAAAAGGAAGCTACCTACCCATCAGGCATTCACTCCTCATTCTCCCCTCCTCCTAGCAATGCGTTTTCTATTCCTGTGGATTATCTATTCTAGATATTTCACATAAATGTGTCTGGCTTCTTTTACTTAGCACAGTTTTTGATGTTCATCTGCATTGCAGCATGTATAATTACTTCATTTCTTTTTATGGCTGAAAAATATTTCACTGTATGTTTATAACACAGTATCCATTCATCTGTTGATGGACATTTGGGTTCTTTCTACCTTTTAGCTATTGTGAATAGTGCTGCTGTGAACATGCATGTAGATGTATTTTTTTTGAGTTCCCATTTTCAATTTTTTAATATCCTTGTGTAGAATTGTTGAATCATATAATTTTTTGTTCAACTTCTTGAAGAAATACCAAACTTTTTCCTGCAGACACTCTTTTCATCCTACTAACATATGAAGATTCTGTTTCCATATTCTTACCAACACTTGTTATGTGCCATTTTTTTTGTTTGTAAACACGTATTTTTGACTTTCAGTACTTTCATCTTAGGAGGTCACAGGATTTGTCTTAAAATTTTCACCTGTTTGACTTTTGCAATTGCAGTACTTGGTGTAATTCAAGGCATATAATCTGTATCATTAAATACTTTATGAATATATTTTGTTCTAAAAGTCTGGATTCCCAAGGAATGTTCACTGATCTCAATGACAATAAACTTTCAAAGTATTGTTTAAACAAAGTTAATTGTAACTTATTTCATTATAAAGTTTAAGAAGTGTAGTAGAGATAACAGCTGAGTCCCTTTATAATCCTCATGCTAGGAGAACAAAGAAGGCCTGAGTGCCTATCTGCTAGGGTTGCTGTGGAGGTGTTTGCTTCCTTGGGTAGGATATTGGACAAGAATGGTTGCTAACGTCCTTTCCAACTACATTTTTAAAATTAAATGTGAATATTTATGGAAGACTTTCTGAGAATGTACAAAACCCTGAGAATATTTTAATGCATAATTTTAAAAAATGGATTTTGCTATTTTGCCACATTAAAGGAGACTGGGAACTGATGTCCAAAAATCCAACCAAGATGAAATGATACAAGTCAAAATGCCGAGGATCACTGCTTTGTGGAGAGTGAGGAAGGAAGGCTAAGTGACCCTCCCAGCTTGACTCCCCAGATCCGTAGTGGTCTTCCAGAGCATCTCTGCATTCTGGCTGAAGTTAGCTGGTTCATCTCTTGGGAATCTGCAAATTCATAAATCTGCCAGCAAAACTGGCCAGGCACATGTTGCCCAAGCCCTACATTCCCCCCAGCAAGGAGAGACATCAATCCCTTTGCATCTGGGCCTTCATCTCTGCTGCACTTGGACCAATCCTGGAAGTCATCCTGGGCTCTTTGAAGGGAAATATCCTTTCTCCATGGTCCTCTTCCTCTTTGACATACAGACTCACCACATGCTCCCAGTAAGGACATTTTAGAAAGGGATCTTCTTTGAGGTTAACATTACCCCAGGAATTGTACCCTCCTTTTCTTGAAGGGCATGACCATAGAAAAGTCCCTATGTAAAATGGGGCAGGCATCTACCTCTCCAGATGAAAAGTGCTGCAAATCAAGTAGGCCCTTTGCAGTATATACATATGGAATGAGGCTTATTTATGAGTGGGAAGAAACCTATAAAGAAGAGTTATTAAGTCCAGGAGGAACTAATTTATGTCATAGTAAAATTCAGACTATAGTTCAGCCAGAGGAATGACAGTCTCTGACAGGTGTCCATGAATAAATTCCCCTTCTTCTAAAGCATTCTCTTCTCTCTGCTAGCCACTGGCTAGATTCTTCAGCTGGCTTAAGGAATTTTCCCTTCCTGCCCTTCTCTTCATTTTCCTCCCCTTCATGAACTTTACTGCTTCAGGAGATGAAAGGGAGGAGGACCACACCACCAGCCAGCTTTAACAAAGCCTTGGGTTTTCATTGCACCATGCAGATTTTCAGAGCCTGGAAACTGAGTTGTTGCCCTTCAGGCTGCTGGAGACTGGCTAGGAGATCTGAAGAAGCCAGAGTAGGCATCAGCACAGATACCTAGCTTCTGTCAATAAATACACGGGATCAGAGCATCCCCTGAGGGTGAAGGCCAAGGAATCCTGCCTTTTAAGACTCTGAGTAGAAATTCTTTAATGAGATCATGTCCTCCAGTGGCCATTGTCTCTAGGAAGCTCAGTATACTCAGATCTTTGGCCAAGAGTTCTACACCTGGGGGTGCAGCAATGACTGACAGTCCTCCGTAGACACAGGTGACTGGGGCTCCTTTGGACTCCAGATCTCATCTGCATTCAGGTGGGGCACAATGTCCTTCCGGCATCCACTGCAGCAGTTTGTGTCTGCATGTATAATTGCTCAGAAAGCACAGACTTGCTTCTATTAAATGAAGCTGAGATGCTGAATGAATAAATAAGGATAGGAGTCATCTATATTCTACCTATCATCTATCTATCTATCTACCTATCTATTAACTCTTATCTATCATCTGCTTATTTATATTTATACTGATACCTGTCTTTGTCTAACTCAGTATTTGTCTATTAAGTATTTGTCTATTAACATACATAAAAATACAGAGTCTATGACCAGAATTTCATTACAAAACTTGATCAAATGGAAACTTTATGATGAACTACATTCTTTTCTTTCTTTAAATAATTTCACATAGAAGTATTCATGGATAAAAGTAGGGATGAATATCATACGTACAGACACCCTTAAGGAACTTCAGCTTAATGAGGTATTAGACACTTAAAGCCTTCCATAAGCATTTGTAAAGCAAAGAATGAAAAGCACTTTCCCTATTATTCACTTGAGCCTCCAAGGCTTTTGTGGGCAAGGCCGAGGAGTCGCCTTCGTGACACTGCGCTTCTGATCTCAGTGCTTTCAATCATCAGTCAAATAATCAGGACTATCTTTCCTTTCTATCCTGTTTTCTGATGTATGGGTAAAAAAGTGCTGACCCCAGGACCTTGTCCTGGCCACAGCAGGACATCCCTAAGATTTGGCTATTCTGTAGTCTCCTCTTCTCAATTCCAGGAAGCTAGCAAATCACTGAAATTTCTGTTTCTGGTATCACCCAGAATGGAGAAAGAGGAGTCTTATTCTGTTCTCAGCTATAGGCTTAGCACTGAAGCAGAACATGTGGTTTCAGTGTGAGAGGTTCTCCCCTGGGGATCAAGCAAGGATGGACCAGATCCCCTGCACAAAACACAATGAACAAAGCCTCAGAATTCCAGGTCAAAAATATAATTTCAAATGTATGTAGCTACTTGGTTCCCTCCTTTCCATATATGAAATGGGGTAATATCAAAGAAATCATATCTGATCTCATAAGAACATCCCAGACATCTCTTTGCCTCTCCAAATCCTATCCATATTTTGTGAATCAACTTCAGTTATTAACCTCCCACAAATTCCTGATGTTCCAGGCAAAACTGAACTTTTTTCTTCTTAAGCATCTATCTCATTCATTAACTGTTCTAGAACATATCAAATGTATTTTGTGTTTTTCTCTTAAAGTTTCACATATATGTTTAAGCCTTAATTTCCCAGAAAAGTTGTCATACATGCATAGTTTGGAATCCCTCAGGGATCCTGCCTCAGTACTAAGTTTGGAAAGAATGAGAGCTCTAGAAACACATGTTGATTGGTGTTGATCCTGTTTTATTCTCAGATTTTTAGATGTTTGAAATTAACAGCCAAAACCCATCATTCTCATGAAGGCCCTGATACTTTGACTGCTTCTTGCCCAGAAGCCATCATGGGAGATGGGGGTTAGCACTGATGTGCTTGTTCTGAGACAGACTCAGTGCAGAAAAGGTCTATATTTTGCTCATATCAGAGTCCTATGCAAGTGGAGTATCTCTTCTTGGCAGTTCTTTTTCAAGCAGTGACTCAAGGATATAACTCCTTCATTTGTGACCTGTTGTCTGTGAGGATACTATGGAATAGGGAGGGACAGTAGGATAATCATGTGGGATTTTTTAAAAGGTCAGGGCCACTAAGGCCTTATATGTTCTGCTTACATTCCACCTACAGACTGTTCTGTGGCCCTCCATGTAATTCACATAGGTTTGGAAGGGTCACCTTCTCATGCATTCTTGTGTCCCCAGGACATGGAAGCCATGTAGAAAGCCTGTAACATTGTCTCTGTCATGGTCCCTGAAATAGGCTCTTGTTCTAATGATATCAGAAAGGCCAGAGGGGCTGCAACACAGTGAGTGAGAGAGTCGCCAGGAACTAGGCCATGGGATTGGTTTTAAGTGGTTGAAAACCATAAGAAAATTTTGGACAGAAGAGTGACATGATCCAATTTCAACTTTGAAAAGGACACAGGTCCCATTTCATTTGTGTCCTTTGCCCTGCATGGGTCTGGCTGCCCACAGAGGACAGCAGTGCCTCACCATGTAGCCCCTGCCTGCTTTTTCTTCGGACTCTGCAGGGATCCACCAGGTACAAAAGTGGTGTTTGGTGGATAGGGTCAGTCCCAGAGAGACCATGACTCTACTTGGTATGTTTCTACCTAATTTTTGTTTGTTTGTTTGCATTTTGGGGGTCAGCATTTACTCACTCCCTTTAAATGTACAGTGTCCTTGAACAGTTTTGGATGAGTTCCTTTAGCAAGGGAAGATATGATATATTCATCCACATCATTTTACCAGAGATAACATGTAAAACCTACTAGGTGGGTGGAGGGTATGAGAGGGTATTTGCATTTAATGGAGGAAGCCTGCAGAAAACAGAGAAGATCACAAAAAAATTTATCTCAGAAGTAGAAACTCCAAACACCAGCAGTGTACTGGCTTTATTTCTGCTCCAGTCACACTGTGAGGGTGTCTGAGAACCTGCACGTGAGCTCCTTCAGTTCTGGGAGGGCGGACTGTGAACACTCCTCCCTACCACCCCAGCAAGAGTGCTCCTGCACCCAATGCCACCTCTTTCCACTCATGTCACTTGATAACCCAGTGGCCTGGCAATCTCTCCCCTTCAGCACTGGAAGGAACAACATTCTTTAGAGGTGAAAGTACAGTTTAATTTCTAGGCTTACCCAGGCGTGGACTGGGCTGCATAGGAGGACGATAATGAAATATTGGTGGTGCATATTTGATAATGTGCTGAGCGTGCCTGGCACGCAGCTTGGGCCAAATGAATGCATTCTGGTGGAAATCTGAACCCCTGTCTGCCCAGAGCGGGGGTTGGGTGGGATGGGGGACTCAGAAAAACCAGGACTTGGCTTCCTTGTGTTCTTTATATGCATTGACAGCTTCCCCTCTAAGCAAGGGACTTGTGCTCCTTCACCTGTCTCCTCCCTTGAACAAATGTAGAGGGAGGGGAAGGACAGGAGAGAAGAGAAAAAAGCACTACTTCCCTGACTTGCTCAGCTCTAAACTGAGATCCTACAGAGAATGGTATTTCCCTCACTGCAGTTTCCCAGTGACAATGGGGTCAAAGAAAGCATTTTTCAAAAAGAGCTTCTTTTCTCAATTTATGGCAGAGCATCCAGTAGCAAGCAGGAAAATGAAATAGGTCTCTGTTATCTCTCCCCCCAAAAGAGACAGCCCATACAAGGCAAGGAGATAATTCCTGTCTGGCTTTTATATGCCTCATAAAATGCATTGTGCAAGCATGTAAAATATATGGGACTGGGCAGACATATGAGGTGGGGAAAGGTACAGCTCCTGTCTTCTCATGCTTTTTGGACTGGAGGACAACAGAGAACAGAGCTTTCTTTTTTCTCTTTTTTTTTTTTTTCCTGAGTGTAAGGACAACAACCAAGAAGTCATCCAAATGAGGCCTCTGTATTGACTTTCAAAGGCAGATGGCAGCACCAAGGTGAAAGTAATAATAATGATGATGATTAATAGAAATAATGATATTATAAAGCCTGATATTTTCACTTTGCCATCTGTGACTCAGTTTTCAACTTGCTGGGATACAGCTTACAACCTGTTGGCTTCTTGGGAAGTGGGGTAACCAGCCTCTCCCTTAGAGTCCTACAGTGTTCGGTCAGTGACCATATATCTGCTCATGATATTTAGCTCAAGTCACCTATGATAGTTTGTACATGCACATTCCAGTCCCAGCCCCCAGGAGCTTACAGGGGTGTTCTTGCTGGAGAGTTACCTCATAAACATGTATGCCAAGCCCACAGCCATGTTCCAAGAGGGAAATTTTGGTGGCATGATGCAGATGCCTGGCCCCATGCTAGATATCCTTTCTTTAGAATATCTTCCCCATGTCTGTCCTCAGCTATTTGGTCAAAGGATATTAAAGAAACTTAATGGTGACACATACCAAATTATTGCTTAGAATTAGCAGAGAAGCAGCTAATAGAATGAGAGTGCAAGGAGGAAGAGCATTTGTTCTCAGAAGTCAAGACAAATTGGATTTGGAACTGGAATATAGTCTATTGATAAAGTTAAAGCCCAGGGATAAGGACATATATCCTGGGGCACTGGAATAGTAGATATGGATGAGATAAAGGATGAATATTCCTGCTTCCTTCTCTCTCTGCTTCTTTATTTCCTTTCAACTTTCTTCTATTGTTTCCACAGCAATTAGAAATTCATATGCACAAAACACCATGCTGTGGCTTCAAGGCAGCATAGTCAGAATGTCCTAGTAATCAATGTTCATTAATTCTCTAGACCAGTAGGTCCCAAAAGTAGGGTCCTTTTAACAATACAGATTTGCAGTCACTACCCCAGGCCAGCAAATTCAGAATATCAAAGGGGCAGATTCTAGTCCTCTGTGCCTTTTAAAGTTTCATGGGGACTATCAAGGCAGCCAGATAGGAGGGATCCGCTGCTCTTCTCCACTCTGTGTTCCAGGAAGGAATCAGCTGGTCCAATCCGGTATAATGAAAGGGCATAGAATTTGAGGTCAGGCAGAGCTTGGCTCCACTGGAGCACAGGAATCTCCTGATGTGGATGTTCCCAAGCATCAGGTTCTTTGCATCTTAAATGGAGATTATTATAGCACCCAATTTGCAGAATTTTGGTACCAAATGTGGTGATGTAGGCAAACATTCTTCTTAAACTATAAAGGGTTGTACAATGTGATCCCTTTCCTCACTTTCTCAAAGTATTTCTCCATGTTCTTTCACTCCAGCTCAGAGGAGCTCAGTGGGCAGAGCCTCCTCCCCTTTATTCTCAGCATCTCCACCAATCCCTTTCCCTGTCTACACACATGCTTAGGTCACTTCGTCCTTAAAATCTCTTTCCTCAGAATTGCTGTTCTCTTAAACCACCTTTGCACTTCACTCTCTTCATTCACCATCAGACACTTGAAAATATACGATACCCTCTGAGCTACCATTTTCTCTCTACTCCTTACCCCACTCCTTAATGACTGAAACATGATGTATACACCCTGCATTACCATATGAAAACTGCTCCCCAAAAGGTAACCAATGGCCAGTAACAAGTTGGCCAACCAACAGCTCCTCTTCAACCTCTGTGCTGCATTAAGCAGAATGGTTCTTCTCTCTTAGTGGCATTCAATGCAATGTTTTGGCTGCATCACCTGTTTGCTACCTGTGGTTTCAAACATCACGTCTTTACAGATGTTCTGAGTGCCAATTCTTCATTAATAACTTCTCACTGTGTATATCTATCCTTAACTGTAAATAACTTCAGAATCATCATGCCTAGCTGAACCCATCACATACTTTTCCCTCTTTTGTGTATCACTTATGATGGTTTGGGCTGCAGATAAAAGGAGGGTGAACTAAAAATAGCTTTAAAATCAATGGCATTTTGTTATCTTACATACTGATAAGTGTGGGGACAAGATAGTTCTGGGTTTAGTTGATTCAGTGGCATCAAGACACCAGGTTCTTCCCACTTGTGCATTTTTTTTTATTCTCAGGGTATTGGCTTGGTTTTATGGACCAGTCTCCTTTGGGCACCAAGATAACCACAATAGTTCCAGATGATGTGTGAATACACAATATCAAAAGGCAGGAAAAAGGACCATTCCTCTTAGAACATCTCTTTTAAAAAGCCATAAAAATCCATTTCAGTGGGCCTCCAGGACAACTCATTTCTCTTTGCATATGACCACATTATGTGCCTTGTCCAAACCACTCATTGACAAGGGGAATGGGAAACTGTAATTCCCTCAGCCATGCCCAATCACATGACAGCTCTATAATGTTAGCGAAGAAGAAATGGAGAAGAGGGATGATTGTTGTCATGATGTATGTCAACCAATAGAGCTGCCATAATTCCCATACTCTTAGACAATAACTTCCAGTTACCCATCCCACTACTGGCATTCTATACAACCCAAGCCTGTCTGACATTTTCTCCCTCTCTATTCCAAGCTACTTTAATTCCCAAATCTCAAAATACAGTATTATGCCTCTGGGCTTCTTTTTTAATTAATTAATTTTTAAATTTACATCCAAGTAAGTTAGCATCTAGTGCAACAATGATTTCAGGAGTAGATCCCTTAATGCCCCTTACTCATTTAGCCCATTCCCCCTCCCACAACCCCTCCAGCAACTCTCTGTTCTCTATATTTAAGAGTCTCTTATGTTTTGTCCCCCTCCCTGTTTTTGTATTATTTTTACTTCCCTCCCTTATGTTCATCTGTTTTCTGTCTTAAATTCCTCATATGAGTGAAGTCATATTTGTCTTTCTCTGACTGACTAATTTCACTTAGCATAATATCCTCTAGTTCCATCCACGTTGTTCCAAATGGCAAGATTTCATTCTTTTTCATTGCCAAGTAATAATACTCCATTGTATATATATGCCACATCTTCTTTACCCATTCATCCGTCTATGATCAAAAAGAAAAAGGAAAGGACCCAAATAAATAAAATCAAGAATGAAAGAGGAGAGATCATAACCACACAGCAGAAATACAAACAATGATAAGAGAATATTATGAGCAATTATATGCCAATAAAATTAACAATCTGGAAGAAATGGACAAATTCCTAGAAACATATAAACTACCAAAACTGAAACAGGAAGAAATAGAATCTTTTAACAGACTCATAACCAGTAGAGAAATAGAATTAGTAATAAAAAGTCTCCCAAAAAAACAAGAGTCCAGGGCCGGATGGCTTTCCAGGGGGAATTCTATCAAACACTTAAAGAAGAGTTAACACTTATTCTTTTGAAGCTTTTCCAAAAAAATAGAAATGCAAGGGAAATTTCCATACTCATTCTATGAAGCCAGCATTACCTTGATTCCAAAACAAAGACCCCACTAAAAAGGAGAACTTCAGACCATAATGAACATGGATGCAAAAATCCTCAAGAAGATACTAGCCAACCGGGTCCAACAATACATTAAAATAATTATTCACACAACCAAGTGGGATTTATACCTGGGATGCAAGGCTGGTTCAATATCCACAAAACAATCAATGTAATATATCACATTAATTAAAGGAAGGACAAGAACCACATTATCCTCTCAATAGATGCAGAGAAATCATTTGACAAAATACAACATCCTTTCTTGATAAGAGCCCTCAAGAAAGTTGGGATAGAAGGATGATACCTCAAGATTATAAAAATCATATATGACAGACCCACCGCTAATATCATCCTCAATGGGGAAAAACTGAGAGCTTTCTCCCTAAGGTCAGGAACAAGACAGGGATGTCCACTCTCACCACTGTTATTCAACATAGTATTGGAAGTCAGCCTCTGCAATCAGACAAAGAAATCAAAGGCATCCTAATCATCCAGGAGGAAGTCAAACTTTCACTCTTTACAGATGACATGATACTGTATATGGAAAACCCAAAAGATTCCACCAAAAAACTGCTAGAACTGATCCATGAATTCAACGAAGTCACAGGATATAAAATCAATGTACAGAAATTGATTGCATTCCTATACATCAATAATGAAGCAACAGAAAGAAAAATCAAGGAGTCAATCCCATTTACAATTGCACCAAAACCCGTAAAATTCCAAACCTAACCAGAGAGGTGAAAAAATCTATACACTGAAAACTATAGAAAGCTTATGAAAGAAATTGAAGAAGACACACAAAAAATGGACTTCTTTTCTAATACTGGTCTCTAAATCTAAAGTCTGTTACCTTTTTTGGTTATCTGCTGACATTTTATTAGAGACCTGACCTGGGTGGTGGGGGATAAGCAGTACCTTGTTCATCCTCCTTTATGTCTCCACTTAACTCTGGACATCCTCCTAACATGGCTCTATTGCACTTTTTCCAGTTCTTACTGTGCAATTTTTTTTTGAGGGCAGGGAAACTGCTAACTTCTATATATATGCCCAGTACTTACGGCCAGCACATCAGAGATTTCAATAAATTGAGTTAGAGAATGAGCACACAGTTTAATATGGACAGCTATACCTGGTTAGGCAATGCCTCCTCTGCCGCAGTCTTCCCCCACTTCCCCACATGTATACAAAAATCTTCACAGGTGCTTCAAGTGTTGTTCAGATCAGTGGGCCCAAAGAAGATGCCCAGGTTCTCTAAAACCTGCCCCAGGAAGCTTATAAATGAAATTGAGACCAGAAGATGGCCCAGCAAAGCTATTTTTCCCCCAACAAAGGTCACTGATATTCTCTGAGGTCAGAAACCTTGAGTAAACCCTACCAATTTCTATAGTCAATTGACATTAAGTCATGGAATATTCTGGAAATAAGGAAGTTTAGGGGAACAAGTGGGCTTTTTTTCAAACAGCATTAGTGATAGAATTTTGGTACACAAGATGAGGCGCTGCCTTGATGTGAGGTTGGATCCTGCCCAAGTTTCTGGGAAAGGTACTGCCAGGAGGCTGAGCCCCTAACAGGAATGTGGGCACTTGTGATCCTGGAAAGAACACAGTGGGATATAAGGCAGCAATCTCAGCAGCCCAACAGGCACCCTGGGGCTTGGCCCACCTTTACATATTCCCACAGTGTGGTCAGAGTTCCTGTAGGGCAGGCTAAAGACACCTGAGAGTCCCTATTCTGCCTTTGGATAACTATCTTAGTTTACACACTGTTCCCAGGCCAGCCAGCCACAGCTGTGGTGACAGGGCTGTTTGTACTAATAAAGCACACAGCAAAAGCCATTTCCACATATATAGAAAGGAGCAGTTGGGATCACTTTTCCTTTAAAGTTAGTTGTGCCCATGGTGGGCACTGAAGGGTTTACAGCACACACTCCATCACCTGCTCCTCTAGTGCCCTGTGCCTGGTTAATGTGTTTGGAAAATCTGAGAAGCAGTCAGGTTAGAAACACAGTCTATAGGCAGGGAATTTTGTCTTCAGATGCCCTTCCCACACCTGCCATTCCCATACTCTCTCTCTCCTCTGAAATATTACCTCTCTGCCCCCTCCTATCACCCAGCACAGTGCTCCAGGAAAGGATCTGATCTTCGTCATTTGCACCTGAGCATGGATTTAAGCTCCTTATTACATCTCCCAGGAACATATGCCAATTAAATCTGCTACTGCTTGTAGAATGACAGACGTTTTTCCCTGTTAAAGTTTCAAGCATCAGTGAGTAGATCTGCTCTACAAGAACACACATATGCACATATCTGAGATATTTAAACTCTGATATTTTATAGCCTTTGATCCTCACAACAACCCACGTGACATAGAGGTGCTCTTCATTTTATGGAAGAAGAAACTGTACTTTGTGACTTTGTGTGGGTATAACCTCACTGGAAGGAGAGTTCCAATGGCCATTGGGTGGCAAATGTCCCCAGAACTCTATCCTGATGCCAGGATTTTTTAGTGACCTTATGCTCTTATGTGCCAGGTTCTGGCATCTAGAGGACCAGGTTCCCATAGCATAACATATCCTGGTGTACCAAGACTCTCACGTGTCCAGGATGCCATGAAAGATGCTAGGAATGGTACTACTTGCAGTTATCAGAAAATTCCAAAGGATTTTACCCCCTAAACCCACAATCTCCTACCTTCTAGGGCAAAGGGCTTTCCCTTGCCCCTCTATGGTCTTCAGTTTCTAAAAATTTGACATTCCTACTTGCTCCATTTTAAAAGACTCCTTCCCATATTTTTTCTTTTTGTGTGGCCTCCCCAGAGACTAGGAGAAGAAGAGAGAGCACTGTGGACCGGGACATCTCTCATCATCATTGGGCATGAGTAATTTGTGTTTTCAAATTTCTGGAGATGAACTGAGGAAGGCAAAGAAAAAGTCCTTTTGGAGGCAGAGACGACCAGAGAAATATTGTGCTCTGTGAAATAGATAAGCAGAAGAGCTGTTTATTCCCTTGGTGGCGTGAGGCCCGGCTTTGAGGCAGATAAATCTTTGCTGGTAATACAGTACTTAAACTAGAACTGACACCTTTTTATATCAACTGCAGAGAATTGCTTTTGTGAGGCTCGGATACAAAGGCTGCTGCTGCTCTTTCTTGCATATCAATTCCCTGGCAGCCTGTTGCTTATCACAATCCTGCTTTTTAGGCATTTGCCCCTGGTCTCAATGTAGCATCAAGGTCTGAGAAGGACAGGGAAGGAAGAATGGACCAAAAACGTAAGGGACAACTTGCAGAAACAGGCAGTATTGGGTGGACTTGGGGTGTTTGGCTGTTTTGAGGATCCTCTGCTCTGTTCTTTCCCACCCTGGATTCCTACACAGGAGCTTCTGGAACCAGCTGGCAGGGCACAGCAGATGGGCCAAAGTGCAGTCATTGTGTACACAGCATTTGGCAGGCACTGGGGCCCAGAGGCAAATGGACTCAAATTATTTTGAACTTTATTTTTTAATATTGAAAATGGGCCTTTATGGAAGTAATTAGGCTAAAGGTCATAAGGGTGGGCCCTGATCCAATAGGATTTGTGATCTTATAAGAAGGGACATATGAGAGCTCCCTCTTTCTCTGGCAATGACATAGCAAGAAGGTGACGACCATCTACAAGCCAGGAAGGGAGGTCTCACCAAGAACCAAAAAGGCTGGTGCCTTTATATGGGACTTCCAGCCTCCAGAACTGTAAGAAAATAAATGTCTGTTGTTTAAGTCACTCAATCTATGAGATTCTGTTATGGCGGCTGAGGTGAGTAACACATGTACATCTGCATGGGATTTTGCTACTTTTGCCTCCAACTTTCAGCTTTGATGTACCATGTACATATCTCTAGCACACATGCCCCTGCATGGAAGAGACTCCCTTTGTCACACTACTGTCATACTCAGGAATCTATGCTCTGATAACCTTTCTCTTTCTCTTCCTCTGCTTGGCTATTGGCCTTCCTCTATCTTGCCTTCCTACCTAATTCGACTTTCCACTGGAGGTAACATGCAGATGTGGTTTGGGCACAGCCAAAACTTGTGTGACTGCTAAATTAATCTCCCCCAGACTCAGTTTCTCTGCGTATAAAACAGGCTAATAATTGACACCCTATGAATAAAGGAGGACTAAATAAGAAAATATTTATCAGCATGGTGGCGGGTAAATTGTAGGTGAGCAATCCAAAGAAGGGTAGGCTTCTGTGCTCTCCACACTAGTGTCTTTAGTGTCCTGTGGCACAGCACTCTGAGCATCCCTGGGGTCCCTGATAAGCTGAGTTTCTGGTCTGGTCCATTTCTCCTTCCTGTATGGTATAGGGTTTGCATGCACACTTCTTTGTCCTTTCAATTTTGTTCCCTCTTATCTTCTGCTGCTCTCTCCACCTTCAGGGGTCCTTAGACTCCAAGGCAGTCTAATGGAGAGGGGCTGAGTCCTTATGGATTTTTTTTACAGTTCCCTGAACGAATTCACAGGCTTTAGGGTAGCTGGGAATGTGTAGTGTCAAACACTACAGAAGTCGCTTTGCTCCGAGAATCCTGGGTCTGGGTTTCGCTAGACCAAGATCCTTCCCTGAAAGATCTCTTTGGCTATTGTCCTGGGAATTGTTGCTACTCTCTCTCAGACTAGCTCATGGTATACTATACTATCCCTTCAAAGCACTAGCTCCCTCCTGCACCAACACATCACTTGTGGCACAGAACCTGTGGCTGTGTGCACTTGGCTGAGTTGGAAACCCATGTCCCCTGCCAATCTATAGCTTCCTTCCCAAGCAGCTGCCACCACAGAATGGAATTAACATAAAACACAACTCGGCAGAGGCACATTTAATTTACGGTGATTATACTATCTATTATACAACACAGTTTTAAGTACTACAAGCTCCCTGGAGAACGGGGGATGGGGGAACACATGTAAAAAGAACACAACCCTCTCCAAAATCACATAATGACAGAAGAATCTCAGTAACAAAATACAATTCATGGCATAAAAAATAGTGTGTTTTAAAGTACTTAATATTTCTCAATCCTTTATTTCATTCCCATCAGGAACTCAGTTTATTTCTAGTGGAGAAAAAAAAGTGTATCAACAATTTAAAATTCTGAGAGACAATTAGAACTGAATGTGAGTTCTTATAGGAGACTATTCCAGAGTGACTACTGGGTGGGTTTCTGACTGAATGGAACAACTGTTCTCTGCTGATGCACTCTGGGCAGCATAAGGCCCAGTCACCATGTCCTTGCCCTAAACCTTCCATGTAGAGGGTCCACAGGGATGATACAAAGAACAGGAACTTTGATATTGTCCAGTCTTGATTTCACCATTTTCTAGCCATGTGACCATTCTTGTCCTCATTTATCTCATCTGTAGAATGGGGATAATAGCAGCCCCCTCAGATTTGTTATGAGATTTTGATAAGATTTCATAAAATAGTTTAGTACCCAACATATATCAGGAGTTCAAAAATTCCTGATTGCCTTCATACAAAATTTCTGCTTTCTACTCCCTTCCCTTCTGGAGTAAACGGAGAGAAAAGGCTTTTTCTAAAGGATGAGTCATGACAAATGGGCTCTAGGAAGATGTTGGAGACAAGAGGTTCTTTTTTTTAATTAAAAAATTTTTTAATGTTTATTTATTTTTGACGGAGAGAGAGAGAGAGAGGGAGACAGAACGTGAGTGGGAGAGGGGCAGAGAGAGAGGGAGACACAGAATCCGAAGCAGGTTCCAGACTCTGAGCTGTCATCACAGAACCCGACGCAGGACTTGAACCCACAGACCCAGACCATGAGATCATGACCTGAGCTGAAGTCGGACGCTCAACTGACTGAGCCACCCTGGTGCCCCAAGAGGTTCTTAAGCAACTTTCAAATAACCCTTGAGCCTTGAAGGTATACATCAGCCATGAGGGGTGTGTAGGTGAACTCTGTCTGGAAGCAGAGGAGTGGACTGGTGGACTCTGGGATTAAACAGTCCCATCCCCACCCTTCAAACTACCTCAGTGTGTGTAATGTAATCAGTATGTGTGTAATCAGTGTGTGTGCAATCATGTGTGTGATAGCCCCAAACTTAAAGGGGAAAGAGAGTGCAGTGAAGGCACCAAGGAGGAAGGAGTAACCAGCCTTCTGACTTCCCAGAGGTGGGAATACATATACTGTGGAGAAGTGTTACAGACAGCCATGCCTGAGCGCCCTGTGCCTGGCCAATATTTGCATGGAATGACAGTTCTCAAGGGAAGGAGGAGAAGTCTCAACCTCTCTTTATAGTTTACTTAGCAAATGTTGTTGCCAAGATGACTATTATGTGACTCAATGCAACACTTATGATCTGGGTCCCTGTGCTATGCCAGACAACAGACGAAACGCAGGGTCAATCCAAAGAGGAGCAAGACTCTGTCATCCTGCTTTGTAGAGTGTACATTTCAGATGGTACACAGGAGACTAAAACCCTGAAGAGTGAAGTGTGTGCCTTCAAAGAGCTAAAGCAAACAAACATGGGCATTCAAAAGTGCAAAGTATTGTGCTTCTTGGTGTAGAGGGAGGAAATTTCAGCTAATGGGACAGGTTACATTTGGGATTGCTATAGGCAGTAGAGTGCCAGCCATAATCCTCATGTTGTACTTTACACTGTTTTCTCTTTCTTTTCTTTTTTCTTTTCTTTTCTTTTCTTTTCTTTTCTTCTTTCTTTTTTCCTTTCTTTCTTATAGGACCACACTTTTTTAGGGGAAGAGGTATGATGTAACCTTCATATGATTAGCTACTTAAGCCATAATCATTCTTTTCTATCTTAAATGAGAGAAGCAGATATCATTTGTCCCATACATATTTACTACATGCTCAGCACCTGTAGGGCTGAGCTCTGTGGGGGGATATAAATAATAACCAATATGTATAATATTTAACAGTGTACAAAACACTTTATCATATACTTTTTGATCCTCACAACAAACCTCTTCCATCAGGCAAAATATAGATATATATGAATATAATTTTTATGTTATCTTAATCTTCATTATTATAATCTTAATCTTACAGGGAGAAACTCAAGGCACAGAAACGTTATGCATCTTGCTTAAGGTCATGCAGCTAATATGTGGTAGTGTCATGAAGCCAGGTTTTTGGCTTTTCCATCCACTGCTCTTTTCATAGTTGCATTCTGCCTCTTAAGAATGTATGCTAGCAGAGGTATGGTGTTTGAAGATTATTGCTGAAATATCTAGGCCTGTATGTAATATGAATTCCAAAAATCTCACTGACCCTTGGGTTGCATATATAAATGAAAGGGGAAATAAATCATCCTTCCTGCTAGGAAAGCTCCAAACTCCAAAGGTTTACTCATCTTAATGAAGTGCCAACACGGTCTCATAGATTAACTCTTGTATTGGCCAAACTTCACCCCTGTTTCTCTTTTCCTTCTCTTTTCTGGTAATACCCTTTACACGAAAGTAAAAGTGGCCCTTTTGCTCTTTTTCTATTTAACCATTTCTGCTCTGTCAATTGCTGCCCTCTGACCCCTTCAAATTCTCTTAAGTCCTCAGGGCATATATGGGTACAGATCCAAAGGTAGGGCCAGATTAAAATCCACATTGTCTCTGTTATTGCTGTAGATTGGAATAGATTACATTTAAAATTATGCCATTTGGCTTTACATAAGGACAACTACACTTTTCCAGATTTTTCTTCCAAGTAAAAGGCCACGGTAGGGGGAGACTATCATTTAGCTTACCTGCATTAGGCACAAAGAAATCTTACCCTGTTAGAGCCTAGAACTCAGCCTTTGGCCATGCAGTCAATGCTGGTATTTGGGCCTCTGGTCTCTAGAAAATTTTTTATGGAATAGGGATAGGCTTAGTTGGTGGAAGTGAGGCTGAAGAAGGTATGGATATTAGGAGGATTGGTAATGGGAAAAAATACTGTAGTGTATCTTGTTGACAACTTCTATATGGGAAATAAGAAGACAAAAAGAAAAAGACCTTGAAATTCATAGCCTACCTCGACCATGCATAGTCCAACGAATGATAGAGCTGAAAAAGAAGCCAATTTAACAAAGAGATAGTAAGTTCAGAGGTGAAGTAGACTTGCTTTAGCTTCATGGTTTTATATTTTCATACTTAGATGTGCCTGGTATGTTTAGAGATTTGGCTGAAAGGAAGAAAGAGGGAAGAAAAGAAGGAAGAAGGAAAGAGGGAGGAAGGAAGGAAGGAGGGAAGGAAGGAAGGAAGGAGGAAGGGAAGGAGGGAGGGAGGGAGGAAGGAAAGATCATCTTGTGAAACCTGGGAGATGTCCTGTTAGAGTAAAAGTGGTAGGGCATCTGCTAAAGTGGTACCAAAAAAAAGAGAAAGCCTTACAGAGGAGGACATCATCACCATATTTTCCTTCTGCATAAGTGCATAAAGGGAGGAAAGAGTAAATAATCAGATGGCTGTGACTTACCTAAGTCCTGGTCTTTACATAAGAATTGCAAAGGAGAAGGAAAGAAATGGAAAAGAGAGAAACTAAAAGAAGGGGAGAGAGAAAAAGGGGGTGAAAAGGAGAAGATGGAGAAAGAGAAGGAGAAGAAGAATGGGGAAAAAAAGAGAGAAACGGGAAATCAGGAACAATAAAGAGAAGAATTTTAAAAGGAAAGCAATTTGGGGAAGAAGAAGGGAAAAAAAAGAGAGAAAATGTGGTTCCATTCTAAGAACGTTGTCACTGTGGGTGTGCAGGCATTGTTGGAGAAGAGGAGGGGGTCTAGGCCATTGTGCAACTATTATTATATAATTAAGTCTAATAACAGTAATTCACTGGGAGAGGTCACTGCCTGCATTGTGCATGGAATCTGATTTGATGAGACTGACGCCTCTTGTATTCATGCTGCCTGATGGGGGTCCAGGGTGGTGGGGGAGCCCAGTTAGTGGAAATGAAAGGAATAGAGGATGAGTCGACTTGTTCTCCCTCCAGCTTTCCTGAATAGAGGCTGCTCCAGACTCAATCACATTCAATTATTCCCATTTATAATTCTCCCAGTCATAGCCTTGTCTCTCCATTAATTATGGCGATTATTTTGAACTATTGTTGATGTTAATTAGGCTTTGCAAAACGTGTTTGGGCTGCACATTGGTTGGCGTTCAGCAGGGGGAGAGGGTCTGAGGAAGAAGTGGAGGAAGTGCCAGGGCTTAATCCGTCCAGCCTTGGGCAGGCACAGAGACAAGAGTGTACCAGCTTTACCACAGAAATAAGGAAGGTCACTGGGCATGACCCTGCTTTCCCCAAGTTACTCTTTTATACCTGTTAAGCCTTTGCTTGCTGTTCACTCTCATTCCCTTATTTTCTCCCACAATAGACATTGTGCACATTCCTTTCTTTCATCCTGTATATTTGTCCATGCTGTCTCCTCCCTTGGAAATATTCCCCTAGTATCTTTCTACCAAACAAAACCCCCAAAATCTTCAGAATCCAGCTAATGGCCTCACCTCCTCCACAAAGCCTTCCAAATACAATCTCTTTGCTTTGAATCCTATTATTACGGTAGAAAACCTTCATTAAGAACATGAGATTTAAGTTAGCAAAACCCGTCTTTGACTCCCAATTCTAGTATTGCTAGCTGTGTGATCTTAGAAATGATACTTAACTTTGTAAGCCTGCTTTCTCATCTTTATAAAACTGAGATAATAATAATACTTCCAAGTGAAGTTTGTGAGCAGGACTCATATCCAAAGTCTTTTCTATCCAATTTAGCTCAATGCTGAGGACATAGATTATACTTAATAAATCCTTGGAGACTGATGGAAAAACAGAAATTTTTATATCAATATGTGAAGAACTTTTGGAGAAAATAATCTTGGAGGCGGGATAAGTTGGGGAGAGAAAAATGTAGGTGTTTTGCCTACATTCCAACAAGATGGAACTTTCTGTTTAGAAATCCTGGAGTTGTGTTTCTTCCATTAAAGTTATTGTCAACTTCCACCCAACAGAAAAGAGTGGTCCAGTAGTTAGACTAAGTTGTGTTGGGGCCAGAAAGTGTCATTTGGTGTTGACCTCTGGTAGCCATGAAGTTGTTGGTTTTTGATGCACTTTAGATTCTGAGTTCATTGTTGGGGAGATAGAAAGGGGTTATAAGAGCAAGGGAAACCTCCCTACAGGTGTGGTGGGGAGAAAGATAATCACTTAAAGATATTTAGGAACTATAATTCATGGAACATATAAGTGTCTAGCACTGTAATAGGCTTTATGGAGGAAGAGTGAAAAAGACAAGGTGGTTTGATCTCTGTTCTGGATTTGGTTTTGTTGTTTTTATGTAATTAATTTGACAAACACTTAGTTGGTGTTGACCATGTGTCATTTGCTGGGATTGAAAAGATCAAAGTCACACAAGAACTCCTCCCTGCTCATGGCTCATGGTTGAGTGACAGCCTAGGATCCCAGGAGTCTGCACAGAGAGGAAACATGTTCTTTAGCTACTTGCTGCGCTGCTCAAGCACATGGTCAGGTGAGGTCATTAGAGGCCAGTCCCAGATCTTCAGACGAGCTGCTGTGGTACTAGCTTTGGGCACTCTGAGATTATCTGTGCTTCTCTGAGTTTGCCCCAGAACTTGAACCTTATCTTCCTGCTAAATACCTAGTTTGTGTCTCAGGACAAACTCTTAGACTTTGATTTTTGCAATTGCCTGGCCCTGATTAGTGTTCTTGGTAGATTATGTGACCATGGCCATCCCATAGGTTTGCTTCCCCTTCATAGATTTTGGTATCTATCTCACTCTTGTCCAAACATCTAATCTCATTAATTCATCCAGACCCTTTAGACAGGGTCTAAAGCCTGTCTTTGCCACTTACTATTATGTGACTTTGAGTCAAGTTATGTAAATAATCTGTATCTTAGTTTCTTCATCTTTAAAGTTAGAATAATGTAGTACTTACTTCATAAGGTTGTTGGGGGATTAACTGAGTTAATTCATGTAAAGATCAATGTAAATATTAACATAATGCAAAAAAAAAAAAAAACCCAGTACCTGGGACATGGTATTTGATAAATATTTACAACTATCACTATTTCTAGGGATACAAAGAAAATTCAGATGTGATTCTATAAACAAAAATATGTCATAAAATGTTTCAAGCACTACAATAGACATCTGTATAGGATTTGTTGGGCTTACAAAAGAGAAATACATTCTTCTACCTGGGGGAAGAGGAGTAAGTGGTATTGTCAGAAAAGGATTCTTGATGAGGTCCCAATAGTTCATTTTTGCTTTTAATTCCCTTGACTTTGAAGCAATGGAATACTACTTGGCAATGAGAAAGAATGAAATCTGGCCATTTGCAGCAACATGGATGGAACTGGAGGGTATTATGCTACATGAAATAAGTAAGTCAGAGAAAGACAGATATCATATGTTTTCACTCATATGTGGATCTTGAGAAACTTAACAGAAGACCATGGGGGAGGGGAAGGAGAAAAAAGTTACAGAGAGGGAGGGAGGCAAATCATAACAGACTCTTAGATACTGAGAACAAACTAAGGGTTGATGGGAGGTGGGGGAGAGGGGAAAGTGGGTGATGGGTATTGAGGAGAGCACTTATTGGGATGAGTACTGGGTATTGTATGGAAACCAATTTGACAATAAATTATATTAAAAAAAAAAGAAAAGTATTCAGTGGAGAAGTAACCATCAGCTGACTCATGAAGGTGATAGATATTCTCCAGGCAGACAAGGAGGGAGTGATGGCCAGCAGGAGGATATGGTCAGCAGCAGAAGAAGCAAAGTAAAGTTTCAGGGGTAAAAAAAAGCAAAGCATAGGTGGGGAATTACACACTGTTTGGCACAACTGGAGTTTAAGATATATTGTTGAGAAAAAGGGAGGGTGCATTTACAGAAATGAGACAGGCTTGGAACCATGCTGGGGGGAGGGGGGTAAGTGGGTTGAGTTTCTCTTAAAAGTATCCAGTAACCACTAAAGGATTACAATTAAAGCAATGCCAGGGTTACATTTGTGTTCTAGTTCAATCAGTCTGGAAGGTCAGGAAATAGGAAGACAAGGTACAAAAGTCTTACAACAGTGAAGACAAGAGAAAGCTGAGGCCTGACATAGGGCAACAGTGGTACAGATATGACAGATGGGAGTGAAGTTTGAGGATGGAAATGAAGGGACAGAATGTATGTTGGTTGCACCTGAATGCTGGCAATCATTTAGAAATGGGGAAAGGTTGGGGTGCTTGGGTAGCTCAGTCAGTTGAGTGTCTGGCTTTGGCTCAGGTAATGATCTCTGGGTTCACAAGTTCACACCCTGTGTCGGGCTCTGTGCTGGCGGCTCAGAGCCTATAGCCTGCTCCAGATTTTGTGTCTCCTTCTCTCTGCCCCTTCCTTGTGTTCTCTCTCTCTCTATATCTCTCTCAAAAATAAATAAACATTGAAAAAAAATGGGGAAGGGTAGAGTTTGGGGGAGAAAATTGAGTTGTTCTAGATATATTAGACTTGAAATATCTCTGGGATCTTGAGATGGTAAATGTCAAGTAGAGAGGAACATATTGAGTTTGAACACTCAAGAAGTGGTCAAAGTTAAAGATAATAGTTTGGGAGTCAACAGCTGGTAGGGGTAGTTGAAATCATAGAAAGGATTAAATTGCCTAGCAAGAGCACATGAAAAGGCAAAGAATGGAACTTTGGAGAGCAAAGGCATTACAAGATTGTCACAGAGGAGAAAGTATAAGAAAATAAGGCTAAGAAAAATTGGTGAGAGAAGTCAAAGAAAGTCCTACAGAGAGTGGATTTCATAAACCAATAGGAAGGCTAAGAAGGTTGACATCTATGAGTCTGGCCTGATCCAAGGCCAGTGAGAGATTTACAGACAACTCTGAAAGATTTCACTCAACTATAGAGTCAGGTCGTTATGGGACAATAGCAGAGTCATTCCTGCTGCTTAACAACAAATTGGGAAGCATAATACTTCTTGGATTAAAGACTGAAATGTAAGACACAAAACTGTAAAAATCCTAGAAGAGAACACAGGCAGTAACACCAGTTAGAATGGCTAAAATTAACAACACAAGAAACAGCAAGTGTTGGCAAGGTTGTGGAGAATGGGGAACCCTCTTACACTGTTGGTGGGAATGCAAACTGGTGCAGCCATTCTGGAAAACAGTATGGAGGTTCTTCAAAAAGTTAAAAATAGAACTACCCTATGATCCAGGAATCATACTACTAGGTATTTACCCAAAGAATATGAAAACACCAATTCAAAGTGGTACACACACCCACACACCCCTATGTTTATAGAAGTACTATCTAAAATAGCTGAAATACCAAAACAGCCTAAGAATTCATCAACTGATGAATGGATAAAGAAGATGTGGGGTATATATATATATATATATATATATATATATATGAATATTACTCAGCCATAAACAAGAATGAAATCTTGCCATTTGCAACGACATAAATATAGCTAGTGAGTATTATATTAAGTGAAACAGAGAAAGACAAATACCATATGATTTCACTCATATGTAGAATTTAGGAAACCAAACAAATGTGCAAAGGGGAAAAAAGAGAAAGAGGAGGGAAACCAAGAAACAGATTCTTAACTATAGAGAGCAAACTGATGGTTATCAGAGGGGAAGTAGGTGGAGGGATGGGTTAGATAGGTGATGGGGATTAAGGAGTGCACTTGTGATGAGTACCAGGTGGTGTATGGAAGTATTGAATCACTATATTGTACACCTGAAACTAATATTACACTATATGTTAACTAACTGGAATTAAATAGAAACTTACAAAAAAAAAAGAGTCATAATGCTCCTTGGTCCCTTCTTACTCAAGGAGCACTGATGGCTCTCAACCCTCTGACAATTTCATTTGGAAAGTGGTAGAGGAAGAGAGATAACAAAATCTGCCTTGGATTGCATTGGGCAGGACACTGGAGTAATTAGTTCACTAAGACAACTTAGATTATGAGTGAATCATGAATACCACACTATAACTGTTGGTGTTAGACAATAACTAGGGTTTGGGAGGAGAAATCCTTACCAATGTATGGGAAAGAGAGCTATACAAATGGAAAAGCATTCAACTTGTGTTATTTTTTTGTTGTTGAAGTTGACAGTGACCGAGCCAAGAGAGCCTGCACCACAACAGCCATCCAGGGCACCAAAGAAAGCCTTTTCTTTTCTTCTCAAGACTTCTTTCAATAATTAGACTTCTTCTCCTTTTCGAAGTCTGGCTGGGCCAAACCAAAGTGTGAAATTATATGCCGGAGCCAGAGACCACACTCCCCAAAGGGGTGAATAGTGCACAGGGTCTGGAGAGAGAACAGACAGAATGAAATGGAAGCAAAGTGTCTTACCTGTCTGAAATGAGCCCAGCTGCTGAGCAAATCCAATACACCAGTCTGTCTTCATACAGCATCTTTCTTATTAATAATGTAAGCATGATGGAGGCTGCTATTGATCTTCGATACCTAAATCTTACTTCTCTATGAATAAAAAATGTAATAAGATCTCAGAAATAAGCTAAAGACCACTGCCTGGGTCTAAATGACAGGGATAAATTGCAGTATACTACAAAAGACTGAAAAGTGTTAATGGATGGCAGTCCCTGTTTGCTTACTAGTTGGCTTAGAGAAGCTCAAAACTGGAGCTGCTGGGGAGCCAGCAGAGATCACTGACTCCAGCCTCTCTGTGGCCCACAGGACAGCACCAAATCCATCATTGTCAAAGGCCCTGCAATGATAAGAGTCATGCTCCTTTGGTTTGATATATATTCATGATTCCACTTTCATTGATGTGAGTGTGTGAGTGTGTGTGTGTGTGTGTGTGTGTGTGTGTCTGGGGGGTTATGGTTTTATATTTTCCATTGGATTTAAGATGTTATATAAAATTAAGTATGATATAAAATGGGTAACTTAAATAGTAAAATATCAAAGGAATGGTGAAATAGACATTGCCAAATACCTAAGGTAGGTTATCTACTCCAGCTGGTATGAGTTTAGCTTTATGTTTCATTGCATGTAAAATTTTAAAAAGAAAAAAAAATACATATATTGGTACATTCTACTAAAGGCTGTTTTCTATATTTTGGCCCTGTAATAAAAGTAATTTTATTACAGTATATAATTGTAACTCTATATTTTGGCCCTGCTGGTAAAGTAATCCATTCTGATTACTTTATCAGCACTCCCTCTCCTCCATACACTCCACTGTAGCCAGTCTACAGAGTTTATGTGCATTGTTTGACTTTGATGCCAGGAGAGGGGTTTTCAGGATATATACCACAGGCAAAGAAGGGATGCAATGAATATAATAAAGGCACTGTGTCAATGAAACCTTTCAGTGGCATCTCTAGTTCTGCAGGTAAGAGCACAAATTTAAAGTATTAACTGGCTTTTTCCAGATACGGCCCATTTTCATGTTTATTTCCTGCCTTCTAGTCCTAGCACAGCTATTGTGTTAGCTTCCATCTCACCTTGAGGAGTGAAGCCCTTTGGAGAGTATTTTTCCCTCTTATCTAAAGTGTATGACATGTTTAGCGTCCCAGATATTCTGTCTCTGTCCCTCTGACTCCCTCACTCTCTCTGTCTCTCTGTCACTCTTCCCCGTCTCTCTACTCCCCCTCTCTAATTTTGCCCTTCAGAGAATCACATTTATTGGATTCACCCCCTCTCAACTGCCCTTGGTCACTGCTTCCTTCCCTCCATTAGATCATTCTGTCTCTTCACAAGTTTTATTCCTGCACTTCAGGTCTTGTCATAGATAAAAAGAGCACTAAAGTAGAAGTCAAAACTCTGGTGTCTTTTAATGACCTTGGACAAGTCACTTCTGGACATGAACATGAAGATTTTAGACTAGATACTTTCTAAGGCTCTTCCCAGGGCTCAGAGTCAGGCCTCCACCTTCACCATTTCCCTGAAATTGCTCTTTCAAATCTTATAATTATTTCTAATTGGAAACCCAATGACTTTCTCAGTGATCAACCTACTTGACCTTTGGGGCAACATATAATTATTTAGTTTTCCTTCTTAAAACTCATTGCTTCCTTTCCTTTCAGGGCACTCTCTTGTCTTGTTTACTTAAGAATTCTCATCTGACACTCTTCTAATATTCTCAGCTTTCTCTTCTACATCACCAAATATCAAAAAAAAAAAAAAAAAAGAATGTTTACAGAATGTTAAAACTAAGAACAAAGCAAGGGAAAAATTGATACCTAGGAATTCCATATCCCCAAGAGTTAGCACTTATACATGAGAGTCTGAAAAAGTTATTTCTAGACATGGTTTGGAAATTTGCCAATGAATTTATTCCTTATGAATTAAAACTACTTGAAGAATTGAGGAGATGATGAATAATAATGATGATAATGAATGAAATGATTAAAAATAATGACAGTTGTTTAAAACATAATTCTCAATGACCAATAAAACTAAATAAATATGGAAGTATCTGTTTTATTCTTATAGTTATAAAATGTGATATTAATGTCAAAAAGTATATTCTTAGAATATACACAATATGAATAATTATTTTATGATAATTTTAGAGCAGTCTAAAGTTTATATGCAACAAAGTAATTAGATGTAGCTTTGTTATTAATATTGATAATTAGAAAAATATAGTCAATTATTTTAAAAATTGAAATTATATAGCCTAAATGTAATATCTGCATCAGCCAAATCACAGGAAGGGAAACAAAGAGGGAAAAAATTAAAAAAAGTCTTAAGAAAGTAAACACAATAAAGCATAAAGTAAGATTATAGAAAATAGATAAATATATCAGTCTTTAAAATAAATATCAGCAATCACAAATTTACATGTAAGACATAAAACCATAAAACTATTGGAATAAAACATGGGAGACAATCTTTAAGACCTAGGACTAGGTGAAGAATTCTTAAAAACTACCCTCCAAAAATGAGCCATAAAAATTGACAAATTAGCTTTCTTAAAATTAAAAACTTTCTCTCCATGAAATGTCCTGTTAATCGTATAAAAATACAAACTACAGACTGGGAGAAAATATTACCAAATCATTAATCTGACAACAGACTCATAACTAGAATATATATAAAGAACTCTCAAAACTCAACAGTAAAAACCCAACAGCTAAAAATAATACTAAAGAAAGGGTGCCTGGGGGGCACCTGGGCTGCTCAGACTGTGAAACATCAATTTCAGCTCAGGTCATGATTTCATGGTTTGTGAGTTCAAGCGACACTTCAGGCTCTGCGCTGACAGCTCTGAGCCTGGAGCCTGCTTGGGATTCTATGTCTCCCTCTCTCTCCGCCCCTCCCCTGCCCGTGCTCTGTCTGTCTTTCTCTCTCTCTCTCTCTCTCTCTCGAAAATGAATAAACATCAAAAAAAATTTTTTTTAAGAAAGGGTGCCTGGGTGGCTTGGTCAGTTAAGTGTCCGACTTCGGCTCAGGTCATGATCATGAGCTCGCGTTTGTGAGTTTGAGCTCCTCATCGGGCTCTCTGCTGTCAGCATGCAGCCCGCTTTGGAACTTCTGTCTCCCCATCCTCCAACCCTTCTCTCTCTCTCAAAAATAAATAAGCATTAAAATTTTTTTTTAAAAAATACTAAAATTGAAATCTGCATGGCAAATAAGTACATGAAAAGATGTTCAATATCATTAGCCATTAGAGAAATACAAATGAAACCACAGTGATATACCACCACACACCCATTAGAATGGCTAAATTTTTTAAAAGGTAAGATCAAATGTTGAAAAGGATGAAAAAGAGGCAGATCTGGTGGAAATTGCTAGTGAAAATGTAAAAGGGTACAACCACTCTGGATATAGAGTCTGGTACTTGCTTATAAAACTAAATATGACCCCAGCAATTGCACTCTTGAGCATTTATCCCAGAGAACTGAAAACTTATGCTAACAAAACCTGTACATAAATATGCATAGCAGTTTTGTTTGTAATAGCCCCAAAACTGGAAACAATCCTGTTTCCTTTGGTGAGTGAATGGATAAACAAACTATGGTACATCTATGCCATGGAATTCTACTCAGTAATAAACAGGAACAAACTTATGATATACACAACTTGGATAGATATTAAAATTATTATGCTTAGTGAAAAAAGCAAATCTCACAAGGTTACATCGTATGATTCTAAACATAGTATCCTCAAAATGACAAAACTATAGAAATGGAAACAGATCAATGGTTGCCAGGGGACAAGAATGGGGTTGGGGTGTGGGTGTGACTATAATGGGATAGCATGAAGAAGTTCCTTTGAGTGATGGAACGGGTCTCTATTCTGATTGTGGTGGTGGTTCCACGAATCTACATATGGGATCAAATGCACAGAATTGTATACATACACACGCACATGCACACACACACACACACACACACACACACACACATAAATGAGTACATTGAAGACACTGGTAAAATCTGAATGTAGTTTATAGTCTAGTTAATAGTATTGCACCAATGCCAATTTTCTGAGTTTGCTTATACTACAGGTATAGATGTTGGCAGTTATAGAATTTGAAGAAGGCTGGGTGAAGAATTCAAGGGATTCTGTGTACTATTTTTGCATTTTCCTAGGAATCTGTAATTATTCAGAATTTTAAAGAAGTTAAAAATAAATGACACATGTTTTCTTGCTTCTCAGCTCAGTTTTCAGAAACAAAGATATCCCAGGATCAATAGCATACCCAGTGTGCAGATCCTGGGTTCTATACCATTATCCAGTAAAAGGAACCAGGGCTACTAGAAAATACTTGATTTTAAGACTGAGGAAGGAAATATACAAGATGAGTTGGGAGCATCTTATTCTTCTTTTATTTTTTTAACAACACTTGGAAATTTAATTCCTCTTAAAAGATTAAACATTGAATACAAAAATAATTAAATCCATTTTAATAATTTACATGATAATTGCATATTTATATGGCTGGCTCATATAAACACTTCATTCACATAAAATAAAAAATAGGCAAATAGAGTAAATATATATTAACACATTTATATTACACTTTTAAATAGTATCAGTACAATGGTTTATTTTATTTCTTTATTTGCTCTAGACTTGTTTTGTACTTTCTTAAAGCTACACTAATTCTTATTTTGACCATCTAATACTCTTATCAGACAGAAAATAAAATAGAATATTGTCATAATCAAGTAGATTTAAATATTTGGATTTTTGACAAATCACTTTTTGGTCAGGGCATTTTTAATTAGTTGCATTTTATAAAAACACTCAAACTTGAGCTATTGATCACCAGGTTAGTCCCATTTTTGTTGACAGGTAATTATTATATGTATAGATTTTCAAGTCCACACTTTCAATATAGAAGCCAAGTGAACAAATGCAAGGATTTCAGAAGTCAGGGAGACAAGACTATATGAACAGTTTCTGATAAAATTTGATTTCTATTTTAAGGGCATCTTCTAGTGCAGAAAGTAAGGAAGGGCTAGACTAACAAACAAAATAATGATAAGGTTATGTCAAAGGGACATAGGAACCAAGATACAAGATACTCCAGATAGACGAAGCAGCAAAAATTACAGCAACAAAATAAATAGAATAATATTAGATTTAGCTCAAATTATAAAAAAAATTATAAAATAAATAACTCCTGAGTCTATATTGATACAAATATTGATACAAAAAATGGTTAAGTAAATGAATACATGGGTCAGAATAGACAAATCATCTGGGCAGAAGAATTCTGAATAATTTATGTAGATAATTTATGAAGCATACCTCTTCATTCTTTAAGTTTAGGCTGCACATAGTGACATATTTCCAAAGGGTACAGTATGGGCAGAGGGGTTAGAAAGTAACTTTACAGCAGAAAAAGCCAACCAACACTACCTCAGTCAGATTATCAGTGTTAAGTCACGTTGATATTATGAGCACTTGATATGGTGTGATGAGAATGACATTTTGGTTCCATGATCTTTTCCCCTAAAATCCACAATCTAAGAAAAACATTAAAAAAATCCCAACTGAGGGGCATTCTATATCTGGCCAGTACTCCTCAAGACTGTCAATGCCACCAAAAACAAAGAAAGTCTGAGACACTGTCACAACCAAGAAGAGCCTAAGGAGACATGAGCACTTCATGAAAACCGGGGTGAAATATGAAACAGGAAAAAGTCAATAGGTAAAACTAAGGAAATCTATGGAAAATATGGACTTTAGTTAATGCATCAATAATGGCTCATTACTTATGACAAATGTACTATACTCATGTAAGATGTTAATAATAGGGGAAATAGTATAGAGGAAATGGGAATCTGTACTATCTTCACTAGATTTCTGTAAGTCTAAACTATTTTATAATAAAATAATTAATTTTTAAAGAAATGTGATAAAGTTAAATGCCCACATCAAAATACAAGTATTCTTAGATTGTGTTAAAACATTGCAAAGCACAAAAGCATAGAGCCCAAATATATACAATTAATTAGATTAACTGTGACAAAATTATATATAAAATTTAAAATAAATGCATGTGTAATGATATATCAAGTAAATACAAATAAATAAAAGATGTTATTAATAATAGACAAAGGAGAATTCAAGAAAAAGACAGTTAATAAGGTCATTCTTCGTAGAGGAATATAATGATCATTAACATTTATGTTATAAATAGAGCAAATAGGGGTAGAGATGATTGAACAATATGACGAGTGAAGTTAGTTTTATAAATGTAAATCGAAATTTGTAACTTAAGAGAACTTTTTTGCAAGTAACCATAACATTTTATATAAAAGATCATACCTTATGCCACAAAAAAAACTACAATAAGTTTCTAAAAGTAGGCATGTTATGGCCATATTTTCTAGTTACCAAATAATAAAGGTAAATTCAAATATCATTGATTTTATTAAATAAGGAAGAATAAAAATAAAAAAATAAGAATTCAAGAATTAAGAAATTCAAAAAAAACCCCAAAAATCAACGCAAAGACAATAAGAAATTAGAAACAATAATTATATAACAGGAATTAGTTAGAAAATGAAGAAGCCATAGAAATTGGAAATAAAGATGCAAGAGTTTCTTAAAATATCTGATTAATATCTGATCAGTATAATAAATGAGAAAAAGTGAGATTAAATGCAAGCATAGTCAAGTTAGAGCATCAAGTCATAAGAATATTTCTTGAAACTCAGAAAGATACAGTTTTCAAATCTGTGTAATCTAGTTAGAAAATCTTACTGAAATGGATGACTGTCTAATAAAATGCACTAATTAAAATGAACTCAGAAAGTAACCTTTGTAGTCTGATTACAACAAATTAATGAAATTTAAATTTAAGTGATTGTCTTATGACCTCATTATATACAGACCAAATTCTATTTGATTTTTTTTCTTATTTACTGAGCTCATTTAGTCAGGGTGGGCCCATTCTCCAGCAGTTGAAGCCATGCAACCTTTTGGAATGAACCCAGCTTTTTCAGCTTTTTCAAAGTTTAGTTATTCTAAAACAAAGTCTTAAATGTGTCTCATCTTTACCAAAGTTTTGTCATTATAACATAAAATTATAACTCCAGAGCATTCAAAAAACACAAGTGGAGAGGAATCTTCAACTCTACCAGAGGCCAAAACATGTTTTTGTTCAATGAGTGAGTCTGATCCCCTAGACTGGAATTTATTCTCCCCAAGCTTATAAGACTCTTTCCGTCCCTGACACTTGGAGTTGGGTGCATTATGCAGGAGTAGAGATCAGAAGAAACAGAAATAGGGTACACAAATATGGAAAACTAGAAAACCATATGAACAGAATATTGTCAATATTGCTTATTAAACAAAGCAAAAAAAAAAACCAGTCCATAGCACCTTTGTATAACATTACAAACATGCAATCTCACTCTATAATTTAATATCCAAGACTTATGCAATTAAGAACAGAGGTAAAAAGGTTTAGCAAAAAGAAATCTGATAAAAATAATTAAACATAGAGGCTCAGACCAATTAAATCAACAATAGGTAGGTCACAGAAATATCAGAAGGAGTTGAAAGGAGAAAAAAAATTACAGAAAGAGATTTTCTTTCAGGTACAAATTGATAAAAAAATTTCAGTGATTCCTTAGGGATAAAAAATTATAAAAAAATTAAAAGTTTGTCAGAATATCCCCAACATGAGAAAATACAGAAATCCCCTGTAGAAAACATATAGTTTGTTTTATGTAATTTTATTTAATAAATGGGGATAGTGTATACATAGGTTTTATTGCCGCATATGGTTTAATCATTTTCTAATCATGTCTTTATTAACTTTTTGAGATCCAGGGCATAAAACAAAGCCTGCCAGATATTGTTATTGATTATGATCTTGACCAGGTTTATCCCCTCTGAGAATTTCAGTTATAATACAGATTGATTTCAGAATGGGACCTAAATCAAGGTTAACTTGTCTGGCAGTGCCACAAACTCAAATACAGCCTGACTTATTCTCTTCTGTATTAGAAACAGTGCCATGTCCCTTTCATTTTCTTTTTCTTGAGCACACAGAAAGACTGCAATTCTCAGCATCCCTTGCAGTTAGGTCAGGACATGTGACTAGTTCTGGCTAATGAAGTTAAGCATAAATGACATGAGTGACTACAGGGCCAAAGAATAAAAGAACAGGGTGCGTTTTCCATGTACTCTCTATTCACCTGCTCTTCTTATCATGGAAGCTCCATATCAAGGTTGCAGAGACCTAAAACAAACAGTCTGGGTTTCTGAGCCATTATTTGAAGGCAGCTATCCTGGAGAGATGGAGGTATCACCATTGCATGAAGAAGAATTTTTTTTTTTTGCATTTTTTTTTGCATTAACCCAGTGAGATTTGGGGGTTTGTTTGTTATTGCAGCCTTACTGAGACTGTTTTGACTACAACGTTTTCCTTCCAAACTGGGTGTCATAACAATATTATTCTTCATCAAAAATATTCAACTCTACATTTTAAACAACTTATTGTTACTACTGAGAATGTAGGCATTTTTATTATCCCACATTTTTCTTTCTTTCTCTCTTGCCCTTCTCCATTATTTACTATTTTCATAGAAAAATTTCCCTTCCTATATTCTATTTACTTATTTATTGCTATTACTGTCTGTATTGGATCAATATCTGCCCTCAGTATAAATGCTACTGAGGGTAAGGAATTTTTGTTCATTGCTAAAAAAGTGCCTAGCACCTAGTAGGAAAGCAGTAAATATCTGTTGAATGAAAAAAAATATTCGTTCGGAGCAATATACCGTGCTGGATATTGTGAGGGATGCAAAGGTATGCAAGATGACATTTTGTCCTTGGCCTTGATGAATTTAAAATTTAGCAAGAGAAATAAGTGAAGTACAGACAATGCTAAGTATAAATTTAAATATGTGCATCTTGGTCAAAGACTGTGTGTGTGTGTGTGTGTGTGTGTGTGTGTGTGTGTGTTGAGGTGTTTATACCCTATAAATTTCTAAGAGCAGTTCCCTTTTTAAATTTGTCCTACTCTCTTTCACCTCGTTAAATTTATAGATCCAGGCAACAGTTAAATGTATGAGTGGTCCCATAACCCTCAAGTTAAACAAAGTAGGAATGCTCCCAGACAGTTGAAATTATGTATAAATAGCCCTGTGAAACTCATGGTTGAGTCTATGCTAAGAAGCTCTTTGAGGATACTGTTCACTACATTATAATATGTCTGCTCCATGAGGACTTTAGGCAGAAATAAGCAGAGGGTTTAAGTATTTGGAATAGTTTAGTGTCTGCTGAACAGTAAGTCTATTTTTGTCATAAGGATGTGTGAATTGCATAATTAATCAGGTTTTCTTTTTAAATAGTCCACTTGAAAGCTTGGAGGTAAATTTCTGGTTCATCTATTGTAATGCAAGGTCTTTATGGCTTGTATTTTAGTAGTATTTTCCTCTTTCCTCAGTCCACTTTGTCTCTTCCCTTGTTTTGATTTTCCCTTGTAATATCCTTTTTTATGCTTACTGATTTTTAAAAATTTAATAACATATATAGATATCAATATCTAAATTTATGTCTATATCTAATCTATCTATATCTATATCTATATATCTATACCTATACCTATATCTAATGCATATCATCTATATCTATATCTATATCTATATCTATATCATCTATCTATCTATTTAGTATATATCCTTTTAAGTCACTTTAAATCTTTTTTGAAAGAAGTTGGGGAGGTGGGTTGGGACGCCTGGGTGGCTCAGTCAGTTAGTCCAGCTTTGGCTCAAGTCATGATCTTGCAGTCCGGTCCATGAGTTTGAGCCCTGGGTCAGGCTCTGTGCTGATAGCTCAGAGCCTAGAGCCTGTTTCAGATTCTGTGTCACCCTGTCTCTCTGCCCCTCCACCTCTCATGCTTTCTCTCTCTCTCAAAAATAAATATTTAAATTTTTTTTTTTAAAGAAAGAAGTTAGGGAAAACATAAAGAAAGCTATTGTGAGGTATCTACCACAAGCACATCACTGTGCTAGGTCTATGGAAGGAAAGAAAAAAAGAAAGTAATGAGGCAGACAAGTAGAAAAGCAAGGAATAAAGAAATGGAAATAGAAAATAAAAAGATGATATAGTCCCTGCCCTCAAGGAACTTGAGGAACGATGGTGCAGAGCTCTGTGAACAGCTTCAGTGCTCATTGATTTCTCCCCTCTCTGAACTCTAACAGCACTTAGACTCAGTAACACCCAATTTAGACCTTGCTCATATACTGCCTGATATTTTCTACTTATTGTTTTATGTGGCTAAGTGTTGCCTTTTGGGCAGGGATCTTGAGTTAACTTCTCCTGTCTCTTACATTGAGTAGTGCAATTGCTACACTGATTGATTGAGAAGCCACCCTTACTAGGAGGATGGTTGAAGCCCCTTCTGACATATAGGCTGGTGTAGCTGATCCCCTTAGACCTGCTAATCCCATAGCAACATTGACTGCCTGATTTATCCTTGCTGTGCACAAGGATCTTTGAGGAGATTGACTCTTGCCAGGTTTGTGACGTGCCAGGTTTGTGTCTAAATTTATTGCTATGAGGGGAATTGAAATTGTTTAATAATAATTAATTATTGCATTTAACAGATTTGCTGAGTTCTTACTCTGTGCCAGGAATTGTTTTATGTTTTTGTAAAATATCAGTAAACAAAACAAATATATCAGTTAACAAAATAAAACCCCTGCTCTGCTGGTGTTTACATGCAAGGAGAATGGGGAGAGTGGTGAAGAAGGCAAACTTTAACACTAGCTATAAGAATAGGTGATTATATAGTATGTTAGAATGAAGTGAGTGCTATAGAAAAATAAAGCAGACACGAGTAAGAGGGACAGAAGTGCTGTATGAGGGTAGGGTGTTGCAATTATAAATATGGTGGTTAGGGAAGGTCTATTGAGAAGGGATATTTAAGCAAAGATTGAAAGAAATGGAGAGAGTCAGATATGCCCACATTTAGGCAGAGTTACTGCAAAAGGTCTTAAAGAAGAAATGTACTGGGAAGACTCAAGAAGCAGTGAGAAGATGATGTGATTGGCATAGAGAGAGGAGTGGAGAATGGAAAACATGAGATAGGAGTGCTAACAGGGATCCAGATCACGTATGACTATAGAATACTGTGGGACTTGGGGCTTACTCCTAATAGTATGAGAAGCAGCTGAAGGAAATTGAAAAAGAGAATGACATGGCTTATTTTGCTTTTGAGAGATTTATTTTGTTGCTTTGTTGGGATTAGACAGAAGGGGGCAATGGTGGAAGCTAGGAGACTAGCCAGGAGCCTATGGCAGTATCTAGGTGAGTGGTGATGGAGGCTCAGACCATGGGCAATAGTTATGAAAGTGGTAACAAGTGACCAGATTCTAGAAATATTTTTTAAAGGTGAAACATACAGTATTTCCTGAAGTTTTTGGATATAGGGTGTGAGAGAATGGAGTCAAGGATGAACCCAAGGTTTTTGGCTTGAGTAAATTAAAGGATTGAGTTCCCATTTACTGAGCTGAAGAGGACTCCTGGAGGTAAATATTTGAGAAGGAAGAGAAGGGGTTTGTTTAGTTTTGGATATGATACTTTTAGAATTTCTATTATATATCCAAGTGGAGCATATTAGTGGAAGACTAATTTACAAGAGATATATGGAATGGAAATGTAAAGTTGAGAGCCATTGGAATATAGATGCTATTGAAAGCCATAAGACTATAGACCACAAGAGATGAGAACAGATAGAGGTGAGGAGGCTCAAGAAATGAGCCCTGGGACCCTCTGTCACTGAGAGGTAATTAAGAAGAAAAGACTAGCAAAGGAAACTGAGGTGTGGCCAGTGAGGCACACAGAAAATCAAGAGAGACTAGTATCCTGAAAGTCAAGAACTGACAATGTACACATGAAGAAAGAGTTATCAGCTAGGTCAGAACTACTGAAGAGTCAATTTAAGTTTATTTATTTTGAGAGAGAGAGAGAGACAGAGAGAATCCCAAGCAGGGGTGATTTGATCCCTGCTTAATCCTGTGAGATCATGACCTAGGCCAAAATCAAGAGTCAGACACTCAGTCCACTGAGCCACCCAGGTGCCCCTGAAGAGTCAACTTAGATGAGGACAGATTGAGCAATGCAGAGGTCCTCAGTGACCCCGATGAGAGCAGTTTCAGTGGAGTGGTGTGGCCAAAGGATTGATTGGAATGAATTTAAGAGAGAAGAGTAAAGAAGAATTGGAGATAGTGAGTAAAGATAGCTCTTGCAAGGACTTTGTAGAAAAGGGGAGCAAACAAATAGGTTAGTAATTGGCAAGGAAGTGAGGCTCACAAGAAGGTATTTATTTTTAATTTTTTTCCAAGATGAAAGAAATAGCAATATAACAATATTTTTGTATGCTGATGGAACCGTTTCAGTAGAAAATGGAAAAAAAAATTGGTGATGCAAGACAGGGTCAGGGCAAAAATTGCTGAGGTAATATCCTTGGATATGTAAGAGAAGAGTGGAAGAAAGTGATGAGTACAGACTGGCTGCAGATGTGGGGGCATAGATTTAGGTGCAGACAGGACAGCAGAGCATGCAGATAACGATGTTGCTGGTGAGTAGAATGTGGTATAATGATAACCACTGTTTATTACACACCTAGGTTGTGCTAAGCACTAAATATTTACAAGGAATTCACAGAAATCTTGATGAGGTGGGCATTTTCTTCCATATTTTATAGATCATGAAACTGAGGCTCAGAGAGTGGAATAACTTACCCAACTATGGCTGGCAAGCAGTGAAGTAGGGATGCCTGGATCCAACCCTGCCTTTCCGACTCCAAAACCCAGTGGTAACCTCTGCTTTCTGCTATTTCTTTAGGGGATGGGTCAATGGTCTCTCAGGCATGGTTTCAAGGGAGAATAACTAGGCATTTCCCTAAAGGCCCATTAAATTCCAGCAGAAGTCACAGATAAATGGGAATCAGGAGGCTGGAGTCAGCACAACTGATCACTTCTGCTCTCTTTCTGTCTAGATGCTGGATTCCAAGTAACCACAAAATCGAAGTTCAAGGGAAAGCTTCTCCCAAGAATTCCATTTACAATTTGCAATTCTTCTCCGTGGAAGGAGGAAATTGGAACTTGTCTAGAACTAACTGAGTAGATCAGAGAGGGAGATGGAAGTGGATAGAGTTCTAGCCCAGAACCTCCAACACTAAGGCCTGTGCCATTGTTATGTCAGATCTGAATATAATACAAGAGTTGAGTACAATATAGTCTATCACCTCGTATCACCTTCTACGTGTAGTTTGTCATTCCTCCAGAAAACTAGAACTAGACTATGCCTGAGATGGGAGACCACTCAGTCCAACCCTCTACCCCATGGGGAATGTTTTCATAAATGACCTTGCCAGACCCTCTTAGACAGCTCCTTTGAAAGTAACCTCATTGCCTTATCAGATAGTTGGCTCCATTTTAGACAGCTACAATTGTTCATGTTTTGCCTAAAATGTTGCAGAAATCTACTTTCTTCTATAGTCTCCACACCTCTTCTCCCTGATGCAATGGTGTAGTTATACTTGTTCTAGAAGTCAGGCTTCTGAGCATGCTTCCTTGGTTAGCCCATCCATCCTTAGCAGCTTCTATAGGGTCAGAGAAGAGGTTATTTCTTTCTATAAAGTTATAACCTCATGTGGTGGTCACAGAAGCAGAAGAAGGCAACAGTCAAGGGACCCTGCTTTACAGAGAACTGGGAAGTGATGCTTTTGCCCTGATGAGGCAGAGAAATACTAGATTTGCTGTAAGCTCTGATACTACCCCTGTGCTCTGTACTTGGACCCTCTGGCTTCCTTCTTCCATGGGTGTCTGCTCTGCCATGATTCTCCTAGCAATGCTTTTGTAGAGAGAGAGACACACAATCCCACCAGACCAACCACTCCCTCCCTCAGATTATCCTGATTTATCCTAAGCAGTTCTTGCTTGTAATGACCCATCCTTGAGGGAGCCTTGACTTTATCACTTATCAAAGCAAGCAATAGCTTGAAAGAGAAGCTGTCAAGTCTGAAATGCCATCTTTCTCTCAGAAAGAAGAAAATCTGTGAGATGCCAGAGGCAATAGCGGTGAATGGTCCAGATGTGACTTGTTCTGCTCCTGCCTTTTTGCAAAGAAAAGGGAAGGTTATTTCATAAAAATCCCCCGAAATGGACCATCACACCAAGGTCCAGGTGTCTCTGGGAGAATACTTTGCTGCATCTCCTCTTTTTTTCCTGTAATCTCTAAACTGGCTCTATCTGCTATATATTTTTTTTCTCCCCAGTGACAGCTCTGTGAATAAGCCATGAATTAATAGAACATTCTGCCCATTCAGCATGGACAGGGAGTCTTGTCTTCAAAGGGGCACAGGGTGGGGAATGGAACTCAAGTGTTCTGCTAATCTACCTGTCCTCCTACCTGCCTCTGCAGTCCCACCTCAGACTCTGCAGCAGAAAAACAACATAACAGGGAGAAGACCTAAGAACCTATGGGTAACTGAGCTGCCAATGTCTAAAGGGTAGTCAATATGGTTCCAGAAAGTAGAAGAAAGGGTCAGATGGATGCACACAAGGATGCGGAAAACTCTATTCCTTTAAGGATCACTCTGTACTATAATCAATGAAAACATTTCCAGGCTGATGAAGCCATTTGTCCTTCTGAAAAGACTCAGTTACTTATTCTTCATCCTTGACCCTACCACGCAACATGGGGCAGCTGCTGACAGGGCCTAGAGCTATTTACCTGGTGCTCTCTGCTAGGTGACCAGTCACAAGGAAGGAAACAAAAGATGTAATAAACACCTGCTATATCCCAGACATCATGCTAAGCATTTTAACACATGCTAACACATTTTATCCTCCACTCTGTAAGAAGCAAGATGTTATTAAATCTAACAGATAAAGAAACTGAGGCTCAGAAATGTCAAATAGCTTAATACAGGGTTGAGCTCTGGTTGATTTGAAGTTTATTACACAATACCCTAGATTAAACCATGAAGTGTTTTCACCATGTATGTAAATCCCATTATGAGACATTCTGGAGAATTACCTTGATTCTTCTTTGGATTTTGATTGAACCTCACATTGTTTGAAATAAGTGGGTCTTGAATTGTTTTACGGTTAATAGGGACTTGGTACCTATAATTGGTTTTAGGAGTTATAGGATGATTTCCTGTAGAATCAACCTTTGGATGGTTCATGGAGTAGGTGCCAAAAAATTCCGGCCTGATAGAGTGGACCTAAACCTTGCTTGTGGTTTGGTTGAATGGGATTGTATTAGGCACCTGCTATGGTTTAGTCCTCTATTAGGCATTGTGGGAAAGCAAAGTTAACACATTCTCTTTCCTTAAGAAATTTTATACGTTGCCTGAAAAAAACAGAAGATACACCTGCACAACTAAGTGTAATAATGCAGGTAAGTTATAACAAAGGCTCAAATGAGCTGTGGAGACAATAAGAACTTCAAGAGGTCAGAGGCCAGAGGTGAGAGATGGAATAGCTGTGGTATCTGGGCAATATTCAGTGAGGGAGGAAAGCTTGATCTGGGCTTAGAAGAGTATAGTATTTTCCTGGGAAGAAAGAAATGGAGAACTTTTAAATGGGAGGAAGAGGAGGAAATACATAAGTGTGGAGATGAGAATGCTAACAGATGATGATGAGGTGCCCATGCTGATTTGAAGCATATAGGAAACAGTTGAAGCTTTGACAAGAAAGACAATCAGGGCTTGAATACTAACCTAAGGAGTGAAATCTATTCCAATGACCATGAAAAACCATAGTAGGTTCTTGAACAAGAAAAGGAGTTTTTTGAAACTGAATCTAGGAGTGGCATTCAGGGGAAGGAGTGGAGCATATCTTGCAGGAAGAGATACCATTTGGGAAGCTTTTGTCATGATTAAGGAATGAAGTCAGGAGCACTCAACCATGGTGAAGGTGGGAGAGCAAAGCAAGTGTTGAGTGGGGCCCAATTCAGGAGACAGTGCCTGAGTATGCATGGGGGACAAAGGGAGATGGGGAAGGAGTCAAGGACTATCCATGATTTAAAGCCTGTGTGGATTCAAGTGGTCATTCTCATTTTGGAACAGACTTCAGGTGAAGGACTTTCCTGTTTGGGATGAAGCAGTGACCCTGAAGCCTTGGGCTGAGGTTTTATTTCTATGTTAGTTTTAGCTGAGTCTCTCCTGCTTGACTCACAGGCTTGATGACTCTGAAAATGTGCTTTGAGTTCCCTTCTAAGAGCTGCATATAGAACTCTATATTAAGAAGGGAAGGGTAATGTTTATCTCTATGCTCACCTCCTTTCCCTCATCCCTGGCATGGATTTTTCTCCAAAAAGTTAGTGACTCAGGGGCCCACTTCCATATGCAAGAACTAGTACATCATTCCATGCCATCATGGGCCTGCTGAGCAGTTGTGCTTGCAGACATTGAAGTTAACTAATATTCAGAAGGTAAACAGAGCTGGGCGTGTAAAGCCTCATTAGCTGTGTGGTTGGGTCATGGTACCCGCCCATGAGGATGTTAAATGGCAGCATTGTCAGGATAAGACAATGCAACTGTCCCACTGCATTAACAGTCCATCAATCCCCGCAGCCTCACACACAGCCCTCTTCCAGCCAGAGGCTCCTTGCAGAGCTGGTGTGTGGAAGCTTCAGCTGACTATGCAGGAGGGACAGCAGCATGTGCTCTTTCAGGCTTCTGCTGATCAAAGGAATGGTGAGATTGAAGAATGCTAAAACCTTGGGCTTCCCTTGTGACAGGATCTGACATTATATATGTCATGAGCGTAAATAAACAAACAACAAAAGTGACTCCAGGTAGAACCTAATATCTGCAGCCCTAGGAAGCTTCTTTTACCATCTTAAGGGATAGAATGACTACGGGGAAACAATAGGCGGGGTGGGTCTCAAACACAGATGGAGATGATTGGCTAAAATCTCATTGGTAAGATTTCAAGGTGACAATAAATGTCTGACCTGCTAAAACATAAATCTTCTGTATTCTGAAGTAGATCCTAAAATTCCCACTATCACACATCCATTGCTCTGAGGAATTTCATTTTTGGTTACCAGGTGATGGGTAATGTCTTTTCAAGTTCCTCCAAGTGGAATAACACATTAAGTAATGTAAAGTACCCTGTATATATATTTTTTCTTCTCTGTTATTAGTTAATAATGTCACTTGATATTCACACTATGCTTTGTAAGTACATGATAACTTTTAATATTAAAATATCCCAGGAGATATTAATAATAGTCCCAATTTATGAAAAAGGAAAGATCAAATTTGTTAAATACAGTATTTTACTTTCTCAAATTGAAAAATACTGTTTGCACATGTTAAAGATTCATAAATCAAATGGCTCTTTCTTATAATTGTTGTATATGTTACATATAGTGTCATTTCTCTCTGATCTTAAAGGAAAATGGTTATTAAACAGGTACCACATAATACAGTATTAGCTAGCTATTCCACTGGCAATTCCTTGGCATTGTGCATTTTGACAAGCTGTGTTAATGGAATGGAAAGAGAAGGAAAGGTTCAGAATATGGAATGCTGTGGAAAGCAGGTATCATCAGACCAGGGGCCAGAGTGGGTGACCCAGGCCAGCAGTTTGAGGGCTCTCTACCCCTTGAGAGTGGGGATAGAGAACTCACAAACTGGTATGAGTTTACCAACCATAAACCCATACATGTTTTTGAGATTGGAGCCTTTACATATATTATGTAACTATTTTGTGAAGCATTTATCCATCCTGTCTGTGATGCCAAGCCCTCCATTATCTACATAGTAGTGTCTTTTACTGATTCCATGACACATTATCAACATTTCTCAAGTGTTTGTGGCCACCATGCACTTATAAAAGTGGACTTCATTGATGCAACATCAGCAGGAGCTCAAGACAGAATTTGTCCATTTTCTTTAGATTTTCCTTCTGTGACAAACCAATAGGTTTGTGAGTCACTCTGGCTCAGATGCTGGGATTAGATCCTGATTCTATATGGTTTTTTTGATGCTGGATAAGTGATGTTAACTTCCATGCTTCAGTTCTTCTTATCTCTTGCCCTTGACTGCCACTTCCAGATCATTTCTCCCTCTATTTTGTAGAACACTTTAAGGCTCAAAACAAATGATGGGATTACTTTCTCCCTTTCCTTTAACAATCGTTTGAGGAGGTCCTTGTCATGTGGCTTTATTTATTAAGATTTAACACTCGATCCACCATCTTTTACTTTTCAATGCCTGCTTCTGTCCTAGGTGAAGTTGCCATCCAAAATTAGACACCTAGTCTCTTGACTGCTTGAATTTCTCATGCCCAATGACCTATTCCACATCAGTTGAGCCACTTGCTCCATGATCACATACTGAACCCCATCATCACCAGACACTGTCTCCCAAATCATGAACTTGAATGTTCACTTTTGCACTAAAAACTGCTATTCCTCTACCTCAGTTGCCCAAATAGTTTTACTGCATGGGCATTCTGACCTAAAAACTCAATCCATTGAACCACATTCCTATCCATCAGCCCCCTCCTTTATTCACTTCTTACTTTATCCTGCTTAGTTTTCTTATCATATCAATTTAAGCATCCTATTTGCAAATAATTTCAAATCAATTATTATTTTTTTTTTATTTCACTTACCTTGAAAAACCCTCATCTGGAAAGAAACAGACCACCTTCTCTGTGCCCATGCCTGATCAGCTGAGCATAATAAGAGAAAATCATAGAAGTGGATAGATTGATATTACTATTTTTATTTTATTTTTTATTGTATTGTGTTGTATTATATTACATTGTATTGTATTTATTTTTGAGAGAGAGAGAGAGAGAGTAGGGGAGGGGCAGAGGGAGAGGGAGAGAGAATCTTAAACAGGCTCCATGCTTAGCGATCTTATGACTGGGAGATCATGACCTGAGCTGAAATCAAGAGTCAGACACTTAACCAACTGAGCCACCCAGGTGCCCCTAATATTACTATTGACATCACACTATATTAGGTCAAATTCCCTGGAAATCAATTCTGAGATGGAGATTCATGTTCTCCAAGATTCTAGCTGTTCTAATTTCCCCATTCTCCATATATTATAGAATATACATATATATATGTGTGTGTGTGTGTGTGTGTGTGTGTGTGTATATATATATATAGTATGTATAGTATACTATAGTATATAGTATGTATAGTATACATATATAGTATGTATAGTATACTATAGTATATAGTGTGTGTGTATATATATATATATTTGGAGAGAAAGTGTAATATAGTATAGTATATATACTATATAGTATATATATAGTATAGTATATAGTATAGTATATATATAATTATAACATATATAATATATTATATAATAATATATTAATAATATAATAATATATTAATATAATATAATAATTTTTATATTTTATATTATAATATATGATAATTATTTTATATTATAATATATAATAATATAATAATTAATATAATATAATAATATAATATAATATAATAATAATATATATACTCTATATACTATATACTATACTATATACTATACCATATACTATACTATATACTATATATATATATATACATACTATATACTATACTATATGTGTGTGTGTGTATATATATATATATATATATATATATATGTATATATATATATATATATTTGGAGAGAAAGAGAGAAAGAGAGAGAGAAGTGCCAAGAATTATATATATAATGTTAAACTTTAACCTAATCCTAATTTTATATATGTGTGTATATATGTATATGTATACACACACACACATATATATATAATTATATAAATATATATGAAAAAAATATATATACATACACATACATACATATAATTGTCATTGATTTAGGCAGTATAGAAGTATATTGCTCCCTGATAAGTGGTCTCCCATTCTTTTCAGGCATTATATCAAAGCTGGAACCTCACCTGTGCCCTTAAAAAACAATACTATTGCTCTCTCAGGTCAGCAATTCCTCAAGTATAATGAGTAATAGGATGAGTAAATGTCATAGCCATATGTCCCTGCTTTCCCTTCTTTGTTGTAAAGTGGATCTCCTGATCTGATGGGATGTTATGCAGGATCCCATGTTGAGAAGCCTTTAGATAGTGTGCTGGTTAAGGCATCTAGTCAGGAAAGTCAAGCCCATACCTGGAATATATGTTAATACCATCAAGATAAATCTCTGCTCAAGATAAATCATTAAGATAAATCTCTGCTCCTCCAGGGTGAAGGAGTTCAATGTAACCCATTTTACAGCAAGTGTCAGGTTGGTCTCCTCTAGGGATGATGCCATAATGGAGACTCAGTGTTTGTCTCTGTTGTGAGCAGGTTAGACATTTTCAGCTTCAAGAATTAAATCAGCCTTAGGGCACCTGGGTGGCTCAGTCAGTTGAGCATCTAACTCTTGAATTCAGCTAAGATCATGATACCGAGGTTGTGGGATTGAGGCCTGTGTCAGGCTCCACGGGGAGCCTGGGATTCTCCCTCTCCCCCCACTGTCTCTAAAAAGAAAGAAAAGGAAAGAAAGAAAGAAAGAAAGAAAGAAAGAAAGAAAGATGAAAGAAAGAAAGAGAAAAAGAAAGAAAGAAAGAAAGAAAGAAAGAAAGAAAGAAAGAAAGAAAGAAAAAGAAAAAAGAAAAAAGAAAAAAAAAAGCAGTCTTGGTAAGTCTTGAATCAGTCTTGGTAAGTGAGAATCCATACTGTTGAGCTCATGCATTGCATCCATTCCTATCACCATGGTTACTCCATTTATGAACCCATTGTGCAAATTGGGGAGCTGCTAATGAAGTATAGCTTAATTCTTCATAGATTGGCTTAATTATTCTGGTACTCTCTGGAGAGTATTAACATATGACATAAAAATCTTGACACTGGTCCACTTCCATAGGTCAGTTCATAAGCTTATTTTCCATTCTTTCTTGTCCCAGTTACTCAGTCTGGTTTTTTTGTAAGCCCTTGCCAACTGGCCAAGACATTCTTCACTGCGCATGAGGCCATATATAGTCTTATTTCAGGCCACTTCTTTTTTTTTTTTAAATGTTTATTTATTTTGAGAGAGAGAGCACGCACACCATGCATGAGTGGGGGAGGGGCCGAGAGAGAGAGAGAGAGAGAGAGAGAATGCCAAGCAGAATCCCCATTGTCAGTGCAAAGCCGCATGCAGGGCTTGATCTCATGACTATGAGATCACAACTGAGTCAAAATCAAGAGTAGGACACTTAAGAAATCAATAACTGACTGAGCTGCCCAGGTGCCCCCAGGCCACTTTATTGTCACTCAAGGTAAACAACCTGGTGTGTCAGTTGAAACTCTTGATTGCTGGAGAATTTTGTGTCATTGCTACACACCAGACTAATCTATCTATGACCAAACTCCACCTTTTCATTCTTTACTAGTGAATTATTTAGTGGTGTGAGTTGAAAGAGAGGTGTCATAAGTGTGAGCTGAAAAAGAGCTGCTAGCATAGCAATGGTGATCTACTGGCTCCTGCAGCTTATTTGTTGTACCCTCCACCCCTGCCTGTACCTGACCTGGAGTTACTTCAGCCCCCCAGTGAGTTGTTAAACCTGCCTGCACTTATTACTTGGTTAATCTGATAGAACTCAGCTCATGAAGGGCAGCTCTGGCTGCTTGGACACTTGATATCCCATGGTTAAATGTTCAGTTTCTATCAGTGTCCTTTAGCATGCCAGTAGCTGTTTTTTTAAACTACTATAGATGTCATGGCCTTGCTATAGAATCCTAATGGTCTCCATTTTGATTTCTCTGTGAGGACCTGCTGTAAACTCCACATGGAGTCTTTTCTCTCTGCAGACACCTCTATTACCATAGGGTCTACCAGGTCTGTGGCACAAGCCTTAAGGCTGCTTGCATGCCAGCCTGCTCTGCTGAAGGGCCCTTTCCTGCTCTAGACCCCATTAAAAGTGGGAAGCCTTTCATTTCAGCCATGAAATTAATTGACACAGTGTTACCAAGTGTGGCATATGCTTCCTTGAGCACCAGAGGAGGCCTATTAAGTGCATGCACTACCTTCTTATTGTTGGAATGTGGGTAAAACATGCTCTTTACTCTGGAGGGAATGCCCTGGCATGCCCCAGACACTAGATCCCTAAAATTTGTGCTAATGTGATAAATTCCTTAATCTTCATAGCTGTCTGCAGGTCAGATGTCTGCCTAGCTGTCACATTGACCTTTTTAATCATTATGATATTGCTACGTCCACCTTGCCTTGGATGACTAAATGCTACCCCTTGCCCTCTACTATTTCATGGTTCTGTCATCCCTGTTGCTACTAGAGAATCCAGTTCCATAGTGTCTCCTCTCCTAAGTCCTAGCCTGCATAAGTCAGCCATTGCTTGAACTTTTCAAGACCTTTAGTTCCCTTCTGTATTTGTGAGCTTCAGGTTGTGATGACAAAATACCATTGACTGGATAACTTACACAGAATTTAATTTTTCATGGTTCTGGAAGCTAGAGGTCCAAGATCAAGGTTCTGGCCAACTTGGTTTCCGCTGAGAGACTCTTCCTGGCTTGCACATGGCATTTTTTCGTTATGTCCTCACATGGCCTTTTCCCCGTGCATGTGCATGATGGCATGGGGGAGAGAAAGACAGAGAGTGCACACACTCTATATTGTCTTTTTTTTATAAGGATACTCATACTTTTAGATTAGAGCCCCACCTTTTTATCTCAGTTAACCTAAATTACTTCCTAAAGACCCTATCTCCAAATACAGTTACATCAGGGGTTGGGACTTCAATGTATGAATTTTGAAGGGACACAAGCCATAGCACCCTTTCACTTGTGCATTCCTTACTGCTACTATAAATGAAATGGAGTGTCCTTCAGGCCCTCCCATGGAGCATAGTCAGCTGATGTCTTTTTCTGGCTTCACACAGCATATTCATTGCAGCATGGCCACTTCTCTGAGCTTCTCCATCATCTGCCAAGACAGTTTTGGCATTTCCACTTCACTCATTGTGGACCATCCCTTTTGCCAATCTTTCAAGAGCATCCTTTTAGCATATTAGCATTGTTTCTCAAGAAACTTGCCAGGATGTTAAATCTTGTGTCCTGGAAGGGTGCTTCCCTATCAATAAACTCTCTTATCCAAATTTATATTCTGCTACCCTTGACACAACTTTCAGGGACCAGTCTCATACATATTGTACCAGCTTTTGCTACCACACATAGAGTAGATCCCTCCGCCCCTTTGACATATTGTCCCCTTTCTCCCTTTAGTAGGCCCAGCACTTCCCCAAACGGCTTATGCTGACATGTGACCCTACCTATGGGTCTTTTACCAAATAGGACTGGTGGGGTTATATCCTAAGGGTAGTGTGTGTTTGACAAATAAGAGGCGTCTGTAATACTTTTATTTATTTATGTATTTTGAAATTTTTATTTAAATTCCAATTAGTTAACATATACTGTAATATTAGTTCCAGGTGTACAATACAGTGATTCAACACTTCCATATATCACCTGGTGCTCATGATGACAAGGGCACTACTTAATATCCATCACCTATTTAACCCATCCCCCACCTACCTCCCTTTTGGTAATCATCAGTCTGTTCTCTCTAATTAAAAGTCTGTCTTTTGGTTTCCCTCTCTCTTTTTTCCCTTTGCTTGTTTGTTTGTTTCTTAAATTACACATATGAGTGAAATCATATGGTTTTTGTCTTTCTCTGACTGACTTATTTCGCTTAACATAATACTCGCTAGTTCCATCCATGTCTTTGCAAATGGTAAGATTTCATTCTTTTTTACGACTAGTAATATTCCATTATATATATATACCACTTCTTTATACATTCATCAATGTATGGACTCTTAGTCTGTTTTTGGCTGCTGTAGTCTGTAATTTGGCTATTGTAGATAATGCTGCTATACACATTGGGGTAAATGTATCCCTCTACATTAGTATTTTTGTATTCTTTGGGTAAATAACTAGTAGTGCAATTGCTGGATCATAGCATAGTTCTATTTTTAACTTTTTTTTCCTTAGGAAATTGCATACTTTTTCCAGAGTGGTTGCACCAGCTTGCATTCTCACCAACAGTGCAAAAGTGTTCCTCTTTTTTCACATCCTTGCCAGTATTGTTGATTTTAGCCATTCTGACAGGTCTGAGGTGATAGCTAATTTTGTTTTGATTTCCATTTTCCTGATGATCAGTGATGTTGAGCATCTTTTTATGTGTCTGTTGGATACCTGTCTGTCTTCTTTGGAAAAATGTCTATACATGTCTTCTGCCCATTTTTAATTGGATTATTCATTTTTTTCGGGATTGAGTTATGTAAGGTCTTTATATATTTTGGATACTAACCCTTTATCAGATATGTAATTTACAATTTTTTTCCCATTCTGTAGGTTGCTTTTTAGTTTTATTGATTGTTTCCTTCACTATACAGAAACTTTTATTTTGATGTAGTTCCAAGAGTTTATTTTTGCTTTTGTTTCCCTTGCCTCAGGAGACATATCTAGAAAGAAGTTGCTATGGTTGATGTCAAAAAAGTTACTGCCTGTGTTCTCTTCTAGGATGTTTATGGTTTCAGGTCTCACATTTAGGAATTTGATCCTTTTTAAATTTGTTTTTGTGTATGCTATAATAAAGTGGTCCATTTTCATTCTTTTGCATGTTGCTGTCCAGTTTTCTCAACACCATTTGTTGAAGAGACATTCTTTTTCCCATAGAATATTCTTTTCTGCTTTGTAAAAGATCAATTGATAATATAGTTATGGGTTCCTTTCTGGGTTTCCTATTCTATCCCATTGATCTATGTGACTATTTTTGTGCAAGTACTAAACTGTTTTCATTACTACAGCTTTGTAATATAACTTGAAGTCCAGAATTGTGATGTCTCCAACTTGGCTTTCCTTTTTCAAGGTTGTGTTGGCTATTTGGGGTCTTTTGTGGTTCCACACAAATTTTAGCACTGTTTGTTCTAGCTCTGTGAAAAATGCTGTTGGTATTTTGATGGAGATTACATTAAATGTGTAGATTGCTCTGGGTAGTATGGACATTTTAACATTGTTCTGCCAACCATGAACATAGAATATCTTCCCATTTCTTTGTGTCCTCTTCAATTTCTGTCATCAGTGTTTTATAGTTATCAGAGAAAAGGTCTTTAAACTCCTTGGTTAGGTTTATTCTTATGTATCTTATTGGTTTTGGTGCAATTATAAATGGGATTGATTTCTTAATTTCTCTTTCTATTGCTTCACTATTGATGTATAGAGATGCAACAGATTTATGTACATTGATTTTGTGCCCAGTGACTTTACTGAACTTATTTATCAGTTCTAGCAGGTTTTGTTTTGTGTGTGTGGTTTTTTTTTTTTTTTGGTAGTCTTTCAGTTTTTCTATATAGTGTATCATGTCATCTGCAAATAGTGAAACTTTTGCTTCTTTGACAATTTGGATGCCTTTTATTTCTTTTTATTGTCTGATTGCTGTGGCTAGGACTAACAGTATTATGTTAAATAACAGTAGTGGCAGTAGATCCCTGTCTTGTTCCTGACCATAAAGGAAAACCTCTCAGTTTTTCCCCATTGAGGATGATATTGGCTGTTGATTTTTCATAAAAGACCTTTACAATGTTGAGGTATGTTTCCTCTATACCTACTTTGTTGAGCGTTTTTATCATTATCATGAATGGATATTGTACTTTGCCAAATGCTTTTTCTGCATCTATTGAAATGATCATATGGTTCTTATCCTTTCTTTTGTTAATGTGATGTGTATTGATTGATTGATTTGTGAATATTGAATGACACTTGTAACACAAGAATAAATGTGACTTCATCATGGAAAATTATTTTTTAATGTATTATTCAATTCAGTTTGCTAGTATTTATTGAGAATTTTGCATCTATGTTTATCAGGGATATTGGCCCATAGTTCTCTTTTTTAGAGGTGCCTTCATCTGCTTTTGGTATCAGGGTAATGCTGGCCTCATAGAAAAAATTTGGAAGTTTTCCTTCCTTTTATTTCTTTCTTTTTTTTTGGTGGGGGGAATAGTTTGAGAATAATAGGTATTAACTCTTCTTTAAAAGTTTTGTAGAATTCACCTGTGAACCCAGTTGGTCCTGGTCTTTTCTTGAGGGGGGGTGTTTTTATTACTGATTCAATTTCTTTGCTGGTTATTCATCTTTTGAAGTTTTTTTTTTAACCTCTTTCTGTTTCAGTTTTGGTAGTTTATATCTTTCTAGGAACTTATGCATTTCTTTCAGGTTGTCCAATTTGTTGACATACAGTTTCTCATAGTTTTCTCTTAAAATTGTTTGTATTTCTGTGGTGTTGAATGTTACTTTTCCTGTCCTATTTGTGACTATTTGGGCCCTTTCTTTTTCTTTTTGGTAAATCTGGTTAGAGATTTATCACTTTTAGTAATTTTTTCAAAGAACAAGCTTCTGGCTTCATTGATCTGTTTTATTATTTTTTAAGTTTTTATATCATTTATATCTGCTTTAATTTTTATTATTTCCTTCCTTCTGCTGGCTTTAGGCTCTGTTTTTCTTTTTGTAGCTCCTTTAAGTGTAAGGTTAGGTTGTTTGAGATTTTTCTTACTTCTGGAGGTAGACCTGTATAACAATATACTTCCCTCTTAAGACCACTTCTGCTGCATCCCAAAGGTTTTGCACTGTTGTGTTTTCATTTTTATTTGTTTCTGTGTATTCTTTAATTTCTTTTTTGATTTCCTGGTTGACCCATTCATTGTTTAGTAGCATGTTTTTTAACCTCCATATATTTCTGGTCTTTCCAGATTTTTTCTTGTTGTTGACTTTTAAGCAAGAGTAGAGGGAACATTAGTTTCTAATAGAAAGGAGTGGTCCACTCCTGTAGACTTCAGGGGAATATGAGGTTTCATCATTCTTGAGTTTTTCAACACAGACGTTCCCATCCTAATATTCAGATTCCCATGGCTTTTCAGTTACCCTTGACTTTATAATAGCAGCTTCCTGAGGTTGAGAATTCAAAGTACTCTGTGACTTGCTGTCCTTATAATTAAGCTTTTGACCTGATCCTCAGCCTTTTCTGCCTCCTGCTGAAAGAAAGGGGAGTCTCTATATGCTGCTCAGGAGGACTTCAGACTTTCACACTTTGCTTTAAATTGTTGACACATTTGTTGTCTTTCTTCAATATATCGATAGCACTCAGCAGTAGTGTTCAATCCCATAGGTTTGTAACTTACTATTTTATGATACTTCTTAAATGCCTGAGATGTTTCACCTCTGGTACTTCCTATTCCACTGGTATTACATCCCAGTTCACCACCAGTACAAATTTTAATAACTCTCACTACAGCATACCAGGGACTATCAGGACTCCACCTACCACCTAGCAGTCCTCATTTATAACTACATCTATACAGTAGTACAACTCTAAAATCCCATTTTTAAATTCTGCTACTTGATGCCAACTGCCTTAGGTCAAGTTCCCTGGAAGCAGACTTTGAGATGGAAATTTGTATACAGGTTTATTGGGAGTGCTCTCAGGAATCACCCCTGTAAAGGAGAAGGGGATGCAGAGCTGAGCATAGGGGGATGTTGAACCATGATATAGCCCTACAAAAAGTCTTCAATTGGCATGGCCCTCTAGAGTAGTCCCAAATTAATTTAGAGATAGTAATACCCATCAATTTTTCACCTTTATTTTGGTGTCTTCAGAATTACAGTTAGGAAATCATCCCAAATTTAAGGTAGTAGATTTATTTTCCAACATTTTCTTTTATTTGTTTATATATTTACTTTTTGCATCCCCTGATAGGTAACTCATTATAAATAAATTATGACCAAAGTCTGGTTGATGTAAACATATTTAAGCCTCTTGGACTCAGAAACTTACACTTTACAATAGTTTAATTCACATTCCTTAAGTTGTGATCTTTAAGGAATCTTCAAGAGCAGAGAATTGTCAGAAGAAAGGGGACCAGTGTCAGGCGAATTTATAAAATACATTAAATATAATAAATACATTAAAATTTCAAAATGGATTATAAAGAAAAGTAGTTTGAGAATATCCAGAAAAGGAAGCAGAGAATCCTAAGATCCAGAGTGAATCGTTTAAGAACATGTCATGTAATACTTAATCTATTTTTTTTTCTTTTTTAAGTAAATACTTTAGATGAGTAGATCAGGTGAATGTGTTTCTGGATTTCATTAAGACGTTCTGGAAAAATTAATCATCTTCTCTTCTCTTCTCTTCTCTTCTCTTCTCTTCTCTTCTCTTCTCATGGCATCCTAAGGAAGGATAAAAGGATTTTAGTTAGATAATATATTAGTGAAGGACCCAAAGATTTGGATCAGTAATAAACTGGAGAGAGTTTCTAGTTACCTGCCTCAGGGCTCTAACTTTATCTCTGTGCTAGTCAAAATGTTAATCAATGACTTCTATGAAGACAGAAGCTATAGTCATCTAATGTGTAGGTGACACAAACTTGGGATAGTTCGTAAGTATGCTGGATGATAAAATCAGTTCCCAGAAGTTCTTGACAAGCTGAAAGAATGGAATTAATCCAAAATGATGAAATTTAACCAAGGAGATTATAACATCCTATATTGTGTTTAGAAAAATAACACCACTATCATAGGATAAGATAATTGTCATGTAAGTGGTTGTGAAGGAATACAAACAATTCTTGGGATTTAGTTGAGAGTAAGCTCATTGTGGCCATCTAAAAACAAATACACTCTTGTCTACATGAACGAAACGAAGTGTCTAAAGTGACCAACGTGACCATTTTGTTACATTTGACTACAAGTGATTTCACTTATAGAGGAATGTGTTCTAGACACCATACTTTGCTAGGCCAAGTTCTGAGGAGAGGAGCCAGAATGGTGAAGATCCACAAAGGCTTACATGTAAGCAATTATCTTAGAAACTGGTGATACCTAGCCTGGAGAAGATAAAGCTGAGAAATATATAGTTCATGGCTGCAAATATTCGAAAGAAAGCTATGAGGGAAAAGATTTGTCTTGTCTTTTCCTTCCAAGTTGAAAGCTACAGAAAAATAGATTTAAGTTTAATTTACGGAAAAACTTCTATTCAGAGTTAATTTTTTATTGTTTTGCCACGGCATGAGTGGTTAAGCATAAATTCAGTGGTGAAACAGCATGAGTGTTTTTGGGAAAGATTCAAACATCCATCATGTTGCAGGTTGGACTGGGTGAGAATAAAGATTCCTTTAAACTCTCAAATTCTGTCCCCCTGACTGAAGCCAAGAATTTCTGTTGATTTTAAGGAGGTCATTATTAGAATATGGTCTGCTGCTCAGGACACAGCAAAGTTAGACTGATCAAGGGTGATCTTTTAAAGAAAATCCCCTTTGAAGGAACTTAAACTGCTCATGTTCTGTTCCTCTGGGTCTGTAAATAATTCTGAAGTGGAAGCAACAGAGCAGAACCTTCCACTTCAACCTATCCTTCCTTTGTCCTCTCTAAGCTGTCAAAATCTGCTTATGTCTTTTACTTAAATGCAAGCATACAAGAATAAAAACAATTCAAAATGTTGTCCCCACAAGGAATAAGGTTGTTCAGGGGTTAATAATGACTCTGTTTGTTAAATACTATGTGGCAAGCACTATATTAAACACTGGATTGTATTTATTAATTTAGTCCTCATAACAACCCTATAAGCTTGTGCTGTCATTGTTTTAATCTCCAGATGGGGAAGCCAAGCCTCCAAAAGTCAATAGTCATAGTCAGTAAGTGACAGAGCTGAAACCCATACCCAAGCTGTCAATCTAGGAATATAAAAAAAAATCAATGCTGGTAAGTTGTATACAATGCTGCCTCTCCAAGGTAAGGAGAGGATGCTAGTTCTGTGTAAGAATTCTGATGGCAACATTGTGTGTCTTGCCTTTGGGAGTAGCTGGCAGAGACCCAAGTGTATAGTAGGCAGGACTGGGGAAGACAGTGCCTTTCAGACAATTGAAGGAACCATTACTTGGTGTTAACACCATTTTTTGGATTACCAACAGCCACAGTCTGCTCACATAAATGGAGTCTTATTTCAATTGGCTCATTTGCTGAGAATAACAAGTGCACATGCCAATGTGGAAAAATCAGAAAGACCATAGGAGAGAGAAGGGATGAAAAGGCATTTTACTGGTATCTCAAATGAAAATAGAACCCACACATTTATTATGTTTTTCTCATTACAAAAGCAGTATTTCCTCATTGTAAAACCAATTAGGAAATACAGAAAGGCACAAAAAAGATACCATTTGCAATCATCATGCTGCCCAGATGCCCAGCTGACCACTGTGAACATTTAGGCACAAGACTTTCAGTTACGTACATATAAAGTCACATAGTTTTTACAAAAATGTGAGCACTCTGTACACATTGTTTTGTAGCCCTTTTTTCACGAAATATATTATTGTGAACATTTTTCCACCTCATTAAATTTTCTTCTACCCCATCATTTGAAATGGCTACATAACATTCTGCTGTATGGATGTGCCATAATTGGAACCTCATTTCTTATAAATAAGTAAATAAACCATGGGGAAGCTCTCCTGCAGGTCAAACACAAATGCTTTGCTAGGACCAGGAGGGGAGGAAAGAAGGAACATCAAAAGTAGGGACATTGGTTGGTTGGGGTTTTGATTTGGAGATCTGCCCAGGGCTTTAAGAAATGGGTGTGTAACTGACAGTGAATGCTGGTGAAAGACATTTAAAAGGGTACAATCCACCACCATAGGACATAAGAGGAAGGGAGGTGAGAGACTGGAAATGTTTGTTGAGATGGGAGAAAAGAAGGATTTCAAAGACTTCCAGGGAGAGAAAAACTTTGCAGGAAAACGAGCAAGAATTCTGGTCTGGATAAAGAACAGATTTAGGGTTTGGTAGGGATACTTACCAAGAAGGAGAAGCTGTAAAGCACAACTCTGAGTCTAATCTGCCATGTAAAATCTGAAGCCTGTCGTGTCCCCCACAGACAGCATTAAGATGTCTCCTGTCTCTCAGAAAGCCTGGACCTTCTTTGTGATCCTGATGCACTAATTATCCAAGAGAACAGCTACAGAGGTTGTGGAATGATGAGACTGTGCAGTTATGTCTCCACGGGAATTTTCCAGGGGTATTCCTCAGTTATGGCCAGAGGATGGCCAGAGGAAGGGAGTAGAGGAGAGATCTGGATACCACTGGATATCCCTTTTCTTTCCTTTCTCCATGATTTAAGAACAGTGTGTGTGCCTCTCTTCACGTGTGGGCTTCAGGGCTATTGGTGACCATGAGTGCAGAGGGGGAGGTATCTCAGATGGAGCTCAGCAAGGGGAATACAATTGCCAAGGGTCTTAAGCTGTGGAACAGCAGGCAGCAGGGTATTTTAAAAGTACCTCCTTTTGACCTCTGTCTTTACAAAGAGTATGTGGCTAAGGAGGCTCTTCCATTCTGGTCACCCCTTTTGAATAGGATTGTAGGGAGCATTTAGCCAGGCTTTTTAAAAATACTGGTAGGAGTCTTTGGAAATAATCTGTGGTTCTTTATATGATATGAAGACCTGGGGTGTGTAAAGTCCAAACACCACATGTTATGCAACCTTGAGACTTTCTGAGGTTTTCCTCATTGATAAATAAGACAGGTAATGATAAAATATCTATCATACATGTGAGGATTGAATGACTACTGCTTTTCTGAAAAGGGAGGTAAATTTAACATACCTTTCATCAGGTGGTCTGTGAAAGCTGCCATTTTCCTTCCATTCCCTCCTTTCTGGGCTCTGGACCTCATCAGACCTATCTTGTCAACTGAACTCGGGGCAACTGAGTCACACTAACAAAAGTTTTAAGAGGCTTCTGTAGAAGTTATTCCATGAAATTGATAGGTTAAAATTTTCTTGGCCTCCCCAGTCCATTCTTTTTCTGCAAGCAAGCTCTATGGGGGAAAAATCTATCATCTATCTATCAATCTATCTATCAATCAATCAATCATCTATTATCTATTCTATTCTATTCTATTCTATATCAGAAAGATGTTTGAGATCAGAAGCGGAGAAAATAATTCTGTGACTCAAATGTTTACTGGCTTGGACAGCTGGACACATCTGTCTCTATAGCAGATATTTGCCCATCAGATGGGTAGACACTCATACCAGCCTCACAGGACAGCTTCTGAAGAGGTCCTTTTCTGTGGAAGGCACAATACAATTGATTAGGTTTCTTCTTACCAAATTACGATCTCACTCCAATTTTATCATCCTGAGATTGCTCCCAGATCACCTTGACTGGAGTTTTGGGTGTTCCCAAACACTTCAGTCACATAATTACAGATAATCTCTGCATTTATTTCACACTTGCCTAATCATTTCCATTGTGTGTGGATTTTACTAGGTTTAACTCTCAGAGGACAAGTGTGTTCTCTGCTTATCAAGATCCAGGGTGCTTAGCTTCTCTCTGTCATCCCCTTATAGGTGGCAAATGTGGATGGAAAAGCTTTTGGGACTACCAAGGGTTATTCTGTTATTCCAATTATGGAATAACCACTACAATGCACTGTTGATAAGGAAGCCAGACTTCAGATCTCAGCTTCCAGACTGGAGCCTTACTTACTGAAAACATCACTCTTCTCCGCAGGGTGCAAGGGCAATAAGCTATTCATGGAAGGGCCACGTCACTGACCTGATGGTCAGTGTCCAATGTCCTCTCTCTAGATTTTGTCTGGGCTCATGGAAGCTCCTTACATAGCCCATCTCTGGACACCTTGTGACTGATAGCTGCTTATGGCACCATTGCAGCTAGTTTATTTCAGCTGTTTCCTCCTCAGTCAAGACTGAACGCCAGTCAGTGAGTCATACAAACATTTATTTGATGCTGACTGATGCACCAGTTAAACAGAGAAGGCCACAGACAATGACCAAGGTCATTGTCTTTGAGGAGAAAACCCTTAGTGTTTGGTCAGCAGAAATAACCTGTAATGATGGACTGTGTAATCTTCTGAAGGGCTGTGGGAGGAGACTCTTTGGTTGCTAGGGCTCTGCCTTTATCTCTCTGCTTGGTAGTTCTCTTGTTTCTGAGAAGAGATTATCATTGGCAAAATCCCCCAGAGGAAACTCATCAAGGTGATCCTCATGGATGGTGACAGCTGAGGCCGGGCATTGATGACAAGGCTCCCAAAAGAAGTCCTACACTTTTGCTGGCCCTAGGAGTTGTCCTCTGGCCTGCTCTGGCCACTGTAGACCTCCCAGCTGAAGCTGTCTGTGACTTCCAGACATGGTATGTTAGCTCTTCCTTTCCAAATCTTGACAGGAAACTGAGTCCTGGTCCCCAGTCCTTCCCACCCTTGAATCTCCATTCTAACTGCCCATGTTCCACAACTCAACATTTGCCCTGTACCTGGGGGCTCCCTGGGCACAGTCTGTCTGCACAGTACCCCTCCACCCAGTGTTGGACCTACCCTGTCACCTCCTGCTTAATGTTTTCACCTGGAAACTTAACAAAATGGGGCATCATTTTCCTCTGAGCAGTGTCCAGGCACAGGATGTGTGGAGAGAGCTTGGTGTTGTTTCCTTCACACACATTAAAATCAATGGTGTTTGCTCATCTGGCGGAATAACAACTCATTCCTTTGGACAGGCTGGCTTCACAATTGTTCGTTCGAGGGGAAATCTGATAAGAAACAATAGTCTGGTCTTTGGGAGCATTAAACCGTTGTATTCTAATTTAAACTTCAGGCCCACTGACTGTCTGGTTTGTCTTCTCCTTTAGTATTTTTTGTTTTTTTTTGTATTTATTTGCATTATTGATTTTTTATTCTTTCCTTTTTTACAGCTACTGTAAAAAGAAAGAGATCCTCAAAACCAATAGTCCACATTAGAAAATTCAGTGAGGTAGGTCTTCACAGACTGTCTGAAAGGCTAAGGTCTGACCCACTCAGTTTGGAGAATATTCAGATGTCCATATATTCATATGAATATTTCCAATACTCAGATATTAGAAACGAAAGCATTGTCACAAATTTCCTAAGGGCTTGTGAGGAAGGACGAGAGGATGGACCCACACGTGTCCCCTTGCAGTGTTGCTGTTGATTTGTGTGCAGTCGTGGTCAAGGCCAGTCTTTCAACTGTGGGACAAAGTCTGCATCTCTTCTGAGCAAGAGCTGCCAGAATGCACAGCTCAAAAAAACCATTTTGAGTAATAATAGTAACGTTAAACATAATCCTTATGTTGGTTGAATTGCGACAGTTTTCCATGTTCTTTTAGTGAATTACCTTATTTGGAATCACAGAATTATAGATTATTGTGCAGCAAAGAATGGTAGAGAACATCTAGTTCAAACTATGCTTTTTCCACATGAGGAAATTGAAACCGACTGTATGAAGTGGCTTATTGGAAGACTCACTCTTACTCCCTATCACAGCCCTGTGAAGGTGACAAGACACACAGGGTTATTCTGTGTATTTTCTGTTCTTACTATGTGCCATCCACTGGGCTACACTCTGAAGGTAAATGCTGAACAAGGCAGGTGTGTTCTTCACCCTCAGAAGGCTTAGAGTTTGGTGGATAAGACTGGCAGAGGCCCCTGTATCCCAGTTTGGTGGCTATGGCAGGGTGCTATATGACCTCTTCAGGAAGGCACCTGACCTGGACTGGGTGTGACTGGGGCAGTTTCTGGGAGGAAGTGCATGTGTGGTAGGATGAGGATAAGAGGAGCATGAGTTAGCCCAGTGAAGGAAGGGTCTGGGACAGGGGATGAAGGGCATGGTGAGCTTAGCAGGGAAAATTAAAGTAGTCAGCTGACTTTCTCCTCAGGACTTAGCTTTTGAGGGACAGAGAAGAATCTAGTCCCAAATGCCTCCCTCTGCACAGTGACCACAAGAGGCAAGGATGGTGTGGCTCACTGTGTGGCATTTTTAAGGTCACTGTCATAATAGCTGTGGGAAGGACATACAGCAATTGTCATCAAGAGGAAACTGAGGCACAGAGCTGTGAAATCTGGGTTGGGGGAAAATGTTAGGCAGGTGAAAGGTTAAATCCTGTTTTATCCTGAGTATTAAGCAGGTGTGGTTTGGGCCTCTGTGCCACTCACAAAGTTCACAAAACAAGTGGGAAACTGACAGGATGTAGAATTTTATAGTTGGAAAGAACCTTTACAATGACCTACAAGGAGTTGTATGTGTGCTCAATACAGGATTCCAAGTCTGTTTTGGAACACATATGAGGGTTGCAGTTATCCTAAGAGGCATTGTGAAACCTTTAAAATAAAAGAAAATTTAAATAGAATCAATTTAAATCAATTTTACTTTAAAAATTCATGCATGGTCCTTTTAAGAAATGGTAACAATGCAGAAATGAGCCACCTGTAACTTCCCAGGGAGGCCATGCATCTCAGCCACTCCCTGCAGGGCACAGGGTCCAGGCCTAGTCATAGCCTGGCAGGAAAGGGGGGGATTCTGCTGTTTTGTGGAGGGTGTGAGGGTGTCTGTTCATCTGTTACCCTCATCCACATAAGTACAGAACAGGGGAGTACTTTCTCCCTTTGTGCCCTCAGGCCATAGGTTAGCCTGGAGATCTTGAAGGAGGAGAACTAAGGAGAATTACACAAGATCACTGGGCTTAGTTCCAAATGCTGGGTTCCTTCCAGTGATAAGACTCTTTGTTTTTATATCAGCCCATTGTTTTAAAGGATGCTTAAAAAGATGTTTAAAGAGTGTTAGGATGTATTCTCTTACATGATATCATGGTGTAGTGGAAGGAGCCACGATTTGCATCCCAGCTCTGTGTTGACTTACTGTGTGTGAAGCACTTACTTAATCATGCCAGGTTTCAGTTTAGTGATTAAGTAGGGAAAACGCCTACTTCGTTTTAGTGAATGCTGTAAAATTGAATGCACTAAGGCATGCAAAATGCCTAACATGGTGTGTGGTGCGTGTTAGGTGTGTGGTACACAAGTATTATTTTTACTCATTCTCTCACTAATCTTATAATTTAACAATGGAAGTAGGCTGAGTGCCAATCCATAGATGAAAACACTGTGACTCCGAGAGGTGGGATGACCCATGTGTTCTCATGTCCCTACTACTGACCAGAGCTTGGACTTGAGGACAAGGTCTTTGGACACTGGGGATGGGAACTCTACATGTGAATAGTAACATACACCATTTGCTTCTCTAGAGATCCTTCCTGATTTCCCTTGGAAGCTGTCATGGAGGCATTTACTGGCACTCAGTCTTATTCTAAATTTTGGTTCTAAGTTGTAATTTAAGATAACATCAAGGACTTTTTCTGGATGCCTGGGAGAGAGGTCATTTTCACTATAATCTCTCCAAGAAAACTGCAGTGCAGCCCTTGCAGGAAGCTGCAGTGTGTGTGTGCAGGCTAATGGGCTCCAGGGGCATTAGCTGGTGAGAATGAGAAGCCAGAACATCAAGTCACAGCCCAGGACCCAAACTCTGTCTTACCCATACTCTGAGTGGCTGAGCTCCTAGCCTGGGAAGGAGAGCATGGCCAGGCAGGAGACACTTCTAAGCATGAATGATCACCTTTGCCCTTATCTAGGCTCCTTCAGAGGTCCCCATAGTGGGATGTTAGGGAAAGCAGCAGGGGCACCTGCAGGGTACAGCTCACCTATTGCAGACAGGATATTGTAATAAACATTGAACTGGGCTCCTGGTCAGGAAAACTGGGACTGTATCATTTATAAACTGGGGCAAACAACTTGACCTGTTTATGCTTCCATTTAGCTATATGTAAAACATGCCTAATAATGCATGTAATACATGTCTTCTCTGCCAACCACAGAATGTCATTGTAGGCATGAAGCAGCAGATAGAAGTTCTTTTACAGACTGTGACGATGATGTAAACCCAGTGGAGTATTTAGGTGGAGAGAAGGGACAGACTGACTCTGAAAGAGAGAGAGATTGAAGTATCGGGAAGTTGAAGAAAGAGAAACATAGCATAGATATTTAGGGTTTTTGTAATATATATTTTTAAGTTTATTTATTTATTTATTTTGAGAGAGAGAGAGAGAGAGAGAGAGAGAGAGAGAGAGACAGTGCACGCGTGGGGTAGGGACAGAGAGAGAGGGAGGGAGAATCCCAAGCAGGCTCTGCACTGTCAGCATGGAGCCCAACATGGGGCTTAAACTCACAAACTGTGAGATCATGACCTCTACCAAAACCAAGAGTCAGACACTTAACTGACTGGGCCACCCAAGTGCCCTGATCTTTGGGGTTTTAAAAATTAATTAGTAATTAATAAATTAGACAAGGATTTATTTATAGTCTATTTCTTGCATCACACCATTTGCTAGGCATTATAGGTCCAGAAATGAAAAACATATGGCCCTGTTCTCAAAGATGCTGACAGATTAGGCAGAGGAAACTATAAAAAGATCCATTTTCATGCAATAGAGTAAGAGCTATTGTATTTGTTGTCTAATGCTGAGTAATAAAGTGCCTGCAAACCTAGTGGCTTAAAACACCAATGAACATTTATCACCTCTCAGGATCTGTGGGACAGGAATGGGAGTGGCTTAGCTGGGAGGTCCTGGGTTAGGGTCTCTCATGAGGTTGGGGTCAAGATGTTAGCAGGGGTCAAATCTACTGAAGGTTTGTCTGGGGCTGAAGCAGTCACTTGAAAAATGATTCACTCACAAGGCTGGCAAATTTATGTGGCTATTGGCAGGAAGCCTCTGTCTTTGCTCTCTGGGGCCCCTCCACAAGCTACTTGCAGGTCTCATGACAAGACTGCTAGCTTCCTCAGGGGAGCAGTGAAAGGGAGAGCAAATGCAAGTTGCAGTGTCTTCTATAATCTGGCATTGGAAGTCATACTGTCAAATTACATCCTATTAGCTATACAGGTTGGTGGATGGGATCCAGGGCATGAACACCAGGTGATGAGGATGACTGTGGAATTGCTTAGAGGGTGGCTACCCCTGCCAGTATGGACTTATGAATGGCATGCTGCAGGAGAACAGGCTTTGACCTTATCACACATGGGGTTTGAACTAGGCTTTGAGTATAAACAGGAGTTTGTTGGTTGATAAAGATGGGTGGCAGCACTTCCAGTTGAGGGGAAAGTGTACTCACAGGCACAGAATTTTGAAATGGGCTCTCATGTCTAGGGAATTGTGAAAATTTTATCATGGCAGAAATAGTTCATGGTGTCAGAAGTCAGGAAGCAGGTATGTTGAGGCCATATTATAAAAGACCCCAAATATATCTGAAGCCAATAGTGTAGGTTTTATCTTAGAAGCAACAGAAAGCCAGGATGACATGATTAGTAGGATTTTAAGCAAGGTAACATAGAAGCATCAAGGTTGGCTCAATAGAGATGAGGCCAGAGGCCACTGAAAAACAAGGGAAAGGTGACAAAGTCATCTGTAATGTGGCAGTGAGGATGAAGAGGAGAGGACCTGAAAACAATTTGTGTAGAGCCAATTGTGTAGAGCCAAATTGAGAGCCAATTGTGTAGAGTCAATTGAGAGCCAAATTGTGTAGAGCCAATTTGTGTAGGGTTTGGAAGTTCTAGACATCCTTGAGTTTGATTCTTTCCTTTCTACTGATGGAGACATTGAGGCAGAGAAACAGTTCATTTAAAGCTAATGCCACCTTTCATTAAATATTTAGATTGCCAGATGTAGGTAATAGAGGCACACAGAAAAAAAAAGTATGTGTGTCAAGATTGGGAAAGAAAAATGAGACTTTTGGAGGTACTGAGTTTCCTCTAACTTGAGATAATCAATTAGTAAAGAACTGGAGGAAACCTTTGCTAATATCCTTGGTTGAGGTAGGGTCTTCCTCTGGTAGCACTTCATTCATGGTTTAAGCTTGTCATGCTCACTATATTTAGTGTGTCTCTGCCTCCTTCTTAGATGAAGGTTCCTTCCAGGCAAGGCTGTTCCTTTTTGTCCTGCATTTCCAACATCTGGCCTAAGCATACACAAGAAGATTGGGGAATGCTGGACAGAGAATTGAAGGCACATTAGAGCCATAGCTCAATAGTTGGACTAGATGACCTCTAAGTTTAATTTCAAAGAGTCAATGATTCTTAACACCTATGAAGAAGGCAGTTCAGCCAAGATGGTGTGGGAAGCATAAATTAAGTTTAGGAAGATGATGGCTGTGGTCAGGGAAGAACCACTCAGGAGAGGGCCTTAGAGTCCATTTTTAGAACTTTTAATTGTATTCTTACCCTGACTTCTCATTAATGGAGAAATTATGGTTCTAGAATATCAATTAATATTATGTTGTTAGAGGGAAGAAAGGGCAACTTGAGGGGATGAGGAACACAGGGGAGAACATTGAGGCCTTGCTGACTAGACTTGGGTCCCCTTGTGTGTGTGTCAGGTGGGGGTGGGGGTGAGGAGTGGGCTCAGCCCCTCTGCTCTAGCTGCAGCCCCCAAGTACTCTCCTGGTGGGATGCGGGTGAAACAGCAGAAACTGGGGTGCCTAGTGGCCCTAGGACTCAGACTGAGGCTGAAAGAGCCAGGGACAGCTATGGGACAAGGCAAGAGGCAGCTAATATGTATGTTAAACATATGGAAATGAGAGCAAATAGCGGAGCTGGGAGACAAATATTGAACAGTGTCTGGGCCTGAGATTAAACCAACATAGGGAAATGAGAGGCTGTGGAAAACAAATGAGCTGCCAGGGAAGAAGCAGAGAGGACAGAGTGGGGGAGAGGCTGAGGACCAAGCCTCTAGGAGCACCCTATGGGCTCTGGCTGCAAGCTGCTCACTCTTGTGGGGTAGTGTTACAGGCAGCATGCTAAGGTGGGGTCCTGACAAGATTTGAGTGGCTGAGTTTGTCATGTCTGCTGAAGGTTCCAATTCTTTGTATACTTTACCCTTCCTTAGGACCCTCTCCCCAATTTCCAGCAACAGTGTCTATCCTCCACTCCAGTCTCCACCCCATCCATGAGTCTGTCTCAGATTGGAAGTCTCCAACTGACTCTTTCCTTTGAGTCAGAGCCCTTGAGATTGCCAGCTCAAGAATGATGGATATACACAGAACAGAGGCTTGGGACAATAGTCTGCTTGAAAGGATGGGCAGGAGGTGAATAAGGGACTTGTCTTAAAGCTCAGTTTACATAGCAAACACACCCTTTTTACCTAGATGGCATTGTTTAGGTTGTTACTGTCAGAGAAAAGGTGAGTGGAATTAATAACCAAATTTCTTCTCTTCTAGAAGAGACATAAGAGATATGGTAGTTGAATGGCAGATTTGTCCAAACCATGGGAGACTAGCCAGGGAGGGAAGTCTGCAGGCTTTCTTTCTGTCTGAGAGCATCTGGCTCTGCCCCAGTTCCTTGCCAGGACATGGGGGCAGAACAGTCCATGTCACACTGAGGAATGGCAAAGTCCTGAAGTGGACAAGTGGGGGTGGTGTGGGGTGTGGGGAGCTCCGCTATTCAAATACAGGAATTGACCCCACTTGTTTTTCAAATCCAGCAGTTACTATGACCCCTTGGGAAGATCTTGGAAGTGAGGTGTATTTGTGGCTTAGCTCCCCCTAAGACTTCCACACAATCCCATGAGCAAGAGTATAACAAAAAGACAGTAGATGCCACTTGACTGGCCTCATTTGTCAGATCTATTTCTGTGTAAAATAAAGTTCTCAGGAGATTGCAACTCAGGATAGATACATTTTCAGTAGGTTTTAGGATAAGAGAAGATGGCAAAACTTGGGATACTATTCAAGACATCTTTTGAGAAGAGGCACTTGGGGAGTAGGGTATGCCATGAGGACCCTGGGCCCTGGAGTCAGGAACATGGGCCTCAAAAGGAGAATGGGGCAAGCTCATGAGCACACTTCATTGTTTATCTAATGACAGCCTGGGATAGAGCATCCTTGGTCCTTGCCCACCCCACCCCCCGAAGAGACAGTGGATTTGCAAAGGCTCTCCTCTCATTTAGGAAGCTCAAGCTATTCCAGTCCTGCCCCTCCAACCCTGGAGCCTTTGAAAATGTTCTCTTCCTCCACCTTCAAGGCTATGTTACATGTCAGGAAACATGGAGACCAATCTAAATTCAATTAACTGCAGTTTCACAAACATATATTGTATCTTTGTCTAGGTTCCATTTTTAGAGTGGAGGGCAGGATAAAAGGATAAATAAGGTACTATTTTATCTGTCCATGGGATGATGGTCAAGCATGGGGTGGGGGGCAGATTCATCCACATATGGCTGAGACAAGGCAAAGTTTTATAAGGGCTAAAGTAGAAGTTTAAAATTAAGCGAAAAGAAGAAAAAGTGTTTAACTGGGTTCTGGCCAAGAACATGAGGGATGCCCGCTATGAAAAACGTATAATTTAAGCAAATCCTTAACTATTGAGAGAGATTTCTAGGTAGAGAAAAGGAAGGGTCAATATGAACAGAGTGATGAAGATGGGACAAGGGAATTTATACTTATTCCTGAAGCTTACTGGGAGCTAGGAATGAAGACAATCCAAATCAGAACACAGTAATCTATAGGCAGCAAGGTGAGAGATCTGGGTACATGTTTTTTTTTTTAAGTTTATTTATTTTGAGAGAGAGCACAAGAATGGAGGGGCAGAGAAAGAGGGGAGAGAGAGAATCCCAAGCAGGCTCTGTGCCATCAGTGCAGAGCCCAATGTGGGGCTTGAATCCACTAACTGTAAAATCATGACCTGAGCCAAAACAAAGCATTGGACACTTAACACACTGAGCCACTCAGGTGACCCAAGAGTTGGGTATACGTTTAAGGAATTGTGCATTTTCTAGTGACTTCTGAAACCCGGAATGGGAACATTCTCTGCTTGACCATAACATTTGTCCTCATGGAATAGAATCAGATTTGTGGCACAGCCCCTCAGGGACTATTAATTGTCTCAAGGAAAGAAGGCCTATAATTGTACAGCTATTACCTGGTGGGCCCAGGTGCCAATTTCTGGCTCTTTCCATGCATGGAAATTTAGGGGGACTGAAATGAAGCCCATAGTCTGTTTAGTAAGATAATTTACCTAAATCACTTAGTACAGTGCCTGGAACACAGTAAGTGCTGAGTTAGTATTGTTGTTATTAGCAGAAGTAAATATTTATGAAAAATCTATGAAATAGGTTTTGGACATTACATAAATTAATATACTGAAACTTAGAGAGATTATGCAGTTATTCCAAAGTTTTATGGCTAGTTGGTGGAGAACCACTGTTAGAACTCCACACTGATTCTAAAGTTTGTGTTCTTCCTGCCATGTCTGTTGCCAGAACAGCTCAGTTGCCAGGTGAAGACAAGGCAACTTGGATCTTGGCCACGTGACATTGGAATGGTTAAGTTGCCAGGGCTAGAGAGGGTGGAGAGGAGATGCTCATCTACTCATCACTCACTCCTGTAATTGGAACCTGATTGTCTTTGGAACATCTTCATTGGAAAATCATCCCTATATTGGCCAGGCAGCCTGCTATGGACTGGGATGCAACATGAGTGGCCCAAGGAGAATCACGCTTATTAGCCTCACCCTGCCCCAGCCCACAACTCTCTGCCTCTCTGCAACAGGTACCCCCTGGGATGACCTGGCCGGGGCTCCCCATTCTTACCAGGAACATTGATATCTGCCGCCTCTCTGGGGCTTTTATACTTGTTGCATGTCTCTTTTGGGGAGAGAAAGGCTGTGTCTATTGGAAATAGTTCACATGGCACGACGTCACCACCACTGGGGTTCAGCACCTTTGTCAAGCTACAAGGACAACACTGACTGTGTCTCCATGTGGGAAGACAAGTGTTTCATATTCTTTTATGTTCTTCTGAGATAATGCTCTTGCCCCAACCTCTCTTCTCTCCCTGGACCTGGGGCCACAGGAAAACCACTGGGAGCCATCTGAGCCTGATGTATACTTTAAAGCCTGCCATGGAATAAAAATCATGTGTTGAAGTCCTAACCCCCAAATGTGATGGTATTTGGAGATGAGGCCTTTGGGAGCTAATGAGGTTAGATGATGTAGTGAGGGTGGGGCCCCCATGATGGATTAGTGGCTCAATTAAGAAGAGAAAGACTATCTCTCCACTCTATGAGGACAGAGCAAGAAGGAGGCTGTCTTCCAGTCAGAAAGAGGGCCTTCATCAGTAACTGAATCAGCCAGCACCATTATCTCAGACTTTCAGCCACCAGAACCCTGAGAAATATGTGTTGTTTAAGCCACTCTGTCTATGTTATTTTGTTATGGCAGACAGAGCAGATGAAAAAAAAATCACCCAAGGTAGGTTCAATATGATCCTGCTTTTAGAGTCAACTAACAGAATTCAACATCAAGGTAACCTTGACCTTTTACCCTCATTCAGAACTGTTTTTAGTCTGGTTTCCAAGACCCAGTCTTTGCTTACATACAAGTTCTAGTGTCTGGATTGGAGCCTTTATCTAGATTACTTGTCCAGTACTCCATCGCCTCAAGGCTTGGTCCTAACCTTGTGTTCTTCACCAGTCTTTGGAGTTTCTGCCTCTTACCCTCAGGGCCCTGCTGTCTGAAGCCAGGCCTCTCTCATGGTGATAACCTACTTGCATCTTTATCTTCACATGTTCCAGCCTCTGAATCCCCATCACAGGCTCTCCTACCTTCTCTTCAGGTCACTGCCAACTGATTCTAGCAGTTCTTTCCTGATACCAATCACTATGCATCTCCTTTTACCATACCCATCTGAATCAAACCCTTTCTTCCTTGCCTGCCTAACCCTGGAGCTTCACAGTTTGTCTATAGATCCCCAACTCTCCTTTTCTCAACGTCAGTTGAGAAAGCATCCCAATGCTGGATGGGATTCCCTAGACTAAAAGGCATTGACTGATTTGGAGCCTTATTAAGAATTTCAATTTCAAATCCCAGGTGATCCAAACGCACATTTTAAGGAAACTTGAGCAAACTTCATATCCTACCAATATTTGCAGAGCAAGAGAGAAAGTCAAGTCATTATGAAATGATAGCCTATTAGCTTACATTAATGAAAGCGACATAGCACAAAGCCATTCTTGTTGGTACAGCCTGCCTGGCAATGCTGCCAGTGCATGAGGACATCTCCAGTTCCTACTCTGTGTATGGGACCTGCAGAGATGTGGGGGGGGGGATGCCTTCTGAGAGGTGCAGAGGAGACCTCACACAAGTTATAGGCAGGACCAGTCAAAAAGCCTGACCAGTCTGGAGGCTGAAGGTGTGGAATGGCATAAGGTAGTCTATCTAGCTGGTCACTGAACATCTGACAGTGACTAGGGATGGTGCCTTGGGATGAAGGGTACAGTGTCAAATATATCCAAGATTCTTAGGTTTGTAACCAGCCTCTATCATCCTAGGTGTCACAACACAAAATACACAGAACCATCCTCTCCTTTCACACCCTCTTCCTACACCCTTAAACTGTGTTTGCTGTTAATTTATGACAAACCCCTCTCTTTTTCATCCAGGATAAAGATGGTGGCTATTTTAACCTGATATGACCTTGGAACAGGTGTGTGAACAATAAGAGCCAAATGGGACAAGGAAGAATAAGATTTACCTCCCTCTCATACAACATGGTATGGCATTCAGCTTCTCTAGAAGGTGGGGGCCAGTTTTCCAGTACTCTCTGGAAATTTTTCAGAGGACATTGCAAACATCTTTGGCAATCTAGTTGGAGAAAGCCCTGGCTTGGTCCAGGTGAGACTGATAGGCAGTGGAAATGGCATTCTGTTGACATGACCAGAGGAATATTGGTCCCCAGGAGGCTGTGTCTGGGGTGCTTCATTCACCAGACTTCCCTGTGAGCAATCCTTTCCCCTGTAATTGTAGCTATGCAAACCTGTCATCAGGTGAAAAGCAGGGAGATTCAGAGACCATACAGTTCTGTTCACAGCTGGACCACCATCCACCTAAATATCATGATTTGGGGTTCCTGGAAAGCCCTTCTCTGGTTCTCAGATACCTCATCTGCCATGGTCCTGAATTTCCTTCATTAGACAGGCACTCATGTATTTTAGAACATCAGAGCTGGAAGCAACTTGAAGGTCATTCTCTGCTGACAGATTCCCTTGGAGAATCCAATCAAAATTATGGACTATTTTCCCAGATACATGTACATAACACTCACACATGACAAATCCTCCCTCACAGATTGTTGGGAGTTCCTGGATCCCTCAAACCCATTCTAGAACCCCCGGTTAAAGCTCCTTGGTGTCTGTATTCTAAGGAGATTATGTCCACAAGAAAAGATATTATAATAAGAACCACATTTACATATTTTAGAGACTGACTAAAATAACCCATGCACATTCACTAAATTTTAAACCAACCAAATTGCTTCTTTCTAATAGGTTATGGCAACTTTTTATAACCCCAGAAACATTAATTGTCCAGAAATATTAGTGTGATTCTCAAAATATCTTCCATAGAGAAATAAGGGTTTGGAATGACCAAATATTTGTCATTTCCACTCTGTCACATGTCAGTAGACATAGGAAATGTGCTATTAATTTTTAGTTTAACAAGTTATGTAAGAATTAAGGCAAAAATTCTTCATCAGACCATGTTTACTTTGCCATTTCTAACAATTTGCTCTTGAGCTAGCTGAATAATTTCACTTCTTTACCGGTATTATGTTAATATTCATATAAGCAGTTATGTTGTTTACTCGAACTCTCCATATTCCCTTATGATATTTTATCATGAATTGAGTGGTCAGCCTCTCAATCATTTCCGTGGCTCGTGTACACTTTCTTCATAATTCATTGACACCAGTAAGTACAGGCATCAGCATTGAGCACATGGCCTCACCCAGCCTTCATTGGTAGATTGTCACCCACCTTCAGTGGTCTTGTCAAGCAAGAGTAAACATGACAACAAATAGGCTGAACAGGCTTTTCTCTTCATATACAATCTATTTGTTATCATTGTGTTTTCAAAATCAGACTTTGATCATTACTATTCTTTTTACCATATAGGATTCAAACTATGTGTGTTTTAGAACACATATTTGTATACTTTTCTTCCGTTACCCTGTGATATTTGCCAATTTGCTTCTCCTGATAATATAAAAGAAAAAATATATAGAAAAGTAGAAATTTAATATGAAGTAAAATTCTGAAAGACTTAATAAAAAACCCAGCTCCTCAGTCTAGCCCTTAGCCCTATCTCTACATTTCCTAGAGAGACAATGGAAGCACAGGTGAAAAGCCACTTGTTTGGGGTCCCTCCTTTGCTCACATTCCAGTGCTTTCCAATGCCTCATTCAGACATTTTACAGGCCTCCTGGTTTCCCTCAGAAAGTGAAAATACTCCTTCAGGGGTGATGTTCCAAACTAGTCAGGCTGCATAGACAGCCAGCTGAGGTAAGGATGGCCCCAGAGTCAGGGAGGAGGATGACTTGAAACTCCACCCAGGAAGAGACAACAGAGGTCAGTCAGTTCTATATCAAATCCTTTGTCTGCCTCATGACTTTTGGCAGGTTAATTAGCCTTTCTGAAACTCAATTTTTCTCATCTTCAGAACGGAGATAACACCAATGCAGTTGTTTGTGGTGGAAGAAAGGAGATCACATGCGTGGCAAGTGTCAAATTGTGGTAGCTATTCTTTTTTATGTCACCATTATTCTTTGGATGCCAGCAGCCCAGGCCCAGCACCTGTAACCTGACACCGTCCCAGAGACAAGGTGTGCTAATTTTGTGCTTCCTTTTTAATGGTTTTCAACAGCTAAGACTTCTTCCTGGCTGGCCTGAGGCTTAGGGCTCCTTCTCAGGAAATAGGATGCCAGCAGTAGAGAAGTGTGGGCCCTTAAATAACTGCCTCCCCACACAAGGTTAGTGCTGCCACTCCCCACCCCTCCCTGCTACCAGTCACTGACTTGGGATGCCAGCTGTGGGGCCAGCTTGCCCCCTGCTGGCAGCCCAGCCCTGGAAAGCAGCAGCCTCCAGGCTGGGGCTGCAGTCAGAGGTCATGAAGCCTTCAGCAGGGCTGAAATGGGACAAATCTAGGGTTTGGTGGCCTGGGCTGAGCTGCAGCCACTGAGGAACATTTTAGGGTGAAGCAGTGTTCAGTGGTCAAGCTGCAACGCCCCTCTCTACACATATGCTAGTACCCTGCTGAAAATGAACCCAAAGGCAGGTTGATTCTCTGGAAAGTGAGAAAGGGCAAGGGGGAGGGTGAAGGGTGGAAAAGGCAAGAGTGTGAATCAAGACCCAGGCTCACAAGCTTGTGTTTGTGTGTGTATGTGTGTGTGTGTACCCGTGCACGTGAGTGAGAAAGGGAAAGACAGGGAGAGAGAAAGAGAGAGAGAGACATGTGGGGAGACAGAACAAGACAGAGATGGAGAAAGAGGCAAAGACAGAGCAATAGAAGTGGTAAGAGACAGAGAAAGAGAGATAGAGACAGAGACAGACAGAGACAGAGAGAGGTGTCAGGGCAGAATATATATGTATTTGTTTAGCACAATTCATCCCTCTCCCTTTTGGGCTCAAACATCCACAGCTGAGATACAGGGCCTGAGGCTTTGGAAATCATTGTACACTGTCTGCTGCAGGACACAAAGGCGGGACTAGCTCAGTCAGGAAACTGAAGCAGGTAAACTATAGACACTGCCCAGGGCTGCAGCACCCCTCCAAGTGGTTGCTCCCCAAAGAAGGGAGCAGAGCAAGCACATCTCTTATCTTTCTGGAACAGTTAAATTCCCCCACATCAGGCACAAACAGAAGCCATCCCTGCAAGGCTGGGCTGCCCTGTTCCCATTTAGTGCTGCTGCTTGCCTTTCAATTTGGTCTTAGGATGCAATGGATACAAATTACAAAGGTTTGGTCAGCTTCTGAGCCCAAAGAAAATTTTATAGGAGGGGGGGATATTGGGGGGGAGGGAGTGAGGGAGAAGAGGGAGGTGGGGAGGTGGCAGGAGGCAGAAGGAGAAAAGCTGAAAGAGAAAAATTGCTGAAAGGCCTCCTGCAGCCTGTCAGGAGTATTAACTTAGGATGATGTAGGAGAAAAGACTAAGTGGTTTTTGTGTCAGCTACACTGAATCAAACTTGTTCAAATATACGCGTGTGAGTGTGCATGGCAGCAAGCAGAGCCCACCGCAGGAATGGAAAACAGCCTCTTAGTTTTAAGGTTTTTTTATGTTTTGCAAATATGAGAAATGCTATGCATAAATTAGATTAGAAAGCAGGAGAGCAGAGGGCGGAGAGCTGGGGACTGCCTCAGCCTCCTGCTGGAGGGACAAGAAGGGAAGGGCCAGAGGCAGGGAGCAGGGGGTGGTCACCCAGGTTGCTGTGGTGTCTGGGCAGGGCTGGGCCAGGCACACTGAGGCCTTCCATGTGAAGGACAGGGAGAGCTCCAGGACCCAGAGAGGAAACAGGAATGCACTTCGATCACCGACGGAAAGGAGAAAATCCCTGTACCTGCCTCTCCCCAGAATGTCAGATTCCTCTACCCCTCTGTTCCCCAGCAGAGGTGGTGGCCCAGAGAGAATGGGCCCTGAGCCCCAAGGTGGCTGGTTCTTGGTGACCTGGACATAACCCGCTGCCCTCAGACATCACTCCTTTATTGAGTGCTTGCTGCATGATAAGTATTTTAAAAATTAATAAATTTTTGAAACATTTAATTAACACATATAATACATACTATGGATTAGGCATTGTCTTAGTGCTTTATAGGTATATTAATTTCTATTATATTAATTCTACTATAATTTCTACTAATTTATATTATATCAGTATAATTTCTATTAATTTCTATCATACTAATTTATTTAATAATGGTAACTACCTTATGGGTGTCATTCTACGGAAGATGGACATACCCTAGGGTTACAGCTAAGGAGTCATGTCCCTGTATAATCCCCCATCCTGGAGTGCATGGTGACCTGTGACTTGCTTCTAACCAATGAAAGATAGCAAATGTGATGAGATGTTACTCCATTATTATGCTGCATTATGTGTGACCCTGTCAGGATCCTAGAAGAAAGATGGTCCCCTGCATGACCCTACCATATGTGGGACATGGCAGAGAACTGCGGATGGCCTGTAGGAACCGAGGGCCTCAGACCTTCAGCTGCACAGAACTGAATTCTGCTAATACCCAGTGAGTCTTGATGGGGACCCTCACCTTCTGGTGAGATTGTAGTCCCAGCCAATCCTGTGACCGCAGCCTGAGGACACCCTGAGTGGAAGAGCCAGCAATGCCTAAGTGACCTTTGAACTCAGCTTTAGCGCTTTTGGGGTTGTTGCTTACACAGCCATGTGTTCTCTCAGTCCTCACAGTGACTCTGAAATCCCGGTTCTTCTGTTTCCATCTGATGGCTGAAAAAACTGAGCCTCAGGGGGGCTAGTGGACCAGGGTCCCACACCTGCAAGGGGCTCAGTTGCAATTCCAACACCCGTGTCTGTCCACTACCAACTTTTCATGCTTTGGGGTGAGGTACCTTCCTCGACCAGATTGTCTGGATCAGCCCATCTCTGAAGTCCTGCTCAACTGACCTTTTTGACTTCTCCCTTGCTTTTCTTTCAACATCCTTTCTTCTCTTCTCTCTCTACCTTCCTTCCCTTTGGAACCTGTCTTCCACCTTCTATAATTTCCCCTCATGTCCCAGCTCACTGACTTTCACTCTGGCCTTCATTACATGCCCAGTAACTGCCAGGCACGGTGGTTGTTGTGGAAGATACCGAGCATTTCCTTATGCCCCACATTTATTTCCTTGCTTCTTTCCTTATTCCATAACTTATTCTAGGAATAACTTTTCATATCTTCTCTGCTGCTCCTGATAGTCAGCAATCTGGCATCAGAAGGTCCCCTCTATCCTAGGAATGATGTGGGAAAAGAGAACCAGTTCCAGCATGGCTTGGGAGCAGGATGCCACCTCCAGCCCTCTTCCCCACCGCCAAATGGCAGCTGGCACCTGCTCCATGGGAGGGTCCTACTGCCCCTTCCCCTACAGTTTAATTCCTCTCTGCTTCACCATCTTGCCCCAGCATATGACATCACCTTAGCTAAACTGCTTCCTGCATGCTGATCTGATAGTTTAGGGCTGACAGACTAGATGAGAGCTGAGGGAATGGCTGCCCCTCCACTGACCTCCTCCATCTGGCCTCTCTCTTGGACAGAAACTGGGAAGACGGTCAGTGAAGAAACAGTTCCTGGCACCTTTGCCAGGATTGCTTTTCCCACGGCCAGAGGATGGGTGGCACAGTGCCCAGGAGCTTTAGAGGGCCCTTGTTATGATACAAAACAAGAAAACCACTCTCTCAGCTCTGGACTCTTCACAATTTACCTTCTCCATTCCCAGCCTGGACCTCCATGAGAGCATATCAGCTGGTCCTTAATGTTCTGCTTGTACATAAACATCATACACACACATTCACACACGTGATTACACATGCTTACACATTTACACACATGCTTACATACCCTATTGGCTTAGGAGCTAAATGTTTTGTCCCTTGCTGATATTTCTGTGTAAGTTTTGGACACTTTCAACTCCCATCTGGAAACTGTCCTTTGTATCTCAAGTTGAAGCCTCTTTAATTTGATACTCTTTTTTATGCTGTGAACAATGTACATGGGACAAAACCACTGGCCTCAACACAAAGTTCCCATAAAGATCAATTGAGATAATACATATGAATGTATTTTCTGGGGTAGAAAGGGCTAAGCAAATTAACTGCAGTCAAGTGGTCTGGCAGAGCCCCAGTTCATTTGCCCTTTGTGCAAGCAGTGAAATGAGGGTCCAGGGAGCCTACCATGCACATACTTGTTCTGTATTAGAGCTTTTTATAAAATATTGAAAAAAAGTATTTCCTTCTTTTTTAATACCAGGAGCTTTGTTTGTTTGTTTGCATGTCATGTTGTTACTGTGGTGGGTAGAGGCATCAGAGGGGACAGGATGGTGGAGGGCAGCCATGGTAAGGAGAATGGTTCAGACAATGGTGCACAGTTGTGGTGCCCATGCCTAGTGACTGATTTCCAGCAAGAGACGAGGGAGCAATTAGATCCAAAAGCTGAAGAAGCTGAACTTTGTCTATCTGGTTTCAAATAGGTCTGCTGGGATCCTTGAGTTCAGGTGTGGTTCATTCCTACCACCCCCACCCCACCTGGGCCCCTTAGTGCATATGTAGCTTCAGCACTCTGCAGATTCAGCAGACATGGAAAGCAGGCATCTCCACTGGCTGCACAGGGGCATTGGGCTTTGTGGGGTCCTGAAACAAGTCCTAGTGCATGGGGGTGGTGCTCTAGGGACTCTCAGGTGTGACAGGAAAGACTTTTAATGAGTCCTAAGTTGGGATGGTGCCCTGAAGTCATGGTCCATTCACCATGGCCTTTTGGAGGCTATTATTGACAGGACCTGACCACTTATGCCTATTGGTGGTCAAGGCCCAGACATTCAGTTAAAGATTATTATTTCATTCATAGTGGTCATCCCCAAAGGAAGATGCACTGGTTTCCCAGCCTGAAGACTCAGGCTCTTCTCCCTGATATCTCATGAGGTTTTGGCTTATTATATCCTTGATTTCACATTATGCTAAAGGAACACAAAACCCAGACTCAGAACTTATAGAATTCAACTTCAAATATTTATGGAGCACCACTAGTGTTACCAATCCTGTTCCTACTATGGAGGAAGCACAGGAGATTAGCACTTCTGATATGTAGGATGTTTGGTGTGAATTTGAAGAAGGAACCTCCTTGGACCAAAAAATAAAAAAAATAAAAATAAAAAAAGGCAAAATGATTCTCCCAATTGCAAAAAAAAAAAAAAAAAAAAAAAGAAAAGAAAAAAAAATAAACCCCCTAAACCAAAAACCTTCCTTGGGCTGACCAACTAGAAAAAGAGCTCATGGTTTGGGGATTTCAATCCCTACCTTGCACAACATTGGTCCATGGGTAAAAATTCTACTCCTCCATAGAGAGCTTACAATCAAATTGGAGGAACAAGACAGACACAAAGGAAAATACACCTCATTGCATAAGTCTTTAAAAGGTTCTGTATGTGAGGAGGAGTGGGGGTTACCCTGTAAGTCGTCCTGAAGGAGGCTGGATAATTGGAAAGATAGGATTAAGAGTATGTCTTGTATGATATTTTTCCATTTCATCAGAGAAAAAACTCCACCACTCATAGCAATTTCAGGCAATGCCAAATTAATTCAAATATTTGGCTCAAAGAGTCCAGGATTCTATCTTCTATAGATATCCTGTTTAAAAACTGTGAAATATCAAGGAAGTTGAAATCCATAAACTGACATCAACAGATTAGGGTTGTATCTTGAACTCCCCCTGGGTGGTGGAACAATGCTATCACAACAATACCAATGTGATAATAATTGGAATAACTACCATTTGTGGAAAAATTGCTATCTGCTCGGCATATGCTGTGTGCTTTGTATGTAATGCCTCATTTAATGATCATGATGCTCTTACAATGTATATATTAGTTTTCCAATTCTATAAATAAACAGGCTCAGAGTAAATCATGATAAGAAGAACCTATATGTTGTCCTTATTATGTTACAGGCACCTAAAAAAAGATATCTATTTATCTCTATCTATATCTCTATCCTAATTAACCCTCATGGTAACTGTATGAAGTAGTTGTACTATTTTCACCCTATTTCATCAATGAGGAAAATATAACCTAGATTCAAACTTGCCTAAGATTCAAACAAAAAGATGCTTAAGGTCCTGTTGGCTGGCAAATGAGAACCAGAATTAAAACCCAGGCTGGTGGGTCACCAAAGTCCAACTTTTCATGCCTCATTGTAAGGCAGCATTACTCCAAGACTGTGATGGAAGGAGTCCTAACAGCAGAGGCATATACACATTGCCCCCGAGGGTCTGGGAGTAGAGCCTAAGGCAGCTAGCTGTCAGTGTGAAATTTCTTTGAAGCTGTGTGTTTTATCTTAGACATTTTTCTGTGAATTTTGCATTCTATTTCATAATATATATTTTTAACATAAAAAAGTAATTTTTTGATTTTTGTTGTTTTTCTTAAAACTTTGAAGTAAAAGATGCTCCCAAGAAGCTACACTATGTTCACCCCATGATTTGCTTACCTCCTAGCCAACAGCTTACCTCCTGGCCCCTGGGTTACACATATGCCACTCAGGAAGAGTGTTTGAAGTGGAAAGAATGTTGCATTTGGAACCACACAGATCAGAGCTCAGATCCTGGCTCCATTTTGCCACCAAGTGCTATGACTTGGACAAATCACTTCATTGCTCTGAGCAGGTTCTCTTCATCTGCAAATCAGAGATAATAATATATGTATGCCTGCCAGAGTGACATTACAGAGAGTCAGGTAAGGCATCTGACACTTAGTGGGGGCTTGATAAATGGCGCCATTCCAATTGGCTACTTATGACTTGTATGCCTTTATCACCCCTTAATTACCGAGAGTACCACTGTGTTGAGCAAACCATCTCTGTGCCACTTCACAACCTGTTTTTGTTTTTGGTGGTGATAGAGGTGCTGCTCATTCTCCTGGGGGAGGAGCCCTGTATATATTTTGTGCTCCCCATAAGCCTACCACATCTGTGAGGCTTAGGTGGAAATTGGGGGCTTTCTGTCTCTCTTTCACCCAGATTTGGATCATTTGTTGGCTGAGAAAGAGTTCTTTCCTGTTGACTCATGGCTCTGCCCAGAAGAAAGGCCAGTTTGAAATGTATGGATAATATACATATGACATTCATATGATATTCAAACCTCTCATTTAAACACTTTCTAAGACCTTCTAAATCTCTAACCTAGTCTTAAACAGAGAAGAGAATCAACAGGTTGAATGGGGTCTTGTAGAGTCAAAAAGAGCTCCTGTTACACTCTTGTGGCAACTTTGTTTACAGGAAAGTCAACTAATCTTGCTGAGCCTTAGTCTTCTCATTTACAAACTAAAGCCAACCTGGTGACATATGATCATTAAAAATTCTTTATCACACCAATTATAATGGTTTTCATTAAAAAAAATAAAAGGAAAAAGGAAGGAGCGTGTTGACGAGGATGTGGAGAAAGTAGAACCCTTGTACACTGTTGATGGGGTTGTAAAATGGTGCAGCCACTGTGGAAAACAGTGTGGTGGTTCCTTGAAAAGCTAAGCTTACACTTAGCAAAAGATGCCACAATTTGATGCCTATGTATCTACCCAAAAGAATTGGAGCAGGGACTCAAACCAATATGTATACACTAATGTTCATAGCAGCATTGTTCACAATAGTCAAAGGGTGAGAACAACCCAACATGAACAAATAAATGGATAGACAAAATGTGATATATACATACAATGGAATTATTCAGCCTTGAAAGCATGAAATTTTGATGCATGCTACAATATAGATGAATCTTGGAAACGTTATGCTAAGTGAAATAAGCCAGTCATAAAAGGATGAATATTGTACCATCCCACTTACATGTGGTACCTAGAATAGTCAAATTCATAGAGACAGAGAGTATCATAGTAGTTACAGGGACTGGGAGTGGGGTTGGAATGGACATTTATTGTTTAATGGACATAAAATTTCAGTTTGGATGATAAAACAGCTCTGAAGATGGCTAGTGATGATGGTTACACAACAATGTGAATGTGCTTAATGCGAATGAACTCTGCACTTAAAATGGTTCAAATGTTAAATTTTATGTTATGTGCATTTTACCACAAAATTTTTTTAGAGAATTCCTTAGAGTGAAATATTTTTTTTTATTTTTCCCTTTCCATTCTTCACCAGAAGATCAGAAGTTAAGTCCCCATTGCTTTTGTTTTTTTAAAATATAATTTATTGTCAAATTGGATTCCATACAACACCCAGTTCTCATCCCAACAAGTGCCCTCCTCCCTGCCCACCACCCACTTTCCCCTCTCCCCCACCTCCTATCTACCCTTAATTTGTTCTCAGTCCTTGAGAGTCTCTTAGGAAAAACAGCTTTAAGCTTAGTCGGGCTTTGGGCTCCACAGACCATGGGGAGTGTGGGAATAGGGTTCCTGAAAGCCCATGCTAAGGCCTGATATGTAGTGTGACACCCTGGAAATTGGCTTTGGAAAACTGGCCTTTGATGTGCCCATGTGCTGGGGTAATGTCTAGTTACTTGCCCTTGGTGAGCAGTTAGGTGGGAAGCACAATTTCCAAAATCATCAGTGAAGCAAGAAGGGCATAAACAGCTCTAATGGGAGGTCAAAAGAAGTTTCTTCCAGATGTTGCTTGAATCTTTGCACGATGTAGGTGGTATAGGCAGCAGTGTGACTGAGGGAATCTGAAGGCTGAGGACTACATGAGTACCCTTCCACCAATGAGGCATTGCCAAGCACCGCCCTTGAGAAGCCATCTCATTTGTAATACATAGACTTTCAAGTATTCTTGTCTCCATCTTCTGATGCCTTTTCTCAGTTACCATCACCATTGAGGTGATCCAGCAAAGGTCCATAGAGGATTAAAGAGAAGAGAAAAGGAGAGTTTTGCAGACAAGGTGACAGGGATGGGGTTGGTGTATACAGACTAATGTCATAGAAAAGTGGTGGGGAGAGTAGACCTTCCTTTTGCACTTTCCATTCAGGGAGGAAGGGAGAGGAAGCCAAAGGATATAGTAAGACTCTAAAATCTAAGGGATGCATGGTCATCACTAGGCAGTTGAAGGAGCCTGGAAGATTGCCCTGTTCCAAGTACCCAGCAAAACCTGGAAGTAGCAAGGTCCCATAAGCCACCAAGAGACTGTAAGCCAGACTGCCTACAGAGACTGGCTGTTCTTTCCTTGGGGTCCTTAGAGGGTGACCATCCTTGGCAGCCAGAGCTTCCTCTTATGGCCACTTGGGAAGGTAACTATAGTCTGAGTTTGGCCTGAGATTTTCCTATTCCCCAAATAAATGACCCCATAGTCCATCTTCCCCCTGCTTGATAATCCTTCAGGAAAAACTATAAACCTGAGCCAAACATCAGCTGGGATGTGGACTTTAAGTTGAGTGAGGTGTTACCTGAATCAAACCTGTTAGAGACCCTATGAAGGAGAAAGCAGTTAAGGACACCCCTGGGATAAAAATAATGTTAATAATGACAATACTAATACTAACAATAACAAAGCTATCTCAGAATTGCTGACAGAATTATGTACAAGTATATAGGAGGTCTTGACACATAATGGTTGTTTAATGCATGTCAGTTCATTCTCCCTCTTCCCTCTGGGAGGGGACACTAGGTCAAAACATTTCTCCCTTCCTAGTCACCCAGACTGTTCCTTCTTTCCCTTCACTCTTCCCTGGTCTCCTCCCTTTGCCTAATGTCTGCTATCCTCTTCCCCTACTCCCTCAGCCCCACATGCAAAATCTGCAGAGGTAAATTTTACCTGTTGTTCCCCCATCAGACCCCACATGCTGCAGGCACAGCCACACATTCCCGCCTGGCTCCCACCTTCAAGCAGCTCCACTCCTGTCTGTAAAGGCAAGAGAGTGGAGTTCATTATCCCATTCATCTTCATGAGTTTCTCTTTGTTATTAGAAAGATATTTCTGTGTGGCACAAGAAAAATCCTAAGGAAAAAAAAATCCCAACCCTCAGATACATGTTCCCCCTGCTTCAGCGGCCCTCACACATTTCCATTTGGATTGATTGCCTACTATAGCCTCTGAGCTTTTGAACATCAAATTTCAAAACGGCGACATAAAAGAGTGAACATGAAATGAGCAGCTCGATTCTGCCCTCCATGCTGGGGGACATGTGTTCTTGAAGTGGAAGAGAGAGAGAGGAGAGTCTTGTCTCCCCCGCCTACATTATCTACTGAGGCTTTTGATACCAGCCCTTCTTGGGGCCCTGACAACAAGGCAAGGATTTAGAAAGCTTTTTCTACAAGCTGAGCCAGGCACTGTGCTACTAGGTACTGTGGTATCTGAAAGTAAAGGATTTGGGGCTCAAGCAGATGCTTCACTCCAAGATGCAAGAAGGATTACACATGGGACCAAACCAACTAAAATGCAAAAACAACAAAAAACAACAAAAAAACAAACTAGTAAAGCTTATAGGCAAGGAAATGTATGTGAAATTTAACATGGACAAATCTGAATTCAATTCCTTCCACCGAAATTTCTCCTTATTCTGTTACAATCACTATCTCTTAAAGGCAGCTACTATTTATTTAGTCACTTGGTCAGAAACCTGATTTCTCCTTCTACCTCACCCCTAAGCCTACAGTCACCATGTCCTGTTGAGTCTATCTTCTAAAAAGCTTTAAAACTTAATGCCTCTGCCTAATTCCCTGGCCCCAGCTCTGTCCAGGCTTTCACCACTTTTACCTAGACAACCAGAAACTCTCCTAACTCTTCTCTTTGCCTCCACCTCACTCCCCACTCCGTTTCCTTTTTAAAAATGTTCATTCCCTTTAAGTTACTAACCAAACTCTTTAAAATGGCATTCAAGGACCTTTAGGGTCTGGCCTTGCCCACCTCTTGTGTGTCATCTCTTGCCACGTGCTTTGTGCCTCAACCTTTCTCTTCCACGGGAGACTCCTTAAATAGTCTATGTTCTTTCATGCCTGTCAGCACAAACTGTCTCCCCTGCTTGGAACTACTATTTCTCTATACTCCCTTACTTAGTTCTCTTCTACATAGACTTTGAGATGCAGCTCATGCATCACTGAAGAAGTATCCCCAACATCTTCTCCCCTTCCTTCCCATAATTGGTGTTCCCACCTGTCCCTAGCACTCACGTTATATCAGTGGCAGATTGGTTTAGCAAGCTTTCATGGAGCAAGAACTGTGTCCTGTTCATCTTCATCTAGGAGCTGACTCAGTGCCTAATGCAGAGTGGAGGCTTCATAAAGACTGAGGAATTAATGACAGGAAGCAATCTGAGCAAAACCATGAGAATGGGAATTAAACATGGAATCTAAGAATACCAGGATGAGAAAAGATCTTGAACTTTTTCAAGTCCAACACTCATTCTGATGAAGTATGTGAACACTAGAGAAAGAAAATGGACTTCCTAGGTCTACATAAAATTAATTTTAACAGGTGGCTTCCGATAATATAAACCTGAAAGCAAGCAGAATCAAAATGGGTCATGGAATTGGAAATAAAGACTCACACTTTGAATTTGTCAAGTCAGTCAGGATTAGGAAGGATACAAGAGAAACTATCACCGAAAATGGGGAGAAAATGGAAAACCAGCTCCAGTCCTGGTTGAGGAGCCAAGAATGTAAAAGCTGGAAGAGTCTATAGAAACAGGTAAGTCCTACCTGAACCCAGGGAGAAAGAGGCAGCAGAGGATATAGTGAATGACATTGGGAAGTGGTTAGACTCAGTGTAAGAGAAGGTAGATCCCATGACACTTTTTGAGATAAGTTTTCCTCTAGGAGTCTTTCTTAATGGTGCAGTATTTGTTACTTACATGTGAGCTCAATTCTATTTTCAAATGGTTGTCCTTCATGGCTTACATTGGATTGGACCTAACAGCAACATAGAGTCAGAATGAACTTAGTATATGGGTTTGGGAGCCTGGGCTAGTGGAGTCTGAGGAACTGTGGTAGGGAGCTAGGAGAGGAAGTCTGGATAGTTCTGGAGGACATGAGATGTTGATTTGAATGAGATTTGTTGCTACAGAGAATAGGGTGTCATTGTAGGCTTTCAAATTTGGAGAATGGCTTGTTTCCACTCCGATCCTTTTCCTATAGGATAGTGCCTTGGAACTTTATTATACTTATTGTTCCTTCTGCTTGGAATGCTTTTTCTCCTAGATATTCTCTCACTTGACCTCTTGTGTTTTCACATCCCTACTCAAAAGTCATGTTATGAGGAAAGCCTGGCTTATAGCTGGGTTCAAATCTGCCACACTCTCCATTACCTGCCTACCTGCACCATGATGTATTTCTTTGTTACACTTGCTGCCCTCTCATCTACTATAAGTCTTTTCCTTGTTTATTTGTTCATTGTCTATCACTGCCCACTAGAACATAGGCTCCATGGTGGGAGCTGGGGGACATATTTTTGTCTGTTTTGTTCACTCCTGTATTTCCAGCTCCTACACTTGGCACATCCTACGTGTTCAAGAAACATGTCTTGAATACACATAGGGCCATACACTTGGGAATTTTCAGAATGGAAAGACAGCTTGCAGCATCCTCTTGACTTGCTCTGTGATGGGATTGCAGCAGGAGGACCCAAGGTACAATTATGGGATTGCCACTTTGTGCAGGTAGACAACATCCACTCTATCTTGATTTCAGCATTTCCATGCTACATCTACCCTAACACTTAGGGCCTGCTCCTTCTCATCTAATGTCCTATAGTGGTCGTGACTAAGCAGAAATTGTTTCTAGAGGGTTCTTCATCACAAATTATATGTCCTCAAACCCTCATACTCTCTTAAACTAATGGGTAAGTTACCAATGAGAGAGGAGTCTCTTCCTTCCTTGATTTTTTTTTTGTAAATGGTCTTCTGATAGTAAGTTATCCTCTTCCTTTCCTGATTTTCAGGGATTCTTGCCAGGTAAGGGGTTTGTAAGCAACTGAAAAGCAGAGACTCCCCTTTACTCTTTGTATTTCTGCTATGTGTCATCATACTGTTCACCCAAGTGGGCACTTAATAAAGTACTCACATGAAGAAGAGAGCAATGGAACTGACCTGGGAGAAAGGGTGTTTGAAACAGGACTGCTCTCTCAATGATAGTGTCTGTGTGACACTTGCTTTCTCATCCAAGCCCTAGAAAAATGAATCAAACACTCTCCCTTTCTAGAAAATCTTTGTATAGCTTTGGGTGATGTGTACGTGCCTGCCAATGTTCCAGACAGAGATTTGGATAAAGATTCCCTGGCTCTGGTCCTTTCTTTATTTTTCCAGAACACTATATTTTGTTTCCCTTTTAGCTGCTGTTATCCTCCTTGAAAAGTCTGATAATTCCCAAGAATGCCAACTGTGAAACACAGCCTGCTGTGGTTTCCTTCACACAAAGCCTTTTTCCAAACACACCCATAAGTCCCGAAGCTGCCTTTTCTCTCCCTGCCTCACCTGTTTGTGAGGCTCTCTGCTCTTTTCCTGACTAGCTTTAGTTATTCACTGCAGGTCACTGCCTGAATTGCTCTCATCAATTTACCATTTGTTTATTGAGTACCTCCAATGTGCTCAGCACTGGAGATATAAAGATGAATTAGCTTTGGCTTCTGTCCCTGTGGCTCTGACATCTGGTGGGCCAGTAGACCTGAGGTCAGATATTTGTCAATAAGTGTTCAGAGTGCTCTGTACAGACAGGGAGAGGCATGTTTGGAACATGTGAGCACTAGAATGTCATTGGCTCACTCCGCCTTGGGTCTGGAAGGTGTCACAAAGAAGGTGACTTTTGAGCAAGGTCTCCAGTAATCCAAGTTTACTATATTTGACTACAGAGCATGCTTTGACCCTGAGAAATTTTCAACATATTTCACAATCTCTGGATTTTTAACGGGCACCCCACAAGACAGTTCTGTCTCTTTCTGTCAATTTCAGAGACTGAACATGTCTTTTACTTCATTTTCCTCTGTGATGCTTCACTCTTCTCTGGATACTTTCAGCCTGGCATTCAAGAACCTATTTGTTTTCTCCCGGGTACTTCACTCACTAGTTGGGTGTGTGACCATGTCCTGTGCACTTAAGTGTCTTTGATTATACTCTCTCTGAGGAGATAAGCTACAAAGTAGACATGAAGTGTTTCACCATTTTCAGACGGGCCAAATAAACTTCCAAGGGTTCAATCATTCTCCCAGTCTTGTGGTTCACTTAAAGAATTTAGGACTCTAGCCCTTGTTCCTTGTGGGTGGATGGTCTGCTCTTTCTGATGGACTTGAAGAGTAGAGATGTTCCCTTCCTTTTACTTATCCCATAAAGTAGCCCGTGGTGGTTAGGGAGGCAATCTCCTCCTGAGTAATAATTTTTAATAATGTAAGAGGTAGTGACTGGCATGAGTAGCAGCTAGGTTAGACTTCTGCATTTACAGTTTGCTGTGGGAAGCATTTTTGAAGAAGAATGGACTCCCCAGGGTGTTCATCTTTGCCTTTGAGAACCTTACCCAAAAGGATAGGAGTCAATATGCCATAGCCTACTATCACAGCCAGTGGGGAAGCAGTAGTCCTGGAAGGGGAGAATAGATCCCATGAGACTTAGTAGCATAAAACCAAGGTCACTTTGGGAACTGAAGTAGATGGAACCCAACTAGAGTTCAAATAATTCAGTGTGAAATTCTAGCACATGAAAAGCTTCTTAGAGCTTCCTGAGAAGTCTGTAAGTCCCATCTGCATCTTGCCTTGGGCAGGTAGAGTAGCCAAAGACAGTACCTGTGCTCTTCAGTGTATCCAGATATTCTAGGAGACAGGCAAAGGTTCAGATTCTTGATATAAAGGGTTCTAAATACTGGCTCCCTGCCCCACTGGCAGACTTCCCCCTGGTCAGCTATCATGGGCTGGTGAGCTGCAACCACAGCTACATTAGCTACACACAGATCAGAATCTCAGTGTATGCACAAAAGTGATTAATTTATCCTTCTACTTGATGCTAAGTGAGGGAGCGTGGGAGTGAGATAGTGGTCTGTTTGTGGAAGGAGAAAGAAAGTTCTGTAATTTTGAGAGGATTCGTGGACCTTGAGGTATGAGGTTGGGCCCTTTGTAGTCTCAGGGTATTGGGGGATATTTGATCCTGGCAAAGACCAGCTCAGAGCTGTGTCTTGCTGTGGAAGAACTATAGAAAAGAAGCTAAGAGCAGAACTTTTAATGGCAAAGGAAATTTTATGTCTGGTAGAAAAATCACAGGTCTGAGACTCCGAAGATGTGAAAACCAGCCCAGGTCTGACCTCCAGGGGCTCCAAGACCTTGAACATGCTCCTCAGGGCCTCTGAGCCCTGGTTTTCTCATTCAGCAGGGACAGAGAATACTATTCCTTCCAAATCATAGGTAGTCACATGGATAAAATGGGCTGACCCAGACATGTCAGCTTCCCCTAGGGAGATCTGAAAACTGATTTCTCAGTAACTGGGCAGAAGGGCCTAGAGCAGTGCCATTCCATAGAAATATAATGTCAGCTGCAAATACAAGTCATGTATGTCCTTTCAAGTTTTGAAATAGCCAAATTTTAAAAAGTAAAAAAAAAAACAGGTGAAATTAATTTTAATAATACATTTTATTCAATACAATATATCCCAAATATTAGTTCAATATGTAATCAATTGAACAGATATTTCACAACCTTTCGTTCATACTAAATCTTTGAAATCTGGTGTGTCTTTTGCATTTATGGCACATCTCAGTTTGGGCATTTTGGATCCTTCAGTAGCTCAAGAGCTACATGTAGCTGCTGTGTTGGACAGCACAGGCCTGGAGGACTGGTTTGAAGCTGTGTAGGTAGCTCCCCAGTTAGCCAACCCTTCTAGCTCCTCTCCCACTTCTGTTGAGATAGGCTTCCTGGGAGGGTGAACTTTGAGTTTTGAGGTTAATGGGCAAGAGTCAGTAGAGGGAAACAGGGAGACAACTCCCAGAGAAAGAATGGCAAGGATGAGGGTTGAGAGGTAGCAGAGAGTGTGGTCACCCCTCAGGACCCTTTCCTACTCATGGGGGAGCTCTCATTGTTTTTATAGCTTCAGATCTATTTACATTCCCCACTTAGGGTTCATACAACCAATTTACACTTGTTTGCATGATGTGTTTGTTTTCTTTTTCTCTCTTGTCAAATGCAAAGAAACCTACTTCAGGGGGCCAGTTGAGGCCTTGCTTTCTGGGTTAGTCCTGGACTGTATAGCACAGTTCATTCGCTGCAACACTCTGTCTCCTCACTGTGTGCCTCATTCTCTCCCTCTGTAGAATGGAGTTAATCATGCTTATTCTTGACCTACCCTGGCCCCAAGGAAGAGTGCAGAAATGAATGGGAATTAATATGTGTGAAAAGTGCTTGAAGCAAGGAAGAACAGGATCCTCAATGCAAAGTGTTTAATTATTCATTTGGTTTTTCAACTCTACACACACTACCTTAAAAGGTCTCTGACATAAGGACTTCTGGAGGCCCCTATTGAACTGACCTTACAAATAATTTGCCATGATCTCATTTCACATGCACCTGCTCTGTCAAGGGAGCTGTTGGAGATGTAAACAGGGCAGAGCTGTGGCTGAATGAGGAGATATGCTGATTCTACCTCCAGTGTCTCAGGGCCCTGTTAGGTGTGAATTTGTTGTAGCATCCAAGCACTTTCCTCCCTGAGAACAGGAACAATCTTGTGACCTTTAAGATTTCAGCCTCCTGCAAGAACAGGGCCTGTTACCTGGAAGCCTCCGCATGGAAACCTAGAGCCATTGCCTTTATAAAAATAGTGTTTCATAGAATTGACATGCTTTGTTCCAAATGATGAGATCTCCCACCCAGCAGTGTAATTGGGTTTTCGTTTAGTAACTTGTACAGATCTTTTCACTGGAGAACACAACCAGCCTCTGAGAAAGAGCCAACAAGACCTCAGACAGTAAAAACATAAATATGAAAGTGGTGGGGATCACATTATAGAAAAAAGGAATGGGAAAAGTGCCCCGTCTCTTTGATTTCAAGAAAATTGATGCAAACCTTCCTTTCACATGCCTTCTGTTACCCCACAAAAATACCTATTCTCTGCCAGTAGTTGCTTTGTTGGGAGAACGGCCTTTTTGGGTACAGCTGAGGCAGAAGGGCCTTCCTGGACCAGCCTTAATAAACAGTATCCCTGGCCTCTAATGGGAGGTCATTAGGTTCAGAAGATGTCAACTCTTTGCTCTACAAGGTTCATACAGACTAGGCCACCTGAGGATTGGTGCTCTCTCTTGAGTACCTGACATCAAAATTGTAACTTGCAGGACATTGTTAAGAAATTGGGCTTCCTTGGAAGACCCTGTGTGAGCATATATGTGCAGGCATTCAGGCTGCATTTTCTCCTGTGATTTACAACTGACAAAACACATTTGTGACCGTGTAATCATCACTACAGTCCTACATGGTAAATACTCTCAGCCCCATTTTACAGATGAGGGCTCAGAAGTTACAAAAATTTAGGGAGATGGCCCAAGCCACATGGTTACCTGGTACTTCTACTGGAATGAAAGGCACTTCCTGCAAACCTAAAGGAGATGTTTTGGAGAGTAATACAAGGAAGCTAACTTTACAAGATGGAAAGTGAACACAGGAAATCATCTGAAAAAACACAGATATGAAATCCAGGTCTTTACAGTCAAAACCCCGTGTGTTTTCCATTCTTACACACATTTCTGTGTTCTCACACATGCTTATACAGAAACACACAGTTCATCCCTGAATATAAATGTATTTTTGATATCTTGGTGCTATTGTCATTCAAGATGTCCATGCACAACACTGTAAGTAGAAGGATATCATTCTATGAAACAGAACAAGGTAGTTCTTAAGCATCTGAATTTGTGCTTTGGGTGTTTTCCCTCAGGCATATCCAGGATTGTGTATTGTTCTAATCTAATCTCTGGGTGGGCCTTAGTGAAACCCCTTTCAGTATATAAAGATTCATGCTGAAAGTGGATATGGTCTGAGCTTGACAAATGGTAAGGGCATGAACTGCCCTTCACATCCCCACTAGGATGAAGGACACCTTTGCCTACCTGAAGGAGGTAACTTTTAGATTAGTGAAAGAAACATTAACTTTATAAGTTAGGAAGTGGGCATAAGGAGGTGGTGACATTAAGGAGGACCATATGCAGAGGTGTGTGAGGGGCTTTAAGAAGAGACCAGAAAAATAGAAGGCAGATCCCCAGACCTCTGACCATGATACCAAGGCTAGAACCACACCAGTTCCTGAGTGTTTGAGAGAGATGCTGTGGCTGGGGGTCTGGAAAGCTTGGGATCCTTATGTTGCTTATGTTTTTTGCTTTGAGTTTGCAATATTAATAATTCCTTCCAGTTTTTCTTTTTCTTGTCTCTTAACCTTGAAAAGAAAATTTGGGGATCACAAGAAGCCTATTTGCTGGACTTATGCTAAAGAGCTGAAAAATGGCCTCAGTGCTCCAGTCCACTGAGAATAACTGGTTGGTGGAATGGGGGACATGGGAGCAGAATTTAGCCCTTGACAACCAGTTACTCCGTTCATCCTCACAAGATCCTGGAAGGCATCCCCAAGGCAGAGAACAAACATCATTACTTTTTAACATTGCTGGAAATGAAATCTTTAGTAGCCAGGGAATTTTCTCTAGACATGTAATTCAGTAAAATGGAAGGAATTCTTAGACCTAGATCAACAGCCAAGGAAGGGTGAGAAACTCTGATTGTCACAAGGCAAAGATCCCTTGCTCTTTGCATGGCCAGCACCCCAAAAACCCACTTCTGCTTAGAAGCACATGCCCTGCAATCTTCATGTATCTCCACTTGAGCAGATAAGATTCTTCTGGGAGACCCAGAAGACACAGACCGTCACAACACACACCCCACTTGTTCCTAACACTGCATTTACCTGACACTCAATTCACTGTCTTTGGAGCAAAATTGTTTTGTCTTTTCAATATCTTTTCAACCAAGGCAGAAACAGTGGTGATATTTAAGCCTGAGCTCCTAATCCATTATCCCACAGGTGTCCTTAAGTGAGGAAAGGAGCATATGAGGACTTGCTTAGCAGAGATAACCATTACATGTGCCACATAAATATAAACTATGGAAAGAGCTACTGAAAAGTGTAGACAAGTTTGAGAAACATCCTAGTTAGACACAATTTTGGCTGTCATATGTTTCCTCTACTCCTCCCTCCCTCATTCCTGTCACTGGCATGAAGAAGGTGGGAGGCTCTGTTACTTTTACCTGTAAAAGAGTGGCTGTCCTCATGCTGATCCCCAATGTATCCAGGCTGTCATCAACAGGAGTGACTGTTTTTAATCTCCCCACTTGCCTGTAATGAGCATTGCATATGGTCCTCTCTTGACTTTGATCTCCAGACTGGGGAGCCTGATTGCTTGGTTTTGCTTCCAGGCAGTAACACTTACTACCTGTGTGAACTTGGACAAACCACTTAACATCACTGTGCTTCATCTTCCTCGCCTGTACACTGGAGCTAGAAATGAAACACATGCCAGAGGTTGCTATACTGGTTGAGTTGACATTTTGGAGACCTCATTTCAGGGCCTGAGGACTACTGAAGTGATAAGTAAATAATTCTTGCTCTGACTCAAGTGTCTTACCCTACAGAACATTGGCCACTGCTTCCTTCTCTTGACACTGGCTTTCACTCCCCAGCTAGACATGCCTTCTGCTCTCAGGTCTCTGAAAAGCTGTGTAGAGTGTTCTCTGAAGCTCTGCAGAGGAATAAAGAACTACTGGGGTCAACACAACATTTGCTCAAGCTCAAACCAGCTCATTCCCTTTCATCTCTTGTCTGCCTTGCCTTCCCCTGCTGGTCAGAGCTCACCTCCCCTCCTTCCTCTGTGCTTAAGATTCTGGGGGTCTTCTCTCTGCCCTTTGTGTCCCTGTGATTCTTGGTAAGTTGAATATCTGGACCTCATATATGCGCATGCACAGTGATTTATCTCTATTTCCCTGGATTCTGCTCTTTGTCCTAACCTATGTGTTTTCTGCCTGGAAGGGAAGGTCTCTATATCTCCTGAAGATCCACCAGCTTGCTGGTCTAACACCTTCCTGGTCTGTGCCCTGCCAGTGTGGCCCTGGCCCCACCCCACTGCAAACTAGCCAGGCACAAAATCATCAAAGATGCACCCAGACAAGGTACACTGGGAAATACTTAGAAGAACCCAATAAAGGATTTATCAGGAGGCATCTCCATCCCTTTAAGGATCTTCTGAGAAGGGTGGGCACCAGAGGTTTAATGGCTTTCTGTCTGTTATTAATAAAATTTCCCATTAATTAAGAAGAGCAGTACAGGCTGCAGCCCTGGTTATATTATTTGTCTTTTTATTTTGTAGTTACCTGGCAGTATCTTTAGTGCAGGAGCCCTGGAATTATACACTGGTCCCTAATATTCCAAGACCCAACAGGAACAAATATGCAATTATATAGTTCAGTGGTGCAATGCCACAGCAGTGTGGGGAGAGGTGGGAGGCACCACTCTACCTCTTGGAAAGTTCCTTCACAAGGAAACTTTAGGCCCTGGACTTGAATATCTTTCAAGCCAAGGACCCTTTCCCCTGTATCCAGTCTCTGCCTCCACCTGCCTCCAGTCTGAGCATAGGGCATCCTTCCAGGTCTTTCAAGACAAAAAGAATACAGGGAGAGAAGAGGAAGAACTACTTTCTACGTGCCAGAGACATCTCCCTAAGGTGCTCACAGCAATCCATATGTACAGAGTAGGTAATGTAGAGACGCAGCTTTGGCAGTAAACCACTTCGGTTTATGTGCATAACTTTAGGGAAATTCCTCATCTTTTATGAATCATGGCTTCCTTGTCATCTAGAAAATGTGGATAGAGATGACACCTGCTTCAAGGCTTGTTCAGAGGGTCAAATGAGATAATCCAAACAAGGTGTTTTTTCTATTATGATCCCCATTTGACAGATGAGGAAATTATGGCCCAGAGAAGTTAAGGAACTTGTCCAAGATCATGCAGCTAGTAAGCGATGTTAGTTAGGATTCTAGTCCACAGTGTGTCTGGTCTGTTGTTTCCTTACCCTTAAACTTTGTTGCAGGAAAGTGGCAAAGTTAGTGGCATGAACTGTCAATAATGGTGTCTGACTGTGGTTTAGGAAGGGAGACCTGCTGTGCCTTACTCTTTTTGCAAGGGACAACTGGCTTAGAATCAAAGGGACTGAAAGGGATATCCCCAGGACATCTTGCAAAAGTCATAGGATTCTTCATCTCCTGTGGCTGTCTCTGAGCACCTCATGCATAGTGAGAGCAGGATAACAGCAGTTCAGATCATGCTTTTCTGAGGGGGTCTCACAGCTGTGTATGCATGCATATGTCCATGTGTGTGTGCATGTGTGTGTGTGTGTGTGTGTGTGTGTGTGAGTGTGTGAGCATGTGTTTCTGTGTGACTGTGTGATGTGAGTTTGTGTGAGAATGTGCATGTGTGTGATGGTGTGTGTATGTGTTTCTGTGTGAGTGACTGTATGCATGTGTGTGTATGCCTACGTGTGAGAATATGCACACATGTGTGATTGTGGACATGTGTGAAGGATTATGTGTCAGTGTGTGTGTGTGTGTGTGCATGTATGTGTATTTGTGTGAGTATGTCTGTGTGTGTTATTGAATGGGGGGGGGTGTCTGATGGGTCCAGGAAGGCATCACAGAGCCAGAGGTTTCCATGGTAGCTGAGATACCCACGGTCCTTAAATAATTAACCAGCCAGAGCTTTTAAATACATTTCAAAACAAACACTCATTTCCCTTTAATGCGGTGCTGATTTCCCCTTTTACGCACTGCCCGCGGCAATGCAAGCTGACTGTAATTGTTGCTCTGATGCGGTGGCAGCATCTTTGGTTGTCATGGGAAGCAGCTCCTGTTGTCAGGGGGCCAGCTCAGAACTTCACCTAGTCCACAGGAAGGACAATGGGTGAGAGGGAGGAAATTCTGCTTCCATCCCTCTTCTGTTGGTGGCATTAGGAATATCTAAGGGGTCAGCTGCAACTTTGCCCCTGCACACGTGAAACTTGCTAGCTGTCCAATAGACAGGTTTTTCTGTGAGTAATTTTCACCTGCAGACACCTTCTAAGCAACTAATCTCTCCTGGCACACAGCCTTTTGTTTTTTTATTATAGACTACCCTGACCAGGGTGAGTAGATATAGCCTTCCTTGTTCCTTTCCTGCCTCATCTGTTTATGTACATACTCACATGGGGTATATGCGCTACCTTGGTGTGCCTCTACCTAAAATCCATGCCCTTTGTTTGCCTCCTTATGACACCTAGAGCTCCACAAAGCCCCGTGTATGTGTGTAGGGTGGGGTGGGGAGGGAGAATGCTAAGTATATTGAGTTTTGCTTGGTCTGGGACTAATGTCTGACCTTTCTGGCATTGTAATTTGGGTCAGTGAGCAAAATTTGGGGGAATCTCAAAACCAAAGCATCAGTGGCAAGGTCCCTGAGCCAGGGCTTTCACCACTGGGGAGGTTGGCCTGGCTGTGATGGCTTCCCTCCTAGGGAATGTCTGGGTCATCAGTCACTATCCCTAACTGAATGTCCAATCAAAGGAGGCAGTGGTCATGGTTCTAGGCTATATGTCAATAATAACATAATAAGAATGAAAATGATGTCCCTATTTGTTGAGTGATCACTATATCAGAAACTCTGGGTTGGCACTTTACCTGTATTACATCTAGCAATATTCACATTGACCCTATGACCAAGTACTATAGTTAGAAGGAAGCAGGCCCAGAGAATTTACTTAACTAGACTGTGGTAACAAGAATGGCCAGTGGTGGAGTTAGGATTTGAACTTAGATATGGTGAGTGATTTAGCCAATGTGCTCACCTGCGTGAGCAGATTTCCAGCTTAGATAAAGGGATCTGTTCCAGTCCCCAAAGCTGAGAAGACATGGTTGAGGCCCCAAAGTCTCCAGGGGTACCATGAACCTTAGGCTTGAAGACAGTATAGAGCTGACAGTCATAGGGCACAGCAGAAGGAGACTCAATGGGGCCAGGCTGGAGGGTGAGCCCACAGAGGGACAGGCAGGGAGAGCATAGGACCCTGGAGGTGCCTCACAGCCAACGACACTGGGGAAGAAGAGGGTGGGCACTCAGGCTCCATGAGTGGCTGCTCTTTCAGACTCCAGCTGTGAGGAGTTGGTAGTTGCCACAGCTGATTATGCTCTCAGTCTGCCCAGCTGGCTGACGATCCAGTCAATTCAATCACTATGGGCCTGATTGGTTTCTATAGGCAACCCTGTATGATGGTTCTACAATAATCCTTGTCTGACAGATAGGGAAACAGAAGCTCTTGGAGGACAAATTGACTTACCCAAATCTGGACAGTGAGGCTTGGTTTAAAGTCCACACCTTTAGGCTCCAAATTCTGAGGTCCCCTGTACTCATATGGATTGGTGTGGAAAAGAAAAGACAATCCAGGAAAGAAGTATGAGGACAGCACCAAATAGGAGTGATCATGGTCATGTAAGGTCCCCATGCTTCCCACAGGCCTGGCAAATCTCCTTGCAACCCAAGGCTACCTAGGTAGTAGGCCCCTGCCTAGGCTGGGTGCCCTGAGGTTTAATATATGGTCAAATAGCCTTTTAATGTGGAATGCTGAAATGGCAGAAGTACCAGAGTCAAATGCACAAAGTCCCAGGCTAAATGTCTTCATATAGTGCCTGAAGAACCAAGTTAATGGGGAAAACACAAACAGGAACATGTAAAAGAGTAAAATACATGCTAAATTCCCATCAATTTTTCAAAACATTTTATTATGGAAAATTTCAAAAATATTCAAAAGCAGGTAGAACTCATTCATTTTTTTAACTTTTTATTGTGAGACACACACGGATCTGTAAGAAATAGTACAGAAAGATCCTGTTTAGCCTTCATATAATTGTCCTCAATGGTAACTTCTTACAAAGCTATAAAGTGATATCATGACTAATTAACATTGTTACAACCAATCAAACTTATTCAGATTTCATCACTTCCATGTACACTCATTTATATGTGTATGCCTGTATACTTATTTCTATGCCATTTATAGTGTGTGTAAATTCTACTTTTGTAGATGCATGTGATCCCCAGAGTCAAGATACAGGCCAGTTCTCTCATAGGGATCCTTCATCCTTTACAGCCACAGCCACTTCCCTACCTATTCCTCCTCCCTAACCCCTGGCAACCATAATCTATTATTGATTTTTATAACGACATTATTTCAATGTTATATAATATGTTCGTATGCTACATAAATATACATATTATGTAGATCTATTGGTATGTTGTATGAATTAATATATTGATATCAAATAGAGTAGATTTCAGAGCAAAGAAAATTCCTAGACAAAGAATACATTTAATAATGATAATAGGATCAATCCACCAGGAGGACATAAAAATTTTAAATGTGTATGTGCCAGACAAAAGAGCCTCATGATATATTAAGCAAAACTTCATAGAATTTAGGCAATCTGTGATTAAAGTTGGAGACTTTACCACCCTACTCTCAGCAATTCATAGAACTACTAGATCGAATATCAGCGATAACACTGAAGGAATTAACAACACAGCCAATCAATAGGATCTAATTGGCATAGGTAGATCACCATCTGACAACAGTATACAATTTTTTTCAAGTGCCCATGAAACATTCAGCATAATGAACTATATTCTGGGTCACTCAAAATAAATAACTCAGCAAATTTCAAAGAATTAAAATCATAGGGGTGCCTGGGTGGCTCAGTTGGTTAAACATCTGACTCTTGATTTCTGCTCAGGTCATGATCTCAGTTGTAAGATAAGCCCCACATTGGGCTCCACTCTAGACATGGAGTCTACTGAAGACTCTTTCTCTCCCTCTGCCCCTCCATGCTCACTCTCTCTCTCTCTCTAAAAAAAAAAAATTAAAAATCATAAGAGATGCTTACCATCATTAACCATTAGGGAAATGCAAATTAAAGCCACATGAGATATCACTACATACCCATCAGAATGACTAAATTAAAAAATAGTGACAGTATCAAACATTGGTGTTGATGCAGAGAAACAGAATTACTCACACACTGATGGTGAGAATATAAAATTATTCAGCCACTCTAGAAAACAGTTTGGCAGTTTCTCACAAAGCTAAACATGCACTTATCACACTATGCAGAAATTGCATTCCTAGGCATTTATCCCCCCAAATGCAAAACTTGTGTACACAAACAGCAATAACAAATGCTCTTAACAGCTTTATTTATAATAGCTAAAAACAGAAACCTCTACAGATGTTTTTCAATAGGTAAGTGTGAAACAAATTGTGTATCCCTACCATGGAATACTACTCAGCACTAAAAAGGAACTAACTACAGATATAGGCAACAACTTGGATGAATCTCAAGGACATTATGCTGAATGAATAAAACCAATTTTAAAAGCTTACACACTGCATAGTGCCTTTTATAGAAAATCCCATCAATTGTTAAGAGAAAATACTGAAAATGTCACTCTAAGTGTGCCAGTAACCATTCCAGTTTTTATATGGACCACAGTGCTGAAACAGATACATCCACCATTCCAGCACACGGTTTCATGGTTTGCCCCCTGCCACCCTTCTATCATATTTTGGAGACCTTTACCCTTAAGGTAGGAAGGTCTGGATCAAGGCCAATATATCTCAAAGCAATTATAAAACAAATTAAAGAGTCACAGAATATTAGTGGGAAACAAATCTTTGAGATCATGTAGTTCAGCGGTTTATAATCCTGACTAAACAACAGAATCACATGAAGAGTTCTAAAGTAGTCTGATGTCTGGGACCCATCCCCAGGGATTCTACTTTAGTTGGTCTGAAGAAGTACCCAGGTGTCACTACTTTTAAAAAGCTCCCCAAGTGATTCTAAAATGCAGCCACGTTTGAGAACCACTCAAACCACGTTTGACGAGTCCAAGCTCCTCATTTTACAGATGAGGAAACCTTAGGCTCCCAGGGGTGAAATAAATAGTCCAAGGTATCTCACAGGGCTGGACTTTGTTAGAGCTGTCTCCTAAATCCTAGAACCTTTTTCCCTATTTGAATGTTTTTTTCACATTCATTATCAAATTCATCTTCCTTACAAACTTGTAAGGTAAGAAGAATGATTTAATTACTTGCATTGTAGGGATAACAAAAGAGGCACATGGAGATGAAATGATGCTCTTAATTAAGACTTTGCAGATTACAGCACAGGAAAACTATTAGTGCAGCCTCTTAACTTCTAGCCTGATAAAAGCTGCTAAAAGGAAAGTTGAGCATTCATTTACCAAGTCCAATGTTATTGGGAGACATGTTACAAACCCAAGTGTAGGAAGGGCTGCCCAGATCTCTGAGGCCTCCCTCCTGGGCCAATTTCTCTTGCGTGTGTTCAACATAACTCATTAAAGTATCCCAATTTTCATAGATCTTAATCTGTTCCTGCCAGCACCTATTAGATCTTGATTTACACTCATTTTATCTCAGCTTCTTACTAGGAGTGAGAACAAACAGCCCCCGCCTTTCTCACTTCTGAGTTTGCTTATTTACAATTGTGTTTTAGTGCAAATTGACCCATTTATTCATTAGTTTTAATGTGTCCCTTTCAATGTCTAGTTACCATCAGAGATATTATCATCATTCACCATGGCATTCTGGGGTGTCCAAATGTTATTAAGTATGGTTTGTAGCAGAGTAGGAGTAGCAGTGTGTGTGTGGAGGGCAGGGGTGGGCATGAAAAGTGCAGAAGGAGGCCAAGCAAGCACGAGAGACCTGGGTCCTTTGCAGCTTTTGCCATGTAGAAACCTCCCTGGTAGAGATGGTTAGAGAGCAAGTGAGTAAGTAAGAAGGCTGTTCCCAAGAGATTCTCAGAGAAGCAGAAGGAGAAACCCCAAATGTCCCAACAGGAATGAAAAACAACTCTTCTTCATGCTGGTAGACTCTTCCATCTGTCTTGGTGTCACCACTGCTTGCCTTCATTATTGTTTCTCAGCTGCTTCACTTTATAACAAGGGTCTGTGAACGATATAAAACACATATGTTTTAGAAAATATTAGTGGTGTAATTTTTGGCTTATACGTTACCATTGCTTTGTTTTTTTTCTCTAAGTTGAAACTGGTTCTTGACTTTAAGCCAAGTGAAATGATTGTAGTGTTAAAGGAAAGAAAACTTTAGAAGAAACTGTCTCCCCAAAAGCAACCTACAGTTATGGAAAGACACAGGTTTGAGCTAGAAGCGCTGGGTTTGGACCTGGCACTTGTTGCCTTAGGGCCATTTCTCACCGTTAAGTTACTGTTATGCACAATGGTGATTTGTAGAGATGCGGGCTTTAAATATCAAACTCAGTATAAAAGTTTTTAAAAAGCAGCTCCTAGTCTGGTTAATAAGAATGGGGTAAGATGCATGGGAACAATTCTAGCTGAACCTTTGCACACAAGGTCACACCTTGCTCCTCTGAATTTACAGGGTGCTAAACCTCCTGTATTTCCTGTCCTGACAACTGATTCATTTTTGCACTTTCATAAATGTTTTTATTTGTTTATTCATTAGTTAATTTGTTCATTCATTCATTCATTCATTTGTTCATTCTACAACCTTCTATTTACAGGAAGCCTGGTATTAGAGACTTTAATCCCTCCTGCAGCTGGCCGCTTTGTTAACCACAATGTAATTTAGAGCTCTAGCAATGAGATGACTGTGGCTCAGGGCCATATTGACTTTCACGGGCCCTAGGCATTTGGTGTTCATGGACTTCCCATGAAAGATCCTTCCTCCATTAAAAAATAATTTTACATGTTTATATATGAAATTATATTTTATAACTGTGTTAATTTATAAACAAATATAATCCAGGCTGGAGGAATGTCTATCTTAGGAAAATCACAATGAGAGCAAGAAGCCCTGTAAAATATTCATGAAATGAATGAATGAATGAATGAATGAATGAGTAACTACTTTAAATAGGAGGGTGTGTCATCTGTGTGTCAAGAGGAGATAATCTAGAAATTATAAAGGCTGTATTTACTTGAAAAATGCCAATAACCTGCTTAATCAAACAAGTGCAGAAAATACCAGAACATTTGCATCCAAAGAATGGTGGGTGAGCACCTAAGGCCAAATGATATTTTTCTAGATACACATGGTTATTTTGTTAGGTTAAAAAAATAATGAGCTATTGCCACCATTCAATGGATCACCTACAAAATTTAAGACACTTTAAATACATTATCTCCTACTATCACCAAGGTAGGCATTTTACTCCATTTGAGAGTTGAGGAAATGGAAGGAGAAGGATTAAGTGATCCTCTGAATACTTTGGCCTCTGTGATCTTGTTGCTATGTGGCCTTGGGTAGCTTCCCTAGCCTTGCAGGGTCTGGTTTTCAAAATGTAAAGTGTAGCTGGTGTTATATATAAGGCACTGGACAGATGAAAGGGGTATTAACATTATTTTAAATTGTATTTTAGGAAGAAAGTTACAAGAATAATTCTCTTTTTTTAATGTTTATTTTTGAGAGACAGAGAGAGAGAGCAGAGAAGAGGCAAAGAGAGAGGGAGACACAGAATCCAAAGCAGGCTCCAAGCTCTGACCTGTCAGTACCTCACCTGCTTGCCAGTGGAGTGCTGTAAAGAGACACACCTAGGGTGACCAACTTCTTCCAGTTTGCCCAGGACTTCCCAAGATTTAAGTTCTGAGTCCCTGGAAACCCCTCAGTCTCTGGTCAAACCAGGGCAGTTGGTCACCCTAGACATACCTTCCTAAACAAGCCCTGGTTCCCATTGAAAACAGAGTGGGACTCTTTAGGAGTCAGGTACTTAATCCTCACAACATCCTGCAAGGTGCATGTAATTGTCCCCTTATTACAGGTGAGGAAAGTGAGAATCAGAGAAGCCAGGACAACTGCCACATCTTTGAAATAAGAATCTCAAGCCATATATCAGCCTTAGGTGTACTATCTTCCCTTTACATTATACTTTGAGAAACACCTCCTGGCACTAAAGTGGCATCTGTCATGCTAGATCCTGGATTGGCCCCAGGTAGTGAATTGTTCCTTTAACAAGGCCTTGGCTGAAAACTATGGTACAGGATAAGGTTAATTTGGTGCAGACAGGACATGGTTAATGTGGCAAAGGGTTTCCAGCTGCCTGGATGAGACCATCATGGTCTTTTATCTTGGAAGAGGAGGGTGGGAATCTTGCCTGGAAGTGGGTGGGAGAAGTCTTCGGGAGCCTGCCTGCCCTGCTTTATTATTAGGTTAATTGAAACCATAAAAGCAAACTTGGATTCACATTAAAGCTCTGCATAGCAGATGGTGACAAGTTCCAAGCATCATAAAAAGAGGATTGGAAGTTGTAAATGTCTTGGGCTCATCTGTACCAGAGTGCTGAGAGAAAGGCATTGTGGGAGATGGTGGCCCACACCACCCTCTGCCCCCCTGCAAGTTACCTTCTGGGATGGCATAACCCTTGTTCTGCACTCCTACATCCCCCACCCCCCCAGCACCATACAACTTCCCCAACTGGGATGGGTTGTTGTCACTAGGAGTCAGAAACCCAACAATGGTCATAGCATCTTTCCCTTTGTTCTCTCTCTTAAAGCAAATTTTCACATCAAATTTATTTGGGGGAAAATAAAGTTTGCTTGTAGCCCTTCTTCATTTTAATTCATGCCACCTTTCTTCTTTCAACCTGGTGCTACCCTTGTGCCCACCACAGTGTGCTCACCTTGCCACTCTCTTCTAGCTACTTTTCCTTGGGAGGCCTCAGGATCCAAACATACCTCTTCCTTCTTCCCCAACCATTGAATCTTCCATTTCTCATTCCTGCTCACAACTAGTTGAACAGAGGAAGGGGTGCCTAATGGATTGATTCACATTCTCTCCCCATGGTGAATACTTCTTGATACCCCTACTCATCCTCCTATCCAATGGATGACATTGCTTCCCACAGGACTGAGAAAATAGAATCCTTTAGACACCAACCTCTAAAGACATCACTATTGTCAATGATCCTTTTACCAGTCTCATAGAAAAAGACACCCTGATCTGGTACACTTTGTTCCTCATCCCAACTTGTAACATCACATTCAGGACTTTGTATCATCAATTATCTCCTTTCTTCTACATCTTGAGTTTTCCCTGTCTTCTCTGGTACTTTCTCTGTCTACACACATGGCTGAGAAATCCCCTTTTCCATCCTGCCTCCCCTCCCTTCATTCTACCCTCAGGCCTCTCCATGGAGCAGTCATTTCTTGCTGCCTCTGATTTCTCCTTATCACCACAATCTCACTGAAATGCTCTCCTTTACCCACTCTCAGATCCAAGGGGCTGTCTGGACATCAGTCTACTTGTTCCTGCAACACCTTCTCTGTAAGTCCGAATGTTGCCTTTTCCTTTATGCCATTCCATGTGCACCAACAAAAAGCATTTCTCCCTATGTTATTGGTGTAGCTCTATAGCCCAATGAGAACAGTGCTGTCATGGTTGCTGGAGTGTGAGTCTACCCTCTAAGACTATGTGTTTTTTGAAGGCAAGTGCCCATATCTTGGTTATCCAGTATTCGTTTCTGGCAGGATAATCACTCTGAAAACATGTTGATATTACAAGAATAGAATAAGAGAATAATATTTCCATGATATTTTCCTTGATGATGCAAAGACTCTGAAAACCTTTTGTGTCAGGTCCTTTCCCTCATGTTATTGTAAGATCACCTCCCCTAATCTGTCATCTAAAATGCCTAAAATGGGTCACTCCTTTGGACTAAGTTACTGGAGACCCTTGTACAAATTCAGTTACCTAAGATGTGGAAAGAGGAAAAGGCAGGAATAGACCAATTCATTGGTTTCATACTATGTGTAAACAACCATACTAGTTAGTTTACCTGCATTAACTCACATAATTGCTGAGGGGTAAATGTTTTAAAACACATTATTTTAGAGAAGAAAGAAATTAAGGCCAAGAAAGATTAAACAGGTTGCCCATTGCAGATAGAGATAAAACAAATTGGCTGTGTGTGAATAATTATTGAAACGGAGTGACAGGTGCATGGGGGCTTTATTATGATATTCCCTATTTTTAAATCTATTTTCAGTTTTTCTACAATAAAATAAGAAAACAAAAACATTGTACAATATCACCCAGCTAGTATATTAGTTATCTATTGCTGCATAGCAAATTACTCCCAAATCTCAGCAGCTTAAGACAACACACATTTATTATCTCTCAGTTCCTTTGGGTAGAGATCTGGGCACAGCTTGTCTGGGAGTTTCTAGTTCAGGGTCTCCAACAAAGCTTCAGTGTGCTGCTCAGGGCTCAGCAGGAGGGAAGGGGATCCACTGGAAACTCTAGGGCCTCTGACTTTTGATGGAAATATCAGCTCTCTGCCACAGGGGCTTCTCCATAATGCTGCTCACAGCAGGGAAGCTTGCTTCTCTCTAAGAGGGAATCTTGGAAGTGGTATCCCGTTACTTCTAACGTATTCTATTCATTAAACTGAGTCAGTAAATCCAGCCCACACTCCAAGGCAGGGATTACACAAGGACATGAATACCAGGAAGCAGGGATTAATAAGGGTCCTCTTAGGGGCTGTGCACTACTGTTAATATGTAGCCCTGCTAGGCTCTGATTCTTTCTCTTTGACACCAAATTCTGTGTGTGTGTGTGTGTGTGTGTGTGTGTGTGTGTGTTTTCCACTGCTCCCAGCAACCTCATGGATTTACTATTGGCAAGTAACACTTTAGCTTCAATTAGCTTACCAGATAGACCCAGCAGAAGGCAGGTCTATAAGGTAAATGTGACTCAGAATTATTAACATTTGGTTTCTGGTTGGGAACAGGGCCCTAAAATTGCATGGTTCCAGAGGGTTGCCATTGCCATTAGGAAAATGGAAAGCATCAGATGAGATGCATGAAGACCTCCACTGAGAAGTGGTCCCATGGGAGCCCTGAGAGATAGCCATGGGAAGAGAATCAGCATGAGACCAATTGGAGCTTTCAGCAGGAGTATTGACTGAGAGCATGGAACTCTGTTATCTTTTTACTGTTTGCTCCTAGCAGTGTCTAGTATATGGTAGATGGTCCTTGAATGTTTGTGGGGGAATGCATAAAATGGGAACGGGCAGGGGAGGTAGATGAGGCACTAAAAGGAGGTAGAGTCCATTAAGAACATGTCAGAGTAGGGGAGCCTGGGTGACTCAGTCGGTTAAGCATCCAACTTTGGCTCAGGTCATGATCTCACAGCTTGTGGGTTCAAGCCCCGTGTCGGGCTCTGTGCTGACAGCTTGGAGCCTGGAGCCCACTTCGGATTCTGTGTCTCCCTCTCTCTCTGCCCCTCCCCTGCTCATGCTCTCTGTCTCTGTCTCTGTCTCTCTCTCTCAAAAATAAATAAACATTAAAAAAATTCTTTAAAAAAAAGAGCATGTCAGAGTCAGATCCATTACTGAGGATATGGCCTGTGAAGTATGGGGGACAGATATATAGGAGGAGGTAGGTGACACTCTCAGGGAAGGTCTCTATGAGTGCTAGTCCAGGCTAGGTACTCTTCTCAGGATCCCTGACCACTCACTCACTCATGGTTTCTGGTGGCAAGTAGACCTCCCACATATCTCTTTCACCTAGCTCTTAGCAGAAGAGTGACTGACCTTGGGACACAGCATTAGGCACTGGCAATAGGACTCTGGCAGAGGGCTTTCTACAGATGCTTGCAAAGTGTGCTTTTCAGAGTCTTAGTATTTGTAGAGGTGACTCAGAAGCTGAGAAGGTGAGAGAGAGTTGAAAGACAGGTCTCTGGGCCCCCTATTTCTCCTTCCACAGCACACAGTGCATTGATTGAGAGCATGAGTGCCTGGGTTCAAATTTTAGGTCCATCACTTGCCAGGTGTGTGACTTTGGTTCAGTGATTTAACCCCTCTGTGCCTCAGTTCCTGGTCTATAAAGGAGGAGTGATGATGGTGTATATCACTTAAGATTTTGTGCATGTGAAATAATTAATAATTAATAAATAATTTGGAATTATGCCTGGCACATAGTAAGCCCTCAACAAATATTAGCCAGAACAATAATGACACCATCTAGGTGATTCACTGTCTCAGGGTGCATCTTACCTGTGAGCTGGCATGACAGTATCCCACAATTTTTCAGAGCCACTTCAAGAAACCCTCTCCATCAAGAGTGGCCCCAGAGAAGTAGGGCCTTCTGCTTTCATATCAGAGATGAGAGGCAGGCACAATTCCAGTCCCAGGAGGCTCTGTGCAGGAGAGGATGGGTTTCTTCTTGTTTTTGTTGTTTTAATTTCAGAAAGCATTTCTCCAAGGGCTGGGGGAGGATGCAGAATGCAGGGACGCTGTGCACCCAGGAGCCTGTGTGGCTGTGATTAGATGGCATGCACCCAACGGCGGCAGCTGCTAATCCTGACTATTAATTAGAAGATGTGGGAGAGAGTGCCAGCCCGCCAGCGCAGTTGAGCCTAGCAGCAGCCCTCTGTCTTCTTCTGCAGCCTAATCCCCTTCAAGACTTGGTAGTGCTGGGCCCTGGGAGAAGCACCAGGAGGGTGACACCTGCCATCAAGGCCCAGGGGTCTTTGCACCCTGCAACAGCCATCCCATCCCATCCACAGGGACAGCACTTTACAGTTTCCCAAGCCTGCTCAAATACACTATGGAGGCCTGAGGGATTTGCAACAGGGGCGTATTGGCCAGGGCTTCTCCCAGGCCTTGATGTCCAGTGCAGGCCTCTGCCTTGTGTGCCATAACTGCAAAGCTTGTAGGACCTACCCATGACCTGGAGGGCCACCATGTTTGGCCGGATACTGTGGTCCCTGCAGGCAGGAACTCAGCTGGCTACTCCTTGGGGAACCTTTCATTTTCCAGTTCCTAGAAGTTCCTGTCCAGCCAGACTCCATAGCCTGGTTATCAAGATTCCCAATCTTATCTCCTGCAGGTTCCAACTGCTGATGTCAATGCCTTATTGGACCCTTGGCTTCACAGTTTATAAAAAGGATCCAGTTCCTGTCTCAATTTCTCTTCATCATAAGCCTGAGAGCAACTCAGGCTTGGGTGTTAGGCTCTCATTCTGAAAGTGGACATGTTTACAGAGGTGATCTACTCAAGTCATGGATCAGAATGACAGGGAGGGAACAGACTCTAGGGCCATGTCTGCTGATTTTTCATCTTCACTTCCATTTTCTTCAAGTTGCCCTTTCACCTGTATGGTCTTCCCTACTTGGCTTCACCTACGGAGCATCTCTGTTCATTCAGGACCTAACTCAAGTCTTTCCCCATGTCCTTCCAGACATAGTTGTGTCCACTAATCTCCTTCTTCCCTCTTGGATACCAGAAGATGTATCCTGCACCAAGAGAGGGCACCAAGAGGCCAGCTCCTGGTAGAGGAAGGGGACAGAGAAGAACAAGAAAGTCTGGGGCTCTAGGCAGCTCTAGTCTTGTTTCTAGCCAGCTGTGTTATTTGACCAGGCCCCTCCTCTTCACTGGTCCTCTGTTTAGTTTTCTCATCTATGAAATAAGAGTACACATCTGTGATGGGGATGAGGGCCAGAGATGTTGGGGAGGAAGGTATGGGAAAAGCCATGTAGAGTTGCTGATTTCTAGGATCTCACCAGTTGTATGGTGGGTTGGAACAACTGATGACAGCTGAGACACATGGAGTTGGGCCTCTTTTATTCCCTCTCACTTTCCATCTTATCAGGAAAGGCTTCCTGGCATTGCTGGGGGAGAATTCAGCTGTTAGGAATGAAGATCCAGAATGTAAACATGAGAATTAGAGTGTCCTAAGGCTGGAACTCTGGCTCAGTTAGTTTACATGATGATGATGATGATGATGATGATGATGGTGATGATCTTGATACATTTGAATGCTGATTATATATTAGATTCAATGTGAAGGCTTTACACACAATCTCAATGAAACTGTATAGGAAAATAGCAACTGTCTTAATCTCTGTTTTACAAATAAGGAAACAGACACTTAAAAAATTAGGTAACTTACTATTCCCACCAACTGCACAAGTGTTGCAATTTCCCCATATGTTGATCTTCAATGCCTGTTTTTATGTATTATGTATATATGTATATATGTATGCAGGCATGTATGTATGCATAGTAGTCATCCAAATAGGTGACTACATCCTAATGGTTTTGATTTGCATTTCCTTAATGATTAGTAATGTCAAACACCTTTTCTTGTGCTTATTGACCATTTGTACATGTGTTTTGGAGAAGTGCCAATTCAAGCTCTTTGCCCATGTTTGATTTGTTGTTGTTGTTGTTGTTGTTGTTGTTGAGTTTTAAGAGTTCTCTCTATCTTCCAGGGGCACCTGGGTGGCTCAGTCAGTTAAGCATCCAACTCTTGATTTTGGCTCAGGTCATGATCTCTCAATTCATGAGTTCAAGCCCCACGTTGGGCTCTGCACTGATAGTGAGAAGCCTGCTTGGGATTCTCTCTCTCTCTCTTTCTCTCTCTCTCAAAATAAATAAACTTAAAAAAGTTCCCTCCATATTCTGGATATTAATCCCTTAAAAGATACATTATTTGCAAGTATTTTCTCCCATTGTGTCAGTTACATTTTTTTACCCTATTGATAGTGTCTTTTGATGCACAAAATTTTTAAATTTTCATGAAGCACAATTTGTCTCTTTTTTCTTTTGTTGTCTGTGCCTTTTGGTGTCATATCCAAGAAATTATTAACAAGACCAGTATTGTAAAGTTTTGCCCTGTGTTTTCTTCCAAGAGTTTTAGAGTTTTAAGTTTTATAGTTAGGTCCAGATTTATTCTGAATTAATTTTTGTATGGTGTTAGGTAAGGGTTGAGCTACTTTCTTTTGCATGTGCATTCCAATTTTCCCCATTTGTTAAAGACTCTCTTTTCCCCACTGAGTGGTCTTAGTGCCCTTATTGAAAAATCATTTGAGCATATATGCAATGGTTTATTTCTGGATTACTCTATTCCATTAGTCTATATGTCTGTTTTTATGCCCATACCACACTGTTTTGATTACCTTAGCCTTGCAGTAAGTTTTGAAATCAGGAAGTGTGAGTCCTCCAGCTTTGTTCTGCTTTTTCGGGATTGTTTTGATTATTCAGGGTCCCTTGAGATACCATATAAATTTTAGAATAGGTTTTTTGTTTATAGAGACAGGGGGGGGGGAGAGAGAGAGAGAGAGAGAGAGATCATTGTGGTTTTAATAGGCATTGCATTAAATCTGGATAATTTTGGATAGTATTGACATATTTGACATAACTTACCTTTTAATTCTCTTAACAGTGTCTGCACAGCAAAAGTTTTTAATTTGAAGAGGTCAAGTTTATTATTTTTTCCTTGTATGAATTGTGCATTTGGCGTCAAAGCCAAAAACTTTCACCTCTCAAATATTTTTTAACTTATATTTCTAAAAGTTTTATAGTTTTGGTTCCATTTTTTAATCCAAGATCCATTTTAGTTAATTTTGTATAAGTTATAAACTTTCATTAAAGTGTTTTTTTGTTGTTGTTGGTTTTGTTTTGTTTTGTTTTGTTTTGTTTTGCCTGTTGAAGTCCTCCAGCACCAATGGATCATTGCTTCATTGAATTTCTTTTGTACCTTTGTTAAAGTTCAGTTGGCTGTATTTATGTAAGTCTATTTCTGCATTCTCTGTTTCATTTATGTATGTGTCTATCCCACCACACACTCTTCATTATTCTAGCTATATAATTAAGTCTTCAAATTGAGTAGATTGATTCTTCTCAATGTATTCTTTTTCAAATGATATTAGCTATTATAGTTCTTTTGCCTTCCTATATAAATTTTAGAATACCTTACCTATAACTATAAAAAATATTGGTAGAATTTTCATAGGAATTACTTTAAACCTTATGCTACTTTGGGGGAAAATTGACATCTTTTCTATATGGAGTTTTTTAATCCATGAACATTATATGTCTCTCCATTTATTTCAGACTTTAAAAAAAAGTATTTCATTAGCATTTTGTAGTTTTCAGCATGTAAGTCCAATACATAATTTTCTAGATTGACATCTATGTGTTTCATATTTTTTGACCAATTGTTAATGATATTATATTTTAAATTTTGGTGTCCATGTGCTTATTGATAGTATATAGAAATAAAATTAATTTTTGTATGTTTACTTTGCATCCTGAAAGCGTCCTGAACTCACTTATTAGTTCTGTGACTTATACATTAATTTTTGAATGTTGGACCAGTCTTGCATTCCTGGAATGAACTCTATTTGCTATGGTGTAGAGCCTTTTTTTAACTTTTTTGCTGAATTCCATATGCTAATATTTTGTGAGAGATTTTTGCATCTATATATTAAAGATATCGATCTGTAGTTCATCTTTTCTTTCTTTCTTTCTTTCTTTCTTTCTTTCTTTCTTTCTTTCTTTTCTTCCCTCTCTCCTCTCCTTTCTCTATCATTTTTTTTTCTTTTCTTCCTACTGCCTTTGTCTAGGTTTGATATCCAGGTAATACTGGCCTAATAAAAACAAGTTAGAAAGTCTTCCCTTTTCTTCTTTTTTTCTGGAAGAGACTGTATAGAATTCATGTTAATTCTTCCTTAAACATTTGGTAAATTATTCTAGTAAAATTATCTAGACATTGCTTTTCTACAAGTTTTTAAACTATGAATTTGATTTCCTCAATAGTTGTAGGCTATTTGGATTTCCTATTTCATATTGGGTGCATAGTGCTTGTCCATGTTTTTTGAGGTATCACTCAATTTCATTTAAATTATCATACTGATATGTGCAGAGGTTTTTTTTTTATGGCATTCCCTTATTTTTGTGTGTATGTGTGTATACAGGGTCTATAGTGATATCCCATATTTAATTCCTGGTATTATTACTTCAAGTCTTCTCTCTTTTTTTCTTGGTCAGTTTTGCTAGACATTTGTCAGTTTTACTCATTTCAAAGAATCAGCTCTTCATTTCACTGATTTTCTTTATTTTCTTTCTGTTTTTAATTTAGTTGATTTATACTGTTATTTTCTTCTTTCTGCTTGTTTTAGATTTATTTTATGCTTCTTTTTTACTAAGTTATCATGATGAAAACTTAGATTATTGACTTAAGACTTTTCTTTTTTTTCTTATGTATGTATTTAGTGCCATGAATTTCCCTCTCAGTACTCCTTTATCTATGTTGCACAAATTTTGATATGTTGTATTTCAATTTTTATTTAGTTCAGTGTACTTTTTAAAATTTCTTTTGAGTTCCTCTTTGGCCCGTGGGTTATATATAGAAGTGTATTGTTTAGTTTTCAAGTGTTTGGAGATTTTTTGATTATCTTTTTGTTAATGTTTTCTAGTTTAATTACATCACAGTAGGAGAACATGTTCCCTATTATTTCAATTCTTTTAAATTTGTTGACAATTGTTTTATGCCTCAAAATATGATCTATACCATACCAATATATATGTATCATGGGAACTTGTAAAGAATGTCTATTCTAATTTTGTTGGTGCAGTGTTTCATATAAGTATCAGTTAGATCTTATTGGTTGATGGTATTGTTGAGTTCTTTTTATCCTCGCTGATTTTCGATCTAGGTTTTCTATCAGTTGTTGAGAGAATTATGTTGGAATCTCAAACTATAATTGTGGATTTGCCTACTTCTTTCAATTTTATCAGTTTTGCCTTAAATATTTTGCAGCTCTATTCTTAGTGCATACATATGTAGAATTGGTATATGTCTTTGTTATGGTATAAATGCTTCCCCCCACCCCCCCCAAAAAAGTTCACATGTTAGAATCTTAATGCCCGATGTGTGATGGTGTTAGAGGGTGAGGTCATTATAAGGTGATTAGCTCATGAGGGTGGAGCCCTATGTATGGGATTTGTGATCTTACAAAAAAGATTCCACAGAGCTGCTTAACCCCTCTTACCCTGTAGGATACAATGGAAGTCTACAACCTTCTGGCACCCTAATCTCACACTTCTAGTCTTCATACTATGAGAAGTAGATTTCTGTTATGTATAAGATACTCAATGCATGGTATTTTGTTACAGTAGCCTGAATGGACTAAAACAGTCTTTTGGGGAGATAAATCATTTTATCATCATATAATGCCCTCTCTGTCTCTGGTAATTGTTTTTTCTCTGAATTCTTCTTTATTGGATGTGTATGTGTGTGTATAATCCCCCCTGGCCTCTTTTGATTAATTCTTGCATTATATAATTTTTCTCATCCTTCTGTATTCTATTGACCTATGTAGTTATATTTGAGGTGAGTTTTTATAGATAATATACAGTTGAGTAATATTTTAATACATTTTGCCAATCTCTGTCCTTTAATTGGTATATTCAGATCATTTATGTTTAATGTAATTATTGATATTCTAGAGCTCAAACCTGCAATTTTATTATTTGTTTTCTGTTTGTTTTCTCTGTTTGAATTTCTCTGTTTTATTCTTCCTGACTTCTTGTAGGTTAATTAAATATTTTTTTTTTTAGAATTCCACTTTGGTTTATATATAGTGTTTTGAACATATCTCTTAGTGTAGATATTTTAGTGGCTGTCCTAGGTATTATGCTATGTAGACATAACATCACAATCTACTGGTATAAACATTTTAGCAGTTCAAATGAAGAAAACTTGCCTCTCTTTCTACATCCTTGCACCTCCTTTTTAAACAAAATATAATTGTTTTAAATATTTTACCTACGTACATTTAAAGTGACACTAGACAGTGCTATTTTTTAGTCAGCCATCAAACATAATTTAAATAACTCAAGAGGAGAAAGAAAGTATATTGAATTTCCTCATATTTTTCTCATTATATTCTTTCTTTCTGATGTTCCAAGTTTTTTTTTATTTCATTGTTTATGCTTAGAAAATTTTTCAGTACTCATTTTTTTACAATAAACTGCTGGCATCAAATTATCTTTGACTGAGACTGTCTTGATTTGCTTTAATTCCTGAAGTGTATTTTTTTCGGATACAGAATTCTAGGTTTATAGTTCTGTTTTTTCCCCCAGCACTTAATAATGTGATGCATTCTTTTGGCTTCTTTCTTATGAGAAATCTGATGTAATTTACATAGTTTCTCTTCTTTTTATAGGGTATTATTCTTCTCTCATTGCATTCAATATTTGTCTTTAGTTTTCGGAAGTTTGACTATGATGTAGCATGGATTTATATAAGGTTTTTTTCTCTTTAGGTCAGTTGGATCCTTGAATTTGTAGATTTGTTCTTATGCTAAATATGGGACAATATTGTCAACTATTTTTTAAGCATTTTTTTAACCCTGGATTCTTTCTCCTCTCCTTCCAGCATTCAAGTAACATGAATTTTAGGCTATTCCTACAGTCCTACAAGTCCTATAGTTTCTGTTCTTTTTTTCCTGTATATTTTTTCTCTCTGTTATTCAGATTGGGCATTTTCTATGGTTCTATGCTCCAATTCATGGATTCTTTCTTCTTTATAGAGCGTTCATTGAGTTTATTCCAATTATTATACATTTTAGTTATAAAATTTAGCTTTACTTTTTATATCTCTTTGCTGAGACTTTCTATTTTTCATTTGTTTCAAGTCTTCTCATAGTTGCTCATCGAAGAATTTTTATGATGATAGACTTAACAGTTTTGTCAGGTATTTCTAACATCTCTGTTATATTGGTGCTAGCCTTTATTGATTGTCTTTTTTTATTCAGTTTGAGATCTACCTAGTTCTTGATATGACAAGTTATTTTCTATAGAAACCAGGATATTTGGGGTATGATGTTATAAGACAATGATTTTAATTTAAACCTCTACTTTAGTTAGTTTCCTGTAATACCACCGAGGCATAGGAAGAGGGGTATGCCACCTTATTACTGCCAGATGGAAGTATAAGTCCAGGTTCCCCACTTGGCCAATATTGACACTCAAAGAAATGCCCTTGTTAGTTGAGTGGAGGTGGAAACTCCCCTTCCTGTTACACCCCTACTCCTCAGTTGGGCAGTGTTGGTGTCTCATTAGTGTTTCAATCATGGTCTACACTAACACTAAACATGTTATGGAGTAGGAGGAGTGAGCTTATTACTTCTTGACAGATAATGCTGAGATGAACTCTAAGCTCCCTCTTGACCTTTTCTAACATAACCCTAGCAGAGGAATTAGGGCACTTCAATATACCGTAGCAAAGTAAGAAGTCTAACTCCCCACTTTGCTGGCATGGGTAGGGGTGGGCCACATTTTTTTTCTTTAGTTTTGGCTGAAGTAGAGTGGTTATTGTCTACATTGTTCTTTTTTTTTTTTTTTTTTTGGTTGTTTGGCTAAAGAGAACAGGGTTTTGCTTGAGATGTTTTGTTTCTTTGTTTGTTTATGTATTCATTGGTGTTTCCAGGTTTCTGATGTCTTCAGCACCAAGTCAGAAATGTATGACACAAAATGGAAACCAACAGAAGTCACCAACATATCCTTCCTTGGGTCCTGAGATTCCTAGCCAATTCACTTTTGTTGCCAACTTTTTAGCATTTTCTCATGTTTGTTCTATGTATGATGCCCCAAGTTTTTAGTGTTATTAGAGGGAGAAATGGGGGGAAATGTGTCTAGTCCATGGAAACCCCAGACATATTTTTTTTTTCCAGGGGGCAATTTAGTTTAGTCAAACTCCCAAAAGAAGACTCTGTGAAGAGTATATGAAATAGTGTCAGGAAATATGGGACCAAGTTTTTCAATCCAGCAACATTTTAGATGGTCTTCATGGCATGATTTTTCCAGCAAGAGGAACAAGGAGTCCTAATTTTTCAGTATCCCTTAACTCATGGTCCATGGAAAATCTATTAGAATGTGAGCTTAAGTAGCCTTCTTCTGAAATTACATATAAAGTTTTTTAGTTAAGGTCTGTATGAATTTATACAGGGGACAAAATTTCAACCTATTCTCAAAGGGTGCATGGCCCCTCAAATTTAAAACTCTGTCATAGGAGTTATCTTATGTTAGTTATCTTATGTTATCTTATGCTCAGAACACCATCAAAATTCTTCATATACAGATTATTTTGTCTTTGTTCTGCTGTGTTTTGGCATTATGCCATTAAGACGTTCAGATTATTAGTCTAAAAAATGTCATTATGAGGATATTGCTGAGAATATTTCTCTCTATAGCATGATATCTTCTTCATGAAGACCCAGTGGGAGAAACTTCTCTTGGGCCTTAACATCAGGAAAAACTGTTCTGCTTTTATGCTTACAATTGGCATTCTTTAATTTTTTTTTTTTTTTTTTTTTGCCATAATGGACAGTTTACTTCTTGTAACTATGTTTTAGCCTGTCTTTGTTTTGGCAGTTGGGAAGCCCAGAGTCACACTGTGTGGAGTGGTCTATTGCAACAATACCAGGTCTTCTGATCTGCTTCTGATGGCATATAACTTTCTTTTCACTTTCTTCCCATATTTTCCTTTAATTGTATTTTCAACCCAAAAACTACCTTGACTATCTTATTGTTTTATATTGTGAACATTTTATAAACAGCCTCAAATACTTATGGTAATAAGCAAGGATAGATATATAGATGGATAGACAGATAGAAAGACAGATAAATTTATCTCTCCAGCAGTGCTGGGGTCCATCCCATCTAGATGCCATGGCTTCAGCATGGCAATTAGACTGCTCATGCCCAGCCATCACTCCCCAGTTGCCTTTTTACTGCTGTATATATATGCAAAGGAGGAAGGCTTGTCTCCAGGCTGAAGTGCTGCCATAACTAACAAATTCCAAGTGGGCTTGTGTTGAGGTTGATGGGAGAAGAGAGCCCCTCCATAAGGGGATAGAATGAGTGATAAGTCTTAGAGTCACCTTCCCATCTCTTCCCATAAGTACTACCTGCTTGCTGGTCTCCTCTTCAGCATAACAGCCAGAGACGTTCCTTTGAAAGTAGGTCTTAATTTTGCAAATGGAAGGGAGAAATCCTCCTCCTTCCTATATTCCCTCTAGTATAGAACTCTCTCAAGGAATCATTTTCTATGACTCCTTCACTCTTCTCCCTGCTCCTACCCCCATCAGCTGATAGACGATGCAGGCAGAGAGCTATGGTTCTCTAGGGTGACACAGCTTCTTGTGCTGTGCATGAAGTGAGGTGGTACTTATGTCTGAGCTTCTTAGTTGCCCAGGAAAACCATGGAGATGTTGACAACTTGCTCATGCTCTTTATAGTATCTAGATTTCTTGCCTTCCCCTGTGGAATGGAGGTAATAAAATATAAACTTTACCACAGGGTTATAGGTAACAGATAACCTCAGCTGTAATCCTCACAGATGATGATTAAATTGAATAATGAAAGTCCAATTGCTGTGTAAACTACAAAGTGTTATACAGATACTAGTTAAGGTGATGATGATGATGATGATGATGATGATTATCATAACCCCCAAACACACCTATTCCTTTTCCACCATGGATCTTAGTTCAGTGTTTCTTTGCAGTGCCTCCTGCTCCTGGTCTCATCTCAGACCCTACCCTACCCCAGATACTGTCTCTCCCCAACCTGTCAATGGAGAGTTTACCTCTCTTCTATTTCATTTTTGTTTGGTAAGAACTTAAAAAACTTAATTAGTGGTTCTCAAAACATGGCACATGTAAGAATCACCAGAGAAGCTTATAAAACTACAGATCCCTAAATATCACCCCATTTCTAGCAGGTGTCTTTGATGATTCAGATTCAAGTGGTTGAACCACTAAGCCCTTTACTGAGAGAGGGCAAGATGCCATGGGAAAGAAGTTCAGATTTGTGCAATGGCTTGCTATGGCTGCCATACCAAAGTATCACAGAGAGGGTGATTTCAACAATACAAACTCATTTTCTCACAGTTCTAGAGGCTGGAAGTTCAAGATATAAGTGTCATCAGATTTGGTTTCTTCTAAGGCCAGGGGATGATAATGTTTCAGGCCTCTTTCCTTGGTTTGTAGATGGTCATCTTCTCCCTGCGTCTTCATATTATCTTCCCTCTGTGCATATGTCTGTGTCCAAATTTCCCCCTTTATTTATTTATTTATTTATTAAAAAAATTTTTTAAATGTTTATTTATTTTTGAGACAGAGAGAGACAGAGTGCAAGTGGGGGAGGGGCAGAGAGAGAGGGAGACACAGAATCTGAAACAGGCTCCAGGCTCTGAGCGGTCAGCACAGAGCCCGACGCGGGGCTCGAACCCACAGACTGTGAGATCATGACCTGAGCCGAAGTCGGACGCTCAACCGACTGAGCCACCCAGGCGCCCCAAGTTTCCCCCTTTTTTAAAATAAGAACATCAATTATACTGCATTAGGACTCACACCAATTACTTCATTTTAACCTAACTACCTCTGTAAAGACTCTGTCTCCAAATGTGGTCATATTCTGAGGTATTCAGGATTAAGTCTTCAACATATGAATTTTAGGAGGGAACACAATTCAGTGCATAGTAGTTAGACACCTGAGGCAAGGCTTCTGACAAACTTGGGAACAAAAGGAAAGGACTTTTGTATCCATTAGGATTGAGTTCAGCTGAAAGAAACCAATAGCAGTAGCTTAACAAAATAGACACTGTTTTTTTCACCTGACAAGAAATCTAGGATGGCAGTATAGGTCTGGTTCATTAGCTTCACAATGCCATGTAGAAGCCTGGCTCCTTCTATCATTCTGCCCTGCCATCCTCCTCATGTTGTTTCACTCAAATACTATGACATGAATCATAAATCTCTAGTCATTTCTTGTCCATTTGCACCAGGAAGGAGAGGTTCTTTGTGAGGGCAAAGTATGTGTCAGCTGAGCCAGCTATTGTATGTATGTGTGTGTATATATACACACACATACATAAATAATACAATAACCTTACTGGACTTATTGACTTTCATCTCATTGGTTGTAGGTAAGAGGAAATATGCCACAGGAATCAACAAAGGAGAGAAATACAAAAGATAACATGGACAAGGTAAAATGTTAGAAATCAGGAAAAGTAAGCAAGCAAACAAACAAGGAAATAAAAGAAAACTAGGAGATGAAAGAAAGAGGATGGAGCCACAAACAAGAGGTGCAAGCAGTCAGTGGGCTTTATAAAAGACCCAGGAACAAGAAAGGAGTTTGGCATTGTGAGATGACCATTCTAGCCCAGGACCAAGACTTGCTTTAGTATGGGTCTGGATTTGTGTTACCAGGTAGAAGCAATTAGCCACTCTTGGCCAGGATGTAGTTGCCAGTACCAACTCCCTTTACTTCATGAATTGTCCTATATCTTAACTTGCAGCACTGAGATCTCCTCTGAGTTAATCTCTAGAATTGCTGGTCTTGATTACATGGTGCCAGTCAGGAAGAGGCAGGGATGCCTTCTCACAGCACAGATTCTTTCCCACAATGCTCCATGCCGAGACAAGTTAAGAAATTATGCCTTGACAAGTTTCTTCCTCAAAACATCCTACGATGACTCTATGCGGTGCAGTCTCTTCTTCAGGAATCATGATGACTGTCTCTAGTATCTGCCATAATGCTCGGTTGGGAAAAGAATGAGAGCATAACAAGACGGTGACTCGGGAGCGGCTCATTTCTGATGCAGCACTAGGAGCCGGGACTACTTCTGCTTCCAGGAGATCTCTTCTCTTTGGGCTGTAAGCCCAGGATCTCAACCTCCCAGGGGAAAGCTGTCATCTCAAGTCAAAACTTGTACCCTTCAGTTCATCTACCAACTCCTTGAGAGATGTAAAGAAAGGTGGGACAATGAGCATCAGCATGCCAGTCCCTCAACAGAGCTCTGAGTCTAGGGAACTGTGGACCTGCCCTGGAAATTATCCTTAGTAGCATAAGAGCTTTCTCTACCTGGTGAGCCCTGTGATATGAGGTTCAAGGGTAGTATATTGTCTTGTTGGGAGGCTTATTGCACAAATATTGCTTCTATGAACAAAAAGGGATGTCAGATAGCAGAGAGTACCAGGGAATCTGAGCTCTTCAGCCTACTTGTTAGAGGCCCCATGAAGGCTATTTCCCCTCGTTGGCTTGATCTTAATGCTTCCTTCAAGCTCCAGGACACTGTTCTTTTACTCACTAGATTTCATCCCCATATACTTTTTGTCTTGGCAATGTGAAGTAGAAGTAGAAGTAGCAGGTGGAGCATTTCATAGTGGGTCAAAACAGGCTAAGAGACTGGACATGTTCAGGAATGATCCAGTTGATAGCACATAGGAATCTCTAATAGGAGGTGATGAGTACCAATCAAAGGGTATCACCCAGACACTGGGAAGTGAGGCTGACAGTTTGTTACTCTCTGGAGGGTCCCTTTACAGTCAATGAGGCCCCAACTCTCAGGCTGATGCCCAGAATTGGAGCTTTAGGACTTTGGAAGGTAGGAGATGGCAGACCAGGATGGCAGAATCAGGGTAGGGAGAGTCCAGAATCTGGGTCTGGAAGGATATCTGACACTAAGCACCACCAAATGGAGGACCCAAGTAGTGTTGAAAGGGCCTGCTTCATGTGAGCATTTTTGTAAAAATCTCAAAGGCAGATGTAAGACAGAGGTCTCAAACTCAAATGCCTCCAGGGTCAAGGCAAATAACAAAAATGAGTAAAGAAAGTCAGGTTTGAGAAAATTCTTTAAAATCACTCTTTGGAAAAGATCAGAAACCGTTTTACTTTCTTCAAGAAAAACATTCTCTCCCCTTTATTGAAATATTAGGTCTCCAGGTCTATTTTTGTTTTTTCTATTTTAATAGATTTTGTGGCATAGAGATATATTTGTCTCCCATAAGAAAAACAAAAGCATATATGTGATTTTTAAAAAAATGGCAAATCATGTTGGGCCTCCATCCAGAAATGGTGAGGACTGTGGAAAATTAGAGTGTGTCCTCTGACCTGTTTAAAGGGTGCTGACTGCTACTTCTCAACACCCTTAAATCACCATCATGTTGAATGTCAACTCAGTGCTGACAGACCTTCATATTTTTTGAAAGAAGTAAAAATCTGGATTTTGTATTATGAAATCTCCAAATATTTAAGTGTTGGCTTAAAAAAAGAGAGAGAGAGAGAGAGAAAACCCAAAACAAAATGGATCAGAAAGCTGTCACTCTGTGATGTCTGTTACTGGTGGGGACAGTGGTACCAACTTTGAGGAACTGGGCAATGGTCAGGGTAGGGGCTGACACTGATTACTGAGTTGCTTTAAAATAACAGATTACATAAAATATCTTGGTTCTATGGCATATATCTCAATGCACTCAAAAGACATAGATTTCTGAAGGCACCCCTCAAACACTCCACTTCACTAGGCAGTATTGACAAGTGCCTGCAGATATCAGCTGCCTAGAGTCCACTAGAATTTCCCAAGTGTGTGTAAGGCTTGGGTGGGAGAAAGTAAAACATTTTGACATTAGACTGAGCTTCTCTATTTTATAATATACTATGCATGCTATTCCCCCTAGGAATCAATGCTCATGAATTCATTAAGTCTGGGGACTGTGATATTTTGCCAGAATACAAAAAACAATCGTCTCCAACCAGAACATAAATTGCAACATAAAAAAAAAACTTTGTAATTTAATTTTTTAGTGAATATAAGAAGATCTATGTGACTGTAGCTTCAGTGCACTAATAATAGGATGCAAATGAGATAGGAACATATTCATACTCAGGAGGTAGGTGGGTGGGAGACAGCTTGGTGGCTGGAAGAAAGGATACCCCCGTCCATTCCATATCTACTGCAAAACCAATAAAAGCAAAGTGAACTAAGTGCCTTGGCTATTAATTACTGATTGAATATTTAAAGTCATACTTCCCACAGCTGATAACCAGCTTGGTTAATTTAATAGTAAGAGACTCCTGTGTGCATGCATTCATGCACACACATGCATGTGCATGCTGTGATTTGTGGAGGCATGCAGCCACCTCTGCAGGCAGCTGAGCAAACTATCCTCTGCTGGCTCAGCCTGTGTCTACGTGGGCAACTTATCTTGCTCATTTATATTGAAGACTCATTAGATAGTGAAACAATTCTGATTTTTTTTCCTGAGTGATTGGAATGAGGAGATAAATTAAATCTGCATTTTGACTCAATGTAAAATTAGCCATTTCTTCTCTTAAGGACTATCTTTGAGTTTGCTCCCAGGAGGAGACAATTTTGTGAGGTCCTTTGAGGAACTACTAGATGTCCCACATGCCTGACAGGTCATGCTGAGGAGCTGATGCCAGAGAACACTCCTTCCCACCCTGCCCTCCTAGGATAGCTCCACATTCTGGGCACCAGCCTCCAAAAGTAAGCGGGAGAGGAAAGATCCGTAGGAACAAAAACATGGCAGAGGCCTTGAAGGTCATACTCTTATTTTTGGTGCAAAAACTGAAGTCTAGAGAGAAATTTGTCCAATGTCATCTACTCAACCCTCAGGGCTTCTGTTTTCCAAGCTGTCCCTTAAAGTTTCTGTCTCTGTCATGCTCCACTTTGGCTTTTTAGGTAGAAATGTTTTGACTTTGGCCCTTTTTGGTCTCCCTTAGTCTTTGGATAACATAAGCTTCTAGTTTCTTTTTTTTTTTCAATATATGAAATTTATTGTCAAATTGGTTTCCATACAACACCCAGTGCTCATCCCAAAATGTGCCCTCCTCAATACCCATAACCCACCCCCCATCAACCCTCAGCTTGTTCTCAGTTTTTAAGATTCTCTTAGCTTTGGCTCTTTCCCACTCTAACCTCTTTTTTTTTCCTTCCCCTCCCCCATGGGTCTCCGTTAAGTTTCTCAGGATCCACATAAGAGTGAAAATATATGGTATCTGTCTTTCTCTGTATGGCTTATTTCACTTAGCATAACACTCTCCAGTTCCATCCACATTGCTACAAAGGGCCATATTTCATTCTTTCTCATTGCCATGTAGTACTCCATTGTGTATATAAACCACAATTTCTTTATCCATTCATCAGTTCATGGACATTTAGGCTCTTTCCATGATTTGGCTATTGTTGAGAGTGCTGCTATAAACATTGGGGTACCAGTGCCCCTACGCATCAGTACTCCTGTATCCCTTGGGTAAATTCCTAGCAGTGCTATTGCTGGGTCATAGGGTAGGTCTATTTTTAATTTTCTAAGGAACCTCCACACTGTTTTCCAGAGTGGCTGCACCAATTTGCATTCCCACCAACAGTGCAAGAGGGTTCCCGTTTCCCCACATCCTCTCCAGCATCTATAGTCTTCTGATTTGTTCATTTTGGCCACTCTGACTGGTGTGAGGTGATATCTGCGTGTGGTTTTGATTTCTATTTCCCTGATAAGAAGCGACGTTGAACATCTTTTCCTGTGCCTGTTGGCCATCCGGATGTCTTCTTTAGAGAAGTGTCTATTCATGTTTTCTGCCCATTTCTTCACTGGGTTATTTGTTTTTTGGGTGTGGAGTTTGGTGAGCTCATTATAGATTTTGGATACTAGCCCTTTGTCTGATATGTCATTTGCAAATATCTTTTCCCATTCCGTTGGTTGCCTTTTAGTTTTGTTGGTTGTTTCCTTTGCTGTGCAGAAGCTTTTTATCTTCATAAGGTCCCAGTAATTCATTTTTGCTTTTAATTCCCTTGCCTTTGGGGATGTGTCGAGTAAGAGATTGCTAAGCTGAGGTCAGAGAGGTCTTTTCCTGCCTTCTCCTCTAGGGTTTTGATGGTTTCCTGTCTCACATTCCAGTCCTTTATCCATTTTGAGTTTATTTTTGTGAATGGTGTGAGAAAGTGGTCTAGTTTCCACCTTCTGCATGTTGCTGTCCAGTTCTCCCAGCACCATTTGTTAAAGAGACTGTCTTTTTTCCATTGGATGTTCTTTCCTGCTTTGTCAAAGATGAGTTGGTCATACGTTTGTGGGTCTAGTTCTGGGGTTTCTATTCTATTCCATTGGTCTATGTGTCTGTTTTTGTGCCAATACCATGCTGTCTTGATGATGACAGCTTTGTAGTAGAGGCTAAAGTCTGGGATTGTGATGCCTGCTCTTTTGGTCTTCTTCAAAATTACTTTGGCTATTTGGGGCCTTTTGTGGTTCCATATGAATTTTAGGATTGCTTGTTCTAGTTTCAAGAAGAATGCTGGTGCAATTTTGATTGGGATTGCATTGAATGTGTAGATAGCTTTGGGTAGTATTGACATTTTGACAATATTTATTCTTCCAATCCATGAGCAGGGAATGTCTTTCCATTTCTTTATATCTTCTTCCATTACTTTCATAAGCTTTCTATAGTTTTCAGCATACAGATCTTTTGCATCTTTGGTTAGATTTATTCCTAGGTATTTTTATGCTTCTTGGTGCAATTGTGAATGGGATAAGTTTCTTTATTTGTCTTTCTGTTGCTTCACTGTTAGTGTATAACAATGATTTCTGTACATTGATTTTGTATCCTGCAACTTTGCTGAATTCATGTATCAGTTCTAGCAGACTTTTGGTGGAGTCTATCAGATTTTCCATGTATAATATCATGTCATCTGCAAAAAGCGAAAGCTTGACTTCATCTTTGCCAATTTTGGTGCCTTTGATTTCCTTTTGTTGTCTGATTGCTGATGCTAGAACTTCCAACACTATGTGAAACAACAGCGGTGAGAGTGGACATCCCTGTCGTGTTCCTGATCTCAGGGAAAAAGCTCTCAGTTTTTCCCCATTGAGGATGATGTTAGCTGTGGGCTTTTCATAAATGGCTTTTATGATCTTTAAGTATGTTCCTTCTATCCCGACTTTCTGAAGGGTTTTTATTAAGAAAGGGTGCTAGGGGCGCCTGGGTGGCACAGTCGGTTAAGCGTCCGACTTCAGCCAGGTCATGATCTCGCGGTCCGTGAGTTTGAGCCTTGCGTCGGGCTCTGGGCTGATGGCTCAGAGCCTGGAGCCTGTTTCCGATTCTGTGTCTCCCTCTCTCTCTGCCCCTCCCCCGTTCATGCTCTGTCTCTCTCTGTCCCAAAAATAAATAAACGTTGAAAAAAAAAAAAAAAAAAAGAAAGGGTGCTAAATTTTGTCAAAGGCCTTGTCTGCATCGATTGACAGGATCATATGGTTCTTATCTTTTCTTTTATTAATGTGATGTATCACGTTGATTGATTTGCCAATGTTGAACCAGCCTTGCATCCCAGGAATGAATCCGACTTGATCATGGTGAATAATTCTTTTTATATGCTGTTGAATTCAATTTGCTAATATCTTATTGAGAATATTTGCATCCATATTCATCAGGGATATTGGCCTGTAGTTCTCTTTTGTTACTGGGTCTCTGTCTGGTTTAGGAATCAAAGTAACACTGGCTTCATAGAATGAGTCTGGAAGTTTTCCTTCCCTTTCTATTTCTTGGAATAGCTTGAGAAGGATAGGTATTATCTCTGCTTTAAACGTCTGGTAGAACTCCCCTGGGAAGCCATCTGGTTCTGGACTCTTATTTGTTGGGAGATTTTTGATTACCGATTCAATTTCTTCGCTGGTTATGGGTCTGTTCAAGCTTTCTATTTCCTCCTGATTGAGTTTTGGAAGAGTGTGGGTGTTTAGAAATTTGTCCATTTCTTCCAGGTTGTCCAATTTGTTCGCATATAATTTTTCATAGTACTCCCTGATAATTGTTTGTATCTCTGAGGGATTGGTTGTAGTAATTCCATTTTCCTTCATGATTTTATATATTTGGGTCATCTCCCTTTTCTTTTTGAGAAGCCTGGCTAGAGGTTTGTCAATTTTGTTTATTTTTTCAAAAAACCAACTCTTGGTTTCCTTGATCTGCTCTACAGTTTTTTTAGATTCTATATTGTTTATTTCTGCTCTGATCTTTATTATTTCTCTTCTTCTGCTGGGTTTAGGCTGCCTTTGCTGTTCTGCTTCTATTTCCTTTAGGTGTGCTGTTAGATTTTGTATTTGGGATTTTTCTTGTTTCTTGAGATAGGCCTGGATTGCAATGTATTTTCCTCTCAGGACCGCCTTCGCTGCATCTCAAAGCATTTGGATTGTTGTATTTTCATTTTCGTTTGTTTCCACATATTATTTAATTTCTTCTCTAATTGCCTGGTTGACCCATTCATTCTTTAGTAGGGTGTTCTTTAACCTCCATGCTTTTGGAGGTTCTCCAGACTTTTTCCCGTGGTTGATTTCAAGCTTCATAGCATTGTGGTCTGAAAGTATGCATGGTATAATTTCAATTCTTGTATACTTATGAAGGGCTGTTTTGTGACCCAGTATATGATCTATCTTGGAGAATGTTCCATGTGCACTCGAGAAGAAAGTATATTCTGTTGCTTTGGGATGCAGAGTTCTAAATATATCTATCAAGTCCATCTGATCCAATGTATCATTCAGGACCCTTGTTTCTTTATCGACCATGTGTCTAGATGATCTATCCATTTCTGTAAGTGGGGTGTTAAAGTCCCCTGCAATTACCACATTCTTATCAATAAGGTTGCTTATGTTTATGAATAATTGTTTTATATATTTGGGGGCTCCGGTATTCGGCGCATAGACATTTATAATTGTTAGCTCTTCCTGATGGATAGACCCTGTAATTATTATATAATGCCCTTCTTCATCTCTTGTTACAGCCTTTAATTTAAAGTCTAGTTTGTCTGATATAAGTATGGATGCTCCAGCTTTCTTTTGGCTTCCAGTAGCATGACAAATAGTTCTCCATCCCCTCACTTTCAATCTAAAGGTGTCCTCAGGTCTAAAATGAGTCTCTTGTATACAGGAAATAGATGGGTCTTGGTTTTTTATCCATTCTGATACCCTATGTCTTTTGGTGGGCGCATTTAATCCATTTACATTCAGTGTTATTATAGAAAGATATGGGTTTAGAGTCATTGTGATGTCTGTATGTTTTATGCTTGTAGTGATGTCTGGTACTTTGTCTCACAGGGTCCCCCTTAGGATCTCTTGTAGGGCTGGTTTAGTGGTGACAAATTCCTTCAGTTTTTGTTTGTTTGGGAAGACCTCTATCTCTCCTTCTATTCTAAATGACAGACTTGCTGGATAAAGGATTCTTGACTGCATCTTTTTTCTGTTCAACACATTGAAGATCTTCTGCCAATCCTTTCTGGCCTGCCAAGTTTCAAAAGAGAGATCAGTCACGAGTCTTATAGGTCTCCCTTTATATGTTAGGGCACGTTTATCCCTTGCTGCTTTCAGAATTTTCTCTTTATCCTTGTATTTTGCCAGTTTCACTATGATATGTCGTGCAGAAGATCGATGCAAGTTACGTCTGAAGGGAGTTCTCTGTGCCTCTTGGATTTCAATGCCTTTTTCCTTCCCCAGTTCAGGGAAGTTCTCAGCTATTATTTCTTCAAGTACCCCTTCAGCACCTTTCCCTCTCTTCCTCCTCTGGGATACCAATTATGCGTATATTATTTCTTTTTAGTGTATCACTTAGTTCTCTAATTTTCTCCTCATGCTCCTGGATTTTTTTTATCTCTCTTTTTCTCAGCTTCCTCTTTTTCCATAATTTTATCTTCTAGTACACCTATTCTCTCCTCTGCCTCTTCCATCCAAGCCATGGTCGTTTCCATTTTATTTTGCATCTCGTTTAAAGCGTTTTTCAGGTCCTCCTGACTATTCCTTAGTCCCTTGATCTCTGTAGCAAGAAACTCTCCTCTGTCCTCTATACTGTTTTCAAGCCCAGCGATTAACTTTATGACTATTATTCTAAATTCACTTTCTGTTATGTTATTTAAATCCTTTTTGATCAGTTCATTAGCTGTTGTTATTTCCTCGAGATTCTTTTGAGGGGAATTCTTCCGTTTGGTCATTTTGGATAGTCCCTGGAGTGGTGCAGACCTGCAGGGCACTTCCCCTGTGCTGTGGTGTATAACTGGAGTTGGTGGGTGGGGCCGCAGTCAGACCTGATGTCTGCCCCCAGCCCACCGCTGGGGCCACAGACTGGTGTGTGCCTTCTCTTCCCCTCTCCATAAGCTTCTAGTTTCTAGTATCAACAGTTATCCATGAATCTGCCTTTCCTGCAACTAGAGTCAGAGTGCAGAGTCATCTGGAAACTATGAAATATAAGCTCCATCCCACCACAGGAACAAGTAAGGTGATGGGGGAGCTACCCCAGAGTCTTCTAAAGGAGATAGAGTTGGCTGGATGTTGTTGAAGAAAGGGACAGTTTTTGAATCTCTGTTTAATAACTCCTTTTGTACCCCCCCTCACAGCCCCATCCACCCACTCACTGGCCACCTCAGCTACCCATCTTTCTGGAGGAGCTGGGGACTTTGTTTTTGCAGACAAACCCACTTGATTAAGAGTCAGGAACCTAGAGGGAGGAAATATATATGTGTACAATATAGCTGACCCTTGAACAACACAAGTTTGAACTGCATGGGTCCACTTGTATGTGGATTTTTTTCAATAAACACACATATAATACTTTAAATGTATTTTCTCTTATGATTTTCTTAATAACATTTCTTTTCTCTAGCTTACTTTATTGTAAGACTACAGTGTATGATACATATAACATACAAAGTATGTGTTAATGCACTGTTTATGTTATCAGTAAGACTTCCAGCCGACAGTAGGTAATTAGTAATTAAGTTTTGGGGAATCAAAAGTTACATGCAGATTTTCTACTTTCCAAACATTGATGTCCCTAACCCCCATGTTGTCCAGGGATCAACTGTATATACATTCAGATGGATATTAATCTACCTGACCACATCAGTGTGTGTATACATATATATATATATACATATATGTGTATATGTGTGTGTATACATATATATATATGTATATATATATATAATACATATATCATATATATAATAGATATAGGCACTAGCAAGAGATGTAGTTTGAATCCTAGCTGTAGCACTTACTAGTTGTATGACCTCAGGTAAGATACTTAGTACTTCCTTGTTTCTGCTTTCTTATATGTAAACTGGAAATAATAACCTGTTTGGTTACTGTTAAGATTTAACATAAACTACTTAGAATAGTGCATGGCACATTGGAAGCACTTTGTAAACATTCATCACTAATAATATTAGTGTATTGTTCCCTCCAGAGGCATCTGCATTTTAAAAGTGATTTGACAGTGGAAGGGCAAAACTTACCTGGACAGAATGCTTAACCTGATCATGAACTCTTGGATAAAGGTATCACCAAAAGGTATTTACTTTTTAGGATAGACCTATTGCAGCATTCCCAACATCCTCCCACACTGGCAAGGCAGTGGATGCCCCGAATGGGGCAAATGTGGCCATCTTTGTGAACCAGAAAAAAAAGAGGCCCAAGAGGGAGAAGCCCAGCAACAGAAAGTTTGGCTGGGAGTTGGAGGAAGCTGGAAACAGCCAATGTCTTCATGCTCCTAGAGTTTCCCTCACTCCTTCTGGGACTTTTTTCAGCCATAAGTAGTTCTATTTTTCAGCTTTGGCTTTTGCCTGACATTTGAAGGATGAGCTATTAACGGTACTAAATTAATAACGGTTATAGAGTATATTTGAGAAGATCATAAAAAAATCAGTAATGTCATCATGTCAAGAAAAGTTTCTGATGTTTTTTTTAAATTATTCATGTCTTTTATTTTTTTTCCTTCCAACATTGATCCAGAGCTTTCAGAGGGACATTAATCTACATGACCACATCAGAATCCTTGGTTATTCAAGTCCAGCAATATATCTAGTTCTACAGAGATTCCCTGTGGATTTGCCATTGTTGTGGTGGAGTTTGGTAGCTCACCTCTGCTCCCACTGCTCAGCCCAGCCCAGCCCTGCACCTCTTCAATGATGCACAGCTATCCCCCAGACCTCCACTTTGCTCTGATACACACAAATACTGAGGCTTATAATTCAGGGAGGTATAATTTCTCCCAGTGTGACAAGTGGGTGAAAACTCATAAGTGATAACTATAGAGTAAGTTCCTTCTTGGAAAAGGACAAGAAGGGACTGAAGAAAGTATAGTAACCATAATGTATATGTGACCTCTTCAGGACTCTGGAGCTGGGTAACCCTGAGCAAATCATTGAAACTTGGCTTCTAGTTGTGCCCTTGCAAAATATGCTCTGCAACTGTTTCACTGAACTCTAGGTGGAGGATGACAGTTAGTCAGACACACCCACACACACACACACACACACACACACACACACGTTATAGACCAGCAGAACTGGGGAAGTGCAAAGCAACAAAGTAGAAATGCTGGCAATGTCAGTCATGATAACATGAGAGTCACTCCATGGCTGCTGGGTCCTGTGAGGAGAAATGAATGGTAAACCCTCCCAAGGGCTAAGAGGGGCAGACTAGGTTGCCTAGATTCACAGCCTAAGGTATTTTATTGGAGAGAAGAGCTGCAATGTTGTTGTTTTTAATAAAGCCTTCCTGAAGGCAACTTCTGAACGTTCTCAGGTAGATAGGGAGAAAGACAGGTTGAACAGTTCATTTGGCAATGCAAGTTACCTCTGACAACCTCCTCTGTCTCCCTATTTTCTGTTCTTTTCCATAGGCAGGAAGAGGATTCAAAAAGTGTGTCCCCTTCTTTCTGTCTCTTTGCCTCTCTCCTCTAGTGTTCTTCCTCCCTATCTCTTCCCTTTCCCTTTCCTTCCCTCTCATTTCTCTTGTTCTTCTTCCCTCTTCCTCCAACTTCCATGTAGTCATTTAAATTTCATTCAACAGGCCCCTGGTGAGATTTCTGTCTCTGTACTTTGGGGAGGAGAAATCACTGGTGTTGAGGAGATTGCAGTCTGGCTGGGATAGACAGGATTACCGTTTGGCTGGGACTAGAGTGAAAAGCTAATCTGCATGCTCATTGCAGGCACCCTGATTCATCTGGACACCTGCCTGAAATGATTTTTGCATGAAAACCCAAAGGATCTCCCATATAAAATGGTTAGGAGGTTTTACAAGTTGACAGTTAACTCCACAGTAGTTGGATTTGGATTCTCCAAAAGGAGAAGATAGGCCAATTGTTGGCCTCTCAAACTGCCCTTTTGATAGGCAGGAAACTGACAAGAAAAAAAGGAATGGTAGGAATCCCTGGGCTCTGCCTGGGACATGAGTTAATTGACAGGAAAAAGAGAGGGAGGGAGGGATGCTTTTGATGGGGGTGGTATCATGAGGGACCACTCAAATGTTCTTGCATAACCAAGGGTCAACTCATTCCTAGTTCCCAAAATAGATAATTGATATATTTTTGTAAATGAATGAATGAATGAATGAATGAAAGTTTGCTTGGAATGAAAGGGTTAGAACTGTGGGCAGTATAATAGGCCAGACTATCCACAGGCCTGAAAGCATTGCAGCATTGACCAGGAGTGGTAGAATAGGAAAGAAGAGATGGCAAAGCCAGTGCATAGTCCTGCCTATATCAGCCTGTATCAGGAGGAGAAACTGGCAAGAGTTGAAATTTCCAATTCTACCTAGGGAGCCTCAGGAAATACTGATGCCTATATGCCATCCTTGAAGACTGTGATTGAACTGATCTGTGTGACCTTTAGAAATTTTAGGAAGACTTCAGATGATTCTAATGTGCAGACAAATTTAGGATCAATCAGTTTAGGAGGCAATAAAATGAGACTAATGGAACCTGGGTTTGCATTGGAAACTAATGGTAGGATTTTTTTTTTTTTTATTGAGTTACCTGTAAAAAATCTTTCTCAAGAAAATTAGAGGGCTAGGAATTTATGGTTTTTTTGGCCAACACATTGGTTCTGGATGTCCACCTGTAATTCTCCATGGCCTCCTCTGGGTTTAGCTATGTCTTTACATAATCTTGGTCTCAAGTCACAAGGTCAAATCTCAGCCCTATAACTGAGCCATGAGACCCTAAGCAAACCAGTGGTAACTTTTACTTCCCACCTACTTTATCAGGCATAGAGAAAGCCACATCTACACAAACTATATCATTTAGTGTTCATGGAAATCCTTAGAGGTAGGATCTGTTGGTGTTCTTTTTCAGATAAGATAACTGAGCCACAAAAGACTTATCTGCTTTGCCCCAAATGTTGCTATTGTGATCCCTTGGGCAGGATTCAAACCCAGCTGTAACGCCAATGCCTGTACTCCCTCCAGCCTGAGCTACCTTCCCACACCATACCATAATCCACTATCTATGTGTAAATGGTGGAGCTGGACTCCATGACCAACAGTACCTCACACCAGGATGTGGGATTCCTGTATTCGCCCTCTCCACAGAATGAGATCTATCCTCAAGTTAAACAGCTTCTATATCTCAAGCCATAGATTGTGCAACCTGGTTCCCACCCACAGATTGGCCAAACCTGATCCTGCCCAACCTGGCAGCAGCTGGCAGGCCTAGCTAATTGGACCCCTTTAGCCCAGACCTGTCAGTAGTTTTTCAATCCAGCAGATGCCATCTGCCTGTGGGACTAGCTGCTGTCAGTGTGGACTCTCAGAGTACAGAGAGCAAGCCTTCAACAGTGAGCAGACCCACCCTAGCCTGCTCATCTGTGATCTTTCTTCTCAGGGAAAAATAATGAAAGAATCGACCCCTGGAGAACAGGTCTAAAGAGCCTTAGCTGGCACCCATATACAGGTACAGAAATAGACTGGGCATCTCAGCCAAGAAAGAGCACTGGTCTGGAGGCCAGGAGGTTGCATTCAAACCTGTCTTTGCCATTAATCTGCAATATGTCCTTGAGTTCTTGAGTAAATACCTTGACCTGCTATGTCACTGATGAAAAAAGAAAAAAAAATACTTGGACTAAAGTTCTAGATTATCAGTAGATACTTATAAGCTTACAATTCTAGAAGACTACAAGACCATATTTCTGTATCCTGTGAGAAATTATCCATAGGGGTCTAGGTTTCTGAAATATCACTCCTAGAGCTTAAGTGAGGAACTTGAGTGGTGATGGAAGTCCAGTTTAGATGCCTCTTCCTTAGAGGGATCTCCCTGATATCCTGGGAGCAATCTTCTAATTACTTCTACTTGTGATGCTGTGGTTTGCTTTCCTCACTGAAGTCTGTGGGAAGAAGAACCCCATGTGCCTTCCTCACACGGTCATAAGGTGTGCCTTACAGTAATTCATTAATCCAAAGTAGAGTGGAAGAATAAAAATGAATGAATAACTGAATGATGATTTGGTTCCAAGCACTGAGGCAAAGTAAGAAGAGAAGCTATGCAGTGGTACAGAAGCCTTTCCTGATGTCACAAATGACACTCTAGTGGTGACCAAACAAGGAAATCTAATTTGAGTGAATTTGTAACAGATGTTCAATTCCTGCCACCCATTGCTGACCACCTATCTCCCAGTCAAGACTGTAGTGCCTTGTGGATGCTAGTATGGCACTCCTTCAGGTAGCAGCTGGCTTTGAGGGCCTGGGTCATGGGGAGGAAACCAAGGTGCCTGAAATGCAAACTTTAAGAAGGTGACCCTCAGTGAAGCTTACTGCCCCTGGGAGTGAGCACTTCCATAAATCTTGCCTCCTAGGCACCTCACTTTGTCTCGCTCCAGTACAGGACTTGCTATTAATTCATAAAGAGCACAATGAACATGGAACCAGGTGAACTTGGTACAAGTGGAAGTATTGTCCCTTAGCAACCATGGTACCTTGAGCTGGTCACTTCATCTCTCTGGGTCTCTTTGTCTGTAAAATGAGGACTCTATTCCTCATTATTAAGGAATATTAAGGATTATTAAGAGGAATAAATGAACAATGTTTCAAATGTGACAGTATAAATGAGTGAGCCTAGACCAATTCTTGGCACACATTATATTGTCAATTAATGCTATTTGAATCAGTTTATCAGTGACATCATGTTGCACTGTGCCCCCTCTCTCTCCAGCTATATAAGAGGGGAAGCTGTTGAGTTGGGTGGCCAGGTAAGGTTAGGGTTGTGAGGGTGACTGTTCAAGGTGGTGGCTGGGTACCTGCTTACCCAGGATCATTGCTGGGAGCCAGAACTTGCTGAAAGGCCTGCCACCTCCCTTCCTTTCTCCCCTGACAATCTGTATTTCTGTCTGTCTGCTTGGAAAGAACCCCTTGCTCTGCCTACTCCACCATGTCTCTGGTTCCATAATGCCACAAAGGCTCCATCCCTTCCCCATTAACAGCAGAAGGAGACACCCCTGTGGAATGGCACATTGTACCATGAGCTGACTGATGGCCAGTGAAGAACTTGTTTAGTCAACACTGAGTGGGACCACAACTGACCATTCATCTAGTCACCAATGTCCAACTGCACAACAAGGCTGGTACTGAAAGGAAATCATTAGCACAGAAGACAGGCATTTTCTCTATTAGCTGTCACTCTCAGCCTAATGTTTAGCCCCTTCAGCCTGCCTGACCATTTCCCTTTATTATTTTTTACTCTCTTTCATATATTTGATTTTCTAAGACAGTCACAATTTTAAATACTCTGCCCTTTGTAGCAAACACTAGATAGCTCCTTACTAAATGCATTCGTTTTTTTCCGGGCATATAGCTGGACTACATTTTCCAGCAGCCTTTGCATTTGGGTGTGGCCATGTGATGGAAATCTAATCAATGAAATGTGGGTGAAAGAGATGCTTATCACCTGGGACCTGGCTGTGAAATCTCCCACTTGCAATCCTACATGCTTTATCTTCATCTGTCCCCCAACGTTACCTCCAGGAGTACCTTGGAAGCCATTTGTAGAAGATGGCAGAGTCCTTCTGCTAACTGGATTTATATGCCTGAGAAACAAACTTCTGCTTTGTTAATAAAATGTAATTTTAGAGTTTATTTGTTACAACCATTAGCAGGATCACATTATGACTTTCTTGGGCCATATAGGCACTTCTACCTTCACAATCTTTTTCTTCCATAAAATAATATTAAAATATATATTTTACAACAGTGTTGGTATATGAACATAATCTATGCTTTTCTTCTGATTTTAAAAGAAATGAAAGCATGATAAAAGTATAATACTAGACCCTAAATACTGTGCCTATAGCATCCAATGGCTAAGTTGTCCCTGGATATTAACCAGAGTTAACTGCAAACAATTTTAATCCATAAATACACACTATCAAATTATATATCCTCACTTTGGGTTTCTAGGCAACGACCGCTGTCCCCCTATGACACTGTTTGTTCCTCTCCCCTGCCTTTGTTCATGCTGTTCCTTCAGCCCAGAGTGCCCCGATCCCTCTCTGCCAAAGCCAGCAGATGCTGTTGGTACCCTGCCCATATCCCATTCATCCAGCTACCTACACTCCTCCTCAGCTTTCTGTGTCTCTGCCTGAGAACTTTCTCTGGTCATGGGAATGTCCTTGGCTTAGAAGTGAGGAGTATCCAGGAATTAATACCAAGAAGCAATGCCTCATCTGTGGGGGATAGGAATTGGTGGATGCATGCTACAGCTTCTTGGTCCCTCAGTTTCCCAGGAAGGCCCCAGTGGGGTTGAGCCCCAGTTTTCCATGATGGTGACCTGCACAGTAATTCACCCCTGATTGGCCTTGCTACCTTCCTTGTCTCCCACTGTTACTCCCTCCTTTGTGCTTCCTGGGAGCATCTTCCAAATAAACTTCTTTCTCCCAATCTTTGTCTGCTTTTGAAGCTATTCAGGCCAGGATATCCCATTATAGCTTCAGCTCCATCATGAGGCTCCATGACTAGCCATGTCCATTGTTCCTTTACCATATCTCCTACCTTCTTCTTACCCCAACACGTCACCAAGATGGTGTAACTTAAACTGCTTCCACATTCTGCTTACGTGTGACCTTGAGGCTATTCTCTGGTTGGGAGAGACCCATACCTACCACTCCTTTGTACCCCCAGCACTGGTGAGTCATGCATAAAGCCTAAGAGCACCTTCACTGTAGGTATTCCTGGCTGCACAATACCCTACTTAGGAGAGAGGCAATGATGGACTTTCTCATTTGAATAGGACTTTATAGTTTACAGCACTTTTACCTTTTCTTGTTGTCATCTTTGATTCAGATGAAGCACATGTTTATTATTTTGGTCGTCTGAAAAGTGACAATGATGAAGTTCTAGAGAAGTGAATTTCTGGTGATTGCATAGGTGATTGTTCAGAGGCCCAGGATCAGGGGTTCTTTCACCCCAAATCCTACCTTACCCCAAAGTGTAGGCTGCTCCCATCTCATACACATGCTTGGTTTCCTTGTGTTCTCATAAGGGCTCAGCAAACCTGATATTATTACATTCATTTTGTAGATGAGAAAATTGTGTCTCAGAGAATAATTTGTCCCCAAATATGCAATCAGGAGGTGGCAGATTAAATTCCGAGGCCATGTTTCTGCATGGGAAAGAGTGTCAGAGAAGCCTTACCTCTGATGTTGTCATAGCTCTGCTTGCTACTTTCTTAATAATTTTTCTCCTATGTGCGTGCACACACATACACACAGAGGGTGGTGGAGAAGGAGATAGTGAATGTGACATCATCACACTTGATCGCCAAACTCTGGTCTTCTTGGCTGGCTTTGTAACATCACCATGTTTAAGATTTTTACCTTCTAACACACCATGGTGTATGGGTTATACATTACTCCCACCCCCCAAATTTCTACCATGCCTAAGACTGAACAGGTGCTTTCCATTAGAACTGACTTTGCAAAAACAGACCTTCACTGTGGGCCCAGCAGTGGGTGTGGTTTCCATCCACCCCTGTGAAGCCTGCTTAAGATTCTCATCCATGGATGGGGTAGTATTTTCAGCTAATTTTTATCACTTATACCTTTGTAAATATTAGGGATTTTCTTAGAATGGGATATAGGAGTAAGCATTGAAGAAAAGACAAAGAACTTGACTTCAGTTTTGGTGGCAGGAGGGGTTCTAACAGGCTAAATAGGCAAGGAATGGAATTTGCCATTGAATTCTTTGATATAACTGCTTAGCTATTGTTTGCTTTGCATACTCAGGATTTAGTCTTTCTTTATATATACTTCCAAATGGAATTATCCAAAGATTGCTTAATTCTGGTGAAAAAGGATTTGGTTTAAAGTCAGGTTGACTGTCTTGAGCCCTTTTACTCTATCCTTCACTTAATGTGTGATCCAAAGTAGATCATTTAAGCTTTATGAGACTCAATTTACTCATTTATAAAATGACAATAGTGATAAAGGTTACACCTGGCATATAGTTGGCTCTTGATTCAGATTTGTTGAATGAATAAATGAATGACTTCTGGATTTGTTGAGAGGACTAAGTGAATCAAATCTAGGTGAAATGCTGTAGAGATGACTTGACAATGTTTTTCTTTCAGTCTGATTGACAACTGAAAAGATAAGTGGGTACCACTGAGGGAGCTATTTATGTGGAGATAGCATGGGAGTGGGTTGAGGTAGGGGGACTGCAGCAAGGGCTGAATTCTGGAGGAAGCATCCAGGTAGGAAAGCCCCTCTCAGAGCCTTTTGTGTCCTCTCCAGCCAATGTCCCCAGCTCTGGCTGTCACTTCTTGCCAGCCTAAGCAACCCCAGGGGAAATGTTGTTTCCATGACAACACTTCATGCCAAGTAAGAGATGCAGGAAGACACCGTCTCTCTTTCCCTCCCCTATGAAACATATGGGGAGACAACAGCTTTTTGTTCTCTTTCTCCCAGGAGGCAGCTGGGTGACACAGAAAGGAGAAAGGAGGAACTCAGAAACCCTGAATGAAGATGCTGCTTTTGTGCTGCTGACATCCTGATTCTGCCTTACAGGAGGCACAACCAAAATGTCCATGCTTCCTGTTCATTCCCATTGTGCCTGGGTCTGAAGACATCCATGGAGACTCCATGTCTTTACTCTTCCACTCAAATGCCAGCTGCTGTTGGGGGATAGAAATGTCACCTTCATCTCACCCATTTGGTCTCATTCCAAATGTTACTTCCTCAGGGAAGTTTTTCCCCACAGACCTTCCCCAAAGAGCAGGTTGGGGCTCTGTGCTCCATACCTCCTGGCAGCACACCTTCGATGATGTGCAAAGGGCTTGCCGCATTCTTTGGCTGTGCCTCTAGACTCTAAACAGAAAACTAGTATGCCTAATTCACAACAGTTATTCTGGTGTCCAGTGTAGTACCTGGCATGCAATAAGTTCTTAACTTGTATTTGTGAAATGACAAGATGCGTAAATGAATATCTATCATTTCTTTCTGGGGCTCATCCCACTGTATAGGCATGGATGAGAAAGGGACTGCATATTAGGAGTTGACAGTCTCTGACTTTCCCACTCACTTGTACGAGTTTCTTCAATTCTTAACTACCTGACAAGAGCATTATGAGATTAAAATGGTGCAATGCTTGTAAAACATGAAAGTGGAAGGTATTATCAGTATAGAATGAAAGTTTTCTCATTGTGTCTCTGTCAGTGCACTCCTTACAATCAATCTGTAGCTAAAATCAATGGACATTTATTGAGCATTTATAATGGCCTAAGCAGTGTGCTAAATGCTTTATGTGCATCATCCTCATTGCATTCTTTCAGTGACCATGAGAAGCAGGTGTTATAATGTCTTCCCAGTTTACAGATAAAACAGCTGGGGCTTAGAGAGATTAAATAACTTGCCCAAGTTTGGGAAGTAGTGAAACTGGAATTTGGATCAGACACCCTGCTCTTAGCGACTCAGAGTTTGCAGAAGTTGGGGCAGTTCAACTCTGTAGTGCTCTCCACAAGATTTTATTTCATGGAACTTTCCACTGTCCAGAGTCACGGTGACCCAGTATCTTCATTGGCTGGCTTTACCTCTGTTCAAAGCAAGATTTATTGGTGGAGCTAATCAATTAAGCAATCGTTGTTTATTGAATTTCTCTTCAATTATTCAGTATTTGTCGAGCATATCCTATGTAGCCAGCACTTGTGCAATAAGCCATGGAGAATACAAGAGAGGTATATGATTCAGCCTTCATCTACAGGTAGCTTGAAATCTAATGGGGGGGTTGGTTAAAAGGGAGGAGATTGACAATATTAAACCACATAAGGAAATCTTAAATTGATCAGTGCAAACAGCATAGTGAAAGGAAGAGAGGGGACAGAGCTTCTCTATTATTCAATGTAGAGTGAGATTCATGAAGACAGTGGTACTTAATATACTTCAAATGCAGGTAGGAATAAGCTAGGCAAAGGGTGGAATAGAAGGCATCCCAGGTACAGAAAAATAGCATTGACAAAAACACAGAATAAGCATGGAATGTTTCAGCACCCAGTACTGGCAGGAGAGTCATCCTTACCTAAATGTTAAATAGAAGAAACACAGGCTTTCTCCCTAGCACCCAGCAAAGTGCCTGGCATAAAGTAAAGCATCCATTATACTTTTGTGGAACTGAATTCATGCAAATATAAATACAGTCACTGACTTACAAGGAACTTAGCACGATATAAATATATAAATATATATATATATTACATATATATATAGTACTAAGTACTGTTTATACTATGATAATTGTGTTTCTATCAATGTGGCAAACTGGACAACATAACTTCCTTCTTATAAAATACATAGAAGTGCTGATAAAGTTGAGCAAATAAGCCATATTTTTAAATTTAGTTGCTAAGAAATTAAGTGAAGTCCACAGAAGAAGAAAAATGAAATAAAATACAAATCTGGAGATGTGAGCAATTGCTATCTTTGGCTTCTGCCAATTCCCAGTGACTTTGGGTCCTCTATTTCCACAGTTGTACAGGGACAAGAGACACAGTCTGGGCCCATACAAGGGACCATCAGAGGTTAAGAAACTCCATATAAGCCAGGACCCTGAGGATTTCACTCTCAATTAAAGATGGGTTAGACACACTGTGTGGGTGCCATGGTGGGCCCTTTAATCTCATAAGGCCTTACTCTTATTGGTGGGCTGTAGTGATGTTTGGGCTTTCTATGGATTAGTTTTTGCTCTTAGCGAATATCTAATAACTGCTTCTCAACTCCAGGAATTGATGGTTCCCTTACCTCTGTGCAGAGGCACACTGGTAAATGGCTATAGGTCTCAGGGTGCAATTTAGGTGAAAGATTTGCAGTGCATACTTGTGCAAAGTCCAACCTTAGGTATTCCTTGTCTTGTCTTTAATCAAGCAGCTATCAACTATCTCAGTCCTTGGGTTGGAGTGAAAGACCATGATTCCCAGATTTAGTACACCAGACTTAGAAATGTTTTCAGTCATTCCTATCAAGTAAAGTATTCCTTCTGGTACTAGAAAAATCATAATGAACTAGTTTCCACCCTTCCGTAGAAACTATGGGTTTAACATATGACTACTATTCTGACTGTGTTGCCTTTTTGAATAAATATGCCAATTGTGCTTTTGTTAGTTAAATACTTCCACTTGGCCTTTACCACTTTAAGATAGTATCATCTCCATTGAAGTTAGGAAGGCATCTGCTACCATCGAACCTTTCTACGGTGGACAGGTACGACAGAGATTTTCAAGGAAGCTCTTGTCCCCTTCACTAATCTGTTTCTCATTTTTTGTTTTTGTTTTTGTCAAGGAAGTGTCCTTTGAGTCCTCCAGGGAGATAGCAGAATAAAGATGAGGGATTGTCACATGTGATAAATCCATTTCAATTTTTCTGTCTTTTAAGACATCGGAGTTTTTCCTTTACCTTGTATCAAAAAAGTTTTGGCTTCTTCATTTACTGTAGATCTATTGATTTCAGGTTTCAGTCAACCTAGCAAGCACACTATAGAACAATTTCCAGCTTTTCAAGCTAACACACTAAATCTAGAATATCCATTAAGTATACTCATATCAATAAATTTGACCCAATCCTATACTGCATTTCTTCTTTTCTGATATATAGTTTATTTCCACACATATTCCTCTGGTTTCTTTTTATATGAATTAGCCTGATCTTGCAATTCTTTTAGTTTGTACAATAACTATGTGTACTCATCCCAAGTCCTTTAGGCAATGAAGGTAAGGGTGGATCTTGAGTAAAATCAATGTCCTCATGCAAGGTAAACTCTTCAAGTGAGATACTTAACCTGATTTTTAGGAAAAGATAAACTAGTATTTTGGATAAAAGAAGATGGGCTGAAACTGCTCATAAGTGGAATTTTTTTAGCAAGAAAGCATCATTGTTTTTAAATTTATCCAAATTGGCCAAAATGTTCCCATTTCAATGTTCATATCCCATTCTTTCTCAATCAGTGGTCTCTTTTGTATAAGAGATCATGGATTCAATCTGTGTTGAAAGTTTTCAACCTACAAGATTGAGTTTTGCCAGTGATTTTTAGGTATACTGCTTATACAGCTATGGTACATAAGATATTATTTTAGTATAATTATAGCAGCATCAAGTTTATTGACTTTAGCTTGGGTGAGAATTTAAAGAACCACGTTCATCATTTTCTTTCTTTAAGATTTTCAGGGCGGTCATATGAATTCAGTCCACCTTACTGTCCTTGACATTCCCATTTACATAGCCAGCTACTTGGTCTTTCATAGCCTTGCTTTAAATAGTAATTTATTTTAGTAATTACAGGTGATAAATTTCCTAATACCTTTGCCACTTCAGGCTGTGAACTACCAGCATTTTCTATCATTTTCTACCAATAGAGAAACTATCACTGCCTTTGGGTATAATGAGATCATGAAATAAAGCTGATTGCTATCATTCAAGATCTGTTTCCTGAAAACATTTCTGATACAAAGTAATGTAATCAGTCAGAATTTGATCAATAAAAAACACTCTATGTATTTTAAACAGGAAAACATTTAAGTGTTCAAAAATACAAGAGGGGCTACAGGAATAATGGTAAAGGAAGGCTATCACTAGATCTCAGTGGTGGGCAGATAGCTATGGGGAACTATGAAGTTGCAGGAAATCCAGGAAGTTACTGATTGGTCATACTGTCTCTAGCCCTGAGGTGACTGATTTGTAAAACACTCATACAAAATCCCATCCTGTCAAAACTCATAAGTGTGACCACTGCTGTAATACCCCCAATTTTGAATCTGAGAGACCACCAAGGGGCTGATACTGATGCAAACGCATGAGGGTGTATTTGCAAGCTTGAGCTTGGGCCCAAGTATACCCGATACAGTGGAGCAGGGACTTGGACCCCTAGGTTAAGAGGCATAGCAGTTTTATAGGGGACAGTGGCCAATGAGATTGTAACACACACAGAAAGTTGCATAGTCATGTCAGTCCACACGCAGGTGGCCAATTGAATTACAATTTACCCTATAGTAACTGTTTGAACTAGCCTATCACTCTGGTCAGAATTGGCGTGCAAGTTTGGTGGGCAAAAGGCGGGGTTTACATTCTTTGGCGGTTAGGGTTTCCATATTCTTATATGAGCCGGTTTCCAGTAAGGGTGTGCGGCTTGACTAGGGTGGGGGAGTGTCTTAAGCAATAAGTAGGTCATGTGGGGGTTATCCATGAGATGGTGGGTGTAGCATAAAATGGAGTTAGTCTTGCTCTGCTTGTCCAGGGGTAAGGGATTTTTGTTAAATTCCTTGGTTCCCACACTGCTATTGGAAGAATATTGTTTTGGCTCTGACCTTCCTTACACCTTCCAAATCTTATCTAAATGCCCCTCAAAGGTGGAACCTAGTTGAAAAGTCTCATGGTAGAGATTCTGATAAGTGTACTTTCTAGGCTACTAACTCCTGATACAGGGGAGAGTGCAGAAGAGGGAAAATGATCTGTGTTGCTTAAAGACAGTCCATAACATGAAAGAGAGAAGTTGTCATTGCTCAAAGACAATATTATTTATATAAAAGACCTGAAAGAGTCTACAAATCAATTGTCTGAAGAGAATTCAGCAAGGTTACTAAAAAAAAATTAATATACAAATTTAAATTTTTTTCTATATACTAGCAAAAATGTTAGAAAAAAAACATTTACACTGTCAAATTATTATTATGTATATAGTCATAAAACTTCCAAGAGTTCTAAATATTTAAGAAGAAAATTTGAAAACATTAGTGAAAGACATTTAATTAGATCTAAATAAATAGATATACTAAGTTCATAAGTAGGAAGACAATTTCAAAATGATTCCAGTTGTCCTCTAATTGATCTATGGGTTTCATGTAATTTCAGTAAAAATACCAGTAGGTTTCAAACTGGAACTGACAATAAGAAATGAAGGGCAAAGGGCCAAGAAAGATAAGATTCTCCTAAAGAGAAGAAAGGACAAGGATTTTCTCTACCAGATACTAAAACTTACTATTAAATGATAGTAATTAATACAATGTGTTATTAGTGCTGGTACACATTCATATATCAGTAGAGAGTACAAAAATAGATCTATGTATACATGGGAAGTTGACATTCTACAATTAGTTTTGCAGATCAGTGTAGAAAAGATTATATTCCAGTTATCCTAGTATATTTGGTCACCAATATAAAAAAGTTAAATTCCATAAAGATAGGCCAGTTCATCTCCAGGTAGCCCTTATGCTACTCAATATCCCATCTGACAGTCATGACAATTCCAAAGCTCAGAAGGATGAAGGTGCTGGCAGCACCCAGCAAGGCCTGCCTTTGACCTATCTTGTTCTATCAGATTTTAACAAAGGCAGGTACTGTGCACTGGCACTGCATGACATATTTTAGGAGTAAGTTTAATGCTGATTTTTTTGGAGTTCTTGGATCAAATACATGAGGATGAAGGTAAAAATTTGGACCTTGACTCACCTCCACACATCATGCTTCTATATTATCAGAGATACTCTAGCAACTTTCCAGTTTTGTGTCTCAGCCAATCATCTCTTGGCATGTAAACTCCAATTTCCATCACTGGACTAATTATAGACCAGCCCCCTGGATTCTCCAAAAGTTTTCCCTGCCTTCTGAATTCAGAATTGGAAGCTGTTCCTTCTATTCTGATTACTTTCTTCACTCCTAACCCTTTCTTTGCCTGGCCTAACTCCTTCTTCTCTTTCACCACTTGTCCAGTTATTCTACACGTTTCTTCTCCAGGATCTTACCTTTTATGTTATCGTTGCTGACAATTCGATTGCAGGTATTATTAATGAATCAGTATTAACTATTCTCGGTAGAGCAAATGCAAGATGTGAAGCCATCTGCCAAACATTTTACATGCATTATCTAAACCTTACAACTTTCCTATGAGTGAGATCTGCTATCATTCTTTTGTAGATGTGGAAACCGTGGCTTAAAAAAACATTGTATGAAGTAAATTGCAGCACCAGCACACCACCTCAAGACTGTCTAACTTCAAAATCTTCACCCCTTATCAGTGCTTTTCATCATGAGAGATATGCAGTAAACAAAATTTTTAGTAAGACAAAACTTACTGTGAGTCCTTTCCAATGATAAGTTATGGTTTTAAAATATCTACAAACATAAAACTAGGTATTAATTTATTATATTTAACCTCTTAAATAATCACAAAATGTGTATTTCTCAGGATAGGTTATAATAATAATTCACAATTCTTAGTGATTATAAACAACAAAGATATTTTTTTCACACCACATGACATCACAGATCACCAAGGAGCAGATTGGATCCAGTAGCAGTCACTACTGCCATTGGTAAGTTCTGGCAAGAAACAAAGAGCGTACCCAAAATGAGGAATTTGAGGAACATTGTGTCTGCTATTTTGCTACTATTTACAAGGATATAGGCAAGATTTAAGGAAACCAGTAAGTTATAGTGTAAAATCTGAAGGCTAGCAATGTCTAGCCACACTTACTCTGAAGGGACAAAGTAGGAAAGCAGTTATCACTGATAGGAGGGATGCAGCCTACCAAAAGTGACGTGGCAGAGAATGAGCCAGGAGACTTAACAGTTCTACCTCATTCTGTTTTTGTCCTGTGGTATCCTGCCAGAACTTCCCATTGGCCAAACCCAATCAGAAGTTAGAGTGTAAGGGAGACCATAGATCTTTTCCCTGTAGATCTACCTCCCAGAGAAGGCACCGAAACTGGGGCAGCTAGAGGGAATCATGCTGCAATAAAATGCTCTGGCTCCATCACTTTACACTTACAACTCACTGGCCAGAACTAATCACATGTTCTACTCAACAGAAAGGACCTCAGAGCACCATCCTGCCATGTGTCCAGGAAGAGAGAAAAACTGGATATCTGTGAGCAGCCCTGATGGCTGTGACAAAACCAAAGTGATTTTTCAGATTAAACACAAAGAAAATTACAGAATACAAACAATTCAAATTTACAAAATTAATTCAGTGTTACAGTCAATATTGCTTACTAAAACTGTCATCCCCAAAGGACATGAAAACATCCAATATGTCCTTTGAGTTTGTCCTGCTTTTGCTTCTATATGCCATGTGACAATTCAATTTTCCCACTAATGCACCAACATCCATGAAGTCATTTTGTTTTCATTTGGCAGGAGAGCACCATTGATGTTATAATTTCCCCTCCATTCTTTTCTCACTAGACCATATCAGTTATTGTACTGCTAATTGTTACTGACACAATCACAGTGCAAAAATAAATTTGGGTGATGAGATAAGCAGTTGGTTATAAGGTAGTTATCTATATTACCTGGAAGCATGACTGTACAAGAATCTACTTCCAAGCTTACTCAGGTCATTGGCATAATTCATTTACTTGCAACTATAGAATATATAGGGCCTCAGTTTCTTGTTGGCTGTTGGCCCAAGACCACTCTTACCTCCTAGAGGCTTCCCACAGATTTTTTCCATGTGGCTTCTTCAGTATTGCAGCTTACTTCATCAAATCAGTAAGGAGAATCTTTAGAGACAGAATTTTATATAATGTGATATAATTATAAAAATGACATTCTATCATTTCCCATGTAATAGTGACCTCACATACTTTTGCCATATTATATTGGTTAAAAGAAAGTCACAAATCCCACTCAAACTCAAGGGGAGAAGATCATTCAAAGTCATTAATACCAGAAGATAGGGATTATTGGGAATCACATGAAGGTCTGTGTACTACATAAGCCAATCTGATAATTCTCATTTTCCTTGACAGTGATGGTTTGGTCATGAGCATGTGATCCACTCCTGGCCAATGGGAACTGACAGGATATCTGTTGGGGTGTGTGACAGACACTAATACACACCAATATCCACATTCTCATCTCTTCTGGGGCACAGGATTAGACTATATTCCTCAGTGCATTGCATCTGGGTGAAGTCATATAGCTAGTTTCCACTAATGGAATGTGAACAGAAGTGAGGTATCCCCTCTCTATCCCTTCTTTACACTCTCTCCCCTGACCCCAGATCAAAAGTAAAGGATCCATCAGATTATTCTGAGGCACTGGACAATGCTGGAGTCACTAATGAAAGAATCCTTGTCCCTGAGTGTCTGCAAGGAGCAGATCATTTTCCTCACCCCAGTCAACTTGAATGGGATTGAGACATGAGCAATAAATAAGCCTTTACTGTGTTTGGCCATCAGAATTTTGGTGGTATATGTTATGGCAGTAAGCCTATGTTGATTAATACAAAGGGCTTCTGTAGAGGTTTTTATTCCTACTTTAGAAAAAAAAAAGATGCATGTGGAATGAGGGAAAAAGTCTTTCCTCCAATTTCCTTAATGACTGTCATATTTGCACATTACATAGAACAGCTATAGCCACATTGCAATTATATGGAGTATAACAGAAAGAGGAAACATTTTGAGCTGCTGAAGTAGCCAAACTCTGGAATTCTTGTTATATAATATAATACAATACAATTTCCTCAATCCTTCAGTCACATTTAGTTGTGTAATTCATTATTTTTAGTTAAAAGCATCCCATCTAATACAGAATCCAAGCTCAATTCTTAATAGCCTGTATCCGCTCTATACTTTCCACATCCTAAATCATCTAATACTTAACCACCTGGTTTCTATGATTCACTTACATCAAATATATTCATGTTCAGAAAATTGAGCCAGAGTCCACTGCCTTATCAGCTGACGCATAACAACTGACTTTCTTTGTGCTGTATAATAATGCAAGTCTGCTTGGAAAGATAACACATTAAGGGGTTATCAGACCCTAACACCTTGGTATATAGATTATCAGATTCTCTGTTAAAGCTCCTTCTGAGTCCCTGGTCAGTTTTTTAATATTTCATAAGGAATAGTCATAGTCAGTATTATTTTCAGGAGGTATTATTTTCAGGGTGTGGTCAGGTGTGAGAAGATAGCTCTGAGCACCTAGACCGAGGATCTCTTTTGGGGGAAAATTGAATGTGAAAAGGAAAAGGGAATACTACAGACAATAAGATTACTCCCTCATTAACATACCTATCATTGGTTTTGTTGGAATTACAGGCTATTCTCTTTCAGAGAGCTGACCTACAGAAAGGATTGGGTGACTAGTCCTGATCCCACTAGGCGCTGGACATAATCAGTCTACAGGACCTGGTGGGAGAGACTGCTAAGATGGAGGAGGTAGCTAGTGGGCAAGTATGATTGACAGGCACTAGTGCTCACTCCTGCTGTTGGGGGATCTTGTGTTGGAGTTCATTCAAAGACAGAAGTCCTTTCTGTTATACAACTTAGGACATGAGAAAAGTGCCAGCACGTATCTTTTCCCCACACCAAATACACCTTCAGTCCTGGACATGGGGAAAGAGGGGGAAGGAGAAAGGGAGAAAGAAAGAGAGAAAGAGAAAGAGAGATCCATCTCTTTCCCGTCCTCTTTCCCCCCTCCCTTCCCTTCCTTCTTTCTTCTCTCTCTGCCTATCTCCTCGAAGTGCTCTTAGAAAACAACTAGGGCTAAAATGAGCCTGCACCTGGATTTTACCCCTGACTCTGCAACTGATAAGCTATGTAACAAAGTTGTTTCCCTGTTCTTTCTCTCCCTCTTTCAATCATCAAATAATTTTGGGTTTTCTACTCTGACAGGACAGGCATTGTGCTAGTCACTAGAGATCATTGGAAAAGAAAATAATTTCTTCTTATAAAATTAAACTAGAGCAGATGATCTCATCAGTATATTTTACCTACTAGTTCTACCCTACTGGCTTTGCTTGCACACACCTCTCCTTCAAATCTGGAGGCCTCACCTGTCTTCCCAATGCTTTCCTGCTGCTCCTTGTTCCTCCAAAGCCTCCCCTTTCACCTGTCCACAGAAGGCATCCTGGCCTTTCTCCTCTCCTCCCTCCTCCACAACAACCAAACCAGGCTGCCCTTGTTTCCCTTCAGTCAGCATGTGGTCACTAATCTGTTAATGTAACCTAAGCAGAAGAATAAATAACTGCTTGATAATCCCTTAGTATTTTATTATCCCAAATAACATTTCCATTTTCATTAGGGTTTTAAATGGTGATGGATTTCTCTTTAAAAATTACCAAGTAATTTAAGTTTTTAAAATTTCAAATGTGGACATGTATATGTAGAACCAGATAGAAATGTAGATTTATACATTCACAGAATTGCAGAAATGTGATCTCATTGTACATAGCTTTTCACATGAATTGTGATTTTTTCTCTCCGTCTCCAACCCCCTCCATACTAATAATCCTTAGCCACAAACCCTTCTCCACAAAACCATATAACCTATTTTAATCTATTACATATCCTTCCATATTTTTCTCTATTTGTGTATATCCATACAGTGTTTAAGAATATATGTAAACTGATATTTATTGGAGTATTGTTAGTGGCAAAAACACTAGACAAAAAGTGAATATCTATCAGTGGAGAATGGTTAAATAAATTCTGGTACAACATATTTCATTAGGCTGGATTGGGTGTTGATGTGGAATAAACAATTGCAAAATCACAGTGCTTACAACAATAAAAATGGGTTGCATATTCCACCATATGTCCACTTCAAGCCAGTAAGGGACTCTGCTCCTTGTGGTCATTCAGGGACCCAGGCTGATGAAGCAACTACCACCAGCTGCTGTAACAGATGGAAACAAGTTCTGGAGGGTCTTGCAACAGATAATTAAATGCTCCATAGATGACCCAGGGAGTGCACTACTATCATGTGCCCGGAAGGGAAGGAAACTAAAAATATTAGTGAATGGCACTAAGCACTACCACACACTTCATATCTTATATGTATCTATTAATAAAGAAAAAAGAAGTAGTACTTCTTTTATATCAAGAGATTTGGAGGGATTTCTTTTAAAAAATATTTATATATTTATCTTGAGAGAGAGAGTGGGCACAAGCAAGAGAGGGGCAGAAAGAAAGGGAGAGAGAATACCAAGCACACTCCACACTGGCAGCACAGAGCCTAATGTGGAGCTTGATCCCACGAGCCCGTGAGATCATGACCTGAGGTGAAATCAAGAGTCAGACACTTAACTGACTGAGCTACCCAGGAACCCCAAGATTTGGAGAGATTTCTATAAAAGATTGTTAAGTGGGAAAACAATGCAGGTAATCAATAAAATAGGGTCCCATATTTTGAAATAAATATGGCTTAAAAATCTCTACATATGTGCTCATTGGGGCACCTGGGTGGCTCAGTTAATCATCTGACTTCGGCTCAGGTCATGATTTCACAGTTCATGAGTTTGGGTCCCACATCAGACTCTGTGCTGACATCTCAGAACCTGGAGCCTGCTTCAGATTCTGTGTCTCCCTCTCAATATGCCCCTCCCCTGCTCATACTCTGTCTCTCTCTGTCTCTTTCAAACAAGTAAATAAACATTAAAAAGTTTACAAAAAATCTGATATGTCATTTGCAAATATCTTCTCCCATTCTGTCTGTTGCCTTTTAGTTTTGTTGATTGTTTCCTTCACTGTGCAGAAGCTTTTTATTTTGATGAGGTCCCAGTAGTTCATTTTTGCTTTTGTTTCCCTTGCCTCTGGAGATGTGTTGAATAAGAAAGTGCTGCAGCCAAGATCAAAGAGGTTTTTGCCTGCTTTCTCCTCGAGGATTTTGATGGCTTCCTGTCTTACATTGAGGTCTTTCATCCATTTTGAGTTTGTTTTTGTGTATGGTGTAAGAAAGTGGTCCAGGTTCATTCTTCTGTGTGTTGCTGTCCAGTTTTCCCAGCACCACTTGCTGAAGAGACTGTCTTTATTCCATTGGATATTCTTTTCCTGCTTTGTCAAAGATTAGTTGGCCATACGTTTGTGGGTTAGTATCCAAAATCTTCAAAGAACTTATCAAATTCAACACCCAAAAAAACAAATAATCCAGTGAAGAAATGGACAAAAGACATGAATAGACACTTCTCCAAAGAAGACATCCAGATAGCCATCAACACTTGAAAAAATGCTCAACATCATTCATCATCAGGGAAATATAAATCAAAACCACAATGAGATACCACTTCACACGTGTCAGAATGGCTAACATTAACAACTCAGGCAGCAACAGATGTTGGCAAAGATGTGGAGAAAGAGGATCTCTGTTGCATTGTTGGTGGGAATGCAAGCTGGTGCAGCCACTCTGGCAAATAGTATGGAGGTGCCTCAAAAAACTAAAAATAGAACTACCCTACGACCCAGCAATTGCACTACTAGGCATTTATGCAAGGGATACAGGTGTGCTGTTTCAAAGGGACACATGCACCCCCATGTTTATAACATCACTATTAACAATAGCCAAAGTATGGAAAGAGCCCAAGTGTCCATCGATGGATGAATGGATAAAGGAAAGGTGGTATATACATACAATGGAGTATTACTCAGCAATCACAAAGAACGAAATCTTGCCATTTGCAACTATGTGGATGGAACTGGAGGGTATTATGTTAAGTGAAATTAGTCAGGCAGAGAAAGACAAAAATCATGTGACTTCACTCATATGAGGACTTTAAGAGAAAAAACAGATGAACAAAAGGGAAGGGAAATAAAAACAGGGAGGGGGACAAAACAGAAGAGACTCATAAATATGGAGAACAAACTGAGGGTTACAGGAGGGGTTGTGGGAGGAGGGATGGGCTAAATGGGTAAGGGTCATTAAGGAATCTACTCCTGAAATCATTGTTGCACTATATGCTAACTAACTTGGATGTAAATTAAAAAAAATAAAAAATAAAATAAAAAAAAGTTTACAAAATATCTCTGCATATGAATTTACTGTGTTGATACATACTCACCTAGTTATTCACATATACCTTAAGCATCAGAAACCCTGGGGCCCTTGTTAAATGTAGGGATTCCTTGGCCTAAGTCCAGGCCTACCCAGTTAGATCTGGTCTGTAATTAGGGACAGAGTCAAAACTTGAGACTCAAGACTGGTCGTTTATTCTACAGCATGCTGCCCTCACCATAGTGCTTCATTCATCGCAAATGGCTTCCACCTTGAGGAAAAAGTACTGTTTCAGTGACTTCATCATCCATTTGTTTATCCATCAAATATTCATTAAACATCTGCTTTGTGCGAGGGACTTTGCTAGATGCTAGGGATTCAGTAGTAAATAGCATACTAGGTTCTATTTTGACCTTATAGTCTAGGGTAGGAGAAACCTTTAAGACATAGACACCACATTAATTCAGACATACAAATTGTTATAAGGAATATGTAGGAAAATAGTGTTGTAGTGAAGATAATAAGAGGACCACATTTAAACTGGAGAATGAAGGGGGCACTTGGGTGGCTAAGGGTCCAACTTTGGCTCAGGTCACGATCTCACGGTTTGGGAGTTAGAACCCTGTGTTGGGTTCTGTGCCGACAACTCAGACTAGAGCCTGTTTCAGATTCTGTGTCTCCATTCTCTCTCTGTCCCTTCCCTACTCATGCTCTGTCTCTCTCAAAAATAAAGAAACATTAAAAAAAATTAAAAAAAATAATTTTAAATGGGGGAGTAAAGGAGGACCACTCAGAGAAAGTAAAGGCTTTTGGAAACCTATTGGGGGTATGGCCAGAAAACTGGGGGTATGGAGCTGAGCAGAGAACATTCCAGGGCGAAGTAGCTTCCAGGGTGGGAAAGGGACCCAAGAGAAGGCCCACAGTGGGAAATGGCAGCAGACTGATGCCTGAAAGACAGCAAGCTTGGAGACAGTATTAACAGATTGCACCAGACCATGCAGTTTGGACTATATTTTTGGTCCAGTGGGACCATTAGGGTTATTAGCAAGCAGGATGAGAGAAAATTCAATATGTTTTCTTTTTATACCAACTTTATTGAGGTATAGATTATATACTATAAAATGTACCAATCTAAAATGTTCAGTTTGATGAGTATAAAATACAAATCCATTTTTTTAAATGCATGCACCCCCCCCCCCACAAATGTATATATCTGTGTATCTGATACAACAATCAAGATATAGAATGTTTCTATCAACCCAGAAGGTTTTCTTGTGCCTCTTTGCAGTCAACCCCCACTCCTGGCCCTAGGTAACCCTGATCTGCTTTCCATCACTATTTATCAGTCTTTTCTAGAATTTGATATGAATGGAATTTTAACACATATACTCTTTTATGTCTGGCTCATCTACCAAAGCAGAATGTGGTGAAATCCATCCATATTGTTATATGCATCCTTACTTCATTTCTTTTTATTGCTGAACAGTAGGATAGTGCACAGATATGCCACAATTTGTTTATTCTTCACATATTGATTGACACTTGTGTTATTTCCTCTTTTGAGCTATTATGAAAAAAGCTACTATAAACATCCATGTACAAGTCCCTGTGTAGACATGTTTTCATTTTACTTGGATAAATACGCAAGTGCGGAATTGGTATCTCTACTGGTTAGTATGTTTAACTTTATAAGAAACTGTCCACCTGTTTTCCAAAGTAATTGTATTATTTTATAGTTGTACCAGATTATACAAGATTGTTGATCTGGATCATCATCAACACCTAGTAATGTCAGTCTTTTTAATTGTAGCCATTAGTATAAATATGTAATGAATTTTATTGTAGTTTTAATTTATATTCTCCTAATGAACTAATGATGTTGAGCATTTATTTGTTCGTATGTTTATTGGGCATTCACATATCTAGTTAAATGAGGTGTCTCTGAAATGTTTTGCCATTTTTTATTGAGTTGCTTATTATTAAATTTACATATTATTTATGTAGTATTAAGTTTATATATTTTGGATAAAGTTCTTTGTCAGATATATGTAATGTGAATATTTTTCTTCTGGTCTATGGCTTGTCTTTTTTAAATAATATTTTTCAAAGGGCAAACGTTTTACATTTTAACAAGCCTAAGTTTTCATACTGTTTCTTCAGTGGTTTATGCTTTTTGTGTCCTAAGAAATATTTACCTAATCCAAGATTGTGAAGCCCTTCTCCTATGGATTTTTTAAACAATTCTGTTGTTTTAGCTTTTATATTTAGGCTCATGATTCATTTCAAGTTAGTTTTTCTGTATAGTATGGGTAAAGATGAAGGTTCATTATCCCCCTTTTTCTGTGGTTTTAGAACTATTTGTTAAAAGGACTTTTCTTTCATCCATCAAATTTGGATCCCACGTCTGTTGAAAATAAATTGGACATACATGTATTTGTATATGTCTTGACTCTATTCTGCTTTATTGATGTGTATATGCCCACCCTTGTTCAGTACTCTGCAGTATTTTTTTAAAAGATTTTTTTAATGTTTATTTTTGAGAGAAAGAGAGAGAGAGACAGAGTGTGAGCAGGTGAGGGGCAGAGAGAGAGGGCGACACAGAATCTGAAGCAGACTCTAGGCTCTGAGCAGTCAGCACAGAGCCCTACACAGGGCTCAAATTCATGAATCATGAGACCATGACTTGAGCCAAAGTTGGTGCTTAACCGACTAAGCCACTCAGGTGCCCCTGCAGTCTTGAGTAGTGCAGCAGTGTAGTAAGTCTTGAAATCATGGAGTGTGAGTCCTCCAACTAGATTCCTTTTCAAAATTGTTTTGACTATAGCTGGTCCTTTGAATTTCCACACCAATTTTAAAACCAGCTTGTCAAATTCTGTTTAAAAAAACCCACAACAAGCCAACCTGGATTTTGATTGTAATCATGTTGAATCTATAGATCAATAAGAATGAAATCTTGCCATTTGCAACACTGTGGATGGAATTAGAATGCATTATGCTAAGCGAAATAAGTCAGTCAGAGAAAGACAAATATCATATTATTTCATTCATATGTGGAATTTAAGAAATAAAACAGATGAACATAGGTGACGGGAAGGAAAAATAAGATAAAAACAGAGAGGGAGGCAAACCATAAGAGTCTCTTAAACACAGAGAACAGAGGGTTGCTGGAGAGGAAGTGGGTGGGGGGATGGGCTAAATGGATGATGGGCATTAAGGAGGACACTTGTTAGGATGAGCACTGGGTGTTATATGGAAGTGATGAAACACTAAATTCTTCTCCTGAAACCATTATTAACTTACTTATATTTAAATACAATTAAAAATGAATAAATAAAATTCAAAAATTAAAATAAAATAGAAACCCACAACAAACCTACTTGGATTTTGATTTTAACTGTGTGAATCTATAGATCAATTTGAAAGAATTGACATCTTAACAATTTTGGCCTTTCAATCTTGGATTTGCTTTATAGTTTTAAAGGTTTGCCTTTCTGCCCACCCTGATGACCACAACACTTCAAACAACTAGAAGCGTTTAGGTCTTTGAGGTTAAGAGGAATCCATGGTTATTGATCCTGCAGCCCCTGGAAATTTACACATACAGAAGGTTCTTCCTCTTCTTGGTTTGTGCAGTGTCCTGGGACTTGTGAATGGACAAGTTCAGGTAAGCAGAAGGACTTCCTGCACTATAGACCTACCACAGGCAGTTGTTGCTAAGTGGAGTTGCTAGGTGCAGATCCAGATATCTATCTCTTTCTTATTCTGGGAGTTGTGACAGTCTACCCCATGAGAGCCTTAACCATTTGTTCTCCAGGCCAGCCCAACCTGTAAGCAATGCATTAGAATAACAAAGGTAGAAGCAAGTATGAGACCTGGGCCACAGTCTGGAAGGAGAAATTAATGTGAGGTCCCATAGTAGGACCTCCCAGAATGTGGTATAGGGGCAGCGTATATAATGGAAAAACCACTGGGTTGGTCGTTTAGTTCAGAAATATGTGTTCACATCGAAGCTCTGGGCTTTCTGGATAGTGTGGTCTTTGACAAGTTATATAACTTCCTTGAGCCTCTATTTCTTTTTCTTCCCTAAGTGCATAAACACCTTGATCTCACTCAGTCTTTGTGAAGAAGACATGATATGGCAGAGGTAAGGGATGGGCCTGAGGCTGGGAAAGTTAGATGTAGGGAGAAAAGGTAGGAACCAGAGTCAGGCTCCTTCTTGCCAACCAGAAAAACCTAGGAGAGCAGTGAGGGCCTGGACAAAAGTTGCATAAAAGGAGAGGGAGAGGCGGTGACAGATTAACCCACACCAGCCCTGTGTGCATTTTTCCCTTTGTGCATTTTCTATGCATGCCTCATGGCACTTACTGAGGGATACTGCCCAGAAAGTGCCCAAACCTGCCTTGTGGACACTGCCTGCAGCCAATCCAGATCTCACCAAAGGCTTTTGTCCTCCTATTGTCCTCCTCTCCAAGAGATCTCACTCTCCTCTGTGCCCAGAGACTCCCTGTGACACACTGGACATTGGTGAGCCCATCTCCCAAGGTAAATGTTTTCCTTAGGATCTACCTGCTTACCATATACTCAACTTTGTGCCTGTGTTTTCCATGTGGGAAAAGGAGAGCTTTTTCTCTTTGTCTTATAACACTTCCTGCTTTGCAAAACTATTAAACTGTGGGGTGTGGTATTGGGTGCTAGGCACTGGGCAGTGCTCTCTGTCTGAGATGGAGATGCTGGGTTTCTACCTTCAAAAGGGACATTTTTCCAGAAGCCTGGAGACAGAGTAAATTGGTTCTTGTCCTGGGGGGGGGGGGTGAGACTGGGCCTTCTGTCAAGGAAAAGGCCACTGGAGGTAGACTTGGTAACAAGGTGGAACCCAGGCTGAATCATTTCCTTCACATTAAGGATTCTCCTCTTCCTGCAAGGGCTCTTCCTGGGATTCCTTCCCCTACACATCGCCTCCAGAAGATAACTCCATTTACTGAACATTAATTCATATAGCCATTTGCAGGAATGCAGCTGTCACCTGGGGAAGATAGAAGGCGGGATAGAGCTCTTCCAGGTCCACTCCCCAGAATCATGACAATAGCCCAGATGGGATTGGCCCTGAACCCCCCGGGGAAAAGCAAATTCCTGAAGGGAATTCTCTTCCATGGACCTGGTTCCCTCTTTTCTTTCTCCTCTCTTATTTGGGCTTCTTCTGGAACATTATTCAGGACTTTGGGCAGGATGACAGGGAGCCTGGGGACAGGTGTGGCACAATGCTCCCTCATCTTCCCAGTTCCCTCAGACTGGGTGGAAAGTGGCTTACATCTCCCCTCCCCCTCCCCACTGGCTTGCCCCTTCCCTTGCTCACTCACTCTTCTGAAGTCACATTTCTCCAACCAAAGAGCTATCTGCTCTTAACAACTTCCTTTACAGAAGACATAGTGACTTAATACATTACTTCTCCCAGGAGTATATGCATTCCAGAAAAAAAGCCCAGGGCTTTTTTTTTAAAGTCCTGTACTTAAATCAAATTTGTGATGCCCCATGCACATTCCAGGCATCAATGGGCACAGTCCCTCCCAGGATTTCCTCTGGTAATACTGGGTGGGCTTTCCCCTGAACCGGTCAGCTATTGCTGGCTCTGTGCAGTGCACAGCTCATTGGCATCAGGATGGACAGCACAATATGTGTGTTCCTCCATGCCCACCTTAGCCCCCTCTCCATATATGGCCCCTCCATGGACATGGCCATGCTGTAGTGACAGCAGCCTGGCTCCTCAGACCGAGTTTGGGGGACACCTCAGGCCACCAGCTCTGAAAACCACTGCCCTCTCTCCTAAAGCTGGAAGACTCAGAAATCAGATTCTACAGTTGTCTGCCCCCATCCTCCCAGAGCCTGCTCAAAGTGCTTAATTAACAAATCTCCAGTATCAGGAAATTGTTTACTTGGCTTCCTTGAGAACTGTTCTCTAAGGAGCTCAAAGCACTGCTAATAGATTTTTTGTTGTTGTTGCTTCCATCCATCAAGTAGCCTCCCTCATCCTAAAGTTGCTTTACTCTACTCCCTGGGGATCTCACTCTTACTCAGAGAACCCAGGAGAGCCCTTCTAGCTTCTCTAAGCATGTCTGCCCCATAACTACTATGCCCCACTCCCACAAGGCTGGAGCTCCCTTTTAATTAAGGAATGGGTAGGGAGAGGCATTTGCGGATCCAGCTTTGCAGGGAGAATTGAGCCTTCTCTGCTCTTGGAGAATGCTCAGCCACCCACACCCACTTGCATTGCATTTACTTCTGTAGCTCTCTCCTCACTGAGAGGTAACCACAGCACCTGAGAACCTGTGGCAATCAGGAACAGAACTCACCTGCTGATCTCTAGTTCATCTCCCATTGGCCACAATCAACACTTGGGGACCAACCGTGGGGTACATCCTCCATACTATTTTCTGAACGGCTACAAAACCCTGGTCCCTGCTTACCCCTCTGACCTCTACACCACTTGTCCCCTGCCCCTGCAGGGTCCTCCAGGCTTCCAGATGCTTGGCTAAATGCCTGGACTCCTGGTCCATCTTCTGGTCTATCCACTCCCATTGAGACCTCAAATTAGAGGACTTTTCCTGATACACTGTATCTCAAGAGAACTTGGGGTGTGCCTCAAGGCATCACCCAGGCACAGAAGTAAAACCTCAGCCCAGGAACAGACCATGGCACAGAAATGAAAATTATAATTATTGGCTAACATTTATTGGCACTTATACCATGCCAAGCAATTAATATTCATCATTACACACAATCCTAAAAATGATTCTCTGTTGCAGGTGCTACTATAGAATGACTGTAAAGTCTAAAGACATGGTTAATGTTATTTCCTCATGGGCTATTATTTACTCTCCATAAATAACTTATTAGATATTTGCCTATTTTCTAGACTTGTAGTCACACTGGACCATTAAGCCAATTTTATAGATGAGAAAACTGAGACTCATAGAATTGTAATAGGAGAACAGATATTCAAGCTCATTTGTCTAACTCCAAAAGCTATGCCCTTAACTCTTCTTGGTGTGAATCCCCTTATCCCCACCCCAAAACACTGCCCTACTCTGGACTTGAGAGACCTTGGGGAAGCCCCATATAAAATTTATAGGGAGAAGATCCCACAGAGGTGTGGAAGTTTCAGAAGTACAAGATCTTAGAACTTGAAAGAACAATAGCCAATTCTGAAAATGGTGATTTTGAACTCTGCAAGAATGTGATAAAAGCTATTGACCCTCTCCCCTCAAGAAATGCACCATACACATACACTTTTGTATAACCTCTGAAGGTTCTTGGAGCCCCAGAGGCCTAGCCTTGTTCTTTGGCTGCCTCTGTCCTTTGCCACTTTCCCCCCATGCATGTGTATATCCTATGTCTGGCTTCTCAGCCAGTCAGGCTAGATTAACTCAAGGAAGCTAGTGCTTCCTATCTGGCCCAAATCCTTCATTGCGCAAACATGGACACAGGACTAGAGAAGTGAAATTTTCTGCCCAACATCACACATGCTGGCAGTCAATAAGACTGGCAAGAGGTCAATAAGACTGGCCGAGGAGGCCCAGAGCCAGGGTGGATCATTGCTTTTGGATCACTTGGGTTGTTAAAAGTGTTCTGGGCCAGGTCAAGGCACTTGGGTTCAGTGCTGAGCAGCCCTTGCTCACCTGAGGAAAGCAGCTACCCCTGGTGGGATATAAGTCAGTCACATCACTCACAGTGAGGACCATGATCCTGTAGGAGACTCCTAAAGAGCTTGGAGGACCATTGGGCTCTCAAGATCTTCTTGCTGCCCCATCCTGCCTCCTCTCAATCAGTCCACTGTAACCTGCTTTGAGGGCCTCAATATTGAGTTCCCAGACTAAGAGATTGCAGGAAAAGAGTTCAGAGGCTCCCTTATGGAAGGATGAGATAGCCATGCAGGAGAGAAACTGAATCTGTGGGGTCATGGGCAACTGCTTCTTGCTATAGAAGGATCACCACAGTTTTCCCCCAAATTGAGGTTATTCAACTGGAAACCATATTTCCCTCCTCCGGAATGTTTCCTTGACCTAGAGAATAGGGCTGACCCAGCCTGGATCTTGGGTGCCCCTGCAGTAGTACTCATTTCCCTGGTTCCTTGGTGATTTTCCTTATTCACCTCTATATCCCAGCCCCTGGCTCAATGTTCCATATATAGCAGGTGCTCTGCAAACATTTCTACCCCTGGCATTGGCCTTGCAATTCAGATCAGGAAGGTTTGGGGTACTGCTCTGCATGCAGGCATGCCTCCTCCTTCCTCCCACCTGCTTCCTGCCTTTCTCTTCTTTGCCTCCTCTGGAAGGTTGCAGCAACTCAGGCTGAGATAGGCTCATTATGGTGGTGCCAGAAGCCTGCTGATGTCAGCCATAAATATTAACAGCCCTTGTTATGAACCCCCCTCTGCGCAGCTGCTTCAGTCCAAGTTTACACAGTAAACAGTGCAGTTAGTTTATTTGATCAAGGGAGTGATCTTCAGAGGAGCTAATAGCCTGCTCCTGCCCTGTGGAGCTTCTCTTGCTCCCAGGGGGTACAGCTGCAGGGCCAGAGAGGCCCCACTACTGTGCAGTGCCAGGCTGTCTCCAGTCAGCCAGGGGCTGGGCCCTGGGGATACAGGCCAATAGGATCAGGGCTGGGGCCAGAGCCACCTGCCCTGAAGAGCAAGGGGCAGCTCTTCTGGGAGGCAGCAGCCTCAATAGCTCCTCCAGGACAGCCAATTATCAATACTCATCCACTCCTGGCTGCTGAATCTGGTTTTAAAGTATGAATTGATACAGGACACTGGTTTCCCTCACTGGTTTAATGGGGAAATGGGAACAAAACACTGATGGGGTTTTAGCTTCTTTTATTTTATTTTTCAAAGCTGGCCTCAGAGACTTTACATAGTTCCATGTCCCCAGGCCCCTTCCTACAGAGTTACAGATTCATGGGAGTGGGTGGACTATTGTGGTCTGCTCACCAGTCTGACCACCAGATAGCCCAGGACGTAAGAGGTGACATGATGTCAAAGGCTCAGGGGTTAGATTTGCACAGCCTGATGCTGGGGGACCCAGCTGAAAAAAGGGGATTTTAATGTGTAGCTACAGGTCAATTGCAGTATATGACTTTGGAAAGTGAAAGGAAATAGACATGTGTCGTCTCAGCCATTAGAACTGAGAAAGGGGAAAAGAAGGTATGGTGGGGGGAAGTTCTTAAGTGGCCTGACTAGTGTAAGAGAGGGCGATGCAGAAGTTTCTAGAACTGCCCCCACTATATTTAAGGGAAGTTTCTTCTTGCTCCTTTGGACTCCAGTTTGACTCCTTCTCTGCTGCCTTCTCTTGCCAGCCTCTTCCTTTCCTAGTCTTCCTAGCAGGAATTTCTGTGAGTGTGTATGTAACAAGGTCTTGCTTTTGTAGTCTGGAAATGTTGAAGTGAGCTCTGGACACTCACTGCCAGCCAACTCCCAGCCTTTCCCTACACCAAGCCTCTGTCTCAACTTTCTTTCCCAGCATGGTGGCTCCTTGCTGATGCTGCCCAGAACATCCTGGACACCAGCTGGCTTGTTTGGGGCCTGGTCACTGTGCTGAGGTCCCATTCATGTGGTCGGAACCTTGCTCTGGTCCAAACACATGTCTCTGTTGGTTTGATTTCCAAGTTCACAAGCTGATTTGTCTTCCTCCAAGCCTCACTTGGATACTGGCAGTCATCTGAGACACTTCTGAATCCAACAAGGGTGTTAGATAATGCCCTGGCCTGATGGCTCCTCCTCCTGGTTTCCATCTTCAAACCAGAGCAGGTCTCTACAACATTGGTTCTACTTTCTTTTCCAGTCCTCATCTCCTGCCAGGTCTGCTTCACACCTGAGCTTATCCCAACTGCAGTACCTTTCTCCCTTCCCTAATAAGAGAGAAGGAAGGGCCCTACTGAGCCGGCCCTTATGTGGTCTTTCTCTGACAGCAAAGTGCAAACCTATTGCAGTCAGATCTCATTGCAGCTGGGCAGTAGGAAGCAATCCCTTGTGGTAAAATGAAGTAGGAGGCAAGAGTCCTGGGGTATAACCCTTTTTGTTGCACTATTTCACCCTGCCAAGCTTTATAAAATGGGCTTCATTATAGCACGTATCTCATTTACTGTTAAGTATTTGAGTACCTGCTCTGAGCCAGGCCCTATGGCAGATACTGGGGATCAGTGTGAAACAACAAGCTGCCTCACCAAACTTTCAAACACTGGTGCCAACCTGAGGATTACATGTAATGAAGAATGTAACATACTGTAGTGGACATCTGTTGTTTTTTGTGTGTATGGCTTATGTCCTCCATTTTTCTGGGCAATATTACCCCCCAATGCCCCCACTCTCATTAGTATATTCCTTAAAGCTGCCAATCCTAGTACTCCACCCCTTGGTTGGGGACTTGAGGAGAGGACCCAAGCTTTGCAAATCACTTGTCCCATCTTTTTGGCCTTGTGATTGGTCTAGGGTGAAGTATGTGACCCATGTGATGCCATCCAGAGTCCTTCCCTGAGCAATTTAGTTCTGAAGCTGGGGTTCATACCTTGCCCTCTTTTCCCTTTGATGGCCAGCTCTAAGATCAGGCCTCCAGTACTGCAGGTAGTTCTGCCTTTCCATGCAAAGGATTCTGGGGTAATATGCCCCAACCTGGACTGAATGGGGGACTGAAGAGTGAGAGGGTCAGGCCTGCTGCTGTTCCAGCCCTGGGTCCACCAGCCTTGGGGGCTGCAATCCCTCTTGCCTTTGAAGAACCAATGAATTTCCTGTTCTATGTCTAAGCTCCATTGTGTTAGTAACTATGTCATTTACAACAATGGCTTCAAATAATGGCCTGAAATAATGAGCATTCAGAAATATTAGTTACTTTCCTCTAGTAAGGGAGAATCAGTAAAGGAAAAGTGAGACAGAGAAATAGGAAAGATCTAGAAATAGAGAGCTCTGGGAAATTCCAAGTAACAAGGTTTATATAGCCCGCATTCCTTGCTGTGTCTTTGGTTTAATAAGACTGAGGAAAAAACACCACATAAACTCACTCATGTTCATGTACCTATAGGCATTGAATGTCTGTCTATCTATCTATCTATCTACCTATCTATCTATCATCTATCTATCTACCTATCTATCTATCATCTATTTACCTATCTATCTAGTGTTCTCTTGAGGGTTTTACCCAGTCAGCTGAACTAAGAGGAAAACAATTTTACAATTAAGATTGCTCAAGGGATGGGGGAATGGATATTGGTGTGGTTCTGTGAATTTGCTAGAAGTGACACCAGTAGACCATTTCCCAGAATGAGGAAGTGGAAATGCTGGGGCATAGGGAAAATATATGTTTCTCATACAGTTTCTCTTCCCTCCCTTTCTCCTTCCTCCTTTGCTTTTCCTTAATTCACTTGAGTGCTTTTGCTCTTTTTCCTCCCTCTGCATTTGCCCTTGTTACTCTCATCTATCTCCCACTCTCTGTCCCTGTCCCACCCCCTGAAGATTTGCAGAAGAATGTATCAGATTCACTCACCATCATTCTGAACAAACACCTATTCTTATGACTTAATGTATCTCCCCTTCTGCCTGCACAGACCATTTCCATTGCAGGGAATTCTGACACTGGCTTTCAGCCCTGGGGTGGCAAGTCAATCAGTTGGAGAGGTCCATCATGTCAGGAAACAATAGCAGAAGATCAGACAACCAGTAATCTTTCATCAGGAGCCTCCCACACTCATCTCCCAGGATCTGCAGCCCAACCCACTGAAGGGAAAGAAAGTGGAACCCTCACTCAGGGCAGGACAGCAGGCTTCCTCTCAGTCCTGGGTAAAAGTTACAGTGCCTCACTAGCCCAAGCCCTGTTGGCCAGGACTAGACTGGTAGCAATGAAAAAAGAAGTAGGCTACAGATCACAGGGCCATGCCCAGTGAATTAAGCAAATGTGAAGTAAGAAGTGGAATGATCATAATTTCATAAGATCTACAGCAACAGCTTTCTAGCACCTACATGGGAGAAGTGAAGGGAGGCATATCACCAAGTGTCACATCACTTAGCCTCTCTGAACTTCAGTTCTTTTTCTGAAAAATGCAGACAATAATATCCACTGTAGAGAATTGGAAATAAATAAAATAACCCACGAGAAAGCACTTAATGCAGTACATGCAATGAATGTAAGTTAAATCTGGATGTGTTCTTACTGACTTATCAGGTACACACAGAACTTCTAAGTGTATGCTGAATTCAGTTTAGATCTACTCTAGTCTTTCTCAATGGCTGGAGAAATAGGCAGCGAGCCTGGCTGTGAGTCATACTTGCCAGAGCCCCAGTAGTCACAGAGAAGCTGGGTCTTTCCCAGGAACCTAGGCACTCAGGATAGTAGACTGCCAACCCCCACAGTCTGAATTTCCCCATAAGAACTAGAATAAAATGGAAGCTCCTGGCAATCCACTAAACTGACTGAAAAGTCCAAACATAGCATTCTAATTCCTGAGTATTTTATTTAGGGGAAGATGTTCCTGATATAAGCAAACAGAAAGGGCTACAAAAACAACTTAATTAAAAATGCAATTGTCCTACACAGAAAAGAAACAAGGTTGGTGAGGATGGAAGGCAGAGTGATATAATCATTTAAAATGCATAGACTTTAAGCCAGATCCTAGCTCAAATCTTACAGTGCCACAATAATCCAAACGTCACCATGGATGTGCCTTAGTTCCCTTCTCTGTAAAGTAAAAATAATAACTCCTTCCCTGTGTATCTTACAAGCCTCAAGTGAGGACCATGTGAGATAACATAAATGAAGTCACTTTGCAAAATATTATACAGCCAGTAGCTGTTGCTGTCAATGTAGAAAGTGGAGGAGAGAGACAAAAGTCCCACAAGAGCCTGTAGCCAGAGCAAACCATTTTCTGGTGAATATCTCAGACATAACAGGTTGGGTTCATCACCTCAGACATGTTGCCCATAGGAAACCATTCTCATGAAAGGAACAGACTAAAGAATTGCTTCTTACCCACCCCTACTCTGCAGATGGAGATGAAAAGCAAGGCAAGGCCATCTTGCTGGCTTCCTGGATGGAACATGCTGGGATGGAGACCCAGTTACACCTTTGTTCCTGGTGGGTTCAGGAGCCTCCGGTGATATCTGAATATTTCACTCAAAGTGACAGGGACCTTGTTAACTGTCCTTGCATTGAGGAACTTGATGGATGGAACTCCTGGGAAGAATGTGGCGGCCGTGATCTGCCATAAAGATGATGAATAACATTTTTTTTTCTTAAATGATTACTGAAAAGTTTATAGCTAGCCAAAGCTGGCTTTCTCAGACACCCTAGAGAAATGCTTTTAAAAGTGTCATTTAATTAATAGGAGGTTATTGACTGCTGTCATGCATGGAGTGCTGCACAAGGGCTAGGTAAGAACACGTGATGGAGGACCACAGATACAAGGAGGACAGAAGTGGTGGGCCAGCCTGGAATGAAGTGTGACTCCTCAAAACCTTGTAGAATGCCAAACAGTCCAAATAGTCGCCATTTGCCGGGGATCATCAGAAGTTAAAGGGATGTTCCCATTGATAACTTGGTCTAGAAATTTCACATTGTCACTCTGAAATTAAAAAAAAAGAGGCAGTGGGAGGTGATACAGTTTTCCTGACTGAAAGTTAAGGAACAAGACTCTTCTGAGATGCAGTCTTAAGAGAGCTGCTTATCCACTTGGGGTAAATAAAATGATAAAACTGGAAGAAGTGATCTTTAGGATTCCAACTCAAATTTTCTATTTTATTCTGAATTTCTCAGAAAGGAGAGGTGTAAGACAAAAAAGATATATCCCATTTTTTCCCCACAGTTTTCTCTGGCTGGATTCCCCAGAGACAGAACACAGATAAATATGGGTGTGAGTTCAACCATACCAATTATAGAGAAAAGAGGAACTGAGTCAGAATGCAAACGAACTGAGTTGAACCCAAAATAAGCGTAAGGATACACCAAATTTGGCAAACCCTAGGGCATATGTTTTGACGTTTGGGAGACCTTCATTTCCTTGATCTGGTTAGCATTTCCTGTCATGGGAATCCAATCTGGGGCTCCCAAAAGGAGACCTACAATTACCCAGATCCTAGAGACCTTCACCATTCCCTGATAAAGAGTCTAAGTATGTCAGACACCTCTCCTCTTGGTTCTGACTAGTGAAACATTCTATTTTGGGGGCGTCATATTTTAGTTGAAAGAACTTGGCTTTTAAAATGAAATGGGATTGGGTTTGAATGTTGACTTTGCAACTTGTTAGCTGCACGACCTTGGACACATTACTTTCCTTGAGCTTAAAAATAATGCTATTGTATATATGCATGGATTGTTGTAAAGATTAAGGAACATAATGTATGTAAGAGTACAGTGTCTGGAACATAGCAGGCACCCCCAAATATTAGTTACTTTTCTTTCTTCTTCCCTGCTGCCTTTCTTTTTTTGAAACTGTAGAAAGTAACTTATCAACTTGCTGAAAAACACAAAAGAAGGAGAAAGAATAGTACACTGGATGCAATGATGATACTAGTGAAGACCTCAGTCATTGATGACTGAAATCAACATGGGGAGTTATAACAGAATTTAATGTATGGTTCATATTATGCACAAGATCTAGAAGATCTAATGTTACCAGCATTTCTTAAAGGAAAAACAGTCTGAGGTTTTTGTGGACCACAAGCTAAGCATGAGCCAACAGTGTGATGAGGCTTCTGGGAAAAGTCAGTGTAACTTTTAGCCATGAGAATAGATTACTATTATGGATCAAGGAAATGCAGCCAAATCTCATTGCTTTTGGTAGATTTTAGCCAATTCTGGATGCCACATTTATATAGAACATTGATAAATTTTAATACATCTTTAGAGAATAATATTACAGAGAGATTTCACAATATCATAAGCTTTGAAAAATAGTTGTTGGTCCCTCAAATGTTGAGATTGGACCACCATAACAGCAATGCCCATTGCTCATTTGTACGGAGACTTTGGCAAAGAAGAGAACACCATTGTTTCCAGACAGGGGCAGTGGCTTACCAGGCCTTTTACCCACATTCCTCCCCACAACCATATTCCTTTGTTTAGTGCACAACTTTCATAACTGTATATGGCAACCTTGATGGTAGTAAGCCTCAAATTATTCTTTGAGGAAGGCCTGTCCCATGAAATAGGGCATAGTTTTTCTGTTTCCATACAGAGCTAAAACCTGGGCCACTAGTGAGAAAGTTACAAAGAGATAACGTTTGGCTTAAGATGAGAGACAATTCCCTAGGGGTGCTTGGGTAGCTCAGTCAGTTAAGCACCAGACTCTTAATTTCAACTCATGATCTCATGGTTCATGCAATTGAGCCCCGTGTTGGGCTCTGTACTGACAGTTGAGATTCTATCTTTCCCTCTTTTTGACTCTTTCACCCTTCCCCATTCTCAGTAAATAAATAAATAAGCATTTTTTAAAAAGAGAGAGAGAGAGAGAGAGAGAGAGAGAGAATTCTCTAATGATGATAGTCTAATGATGGTTCTAACTCTATTAGAGGCATAAACAAATCTAAAGAAAGTGTTTGTTTATCTGAAGAGAATTGGTCAACTATGACAAAAAGAAAACAGGCTCTCAAAATCAAGCAGGGACACTGCCAGTCCAACTAACAGAGCAGAGGAGTCTCACCCAAAAGAGTATCCCATCCTAGTGCCAGGACTGTCCTTCATGTGAAATAGATGCCAGGAGCTTAACGCAGTAAATTTTCTGTACTCCTGACCTGTATGCCAGATTAGCCCCATTGAATCCTTCTGTGGTTGCCTGATGCCATTAAATGTGTTGTCACTCTGATTTCCTTTGTTCTGATTGCCAGCTCTCAAGAAAACGTTTTAATTTTGACTTCACACAATGTCTGGGTCCATTTATATAGGAGGTTCCTGTAACATTTTCATTTGTGATTGTAAATTAATAAAATTTCAGTCTGATTGTAATTTGGGTCCCCAGAAACTTTAGATGATTCATGCTGAAAAGAGCTAATAATGTGAGGTTCTGGTTATAGATATCAGTCTATTGAATACATTTTCTTTTTTCTTTTTTTTTTTAATTTTTAATGTTTATTTTTGAGAGACAGAGACAGAGTGCAAGTGGCGGAGGGGCAGAGAGAGTGGGAAACACAGAATCTGAAGCAGGCCAAGGCTTCAAGCTAACAGCACAGAGCCTGACGTGGGGCCTGAAACCACAAACCATGAGATCATGACCTGAGACAAAGTCAGACGCTTAACTGACTGAACCACCCAGGTGCCCTGAATACACTTTCTTTTTAAATGAGGGTGGAGTGAAATAAATGTAATATTAAAAATAAGCCACCTTCCAGTGATCAGATCTGACTCACCATTCTGAAGTGGAAAAGGTGCTGCATCTGCTTTTTCAAGAAACAAGGACAAGAACAGGCAGTGCATTCTGGGAAACATGAATTTTACCTGAAATGCCTTATCTTCCCAAGCAGGTTGCTTCTTTCATCTTTGTTCTCTTCTATTGCTAACTTGGAAACACTTAATAAGTCGGCAATATGATCATTCATATACCAGAGTTGAGGGACCCTCCCTTGACTTAAATTTTCATTTCTTTCTTCCTTTCCTTTCATTCATATTGGGTCTCAGTTCTATTTTCAGGCACATGCTCACACACTTCATCTTTTAATCAGTGCTTAAGTTGAAGGTACAGAAGGCATCTGACCCTGCAGGCCTCCCAACTTGTGGTTCCAATGAGGCTGTTACTTCCTACTCTCCAACAGGCAACTGAGCCTTTATGGCATCCACAGGAAGACCCCCAACCTCTTGGGGAAATGTTTCAAAGACTCACCAACAGCAATAAATGCTAGGGGTTGTTTCTGGGTTTATTACTGTGTCTGCTTCTCCAGAGCCCAGCCATAGGGGTGGGGGAAGAGTTAGACTGCCAAGTAGGAGCACAAAAGTGCAGGAGTGGTCTTGTACTGGCAACGGGGCTTATTACCTCCTGTAGTTGCAGACTGAACACAACCCATGCAGTTGGTACTTACAAAAGATTTATTTATTCATGGGAAACAGACCAGTGCTTATACAATGAAGACATTAAACATGTATAAGGAAGAAAATATTTGTCATATGACCTGAAATTTAAAAAAATGTCCTGAAGTGGTGACAGGTAAAAATCATGGTCATGGGCTCTGCTGAAAAGGAATGAGGCTGTTTCAGTGAAGTGTGAGTCCCTGACTCTGTGGAATCACAAGTGTGATTGGGCTATGACCCAAGGCCTGAGACTCCAGGTCAGTTTCTGGCTACTGAATTGATGAAGGGGGTTCCAAACGAAGATCCTTCCAGTATGTTCACAAAAGCAGATGAGATTTCTAGCATGAGTCAGAGAGGATCCCTCAGCTACTCCGGTAAGATGCCAGAGTGCTGTTAGAAGAACCATGACTAGGCAGAGGCTGGTGGTTTGTCTTTAAAGATCCCTCATGGAGAAAGACAATTTGAGCAAGGCACTTTGCAGTTTCTTTCCCATTTGGAAGACCACAGTTTGGTGAGGAGGTAGGCCTAACAACTCGCTACCATCACTGTGTACCTGCAAATTGTGGATTAAAAATACTTTTTCTTTAAGTTGATGGTCATCAGGAAAGTAAAGGAAGTCTTTGGAAGTTAACAAGAAAGTGTCATTCTATGTAGGCTAGCATGTTCTCAAGCTGGCCTTCTCTGGAGAGATGTACAGATTCATGCTTTCCTGGAGAATATAGTATAATGGGGCATTGGAGTATTAAAGACTGGACATGAAGTTTAGGGCCTGGGTATGGTGGGAGGTCAGATATGAAGTCCCATCATAAAACAAAGATCCCAGAAGAGAGACCCAATAGAGGGGTATCACTTGGTAATACACAGTACTGCTGAGGAAGAAAGAGCCACAGCTCCTCAGTGGCACACAGAAAATAATTGTTTCTTACCCACACATCAGGCTTGCAGCCAGGCAGTTCTTCTAATCTTGGCTAGGCCCACTCATATGTATGTAGTTTGTCGGTTATCCACTAGGATCTTGTTAGATGGGGCAACTAGGGTGAGTTTGTTCTGCTCCTTGTTTCTCCCAGCCTCTGCTTGGGGCCAGGAGCATGACCCTCTCATGGCAATGGCAGAGGGCAGAAACAAGTGGAATGCCCTTGCATTTCAAGTCACAAACAGAAATAGCACAAGGGAAACATCCCATGGCTTAAAGAAAGTCACATGGCTAGAATGACAGCCAGAGGGGGAGATCAATAAAAATTGGCATGGCATAGGGTATGTATATAGGGAGGTGGAGTGGGTCAAAGAGCATCTCTCCAAACTTTATGTCAATCTGGAACCTCAGGATATGATCTTATTTGGAAACAGGATCTTTGCAAATGTAATTAGTAAGGATGTCAAGATGGAATTATTTTAAATTTGGGAAAAGAGGGCTTAAATCCAATGATTGGTGTCCTTATAAGAATAGGAAAGAAGACAGAGACACACATGGCTATGGGCCGTGTGAAGACAGAGGCAGAGATTGGAATGATACCACTACAAACCAAAGAACACATGGAGCCACCCAGGATCTGGAAAAGGCAGGCGCAGATCCTCCATTAGAGGCTTTGGAGGGAGCATGGCTATGCCAAAACCTGGAATACAGGTTTCTGGCTTCCACCCCTGTGAGATAATATTCTTCTGTTGTTTTCAGCCACCACATTTGTAGTAATTTTTTGCTGCGATCCTTGGAAACTAATACAGGAAGGGTGAAGTGTTGAGGCTATGATACAGTCAATTAATCAGAGAGGATAAACTTAAAACAGCTAGGCAGAAACAATGGGTGCAGATTGGGGGTTTTCACAGCCTTGCATCTGGGTGTAATAAAAACTAAAGTTTTCTCAGAGAATTTCTAACTACAAAGGTATACTCTAATGAGGTAAGGGCTAAAATCCACATTACCTTTGTGTACTATACCCCACCCTGCACACACATCCCTGAAAAAACCCACAAAGTAAACTTTAATTTCAAGTGGCCACAAGTTAGAAGTGCCCCCAGATGCCTGCAAGAAGCACAGGTAAATTCTCTGTAGAGGGGGGTGCTGGGTGGTTTAGTTGGTTAAGCATATGACTCTTGATTTCAGCCAATGTCATGATCTCACTGTTTGTGAGATCAAGCCCTGTGTTAGGTTCCGCGCGGACAGCATGGAACGTGCTTGGGATTCTGCCTCTCTTTCTCTCTGCCCTTTTCCTTCCTTTCTCTCTCTCTCTCTCTCTCTCAAAATAAATAAATAAACATTAAAAAAATTCTCTGTAGAGGAACATACATTAAACACAGACCTCAAAGAATGTAGGTGCCAAAGAATATATGCTCCTAACAGAAAATCACTAATTTCACAAGATAAGCAAGAGCCAGCAGAACATTCAAGCCACAGAATTAGACCAGCAAAGATAATGGTTATAAGAAACAGAATACAAAATTAAGTCCACTTAACATGTGTTATAGGTTTAGTTGTATCCCCCTACAGATTCATATGTTGAAGTCCTAACCCTCAACGCGACCATAATTGGAGATAGGGCCCTTAAGGAGATAATTAAGGTTAAGTGAGGTCATCTGGTGAACCCTAATCCATGACCACTGATGTCCTTATAAAGAGGTCATCCACAGGAAGACCGCCTTATTCATGACCACTGATGACACAGAAAGAGACATTGGGGATGTGTGCACAGAGGAAAGTCCACATGCGACCTCAGCAAGAAGGCTGTCATCTGTTGGCCAGGAAGAGAGGCCTCAGGAGAAACCAAACCTGCTGACACTTTGACCTTGGAATTCTAGCCTCTAAAACTGTGAGAAAACAAATTTCTGTTGTTTAATCCATGCCATCTGGGATATTTTATTATGATAAATAACTCTAGCAAACTAATATAACACATTTAAAGAAATAAAAATGAGGTTTGCAAGTATGGCTTAGAAATAAGAGGTTAATGAAATCAACCAATCAAGTTTGATAAAAGAAACAAAAAATAATTCTAGAGTAAAAATGTAATAACTGGAAACTAAGCCAATAGCAGATCACACTCAATAATAAACTTGGAGATGATCTAAGGAAGATCAGAAATCAGCTGGTATTATATAAAGAGACAAAAGAGCTGGGAAATAGGAGAGATTTAGTGACTTGGAGAATAAGGAAGGAAGTCCAGCATAAATTTAATAAGAGTTATAGAAGGAGAGATAAGGAAGAATGAGGAATAATTAATTATTCCTGGTTGGGAGACGTGGCCAGCTTTGCTGGTAGTTGCTGGGGCAGGCATGACACAGGTGATGATGTGTGATATGAATCTGCGTAGTGACAGAAAAAAATCAAGGGAGTGGAACAGGAATTAAAGCAGAAGAAAAGCTGCAGAAGCATGAGAAAGCATGATAATTTTAGGATGTGATGAGAAAGTCTTGGGTAATGGTACTGTAGGATGATGTAGCATGTATGTGTTCATTTGGGGTCTGCGACATGAAGGTATGTAGGTACAGAATGGTCAAATGGAAGGAATTTGTCAGCCACATTCAAGACTCTCAGACAGTATCCTGTAGGTGATGGGGAGTCAATGGAAATCTTTAAGCAAGGAAGTGACATGATCAACTTTGCACTTAGGAAGATAAAGCACCTAGAAGAAACTCAATAAGCACTTGTGGTTTGATCAATGTGGGTTGCTGATATGGATCCCTTTGTTCTTAGAAGGCTGTGGCTGGGCTGAGTTTAAGGCATTCTAGATTCATCTCCTTCTGCATAGAGGTCTCCAGGGGGGCTTTAGAGTAGACCTAGTCAAAGTTGGTAAAAGAAAAGTGATGATTTCAGGTGCTCTGGAGCTGTAAAGGAGCCTTGAAAAACATCACTCACATTCTTCCTTAGCTTTCTTTCCACAGTGGAGACCCACCAGGTGGCCTTGATTGAGAAGGTGTTTTCCTCCACTCAGGGGCCAGGCTCTGCCACACTTTGATCTAGGCCCATGGTGGGGAAGTCCCTGCCAGGTTTGAGGTTGCTCTCAGAACCCTTCCCTTATTCATAATATTCCCAGGCAAACAGCCACTCAACCATCCAATTCTGGGTTTTCCTGGCTTGATGCTGTACTCTGAATTTTGTCAGTGGAGTTGGTGGAAGGGCAGAACTGAAATTCACAGAGCATTTGCAACTTGACAAAAGCATAAGAGCCTCCTGTATTCATCATCCCAGCCGTTCACCCAGCAGTCTGAGAGGATAGAAGTCACTACCCTCAGTTTATGAAATAAGTTAAGCAATTTGCCCAAGCTTCTAGGCCCTAATAAAGGGCAGGGCTGGGATTGAAACCAAACCCAGTCAGAGTCAAACACGTTTGCTGCTGCTCAGAAGTAATTCTCCACCCTGCTCTTCAGCTCTACCCTCAGAGGCAAAATGGCAGCTCCAAGGCAGGTGGGGGTTGCCTCTTTTTCTCTTTCTCTCTGGTTAAAAATCTGTCCATGTCTCTCCCACTTGTAGACATATCTGGGTTGGATGAAACTTATTCTTTATTATTTATCACTATCATGGACAACTCACTTCAATAACATGACCTTTGCTTCTCATTAAATGCCAGGTATCTGTGGTGGGAGATCTAGTAGCAGACATCAATGACCACATGTGAAGGCAGGGAGATACTGGTGCTGGTTGGCTAAATGGTTTGGGGCCTCATCTAATTCCAAATCCAGCCCAGATGTGGTTCCTGGAGAACTTATTTCCATAACTTCTCTTGAACGGAAGCTGCTTTCTTTGAGTTTGATATTTCTCAAGGTGAATAATTTATGCAAATTTAGGGGGAATATCTCATTGATATGATTCTCCAATAACAAGACTCCAAAGCAATCTCCCTCTAAAGATGAGCCAATAGTGAGTGTCTATTTATGTCTGTCATGCCCTGTCTGAAAACAGCTTTAGTGTGAAAGACCTAGTCCTTCTGAACCTGAATCTCTGTGAGCCAGCAGTACCTAGGAATCTGAATGTGTACTTAATTCCTGACAGTTTTTTTTTATTTTAATTTTTTAATGTTTATTTTATTTTTGAGAGAGAGAGAGCACAAGCAGGGGAGGGGCACAGAGAGAGGGAGACACAGAATCCAAAGCAGGCTCCACGCTCTGAGCTGTTAGCACAGAGACTGACACGGGGCTCAAACCCAAGAACCGTGAGATTATGACCTGAACTGAAGTCAGATGCTTAACAAACTGAGCCACCCAGGCTCTGCAATTCCTGGCAGTTCTTATTTAATCAACCTAACCTGGAGTTTAGGAAGCACTTGGCAGAGGAAGGGAAGAAAGATGAAGAAAGCAAGGAAAAGAAGACCAAAGGGAAAGTAAAACTAAGAAATGAAAGAAGGGAAGAGGAAGGAGAATGGGAGAGAGGAAGGGGAACTAAGTCCCAGTGTTCAAAGCATTCTAAGCCCTGCTCAGCCAAGGTGTATCTTACCTCTTCTGTAGTCTCAGTGCAGTGCAAAGACCCCAAGTTCAGTAAGTGTTTGTTGATTGACACTTTATGCACTGACACCATTTATAAGAGAAGGTGAGTTTACCTGGGGTCCAGCTCAGGGCTGGGTGAGGCCTTAAAGGAACATTAAATCCACTGGTTCTCAAGGGGCTTGGCTCCTTCCTCAGGGTAAGTTGGGAAACTTGAGGAAGCATCTTTACTTGTTCCAGTGATGACATAGTACTGGCATTATGGCAGGGAATGCAGCAGTGTGTGGGGAAGTCTTCCCGAGGTGAAATTCTCTTGCACCCCACATGGCTCTTGAATGTCCTGAAGGACAGGCATGTCGGTGAAAAACCTGCTTATAATTACCCTGGCCCATTTTATGTCCATTTTATGACATATAACCACATTATGCTTTAAAATATGCTTTTAATATATACTGGATTTTCCAGAAATACAACTTTCTTATAAATCAAGGAAAGATTGTGTTGCTCAGTTTTCTTAGAGTGTTAGAAAAAGCATATCACTGATGGCAAAGCTCTTCTTGCTGTTTGAGTTATCAGTACAACTCGTCTGTGTCAGTCTACATTTTCCCTCCTGCATTTACCGTCACCTGATATACAGTGCAAACCTTCACTGCCACCTTATAGTATTTTCTAATATAGACATGTGCTCACTTACATATTAAAAATATTATAAATTACTTTTATCTCTCCTTCACATTGTTATTAGTGTATTATATTTATTTTTTAAGTTACAAGTATAGATAGATTATATCATCGAGATGGTTTGGTTTTTGAATTTCACTTTAGGATAATTCTGGGACATTGCAAAGATAGTTCCTTTGATAGGGCTTGGAGCCACTGTCCAACACTCTTACTTTGTAGTAAAGGACTTGAGATCCAGAAAGGTGAAGTGACTTGGCCCAGGCCAACCAGCTACCTGACAACAGAGAGAGGGAAGAAAGCCAGGTCTCCTGACTGGTGGCTCAGTGGTATCTTCACAACACCTCACCTCTCACAGTGACACAGCTGCCCTCCTACAGCTGGGATGCCTTTTTGGTGACACAGTCCTGAGGGACATCTGCCAGGGCAGGAACTGGGAAGAAGGATGCTTCTTATCCTTCTTCTGCTCCAGATCTACTATTTTCTTTCATTTTTCCCCTCTTGTTATGCCCATTTGGACAGTTTCCCATCTTTTAAAATATAAGAGAGGAGGAGACTCCTCCAGGAGGATGGGTCTTTATTTCAGGCTAATGGTTTGTGTATTCATTTCCTGTAGCTGCTGTAACAAATTACTATGAACTGGGTGGCTTAAAACAATAGAAATATGTTCTCTAACAGTTGTGTAAGCTGGAACCAGGAAATCAAAGTGTCAACAAGACTGTGCTCCCTTGAAAGGCTCTAGGGGAGCATCTTTCCTTGCCTCTTCAGCTTTGGTGGCTTCTGGCACTTTTTGCTTGTGGCTGCATTCCTTCCATCTCTGCCTGCATCTTCACTCTGCTTTCTCCCCTGTGTCTCTGTGTCTGCTTCCTCTTCTCTTATAAAGGCTTGTAATTACATTCAGAAGCCACCCGAATACAGGATCATCTCATCTTGGTATTCTTAATTTACTGATGTTTGCAAAGACCCTTCTCCAAATAAGGTCACATTTGCAGGAGGTTCTGGGCCAACATATCTTTGGGGAGTTTCTTGACTATTCAACCTGCAACAGAGAGTATTAACAAATGACAATTGCCTGGCCAGATAAAGATTCAGACTTGGAATTTAGATTCCATTTAGAGTCCATTTTCTAGCTCCTCAGCTGAGGATTCCAAAATCTGTTCAATCATGGAAATGTTTGGTAGAAGTCATATAGAGCTGGAGGATCTGTGAGCTCACCCAACTCCATCCCTCACACTAGAAGTGAGTACATGGAGATCCAGGGCAGAGAAATGACTCTTTCACAAGGTCTCTCAGAGAACGGCTGTCAGAACTGGGACCCAGACACAACTTCCTGTGTTTACATGTTGCCTTCTTTCCCAACGTGGAACTCTGCACGTGCAGTTGTGTACAACATGAAAGGAATCCCAATCCTTTACCACCCCATCCCCCTTAACTCTCTCCCAACAATCTAGGTGAGAAAGCCTCACCAAAATTTGGGCTGCAACCCTTCCATGAAGAGTCACAGACAAATGATGGGCAAGCAAAGGAGGCTTTCTCCATTCCTGGGGATTTACTGGATGCAGCAAGCCAAGCCAGGCTCTTTCTCCCTAGGCTGCCTTTCCCTTCACAGATACTTGTTCCATATTTACATTCCATTTATGTTGCCTCTTGTTTATCTTGTTACCTAAGTACTTGGCACAAAAGTAATTATTTCTTTGCAAAAGCCACAGCAGCCAGCAAAGTAAAACAAACAAAAACAAAAATACAAAACAACAACAACAACAACAACAACTTTGACTCCAGAACAGAATTGTATAAATAACTACCTCAGCGGAGACATGGGAAATTATGCTCACTCTCTTCCACCATCGTCACTGTCAGGAGAAGATTCCAAGGGTAACATATTGCCATTGTGTGCAGGGAAAAGATCATTTCTTAGCAAAGTGGCTTTTGCAGATGCTCACAATGCTGGATGCTCTCTGTGCACACCCTGCCCTCCTCGGAATTATCAGCACAGTATCAATTCACAGTGCGCAGCATGCAAAGCAGATAGAAGGCAACTCCCTGCAGAGTCTCCATCCAGAAGAGCTCTTTCCCTTTCATGCCAAAGCAAATAGTGGGAAGAAGAGGGGACATTTTTCCTCAGGGAAACAAAACCGATCTTCCTACCCAAAGAAGGCATGGTGGGTTTGGAGGCTATCCCCCAGGTCCACACATGCAGACATTTTTGCTGCTTTTGATGCTTACTTAGAAAGCTATTTGTAATTAGATAGATCCCATTTGACTGAGAGCAAAATAGCAATTGGACATCTTTTTGCAAATAGGAGAGGAAATGGAGTGCAATCAGCTGGGAGTAAAGGGGAAATAAAGACATTTTTCTCCCCCAGTCTCTGCCTCTCCCCCTGAAAGACAGATTGAAAAAGAAAACTGCCCCTCAAGTAGTTTTTGGAGATTATGCTGTGATATGTCAGCCTTCCTGCTCCTCCCATTCCATGTAACTCACACACAAACACACAGCTCAGCACCAGTATTTTCTCTCCACAGCCTCTTCCCTCTCTCCTGTTCCTGACTTTCTTCCTATCCATTCCCTGATCAGCCTTTTTCCATTTGTTCTTTCCACCACTTCTTCTTGCTTTCTTCCTCCTCTCCCTCTGTTGTCTACTCTTCTAACCAGCCCAGTTCTCCCCTGCCTCCCTGCTGTACCTGTCACAGGTGATTACCAACATCCTTTTTCCCCTAGGAGTAAGAATGTGGGCTGAGTGGAATCTGTCTCTGGGACAGACAGAATGGAAGTGGTGCAGACTGGTGGTGCTGGGAATGCATCAGTGACTCAGGTGGCAGGTGGGAGACAGCATCAGGACACCACCACTTACGTTCTGACCTGGTTTGCTCTGCCCTCCCTTTTCTCATTAAGAGTAGAGAGCCTTGAGCAGGGGCTCCAGTAAGTGTCATTTGTCACTATGACTGGGGTAGTAGGGTGGGTGGCAGAGAAGGTGCCTGCTAGGAAGAAGACTGTTTTGTCTTCATACAAGATAGAGTTGAAGAGGGAAAGAAAGCAGCAGCAGAAGCAGAAGCAGAAAATGCACACACAGCATGAAATATGGGCAAGAGAATAACCCACCAGTCCCATCTTCCTTATGGGTGACACCCTCGGGTGGGACAGCAGAGGAGGAAGGGAGAGGACAGCTATCCCCACGGCTTCTTTCCACATTCACATCCCTTGACATCATGAGAAGTTCTTCATAGATGAGCAAGCTGCTTGCCATGGCCATGTCACCCTAAGCATTCCCTTCCTAGCAAGACTTCTAGACTCACCCTCCCTCCACACAAGCGGCTCCCTCAGATGAGGGGATGGGAAGAAGAGGGTGGGTGCCTTTTGTGCTCTGCCATTTCGTACTCAGAACTGACTTGTATCCATCAGAGATATGTTTCCCAGGAAGATCTAGACTCCAGTTACCTGATGTGGACACTACCTGGATGGTCTCCAAACTCTAGCTTACCCTGTCTCTGTCCCTGTCCCAGAACTGCCGCCATGATGAAACACTCTGTGGGATGACACATAGCACTCATACCCCTGTAATAGCCCTGTGGCTCCCCCATTGAGACCCTGGAGTTCATTGGACCAGGCCAGAGCACAGAGTGAGTAAATCTCTGGGTTTAGACCTAGTGAGCTCTCACCTTAAACAAGCCCTGACCTTCCTGAGATACAATGTCCTGCTGGTAAAGATGGGATGATAAACTAACATTTCCTCCCTCCCCACCCCCACCAGGTTTCCTGTACAGCGATTTCAGAATAAGTGTTTTCATCACTGAGGAAAGAATTCCATGAGTGGATATAAAAGGCTAGGTTGGGAAAGCTGAGTGTGTGTGTGTGCATGTGTGTGTGTGTGTGTGTGTGTGTGTGTGTGTGTGTGTTTGTGTGCAGGGGGTGGGGGAAGAGGGGCAGAAGATCATATGAAAAGAACTAAGAACAAACAAAAAAGGAGGAAAAAAAGATAGACAATAAACAGCAAAAGCAAGACATAACTTGAAAGTGAGAAATCTAAAAGAATTTGAAGAGCGCGATGTAATGTATAACTTATAGAGAATCCATGAAAAGAAAATGAACTGAGCCCCAGGGGATGTGTGGAGATAATAACAGTCTTGAGATGTCAGGTGTTCCAGTCTTTTGTTTGTTGCCTTGGAAGATGATTAAGGATATCTTGGGATAACAAAATCTACAAAATCTTCATTGCCCTGCCCCTTTGCTACAAAGAATTTCGCTACCAAGAGAAATACACTTCTGCCAGTGAAGCATTATTGAGTAAAGGCAGTTTTAAGCATTTATGTAAGCTTAATTGCAAGCATGAAAATAGGATATTTGGATGAATGAAATTAGGTGAATTTTTTAGGGTGCTGCAATTTTTTCTGGGGTGAATGAGGGTAATTACTATTATATCTGCAATGCCTTTTCATGAAAAATTTAAAGATCTCAAAGAGCATTCTTAACCTTTCCCAGCCAGGCTCTAGCCTCCTGCCCCCTCACTCTCCTTTCCTGGAGAGGGAATCCTCGGCCAGAATGGACACTGCCAGAGACAGAAGAATACAGCAGTCGGAAAGGAGCAGGAAAACAACAAGGACAGAACCTGCCATCAAAATGAATGTCTACAGCAAGGATGGACGAGGAAAGAAAAACTCCAGCTTCACACGACAAAATGTGTTTTCCAGATTGGCTAAATGAAGCTCGCGGTATTAAAGGCGTAAATCAACCACACTGATGTCTACGTTCTACGTGGGTAGGTCTGCTTATGAGGCAGAAACCGCCTAAGAGCTGGATTTCCAAAGGAGGGCCATAAAAGTTTTATCCCAAGGCGGCTCCCTGGAGGCTGCCTGATTTGTGGCCCCACCAGGTGGAGTTAAAGAGGTCAGGCTGCTGTGTTTTTTGCCAGGCACATTTCACTGCTTCTCTGCTTTCCTTTCAGAGGCAAGATGGCCCTTGAAAAACAGAGAAAAGGGTCCCTTGGGAGGGGTATAACCAATATGGGTGCTGAGTGGGACCCCAAATTGTCTTCAGATTGTCCCCTTTTCTGTCTCCAGCAAGTGTCACCTGTTGCCACTCTTTTGCCCTCTCCTCATCCTGTCTTTACCCCCATGTTTGCTGCCCCTGGTCCCCTTAGGGGAACCTCTGACATTTTGGGAACCTCTATCTGTGCAGGATATGACCAGTTCAGTGAATCCTACACCCCAGCTTGAGAAGGCTACACAGGGAAAGACTGGTAACCAATCTCCTTTTGCTGTGCTGAGGCCAGAAGAAAGCAGATTTGGGGAGAGGGGAGCCAGCACACAGGCTAGAAAAGTGAAGACTGAGGTTCTAAAAGCCATCACTCACAGTAATTTGTGAAAGTCAGGATGCAACCATTTCCCTCCTGGGCCTCAGTTCCTCCATCTATATGAGGTGTGCTGCACCCTATATGATCACTCAGACCCTTTTTCAATTCTAAGACTCTCAGGAATCATATAGGTGCCATTTCAGCCAGATCGACATCTCCAAAGTAAAGGAACTTCCAGGATGTTCATACCATAAGTCACACTCAAAACAGGCACCACAGTAAAAACAGTCAATGGTCTTCCCTATCCTCAGGATATTCCATTCCAGTATGAGTCTGTTAAGAAGAGACTGGCCTTTAGAGTCAAAGAGATCTGGACTTGAAGCTCTGCTTCATACTAGCTGTGCAACCTTGGGCAAGACATCTGATTTGTCTCATTTACCTGATTTTAAAAATATGGGTATAGTTTTTGACCTCTAAAAAAATGTGGTGAAATTGTGAGACAATATACCTGGAAATATCTAGCTCTAATGCAAGTTTCTGTCCTTCTGTTTGGAATCGTATTCTTTTTCCTAAGCAGGCTGTACAAAGTCAGCCAGGAGAAGGTAGGAGGGAGCACTAGTCAATCCATGCATGAGAACTGGCATGTCTCTAGTCACCTTGACTGATGGGTGATACCAGATGAGGATGATGAGATGTGCAGGGCTTGTTCAATGCCCCAGGGGAGGGCCTAGTGCTATCCTAAGAGAGCTAAAGAATTGGTACCTACAGCTTAGGGGGAGGTGGGCTTGGTATGAATCCTGAGGTAGGAATCAAAAGAAGGATAGTTAGAGGCCCGTCCCCAAATAAACGCTGTTAGCTTTGACTTATTTCTGCCATGTCTCAGGCCTGGTTCCCAGGGGACATAGAGATGGGGCTAGAGGTTTAATCCAGAGAAGGAATTAGTGACCTTGGCAGCGATGATCGTCTACTCTGAGAACCACCTGCATTATTAACTCATTCATTCACCATAACTTACTAGGCTGCCCCCATATATGAGGATGAGGCAGTAAAACAGAATGACAAACAGTTCTGCCTTCAAGGAGCCAATGTTCTAGCAAGGGGAGACAAAGAATTAAAATGCATTGTATCTCAGGTAGCAAAGCAAAGCAGGCAGGCATCTATGCCTGGCAAAGTCAGTGAATGAGGTTGTCTCTCAGCCTTAAGAACGGTTGGAAGAGGGGAGCTTGGCTGACTCAGTTGATGAGCATGTGACTCTTGATCTTGGGGTTGTGAATCTGAGCCCCATGTTGGGTGGAGAGATTACTTAAAACTAAAATCTAGGGCACCTGGGTGGCTCAGTTAGTCAAGCATCTGACTCTTGAGTTTGGCCTAGGTCATGATCTCATGGTTTGTGAGTTTGAGCTCTGTGCTGAATTGGGCTCTGTGCTGATGGTGTGGAGTCTGCTTGGGATTCTCTCTCTCTCCCCCTCTCTTTGCCCCTCTCCCAATCACACTGTCTCCCTCTCTGTCTCTCAAAATAAATAAGTAAACCTTAAAAATAATAAATAAAATCTTATAAAAAAAAGAAAAGAACTAATGGAACATTACTATCCAGGAAGTCAGGAAGGGACCTTGCAGTCCTGGACTTCTTGTGGGGGCTGATGGGAAGAACAAAGGAATAGAGAGTCCCTGGCTTCTATCCTGATGGCTGGCAGGGAGACTGCTGGTGGGCTGTGAGTACCCAGTTGGTCAAGTCAGTTCTGAACCACTCCTTTCTGGGACCACATTCTTTTTCTCACCAGTGGTGAGGACATCTGCTCCTTCTTCCACAATCACTTGTCAATCCCTTCCCATATCCCTGTTGCAGGCACCAAGAATTCAGAGAAAAACCATAGTACTGGCACTCAGGTAGCTCCCAGATTAGCAGGGAAGATGCACAACTAGCAGTGATGCCAGAAGAATGCAAGGGGAGAGATTCGGGCCACAGGGAATGGAGGATGGGCCTTCACCCTGAAACAAGATGGAGGCTAGTCCAGAGGAAAGAACAGGCTTGTGCATCTCATGAATTTCATTCCAAGCAACAGGAGAAGACAGAAGCATTGAAATGCAAGGGTCCCCTTCCATTCCAGTCCCCAACTTCTAAAAGTACTAGAATAACCCAGCTTCTTTTTGTCTGTCCCAGTTTTCCAATGGCTTCCTAAAAGCAGCCGAACATTAAAGCATGCTGGTGAAGTTGTAGAATGAGCAGCCTCAAGTGGCTTAGCAGACCCAAGGGTGAGGGAAGGGTGGGATCTGTAGGCAGGGTCTTGGTCTTCTGATTGAATCTTCCTGCCCTCATTCTGGAGGCTTAGGGACTTTATGGGGAAGCCCCTGGAGTTTATGAGACATGCCCCCACAATTTAATTACCTGCAGTACGAATGAGAAAAGACTCTATAAACACTGAGATTTATAGGCCTTCTGTGGCTATAGGTCACCTCTGATGCAATAACTGGTACCATTCCTATAGGAGAGTGGCTTCATTTTATTGGTCTCACACAAAATTTATGCTCCTCTCTACCTGCAACAAGACAGGTTTACTTCTAAGCGTCTCTTGCTATTGTAACTTACTTGTTCCTTTTTGAAGGTGTGAGTGTGTGTGTGTGTGTGTGTGTGTGTGTGTGTTTAGGGAGCTAGACTGAACATGGGAGACAGTTCTCAGTTTATTTACTACAAGTCCATTTTATTTCCCTTCCAGTGGTTGGAGACTTTCCTGTCTTCTGGGCCGTCCCTGTGGCCTGCAGTCAGAGACCAAAAGGAATTTGCAGTTGCAAATTAAATGGGATGGGCCAAAAGTCCTTTCCAGTCATGCCCTGTTCTAAGTCTTTCTTCTTCCAGAACTTTTCACCTGGCTATTTGTTTTTCAAGAACTTGACTTAACTCTGCGACATGCTCAAGACATGCTCCTTTCCTCCTACTCACTGGATGCTTCACCCTGCCTCAGGTGCCTTGCACCAAATGCTCCCTGACTCCATCCATCAACCAGCCACACTTCTCCATATATCTATAGCAACAAAACCCATTTCAGCAGTTTCCTCCTTTTGTTCCCTTTGTTTTACGTCTGCTACTTGGTGTACAGTTCCCTTTCCCCTTCATTTAACAGAAAGGCTTTCACATTAAAGGAACACTTTAACAGTACAAACAAGAAATAGAAATCAAGTTTACCTCTCTCCAAGCTTCCCTTAAATCTCCCAGCTGTTGTGGTTCAGCCTCTGCACTGGCTACTTGGCTTTGGTCCACACCCAGCCCTCTCTGCTCTGCTCTGTTCAAGAGCCAGAGGGCTGGGACTGCAGAGGTGGTCAAACAAGGAGAAGTAAGGATCTGGCTGCGCACCTACCTCCTGCCCTGCCCCAACACAGCCACCTGCCAGCAGCCCCCAGTTCGCAGAATGGCAATGACACCTGCTCCCACCGATAATCCACAGTCCCAGTGGAGCCCACGTATTGCTCCTTGAAAAGCAGCTACACAGTACATTCAAGTTAGTCATTGGCACCTGTTGTGGGAAGGAGGTAGCTTTGGCTTCTGTTGAAGATACTATTTTTCCTTCTTTCATGTAAAGATTGTATAAGTCCACCATATTTCTGTTTTAGCTTTGGCAGACAGGAAGCTTCTAGACACAATTATAATTCTGCTTTCTATATTAGCAACTGAGGTTAGATTATTTATCTCCTTTTCCACTTCTTTTAACAGCTTTGTTTTTTCTAGGTCTTGAGTAATAATAATTTATTAAACAATCAGAGACATACACATCACCAGTACCACTGAGAGACAGGCAGGCACAGGCAAGTTTTCCCGGTGCTGCCTACAACCATGGCTATGCTACTGTGTTCAGTGTCTTGGTTCTTATTTGTGTGACATCTCTGGGGCAATGTGGAGAAATTTTTTCCCCCTTCCTTCAGTGCCATGAACAGAGAACAGCAGTCTCCTGACCAGCCTCTCAGGCCTGGCTCCTTCCTGAGATGGCCCCCAATTAGCTGGTGAGCACAGTTGATGTTGTATGGTGAGGCCATAGAGCACTGTTCCTTGTCTTTGGTCTTTCAGAACCACTCATACAAGGGACACTTACTGGCAGAGAAGAGACCCACCTGGCAAACTAGGAGAAACAATGGTGAAATGGCTCAATAACTCAAAATAAAGACACCTGTCTACCATGAATAAAACTTGGATCAGCAAGCACACTGGCTCCTGGGCCTGGAATCCTCCAGGAAAAGGTGTCATCCTGTCTTGAAGTTATTGGAAGGAAAATATGTCTATTTTTTTTGAGAAGCTTGACCAGGAAAACACTTTTTTTTTTTTGCAAGAAAAGGAAGAGTTTTGAGTTTCCATGACTGTTGGACGCTTGGTTCATTTGCTTTCCAGTTCATATTCTGGAACATAAATGTACATGGAATTTGTACATAAAATTTACATGGAAAATGTGAACTCAGTGAATCATTAACCGTCAGAGAGAAAAGTCTCCTCTGAGAATCTCTAGCCCAAGCCTTTTATTTCATAGGTATGGATAGAAAAGTGACTTTCCTGGGCCCACCCAGAAAGTGAGCTCAGGTTTGGGAGGCTGAGAGAGTGGGTGGCAATACAATGAGGTGAGAGAGATAGTATTGCCTCATCATCTTCATGGCTTATCTTGGGTGTACCCAATGCCCTTATTCTGTGCTCATGGAACCTAAACCAAACCGATTCATCCCCTCCAAGCTTCCATCGACCTTCAGATCTGAAGCTATGCATTGCCTGCAAGACTAAGAGAGATGATGCATTCACAAAGGAAAGGACTGCATTGTCAGTGATGGGGCCTGTGTCTGATGGCCCAGGAGAGCAGCTGCAGCAGCTGTCTGGAGAGGTACAATGATGGTTCTCAGCAGCAGAACCACCTGAGTGATGAAGAACAAAGGCCACATGAGACACCCATGAAGGGAAAGCAATGAGACTAGAGTCTCATAATACCTGGTCAGGTCTGAGAGCTTCAGCTCATTACTGGCTACCCAGGCCTTGAATATCATCCACTGCAGCTAGGTCAGGAGTACCACCCACATTACAAGTGTATAGGGCTTGGGGAGAGTGGCAGAGAATTCCTCAGCCTGCTGTGTATGCCTGCCCTCTTGACTACAAGAGGAATTAAAAGGTCAGTTTTCTTAATGACTTCAAATGCACTCAGTTTATCTAGATACAGTCATGAACACCTGTCTGAAATGAACTCTCTCAGATAGAAAATAATTTGGCTGCCTGACACTGACAAGCAGTGCCAACTCAGGAGATCCTGACTGGTCCCCCCCAAGGCCTTTGTTCAGGCTGTCATCCTCTATTCCTCTGCCTAGGGCCCACCAAAATGTCTGGCACTGAGCAGGAGCAGGTTCTGATGAAATACTGGTTCAGCTGACCTTAGAGAAAACCATGGGCTGTGTCTCAGTACAGTAGCCATGACTGCCTGGCTTCTGAGAGCTTCCAAAGCAATTGGGCATGCTTCCACAGGTGGGCCAATCAGCACACCAGGGTACTTGTGCTTTGGGCAGTGGTACTTACTTTGGGCAGTGGGCATGGAACTGGAAGAGCAAAGGTGCTCCTGTTATCTAATAAAGCCCTATTCCTAGAGAGGCAGCCAGCTTCCGCATAAGGAGGGATGAGCACCACCAGTGCCAGCTGAAAGGAGGGCAGGGGAGTGGGACAATGGCATCTCCAGGAGAGTCTTTAACTTTCCCTGCTGCATTACCTGGGCTGTCCTGACAACAACAGGTTTTTCCCAATGGGTAGCACAGGAATAGGGACCCACACAACCAGGTCCAGTTACTCAAATGACTGTGCTGAGCTGCCCTGGGACATGAATGACACTGCCTATGCAGTGTTGCTCGGAGGGCTTCAGGCTCAGCTTCTTCCTGGGCAACCCGGGCTCAGGCATCCCTGGTTCCTTTGCTGCTGCTGCTGCCAAGCTGTATTCAGAACAATTACCAGCATTAAGTAGCAGCTTCAGAGGAAGAGGGGTGAAGGTAAGGCTGGTTAAATCATTCAATATTGGCATAATACCAGTAATGAGACCTGATACCTGCATGGTTTTTCAGTCCTGAGGAATTTCAAGTGCATTTTTAAAATCTAACATGCAGGAGCGCCTGGGTGGCTCAATCAGTTGAACATCTGACTCTTGGTTTCAGCTCTGGTCATCATCTCACAGTTTGCAACATCGAGCCCCTCATAGGGCTCTGTGCCAATAGTGAGGAGCCTGCTTGGGATACTGTCTCTCTTTCTGCCACTCCCCGACTTGCACTCTCTCTCAAATAAATAAACTTTAAAAAATGTTATTGAATGTTATTTGAAATCTAACATTCAAAACTTCTTTTGAGGTAGGCAGACCTACAAGCCCCATTTTTCCTTTTTAAAATTTTTATTTAAATTCCAATCAGTTAACATACAGTATAATATTAGCTTCAGGTGTACAATATAGTGATTTGACACTTCCATGCAACACCCAGTGCTCATCACAACTACACTCCTTACTCCCCATCACCTACTTCACCCATTCCCTCACTCACTTCCCCTCTGGTAACCATCAGTTTGTTCTCTAGAGTTAAGAGTCTGTTTCCTTGCCTCTCTCTCTCTCTCTCTTTTCCCTTTTGCTCATTTGTTTTGTCTCTTAAATTCTACATATGAGTGAAATCATATGGAATTTGTCTTTATCTGACTGACTTATTTCACTTAGCATAATACTCTCTAGCTCCATTCATGTCATGTCATTGAAAATGGTATGATTTCATTCTTTTTCATGGCTGAGTAATATTCCATTATTGAATTTTAAGATAGTTCTATTTTTAACTTTTTGAGGAGGCTTCATACTGTTTTCCAGAGTGGCTGCACCAGTTTGCATTGCCACCACTTTAGTATTGAGGAAACTAAGTTCCAGAAAGAATTAAGTACCCTGTTCAAAGTCATGCAACAAGGAAATGATGGAACTGATTGCCATCTGAGTCCTCCCCAAAAGCATTTCAAGACTCCTTCCCCAAACATATGTATCTCAGAGGTGAATCAAGTTTACCTCTCCATCAAGGCCATCAGTGGGGGAGGTCAGGGCTCAAAGTCCCCTTGCATTGCCAGGAAGGTGGAGCTCTGTAGCTCAGCAATGCACTAAACAGGTGCCCCTTCCACCTGGAACCTGTCTGAAGCTGGTCTCTGCATAAATACCTGTCACTGTTTGCCCGAGTATGGCAAGCTTAACAGTGGAGGTAGGGCAGAGATAGTATAGTTGATGCAGAGATTGCCTTTGCCATTGAAAACTGTCTCAGCATTCCCTGCCTTCCCTCTAGTGCCTATGTCTGATAACTGAAGTAGAGTTTTTCATTTTGATGAATTTATCTATTTCAGGGATTTTGTTTTGGTTCACTGGGCCTTTATGGAGTCAGGTTTTAAAGTTGGAAGGAACTTGAAACACGATATAATCAACTCCTTCTATAAAATGGAGAAACAGACTCAGGGAGGATAAGGGGTCTCTTGCCCTCTGTGCCAGGGTTGCTGAGTGGCAGAACTAGGGCTCAGAGCCCATCTCCTGAGACCAGACTTTACTTGGTACCAGTTGCTTTATGATATTGGGGGTGATGCTTTCTTAAGAGGTGTACCCTAAAAGCCAGGCACATGACAGTCACAACAGGCTGGTAACAACTAAGGTAGAGGGATTGGTGAAGGTATTTTTTTTTTATAGAAACAGGAACCTGCCAGGTATGAGTCTGCCTAGAGAAAGGTGAGAATTCTTACAGAGCAAGAACCAGGCAGTCAGGTATCTAGGCTCTGGGTCCTCAAAGATAGGGTTATAATTCGTATTTTCTGTATCCTCTCCTACCACTGTGACTGAGACAGTGATGGTCTGCACATTGGAGGAGACACAAAAAAAGTTTTTATATCTTTTCCCATTTAATTCCCTACAACAACATGGTAGGTTGGTGTCGCTATCCCTATCTTACAGATGAAACACTAACCTTGGATATGTTGTGTAATATATCCACAGTGACATAAGCATCAGGGCTGGAATGTGGTCTTCCTGAGGTGCTCTTCACTTCAGGGTCCTTCAATCAGACAGATGGTTTGCACCAAGACCTTCAGCCTCCAAGCCCACCCTGTTCAACTACCAAGCAGGTATATTTTCCTCTCTCATCAAAATTGATTCAGAAGAAGAGACCTAATAAGGCTCTACTAATTTCACTTCTTGTGGGGGGGCGGGGTGGGGGGCTTTGATACTGAGGCTTAACAACTCAGGGTCTAAAATTCTTAGTGGAATGACACTTTACACCTTTAAGAGTGGGAATCACCACCATGCACTGCTTTCTCAAGAGGCTGCCTCATAGCCAGCTCCTTATCTTAAATTTGTTAGTGATGCTGGTGCCCCAGCTGGCTATAGATGCTGAGTCAGCTCCTTGGGCCCATCTTTGCAAATGTCATCTTGTGCAAGAACAGTAATTATTCTGTCTGTGCCTAGAGAGTTTAGTATCTACAAAGTGCCTTAATTCACTGAGACTTAGAAATTATTATCTTAGTATTATTATGAGAAAAGAGGAGAAAACTGTGACTTAGTGAGGTCACATACCTTGAGGCCATCTACCTTGCCAAAAGTCACATGGTATGATGAGGCTGGGAGGCAAACCTATTATTTTCTGGCTCATCATCTTCTTGCAGAGCAGGAAGTGCATCATCCACTGCACCACAGCGACCTTGCATGTAACCACTGGTCAGAAATGTCTTGCTACCAATGCATGTATCAGGCTGGCCCAAAAGACACACAGCTCCAAGAGAACAGGAGACAGACTGTTAGAGTTTTCTGGGAGTTGAGAGAAGAGAGAAGAAGAGGGCAAAGTGAAACATCGTCCAGCAAGGAATGCACAGGGTGTGCCCTGAGTAACTTGTGCTTACAAGGCTGGCAGGATGTTGGCCTCAACAGCTGGCAGTAAGGATCTCTCTTTCCTCCAGGTCAGAGAAGGTACTTTGCCCATTTTTGTACCCTGCAGTGGCCAACATGCAACAAGTGTGGTTTCTCCTTCATTTTCTTTTTTTTTTTTAATTTTTTGTAACGTTTATTTATTTTTGAGACAGAGAGAGACAGAGCATGAACGGGGGAGGGGCAGAGAGAGAGGGAGACGCAGAATCGGAAGCAGGCTCCAGGCTCTGAGCCATCAGCCCAGAGCCAGACGCGGGGCTCGAACTCACGGTCCGTGAGATCGTGACCTGAGCTGAAGTCGGATGCTCAACCGACTGAGCCACCCAGGCGCCCCACTCCTTCATTTTCTTTAACCCCTTTAGCAAATGAATCACTTCCATTTCTTATTAGGAAGGGTACTCCCAAAGAGAAAATGGCAAATAAGGCTGGTCCCCAGTAGAGCTGACTTGTCCCCTCTGTACTCAGTAATGTCTTTCTATTCTGTGTCTGGGCTGAGAGCCCATAATGGATACCTACAGGTCCAACCAATACCATCTCCTCCTGTATTAAACTGTATATGCAGCTGGATCATGTGTTTGAAAATTACATGTGTGGAAAAATATGGGTGAAAGATATCAAAATGATGATGATGATGATGATGATGATGATAAACAGATCAGAAGTGCAGGCTCCCTGGGAGTTAGGGGCCTGGTTTAGTTTAAGCCTTGCTATAAACTTGCTGTTATAGATCCTTAAGCTTTTTGAGCCTCAGATTCGTTATCTGTGATCTAGAAATAGCAGTACTATTTCTCAGGTCAACAATGAGTATAAATGAAATCGACTCGGAAAAAACAAATAGCTTATTAATATTTAGTATAGGCCTATCTGCCTTCAAAATCAATGACTTTTATACCAGAAAAACTTTGTTTCTGTTTCCTTATCTATTATATGAAAACATTAACTCTAAATCATAAAGTGTTTGTGGGATGAAATGGGAAAGGCTTGTGAATGCACTTTGTTAACTAGGAAGTGTCTAAAACTCTGCCTAGAACAGAATTTGCTCCATAAGCAGCATCTATTATTATGATAATTAACAAAAATAAGCTGGTGTACAAATACTTATTTTCATTGCTTATTCTTCAGAAGCAATATTTGCTTTTCTTGCAAACCTGCAAGCTTTGTGGGGCATATGCATTGAGTGCTGACCTGTGGCATTGATGCCCCTTGAAAATGACCTGTCTCAGCAGATCCTTGTCTCTTGCAAGTTCTGGGATGGAATCTCCTAGACTAACAGCCCTTGGAAATAGAGTTGAAGAATAGTGCACCTTGTTTTCACAACCACTATCCTCAACAACCTCAATATATCCATAAATGGACAAGTGTTTATCAAGTATCACTCTTATTGAAGTGCCTACAAACCCACATCCAGGGCAGTGGTTCAAGAACTTGGCTAACCAATAGGTAAATACAAAATATCTTGACCTCTGAAAAGAAGTAATATAGTTGATTCTGAAGACACTTTAATAGGTAGAGACCCTCGTAGGGAAGTTCTGCCATGACTTTTCCAAGGCTAGCAAAGCTGGTCACTATCTGAGCTCTCTGGACTAAATAAAAACTCTGCTCTCCAACTTGGCAATGAAGCACCTTGCATTGTTCACAGATCATTCTGTGGGGGATGTAGCATCTCCCTGTCCAACTGAAAGTTCCTTGTGGACAAAACAGTATATTGCATTCATTGATAAATATTACAAATTGTCTTTCAGGATGCTAAGCACATGTATTTGCTCATTTTTCAAACCCAAAGTAGATAAAGTAGGTCGTTATAGACCCAATGTTGTGACATTGGGCAACTCATTTTGCTCTGGATTTTAAATTTGCCATTTACAAAATAAGAGGGAAGAAATGGATAGTTCCCAGTTTTCTTAAGAGTTCTGAAATTTTGAGCTGTATACCAGATTTGGCAAATGATACCTCAGCACTACAAGGCCAATGACAGATCTCATTATCAGTTACAAAACTAATTACCATTAAATCCAAATTCTGCCATAATCCTGCTCAGCATAGGCAGTCAGTAGCAGTTGCATACAAGTTAAAACATTTTGTCATGCCACTTCTGAAAGCCCTTTCCATTGTAACATCCCATTCACTCTTTTTCTCTTCCCAAAACCTATTGTTCTAGCCAGTTCTACTCCTTCCTTCTGTTTTCTTCATAGCTCAGTAAACCCTACAGTCTAATTCCTCCACTAAGAACAGAACTGATTTTAAACACTAATTTACATAGAAGTGACTCAGCATGTCCTCTAGTCTAGTGGGCTTTTTCTTGTAAAAGAGGTCCTATAGAAAATATTTGCAACATAACAAAAAAAGGGCAAGTATCCAAGATATATAAAAATAACTCCGAAAATTCAGTAAGTAAAAAGATAGACAACTCAAAATTCAAAAATTGGAAAAAATATAACAGGTACTTCATGAAACAAGATATACAAATGGACAAGCATAGTGCACATAGTCCTAATTAGACATCGGGAAAATACAAGGTAAAAATTTAAAGAGATAGGGGCACCTAGGTGGCTCAGTCAGTTAGGCGTCCTACTGTTGATTTTTGATTAGGTCATGATTTCACAGTTCAGGACATGGAGCCCCGTGTTGAACTTTGCACTGACAGAGGGGAGCCTGCTTAGGTTTCTCTCTCTCTCTCTGCTCCTCCCATGTTCACACTTTCTGTCTCCCTCAATATATATATATATATATATATATATATATATATACACACACACACACACACACACAATACATATACATATACATATATATATATATACTATATATATATATAGAGAGAGAGAGAGAGAGAGCTCTTTTTTTAAGCTTTATTTATTTTTGAGAGAGAGAGACAGAGTGTGAGTGGGGGAGGAGCAGAGAGAGGGAGACACAGAATCTGAAGCAGGCTCCAGGCTCTGAGCTGTCAGCACAGAGCCTGATGCAGGGCTTGAACTCATGAACTGTGAGATCATGACCTGAGCCAAAGTCAGATGCCCAACGACCGAGCCACCCAGGCGCCCCAATATATGGAGATAGCTCTTTATGTTTAATGGAATGTCTAAGATTATAATACAAAATGTTGGTGAGGATATGGAGCAACTGGGACTCCTATATATTGATGATAAAGTGCAAAATGGCACACACATCTTGGAAAATGGCTTTCATATTTTTATAAAGTTAAACATGCACCTCATCTATAACCCAGAAATTCTACTCTTATGTATCCAAGAAATGAAAACATGATCACAAAAGGACTTGAACACAAATGTTTATAGCAGCTTTATTCACAATAGCCCCAAACAAGAAACAACCCATATGTCAACAGGTGAATGTATAAACAAATTGTGAACTATGGCTGATAGAATATGCCTCTGTAATAAAAAAGAGCATACTACTGATACACAACACAGAGCGACAATGTGGATGAATCTCAAAAATATGATGCTGAGTCAAATAAGCCAGACATAAAAGCATACATACTTCAATAATCCCATTTATATCAAGTTCTAAAACAGCAAAGCTAACCTATGATGATGGAAATCAGATCAGTGTTTGTCTTAAGGTGGGTAGCTAGGTAGAATGGGCAAAGATTGACTGCAAAGGGGCTCAATTTTCTAAGATGATTAAATGTTTTTTATCTTGACTGGAATGATGATTCTCAGAAGCAGATATTTATCAAAATTCATCAAATTGTATATTTAAAATGGGTACAGAGTTTATGTAAATTATATTTTAGTAGAGTTGGTACATAAAATCAGCAACATTAAACACAAGGAGATACCAACACACACTCACAATAAGGCTAAAATGTAAAAGATTAACAAGTTCAAGGTTTAATGAAAATGTGAAACAACCAGAATTGTCATCCGGGGTTAAGGAAAATATAAATTGGAGCAATCCACTTTGGAAAACACACTGTTTGGTAGTAGGTAATGATGCTGAAAATACACATATCCTATGACTCAGCAATTCAATTTCTAGGTATATACTTATCAGAAATGTGTATATAGGTACACCAAAAGATATGTACAAAATGTTTATAACTGCATTATTCCTTATAACACAAACTGGAAATAATTCTAAGTCTATCAATAATAAAATGAATAAATACATTGTGGTATGATCTCAAAATGGAATAATATATAGCAATGAAATGAATGAACTACCATTGCAAGCAACCAGGATGAACTTTCAAACATAGTATTGAAGCAGTGAAGCCAAACAAAAGGTTATGTACTGTATTGATATCATAATAGTAATGATATCTGGGAATGAGGTAGGGTAATGATTAGTAGGGAACAGAAAGGAGTTTCTAGGGCTCTGAGAATGTTCTATTTCTTGATGTGAGTCATGCTTAAATGGGCACATTAACTTTGTGATAGTTCATCAAGCAGTACACTTTTTATATTTTAACTTTTTTTGGCCATGTTATATTTCAATAAATATATTTATTTTAAAAGGCAAATAAACACACAAACAAAACACAAGAGGCCTGGTAGGGAGGAGGTAGGCTTACCTCCAAAAATAATGAAGGATTTTTAGGCACTGTGGTTTTGACCAATATTTTTGTGTAGCAGAGTAAGGGGAAGATCTGGGGGCAGAAAGCTATCTTTCTCATCACCCACTAAATCACTCCTAGTAGACAAGAGTCTAAATAACCTGCATATCATACCAAACTGCCTATCTCTTTATTACCCTCCTGTTTCAGTAACTGAGAAAATATCTATATCTCCACTACTCCAAAGCTCTGGGAAGGGATTTACTACTGAGAAGTGGTCCCTAGAGTGATGTGCCCTGGTTCACATGGAAGTGATGGACCTGAAATTCATTAGTCTCTTTGTGGCTAGTTGAGGTTGATAAATGACCACAGACAGTTTTACTTTCAGCAGAGCATTGCATGAACAGACCTAGCAAAAACTTGTTTCCTTTCCATACTGAAGCAGAGAAAGCAGCAGTTGAGTATGAAGTGATTCCTACTCACCAGCTCTGAGCTCCACAACCCACTCCAAGACCAAGCCACCCTGGCATGTCCTAGAAGAAACACTCTTCATATTTCTATAGTACAATCATATCAGCTTGGGGCTTCAATAAACTACCTTGTTCCACCCTCAGACTGGAATCTATTGGATTTTCAGCTTTATGGTGAACATATCACCATAGTTCTAAGTATTAACTCATCAGATTTCAAGTTCCCTGTGGGCTCTCTTGCCCACCGTTGCAATCCAGCAACTGACCCTAGCAGGTTTTCAACATTTGTTGAATCAATAAATAAAGGGATGGATGAGAAAAAGTTGTTTTATTTGGTTCTTGCAAAGGACCGAAGGCCTGTCCCTGATAGGGTGTGTTTTGTCTCTCCTAGGGTTGACATCAGTTAGACCTTAATCTCCCACTGACTCAGCCTCTCAAGTTACTTAGTTGGCTTTCTGAAACTAAAAAGCTAGACTCAGACTCATTGCTCCCTAATTCTCTCCCTGTTGCCTTTACCAGCTCTACTATGTCACCTGGACTCAAGACGTTAAGATTTAGAGTAAGGAGCAGTAGTCATGGCTGACTTGATGGCCATTGAACCTGGCTGTCTTTGCATCCTTTGCTCCAAAATAACCCATCTGAGCTCATGAGTGCTGTGCCAAGGAACCATGTTCTCTCTATTCCCAGCCCCTCCCTTGAAGCAATTAAATTAATACTTGCCAGTTGCTCCTGAGTTTATAAATCTCGCAAGATGAATGTAATAGACTAGCTGATGGGGTAGAGGCTATATTTTTAGATGATTTTCCCCTTTTTCCTTTTTTCCAAGAGTAGTACCATCACTACAGTAATGCACCGTTTGGTATTTTAGCATTTCAGATATTTTACAGTAAATTACTTCAGTTTATGGCACTTTGCTTCCTTATATAATTGTTATAAATAACCTTCAAATGACATAAAAGCCATAAACATTGAAAAACTGAAAAGTAAATTATAGACATTTCAGTGCATACAAGTAGGAACTCAAACACGTTAAGGCAGGCGAGGAAGGTAAGTTTGTTTGTTCTCTCCTTCCCTAACCATTCATCTCATATTTCCACAATAAATAATCTGCAGTAAATAAATGCCAAGGAGCAGGAGGGATCCTCTGTGTACTTTCATAAAGACTCAAGTGGCCCTCCTGGTGCTGGCTGGCTCCACAGCCAAGGAGTTAGAAGTCTGGTTGAGAGGGGCAGGGGTTAAGGATATTTTATAGCTGCTGGGAGGACTAGGTGGAGAAAAACATGGAGACCCAGGGAGAGGTTTGCCCCATGCAGACGCTTAGTCTACACTGCATTCCCCAGGGAGAAATGGGGTTGTCTGTAAGGACATGCTGAACTTCAGATTCGTCTATACAATCATCCTAGGTATAGTAACTGCCATTTATTGAGTGCTAGCTTTCTATGTCATTCCAGGCAATTGACAACCATTTTCTCATTGAATCCTTTTACACGAGGCAGCTATGTGGCAGGGGATGGAATAAGCAGACGGGAGTTTAAAGGGGAGGAGGGCCACTTGACCAGGCTTTCACTTTAACAATGGGCCTCAGTGTTGCCAAGTGATGTTATCCCTGATGCTTATATTTAAGATATTAGTTTATTAAATGTAAACACTTAAAATATCTTCTGATTGTTGCTAAGCTTGTTTTGGCATTTCTCAATTTGTTTAATAAACCAGGAGATTCAAACAGTGGAAGTGATTTTTGTTGGACTCAAATTCTGAAAAAACTTGGTTATTATCCCCATTTCACTGATGATAACATGAAGCTTAGGGACATGGGCTTGTCAAAGACTTTAAAAGCTGAAGAGGAAAGGACATCTACAACCATTTGTGTCTATCTTGAAAGCCTGTGATCTTTCTGCAATATTAGCTTCAGAAGAGATTTTCTGAGACAGCTGTTATATGAGTTCCCTATATGCAGCAGGGCCGGGCTGGACATTGTGTTGGGCCACTCCCTGATGAATGGAAAATCTGTTCCCAGAGTCACCAACATCATGGCAGACATAATTTCCTTCTCTATCTTGTCATACATACATACATACTTATGAAGGGCAATATCTTAGAGAACTTTAGAGTTGGAAATGACTTTCAATTTGTCCCCAGATAGAATCCTCTTGTTTTACAGGTGAGAAAACTAAAGCAAAAATGAGTGGTTTGCCCAAGGTTATACTGCAGTAGTCAGATGAGTATTCAAGCTCAGAGCTCCTCACTGTCTTCAGACAATTTGCTTTATAGGTGCATTCTGTAATTCTTACCATATCTTCTTTCAAATATATTTCTTATATGTGACAAATTGGTCAGTGAATGATATATTTCTTTGGTTGAAAAATATAAATTCTATATTAACCAATTAAACTTTTAAAGATATTTTTATTTATTTTCTTTTTTTAAGGCAATCTTTTCTAAGCTTATTTAATTATTTTGAGAGAGAGAGAGAGAGAAAGTGTGCCAGCAGGGTAGGGGCAGAAAGAGAGGGAGAGAGAGAGAATTCCAAGCAGGCTCTGCACTGTCAGTGTAGAGCCTGATGTGGGACTCAAACCCACAAACCTTGAGATCACGACCTGAATTGAAGTTAAGAGTTGGATGCTTAACTGACTGAGTCACCTAGGTGCCCCAAAGATATTTTTTATTTTAAAAATTATCCTTAAAATAAGCCTCATAGCATGATTAAAATTTAACTAGGGTTGTTTCTTGATTGTATTATAAACTATTTTGCTTTCAAGCCACCAGTTCATTAGTCCGAAACACAACCAGAATCATAAATCTCCAGCACATACCTGCCACTCACAGCCTCAGCCTCAAAGTATTTACCTCAACTTGTTCCTGGCACAAGCTCACTCTGCTCTGGATATTTCTGACGAGGACTAGCTGGCTACTCTGTTCACCTATTCCTGATGGTTCTAGTTGGCTCTCAGAACTGACTCATACTATTGTCTTCCTGAATATGGTTTTAGACATATCATGGACAGTTATCTCCATTTTTGATAACCCTCCCAGAAGTTACCTGGGTAAAACCTTTCCTGAATCAACCTGGCTTGGAAACCCTCCCTCACTGGTGTTCCCTTCAGGGTTTGAACTCTAGTCAGCTCAACTGACTAGATTGCTTATAATTGGAAGATTCTTCAGCTCCTATCCATTCCACTTCCAATATGTTACAGCAAAATGGTATTTCATAACTGTAAATCTTCCAATTCCTAGCATTTTATGTAAACTGCAATCTTTTTAGATATAAAGATGGTAACTTAAGTGAAATTATGTATTAGGTAGGCTACCTGCTATAACAAACAATTCCAAATTTCTGTGACTTAACACTATGAAATTAGATTTCTGTTTTATAAAGTGGTCCATTGCAGGTGTCCCTAGTCACACTATTCTTCTGAGTGTTTTAGAAGTGATTTAGCAACCCTGAATCCTTGCAATTTGTGACTCTTCCATTTATTGGGGTCTTGGAGTCCTGTGCTGAATGCTCATATCCAGTTAGCAAATGGAGTGAAGATAGAGTAGTGAGATGTGCAAAGGTTCTTATGGGCCAGGCCTGGAAGTTACATACATGTCAAAAATCTCACAGAAGATAATGTAATCATAGGAAAGACTGGGAAATAAACCTAGCTATATTTCTAGGAAGAAAATGAAAGGGAGCTTGGTGAACACAGAGTACTTTCTCTTGATTAAGTAGAAACTGATGAAAAAAGGTATTCACTTGAATATATGGCATAAAAGGCAATGGGGATGTACATTTCCTGAAAAACACAATATAGAGGGTCAATTTAGGGATTATCTCAGATAAATCTTCAAAATAGCGCTTCTGGTTATGAGTGTAGATTCAGTCAGAGGTTTATAAATTCTGTTGTGGAAGTGTTTCTGAGTTTCAGGTTGCTGACTGTACTGTGTAGAGACTCTACTTCTGTTAAATTGAAGAATAATACAGTGGCTTTAAACTTCGGCTGGAGATTGTATTACATGGTGGGATAATCATACACTGCATTCAGTTTAGTCTATATATGTAATTTAGTTTAGTTACATATACTTTCAGGAACCTCATTGTCTGCACAAAACTGACTGCAAGAATGAAGCACTGATGCAGAAGCAGTCTCCAGCAATGGTCCAATGTGCCAGTTGGCCTTACAAGATCAGACCAAGAATCAGTGCATAAACATAGTCATTACACTCTCTATCACTTAATATTTAAGAGGATATTATGAATGGTCATGTACTGGGTAGAATTCAAAGATTTTTAAGCATTCTACTCTGCTCAAAGATATTCACTCCTTCATTCCTTTGAGAGACTTTATGTTTTCCAGGGTACTTAGTTATTCAAAGGAGGGATAACTCTTCAAAACTCTTATCAGCCAACAATCCTGGGAAGTTGTGATAGCTGACTTGTCAATGGGTGCTGGTTGGAAGTGATTCTGTGTGGCATAACCTCAGAAATTCCTTACAAGGGCAAAGATTCCATGAGGCAAGGTAGCCCATGTAAGGATGATGAAAAGCCTAAAAGCAATGGAAGAATACCTGAAGAATATCATAGGGAGTGAGTGGGAGGGAGCTGGAAACCACCATTAACACAAAATATGACATGACATGACATGGTGTGCTGTTGAGTGGCTATATCTTCTGTGTAACCAGAGTAGAACTCTGTATTAATGTCTCATGCCTGAAATAATTTCGAAGAATTTTCAGAAAGGATTATTGATTCAAGATGCTTATGCTATTTATAACACTGCTTCCTTGGAATCTTGTAAAATCTCTGGTTTGGAATGAGGAGGTGTAGCTGTGAGAACTCACACTCAGACTTCCTTCAACCCCCTCATTGGCCCTGTGAAACACTATTTGAAAGCATGTTCTAGAGCAAATGGACCTGTTGTTGTTGTTGCTGATGATGATGTTTTGTGTTTCCCCAATAATGAAAAATTTGGTTCTATATAAATGGCTGTGCCAACAGACCCTTTACAGGTGGGCTGGGGACCTAAGGCAGGTAGAAACCATGGAAGGATAGGAAACTTTCTCCACAAGTTCCTGTCTAAGTGAAGCACCAGATAAGGACCAGGACCATTTACTTTGCTAAAAGTTTAACGAAAACTTAAAAATTGAACTCTGAGATTTCTGTACCACTTCTACAAGTTTATTTATTTCAAATGGTGTCTGGAGCCAAGCTGTTGCTTCCAGAATGAAAGGTGAGTTGGGGAGTAGCCATGCCATCCCAGACTCTGGGGCAGATGTAAGTAGGGATGGGACCTTTGGGCAGTGAGCTGGATGAGGGCTTGCTGCATTGTGTTCAGCTCAGCTTCAAATCAGAGTTATCCATCTCCGTATGCTTGCTTCCAAAGGCATATGATCAAAGCTCCCTTATTTGTTTCTTCCCTGAGACTTCCTCACACTTCTAAAATCTGTAAGGTAGATAAATAAGAAATAAAAACAAATAACAAAAAACGTATCCTGGCTAATGAAAAAAGAGTAGCCTTTGTCTATTTAGTATTGTGACTTTTTACAACATCTCTGTTGATGCTGTCGCATTTCTGAAATCAGCCTCTCTTTAACATGTAGTTCCATGGGGCGCCTGGGTGGCTCAGTTGGTTAAGCGTCTGACTTCGGCTCAGGTCACGATCTCGCGGTCTGTGAGTTCGAGCCCCGCGTCGGGCTCTGTGCTGACAGCTCAGAGCCTGGAGCCTGTTTCAGATTCTGTGTCTCCCTCTCTCTGACCCTCCCCCGTTCATGCTCTGTCTCTCTCTGTCTCGAAAATAAATAAACGTTAAAATAAAATTTAACATGTAGTTCCAGTGAACTTTTTCAAGTGTTATTTTAAGGAACATGAAATTTTTGTATAAAGTAATAATAAAAAAGCTGAAAGTAAGCCAAAGTTCTACCAATTAGGCAAACACATAGTAATTACAATTTTTTCCAATCAACACCACTTCAGATTTAGAAATGAACACGTATTCTACCTGAGCCCTCTTGTTTCCAAGTTAAACATTCCTATTTTCTTGTTCCAGGCCTCACAGTAAGGTTTATAATGTGTATCTATTTATCTCTAGTCCTAAAATGAATCCCCGTAGAAAAGCACAGATATAGTCTTGATCATTCATTGTAGATCTTGGTTTTTACCTCCCTCCTTGAAATTCTATATTTCGTTAATAAAGGCACAGCATATATTAGCTGTTGCCACTATGGTCAAAACTGGGTAATCTCTACCAAACAAAGTAAGATATTTCTTGTATGTTAAGCAAAGTCTTTGTTTGTCTGCTTGTTTTTTTAAGCCTCTATTTTAAGCCTCTTTTTTAATAAGCCTCTATAACTTTCTCTTGATAAAAATGAAGTAAAAAGGCAGTTTACAGAGTGACATGGAGAGTGGCCTTAGTCAAACTTGTACATCTCCATCTACTATCTCTCAATCTTTGATATGAACAGGCAACAATTTCCCAATCTTATATAAACTTCCTAATATGAAAACATTGTATTAGGAACCTCATCCCAATCAGGTTGTTTTCTCTAGGCCACCCTTTATAGAAATTTGGGTGCCTCCCTTCCAGGAATCATCAGATGGAAAGCAATCATTGCCTTTTATTGGCAAAGGCTTGGGATTTGAGAAAACAAAAAGTAGAATTCTTTTGTTACTGACTGAAGAATAGAGACAAGTTACTGTCCTTCCTCTTCTCTGGGCCTTAGTTTCTCCATCTGAAAAATGACAGAAATAATCCTCAGCCTTCCACAAGCACTATCCAATGGAACTTTTCTCAATGATGGGAATGTTCTGTATCTGCATTGTCAAACATGGTGGCCACTAGCCCCATGTAACTACTGAGCATTTGAAATGTGATTAATGCAGCTGAAGAATTTAATCTTTAACTTAGCTGAACTCTTTAATTTTAACTAAGTAGCCACACATAACCAGTGGCTACCATATGGTTCAGCACATATCTAGACCTTCTTGTAGAATAAAATAAGTGGATTATATATGTAAGATGATAAATATCTTCTTTTTATAATTTTTTTAAATGTTGATTTATTTTTCAGAGAGAGAGAGACAGAGAGCATGAGCAGGGGAGGTGCAGAGAGAGAAGGAGACATAGAACCCAAAGTAGGTTACAGGCTCTGAGCTGTCAGCCTAAAGGGTATTTTATGATATAGGGTTGGTTCAGAGATTTAGCTGGCTCAATAGGTAGTATGATCACATCCTTCTCATTCCATCATTTGGTTCCATATAAGAAGTTCCTGACTTTGGAAAAGTGGAGGTTTATTCCTGAATCCAGACCTAAACTGGCTCTAAATGCACCTTCTTCTCTCTGGACTTTATTTCCTTCTTCTATAAAACCTGATGGTTGTTTAGTATTGTTGAGGCCTTGTAACCCTAATAGGCTATGGGTGAGAGAAGGATAGGCCTTTGGAAAGAACACTTTTATTGATGACAGTTAAGGGGGCTGCAGCACTAGGTTTTAATGCTGCAGCAGCCATGTGTCAAGGAGAACCTGTTACCATGAGAGAGGCAAGACCAGAGGAAGAGAAGATAAGTAATAGGTCTCCTGGGGAGAAGTGGTCTTTGAGAGTCCCTGGACTGGGGGAGCCAGAGAGCAGGCCCATGCAGAAGTCCTTTCCCATCTTTGAGCACTTAAATGACTAGAGCCTGTGCTCTGTCTGAAGTAGCAAGACTCTAAGAGAAAATCAAATATATCATGTCTACTGCTTACCTAATAGTTTCCTGAGACACTGACTGGCAGTGCTGCCCTGGGGGAGAAATGAAGTCCCCTCATCTATAGAAGGGTGATGTTTTGCCTCTAGAATTCTTCCTACTTTGATACACCCCCCCCTTAACCCCACTTTTCCCAAATGAAATCAAGACCTTATAGCCACCTGACGGTCAGCTAATGAGACCCCCATTGTCAGATTGACTACTTATGCATGGAAGGGCAGAACTTTGGCCAACATTACATAGTAGCTAATGCAGAGACTGGTTTAGACCCTAAGCATCCAGACTCCCATGAAGTGCTCTCAGGGCTGTGGTCCAGTGGTACTGCAGCAGCCTTCCTGATCTACCTCAGCCATGGCTACCAGAGCCATTGGTGGCTCTGTGAGGTCTAGGGACCAACATATTCACCCTAAACTTACAGGGAGCTAGACACTCAATAGGGAGACAGACCTTCACTGTGCTCTAAGGAAGACCTGGGCATTGTTATGCTTAAGATGGAGTTGGCAAAGAACAAAATGCTCACTTGCACTTTAGAGAACAGGCAGAGATTTTAAGTGAAGACCCCCATGGAAATGGGGGCAAAGAGCGTCCTCTATTCCCTTTTTCATAGCCCCTACTTGCAGGCATCTCAACATCCTTGCTGGCAGCCTGGATGAATCTCAAAGCATTCAGTCTTCAGTGCTACTTTTGCAGTCCCCACCTGGTCCCACTAATGGCTGGAGTCTTTGCACTGTCTGAATCAGCACAACATGCTGGATACATGGCATGGGCCTTCTGATGCTAATGGCTTTGGATTCAGTTCCAGGAGCTGGCCCTAGTGGGAATTTAATTCTTGCTGTGCTTGGCCTGGGTGTCTCTGAGGGAGATTATTTTTTGATGGGGTGGTACTGTAATATTTCCATTAAGTACTATAATGCAAGCATCATTATCAGCAAGTGCCCTGACCTCTCCCTCTCTAATGAGTGGCTATCGATATCTAAGCCATGTAAGCATTTTCCCCTTGTGGACCTTCTTCTTCCTCTTGCACCTCCCTATTCTTCCTCTCCTGCTGGAGTCAGTATACAAGAGAGCTTGAAAATAGGATGGCCAAGTCACTTAGATCCCTAGAATAATAATAATAATAATAATAATTAATAATAATAATAGCATTAACCTAGGAGTCAGAAGACAAGGGTCTCTTCTCAGGGGACATGGAGCAAGACACTTCATTTTCTTGGGCTTCTTTGCTCATTATTCAAATAGGTTTAATAATACCTTCCCTACATACCTCACAGGGATACTATAAGCATCAAATGAGATTAAAGGTATGAAAATGCTTTGAAAAGTTAAAAGCTCTATAAGGCTGAAAGGGATTGCTTTTAAGCCAAGTGTAAAGGAACTGAGGGTTTAAGAAATAGTCAGGGAAAGGGGAAATTGAAGGTAAAAAGGAAATAGAGTGTTTTCCATATTTTCTGGGAACATGTGGATTTCCTAAAGGATAGCAATAATATGAAATTTTTTTTTTTTTGCCAGCATTTCACACCTTGGTACCCTGTGTAAAGGCAGGTGATCTCATGAGAATGTGAATTGGTCAATTCTTGATCACTTTCTCTTGCTTAGGTGAGTAGTTTAATAACAAGACTTGTTCAGATCTTCCTCTTCGACAAGGGTATTGGGAAAAAGGATCTGGTACAAGGGTGAGGATCACTTGTTCTTGAAATGCAGCATGAGGAGCCAAAGGGATTTTCCCAAGTAAGCAGTAGTACCTTGAGCACCCAGAACCTGTCTAATTGATCATTTGCAGGAGTCATGTAGGAAGGGAGCTCCAAAGTCAAAGACCTAGCTCAGAAACAAGGAAGCCAGAAAAGAGAGGCTGCAGATCTTCCCTTCCCTTCATAAGGGAGAGATTGTGCAGTGGCTTTTTATGGAATATCAGGAACCCCAGTTGTGTGGGAAGAAAATTCCTAGGCTTTTGAGACCAAACCTGTGTCTGTGAACATGCCTGTTTAAGATAAGAGCAGAGATGGCAGAGAGGGCCCTTCCCACCCACTCTGACTCTTTTTTCAAGATTGGAATCTGGAAATCAAGGAGAGGGAGAATTTTAGGGAGTAGACAGTAAGGCAGGGAGGCACCTTAGCCTTAGCTAAGGGCCTTAGCCTTAGAGGGTGTGAGGAAGCTCATTAATCTGTATGAGACTTAATCAGGTGCAGGTCCTGATCATTGACTTTGCTCCCTCTGTGTCCCAACATTGTGCTAGGACCTGCAAGGCATTCAGAGATAAATGAATGACAAGACCTGCCCCCAAGGAGCTTGTAAAATGTTTGAAAAAAATGATATAACTCTTGGCACAAGAGTAAATTACTGTTACAGTGGATACACAAATGTTATCCAATGAGGCAATCAGTATGAGAAATCCTTGCAAATTGCAGTGGCCCAGTAAAGATTTATTGAAGGACCTGTATAGAGTTAAATTTTGGTAAGATACCGTGAACAATGAAATATAGGCCCGGGTGAACTTTAGTAATGGGACTAGCTGATTTCCTCTTCCTTTCTTCCTTCCTCTTCCTTCTTCTGCTCCCCTGTCTTTCTCTCTTGATACCATCCAACCTCATCTAAGTTTCCCCCAAATCCATTATAGTTTGCTTTCCCCTTTCTATCATGTTCAGCACTGAGTCCCACTCAGTGACCATCTCATTCATCAACCCTTGTCTCAATCCATGCCAGCAACCAGTCCTAGGCCATCCCATTACTGTTACCTACTCAGCAACTGGGAGCAGTCACACTGCAGCCCAGATACCTTACCTGCCTGCACTTTCTGCACTGTGTGCAGCACCCTTGACATTTAACAAATATTCAATATGATGAGTTACCCTCTTCCATCCCAAAGGATCTCAGAGCAAAGAGCCTAATGCAGGAACTGCCCCTAGAGACACATATTTGCAACCCGCTGCTTATGGACTCAGACCCATTAAAATGCAATCTCCACATTAATTTTTTTTAAACAGGACTCTTAAAGCCGCATGACATTAAAATTGTCTCGCCAATAAGCCACATTAACCAGCTCATCAATTTTTTTTTCCACTAGTCCATCCTCCCCATAGGCAGTTATACAGGTAGTTAAATGAACATAATCAATGTGTATTTATTCATTGGCTCACTACCCAATTTGTGGATTATCTACCTTCCCCAATACAGTGGCTGCTTCTGTTTGCAGCCTCCTACCAAAGCATTTCTCCACTCTCTTAACACCTCAGTCAGACAGTGGGCAGGGGCCCAGAAGACACTCAAAAACAGGCTCTTAGGGGCTTTGAGTAGCAACAACAGAAAAAAATGGCAAGGAGGAAAAGAAGAACACCTGTTAAGGCAGAGCTTAGGGAGCAAGGGTAGATTCTTCCATCATCATGAGTAACAAAGGCTGAACTGGAAAACAAATATTCCTTTCACCTTAACCCCTTGTCTCAAGTGAATGAGGGCCTAAGAGTGCTGACCCTGTCCCAGATAGGCTGTGTTGAAGCCTAGGATGGAACTAGGTGGACAGGTAAAAGTCAGGTGTTTTAAAGTAGGGGTTGGAGTGTAGACTCTGGAGAAGCATCTTGAGTGGTGTGAACATAGTGATGAGAAGTGAATGGCTACTGACACCATCCCTTAGCATGGAGCAGGATGAGATTTTCTCTAGAGGTTGGAGTGTGGACTCTGGAGAAGCATCCTGAGTGGTGTGAACATAATCATGAGAAGTGAATGTTTACTGACACCATCCCTCTGCATGGAGCATAAGATTTTCTCAGGGCTACTTAATGGAAAACTCTAACATACTCTGGCATGTGTGTAAGGTAGACTTCAAAACTTTGGTTCTGGGTTGTTTGATATCTAAGAAAGGCAGTTGATACAGCTAGATAGCCTCTGTTAGGAATCCATCAACTCTTCCACCACACACTCAAATTCTCCAGGGTCTTGACCAGAAATCAGACTCTCTGTGAACTGTACTTTATGAAGGGGAGATAAGCCAAAGAGATGGGCTGGAGCTAAAAGGGCACAAGGCACCATTATCTCAAAGGGTTCTGAATAACAGTCCCCTGTAGGAGACAGGAATGGGTATGGACCTGACAGCCAGTAGTAACTCCTTCTCAGATGGTCTTCCATAGCTAGTCAAGGTGCATCTCCTCCTGTCCTTGAACCACCAGCTGGTATTCTGGTAGACTTTCTGAACAGCACTCAGATCCTTCAATTACTGACAAACTTTCAGGATATAGATGGTGACAGAAAACGTGAGGAGGTGGCAGTGAAGGCACCACTCCCCTCTCTGAAATGTGTGTTTGGTGGAGGAATGCTGTGAACTGGTCTGTGGTGTCAGTAGGAGAAGGCTTAGTGTTAAATATATTTTATTAGAGTCATTAATAAACTTCAATGTCCATTACCCCTCAGTGTCCAGTGGTAGACAAGAACCTAAGGAACCTTGACTAGTGCTCTCCAAAACCAGTATATATACTCAGGGCTTCAGTCCACTACTGGGCACCTTGACAATGCATGGAGATACAAAGCCTTATGCACAAATGGAGGCAGTAGAAGCAGTGAATAGGCACCAATGTGTGGGTTGAACATGGCATGTCCACTTGGATATCTTATAGAATAGTCAGATCTGTGTAGGGAAGGGGATAAAGAACAGTTACATCTGATGTAACCATGTCTTAGATGTCTGAGAATTGTGAAGGGGGTGCATTTGTACCTTGTGTGTAAAGAGATTCACTTGGTGTAAGAATACAAAGAAATATGATGTTAGTTATAGGGCCACCAAAGACCCCACAGACCACAGTTAGTGTTTTGAAAGAGCCCAGCAGCCATCCATAGAGAACTGCTATACCAGTCGTGCCCTTGGGCAGTGCCCCTCACTGGCATCAGAAATCCTCAGCATTCTCCACATTTCAACATACTCAGAGGTGTCTCTATGCCTCACGCAGGCACTATTATACTCGGGTGCCCACCAAGCCTATGTGGGACTTCCTCTGTCAGAGTTCACCAGCACTGTCTGGATCTCTCTGAGGGAAGGCCCTGGAGTGGGTATTTTCCCTCCATCCTATTGCTCTGGCTCCTGGGTTTGGGTATTATCCAGTTGGTTCCAGTTTCAGAGGAATTGTAGAAGTCATGGAGGCCTCAAAGATGGCCATGGCCCCTGGCAGCAACTGAGGTCCCAGGTCTTTCTCTGCTGGCCCTGGCCACAGAGATATGTGAGCTGAAGTAGTGCTCCTGAGCCTCAGTGACAACCTAGAGAGTCAATATTCCTCCAGCTGGGAACAGGAACCCTGCTGGCACAAAAGTGGACCTAAGGACAAGGTGTCTGGAGCTGGTGCTCTCCTCAGACAGGGTGGCCTCACTCTAGCCATCCCATGGAGGTTATTGAAATAGTCTGGGCCATGCACTTACATGTCTAAATGTTCAGACAAGTACTAAAGGTGTGGAAGGGGCTGGGCTTTACCTGTTGGGGGTAAGAAGGAACAGTAGGGACTCTGGTACCCTGGAGAAAGCATGCTCACCTAAGTGGGCAGCAGAGGGAGTATGCCAGGAAGAGATGGGGGCTCAATGAGTTATCTTCTGTTTTTTTTTTTCCTGAGAAGTAGATTTTTTGGTTTTTTAATTGAAATACTGTTTCTTCAAATAAAATCAAGCAGTAATAGGTGTGCTAAACAAAATTTATCTTCCGGGTTTTATGGCCACTAGGATCTCAGCTGGTAATATGTATTTAGAGAGCACAGAGTCATATTGGAGTAGACAAAACAAGTCAGGAATGGTGATGGTCTTAAGAACAACAACAATAATGGGTTTTTCCTCAGTGTATACACAGTAGGTGTCCCTGCATCTCCATATGCGTTTCACAGCCATCACAGACAAGAAGCTCAAAAACCTAAATATATGGGCAGTATCTTCCAAGGAGTGCTTGTTTGTTTGTTTATGTTTGCTGTCCCTGATTTAACTTGAATCAACATCTCAATATATATGTATCTCTATCAAACTTTTATTACCTGGTAGTTTTGACTGGACTTGCTGGCCATGGAAGATGAACAGGCACAGATGGTCATTTGTGGGTAACCTAAGCTCCTGGCAGGTGGGTGGCTTCCCTTGGTGGGCCACAACACACAGATATTTACACCTGTGCTTCAATATGTATAGGTGTGTACATATATAAGTATTGTAAAAACACAGGCGAAGCCGCCAGCCACAGACAGAATTATGAACTTTGAGCTGGCTTGTGAATTGCACCATAAAAAATAACAACAAAAAAACCCACCTTCTAAGAAGCAACCCAGAACAGCAGCAAAGCTCAGTGCTATCAGCTTGCATTTCAGTTCCCAAATGGAATGGAAATTAACAATGAGACAGCAGCTTTGGGATGGGGGTGGGGAATGGAACAGATCCTCCTTACCCTGGGAAATGAGAAGGAGACCTGAGTTTAGCAGCTAATCTTGAGATTGTTTGTAGTAGACAGCAGATAAAATGTCTGCATTCCTTTTTCTATTAGCCACCCTCAGAAGCCACGCTGCATGCCAAGTGTTTCCGATGTCCCAGGCCTAATGAGGCCCTGCCAGAGGGAATCCAGAAAACTATTTGGGGAGCCCAGGCTTTTACATTCCCTGAATGGTGCATCACGAGGTTGATTTATGTCAAGCTTTGCAGAGATAATTCACCGCCAAGGCAAGCTACTAATCCTTTAGATTATGCATTTGGTGTGTGTCACCCAAATTGGCTCCTCCATGCTGCGTGGCACGAGGGGAGACTGTAATTTGTCTGTGCATATTCCAATCAGGGAGAAGATTCATAAGCTACTGTTGAGGAAGAATGGATCACATGCTTTTGACTTTAATGCAGAGAGGTTGGCTCCTGGGATTTTGGAATAAATATTTGATCTTTAAAGATCATTTTGTAGCTTGTAGCCATCAACCCAGCCAGGTTTTTAGTGTTTGTTTATGGTTTACACCATATGATTCAATAAACTCTGCCAGAAAAACATGTGCATAATTAAGTTTAAAAGCCAGCCCCAACTTCACTGCAGGACTTGCTCCTCAAATCACAGTTTATACACCAAATTTTGTTTATCGCTACCATGATTTTCACCCCCACATTCCATGACTTAGAATCTGAGGGACTGCACAAACATCTCTCTGTTTCCTTCTTGACAGTCTTTCCCCTGATGAGAACGTTCCTGGCAAATTCTGTCCCATTATACTAATTTCCAGTGCTAGATTTAAAAACATGAATGGCATAATCTCCCCAATCCACTAAATGAGGCCCCTATTTCAGATATAGCACTTGCTATGTTATGCTTAGTATCATACAAATGGGAAATGTGAAAGTTGTTTACTATTCCCATTTCATACTTTTATAGAATGAGGTATAAGAAAAATAATAGTTGATTCTTACACAATATAGATCTTCATTGACTTAATAATGGGGTTACATCCAGATAAACCCATCATAAGTTGAACAGATCATAAGTTGAAAATGCACCAAATACACCTGACCTACTGAATGTCATAGCTTAGCCCAGCCTACCTTAAATGTGCTCAGAACACTTACATTAACCTACAATTGGGCAAATCATGTAACACAAAGCCTTTTTACAATAAAGTGTTGAAAATCTCATGCAATTTATTGAATACTGTGCTGAAAGGGAAAAACAGAATTGTATGGATACGGAATGGTCATTGGTGTATCAAACATTCACCCTTGTGATCACATGGCTGACTGGGAGCTGAGGTTGCTACTGCCCCACATCTCACAAGAATATCATACTGCATATAGTTAGCACAAGCAAAGATCTGAATTCAAAATTCAAAGTACGGTTTTTACTGAATGCATACTGCTTTGACACTATTGTAAAGTGGAAAAATCATAAGTTGAACCATTGTAAGTCAAGGACCATCTGTAGTTACTATGGTCCAGGCACTGTTTAAAGCCCTTTGTATCTGTTAGCTCAGTTAATTTTCACCAACATCCATATAAATGTAAGTATCATCATCCCCTTTTGCAGATTAGGAAACCGAGGTGCAGAAAGGTTAAGTGACTTAAGGTGCCCTTGCCCACAGACTGAGTAAAGGGCAGAGCAGCTGGAGTCTATATGCCTGACACTGTTGTGCCATCTCTCACACATCTTTGTATCATAAAACCAGACAGGGAAAACAATCAATACACAGAAAAGCAAAAATTCCGATGACCTTAGCTTAAGTAAGGTAACATTGTAGGTGAACTTCAATGATCTCCAGAACATGCTCCACCAAAACTTATAATTCTGCTGTTTAGAGAATAAAGGTTCTGAGCTAAGTTGTCCCCTTTTTATTTACTCTTTAAAAATACAGTTTTTTTTTTCCTGGCAGGGATAGCACATACCTCTTTAAGAATTTATTTAGAAGATCCTACTGAACCCAGCTAAATACAAGATGCTAGTGAATCTTACTGATCTCAACTTAAATGAGACGAGGAAAATCAAAACAACTTATCCATTCAACAGATAGTCACTGAGTTTCACTCATGTGCCAAGTCTGAGTCAGCCACTTGTGACCCAAGAATGTATAAGGCATGGCTCCTGTCTTCAAGAAGCTCACAGACAAATGCATAAAAAACGGACCTGCACAGGGCACAAATAATCCTTCAAAGATAATTTCTCCAAGGGCTGTTTCTGTCCAGGACCTACAACCAAAACTCTAGAGGATGGGTAATACTGGAGAAGAAGAAGACATGGGGAGCAGACAACATCTGGGAATAGTAGGGTCATTTCTAGTGGTGTATGCAGTTTACTGATGGAAGGCAGAAAAAGATTCAGGGCCAACTGTATCCACTATTTGCTTTCCCTGTTGGAGGGAGTTGTCTGACTCTGTCTCAGATGACTGCAGGGGAAATGAAGAAATGTGGAAGCAAGGAAGTGAGGGCATCAAAATGAGGGGCTGTCATTCCATCTGCATTACCAAATATATGCTGGGCAAGAACTCTGCAAAGAGACTACTGTTTATACCATACATATAGGAAAGAACAACTTTAATGCCATCCCAAAGGCAAGTGAGATACTTCTTTCTCACCTCTTCTTCCTTCCCCTCCTCTTTCACCTTGTTCTTCTTTCTCTCTCTCTCTCTCTCTTCTTTCTTTTTTTTTCTCTTTCCAAGCAAGCAACTTGCCTCTATTTTGTGTACTCTACCAAATTTATGAAATTCAGCTGAAGATTATTTTTTATATCTGTAATATTTCCACATGACTAATTGCATTTAGTGAAAAGCTGACACTAGACAATTTCTTGGGCTCATTCAACATTGGATTTATTAAAGCCCCAAATCATCCATCATCTCAAAATTTGGCAGGTTATGTTTATAAATAAATTAAATTAACAAGTGTGTGCTGTACTGAGTATTCATGTGTGGAAGAGAATGCAAATACAGATGTGTACACACCCATGTACAGTTGTGGATGTATTCTACAGTGAATGATCCTGACCTACACAGCCTACAAACGTAGTGCTAACACACAGCGACCTTTTCAAAACAAATGAACTCAATCTGTAATTGAAAACTAGGTCTGATTTAATGAGAACATCCACCATGTCAAACTCAAAGCAGACAGCATCTAACTGAATAGCATGATGTAATGAAGAAAGAAATGGTCTGAAGTTCAAGCTACATGGTAGCCAGGAGATCTGAGTTCTAGTAGTGCCTTGATGTCAACTTCCTGGCCACCCTGGGAAGTCACTTTCTCACCCTGGATTTTAGTTTGCCATTTGTAAAATCAAGAAGCTCCTTTATTTCTAAATCCCAGAAAGATCATGAGCCACAAGTCCAACAGAGTAAAGAAAGTACCTCACAAAAACAGGTCAATATAAATTTAGAGAATCACTAGTGCTTCTTTATGTTTGTTTATCCACTGGTAATAAGGACCAGCATCTTTTCCTCAGATCTGAATTGACAGATGCAGCTCAAAAATTGGTGCTTCCCATCCCAATTGACACTTTTGAAGAACTAAAATATCACTGAAAATACTAATGAAGATTAGGAGGAAAAGGGGTGGAAAGAATATTCACTGAGGCCATTCCACACACCAGCAGTGGGCTTGGTGCTTCAGGGAGGTCAGGAAGAAGAAGGTGGGAGAGGCATGTTATAATTTATCAAGCTAGCTAAAAATATAGGATGGCATTATTATTATCATTAATAGCAGTAGTGATAGGAATAATTACCATCACCATTACCACCAACAACGATGTTTAAGAGAAAATATGTGGCAAATAGAGGGACAATCCATGAAATACAAAGGAAATAAAAATTTTACTAGGTGAGATAGACTATCTTTAGTAGACATTGCAAATATATTTCACAAATTAATTGTGATATTTATACAGATCTGGCAATAGAGGCTTGAGGATCCAATTTTATATTTTCATTGAATGTTATGGAATTCTAGGATTAGAAAGGACATCTATAATGGCATCTCATCCATTCCCCTGTTTCATCTAAACTCAGGATGGCAAATATATTTTAATATCACATGCCACTCTGATTGATTGATAATGGCTGCCTAGAGTGCTGCATTGAGAAGCATTTTGAGGCTGCTTATGAGCTCAGAGAAAAAGAGGGTTGCGATCAATTAGGTGTGTCTACCACAGGCACCCATGGGAAGATTAAATATGCATGCAATATATTTGGCATTCTCTAACATTGCTATCTTGAAAACAAGAGTTTTTTTTTCCAACTTTAAACTTACCCTTGAAAAGACTTACATGTATTCCTCAAGAAATCCCATTTACATCTTTCATTTGGGGAAGATACTTCCTTGTATAGAAGTTTGAACAATTAAGAAAAAAAATTAATCTGATTTTCTCTTGCTTAATTCTCAGTGAGGATGGAGCACCCCGGACAACATACACCTCCTGAGAACAGAGATTCCTTTACTGATTTATGGGTTTGGGGTCCCAGAGCTTGTGTCAGATTCTTCAAGTACATTTCATGAGATAACTGGATCCTGACAGAGTAGTCTTATCAGATATCTATTTTCTTGCAGGACTGGGAGGCTTTAGGGGAAGAACTTGTAAGAGAAGAGAATGTGGAACAGATAAATCTAGTTAGGCAAGAAAGCCTTAGAGGTTGGAGAGAAGGGGTGATTCTGAGAATAAAATGATATCTATCCTTAGGGTTACTTCCTAATGCAGCTTACCAGAGACTATAGTCTGAATCCTGGTGGCTGAAGAAGGAAGAAATACCAAATAATGAGTTGAGGTCTCACTGAAAACTCTCTAAAAGTATTGACACACAAGAGTATGTATTGATTCCCTCTCTACTATGCAAAATGCAAAAGAAACAGAGATATTTTATTTTATTCACCCAGATCATACCTAGAGAAGCTTTTATAAAACTCCTACTCTATGACACTGATAATAATAGAACAATAACAGCACACTTATTAAGGGAATACTATGTGCCAGGTTAAGGTGAGGTCTTTTTGTGTATTACCTCCTTTGATTCTGACAGTAACTTCTTTAAATATGAAGCATTATTACATGAGGTCCAAGGTGGCCCAGAAAATGACAGATCTAGATTTGAAAGCTTGGCAGTATACCTCACAACCTGAACTCCTAACATTGCTGTTCTGCTTCCCAGCAGTGGGACCAGCAGAAGTAGTAGTGCTATCAAGTTGGTGGATAAAGGTAAATTAGCTCTGGTTGAGGGAGGGGGCAGAAGAGGGGACCCTGATTTGAAGTGTTTGTCAATTTCTGTGGTGTAAATATTCCCACAGTGATGGATGTCTAGCTATCAGTGTGAACCAATGTGGAATTGAGAAGAGAACACTTTGAGCCCAAATGAGCCAACTCTGACCCATCATTGTGCCATACTGGCCATAAATGCACCCTAAGAAGCTCCAGCTCATGCAGGGGGCATCAGCAGAAGTGAAGATTATCTAGCAGGAAAAGACAATGTCTGGTATTAAGCAGAAGGCAACCGATAACTGGCTAAACATTCTTTATACCAAGAATACTGCAATCATAGTGTTGCAGAGCTAAATAGAAACACAGAAATGACCTACATAAACACCTCATTATTTAGATTACAGACAGGTCCAGAGAGAGGAAACTGGCTTGTACCGGTGACTTTCTGTCATAAAACTTGACATAAAGACATGATTATGTTACTTCCCAATGTTTACTTTTCCTCTATACTAAGCATTTTCAGATTTAAAGTCTTTTCATATTTTCGATATATTTTGGAAACTCCTTTATTGCCCATATATTTATCATACTTCTTCTTAGGCCCCTATGTTGCATTGCCCTAAAATGAACCCCAAGAAAAATCTTACCAAGCAAAGGATGATGGGAAAAGAAAAATTTCTGCCAGTTCTTGGCTAGAGGCTATTGATTCTGCCCATTGATTTAGGCTCTGATACGTAGCTTGCCAGCTCCAATATTATATCTATATAAAATAGTTTGCATTTCTTGACTTTCCTCTTAAATTCACATTGTCAGGGTTTCCTATATCCAAAGCAAGACTGCATGCCTTGGTGCACCCAGTTACTATAGCCCAGACTTCCAATATCCTGCTCAATGAAATGAGTTGGAGACTGATTCAGCCTGACTTCACTCAGGGGCTAGTAATTTCTGAAACAGAGTCAAGCCCTTAATATATCCCACTTCTGCTTTCCCAGTCTATTAATTCATCTTTCCTTGCACCCTTGAAGTAGCTGGTTCCAAAAGAACTGGAGTGGAGGAGCAGTGACAGGGAACAGTTAACATAAATGAACTGAGCAAATGAGTCCTCACTTGGGTGTGGTAGGTAGAATATTGCTCCCCCCAAATGTCCATGTCTAAGCCGCAGAACCTGTGAATACATTAGCTTACATGACTGAAGGGACTTGGCAGATATGATTAAGTTAAGGATCTTGACATGGCCATTACCCTGAATTATGGGTCCACCCAATGCCACGGGGATTCTTACAAGTGGAAGTGGGAAGCAGAAGAGAGTATGAAAGTGTTGTGGTATGAGAAAGATTCAAGCTGCCATACTGGTTTTGAAGATGGAGGAAAAGTCTAGGAGCCAAGCAATGGGCAGCCTCCAGAAATTGGAAAATGCAAAGGAATGGATTCTCCTCTTGGGCCTCCAGGAAAAAAAAAAATGCAACCCTGCTGGCATGTAGATTTCAGCCCACTAAGACCTTTGACTTACAGAACTGTATGGTGAGCTCATGTTGTTTTAAGCTACTAAATTTGTCGTAATTTGTACAGCAGCAAAAGGAAACTGGTATAAGAGGTAATGGCTTTGACCTATGAACAGGGTTGAAAGTAATCTTGTGCTATGCCCTTGTTCTCCGATCAGCCTGAGAGTGGACAGGAAGATGCCTAACGTCCAGTCAGTTCTTATTTTCTTGGAGATATCTTAAGACTCTTACACTCCAATCCAGACAGATTTCCCCCCTAATGGAGCTCAGGGGTGTGGCGTTGGATTAATCAATCTTAGTTCATGGCACACTCCAATTTTTTGGCCCATTTATGCCTTTCTTTTTTTCTTAGCTATATGTTATTGCTTGGGATTTATTTTTCTGTTAATATTAATTTACTGAGATTCATTTATATTGTTATGTGTCACTGCTATAGAATATTACATTGAGTGGATATCACATGACTTATTCATCCACTCTCCCAAAGATGAATATTTGAGTTGCCTCTGAGTTTTGCTTTTGTGAATAGTGCTGCTCTGACTATTCTTGTCCATGTCTCTGGTACATGTGCACAAGTTACTTTCAACAACAGACCTAGAAGGGCAATCTATTGAAAATTTGTTTGTTAGGATTTTGAGTGCTCTGGGCCAAAGCTAATGTGGGGGCCAGGGGATGCTATGGCTGAAAGAGCTGGTTTGAATCAGATGGGAGTGGCTGAGGTTGGCTAGTAAGAAGGAAGTATGTCAGGGAGGCAGGTAGAGATAACTAGTGAGTCATGCCCTAGTTACAAAGGTTCAATAATTGTAAAAGGGCTCATTCCAAGACAGGAAAGAGGTATAACTTCCATCTAGAGCATTCAGAATGAAAACATGGACACTCATAAAGACAGAGTCAATTTCTAACAACAGGGAGTCCCAGAAGCAACAGGGCTGCCAGCACTTCTGAGGCAAACCCCAATGGACCTTCCATTGGTCACATTGCCACTCATCCCTCTCATTTCTCTAGGATTTTATCAGGGACCTCTTATGAGTCTGATTTCAAATTAAGCACAAGAGCCTGAAAGAAATATGGAACTTATTCACCATCTGTAGAGCATTCACTGTAGTTTCCATCTGTAGTTTCCCTGGAAGACTTTCCAGTCCTGACTAGGAAGGCCATGAGGAAATCCCATATCAACTTTTTTATCCTCAAGTATGTAGTGTCAGAACACCACAGAAGAAGGATTTTTGTTTGCAGGGTTTTAGTCTCTCCATCCATCTCCCATTAAAAGCAGCATCTGCAGCCATTTAAGGCATGATATTGCATGAGCAATGACAGCAGGTATTCAATGCAGGGGAAACACATCTGGACCTAAGCACAACCTCCCACTCACCCACCCAGTCAGAGGAGGGGCTGCAATAGCCAGCCGTAGCTGCCCAGACTCTGCCACAGCCCCACTCCACCACTCCCTACTCAAAATAATGGTTCTGCAAGCTGATAGTTTGCTTCCATTCCATTGGGAAGGGAGTTTGCAGGAGGTTTGCAGAAGTGAAAGGGTTATGTGAATCTGGAAACCATGATTCCCTCAGAAGACAATGAAAAAGAGTGTGGTCACTGCTCCTACACAAGGCAATGTTTTCTAGCATTTGCATCCTGACCCTCCTAGCTCTCCAGTCCATTAGACCGTCAGCTGTACTCCCCACACCCACCTCCCTTTCCTCTCTCAGTCCCATTATTATAATGCCCACCTCCTCACCTGAGGAGCCAGAAGCAGCAAGAGGCCCTGAATGATAAGTCCCAGAAGACCCTCATGGAGCAGTGACTACCCCACTGCCAACACACGCTCAGAAAGGCAGCATCCACTGTGACAGCTCTGGGAAATTGGAACCAAACTGGGAACAGTGCTGTCAGACTTGTGGATGCTTTTCCAACAGGGGAAGGGGTCTCAGAGGCCCTTGACTGTTTGACCAGGTGGGAAAGAGGAGGGTTTAGGTACAGACCCCTGCTGGAAGCTGGCCAGCTGGGGCTGGCAGGACAACAAGTTACAGCTGCCAAGAGGAGGCTGAACTCAACTGTCTAGAGAAACCTCATGGCTTCTGGGTAGAAGCTTGTGATAGCAGACATTCTGGGATGACCACTGTGATCCTGCCCTCATTCCCTCCCACTCACCCCTTTGAAGACAACATTGCACAGTCTTTTGTGGATTCAAGAAATGTTAAATCTGAAAAGAACTCTAGAGGTATGTTTTCTGAACAAACAGGTGAATCAACTGAGCAGCAGAGTAAGGTGATTTTCCCAAAGTCATGTGGTTGTTTAGGAACAGAGGAACCAGACCATTCAGCTGGTGAATTTTTTCCTGTAAAACTGGAAAGCTCACAGCCAGTTATCTGTGCAACAAAACATCATTTTCCTTCTTATAACAGGAAGCAAACTGTTAGCTAGACATGACACATGTGTCTTAGGTACAAGAAAGACCCATGAAAAAGAAATAAATGTGGTAAGCAGGTGTGAGAAAGAGCACAGTAGAAGAGACCAAAGGTCTGACTTTTGTTCCTTCTGCAAATATTTATTGTTTGCCAACATTATAACAGCACTAGGCTAGATGCAGTGGTGAACAACCACCAAATGTCCTTAAGTCATTTGCCTTCTCCTGCCACGTCGGGGGTCTCTCCCTGTATCTCCATGGCTACATTCCTCTGAAGATCATTCCTCAGGAAGCTTATAGGGAGTCAAAGAATCAGGACTCACTGAACACCCACTATGTGCCAGCCATTGCTAGAGAACTTGATGTGGCTTGGGTAACTCCATGACAGAATCTGTTTACCACAAGAAGGGGAAACTGATGCTCACAGAAGGTAAATATCAAGACACCTGGTTAGAAAGTGGCGAGCTAGCATGCTAACCAAGGCCTGCTTGACTCCAAAACCATGACACAATTTCAGTTAATCCTGAGCAGAACTTAAGAAGTGTTATGTGATTTGTGAGTACGGGGAAGTTAATGGGAAAGAAGTATCTAGCTGGATACATACATGGGTAGGGTGAAGATCTCATAAACAAGTCATGACTATACTTCTTAATTACTCCTGCTTTGGCTTCCTAACTAGGCCCCAGCCTCTTCCTCTCTCCCAGCACCTTGTAATCCATGGATCTTTTGAAGGAAACTTACTCTCTCTATGGATTTCCTACCTATTTCACTTTATCATAACAACTGTTCTCAGAGAAGATTGGGGGGGTTGTCAAACTCTCATCACAGAAGACAAGACTGAAACTGAGAAGGCAAATGAACCAGTCAGGTTCATTTAGCTGGTTTACAAGAGACACGGAGCGTGAGCCCTGGTATCACATATCCTAATCCAGAGCTCTTTCCAATAACCTGGAATATTTTGATAGCCTTGCTTTGCATTTTATAACATGCCCAGAGAATTTGTTCCTATCCTATTCAGGCTCATCTGCCAACTCCAGAGACCCAGGTCTATGCAGTTATAGCAAGTGTATGTATAAACATATCGAAATTCTCCTTCCTGGTGACAATTTGTAGTAGATTGAAAATTATTACCATAGTACTTTGAAGCTCATCCCATCTAAAAGTAAAGTCTTTTTCCCCATTTATTGAATCTAGGCTGGACATGTGACTTGCTTGACCATAGAATGTGGTGGAAGTGATGTTGTATAACTTCCAAAGCCAAGATCATGGGGCCTTGTATCTTATATCTTCATACTTCTGGAGTCTGAGATGACCATGCTCTGAGGAAGTCCAGGCTAGCCTCCTACAGGATGAGAGACCTATGGAGAGAGCCAAAAAGTGATGGGAGTCTGGCTGAGACCCCAGACATGTGAGTAAAACCATTAATAACTAGCCCAGCCCCCAGCTTACCTGTGTCTTGTTTTTTGTTGTTGTGATTTTTGTTATTTTAAGCTCACTGCAAACTTGCAGAGTCCTCAGTTTGCCTCTGCCATTTTCTGAGTTCTCATTCTGTCACTATCATTTTTCTAGCAGAGTGACTCAGAAAACTTATTTCATCTTCTTGAGCCTTTATTTTCTTACCTGTGTGTTGGGGATAGGAAGAGTATCTACCTCCTGGGGTTAGTTAAGAAAATTTAATGAGATAATTCATGTGAAACTGATTTACAAACTGCTGCACACTATTAAAAAATAAAGTCTGTCACTACCAAAGCACTTGGAATCTCCTCTACAACCACATGATTAGAATTTATAAGATTTTGTCATAACCTAACATCAAGGCCAGAGGAAAAGAGAGTTCACAGTTAGAAACTGTTATGCCTACATTCTTAACATACCCAAATTACAAGTATATATGTAAGCATGAGTACAACCCAAGACCCTCTCAAGAACAGCTTTGTGGTCAGCAGAGTGGGTGGGGCTTTATGACACACAAGTAGGGTAGAGAGGAACTCAGGAAACCCAGCAAAAGAAGGAAGGGAATTGCTGATGCTTATAAACTAGTGAATATCACAACTGTTGTTTGAAAGGGAAAGGAGATGCTCATAGCATGCATTTGAAATGGCTTAGTGTTTGCTCAGTAAAAGGAAATTAGAGATCTCACTTTTTGAGAGCTTAATATTTCTTCCTTCTACTAACACATAGCACAGTCTTGTTATGAAGGAGGTTATTTCAACTTTGTCTCTTTATTTTCTCCCATTCCATTCTTTATCTTTAGTCCAAGGAAGCCACCTCATTCAACTGCTTCTACAGAGTGGACTTTTCCACATAGCAGAATTAGAAACAGATTCCACCAAATAACAATTCTTGTGACCAAGGATATGGAGTCTAATTACTGATTTTCCACAGAGACAGCAAGTCCCCTCCCCAGGGTCACATTGGTAGTAAATAGGGACAGGGATAAAAAATAAGGTTTTGCCCTGGTTTTGCCACTATGTGGAACCACCTGAGGATAATGGAGAAAATACACCATGAAGCACATAACTCTAGGATTTCCAGTTTGATGGTAAAAAGAGCAGGAATACAATTCAGGCAGAATTAGGACCTGTCGTTTCCTAACCAATTACTACCTTGATTCTGTTAGCTTTTGTCTGTGAAGGCAGTAGAACACTGTTTATGGTGAAAATGACTAATTTCATACACAGTTTAACTAGGTGGTTCAATCAAACTGTTCTTTCCTATGAAATTTGATGGTGGGAAATGATTACCATATAAAAAAGGTTTCACTCTGTTTGATTGAGTGATTTCTATAAAGCGTCTATAGCGTAATTTCATGGCTGTGAACGTTAATTTTGCAACAGCCAACTGTAATTGGGTTCTAAGACAGGAAACCCAAGCCCCCTCTTCCACAGATTTTGCCTTTCTGGTGTGGGGAGGGTGGAGGAAGGAATAGAGGGGGAAGGAGAAGAAGAAGGTAGGGAGAGTGGATTGAATCTCACTAGAATGTGAATGTGCAGATACAAGTTTAACTTTCCACTCTGAAAACTCCTGCAATAAGAAACAATAAATTGTAATGTTGATTTGCTTCTCTAAATAAGGAGGAGTTGTGAATGCAGGCTCAGCTGGGTTCCCTGGGTTTATTTATAAGGGGAAAAATTTGCTTTGGATCACCCAGGGAATCTGACTGCATTGAAGATGACATTTGCTAAAAGTTCTCTCCTGGCTATCAACTCCTTGGAGCCTCTGGGCATCATGTGAGAGATACCCCAAAACAAGGCAGTCAAGGAGGGCTCCTGCCATCTGGTGGTTCATAGCACTGGAGAGTGATTCTGAGTAGATATTTACCTTAAATAGCTAACCTCCCTACCTGCCTCTCCATTTCTCCCCGTCCTTCAAATATTAGGGTAACTCATCAATAGAGATTTTGAGGGGAATTCTGATTTATGTAGACAATTTTGCCCAAAGAGAATTGACTAGCTTATAAGGGCACATGTTTTGGATGTTCAGTTGCAGAGGTTGAGCTGAGATTCAAACCCTGGTCCTTCTATGCCTGAAGCCCTTTTGCTGCTACACTGGTGACTTGGGGGCTAAAGGTCTGGGGAAGTTAAGAACATGTAGCCACATCTGGTGAGTGCATTTCTGTCCTTTATTGACAGCCCCTTGACTGTATCAGGCTCTGTTCTAGGCACAGTCACACATACTAGATCTCCCTGGATCTTTGCCACAATTACCCTCCTTTTACAGAAATGGAAACTGAGTCACTGAGAGTTGCTTTCTATACTCAAGGTCACACAAATGAAGAGATGAAGTCTGAATTCAAGTCTGTCCCCTCGGAATCCAGCATCTTTTCTGCCACACCAGAAAGGAGTCTTAGGTTCAGAGATGTTGAACAGACTCAGACAGGTGTCTTTTGAAGTGAGTTCTACAATTCTCTCTCTTCTCCTCAAACTCCTGATTCACTGCTTTTCTTTAGCCCAATGGGGCAGAGAAGCTAGTGACCCAGGATGCACCTTTAAGGGGAATCTTGCAGGACATCTTGCAGTAAATCATCTCTCTCCCACTTTTAGTAATTATATCATGACAGGTTCATTCTTTTCACTTCAAGAAGACTTTTGGTTTAAGAACTGTATTTAAAATTGCAAATATCCTTGGAAAAAGTAAAAATTGTAAATCTTTCCCTGTTAAGTCTAGGTCCTTGAGAATGAAACACAAGACCAAACTTTGGTTCTGGTGAGCAGGGAACTTGAACCTGGAAAAGATGCAGGAATAAGAAGTGTTGGGGCAAATGTTGAGAATGGATACCATTCAGCTCCAGGTACCATGTCAATACCATTGTGCTTTGGGTCAGTGGACCCTCCCCACCAGCTCTGAGCCATGCATTCAAAGCAACTTGGGTAGAGGTAAGATGACATGGAAGTCAGGAGACTGTTCTTGTGGGTTTCCAACTGACCCGTACTTACTCTCATTAAGAAGTCTGATCAGAAGTTATCTTCCTGGCTCATCTCTTCTCTACCTCTTTCTCCAGCACAGCCTCAATAGAGAGACCCAACCAGCAGCTCAGCTTTGCCCTTCTCTGCTGCCTCAACAGACATCTGAAAGCAGGGAGGGTGTTAAAATCTTCCTGCCCCTCCTTTCCCCAATCCTCTATCTCTCCCATCTATTGTCCTTGTTGAAAATGAATCTTGTAAACAAACATTTTTTTAAATCTACTACAGTAGCCCTAATTGAATCATCCTGCTGCATTGTTATAGAGAAACAAGGGCAATTTCCTGTCAGTTATTGAGCTATTTAGCAATTATTTCTTATCATTAGTTTGCAAATTCAAATACCATCAAATTCTGTTTGCCAAGTTACAAAGGCATGTCATCATGGGGCCCCATCTGCAGAAGCCAGGCCTTTCTCTGAGTTCCCTCCTTCTCCTCCTCACAGGCCTGCGAGCCTGAAACAGCTTCCACAAGAAAGGTCAGTGCCCTGGGAAAGCCCACCTAATGGGTGTTTATCTCCCTTTGGCACTTTCATTAGCTAATGGAGCAAGCTATTTCCCATAGGAGTGACAGCCCCACCAGGGAGCTTGGAGTTGGCATGTGTATCTGCCACCCCTGGGAATGGATCACCTGGAGGGCCAGCTTTTACTAAATAGCTAGGACAGATGAAGACGTGAGAATTCTACATTATCAATATGCAGTCAGCTTTCTCTGTCTACATTGAGTTCTGTTTCCTTATATCAAAAGGCATTTCTCAGGCATTCAATCCAGGTGCCCATTCCTTGCCTGAGAATGCTACAGACATGGCACCTGTCACTAGTGACACAAACTTATAGGTTGAAGAAGAACATCAATTCAAGGAAAGAACAGCCAATAGGCTGTTCTTTGCTGGGTGGGGGGAGGGTGGTTATTGAGAGGGAACATTAGGTAATTTTCACCAAAACTTCCACTGGTAACACTTGCTTCCAAGTAAAATTAGGTCAGATGTTCCTTGAGAACAGCCTTAGGGAGTACAGGAATCACAAAAGACACAGTCTCTATGACATCCACAAACTTCTCAGCTATCACATTGCTCTTGGTTTTTGGGGCTATGAGGAGATTGTGGTCTGAGTGAGCTACTGTTGAGTTTTGCTACCAGCTACTAAAGTCAACTCTTTTTCTACACTCACTGCATATTTGGGCTACCGGGAAGGTTCCTGGGTTCATCATGAAGTCCTCTCCCCTCTCTACCCACCCACAATTCTCACCCCCAAAGGCCCAGTAAAACAGAGCATGTAGAGTTTGAGGGTAAGAGAATTCTCAATGGGAAAAAAGATAAGTGGTAGTTAAAGCAGGTCAATTTATTTTGCTGAATGTATTAATTATCTATTGCTGTGTAACAAATTACCCCCAAATTTAGCAGTTTAAACATTTGTCATCTCCAAGTTTCCACTGGTCAGGAATCCAAAGTGTTTTAGTTTGGTGCCTCTGGCTCATCATCTCTTAAGAGGCTGAGATTGCAGTGAAGCTGTTGGCAAAGGCCTCAGGCTCATCTAAGGCTGAATGGATGCTGGGAATCTGCTTCTAAGTGTATTCATGTGGTCATGGGCATGTGGCAGGTCTCAGTACCTCTCCTTGGGGCTTCTCCCTAAGGTGAGCAATATGGGAGAGGACAAGGGAGCATCCCCAAGAAACACACTACATTTGTTTTGTCACTATATCAGATGTGACATACCATCACTTTTCCTGTTTTATTCAGTAGAAGGCAGTCACTGGGTTCAGGCTTACACAGTGGTGGGAATACCAGGAAGTGATCTTTAGGGGTTATCTTAAAGGCTGCCCACCACACTAACTTTCAGAAATTCAAAGTACCTCTGGATTTTTCCTTCCCCTTTTTTCCTTCCTTTATCAACTGATTTAGCAGTAATTCATAGAGAATCTATCATGAGTAATTCCTTGTGGTAAATACCATGGGAAATGCAATAGCACTTAATAACAGAACCCCATATTTCCCTTGAGGGCCCCAAATCTATGGTAGATAAGACCAATCCACCTGTTCACATCCTGAAAGTGGTTTAGGTGCTCAGAGGAACAAGCAGTGCTGTGGTGACTCTCAAGAGGGAGCTATTTCTTTTAGATTTTTCTTTTACTCTTTCCATTCCACAAATAGGAAGAAAGGAAAAAAGAAGAGAGGTGGGAGGGAAGAAAGGTAAGTGAGGAGGATAAGGGAGAAAACAAGGAAGGAGGAGGTAGGGAAGGGACAAAGGGAGAGAGGGAGGGAGAAAGGAAGGTAGGGAGGAAGGACATGAGCTAAGGATGGAGGGAGGAAGGAAGCAAGAAATAAAAGAAAGAAGAAAGGATGAAAGGAAATAAAATCATGCCAGAGGTTACTTTCTAATTTTATTTCTTCCCTCAAAAATATTTTAATGACTTACTACTATATAAATAAATTATAAAGTTTGGCATTCAAAGCTTTTCTGTTTCTACCACTATATTCTCTATCCAACTTCTCCCTCCCACATTTAAATATTGAAGTAAATAATTAGTGGATCCAGGATTTTAATCAAATCTTGCCAGTTTCTAAAGCTCATATAATTTCTACCAGACTACTCAGCTTCCCAAATCAATATAATTTGACTACTTAGCCAGGGGAAAACAAAAACAAACAAACAAACAAAACAGTATGACTGTCACTTCTACGGGTCCCACTGGAATGAATCAGGAAATGATAATGCCAGTGATTAAGGACATGGAGAATTCGGAGTTGAAGAGTTTTATTTGGGATTTGCCACACTGAGGTTATGACAGGACCTTTGAGAGGTAAGGTCTGAGATGAGACTGGAGATAGTGGAAGATTTTCAGAGTTGTCTGTGAAAGTGATAACTAAAGTGGTAGTAGTAGTTAAAATTTTCAGTACTGATAGAAACCAACATTGATAGCTGTAACCCACACATAAGAGAACATGAAATGGTTAAACAGCAGAACCCCACGTAGGATAGTCCACTGCAGGTGGCTGAAAATCTATTTTGCATTGTGAAATGCAAAATAGAAGGTAACCATGAAGAAATTATTTTTCAATAGTTAGGTACTCTCTCCAGTAGAGCTCACTTGGAAGGGGTTGCTTTCCATCAAAAGCCATGGGAATCTATCTATCTATCTATCTATCTATCTATAACTTTATGCCAATTGTGGTGGACAGCCTCTAAGATGGTCCCTAGTGATCCCCACCTCCTGGTGTTCATGAACTCGAGTAAGGCCTGTCCCTGAGAGTGGGCTGGACTTAGTGACTTGCTTCAAAAAAATAGAATGTAGCAGAGGTAATGTCTGTCATTTCTGAAATTAGGTTACAAAAAAAACCTATTTTCCATGTTGGACACCTGCTCTGGTTCATTTGCTTACTTGCTCTGAATGAATACAGATGCCATGCCTCTCCATAGGGAGAGGCCCTTTGGCCAGGAGTTGATATCTTTGGCCAGCACACCTGAGACCTGACAGCACCCATGGGAGGAAACTTGGAAGAACATCCTCTACCATCAAGCTTCAATATGACCACAGCCCTAACCAATACCTTGACTGCAGGGTTGTGAGAAATCAGGAGCAAAGAGATCCAAAAAAGTCATGCCTAGATTTCTGACAATCAGAAACTGTCAAATAATACATGTTTATTGTTTGAAGTCACTGCCTTTTGAGGTAATTTGTTATAGGGCAATAGAAAACTAATGCATCAGCACTTCAAGCACTTTGAGGAGAGAAAAGTGGAGTTACTCTCTGGTGTTGGTGATTAGAAGCTGAAGCAGAACATTGCAGAGGACTCAAATTGAGATGGAATGCATTTATTTACACATCAGCTTTGCACAGATCTGTACGGTTGCTGATTGGAATTGAACTATAAACCCCTTTGGAAATATTTTTTTAAGATCACAGGTATTGCTGAGTTTGGTTCTTGTGCCACTGAAGATGGGAAAAATAGAATTCTCCATAAACAGTCCCAAGACAAGGAAAGCATGAAATAGCACAGGACATGAACTGAGACCAATAAGTGAAGCAAAGGAAAGGACTCAAAGAAGATTAGAATGGATCCAGGTCCCTTGGTTTCTCTGGAAGATTCCATAAAAATCTCAAGTCAGAAAGTACTAGAATTAAAACCAGAAGATCACAGTTATGACATCTACACATTATAGTGTGTGGTACACAGAGCAAGACCCAGTGTTTATTACTATTATGATGTGACTGTCTAAACAACAATATGTGGTGTTAACCAGGGTCTACATAAAGGTAGCTAACCCGTGTATATAATGCCTACTATGTGCCAGGAACTTTTCCAAGCTGATGATTAGTGACCTCATGTTAAGTACTATTATTATCCTTAATTTGTAAATGAGGAAACTGAGACACAAAAACTTTAAATAACTTACTTAAGCATCCACCTAGAAAGCTGTAGAATCAGGATTTGAGCACAAGCAGTCTGACTTCAGAATCCACTTGTTACCACTACTTTGAAATACATTTCTAATGAATCTTTTCATGGAAATAGAAAGAAAGTGGCCAATTGTTATTCCTTAGCATTTAGTCCTAAAATCAGAAAGCAGGAGACAATTCTTAACCTTGCAGATAGTATAAAAGACAGGAAAATAACTTATCCTTTGGGAAAAAAGAGATATGGTAAATTGGACATTTCTGTTGGCCCCCCAAATCTACTCCCTGTCCTTATCCACCCAGCCCTGAACTCTAGGAAACTTACCTGTATAAACTGAAACAATTTTCTCTATTGTCCCTGGCTTTTCCGGGGGTGGGGAGGTGGGGAGCAGGGTCAGCCTCCAGCTCCTTTCTAGTTGGGTTTTCATGGGTTGGTTGCATGCTCTCTGGAAGATCAGAGTTCTTGCCTGGAAGCACTGTCTGTAGCACTACCCTCTCCAGGACCCCAAAACCTCTTTCTACCTTTAACCCTTAAGTCCAAGCCTGGTAGCCAGTCCAGCAGTATTGTCATATCCTTCATGGGTTCCCTAATTCTGTGACACCTTTGCACATAGCCACTTTATTAAATTCTCTTCTTTTGTTTGAATGTATCAATTCTGTATATCATTTTTGCTGTAGCTCTGGGCAGATCTTAGAGTTTTCTTTATCATGACAAGGTCCAGAAAACTAGCGTAGAAGTTTGAGGGAAGGAAGATTTCAAAAATAGCACTTTTTGATGCCACTCATATTACCTTCCCAATTTGCCCCTTATAGCCTTAAGCCCAGCTGTCATAGAGAGACGGTCAGAAGGACTCCAATAAAACAAAAATCTGTATCACCAGAAGTTAAGTGAGGAAACAAAAGAAGAGGTGACCCAATGACCAAATTGAAGATTACAATAGCTACTCGAGGGTAACTTTTAGACAAGTCCAAGGTCTCCTCAATATAGAAGGCAACAACTATAAGGCTGCTTTCACAGCTTTTTGCTAAAAACATTATGAACCAGAGGATACTTTCATTGTGACCAATTTTCCATGATTGTACTTTCAATTGATGTGGCCCTAGGGAGACTAACATGACATATATTTATGTTACTGAAAGTAATGTTAATTTGTACAATGTTCAGAAGTGAAATGGTTCCTTTAGGTGTACTGATAAGAAAAATGGGTTACACACAGCTGACAATTTACTCAAAATTCTAGTGAACCAGAATAAATCATTTGAGAAGAAAAAGAAAACTAAATAATAAGTGTTGAGGCTGTCAAGGAATTTAGGTGCCTTTCATTGGTCATGAACCCCTAGGTAGCACATATGAAGAAGGCTAATAATATTAGTCATGTCAGTGAGCACCAGACACTGGAGCACAGAGAGGATGAGAATCAGTCCACGTTCATTAGGGAATTTTCAACTCCTGTTTCTCAGTCTAACTTTGGAATTCATTTTCATAGTCCACGGAGAAGCAAACTACAGTCAAGCGTCCAAATCTGGCCCCTGTCTATTTTTGTAAATAAAGTTTTACTGGAACACAACTACACACATTTGTTTATGTATTGGTTTGGGCTGCTTTCCAAACTGTCAGCATTAAGTAGCTGGAAGAGAGCTTCTATGGCCCACAAGGCTTAAAATGTTCTTTACAAAAAAGTTTGCTCACCTCCAATCCAGGCTATCAACAGTTATTTTTTCCTGCCCTTGTTAAAATTCCTAACTTTCCACTTCTTCCTTCATATTTTTAGATTCTTTGGAGATACATAATCTTGGATTGCACAACTTGGAAATACCAGATGGAAAAGGACAAGCCAGCAACCAGGACACCTGTGTCCATCTAGTTCAAAGGGAAAACATTTTACTTTTTTCTAAGATTTTATTGAATTTCAATAACCCCTCAAGCTCTAAAATTACTAGTGTGTGAAAAGTCTAAAACATGATCCTTGGAAATAACCAATGTTATAAATTAAGAAAAAAAAGCCTATTTAAAAAGCATTGATAGCAATGGAATAATTGTCTCAAAACTGCCCTTTTCCATATTAATGTTCTAAAATTCACATTTTAGGCATGCCAATCTTCTACCCAAGGCTTTCAAAAATTTCTCCTGCCCAGTGATCTAGAACCATAGTTATATATGGTTATATATGGTTATAATATCACTATTATATAATATATATAATATAATACTATATATATTATATTTAATATTATATATTATATTATATAGTATATCATATTTATTTAATATTAATTTATATAATATAATATAATATATATTATATATAATATATATAATATATATAATATAATATAATATAATATAATATAATATAATTAATTTATATAATATATAAATATTTAATATTATATATTATATATTATAATATATAGTATATCATATTTATACTATATATTATAATATATATAGTATATCATATTATACTATATATTATATATGTATATATAATATATAGTATCCAAATTTTAAACTCTAAATGAGAAAGAGTTCTGTGTTGTACATGTCTATAACCCCACAATATCTTTCAGACAGCAAAGAACTGTAGTTTGATAGATATCTTAAAGTTGTTTAAATATACTGTCAATATTTGTCCTTTTCCCTTTCTGCTTGGTTCAGTGGGTTTGGTATACCCAAGACACTGGGGTTTCAGATGTCCAGAGAAGCCCATTGCTGCTTGCAATCTTCAGGAAAGAGTCTCTTGAGGAAGTAGTCTTAGTGTAGAAGCAGCTTCCTGAGGTTGCCTGGCTTATCTTGTCTCTTTCTAGTCTTTTTCTTTCTGGAAAAAAAAAAAATCTATATGAAGAAGAGCAACAATAGGGAAGATGGCAGAGTAGGAAGCACCAGGAACCCATTTCCCACCTAAACAATAATTGAATTGATAAAACTGTCTAAAGTAACTATTTTGGAACTATAAAGTCTATTTGAATGCTGAAAGCTTCAAGGGGAAAGCTTGGCTGGTAAATTGTGATTAATATCTGTTGATTTACCTTTTAGCTCTGTAGTGGCAACCCGTGGCAGGCAACTGTGGGCACAATAATCTACATTCCTCATGTAGCTCACTGAAACCAAGGTGGGAAATAAGGATATTGTCCTCCAAATGTGAAGGTTCTATGTTCTGATTATGGATGGCTGCTTTTGATTGCTGAGATGCAGACGTAGAGACTGTCTGCCATTTTTTCAACTCCCACTAGATTAAGTGATTTCCAGGGGATTTCAATGAAATATACTTGTTTTGTATGTATATGGAGGGGGAGATGTTTTTGTTTTTTGTTTTTTGTTTTAAATCTGTGTGTATGGGGGAATTTAGAAAGCCACTTCACATGCTCAGAGAAAGACATGTGCTTTGAAAAGGCCTGAGAAGACTATAGTATTTTACTTCAGGCTATCCCTGTTACAGAGATTTCCTATAACAATTAAAAACAAAACAAAATAAACAAAAACCAACAATAATAACCCAAAATAACAGGATCTAATTTTTAGAATTACCACATTATAAAATTAAAATATCAAGTTTTCAACAAGAAACCTTACTAGGTCTACAAAGAAATGGGAAAGTATGGCTCATTCAAAGAAATGCAATAAATGGACAGAAAATGTACCTGAGGAAACCCAGATGTTGAACCTACTAAATAAAGATTTTTAAATAACTGTCTTAAAGATGCCCAGAAAGCGAAAGAAAGATTTAGACAAAGACAGAAAAACAATGTGCAAACAAAATGAGAATACCAATAAAAATAAAGAATTTATAAAAAGGAACCAAAAAGAAATTCTGGAGCAAAATGCAGTAACTGAAATGAAGAATATTTTGGAGTGGCTCAATAACTGATTTGAGCAAGTAGGAGAAAGAATCAGCAAGCTTAGAGGTAACAATTGAAATTATTAAGTCTGAGGAATAGGAAGAAAATGAATAAAGATAAATGAAGAGCCCAAGGGATCTGTGGGACATTATCAAAAGCATTAACATACATTATGAGTATCCAGAGGAAGAGAAAGGTGTGGAAAGAATATTTGAAGAAATAATGGCTGAAAACTTCCCAAATTTGAGAAGTTTAATGAATACTAGATAGGGTACACTCATAATGACCCACACCAAGACAAACTGTCAAATCCAAAAACAAAGAGAGGATCTTAAAATCAACAACATAGAAGTAATTCATTATATATAAGTAATCCTTAATAAGATTATCAGCTTCTCATCAGAAACCTTTCAGGCCAGAAATCAATGGGTTGGTATATTCCAAGAGCTAAAACAAACAAACAAACAAAAAATTACTGTCAATCAAGAATTTTATATATGGCAAAATTATTCTTAAAAAATGGAAGAGAAATTAAGACATATTCGAATTAAAGAAAAAAACTGAGGAAATATGTTAACACTTGACCTGTCCTCTACAAGAAGTCCTTCAGATTGAAATAAAAAGAAACTAGGCAATAACTTTAAGCCACATAAAGAAGTAAAGACCTCTGGTATAAGTAAGTATTTGGGCAATTATAAAACTAGTGTTATTGTGATTTTTGTTTGTGACTCCACTTTTCATTTTCTACATGATTTAAGAGACAAATGCATAAATATAATTATCAACCTATACTATTGAGCACATAAATTATAAAAAAAGATGGAATCTATAGCATCAATAAAAAGAAGAGCAAGAGGGAAAAGCTGCAGTTTTTGTAAGGTATTAAAGTTAAATTCCTATAAATTAAAACTAAATTGTTTTAATTTATACTGTTAAATGTAATCTCAATGATAACCAAAAAGAAAATATCTATGGAATATACACAAAAGAAAATGAGAAAAGAATCGAAATATTTTACGTTTACAAAAAAATCAACTAAATACAGAAGAAGTCAGTATAGAGAAGATAAGGGACAAAGAAAGCTTTAAAGTTTATGTAAAACAAATAGCAGAATGTCAGAAGTAGTCACTCCTTATCAGTAATTACTTTAAATGTAAATGAATTAATCTCTGTAAGCAAAAGACAAAGATTGGCAGAATGGATTTTAAAATATAATCCAACTACATGATATCTATTAGAGACTCACTTTAGATCCAAAGACACAAATATATTGAAACTGAAAGGATGGGAAAAAGAAAAGAACAAAAAGCAGAACAAAACAAAACAAAAATCACCAAAAACAAACAAACAAAAACTCCATGCAAATAATAACCAAAAAAGAGCTGGGATGGATATACTAATATCAGATAAAATAGACTTTAAATAAAATAAATTTACAAAAACAAAACAAAACAAAAGCATTATGTATTAACAAGAGGTTCAATACAGCAAGAAGATATAACATTTATGCACCTAATAACAGGATGTGGAGAAACTGGTACTCTGTGCATTCCTGGTGGGAATGTAAAATGGTACAACCTCTGTGGAAAAAAGTTTTACATTTTCTCAAAAAGTTAAACATAGAACCACCATATGACATAGGCTCCACATCTAGAAAGAACACAGAACACTTGAAAGTAGGGACTCAAATAGATATTTATACACCAATGTGCACAGCAGCATGATTCGCATAGCCAAAAAGTAAAAACTACTTGTATCCATCAATAGACAAGTGGATAAATAAAACGTGATACATGAACATAAAATAATGTTATTTAGTCTTTGAAAAAGGAATGACATTTTGTATGCTACAACATGGATAAACACTGAGAACATGTTTAACAAAATAAGCCAGACACAGAAGGACAAATATTGTTAATTCCACTTATATTGGGTACATAGGATAAACACATTCATAGTGACAGAAAGTAGAATAGGGGTTAACATGGGCTGGGGAAATAAGACAATTGGGGGCTGTGGTTAATGGGCACAGAGTTTTTGTTGGGGATGATGAAAATTTCCTGAATACAGATAGTGGTGATGGTTACATAATATCTGGATGCATTTAATGCCACTGAATTGCACGCTTCTGAATAGTCAAAATGACAAATATGTCATGTATATTTTACAAAAATAAAAAAAATTATCTCTGGAGATAGTCCTGCAGCAGGCCAGACAACATCACAGGATAGTCAGGATACCACCCCCTCCCTGCCCTGCCCCTAATGTTGGGAATGAAAAATCAGTAGATGCTAGGGTTTTAAAAAAAGTTATAATGCTTAGAAAATATAATTCTTCCTTCCCTTTCCTGTCCAGGCTCTGGAAGAATGTGTACAAACCCACATCTTAACCACTTGAGTCTATACACAACACACTTACAACATTGGAGATACTCTGCCTTGAAGACCTAACAGCAAATCTATGCAGAACTGAGTCAGAGAACATGCCATGGAAAATTGATTGACTTTTGTGTCAAAAATCTATTTTGTTTAAAATGTTAAGGCTTGTCTCATTCCTAGTGAATTTCACCAGAAGGTAGAGAAATGAAGGAAGATCAACTGGAAAAAAACATGTTATAAAGCTATTAAGAATTGTTTTGAATCTGCTGACGCCTCTCACCTCATACTAGTTACTGCTCTATCTCCAGCATCTAGAACAATGTTGGCATAAGTTAGATACTCAAAAAGTTGTTTGTTGAATGAAGAAATTGCCTCCACTTTAAACTCCTAAGACAGATCATCGTTTACTTAGGTCCATATAGGTGGCATGTGATTAAGTCACTCTTGCGTAGCTGTGTTCTTGTTACATGTCTTGAATAATATCCCATGTGGGTAATTGGTGATATCAGTTAGAATTCTTTCCAGATAAAACAATAGGGTCAACTACTCCAGATGATGTTAAAGTGGATTTGTTAGGCTCAATAACAACTAGGCTTTGGTCTTTATCTCTGTGTAATATCATTATTCATTTGCCAATAGTTGCTCACATTACTTCTTCATGAAATTCTTTTATACATTTAAATTTAATGTTTTGCTTTAATTTTGATTAAAATTCATCTTTAAAAATTATATAAACAAAAGCATTAATTTGTGCTTATGACTGTAATATGGTAATAATGTATATAATTATAACACAATAATAATAATTAAAGATCCTAAAATGGAGAAGAGTAAGGAAAAGCTTCTGTAATGAATAAATATAACTTTAATTTACTCTTAGAGCTGAAGTCTATCTCAGCCACAAAGAAAATGTACCTTTTTATCTACACAACATTAGCATTATTTCTATCTCACCTACAATATATACTTTCAAACTTGAAGAGTGGGAAGTTTTAAATGACATTCAGAATTCAGGAAGATTCTTTATTAACAGAAAGAACAGTAGGTTCACACAAACAGGCACATATATTGGCAAGCTGACATGTACAGATACAGACACTATCTCAAGATGGTGAGGAGAGAACCATGTCAAAGCTGATAAATTATTCATCACCTGTTCCACAGAGTGAACACTATCAGGTAATGATCTGTAATTATTAATAAATAATTTAAGCTTTAATAGCTCTGAAATGAAATGCTTAATTGCATCACAAAATAATTAATGGAATTAGATGCAATGTGTAAAATGTGAATTTTTTTCTTCAATTTTTCTTTTTCACATTTTCTTTGCCCCAAATGTGGTAACCTAGAGAACAAATAGGGTGATTAAATTCTAAATGTGTGCATGTGTGTGTGTCAGCATTGGGATATGTATGTGGATTTGTTCTATGACTCTTGATATCGAAGGTATTCTAGGGAGTGGAGAAATAGGCATCACTGAATCATCCTTGACAGTAATCCAAATAGTGACTTTCTTTCAGATTGGTGCAATATTTAATTCAGAAACTACAGAGATCCTACTGTGCACAGAGGTTTGTGGTAGGCATGGGGAAGGGTTGGAGATAGGGTGGGAGGAAGGGAGAAAGTGGAGCTGTAGGCACAAATAAGATGAACTCTGGGCTCTTCGGAGGATATGGTCTCCTGGGCAACAGAGTCATGAGATGCAAAACATAGACTCTAATTTACAAACTTGGTGAAACTGGAAAAGACAGAGGCCAGGATAATGAAGACAAAGATCAGTAAGCACAAGAGTGAAGCTTTGTGGACTCCAACAGCTCATAGAGCTCCAGGTGCCACCCAGCACCTGATTCTAACACCTTTGTCATAGTAAGATTCATAGTGGTTCATAGAGCTTTCATTATGTCTCATCTCATTATGTGTCATTTTCTCATAATCCTCACATTGTCTTTGAACTTCCAGACTTTCTCTACTTTGCCTCAGTTTTGGGAGTCATCTCCCGTCTCTTGCTTACTACCTGCTCCCATACCATATAGCCCTGTAAGCCTTGTTAAGCCTTGAAGGAGGCTTAATGAAGATTTGAGAAGTGCTCACCAGGAATGTGTTCTGGAAGTCGTGCTGAATATGGAAGGGAAACAGTCAGGGATGACTAAGCACAGACTAAAGAGCAACGATTAAGCTGAATGGGGTAGAAGGAAAGCCAGAGTAAAAGACAAGATGGATAGCAAATGTGTTCTAAGTGAAGGTCCAGAGGGTAGCTGGCAGGGCTTCCTAGAGGGTTGGATGTTTACTATCCACATCTACCCAGTTGTATGGTAATCTTGGTACTTTAAAGATATTTACCCATTTAATGTCTCAATAATCCTGTGAAAGAAGTACTATCATTATTGACTATCATATTCCCATTTTACAGAAGAGGAAATGGAAGCACAAAATAGATAAGTAATTCACTCAGGGATACACAGCTAGTCAAGCTGGTAACAAGATTTGAACCTAATATCTCTGGCTTCTGAATCTACACAGTTGACTTCTGTTTTCTTCTGAGTTATATCAGCTTAAATTTACAGAGGAGAAATCTTAACTTACAAAATTTAAGAGACATATACACTCTAACTCTACCAAAAGCTGGCTTTTTCTCAATTGTTTAACTTCTGGTGGTTGCATTCTACACCCACCCCTTTCATGGTATCAGAGTGGGAGGAATGCATTTGGCTTTTAGCTTGGCCCTGAGGTTTGCGTTGGTCAGTGAGCCAATGAATGTCACTCGAAGAAAGGGTTGAAATGTGCTTGTGTGGTTGGGTTACTCTCTTGTGATCATGCATTTCTCCATAAGCAGAATATATCTCAGGTAGCTACTAATTCAAAGAAATTGTAACACATGCAGAGCAAACCTGGACCCAGTCCTCCTCTTGGAGCCAGACTCAGCCAAGCACCGCACAGAAGAGCTGAGCTCCAGTAACCAGCAGATCTATAGCCTGAAGGAGAGCTACCCCTACTGACCTGCATACCAGTGAGCATGGAAATAGAAGCTTATTATTATATGCCATTAGAGTTTTGTGGTTGTTTGTGATGTATCATTATTGTGACAATAGTTGACTAATACTATACCATCATCCCACACTCAGGTATCCTTAGATATAGACACTATTTCTTTCAATATTACTTATAGTACCAAGCCAAGGCAGTTTCAAGACAAGTTCCCAAGACTTTATTCCAACTGGATGGCTCCCCTTGGGCACTTTAATGTAGAAATTCTGGAACAATCACAGCATAGGTAGAAGTTAGTAGAGCTGCAATGCAAATTCATATTTTTGACTCAGAATCCTAGATTTCAGCCACTGAACTCAAGGCCCATCAAATATGAATGAGCCTATGCCTAACTCTCCAGCTGAAAGTGCCTGCCAATGGCTGCAAGCAATGGTCCTCTGCCTCCAGATTCATCCATACTACCTCCAAGTCACCCACTATTGTTTTTTTTTTTTTTACTTCTTACTTTTCCAGCAGCATTTTTCTGACTCCAGGCCTTGCCTCCCATTTTTCATCTAACCTTGAAACATCTGTGACTCAATTTGAGATAAGTTTCCCATCTCTGATCTGAGCACCATCTGTGGGGCACAACTTTCAGGATTCCACTTTTAATACAAACACACTTCAGACTTAGGTAAGATGCTTTTGTGCCTATGAAATTGTTCCCAATTGGCCTCACTTCCCTCCATCTAGTGAGGAGGATCAGATGTCTTGAGCATAGAGAAAAATCCAACTCAAATCCAGAACCTATGCAGGATGTTTAACACATAGACAGCTGTGCTGATAACCTATGGTGAAGAAGATCATGTGTCAGTTTGGCAACAATGGGGCAGGTCTATCTGGGAGAAGCTAGGACAGAGAATCCAACTCCGTTATTGCAGGAGCCCAGGAGACCTGTTATTGCTAGATGCAGGCAAGGACCAAGAGCCAGAAGGATGGATCCAGAGTCCAGAAAACCAAGGAAGGTTAAACATTGCAATTATTAAACACTACATAGTACATAGCTATGCCTCATTGCTTGGTAAGACAGGGTGATCTAGCCAGAGGGAGACTGGTCTGGCCAAAGCAGAAGCAAGAATGTGAGAAACCACATTGCTTCAAGGGTCTTGTTATCCTGCCTCACTTTTTCAAACTAGCTGATGACAGAGGTTGATCTGAGTGAGCCAGACCATCTCTAGAGGTGTCTGCCTGTTCCATGTGGTCACAGCTAGTCCAAACACCCCATTGCTTTTGGTATGGCTGGACTATTTTCTCATATTTCCAAACCTATTTATATTTATATTTATTTATATTTATATTTATAATTTATTTAGTGTGTACTCAATCATTTTAACTCAAGCTTTCAGCACAAAAAGTTAAAAGAGATTATTGGATTTCTTTCTCTGTACCAGTCAGCATATTTTGCTTCCTGTCTTCCCATTTGTTATTATTATTATTATTATTATTACTATTACTATTACTATTATTATTATTATTATTATTAAAGAAAAATGCTATGTGGGCTTAAGGTAATATCTAATTTAAAGAACATTCTAAAAATGTGGCATACATTATCCTACAGAACATATTTACTATCTCTGGTTTGTGTAAAATAAGATGTTGAAGGGTAAATGAGATCTTTCCAAGGTGATCCTAAGTATACGTATGATTTACAATTTCCTCCTCTGCGTTTCCTGTGTAGTATTCATTCAATGAATGCAATTATTACTACCATAGCCCTATTAGAATGCAATTACTTATACGAACAAATAAAATTATGGTATATCAGAACTAATTCTTAAGGAGGTTCTGGTCCAAACCCCTTATTTGATGGTGAGGTAACTGAGGTCCAGGAAAGGAAATGGATTTGTGCTATGGAGTCTAGACCCAAATTCCAGAGGGTCTCTCTCTCTCTCTTTTTTTTTTTAAATTGAGGATGGGGTGTGTATAGATAGTGTAGTGTTTAGGAGCTTGGGGTCTGTAGGCAGAAAGCCTAGATTTGATTTCTACCTCTGACACTCACTTACCTTGGACAACTTACTCAACTTTTCTAGACCTCAGGTTTCCCATCTGTAAAATGAAGATAAAATAACACCTCCATTATAGGGCTATTATGTTATTTCATAAGATAACCCATTCAAAATTTTCATCATACTGCCTGGAACATTATAAGGTTTTATTACTGTTAGTTGCTTATGAATAATCTATACAGTGTTCAGGGGAGGGTGACCAGGACACTAAGGAGATTAGAACCATGACTTAAAGATAAGAGATAAAGATAAAGATAATACCTTATGAAGTTCATGTCTTTGTTTTGCTTAAACCTTGCAATGGTTTCCCATTTCACACAGAGCAAAAGCCAAAGTCTTTATAGTTGCCTATAGGGCCTTATGTAACCTGACTTCCAGTTTCATGCTGGATCTCCTGTCCTATTGCTGTCCCCTGGCTACATCCAGTTTTACCAGGCTCCTTTCAGAGCCTTCCTTATCTTCTCACTCAATGTCACTTCTCACTGGAATACTGTCTGCCACATTTTCATGGCCAATATTCCCTCTTCTTGCAAGTCCTTGCTCAGCTGTCACACCTTTTAAATGAGGCCTACCCTGACACTTCCCCTTTCCATTATTTAAAATATCACTCCAGCCCTTCCCTCCTGATTTTTTTCATAGCATTTACTTCCTTATAATCTTTATATGATTAACATATATTTTTTTACTATTTAGTTTATTAAATGTACTCACTTTTCATGTTTCTAAGTCTAGTTTTTCCAAGTAGTTTATAAACTCCTAAAAAACTAAGAACATCATCATTTCTTAAACTTAGTAGAAGTTCAGTGAGACTTATTGCTAAAATGGTCCCATGTGAATGAAACATCTGTGTAGGGTGCCTTATTTGAGCAAAAAATACTTTTCTTTCAGACTTTGGTAGGGAAGCAGTGCCATCCTAGTGAGTCAGCATTTATTAAGCACCAATTGTTAGCAGTTTTCTGGCAGGCTCTGAGATGGAACTTTATAGATAGTCTTGTCTTTCTGTAGAAAAGAAGATTTAGATCAATCATTTGGATCATCCAGGGCTCTATATTTTCCTTTGTCAAAATTACTAGGAATAGTATGAATGCATTATCTAGACAATTTAGGAAAAGATGTCTTTGTAAGGAGTGTTGTATATTTCTAATTGTTAATTCTGGATAATTCCATTTTCACTGCTATTGAAATATTAAGTCAAATTATTTTGCCTGGGGAATATTATTGAAACCAACACTTTAATAAGTGTTGGTTACATGGAGTTTGTCAGAGAATTAAAGTAAGAAATTGTACCTGTGGAAACATGTTTTTGTTTCCTAGAAAGAAAATACAACCACTCCACACAACTGGGCCAATTCTAAAACTAAGAGAAGAAGTGGATCTCAGTCTCAGTTAACCAAATTCTATGTGGACTTTGTCTTCCATGCCAGAAATGCTCTCATGCTCTTTCCTCTGTCTCCAGAGAATTTCCTCAACACAAGGGGATAGGAAATCCTCCCATCTCCCCAAATCTCCACATTTCAGTTGATCTCCCAGTTGCTGCAGAATGCATTGAGGTTTAGCTCAGAGGAACAATAAAACTGGTTGGGAAACTACCTGCATTATGCAGGAATTTTGTTTAGGTGCCATTATTAGTAACAACAGTAAACATTTATTAAAAACTAGCACAATATTTGGCATAGGAAGATCTGTTGAATAAACAAAGACTGGTGAGTTTATAACTCATGTTGTTCTGCCTTTGAAAGACAAAGCACCCTGAGGAGCAGTCTGAAGACCACTGATGGTTGTCATTTTTGTGCTGGCAGTTTCTGGCTGAATGATTCTAAGTTGTTTGATCTTTCTGGGGCTTGTGGTTTTTTAAACACTATGTTTAAGTGGCTGAACCTCACTATATAAAACAAAATGAGACACCCAAAATTTGCATAAAAGCCTGGTGCTTTGCTTAGTGATCCCTGAACCCCCATTCTACTGGTTGCATTCCCAGCCTTCCTGACCAGGCTCAAGGTCTGCCTCCATCTCATACATTGCTCTCTGGCCCTGGCTGTCAGTTGCCAAGCACCAGAGTCCTGGATTCCCACATATTGCCTGACAATTATGATTTCTCTTGGATCACCTTCCCCACCACTGTATTTCAAAACATATTACTTTGTGTTATTCTTATTTCCTTATTTTTTGTCTTACCTACTAGACTGTGAGATCCTCAAGGTCAGAGAACATGTTTTATTCATCCTTGTTTTTCTTGCAGTGCTTATCATGATGTCCAGCTAGAATAGGTCTCAATAAATCTGGGTTGAAAGAATGTTCCTCTAAAAATTCCCTGCATGTATGCAGTCAGTCTTCCAGCAAACTCCCCATTTCTTCCCTTTTTTTCTCAAGCCCTATGCTCTAGTTCTCAGTTGAGACAGAAAGGATAAGGTTTGCACAAAAGCAGCAAAGTGCTTAAACCAATGACTCACATAGTGGGCACTAAATAAATGTTTGTTGATGAATGAATGCCTAAATGGAGCTTTCCTAGCCCATCCCTGTCTAGAGTAGCCACTTCTGGCTGTCCTTCTTAAGCATCCCACTGTATCCTGCCATCACCTACTTATTACCTTAAAAGTACCATTCCCTTGCCAAGACCACCTGATTCATAGGGGTGGCCATGTGGCCTCTCTGTGTCCTAGGCCTGCCAGTACCTTAGAAACCATTAGCAGGATTAAATTGGATCCTGACAGCTTGTTTCTGATTCTCTGCGAACTGGATCCCAGACCTAGGCACAAAGGACTGAAGGATCCCAAGACTGTCTTTAGACCACATTACTTCTCTAGGACCATATGCTTCCTGTGTTTTGGTATCTCTTAACCATTCACTACTCATTCTCAAAAGTTTTATTCACAATTCCTTCCATTTATTTCCTCCCCCATCTTCCCCCCAAGTTGGAGGTAGTTTCAGAGAAAAGGAAAAGAAACAAAGGCCCTGAAAATGTTATAAATGCCATGATATGACTTTCATAAAAAGAAAAGAAACTTGAACAGTGATCTCAATAATTACTAGATTCATAGTCTTTTAAATACAGCCTTTCAATTAATACTTTTAATAATCACATGAAGTAGGCGATTTTCTTCCTTAGTTTTCAGATGAGGAAACCAATCCTTAAAGAGTTTGTCACTTGCTAAAAGTTAAACGGCTTGGCGAAAAAACACACCTGGCTCTGCAGGCTTCACAGTGACCTATGCACAACCTTCTTCTGCAAACACCATTCTGTACTCCATGTTGGGTCATTGAGTTCTGGATTTCTCCTTTACTCTCACATGACTACCACACTCACAACACTTCTGGAACCAGGAACATGGGCCTTCCCCACAGCAACAAATTTGCTGTGACTCCAGCTGGGTGTATTATAATTTAACTCAATTCTTATACCATCTATCTGGAGACACATCAGATCCCACAGGTTAAGGGCTCTGACTCACAAGATGCCAATCACAAGTCTAGGTTTGATCACATTTGATGCCTTAAATGCCAATCACAAGTCTAGGTTGCCACCTATGCTTGGCTATACATTGAAGATTTATGACCCCCTCATTGGGTTTGATTAGTTTGCTAGAGCAGCTCCCAGAACTCAAGAAAACAGTTTACTTACTGTTTACCAGTTTATTATAAAAGAATATGATAAAGAACATAGATGAACATTCAGATGGAAGAGATGCATAGGATATAGCATGTGGGAAGGGGCTTGGAGTTTCCATGGCCTCTCCAGTGCACCACTCTCTCAGCACCTCCATGTGCTGACCAATCTGGAAGTTTTTTGCACCTCATACTTTTGAAATGTTTATTAAGGTTTCCTCATGTAGGTATGACTTAACATTAGCTCCATTTATAGCCCTCTGCCCTCTCTGGAGAATGGTGGGTCGGGCTGAAAATCCCAAGTTTCTAATCATGGCTTGGTTTTTCTAGTGACCAGTCCTCATCCAGGAGCCCACCAAGAGTCACCTCATTAGAATAAGAGAACTGCTACCTGGAAATCTAAAGGACTTAGGAACTCTGTGTTGAGAACTAGGGTCAAAGATCAAATATTAGAACAAAAGATGCTCCTAGTATTTTTTATTACTTAGAGCATTATAAGGGTTTTAGTAGCTCTGAGTCCAGAACCGGGGGAATAAACCAATATATATTTTTTCTTTTCTTTTTTGTTTCAAGTTTTTATTTAAATTCCAGTTAGTTAACATATAATGCGATATTAGTTTCAGGAGTAGAATTTAATGATTCATTACTTGCATACAATACATAGTGTTCATGACAACTCCTTAATGCACATCACCCATTTAACCCATTCCCCTGCCCACCACCCCTCCAGCAACCCTCAGTTTGTTCTCTGCAGTTAAGAGTCTGTTTTATGATTTGTCTCTCTTTTTCCCCCGTATGTTCATCTGTTTTGTTTCTTAAATTCCAAACATGAATGAAATCTCTCTATATTTTTTATTACTTCACAGTCATGAGATCTGATATTTTCCTAGTTGCAGATGCCCAGTACTGGCCTTGGCTGAGATGGTTCTATAAAAAACTAAAAAAGGGATGCTTTTTCTTTTGAAACCACACACTTTCTGTCATCACTCATCTTAGCCTTTATGTTCAACATCCCCAAGAATTCTCTAAGTCCTCTTCCCAAAATTCTTCTCTACTCCAGAGGCCCAGTCTTACCTCTACATGGTTTCTCTTCCTTTGGCCCCATTACCTAGGGCCATTTCCTCCTAACAAGTCTTAAGTAATGTGCACCTCCCATTCTAAAGGCTCCCTTTGGTAATTGGCCAATCAGAAGCAAAAATTTCCTATAAATTGCAGAGGAATTTTGAGTCACTCCATTCTGGCTAGTGATACCATATCTAAACCCATAAAATGGACCTTTGGAGCACCATTAATACATCTTTCAATATTTATACACCTTTCTATCATGTTTGTAGAACTATTCTTTCCAAATAAGACATGTTCAATAAATATAAAGAGAGAAGGGGAAAGACAGGATGAAGGGAGGATGGGAGGAATAATTCATGTAAGTTTTTCTACTCTTCCTTATAGGAAAGCAATAATCTGAATTTCTCATTATATGAGCTCATATTTTATCCATAAAACAGTTCTATCCTCTTCTTTCTGGAGTGGAAAAAAAGATGCTGCAAAGCCACATACCCTGCCAGCTTGGGATGCAGAAATGATAGGGGACTATCTTGGCAACACAGCAGGAGGAGTGCATGTCAGCAAAATGCAATCAGCCAACGTCAAGTCCAGCGAGGAAAACTCAAGTTAACAACGCCCCTCTGCTTGTGAAAATTGTAGTGGCTGGAAAGGAAAAATGTATTTGAGAATATAGCCAGTAATAAAATGCCTTCACTGGGAGGCAAGTTATGAGAAGAAAGCCATTGTAAGCTAGATAATAGGGTTTAAGGTCCAAGGGTCTTTCTGACAGAGACAAAGAAATGCAAGGAGGGACTGTCACTGGGAGCTGGTGTGATATAATAGAAAGAACCCAAGCCTTGGATAGACCCTCAACATAAAACTCAAACCCACTGGATGGACCAAGCACATTTCTGAACTTGTATCAGATTCAAATTCTGAGCATATATAATCATAGCAATAATACTTACCTTGGAGAGTTATTTGACAATTAAATGAGATGATGTATGAACAGTTTGGGAAATATTAGTTGTGCAATAGATGTGCACTTTTTTCTCCTTTAAAGTATGCCTGAATATTGTTCCCCCACATTAGTACCAACTAAACCTTTCTATAATTGCAAAGTAGACATATGGAGGAGTGAGGCAAAACCTAAAAGAACTCTAATCTCATCCTCTCATTTACAAAGGTAGAAAGGAAAGCCCAGTTTGGAAACACAGTAAAAAATTTTCCAAGGCCCAAAGTGATGAATATTTATATACAGTAGTTCAGACAGTTGGAGAACCCACAAGCTATTCTGAAGTAGGAGGTCTTGTTCTCTTAGCATAGCTTCCTCTTTTCTCTTCCTATGTGAAGTGCCCAGGGTCTCTTAGGACCCACATTACTATCACACCAATACTTCTACTTCTGTAATAGTATTTGATGTGTCTTTGAGCTTGGGTGGGGTGACCACCCTCTTGGAGAAGGTAGACTTGGGGTACAGTGAGCTTGTTCCACTTCATGATGCCAGGAAACCAGATTAAAGGGTATGACATCACTATTTGGGATCCAGCTTTGACATCTACAAACTATGAGACCTTCAGCAATTTAACTGACCGCTCTAAATCTCATCAGTAAATTTCAGAATAATTATATTGCTAACCTCACAAGGCTTATTTTAGGATCAAATGACATTACACACATATTGGAATTGACAGCTGAGTTTTATCAAGTCTCAGAGTTTGGTAATGATAAAATATTGTATGAATGCAGTTAGTCTCCACATGTTAATGTGAGGCTTGATTCTGAATGTCAGGCTGCAAATGATGAAATACTTATCAAAGGAGAAGAGCTAAGAAGGGGCAACATAATTTAGGTCTTTCCTTTGTGTCCAACAAGAATCTTGTTTAGCTTCCTGAAGTGAACTGCAACACCCCCAGGTTTTGTTCCTTGTGTTCATAACCCAGCTGGCACATCCCCCATCAGCAAGGCATAGATAAGACATATTGAACCTCTGGTTTTTTGCTCTGACTTACCAGCTTCTGTCCTTGTCTCTTTATTACCTGAAGAAGCACAAATAGAAGCCAGGCAGCTGTTGCTGGACCCCAGGACAGATGGGTTCTCCTGGGACCCACTGGCCAAAAATTTCCTCCCACCGAATTCTCCAGACCACAGGCCATCTGGGATAGAAGGTCACCCTTCCCAGGAAGAAGATGGCAATGGTAACAGGTGTTAATGAATGCAGATACATGGCCAGAGGCCACATGGAGCATTTTATTAGGCAATCATATATTTTCATTAGTGATGATGATCAAGCACTTAGCCTTTTATTGGGTGTTTTAATGTTTCATTTTGCCACCATACTTTATTATCATGCCAGCCTGTTAACTGCTGGGGTGGGCTTTGACTGCTCTTTTCTTCTGTGCACAAGGCCTTCCAGAAAATTTCTTTCCCCAAGCTTTAGCCATAAGATTACTTACCATCTGCTTAATGAAATAGCAGGGTCGTTAAAGGCCATGGAGTCAGTGACAAACCTAGCTCATAATTTTTATGTCCTTGTTGTAAGTTGATGCCCCTCAGAATGTTATCATGAGGTTAGTGGTTTAAGTGAAGCAGGAACAATCAGACAACCTCACAGTGGGCACTTGGCCCTTGGTTTGAAGAGCTGACTGAAAGTGCTTGGGGAGTATGAGGAAGCAGCTATGTCTACTATCTGTGGGAGAGGAAGATGAGAGCTTCAGTGTTAGAAGGCCCTGAGAGGTCACCTAATCATCTCAACTCCTCTCATTTGACCCATGAGTAAGCTGAGACCCAGAGTTGAGAGTGACTGGAACAAGGTCACACAATCAAGATGGAAATCCAGCCTGATTTCCAGACCAGTGTTTGTCCACTGGGCACTGTTGTCTTCACTGTTGGTCACAGGTCAAGCCCTAAGCTTGAGAAGTCTTCAGGAAAGCAGTCTCCATCAAAGCCTCACCAGAGAAGACTTCAGGATCAACTAGCTCATCTTACCTCCCAGTTTTTCAGGTAGGGAAACAGGTGAAGAGAAAAAAGATGATTAATCCAAGGTAACAGGGCATCTAGTGCCTACCAAACTAGTTTTAAAACCAGACAAAAAACTATCATGTGCTCATGGGGCTGCAGGGAAACTAGCATGAACAGGGCCCCCAAAAGGGAGAAAATCACTTTATTAAATACTTGCAGTTACTAGTACCATATTATCTAAAAATATTTGCAAGAGTCTATTTCTGTGGCATTGTGATTATATATGTATAATCACAATAACTACTTCGCATTTTCTGTGCAGTGTGGTAAATTGAGAGTGCCAGAACTTTATATTCAGAAAAGCAGGGGTTAAAAAACTGAATTCACTCTCTACCAGCAGAATGATCTTGAGTCTTAGTCTCATAATCTGTAAATTGGAGATAAAATTACCCATTTTAAAGTGTTGAAAGAATTCAGCCAAGCAATATATGTAAAATGTTTTCCTGGTAGCATAATAACCATAGAATATATGATAGCTATTGTGATAATTATAGTTATATAATAACTATATATAGAGAAAGACAGTGTTAGGATTGTGGCACTAAGCAAGGTGTACATGATGTCCAAACCCCCTTTATAATCAATGATTTCCTTGCTTCTTGAATGCTTAAGAAGTATTATATTAGACATGAAGAGGTTATAAGAGCTTGTTGACCTTGCAATCTCTGTAGCTCTGAATACATAAATTCTCATAACAATAAAAGGGTTAAATATAAGTTAGTGAAGGTGACTTATTAAAGAGGAAAACAGAGTAAACTAGAAAGTTGATTTTCAGAAAGGGATCTGAGGTGAATGCATGAAAGAAGTAAACAAGGCAACTCCTAAGAGAAACTCCTTTGTTCTCTTAAGCACTTTGCATGGTGCTTAGCATATGGTTGGTGACCAGTAAGTGTTTGTGAAACACCGAACGAAGTAGGCTGGTGGACCAGGAAAGATGCACCTATCCTCTTTTAAGAGAAGGAGCTATAAGACATGAAGTTTGGGAGGAGCCAAAGAGAGGTCCAAATTTCCCTCTCATCCTAAAGACCCAGAGGTGAAAGGCATCCAGGAAGAATTGATGCTGCTTTCATCTATATCACCTATATCTGTGTAATCTTTCTAGAGTAACCCCCAAAAAGTTAGTTTCATACAATATCCTTTGGGATACTTTAATGGGAAGAAGAAATAGGACAAGAAATCTGGAAACAGAGGTGCTTGGGTGGTTCAGTCAGTTAAGCATCCAACTCTTGATTTGGGCCCAGGTCATGATCTCATAGCTCATGAGATGGAGCCCTGTGTTGGGCTTTGTGCTGACAGCATGGAGCCTACTTGGGATTCTCACTCTCCTCTCTCTCTACCCTTCCACCCACTCACACACACACTCTCTCTAAAAGTAAACAAGTAAACTTATAATAAAATAAATCTGGAAACAAATTTATGAGAATTGTTTAACAGATAATACCATCTTACACCCACACCAATGACATATAGAGGAAAAACTCTCTAGAGACAGATCTTGGAGGCTACTCTACAGACCTGATCACTTTATTTATGACTGATGATAACCTAAGTCTTCCTCTGAGTGAACATGTAAGACCTTACATGTAAGACCTTATGCACAGGGCTTTACAACACACTTCCAACCTTGGAATCTCCTTCTCATTTGCTCTTAATCCCTCTTCTGCCTTCTCTTTCCCTATGACTGCCTCATTTCCTCCAAAGAAGAATCAGCTTCTATAGCTATTGTCCCAACTGAGGACCTGAGTCACAGGGAAGGAGGCTAGCAGGTATCCACTCCCATATTGCTGAGGAGAGACACTAACAACCTTCTGTTGATGTACCCATTGCTTTATCCTCTGAACCAGAGAGTTATTGGTCCTCTCACTTGGTACCCAGGAGCTCTCTGTCCTTCAGTCCTCCAGCATTCCTGCTCCATCATCTCATTACATCCTTGCCTGATTTTGCCTTTTGTGAAGACGCATTCACCTCCTCATGAATGAGGGATGATCCCTGAAAGTCCATGGAAGAAATTTAAAATTGTTAGGTCTTGAGTGGGATAGTGGCCTGTTCTCTTGAAAAATTTTGCCTGTCATCGCTCTGATGGTCCCAGTGGAATGCTTTTCATACTGAATTCCACAGAGGGGCTTATCAGATGGCTCAACCATGCTGGTGTAAATTTCAATTTTCTCCCCATTCTCTTCCTTTCTTGTGATAGCTGTGTATGCAAGGAAAATATGGTTTAGTGGAAAGATAAACATATGGTTGGTCCAATTTTGAACATATTTTCATTTTTATCAGTGTTGGACCAAGGCAAAGTCTTCTCTCCAAGAAGAGTTACCTATCTTTAAGTGGAAGGTTATTATGGATTTGTATTCACTCTTGATAAGGATGAACCATATCCCAATCTAACCATCAAAGTGGCCATGGGTTAAATATATGCATTTTAGGGACCAGTAAGTGCGGTTCCTACAAAAATAAAAAAGAAATCTATATACCTTTGAGAGCTTCATGCTGGTGGTGAAGATGGACCCATCAACAATCAGTACCAGGTTTTCACTGTCACATGGACTTTCTAACAACAGAGCAACCAGATAAGCTGGGAGCTTCTAAAATATCAGAAAAGGGAATGCTAGATGGAATACACTGCTGTCATTTTTATTTTTCTGTATCACACCACAGCTAAAAACCCTCTAAGCTAGCTAGGTTCAGAGTATGGAAGTCACATTTATTTATGTGCCCCAGGCCCTTCCCTTTAGATGCCTTCTCCTGATGAGGAAGGCATCTGCTGCCTTGCACCAGACCTGTAGCTGTTCCTTCAGTCTGTCTTTCAGTCTCTTGACATGCATACTAAATATCTTCTCCTTCACCAACTAGTAACTTTTACTTCATTTGCAATATGTATTTCTTCCTGAGTATGCTTTCTCGGTGTTTGATTAGTGCTTTCTTTCATTTCTTTCAAGTCTTTTTATCCAAGGCTGAAACTACTTGCTCTCAGTCTCCAGACTAAACTTCTTACCTCTTTTGCTAACATTAAGATGCAATATTTGCTTTACTTAATATTTAAATTTTAGTTTACACTTAAAATCACAAATCCCAAGCCCACAGGGGCTATGCAAATAATATAAATGAGTGAGGTAGGCCAGGTGTAAGATAATAAAAAATAGAAATCTAAAGAGTATATGCCCTTGGAAAATTCATGCCCCATCTAAAGACATTTTTTAATACATGTTGACTGTATGGAGGCCATAAGTTTGCAATGCCTGAGGTAAACTATCTGATGCAATTCACAGCAAAGGGACATGATAAACTAGCATTTACATTTTTTACCAGGATCTGGGTTCCTTAGGTGGTAAAACTGTAAAAACATCTATATATTATAAAAGTTAGGATACAATATGTCCTTAAAACTGGAACACATGTTCCAGAAATTCACAGAAAGGAATAATTGATTTCAATTAAGACACCAGGAAAGATTTGCCACTAGAGCATAACTGAGGAAGACAAAGTTTATGGTGTTCCATCAACCTCTAAAGATGTTCAGTGGCCAAAATGTACCATGGTTTTTAATCGTCATTTTCTTTCCATCCATCTTCTGGGTAAATGTGAATCTCAGTGGTATTTACTTTAGACTTCTCCCATAGTTTAGGGATAATTGCATATGTTGGTGGTTTTGTTTTGAGTTCCTGTCTCTAATACTCTTGCATTTCAGTTTCTCTGTTCCCCCAATAATACATTGAAATTCATACACATTGCTCAAGTGCCACCCACTATTATTTCACCAGTGTTAACATCTTTTTATCCATGTGGCAATTAGCACAGTTACAAAATATCACCAAGGAAACTAGTGGCCCATTACCCAAGAGCATGTATCTCAACATATTTTTATTTACTTCTGTAATTGACTGATGAAGCTTCAAGGTATGACTATATTTTAGTGAATAACTGCACTAGAGCCCAAATTTCCAAGTATTTTCATGGCAAGTCTCTCAATATTCTAGTTAAAAAAAGCTATTTAATTTAGGTGCCCAAATTTCCAGTCTACCCCACTACCAAGGCAAGCAAACAGATATAAATGGGATCCAGTCACCAAGAATCTGATGGAGACTGTGGCTTGCTTTCTAACCTGGGGTCCATCTACCTGTGTATTTCAGGATCTTAAAAAATCCAGTGGCCTGTGTTGTCCCATTACTTTGATCTAGAATCTGTCCCTTTGAATAACTGTTCACATTGCTGTCCCTCCTCCACACCCCAGAGGATCCCAGCAGTATTGGCAGAGATCTACCTGCCTCTAGTTCAGCTCAAAATGTCTTTGACTCATACATGTGGTTTCGTCCGTATAACAAATATGGGTCTTGGAGTGCGGAGGATGTGAAACTTTCACATGCCTCTGCATTGTGTGTAAATTGTCCTGAATGCATGTAAGTATAAATGTCAGTACATTCCTGAGCATTTATTCCCCCAAACAAATAGCTTGGAATAATGATAGCCACAAAGCTTTGATTTTTGCTATGTTTAATACTTGGCGTGCTTTGTACTGAACACTTTAGACACGTGATCTCATTTAATTCTCATAATAATCCTGTGAGATAACAATCATTATCTCAATTTCAGAGATTGAAATTGAGGCTAAACAGAATTAAATAACTTGCCCAAGGTCATGCAGCTAGGAAGTGAAGAGGCAGGATTAAGTCAAAGTCATTCTGGCCACAAAAGTCTGATCTTAACCACTGTTTTATGCATATCCCGGCCCCTGAATCCTAGGAGAACTGATTATAAATCCACTTAGTCTTAAGGGATCTGAGCTCCTGGGCTTACCCTGAGATCCTCTGATCTTAGAAAATATCTGCAAGCTGTTGTTGATGGGTTGAGACAGACATCTGGTAAGACTTCAAAAATCTGTGGAGGGACATGGTCATTTAAATAAGTATTGCTTAGTACACCAAGTTACTAATGTGATACATAAATTCAGAAATTGTTTCCAAAAGACATTATTTGAAGATTTATTCTGTATCTATTATGTACATGACATCATGATGCAGTTATATATATGGTGGCCATATTTTCCAAGTAAAAATTGTGAATGGATAGTAGGAGTGATTATATCTTTATGGGGACAAGAGAACACAATGTTGAAAGAAAATCAGAACAGCTCCATAAAGATACAAAGATGAGTTAAGACACAGATCAGACTCAAGATGAAAAAGCAAAGATTGAACCTGTAATAATAGTGGAGTCTTGAATTAGTAGACAAATTTAATTATATATATATATATAATATTTATTTATATTCATCTTATATAAATATATATTTATATATAAAGGAAGAGAGAGAGAGAGAGAGGAATAGTATGTCTTTGTTAAAGATCAGTAACCAAGAGTTATCAGACCTTTATAGTTTATTTTTAAACTGTTTAAAATAAACTACTTTAGTGAAGTATAATAGACATAAACAAATTGTAAGTACAAATCGATAAATTTTGACAACCCATATCAAGAAATAGACCATTCCCAACACCCCAGAAGCTACTGCACACCCCTTTTCAGTCACTAATCCCTCTCCCCCAAAATGATCCTGAAGTAGAGTATCCTGAAGGTCTACCACAACTGATTAGTTATACTTTTTTTAACTTTATGTACATTAAAATCTAGACCATTTGTTGTTTTGTGCCTGGCTGCTTTGTTTTGTTCTATTCAATATTATGTTTGTAAATTTATCCATATTTTTGCCTCTAGCAATAGTCTGTTCATCTCCATTACTGTGCAGTGCTCTGTTGTAAGACTTTTACCAAAGTTTTTCCAGTTTACTGTCAACCTCTGGGTTATTTACAATGTTAAGCTGTGCATATTAATAGTTCACTCCTTTTTATTCCTTACTACTCTTCCATTGTATGGATATACTACAATTTGTTTTATCCATTTATTTGTGGATGGACATTTGAGTTGTTTCCAATTTGAAGCTATTATAAATAAAGCTACTATAAATCTTCATGTGCATGCATATGCTTTTATTTCTCTTGGTTAAGAACCTAGTTGTAGAATAGGTGGGACTTATGATAGCTATCTATTTAACTTTTTAAGAATCTGTCAAACTATTTTCCAGACTGCTTGTACCATTTAGCCTTCTTCCTAGCAACATATGAGAGTTCCAGTTGCTCCACATCCTTACCTACACTTGATCTGAACCACTTTGAACTATAGCCATTCTAGTGGGTGTGTAGGCGTATCTTTTTTAAAAAATTTTTTTTTAATGTTTAGTTTTGAGAGAGAGAGAGAGAGAGAGAGCGCGGGGGAAGGGCAGAAAGAGAGAGACACACACAGAATCTGAAGCAGGCTCCAGGCTCCGAGCTGACAGCACAGAACCGGACGTGGGGCTGGAACTCAAAAACCTTGAGATAATGACCTGAGCCGAAGTCAGTGCTTAACCAGCTGAGCAACCCAGCCACCCTTGTAGGCGGATCTTATTATGATTTCAATTTTCATTTCCCTAATGATAAAGATTTTGAACAATTTTTCACCTATTTGCCATTTATATATCTTCTTTACTAAAATTTCCTGGCTTTCATTGGATTGTTTGTCTTATTAAGTTGTAAATATTTTTTATATAAACTAGATACAAGTTAATTGCATTATGATTTGCAAATATTTCCATATCACATTTACTTTTAATTTATGAAAAATTGTTGTTGCTGTCATATGAAAGTAAAATTTATTTTTATATGAGTTTATTCAGCAATGTGCATAAAGTCTGAATTCATTTTTTAATTCAAATATTTCTATAAATTATTTTTGAAATTGTAATTTACTACATATCACCTGTTAAGTACAAAAATTACATTTTTCTTTCTAGTCTTTATATATTTTATTTATTTATTTTATTGCACTCACTAAAAATCCCTGAAATAATGTTGAATAAAAGCAGTGACATTTGGCATCATTTGTTCATTTTTTCAATATTTCACCATTAAGTATAATGTTTGCTATTTATTTGTTATAGACTATTTTATACCATATTAAAGAAGATTTCTTCTATTTTTAGTTTAGTAAGAGATGTATGATGTGTGTATGTTAAATTTAGTCAAGTGCTTTTTTATGTGTATATTAAGATGACTGTATGGCTACAAGACACAACAGAATTGGATGTTTGTATGACTGTATTATAAAGGGTGAATTTTGCTGTAGGTAATTATATTTTAATAAAAACAAATTAATTCAAGATCTGTCTTAAGGTCAATCATGGCTATTTTTCGACTTGTTTGTGAAAACGTATCTATGTATAACTTAATTGTTCCCAAACTTCACAAGCCTGTACGACTAGTGCCATCAGTTGGTCTACATTTCACTGATTCTCACCATGAGCTATTTGCCTTACTAGCTAGCTCGCAGCAACAAAGTTCCCAGGGGCCTCTTGAAGACACTGTTTCTATTGGGCACTTTGTGCCCCCCAAACAGTAAAAGCATCATAGTAGAGTTGCCAGATTTAGCAAATAAAAATGCAAGATTACAAGTTGAATTTGAATTTCAGATTAATCACAAATAATCTTTATCATACAATATCTGTGGTGGTCAGTGATGAGGCTGAAAGTGAACAATCTACTGTGTTAACTCTTTGACATATATAGTTCAATATTTGGGTATAAAACTTATGCCTCAGTGTTGTATGGGGTTTTCAGTAAAGGAGTTATTACCATCCTATCTGCCTGGCCTAAAGCATGGTGATCCTGTGGACCCTATTGCAAAGATAGCCACCATACCCTCTTGGTGATCATCCCCCTTCTCTAATGAAAAATCTTTGCTACCAGGCCAAAGTGGCCATCTGGTAAAATCTGTCCCCTTTGGGTGGACCTGCTTAATGAGACACACCATTAACATGTCTGAATATAGGTAAGGCTTCCACTAGAAACCTGACATAACTGCATACACATAAAGATGAGATTTGGGGAAAAAATAGTTTAACCTTTAATTGTGTTAATCTTTAAGATTAGCCCCTCTGTGAAGTCTGCAGAATAAATTGTTTTAGATACATATGCTGGAATAGGGTTAACTCTGAAAAGGACATCTCAGCCAAATCTGTTCAACATTGACTCCCGTCTTTTTGTCAGATAATTTCCAAAGGCTCAGCCAGCCAACCACAATGAAAGCTGAGGACATGAAAAAGGGCTTTCAGTGAGAGCTTATCAAACTGAAACCAAATGCAAGCTGAGCTTTAAAGATAGGACAGATGTCAGGACTCTCCAGAGGTGGGAGACCAGGATCTGCCCGTGTTTATCGTCTTTACCTCTTGATTTTGCTGTTGTTTTCTACTGGTTTGACTTGACATGTGGAACATCACTCCTTCCCAGGGCTCTGAACTCAGCAAACAACTGAGGGGAGTTGTGTTCATCAAAAAATCATATACATTTTGCTCACAGAGATACCTTCTTTACATGGACCACTGATTATAGCTGACAGTGCCATAGAGAACTATGGCCAAAGATAGTTTTCATGCCCAGGTTTCTGTTATTTTCTGTAACCAAGTAATTTCTTGGAACACTGTCACCAATGCCCTAGCCCCTATAATTGCCTCCAACCTGAACCCACATATCCCTTTTCTTAATCTATCCCTATCAAAAAATTGCACTTATATCCTTGACCCCCAATTTCAAGAACTAAAGTGGTATTTTTGTTTTTTTTTAAATAATACCTACAGTTTTCAGAGTGCTTTTCCACATATTATCTCATTTAATCCCCAGAACCTTACTAGAAGAGAGGCATTATCTGCATTTTTTTTTATATTAGAAGTTTGAGGCTCACAGAGGCCAATGAACTTGCTCAAGGTCAGTGATTGTCAGAGTTGGGACCCAAATCTTGGTCTTTGGGCTCCAGATCCATCCTTTTTATACCCAAACAGAGGCTACAGAATGGGGATAAGTACCTTTACCTTGTTTAGCACTTAGAGTATTTCAAATTCATTTCAGCCAATGAATTCAGAGAAGTCATGGAGAACTCTGGATTTCAACTTTCATTTCAAAAAGAAGATCTTGTGAATTCAGGCCTGTATTCTTGCTTGCTAGCAACCAAATGTGCCTAATCAGCAGCTACCCTCCATAGTCTAGAATTTAAGCTCCAGTCTGTCCCAGTGCCCACCACTCCTCATGGTATCCCTGACACTCAGATGTAGTGTTAGCTACCATCTATTATGATACTCAGATTGCTGTTTCTCTTATAAGAAAGTAATATTTCTTTGCATGTATGAGTCTATTGAAATCAGGATAAATGACAAGCCATAACTGAGAGGACCCCATGCTTCCATAAAAGTAGACAGATATATTATTTCTGTATGTAAAGTCTAACCTCACATGTTTAACATGAAAACAAAGTGTGTCTACCAGAATAACATGCCCAGTTACCTTCTCATGTCTCAGGAACATGCCTGTTCCTACAAACATGTGAACACTACTCCAGGCTGTTTCCTGAGCAATTGTAAGAACTTCATAATAGGCCTCTGGGTCTCTTAAGTGTTTCCACTTCAATCAGTTATACACTAACATTTATACACATTGCATCCTTGCCCACAACTGTCAATGGCAACCCATTGCTTTCATAATAAAGTCCAAACTCCTTGAATTGTTAAAAATTACAGGCCAATGCCTTCCCTCATTAGACTGGCTGGCCATAAGGCTCTCAAAGCTCTCTCTAGCTGCAGCCCAGATGAACTCAACTCAACTCAATCCAATTCATTTTAATTCAACTCAGTGCGTATATGTTGTATGCCTTCTAAATATGAGGAAATATGCTTGTCTAATGGGAGGAAAAGAGAGAGGACAGACTATCCTTCAGAGTGCTTAAACTTTTCAAGTGAAGATAAGTCTCAAATTCAAAGAACTCAAGTGAAGGGGAAAGTCGTGGTCATGAAAGAGAGGAAACTTTAGGGCTCTGAGAAGGAAGATATTACTTTTAATTGGTCTAGGATCTCTGCCTTCAATCCTTTGCTATTCCCTTAGCTGACCAATTATTTCACAGCCACCCAACATCTTGTACAATTCCACCACCACACAATTGCTATCTTCTTCCTCCTGTCTGAACAGTCCTTTTTGTGCAGTCTTTTGCCTTTCTGCAATCCCTATGGTCTTCCCCTTCATTCATCTCCCCTGATCCCCTCAGCCCACAGTAGCCCCTCCTTGTTGCTCACAAAACAGTGAAGGACATATCCATTGTGAATTTTGAATTACCTCTCAGAAGCATCCACTGGACATTCTTTAATCTACACAGAAGCTACTGGAGTGCAGTGAACATGTCATACATGATTCTGCCTTTCTAATGTTGAAAGCAGAGTATGACTCCAAAAAAATGCATTCGTTTATTAATTACATTCAAAACAAATCTGTATACACACAAACAGCTTCCATTCTGATTGAGACAGCATTTTTTTCGCCAGGATTCTCTCTTGAGTCAAACAGATAAGACAACCCACCATGTTGCTCTTCTAAAAATAAATCTCCAGATCTTGGGAACCACATATGGCATGCATCCTTCCTAGCCCTCCTAAGCCCTGGTCCTTTTCACTGCTTGGATAACCAGAATTCTATAGGTAAAGAATTACAGACACTTCTGTGACTTATTTTAAGTGCCACATAGTATTCTGCTGGGAACAAAACACTAGATAAACAGTTTCTCTTTTTTTTTTTCTTTCCTTGGCCAAGGTGGCAGTTGAACTCAAAATCCTAAGCCAATTTGAATGGTATGTATTATAGACATAGAATGTCAATATATGTGCAAAGCAATATAAAGCATTAGGTCAAGATAATCTATACTCCTACAAATGTTCTTCATGTAGAACTCTCAACTCTCACCATAGGATTTTCTTCCATGAGGGTCAATACATGTAAAAATAAGACACAGAGAGAAAGGATGCTGTGGAAGACTGATTTCAAGAAAGGTGGTCACACAGCATCTTTAAGAGAAGAATATAAGGAGATGAAGATATTGGGGATTAAAGAAATGTCCTGCCCTAAATCCATTAGGAGCTAGAGGATAAGATATGGATGGAATGAATTGTGATAGGCAGGCCACGAGATAGATTCAGGAACTCAGCACAGACAGACATTAAACCATGTAAACATGAAAGATCCTGATGCTGGTCAAATTTTGGAATTAATTAAACCATGGATCTCAGAGTCAGAGCAGTCTCTTTCCCCATTTATTTATCCATTTAATGATAAAGTTGGGCATAGTGTTCTTTGACTCCAGGGATGGAAAGAGACTTAATTAAGGTGACTGTAGCAGAGATGGTAAGATTCATGAAATGTTTTATTCGTTCCTTGCTTTTTGTAGCCACTGTGCAGTTAGATGGGGCCTGTGACTGACTCTGGCCAATGAAATATGAGTCTTCATCATTTCCAGGTTGAGGCAGCAAAGAACCTTGTGCAATTCTCTCTCCTGTCTGTCTCTTCATTCTTCATTCCATACTGAGCAGCTACAATGTGGTGGCACTCCTGGCAGTGTGGGTGTCTGAGTTACTGCATGGAGCAGACCCCCCTGCTAACCTACACTGGACACATGTTAAGAATGAGAAGAAGACTTTCGTTCTGTCATACCACTGAAAATTTGGGAATGTTTATTATTGAAGCAGAATTTAGCATCTCTTGAACACTACAGTGAGCTAGAGAGTGGCAGAGATGAGAACAGAATTCAGGTTTCCAATAGACACAAATCCAGGGATGACATGTGAGGGGAGAAAATGAAGGCAGTTTCACTTTAAATCAAGAAAGCCTTTTTAATAATTTATTTACTCAATCATTCACTCATTCTTTAATTCATTTAAATCCATATTTACTGATAATCTTTGTATCTGTGCCAGGCTGGGGATACAAAGGTGAATAAGTAAATTGTGTGACTGCCTTCAGGATATTTAGTCTGGCCAGAGAGGTAGACATGTAAGAAAGTAAACAGCATGCAGAGACATAAGTATTGTAGAAGTGCTGTGTGTATGGTGCTCCAGAACTATTGTTGAAACCCCAAACTCTTGCAAAGAGTCAGGCAAATCTTCCCAGCTCATTTGTCCTGAAGGGCCAAGAAGAAGGAGAAGGAAAAGACACTCCAGTCAGAAGGAACAACACTTAATTGCTCAGAGGCAAAAAGAGAGTGAGTTGTGTGGCTTCTCAGGAGAGGGAGACAAAGTTTGGCTCCTAATGAACAAGGAACTTGGATCTTATCTTTCAGACCATAGAGAACTACTAAAGGATTTTAAGGGAAGTTATATTGAGGCACCTGTCAGGAGTTTCTTGCAAGAATCCAGGTGTGTAGTGATAGGAATCTAAAAAAAAAATGGTAGCAGAGGGCATAGAGAAGCAGGAATATTCCTTTCTGTTCTATGGTAATTATTAAGGGGACTTTGGGCTACTACTAGGTTACATCAGAAAAATTTCTCCTCTTGGAGAATAGCCAAGACTCTTCCCAGCAGGCTTTCATGAAACAGGGCCCCAGGAATCATAAATGTAACATCTTAGAAATTCTGACATCTTTCTGGTTCCCTTCACCCAGGCCACAGTGACTCTGCAGGGATGGCCTGGAAATAATGAAGCTTGAGAAAGTCTCTGAAAGTAATCAAACGTTTTGTCTCCTGGTGCCATGTCCTGCTCATTAACTTATTGTGGAGATTCATTAATCCAGTGTAAAACTGTAATTAAAAATAATCTCCTTTTCTTGGAGAAGTGGAGAAGGAAGGGGTTTCAGAATAGAGCAGCATATAACTAGGCCGATTACCACAGTCAGAACATGATGATAGCAATTCACCTTTCTCTCCCTTTCTGTAAATTTTTCTTTATTGGAGAAGCTGCAGAATTTTGCACTGAACAACTTTCTGTCACATGTGTATATTCCATTATGGCTTTTTGATATCCATTCCCACTCTTGGACTCAACTGCTTTTCACACCCTCCCTGTGAGGCAGCTGGGAACCCCTTTTCACAGGTAAGGAAACTATGGTCCAGTACATGTGGAGATAAGGTCTGCACAAGACACTAGAGTACTGTTCCTTTTAGTGTCAGTGAGGGCCCATTTTGCTTTACCAAACTGGTACCCCAAACTCAACTGTAGCACCACTGGTGCTGCAAAGTAGGCATAGGGACCTGAGGCTTTGATCCATGGTGCACATGTATAGAGGCAGAATTACCACCAAATGCCTATGGAAAAACATGAGCTGCAGGGTCAGGGAGACTTAGTCCGAATCCTGCCTCTACTATCTACCAGCTATGTGGCCTATAATAGTCACCTAAGATTTCTGGGACTCAGTTTTCTTATAATAAAATGGGGTTATAATAGTTCTTATTAATTCAACAAATATTTATTGAGCATTGAGAGGCTGTTGTAGCTGCTGGGAATATAGCAGTAAATACAATAAATCCTCTCCCCTCATGGAGCTTACATTCTAGTGTATTAGGTGGGGTGACAGGCAATATCTGTCTTGAAGGGTTGTTTTAAATAAGATAACTTAGCATAGAGTAGATGCTAAGGAAATGCTCACTCTTTCTGCATGCAATGTCTTCTCCACAAGATGGCTCCTGAAGAAAGCTATAGATTAGGGAAGTCTCCTTAACTTGTCATCTTACTCATTCTTTCCTTGTGGACGCTCTCCCTGCTCCCCAGAGCCTACATCCTGTTTTGTTTTGTTTTGTTTTGTTTTGCTTTGCTTTGTTTTGCTTTGCTTTGTTTTGCTTTGCTTTGCTTTGAGTGCTCCAGCCCTTTTAAAGAACATCCAGACATAGAAGTAAGGTCAGCCCACTCCCAGGGATTTTACTTGCTAACAGGGACTCTAGTAAAGAAATGCTTGAAAGATGTGAAGGAATAAATCTAGAGCCTGGATATTCAGACTGTGTGACAGGCTCTGGGGATCTAGTTTGGATTTCCTTGCCTCACCTGCAAATTGCACCAAAACAGTGGGCATCTAGTGCTCAAAGGCAGGTACTCTGTCATAATCACAAAGGAGCTGGATAGGATGTCAGGAGAGTCATGGTTTCCCCAGAGATTCTGTAAGTCCTAGGGGCTTCCCTGGAGGCCTCAGGGAGAGGAGAGAATAGGCCCAAGACCTCTGAGCTGGCTTCACTCTCTCACTCTCTACTCCCATCATTTCACCCCCAAGAGCAGCAATTTTGTAAGCCAGAGTTTCAAAAGAATTCTAATGAGACCCTACAGCTCTAGTTTCCCAGCCAACTTTTCCCATCCTAGATTTTGAGCTTCCATCTGACATCCAACTGTTGCAGGGAGTATAGTCACAAAGTCACAGAAGGCAGACTGGAATCACAGCTTCCACCATGCATGGTAGGGTCCTCGGGTCCAATCCATTTCCAACATTGGGTTATTGTGAACTCCTGACATCTTCCTTAGAGGTCAGGAAATGCCCCCCACTGCAATGGAGGTAGAATTCTACTATCAGAGAACAAAGGCTTTCATTCCCCAGGGAAGCTCAGATTAAAGATGAAAGAAGCCCTGGGAGAGGGTACCAAGTGCCAGTGATCCTTTCCCTGAGTCCAGCAACAGATTAAGGAGACAAGGGATGAGCTCCTGACCTAGGAAGGAAGTCAGGGAAAAGGGAGGGGAGAGGAGACACCTGATGCCCCAGAGACAGAGGCCACTTGCTTAACACTTGGGTCCTGATAAGAAGATTCCCCTGGTGTCTGTGGAAAATTGACCTCCTCAAATTTGTCCCACATAGCATACTTTAATTAATGAAAGATTCATTTAGTATCCAGATGTGCCCAGATCAGCTGGGCACAGGAACATAGAAAGACGCAGCAGACACAGACATTTCTCTTGATATCAGATCTTCACAAAGACAACAGGAACTTGGGGACAGCAAAAGATCAACTGGGGAACTCTTGCTTTATGAGATGCCCTCTGGTACCTAGGAAAATTGATTAAACTGCTGTGAGGCTCTAAGAGCCCCTGGAAAGAGAAAATAACCAGAATAACCATAATTGAGCAGCTATGCACCTGATCCTTACCATGCATGATCATGCTGGAATGTCACAAAAATCCTGTATGAAAGATACTACCATTGCTATGATTATGGCCATTTCACAGAAGAGCATAATGAGGCCTCAAGGGACTAGAAAGTAGTCCAAGGTTGCCTAGTTATGGATGAAGGGAAAAGCATCAAACTGAGATATACTGCTTCACAGAGCCTCAAAAATATGATATGAAAGATATAAAAATCAAGACCACTTTGTCGAACCCCAACAATAAATACAATGGGGTCATTCCACAAGGGAAAGAGCAAGAAACTAACACAGCTTGAGCTCTACCATGTGCCTGGCATTACACAATACTATTCACAAGTACTATGTCACTGAACCCTCCCTCACCCAGCAACAACCTGAAGTAGGCATTCTAATAGCAATCAAAATCTTAGAGTGGAATTTGCCCATGACCAGAGATTCAAACCTAGGTTCGACAATCCAAACCAAGATTTTTATTCCTCACTGGTCACCTTCTGAAGAGAAATCAACCTTGTAGAATAGATGAAAAGGATGAGGATAGGGATGAAGAGTCTGGAGTGAAGAGAGAAGGGAGAAAGGTCGGAAAGAATTTTATCTATTGTCCTAAAGCCAGACAAGCATTGAAGCCTTCCTGAGATTTGGCTAAGGTGGGCTAAGTTGGGGTGGGCGATGCAGTAAATGAGAGCTGTCTGCTTTCTCAGTCCAAACTCCTCCCTTGGCTAGAAGGTTGGCCATAAACCACAAATGACTCAATGGCTAAAGGCAAAGCTCTTTTGAAGGCACTGCTATCAAACAGCTTAATTGCACCAGGCAATCCCTGCCATTCCTTCAATAGATAAATAGCTGCCACAGAAGGCATTAATTGGAATGGCTTAAATAGCTGCTGTTTATTTACTGTCACAGGGAAGGCTACTGTCTGAGCCTCCAATAGGGAAGCCTGGCTGGATCTCTTCCCACCCCCACCCCCATGCCTCCCCGCCCCATCCAGCCCTCAAGCCCCTCCTTCCCTCCTTTAGGGAGCGGTGCCGGATCAGCGTTTTTATTTTATGTTGCCTGATTTATCTGTTCTGTGAAGCTTTCATTTCAACTTGGAGAATGTTCAAAGTAAAGCTCACCCTGTTACAGACTTAATTGGACCATATTTCAGTCCCAGTGCATCTGTTCAGTGTGGCTTCCTTATCCTGGGTCCATAAACTTTTATTAAGTTATATATCAGGGAATATACATATATATTCCACTAACATGTTTGGGATCTTTTTTCTCCTCCCCCCTTCCTTTTCTTTTGTTGTTTTTATTTTCACCACAGGGGAGGAGTGCTGATGGGCCCAGAGGGACATGGAATAGAACTTACTCTATTTCCCAATTTTTGTTTAAAACAGAAAGGACAGGGTCACATTAACCTCAATTTAGTGCAGCGACTAGATGTCAGAGTCGGGATTTGCTAATTTCCATTCGGTTTATTGGGTGTGTTTGATATGCTAATTTTCAACACCCGCCTCCCCAACCCCTCCAGGAAATTTGCCTTTCAATAGTGCAGCTCTTGGGGGAAGGGGAGAGAGATAAGGGAAATGGGATAATTTTGAAAAAGAAAAGAGACTAAAGCCTTAAAGTGGAGCTGTAAAAATGGCTCCCTCAATACTGTTTAGTAATTTGAAATATCATTTTAAAGTAGATGCAAAAGTACCATGCCACCTGGAGGGGAAACATACCTCTTGCTTCGGGCCCCTGGTTCTTGGATTTGACAATCTGGATTGAAGGCTGTGATTGATAAAGCTGTTACTGATGTCACATTTGCTCTAATATGCTGCAATAAAAGTTCTCTTCCTTGAAAGTATCTTGGTCTACCCTAGTCCCCAGATTGAGATGTTGCTGAGTCAAGCCATTAGAAGATAGCAGAGGAAGGTTTTCCCAAAAGAAACTCTGGAAAAACATTTGAATATCAGAAAGTACATGGAGTGGCAGGATATAACAGTAATGACACTCACCAGTTACTTGTGATGAGAACTTCATGCTTTCCAACGTGTGTAGCAAAATTCAGATTAATCTTGCATCCATAATTTCTGTGTTGGTACCCACAGAATTTTATTTTTTTAATGCTTATTTATTTTCAGAGAGAGGGAGAGAGTGAGAGAGAGAGAGAGAGAGAGAGAGAATTAGTGGGGGAGGGGCAGAGAGAGAGGGAGAGAGAAAATCCTAAGCAGGCCCAAGACTGACAGTGCAGAGCCTGATGCAGGGCTTGATCTCACCAACCGAGAGATCATGACCTGAGCCAAGATCAAGAGTTGGAGGCTTAACCAACTGAACCACCCAGGTGGTGAGTGTCCACAGAATTTTAAGGTTCATCAAAATTCCCAAAACCAAGCCCAATCCTTTCTAACATCACTTTAGAACCTGTGTATCCATGTAGCAGTCAGCTAACTGGATTGGCTCCTCAGCTTCAGGTCTTGAGAGAGCATCACCTACAACACTACACTTTCCATCACCACCTGTGGTTATTGATTTCATTGTTTTGTTTGAGGGAAGGAACACTGCCTTCCCCCCCCCCCCCCATAACACCTTGAGGATCCTTGCTTAACCATCCTCAGAATCTGGAGGAGCCTGCCATTCCCATTCCAGATTCTGTGGATGGTTAACTTGAAGACTCTTCAGTTAAAGATTGCAATAGAAAGAGAACAGACTGGGCAGTCAAGCAAATCTGGGACTGAAATCCAGCTCTGCCATTAGTTGTGAAGCTTTAGACACAGTGTTTACCCTCCCTGAACTTGTGTGTCGTACATACAATTTAATTATCTTACAGGATGCCTTCAGGTTTAGAGATAGTGGATGTGAAAACATTTAGTGCAGAGCCTAACTCATGAATTTATTGTTGTTGTTGTTGTTGCTGTTATTATTATTACTATTTTAATAGCAATAATATTAGGCCATTACTATTATCATCACCATATTATTTTGTTATTACTGTTATTATGTTGAACTGCTATTTTATTATTATTATATTATTATCATTATTATTATTATACACATGAAGAAACTGAACCAAGAATTTCATTCATCCAATGTCAAGCTTTAAAATTTTGTTTAAAGTAAAAACATACATTGCACATATGTACATGGCCCCACACTAGGTATTGGAGATGATAGAAGGTGAAGGCAGAGTTGTTTTCACTTGAAAATTCTGGATCCAATTGGGGGAAGACTGTATGTGAAGTGAGCAGAGGATGGGGAAGGTGGAGAGAAAGGAGCATCCTTCGTTCATATACAACCAACGCATCACTAAGTGCTCTAAACAAAGTACATGCAGAATGTCTTAGGGGCATAAAGGAGTGTCTAACTGGGAAATGGAAAGGCATCTCAATAGCTGTGCTGTTACGGATAGGTTTTGATGAAGCATGTGTTTACCAGACAGAAAAGAAAGAATGGCATTAAGAGTAGAAAAAAAAATGATTTATACAAAAGCTTGGGGAGGAAGGCATATGATGTGTTATGGACTAGTTAGAAGTTCACTGTGATAGAAATATTGGGTATCTAAGTAGAAGTGGTTAAAACCTATTGTATAAGTTATTGCTGCTTAATAAATTATTCTAAAACTTAGTTTAAAGTAACAAACATTTATTATCTCACAACTTCTGTGGGTCAGAAACCCAAATGTACCTTGGCTGATGCCTCTGACTCTGGATCTTGTCTCTAAGGTTGCAGTTGAGGTGTCAGTCATCTTAAGGATATACTTTGGATTGATTCTCTTCCAGGCTCACTCATATGGCTATTGGCAGGGCTCAGTTCCTCACTAGCTGCTGACCAGAGACTTGTTCTGTTCCTTGCTATGTGTGCCTCTCCATGGAGCAGCTCACAATATGGCAGCTGACTTCATCAGAGTGAGGGAAGAAAGAGGGCAAGAAAGGAAGATAAAGCCATCAAGGTGAAAATCAAGGTCTTTTTCTAATCTCAGACATAATAAACCATCACTATTGCCATATTCTATTGGTTAGAAGCAGGTCAGGGACAGGGCTACAAAGGGGTGAATACCAGGGGCCACCTTAGAAATTTGCCTACCACACATAGGCTGGGGGAAGTTTGGGAAGGCAATTATAGGCTCAGCCAAGGAACTTGTACTTTATTTTATGGGAAGCTACTGAAAATGTTTAAGGGCTGGGGAGTGGAGATATTGATACAATTAGATTTACATTTTAGATTGGATCACCAGCAGCATTTGAAGGAAGGACTCCATGGGAGAGATTGGAGATGAGGCCAGCCTGATGGGACTGCTTCAAGCAGGAGATGGTGGGGACTTGATCCAAGGCAGTGAGAGAAGAGGTGGAGAGGAGGGGTCAGGTTGTAGAGCATTTTGTAAATAGAAACAACACATCTGACTTGATTCATTGTAAGATGAGTAAGAGAAACAAATCAAACCAGGGTAGATAAACTGGGTACCTATCCCTATACAGAAACAATATGTAAGTACTTCTGGAGTAGGATTGAACAAGAGTTGTTTGGCTCTGGACTGATCCTTGCCCAGGTAATGGCAAAGTAGGAGCTAGAACTCAGGTAAATGTGCTGGTCTGTTCTCTGCAGCCTCCTACCATGTTGTTAAAGAGCTGAAAACTTTGGATGCAAAGGGTCTGGGCCCTAATCCTGGTCCCATCACTCACTAATAATGTGACCTACAATGAATTATTGCCTTGTCTGAGTTCCTTTAGTGTAAAATGGATATAGTGCTGAAACTTATTTTAACAGATTATCATGAGGATTAAATAAAATAACCTATGCAATATGCTTAGCATAATCTCTGACACCTGCTAAGTATTAGCTGTTACAAATATTTTCAGGCACTGTGTAGGTATTTGCATTATGCTGGGGCTCAATTCTAGTATCCTTTAAATCTTACCTAGAGATGTGCAGAGTACTTTAACCACAGGTAAATTTGCCCTTAAATCCAATCCTGGCCCTCTAGGATAGCTGTTACATCCATAAGCAGTTAATTATACTTAGATTCTAGTTCCTGTTGTATTGCATTTCAGTGTTTTCTGCCTCCTGGAGTTTGGAATATACTTCATGCCCACCGCTGTCTTCTGCAAAGCAGAAATCTACAATACCTCTTTCACTATTTCTTTGTCCCACAGAGCTCAGAGAAACTTATACATTGTAAGCAATGCCTTCTTTTTAAATTATTGACATATAATTGACATATAATATTATATTAGCTTCAGATGTACAGCATGATGATTCAATATTTGTATATAATGCAAAATGATTACCACGATGAGTCTAGTTAACATCCATAACCACGCATGGGTACATTTTTCTTGTGGTAAGAACTTTTAAGATCTACTCTCTTAGAAGCGACACGTTCTTTAAGGATCAATCTCTTTCTTTCTTCATTTATTCCACAAATTAAGGATGGACTATGTGCAAGTACCTTAGTATGTATGACTTAGGATACAATGGTGAACAGGACAAATGTTTCCTGAATCACGGGGTTTCCTTTCTAGTGGGAGAAGTGGAGAAGAAAGAAACTGTTAGTGCTAGGATGGAAATGAGCAGCAGTGAACAGTCAGAAGAGGGTTCTTTGAAAAAGTGACATTGAAGCTGAAGGATGAGAAATACTAGCCACTTAAATAGCAAGATGAGGGCATTGCAGGCATAAGGAAACCCCAAGTGCCAGGACTGAGGTTGGGATGGCTTGGAGTGCTCCAGGAACTGGAATTAGGCCATAAGCAACACTGTTAATATAGAAAGGGAAAATGAGCCACATAGGTGATTGTGAAATTTTCTATAGCCAAGTTAAAAAAATAAATAAATAAACCGATCAAATAAACACATTTATTCAACCCAATATTGCCGGAGACCAGCTCCAGCAACCAGGGGTTGCCGAAGGAAGAATGGCGTCAGTGAAAATAAAACTAAAATAAAAAACTAGAAAATAAAAAAACTAAAACTAAAATAAAAAACTAAAATAAAAACAAAAAATAAAAACGGACACAGACAACACCAGTGTGTTGAACTGGCCAATTTATTGTAGTAAACATGGCATTATATATGCTAGTGATTTCCTTGTAGCAGACGTCATCTATGTTTTTCTAACATTACCTAATTTTGAAAATGTTCCTATGTATAAACAACCTTTAAGAAATAACATGGTGATTTTCCCTAATTTTCCAGCATACCCTTTGATTATAGGTTAATTTCTTACATTATTCCATTATGCATCTGCATTTATCTATAATCTACAAAGCATTTGCTTTGCTGTTCTCATGAAAGGCCCTCCATTTCTCAACACCTCGAATGGAACAGTTACAAGGACATGACCTCCTAACCACATGAGGCCAGAAGAACAATGTGTTTTCCTGGGTCCAAGGTGCCAGAAATGGGCTAAAAAAGCCTTAGAAACCCATGCCTCATACATTCTCAGAGAGAAAATGCACCTAGGAACCAATGAACCATTCTGTAGCTTAACCGACTAGGTTCGGTCATCATTTGGAATGCATCCGGGGGGCCAGGTGGGCCTAGGGTTTGAAGTCACCTGTGCCCAGAGATACACTCCTTAGTTGCCAGAGTGAGGCTTTCAAATCCATATGTTTCTCCTTTACAGGCCCTCTTTGCTGACAAATGCATGAGGCTATCCTTCCTGTAAGTAGAGGAGTCTCCATAGGGGATGGCAAGGGCTAAATGTAAGGCCGCGCAATTTCTTGCGGAGCCTTATTTTCTTCCCTAACGGTGCTTTTCCCAGGGGGCCTGCCGAGGGCAATTCCCCAACAGACAATACCCCAGGTAGTTTTAAGGCCAAATTACCTAAAAGCAGGAGTACAAGAAGCTTCACTGTCGGTGGGCCGCCCTGCAGTCACCAATCCGTCCACAGCCCGGGCCCTGCCACTCAGTCTGGGATAGCTCGGCTTCCAGCACAATATAATATATGTAATTTCTTGTAGCCACATTTAAAAAAAATAAAAATAAAATCTCAATTGTAACTAGACACATTGCAAGCACTCAGTGGTCATACATGTCCAGTGGCTACCATACTAGACAGCACAGCCCTAGGTTAAGTGAGAGGGACATTACATGAGACAAAGATTGAGAGGATAGGGCTAGTCATGCAAAGCCTATGGGAGTTTCTTTCTGAAGCATGATTTCTAGAGGGGGAAGAGAGAGTCAGGGGACCCAGGTAGGAGCTATTGTAATAGTGTAAGTGGGAGATAACAGGGACTTGAAGAGAAGTATTGTCAGTAATAGTAATAATAACTAACCCTTGCTTTTAGTGTCCTAAGCCCTTCACATGGATTCATTTATTTAATCCTCACAATGACCCAGGAAGGTGCTATTTTATCCTATTTTTCAGATGAGAAAGTGAGGTAAGGATAGGAGTGAGACCTGGATTTAAAATGAGGCAGTTCTTAAGCTCTTTTCTTGGCCACTAGGTTATGACACTTCTCTTTTTTAAATTTTTTAATGTTTATTTATTTTTGAGAGAGAGAGAGAGACAGAGAGAGAGACAGAGAGAGAGAGAGATTGCAAGTGGGGAAGAGGCAGAGAGAGAAGGAGACACAGAATCCAAAGCAGGCTCCAGGCTCTGAGCTGTCAACACCGAGCCTGATGTGGGGCTTGAACCCAGGAACTGTGAGATCATGACCTGAGCTGAAGTTGGACACTTAACCGACTGAGCCACCCAGGTGTCCCTGACACTTTTCTGACAGAGACAATAGGACTCATGTGCTAGGCATATTTGGGGGAGAACCAGTGGGAAAAGCTGATGGATTGGAGGGCACACTGAGGAAATGGAGGGATCGATGAGGACTCCAAAGTTTCCTATTTGAGTGTTCTGCTGGATGGAGATCCTTTTGCTGTGTCACAGAAAAGAGAGGACCTTAAGAGGAATGGTGTTGGGAATAAGAGCTGATGCTATAGATGTCTATGGCGATGCCTAGAACAAGACAAATGGCGATGCAAGATAGTAGTTGGATGCATTGCGGAGAGAGGTTCACTCTGCTCTGAAGATAGACCTTTGCAGCCACCGGAAGGTAAAAGGTATCTTGGGAAAGGATGAGCTCATTTAAGAGAAGATTAGAATGAAAAAAGACTATAAAGGGCCCAACACCAAACTCTGTAGGTCTTCCAAATGTAGAAGTGGGGAAGAAGAGCTGAAGCAACCAGCCTGTGGAGCACAGCCATGTTGTCTTTGCTCCCTGCTTATTTCCATGTGCTATCTTTCCACTAGATAGTCTTCCTTTTCTCTACCTGCCAGCCTTTCACTTGTTTAAATTCAGCTCAGAAGTCATTTCTCTAGAGGCTTTCTCATACTCTGAGGCGAAGCTGACCATTCTTTCCTTTATTTGTTTCCAAGGGCTGTCTCAACAAATTGCCACAAACTGGGTGGCTTAAACAACAGAAATGCATTGTCTCACAGTTCTGGAAGCTGATACTCTGAAATGTGAATTCTGACAGGTTCAAGCTGCCTCCAGAGACGCTAGGGGAACATTTCAGTTTCTGGTGGTCTCAAGCACTCCTTGGTATGTGGCAGCATGGCTCCAACCTCTGCCTCTGCCCTCATATGATCTCCCTTCTGTGCCATGTGTATCCTTTGTGTCTCTCTTATAAGGACACTTGTCATTGGAGTTAAGGTCAACTCCAATAATCCTAGATAATCTCATCTCTAGATCCTTACTTTCATCACATCTGCAAATGTAATTTGATAAAAGGTTGTTATTTATTAAAAATACCAAGTAAGGAAAACACTCACAGGTTCTGGGGTGAGGATGTAGACATATTTTCCTAAGGCCACATTCAACCCACTGCCCATCCTCTTAGCTTACTCTTCTCTCTGTACTTATCTGTAATGCAGCAAGTAACGGATGCACATAAGGGTTTCTATTCCAACCAGAACATGCCTTCTCAACACTTTCTCTCCCAAGGGAGAGAAAATTGGTTGAGGAGGGAGAGATTACTCTTTTTTATGGATGGGTACAGATATACATACAGTACATAAAGTAATATATAGTATTCCATAGTATTGAAATTTCATGGTGGGGGGAATACTAGGGGAAAAAGTCTCAGTAGGCCCTGCAGACAGGAGGTAGAGTTGATAATGGGGGGGGGGGGGGAAGTGTGAGAAACACTGAACTAGAATATTTTTCCCAAAGGTAGTTACCATGTCATGTTCATCTTTGTATATGTCACATACACATTCCCAGCCCCTGCACGCTCACACTCACATTCCAACAGCACCAGCATGAGGCTAAGAACAGTTCCGGCAAATTAACAACAAACAGATTTGCCTCCCGCATGTTCTTAGATGCTTCATTTAAACTTTGACTGCAGTGGCCATTGTAGTCACAGGGTAGAGGCAGATCTAAACCTACCTCACCCTCCAGTTAATCTGCCCTCTGTCTCTGCCTGCACCCATACAGTGGAAGTATTTTGAATTATGGACTTTAATAGGCTCTATTTTACAGCCAAAGCCACAAAGACTAACAATTTGAAATGTCACTCCTGCAGCCATCGCTCCCTTCAGAGCTCTACATATTTAAACAGAATTTTAGTTACCAGAAAGCCTCATCTTTAGAGAGAGGAGGGAGGGATGGGGGTGGGAAATTGACTGACTTAATGTTTTATCAAAAGGAAAAGAGTGTGGAAAGAGGTTTGCTGAACATCAAACGGGCTCCAGTGTGGTGAGTTTAGCAAGGCAGAGAGCAGTGCAAATTGGAAGATTTAAAAGTCTGAAGTTTAAACATCGCTTTTGTTTTCCCAAGCTTTAGATATTAATAACACTATTGTGCAAATTATAAGTCTTCCCTTTTTAAGGAGACAGGGAGGAAACAAACATTTGCATAAACCAATTGATTGCAATTCTGATGGCAGACATTTCCTAGTCCCCTTCCCTCTGCGCCATCTCTCCTGGTCCAATGAGGCACATTACCTCATTTAAGTGGGGCCCCTCCTGGGCTGCACTGGGCAGTTTGAAACTCTCACTACCTTTCTCCTAGCATCTGTCTCTTTTGTTCCTCCTTACAGGTAACTGCAAATGCCCTGGTCCGTGCCCTTATTGCCATTTTTTTTCTGAAATGCAATTACTCATTAACTGGTCTCTTTGGTTTCAGTTCTCTTTATCTTCCAAGCCATCCAGAATCCTTTCCCTCCACTTGTCTGCTAAACTGTCTTTTCCATCATGACACTTCTGTGCTCAGGAATCTGTGATGGGTCCCTAAAGCCCACTGCCTCAGCTGGCTTTCAGGGACCTCCACACATGCTGAGGCATACCATATGTCTTCTGCTCCTGGATACTTGCCCTGCCCTCTAACAAAGCCAGAAACTCACCTAGACTTCCTCAAATATTTGTCCCATTTTCATCTCTAGATCTCTGCCCTGCTGGATCTTTTGCCTGAAATGCCTTCTTCTTTCTTTCATTTCCACCTACTCTTCACTCTCCTTCAAGGGTCAGTTCATACCCTACCTTCTTCACAAGCTTTGGACACAGCAGCCCACTCTGAGGAAGGGGTTTGACACCGAACCATGTTCTGTACAAATACGTCATACCTAGCCTTCAGCAGGAACTTCCTAACTGGTAAAGAAATGAGGTTTTGGGGACACCTAGGAGACTCAGTCAGTTAAGCATCTGTCTTTGACTCAGGTTATGATCTTGCAGTTCGTGAGTTCAAGCCCCATGTTGGGCTCTGCAATAACAGTGTGAAGTCTGCTTGGGATTCTCTCTTTCCCTCTTTCCTTGCATTTTGCCCTCAGAAATAAATAAATAAACATTTTTTTTTTTTAAAATGAGCTATTCTACATTGTGATTGTGATGGTCCCAGTTCTGTACAAGATGGTAAGAAGTAGTGTCAGGGTTGCTTTGTTCATTTATTATCTCCATCGGTAGAATTGTATTAGACTCATGAAGTGCTGATCACGGGCCAGCTTCTATATTAACTTATATCCTTTAATCCACAGAAGTAACTCTGTGCACTGTCCAGATATTCAGCCTGGAGAAATGGTAAAAAGGAGGTTATCAGGAGAGATCATAAAGTTTTCTTGCTCTACCTCTGTCCATGGCTCTGTATAGAGAGCTTAATAGTTATCTCATTGGATCTTTTTTCTATTCAGTTATTCAATATCCATGTGTTCTAATTCCATTTCTCAGATAAGAAACTAAGGCTCCGTGAGGTTAATGACTTGTTTAAATGCAATGACTAGAGAGTGCACACCCGAAAATTGAATTTGTGTTTTCTGACTAAGAAGTTTCTTTCCACTCTCTGTGCCATTTCAAACTGCCATTACTGAGATATGCAGTAAATTATCTTTTTCATCTGTATAATGGGGAGAGTAAGTCAGTGCTTTTTCCAACTTTGCTCTAGAATGGAGATTGTGCTTGAAAAATCTCTGCAGCATTGTGTATTAGCTTTGTCATAAATACGATTTGGATGGAGCCTGGAAATCCACTTTCATTATCCAAGCTGCATAAAGCACCACAAAACCAGGAAGAAAGCCTCACCTACTGAAACCTGTAAATATTCCTTTCCAATAGTAAACAGCTTTGTGCAATAGTATTTACTTCTGACATGATGGTGCATGCACTAAGACAGCTAACTATCCCTGCCTCTGGTCCATACTTTAAATGCACTTTGTGGTGTTATCACATGAAAGCATATTTAGGCTGCATTTGATGTGCAATTGTGTGTGTGTGTGTGTGTGTGTGTGTGTGTGCGTGAAATATGGAACTAGGCACAGTTTCCTCTTCTTTTGATTAGGGTCACCAGTAAAATATGGAGTCATAAGTTTTAGTGCTGCAACAACAAAAGCAACGAAATCTTATCCTTCAGGACACAAAGAACAAAACATTATGAGAAAGTTTGGGGATTCCAGGGGGAAGTCATATGCCCTTTTACCTCCTCTTCACTCCATTTGCAGAGTCTTTGCTGTTATGCATAGGCTCTGCCATCATCAACTTTCCCTCCCTACTATTTTGTAAGATATAACTTTTTCTTTTTGAAAGAGGGAGAGAGAGCAAGGGAGGGGGCAGAAGGAGAGAGAGAAAATTTTAAACAAGCTCCATGCTCAGAGCAAAGCCTGATGTAGAGCTTGATCCCATGACCATGGGATCAATCAATAGTCAGACACTCAACCAACTGAACCACCCAGGCACCCCTGTAAAGTATCACTTTTAGTCATAAGTACTAGAAAAGATATCTGGTCAGGAAAATAATTTTCTTAGCTTTTATTTTTCAGCAAAAATTATCCTTTCTTCCCAAGGACAATTTAACGTGGAATCTTAACACATAAAACAGAGAATGCTATTTTGTTATAGGTACTTATTTATAAACTTAAATTTTTGTCATTTACTTAATGTAAATTCAACCCAACGTGAAAGTTCAATGAACACTAGAATTTTAAAATTAAAAAAAAAATTCTAATGTTTATTTATTTTGGAGAGACAGAGAGAGTCAGAGCATGAGCAGGGGAGGACAGAGAGAGACAGAGACAGAGACAGAGACAGAGACAGAATCTGAAGTAGGCTCCAGGCTCTGAGCTGTCAGCACAGAGCCCGATATGGGGCTCGAACCCATGAACCATGAGATCATGGCCCGAGCCAAAGTCAGACACTCAACTGACTGAGCCACTCAGGTGCCCCGAACACTATAATTTTAAATCAGGATTATGGATGACATCTGCAGTCATATGCATCTCAGGATGCAATTTCTGTATTTTGTGTTGGTTGCACAGTATCAGGAAAATCCTAATCCAAGTGGATAAGTAATAAGGTACTTGACCATACAATTTCACCTGAACAAATATATGCACATCTAAATTAAAATTAAATAAAGTAAAAGTAAATAAAATAAAGAGCAAAATGGCGTTGAGCTACAACTGTGCTAATCACTGATTTAACTGTAAGAATTTTAAATGTAGAAGACAGTGTAAAAAGCTTTATTCTGAGATCTGCATAAAAACATGCTAGTGTAGTAGCTAGTAGGCTCCTGTGTATTTTCATTTGGCATATAGAATATTTGAATAGTGTGTGTGTGTGTGTGTGTGTGTGTGTGTGTGTTGCAGCTTTGATCTGAATAAAGCATTTAAAAATTATAAGAAATAAGAATAAAATTAATGTGGAACTCTTGAATTAATGGTCTCCACTGTTTTAAAATTCTGGACAACACAATATGAAAGCACTTATTCTAAGGTTTGGGGAGGCAGCTGGAGTGGATCTGGGCCCAGAGTCACCAAATGTGGGCTGCTTCCTCAATTTAAATCTCAGTGAGCCCTATTTGGAACAACAAGACACCATTGACTATCAAGTGATCAAAGAGTGTGGAGCCAGCAAGTGAAGGTGGTCTGGGTGCATCTCTGTATAAACTGATTATGCCACTTCTTTAAGAACCACCAATGGGACTCCAGAGCATGCATCGGCTTGTCTCTACTTCTAGTCTTAGCATACAAATGTCTTCATAATTTGACCCTGGAATTAAGTCACACACACTATAACTCCCACCTGAGTTTCCTTCCCTCGTTCTCCTCTGAATTTATTCTCTTATGTAGCTTCATATACTTTGTTCTTGAAGCAATTAAATGTCAATTCCTTTTAATCAGTTTTCTAAAACCATTTTTACCATAATGTCCAAACAGAAATATTGTCAGCATTGCTTTGTTCATGCATTATTGCTATTAATATAATTATTACATTACCCATCATTTATTAATTACCTTCCATAGGTTAGGTTACATATAGATTTATGTCCTTTAATCCCCTCAAGCAACCCCACATTATAGTGTATTTAACTTACATTATAGGCTTAAAATAATTATACAACCTACCCAGATGTCACACAACTACAAAGGGTAAAGTAAAATTCAAACCCATGTCTGCTGGCTCCAAGATCCACCATATATCCATCTGCTATGCTGTTTTCTTTCTCTAAACTTTTGTCTGCCAACTCCTTTGTACATACAATCAAGACAGCATTTACAAGTTGTATGGCTAATAAGTGTTCCTGTGTTTTCTCCTGCATGGAGCTCTGAGGACTTTGGAAAGGTGCAAATTGTATATAAACCAGTGTCTGGGTCTGGCATGTAGTTAAAGCTCAAAAATTAGTTGAATTTAATCTAAATGAAACGAACCATTAAATTGGTGTCTCAAAGTAACACTATCTCATCTATTAATCTACCTCCAGGCAAGAACAGCAAACAATCTATCTTGTATAGAAAATGTTCTTGCTTTTAATGATTATTACTGCATTTTAATCCTAGAACTGTTCTTGGAATCCAGATCAGCATTTCTCAAAATGAGGTATTACTCAAGGGGATGAATAGGGGTCCCTGCACCCAAATACTTAGTAAATTCTTCATATTAAACTAACTCTATTGGAAACCTTAACATTAGCATATTAAGGACTCTCAAATATAAAGAAAATCATTAATCTTGTTCAGTCTAGTATTTCTCAAACTTGTATGAGCACCCTACAGTTTATTCAGATAACACCCACTAGCAGTCCTTGGACCCAGGGTTCTGTAGAATCCTCTTTGTAAAGATGATGTCTGACCCAATCTTTCACTGGCTGGCATCCTGCTATGTTCCAAGAAGGCTTTACAAGGGCTGAGTTACACTTTCCTTTCAGTCTGTTCTCTGTGTTCAGGGAGGTGAGAATCATTTCTTTCCCTTACAAACAAGGCAGGTAGTTTTCCTAAATCTTGTTACATCAGAATTAGGCTTTCAGGGTCCTTGCACCTTCCAAACACATTTAGGATTTGTGGAATCAAAGTGACCCTAATGGAATTAAAACCAATAAACCCCCCCCCCCATTTTAAACATGTATAGTCTGTTTAGAGGTGGAGAGCTAAACCCTGAGCACTACCACTGTATGGGCTTTTCCTACCAGTTTTTGCCAAGTAAGGTATAACATAGCATGTCATTCTTCCAAAGAATTCACCTTGCCTCATACAGTCTCACATATTATTTTATTTAAGTGTTTTTCATGGAGATCAAGGAGAACATATGTAAAATCATAAGTCACAGACCTTCCACAAAGTTTTACATTATATGTTTATAAAACATTGTTGTATATGTAAATGTAGTACAGAGTTATATCACTGTATCATAAACTACAAAACCCTGACTTCCCCTTTTTCTCCCATATCTCACATCCCATCCATCAGCAAGTCCTGAGGCCTTGGTCTTCAGAAAATGGGCCCCTATCACCACCTCACACATTACTACCTTTGTTCAAGTCACTGTCACCTCTGGACTGCCCACAAGAGCCCCCTATCTGGTCTCTCTACTTTCACTTCACCCCTGTCCCCCTACAGGCAATTTTCAATTCATTGCAAACAGTTGATCCCTTCAAAACTTTAGTTGGATCATCTCACTCCATGGTAGCCAAACACCCAAACTTCCATTGCTTCTGTCTCAATCAGAGTAAAAGCCAAAGTCCTCACAATGACCTACAAGTCCTACAAGAGTCCATCTCTGACCTTTCTGGGTTTATGTCTGACTACCCAGCAGATTTACTCTGCTCCAGCTTCTCTGGCCTCCTTGCTAGTCTCTGAGCATGCTAGGCATGTTTCCACCTCCGGGTCTTTGCATCTGCTGCTGCCTCAGCCTGAAATGCTTTTCCCCTTCTAAACATGAATGGCTTGATTTCTCACCTCCTTCAAGACTATGCTCAAATGTTACCCTATCAACTGCCGCCTTGCCCCACCAATCCTCACCCTCCTCTTCTGTTTTGTTTTTTTCTGAAGCACTTATCACCTTCTAATATACCTTATAATTTACTTATTATTTTGTTTTATTTTATTTTTATTATTTTTTTTAATCTCTCCCTTCACTAGAATGTAAGCTCCATGAAGTCGGGGACAACTTTTTGGCTGTCTGCCTTCTTAAATCCGCACAATGACTGCACCTTAGACTCTCAGAGCTAGACAGGACTCAGAGAGATGGGCACTTCAGTGATTCCCCACCTGTTTACACAGATCTCTGGGTTACAAGTAGCAATAGGGACTGGTGAGTTATTGTTAATATTTCAAAAAGCCTAATACATTTTCCCATCTATCCATCATGAGGCTACATGACAAACTAAAGTGTCACACTTCTTTGCTGTTAGTTGGAATTATCTCAGCTCAGTGCATTAATTCTGATTATATAAGTCTGATCAGAATCTCTAGCTACCAGTTACAAATGCCTTTGATTTTTAGACTTAGGGAAATGAATTAATTATCATGTAATAAATGCAGATTAGTAGATGTTTTTGAAAACATGCACTCCATGGTTGGGGGAGGGGCCAATAAATGAATACGAGCCCTTGATCTCCTTTGTACAAGACAAAGACTTTGAGGGTCTGGCAGATAAAGTGACTTTCTCAAGGTCACACAGTGAGACACTGGCAGAACGAAGACTAGAACCCAAGTCTCTGATTCCCAGTCCTGTGTCGTGCAATCAAAGACACAGTTTGCTGCAAAGGAGACATATACATGCTGTATATAGCATTTGCATAACATATTACAATAAACACAGAATCCCAACTGAGATTCTCAGCAGGAAAATAACAATTATTTAATCAGTGTTCTATTTATACTTTTATTGTGAAGGTTAGGTTAAGATTCACTGACTTGATTAAGGGTGCCGCTTACACATGAAAGTGTTTACTGAGCTGGGCTCCCTGGTGTGAAATTCAAACAAACTTGTGACATCCAAAGCACATTTTATGTCCTGAAAGTCATGAATATCTCTATTGAGAGGCAAGTCTTTTCCTTAAAACAAACCAATGGTTATCCTTATGGATAAACTGTCAACAGAGTCTGCCAAGGCACAAAGAGTCCTTCCTGTGTGCCTATAGTAGTACCCCATCCTTAGTTTTAGTCTTTAAACTCGATGAATACGAAGATACCTAGAAATACAAAATGAAAAGCTTGTGTACTCGAAAGCATTATCATGTGCATTACACTATTTGATCCTTAGAAGAATCAGCCTGCAGGGTTGGAAAGGCAGATATTATTATCTCTGTTTTACATATAAGGAAGCTGAAAGCACCCAGGGGTTCAAAGACCTGCCCCAGGTCTCCAACTTGTTAGTGAAGGAAAGCACTAAAATGGAGGGGAGGGGAGTTTTTCCTTGTCCCTTAAGCACAGTGCATGCACCACAATGCCACCTACTGAATAAACGCTTTATTACTGGGGAGAAGGGGGCAGGCAGTAAGAACACCCCGCCATATACTTCGTTCTCTCTCCCACTGATAGTACCAACGGTCTGAGACTCAAGCCAAAAACAGGAAGTGGTTTCAGATTTTACAGAGCAGCTAGGCAATAGATGAAACATGTCCAGGTCACCCAGTAACATGGAACTGTTTCAGAAGCAGAAGGCAAGGATGAGCTCTACTTTCTGAGCCTACTGCCTGGCATGTGTGCATGGAGTATCATGCTCAGTGGACATGCTCTGCTGGGAGCCAAAGGACAACTCTACCTCTCACTGGGTCTGTGGCCTTGGGCAAGTCTCTCTACACTGTGGTTTTTTTTTGTTTGTTTTTTTTTTTTTAATTTTTTTTTCAACGTTTTATTTTTATTTTTGGGACAGAGAGAGACAGAGCATGAACGGGGGAGGGGCAGAGAGAGAGGGAGACACAGAATCGGAAACAGGCTCCAGGCTCTGAGCCATCAGCCCAGAGCCTGACGCGGGGCTGGAACTCACGGACCGCGAGATCGTGACCTGGCTGAAGTCGGATGCTTAACCGACTGCACCACCCAGGCGCCCCATGTCTCTCTACACTTTGAACCTCAGCTTTCTCTTGGCATTTTGGTAATGATCAAATGAGATAAAGGACCCAGACAGCTTAGTTCTGTGTCCAAGAAGCAGGAAGAACCTAAAACCTAAGCCTCATTTACCTTGGTGGGTCTATCATTCCATTCATCAAACATACTGAGGATTTACCACATCCCCAGTCCTGGGTGAGGCAGTATAGGCAGAAAGCATAAACAGTTTCTGTGCTGAAGATCAAATACACACATTGACAATTCAAGACTTAAACCTCCCTGGCAAAAGTACCATTATTTTTTAAATGATTGTAAGAAAAGGATCAATGCGTGATCAAAAAAAAATCAGTAAATAATGTTGGAATTCTCAGCAATATAGGTAAATAGGGGAGATATTTGGGGCCAACAGTCCCTGAGAACCTGACCTCCACTCTCAAAACAACCAATCTGACCCTATAATTGATTGAAAACAGATTTCTCTCCAAGCCCCTTCCAGGTTACCCTTCTGTTCCCAGCTCTTGGCACTTCCAAGAAAATACCCTTCCAGCCATGCCTCAGAAAACCAGCCTGAGCCCTGATCCTGATGTAGTCTCTAGTGTCCAGGCCTCCCCAGGATCCCTGTCCCCATCAGAGCTCACCTGCAGTCAGAGTGCAGGCTCCCTGGGCTCCTGGCCCATGCTCTCTCTCCCTGGCTTTCACTTTCCCTCTCCCCTCTCCAGGAACTGAAGTTTCTTTAAACAGACAAGCAATTACTAGTGTGTTATCCGCACTCGACTCTGTTGGTACAACACTCGCTGATGTACAGTAGCAGGCAGCTTGTTAATGGGACATATTTAAGCTGATTGCCACTGGAGATAAGTGATGTCTCTGAATGGATGCACTTTTGTTAAACTTTTGAAGGAAGAGGGGATAGGAAAGTTTTATTTTTTTGCTTAAAAAAAAGCCTTTCTGAGAATGGCTACACCTCCCCTGAGATTCTCATTTCAGATTAGGCTATCAGGTGTGCAGTGCAATTGGAGGCTTCCGTGTCAGTTGGAGCCTCTGTTTGATATTCAAGCCTTTCACAAGATCCTTCCTGATGGCTGGTGCTGGTATGCTCACCGGCTCTGTGTCCTTGAGGACAGCTCTATTAAATGCAAGCCTCTCTCCCTCCTCTCCACTCCTTTCCCTTCCTTTTTCTCTTGCTCTCTAGGCCTCTGCTTTTGTTACAGCCCTCTTTTCTTTCTACCTTCCCTTTTCTCCAGCTGGTTTCATCCTTCCCTCTTTCCCCTTCTCTCCCACCTCTTCCCCTGTTGCCATTCTGTTTCCATTGTCTTTCTGCCCTTTTTATGCTGAGTCTCCTTGTCTTTCCCCAACATCTGGGATCTCAGCTCCTGCCTGTCAGCACCCCAGGGGAAAGCCAGGCCTGGGGAGGCTGATCTGGTTCCAGTATTGTGACTGTTGTCTTTGTAGAGCATGGAGGCTTGACAAAATCAGGACTGCTGTTAGCTCTTCCAGAGCTCAGTCTGAAGAAGGAGATGGGTGCAGGACAGGGAGGCACTCAGAAGGTGCTGGTGGTGGTTCTCCAGGGGAAAAGAGGGAGAATTTAGGAAGGATGCATCTGAATCAGGGACAGTGAAAGGAGAGCTGGAAGACAAAATGCAGTTAGTGACAACTACCTGACTGGAGGCAATAAAGAGGGAAAATTCATTAGTTACAGATTAAGCTGTTCTCTAGCCAGTTACCACTGTTTAGATACAAAGATGCCAAGGAAAAAGCAAAGTGCCAATCAATCTCTTAAAGGGGCTACTTGCTGGCATCTAATATCTAGGTAAGTGGCAGTGGGAGATAGGTGATGACCTCTTTGCTGTGGGTTCTCTAGCCAGTGAATGGAGAGGCATCTTTACAAACACATTCCACCTCATGGGGAGTAGGGAGAAATTCAATTAGGTTTGAATGAGAAAGGTAACTTGAATGTCAATTAATTGTCTAATTGAAGGTAATGGAGACCTGGGGGCACCCTGCCAGGTTGATTGCCACACCCAAATCCAGAGATTTTTCCCAGGGATTAAAGACGCAATTTAATTACACATTTCTATTAGATTAGGCACCAATTGCATTCAACATTCTGAGTTAATTACATAGTTAATTACACAGCCAATAACTTCCCTTGCCTAATAACAGTGCTGGATGCAGCCTGGTGCTGCAGAGGAGGATCCTGTTCCTGTAATGGCAGCTCTGGGAGCCAAAGGTGGTGGGCACATCATTGGCAAGGGTGCATGTGAATACTAATAGGGAATTATTCTAATTGTCCCTTGTTCTGGATGAACAGTAAATTATTCTAATAACATTTACCATTGTATTCATTCATTATCTGAGGGTAATTAGGAATGAAGGCCTTCCAGAGGCCTCCCCCGTGGCACAAACAAGGCTGTGCTAACCAGCTGCCTTCATTTTGGATGCCAGGCATCTCCAGGGTGACTTCCTCTTCTTCTTGGTCTCCTTGGTACACTCCGGGACTCCTCTTGTTTGATTATAGACAAAGCTATGACATAGATTTCAGTTTCCCTATGTTATCTTCCTAAGGTGGAAGAGCTTTGCAGGCTCAGAGGAGGGTGGTTCAGTGATTTGCCCAAAGACACAGAGCAAGAAAGTGGTGGTGATGCTAACTGGAGTCCAAGGCCCACTCTTGTCCCTCCCTCCACACCACAGGGCCTCTCAACTCAAAATACTTGTTTCTGACTCTTAATTCTAGAGTGAGTGTGGTTTGTTTTGGGTATAGGCTAACATGGAATTCAACACATCCAGGTGGCTGCCTGGTGGAACAACTAGCAAAAGTGAAATATTAATCATTTCTGAGGCTTGCAGTAACCATAGTTGTGCTGGACCACAGGTGAGTGGGCTAAGATGTGAAGAGAGCTTGTGTGGAAGCAGACATGGAAGCAGGTTTGGATCACCCAGTCAAATAGCAACATTCCTAGTGAAAATGACAATGGCCTTTTCATTGTTTAAGTAAAGCGGGTGTCTGATCCGCATAGACCACCATCTGTGGGACTGCAAATTATTTGAGGAAGGGAGTTGTCAGGCTAAGGGCAGAGAGGGGAGAGGCAAGCCTGTCTCACTGCTTTACAGGGAAGCTTTCCTGGAGGAAGTAGAATATCATCAGATGCCAAGTGATATAAGCCAGACCAGCCTGAGTGACATGACAAAGACAAGCATATTAATGATTGTTATAGACTGAATGTGTCCTCCACCCAAAATTCATATGCTGAAGCCCTAACCCCAAGTGTGGCTGTATTTGGAGTAAGGAAATAATTAAGGTTAAATGAGATTATAAAGGTAGAACCCTGATCTGATAGGATTAGTGTCCTTATAAGAAGAGACACCAAAGCGCTCCCTTTCTCTCTCTCTCAACCATGTACACTCAGAGGAAAAGACCACGTGGAGACTTAGCTAGAAAGTAACTGCCTGAAAAAAAGAAAGAAAGAAAGAAAGAAAGAAAGAGAGAAAGGAAAAAGACAAAGAAAATAACTACAGATCAGGAAAACAGGCTTAACCAAAAACTGACTTCCAGCCTCCAAAACCATGAGAAAATAAACTCCTGTTGTTTAAGCCATACAGTCTGGTAGCTTGTTATAGCAGCAGGAGCTGACTAACACAATGATAAAAAAAAAAAAAAAAGCAAAACCCAACTCTGATTTCCAAACAGCTCATTCCCCTCCATGACCACCCCCTTCCCTCAACACACATTTTTTTATGCATTATGCATTTTTGTATGGCATTTTCTTTGCCTGGATTATCCAGCTCTGCTTGACTGTCAAAATGTATCTCTCATTCAAAACTCTTTTATAAAAACTGTCCCAATATCATCTCTTCCCCGGTTTCTTTCTTATTTATGCATAATCTTACATTTATCATGATCTACTTTAATGCTTTGTTTACATGCCTGCTACCCCCACTGGAGGGTAAGACACATGAGGACATCAGCTTTGTTTTCTCCATCTGTGTATGCTAAGGGTCTAACAGAGCCCCAGCCTGTAGACAGTACTGGTCTTAGTCTTTTTAACAGTGTATCACATAGACTAGGTGAATTGTGAACAAAAGAAATTTAGTTTTCACAGTTCTGGAAGCTAGGAAAGTCCAAGACACTAGCAGATTCAGTCTGGTGAGAGTCTATTTCCTGGTTGGCAGGGGACATCTTCCTGCTGTGTCCTCACATGGTAGAAGGGGAAGGGAGTTCTCTTGGGCCTCTGTTATAAAGATATTAATCCTATTCATTAGGGTTTTGCCCTTGTGACTCAATCACCTCCTGTATTAATATTTTTTTTGAAAAATTTATTTTCTATATATTACAATGTTTTAACATCTTAAATAACATTTCTGACTTTTGGGCTAACCAATTTTTTAGAGATAGCAAAGGATTTGACTGGGAGCATGCCCTTGACATGCAAACAACTAATCCAGAATCATGCTTTCTTTATTTGGCCTGAGCATCCCAGGAGGTAATATTCCTCTGCTTTAATCATCCCAGGGTCAGGTGCCAGGCAACTAGTAACCACTCTTATAGCCTAAAACCCATCAAAATTGATCAAACTAACCAATCCTAAGATGCTTACTTCCCACGAAAACCCAATAAAGAGAGTGGTCTAAAGCTTCCCCTTGTTTCTGCTTCTGCTTCCTGACTCTTGTGGCCCTACATGGTGAGTCTGACTCTTGTTTCTAGGGGAACTGTGTGTAACATTAAACATTTCTTTCAACAGCATTGACCTCTCAGTTTTGTCAGTCCATTACCCTTATAAATTAAGACCTGGAAAGAAAACACTTTCTAAAGTCCCCACCCTCAAATACATCAGGTTGATTGTTTCAACATATGAATTGGCGGAGACACAATTATTGAGTCTATGACAGTACTTTTGCAAACTGAAATTGAGCATTCACACGGCAGACTTGAATAGTCTGGCTTTTTCTGTTTTGACTGTTCTGACCACCATAACAGCTCCTGGACATACCTCCAGATAGGGCTTTGATGGCCAAAACACATTTGCTGTTCTGTAATCTTTGCTCAGTCACCAAGGGAGTCTTTGTAGAGAGTTGGTTGAAAAGGGAGAAGGGGAATATCTTGTGTGAGAATGTCTTCACCACTCTGTCTCCCCATCTAGGCCTCCTACCTCACTCCATGGCCCCCTTAGGCTTTCCAGCATCCTGGGTAACCAGGCCTTTTATCTGCATCTTCTCACATTTCCTCCCCACTAAAGTCTGTCCACTGAGTACGTTCTGACCTGAGAATTTTATCCTCAAGCTTTCCTATCAAAACCTTTTAAATGTCCCATTAGAACAAAGGATCCTATTTTCCAGTACGGAGAATCTAACAGTTTCAATTAAGATTTAGTATTAATAGTTAACAAAATATCAGAACACTCAATACACTATTTGCATTTGACCAAAGGTTCCTTGAATTCCTAAATTCCCTGGCTGTCAACTGGGGTGGTACCATCTCTGGGGGCATAGAGAAATGGGTTGGAAGTTCCCAGCTGACATAATGGCTGGACAAGTTACTGTCTTTTAGTGGGCTGATATCAAGGTTGTTAAATGTTTTACATTGCAAAAAGTAGTCCTGCACAATGAATTGTCACACCACAAATGCCAATCACACCCTTTTTTAAAAACACTGCACCAGAAGATGGGTTGCCAAATAACTTCCTGCAACAGAGTTCTGAAATGGAGCGGGGAGGTTCTCCTTTTGGGGACAGAAAGACTTTTTGGGAAGTGGCTGCTTGTCCTGTGCATACCCAAACCTGCTCCTTCCTGACTTCCCCTAGACTGTACTTTCGTTCCTTACAAGCCTGGTAGGAGAATATTACCAGGATCCTGAGTAACACCAAGGTCCTCTCTCCACTGAGATGTTCTGTCCAAGTAGATGTAGGATAGGGACGAGGGAGTCGATGAGCTCATATTCCCATAATGCCACATAGTCTTTGGAAAGCTCCTTCTCACATAACACTATTTGTGGCCTAAACAGTGTTCCTGCAGGGAGGGCAGTCTCTTGTCAGGGTAACAGTGAGTAGGTGATCACTATTGCTGGATACAGCCCAAAGGTCCCCTTCAGATCAGTCATAGATGTGCTAATGGCTCCTTTGACTAAAGGGGGCACACAGCAGCTGTGAGATGACTCTTCCTTAGGGATCCCTCAGTCGTTCAGGACATAATTCTTCTAGACAGTTTTGCTTTGCACAGGGAACTCACAGAGAGCTACTCCCAACCAAAATTTTAAGTATGCGTACTCAAGTGATCAGGCAGATGGAGGCAGCTGGCTATACCATCTCTGTTCCTAGGGCCCTTCCTAAGAGAAGAAGTGTGGCCTTCAAACCCTCTCCTCTGCAGTCTTACATTCTTAAGGGGTGATTAGACAGCAGAACAGAATACAGGTTCCTCAGGTTTCTTGGTTTCAAGCAAGTGAAACTGACACTAGCCAGGAAAATAATTTTTTTTTTCCACAGGATATTGGGAATCTAACTGATTTGTCAGGAATGCATTGAGAACCATGTTAAGAAAATAACCTGGAATGAAAGGAAATTGAGCAGCCATACCATAGCCAAAACCAGGCCACAAATCCAGACCTCTACTGCCATTGCCACCCAGTGGATATTACAGGTTACTCCTGCCACACTGGACACCGGATGTATCATGGTCTCCATTGCCATGCCACCGCAGGGGAGACCACTTCCAAGGCAGTCCCTTTCCTGTCCTTGTTCTTTGTGCAGCAGCTCATAAAAGGAAGTCTGGGATGGCTGCGTGTGATTTGCCAACTGTGGGTCTAACACCATGTCTTATTTCAATCCATTTCAAGGAAGGCTAAAAAAGTGCCTAGTCTTTTTAGCTCTGGTAGGAGAAGATGGATTCTGCTTCCTTCCATGTTTGATACACATAGGAAACACATTCAGATATTAGATAGCCAAATATGGGTAAATATCCACTGCCCTCCCACCAAAAACCATAATGCAAGAGGACTACAGAGATTTCCAGCACAAGAAATGCAAAATGGTATTGATAATCAAGACAAGAAGAGGTGAGGAAGAGGTGGAATACTAAATTTTTGGCTCTGACACTGAGACAATTGAAAAAATTGAGTTTTTCTTATCCTCCACTCATAAGATCAAAAAAGATCTAAATGAACTAAAATCACTTGCTTATAGTGGCATTACTACTTGAGGCAATCAGGAACTAAAATATACCATCCATCACCTTGCTCAGTGCTCAGTTTTCCAGGTGTCCTGCCTGAAATTTTGATGCTCAGTTTTCCAGGTGTCCTGCCAATTTCATAGGGAAGTCTTGTGAGCCCTAGGCATTGAGCATCCTTAGCCAAAGGGCACAGGCATCTCCCCTGACATGTGTTGCTTTAATCCAAGGCTCCTCAAGCTCAATCCCATATGAGCTAATAAAAACAGATCAGCCTGGAGAGAAGGCTAAAATCTAGGAGGGGTAAGCAGTTGCATTTCTGTTGGTTTGGATATAGGGAAAATGGGCAAATGTAATGTGTATGAATGTGGTGAATTGAATTGTCTCTAATTCTTCACCCCTCCCTGCATCCATGCCATCATGGCCTCATTAAGGACCTTACATATTTCTATTTGATCTCTTGTGCCTCTGCTGTCACCATGAGAACATCCCTAAATAGCAAATTGGCTCAAGGAGAATGGCAGACACATGGAACAGAACCCAGCCTTGATCAGCCAATTCCCAGGAAAATTGCATAAGTGGAAGCAAAAATAAATCATTGCTGTTGTGAGCCACTGAATTTTAGGAGAAAATTGACCAACATAATAAATGTTAGTTTCTTTTTTACCACCTGATTTGTAGTTTAGCAGCATGAAAGATCCAGCTGCATGAAAATCAACCCCTTTCCAATGCGTGTGCATGCACATACACCCACACATATTTGTGCACATACATGCATGCACAGAACAGCTAGGAGAACCTTGTAGACCTTATTCTGTCTAGAGTTGGTACAGTTAATTGAATGCCAGATATCACTTCATGATTGACTTTACAAACCTGTCTTCCACCCTCAACCCTTCTAACACCTCTCTTGCTCACTTGGTTGACCATGGGCCCTCAGCCTTTAAGTGTTCAGCCATGGGAAGAAGGGTGAGCAGTAGGGAGAGGTGTCTAGAACCATAATGTGACCAAAGGTCTTCTGTCATCTACAAGCCAAGGGCACTAAGGATGGGTGGTAGCTAGTAAATGCCAATAGCCCCACTCTTGGGGTTCTCAGTGCCTCCAGGAAGTGACCAGATAAAAGGGCTCCAGGGGATCAAGGAAAACATCAACATGGACATTTCAGTCACAGAGATTGGCACTGAATGAGGGGTGGGCTAGGGAGGGCTGTGAGTGTGGAAGGAGGAAGATGAGTGAGTGGCAGGTTGTGCTCCCAGCCAGAGGACAGCCCCATGCCAAGGGAAATTATGAGGAAACAAATGAAGAAAGCAGTGTGGCATTTCAGCAGTGCATGTCCTCCAAAGCATGAGCTGAGAGAGGAGAGGCTGGCTGGTGAATTTTAATGTAACAGGGAGCTAACCTGCACTAGCATCTCTGATCGATATGGTCTTGGGATGAACTGAGGGAAACAAGATGGCACCGCCATCCCAAGTATCCATAACCAAGCCCTGCCAGAGGTGAAATCTTACATTTTCTCAGTCTACCCTGCAAATGGGCTGAATGACTGGTAGGTAGGGACTGCATCACAGCCTGTGCTGAATGCTGTGGATCTTCGTGGGCTGTGAGGCTCAGAGGATGAAACCTCAGGATCAGAGCACCTGATGGTTCAGTCTACCCTTATCTCTGGGAGCTCTGAACCATGAAGGGAACAGTAGGAACACATTCCAAGGAAAGACGTTATCACCTAAAGACAACATATTGATCATGGATTCTGGGCAGCTGATTTCTCAATTCAGGATACAGTGAACATTTTGATAAATTACTTTGCTGTGGGGAATATAGAGATCCCAGGTTTATGAAAGCTGGCTTCAGAGGGAAGGCACCACACAGACTTCTGCCAGAGGAGGAAGGGGGGCAGAGTTCAAGCTGACCCTGGGACTCTGGTCTGGGATGTGGAAGACTCTTTTCCAGAGCAAACATCCTTATTTTACTCTGTTTCTTCTTATTATGCAGGCATATTGTAACTTATCATTGCATTTCCATATAATAGTTATTTTAACTAAACTCCCTAAACGTTAGTGGAGTCCCTCTCCACTTGATAAACATTCCAGTTGATATGAGAGATACTTCTCATCGAAAATTAGGGAGTCAAGGATCAGCCACTCCCCCCTGCTATGTTTTCTCTGTGGGCCACAAGCTTTCCCTGTAGCCCATGGGTTTTAGCAGAGGGATAAAAAAAAAAAAGCATCATTCGGTGGCCGTTACTAGGACGAAGTACATCACTGGAGAGGCCCTGCAGGGTGTTGGGAGGGCCTTAGTTTCTCTACTCCCTCTCAGCACTAGAACCTACTCATTTCACAGCCAAGGATTCTAAGGCCCAGAGAGGGAAAGTGATATGCCCAACACTGAACAGTTAGTGGGGTTATAGCTCATGTCTACCTTCCAGTTTTATTTAATCTTTACCTGTCTACTTCCTCTGAATTGAAAGAACTGTTCCACATGCTCTTTCTTGAATGAAGCATTTATATGATTTGAATCCTGGCTCTGTCTTTTCTTTTTTTGTTTTGTCTCTGTCACCTTGAATGATATACTTAATCTCTCTGTGCCTCAGCTTTCTCATTGTTAAACTGGGCTTCTCATAGTCCACCTCAAAGAGTCAGATTACATAAGATAATGTATTATCCTGGGGCACCTGGGTGGCTCTGTTGGTTAAGCATCCGACTTCTGCTTAGGTCATGATCTGACTGAAGAGTTCTAGCTCCACATTGGGCTCTCTGCTGTCAGTGCTGAGCTGGCTTCAGATCCTCTGTCCTCCTCTCTCTCTTCCTCTCTCCTGCTCACTCCCTCCCTCTCTCTCTCAAAATAAATAAACTTAAAAAAAACATGATAATGTATTCTCCTTAGCACAGTATCTGACATCTACTAGATGAATTATTGAGTTTTAATTATATTCTAAGCAGTATTCTGAGTGTTTTGTATGAATATTTTCATGTAATCTTCATAACTACCCTTGTGGTAGGATCCGTTATTATCCTAATTTTTATAGATGAGAAATTTGAGGCATGGAAGAGTTAAGTAGGTTTTCTACAGTCATGTAACTGGTACTTGGAAATGCCAGAATTCATACCTAGGCTGTCTGAGGAAGCCCTTGGGCTCTATTAAGTTCCCTTTTACTGCCTACATACATATAGTCATGAGTGTCCTAGGAAGAGGCAAGCCTAGGAGGGAGGGCCCTAAATAATTCTCCACATTGCTTCTTGATTCTTCTTTTTCTTCTTCTTCAAGAGGAAAAAAAAACTATTATCTTTGGTTTTGATCCTTATAATCACCAATGAGAAGATTCATAGAATTAGAGAGAACAAGGACAATCCTTCAAGCCATCAAACACTATAATTAAGTTATTAAAGACCTTGGGTATGGTCATAACTCCATAGACTTCAGTTCTGAGCTGTCTTTTGTCTGGGAGTAATTTGCACCATTGAGTTGCAAAAACAATCTGACAATGAGTGATATGGCAGCTAGAGAAATTAAGTCAATATCTGGGCTGAACCTTATGGGATGTGGAGCAGATGAAATTTTGATGCACAGTGTTTAAAGATCAGCAAACTCAAACAAGACAGTGGGCAGTGCAATTTCAGAACCCCAGAAGGTGATGGTATCCTTGTTCTAGGTCTAGGACAGAAATAACAGTAACTCATGTTGTTTTCCTAACTCCAGTTCTGGTGGCAGATTTTGCCAGCTTATCACAACACCAATTTCTGCTGGGTCTACATATGGCTTCAGCATTTTCTTATCTCCTTGGAGTTAGCCCTTGAAAAGAAATACATCTTGTGGGTAGGGGAAGCAGAATCCAATAGCAAAAGCATCACCAGATGCATGAGTTTAGGCAAGGCTGGGGACTCCAGGCAGGCCTCCAGTCCTCATCAGGAGCTAAAAATAAGACCAGAGGTATATTTGGGGTCAACATAATAATAAGAAGAAATTTTGTGAATGAAACAACTTATAAAAACAGGGCACAGACTTACTTAAACCATACTGATTTACTTAGACAACAAGTTTTGCCTTTAACACCACCCAGAAGATTGGGCTAACATACCTTATGTACACCTGCCCCTACCCTGGAAAGGGTCCATCCTAGAGCTGGTAGCACCAGACATTCCTGCTGTGAGCAGTCAGGCCAGGCAAAGAAGTAGAGTTGAGGCATGAGCTGAGATGACCATGCACAGAGCTCTAAGTCTATGCTCAGTCCAGTCATGGACCCAAGTCCCTGACAAAAAAAGTGTGAAGGCTTAGCCCTCAATTAGCGAAATGCCCTGCTATGAGAAAGGAAAGCAGTGGCCACTGAGCTTAGGTTGCTCTGAAACTTGGGTAGACCTTTTCATACATATGTAAGAAGTGAAGTTCTTTTCAAGCTTGTGAAGGCTATTTATTTTGTGATTAAGAACATAAATTCAGTTTGATCCTGATTCTGCCACTGACTAGATGGTAACTTGGACAGGTTACTTAACTTCTCTAAGCCTTAGTATTATCACTTATAAAATAAAGAATTCTAAGTCTATGTCTCAGGATGGTTGTGAACCTTAAATAAGATAATTATGCATACAAAATAAGTGTTCAATTATTTCTCTCAGTGAAAAGTTTACAGAGAAAAAGGTAATTGAGATAACAGTTGCACGTGGGTATTGAACGTTTAGTATATACTATATACCAAATATTGTTCTAAGGATCTTACACGCAATAACACATTTAATCCTCACAATGATTATGGAGATTGATTGCGTTGATAAATCTTATTAATGGACTCCTGTATCCTCACAATATAACTTTTCTCCAAAAAATAGATTGAGTCTATTTGCCTACCTGTTAGGTTTTATGAGTTTCTTTGACCAGAATGATGTGGTTGAAGTGATGTTATGCTAATTCTGAGCCTTCCACACATCTGTCTCTTGGAATCCTGCCATTGCTGTGTAAATAAGCCTAGACCATCTGGAATAAGCTTCTAGCCCAGTTTGTTCCAACTGAGGCTACCAGGCAAGCCTACTATTAGCTAACCCAAAACATTTGAGAAAAACTCATCCAAGATCAGCAGAACCACTTTCCTGACCCCATCTGAATTAATAAGACCAGATCTACCCTTGGACTTACGAGCAATCAGAAATACATATTTTAAGCTGAGTTTTGAGGCAATTTGCTACACAAAGCCACTAATTCATACAATAACTTTATGATGTAAAGTTGAGGAAAATGAGAAACAGTAAAGTTAAGCAACTTGCCCAAGTTCACACAGCTAAGTGTTGAAACTAGTCCACAAACTCAGGCTACATAGCTACAGAATCTGCTCACTAATCAGTGTTTTAGAGCAATCCTTTGGAGGTGCTATCCTCCTCTTTTGCTATGGAAATACATGAATTTCCTCATTCATAAATTATTGTTTAAGTATGAAACCACATTCTCAGGCAGACACAGGGGTTGGGGGCAACTCATTAGTCCCTGCCATGGCCACCTTGACCAGTCGTGAGACCAACAAGATCTCAGCCTGGCTGAATATTAGGTACTTTATATTTACTAGTCAGTAGGATTTAGAAGTAGAGTTTCACTGTCTTATACCTGAGGGCTAAAGACTTGCATTAGTTAGAAAAATCTAAGTATGTCAATGGTAACAAGTAAACATTTAAATCTCAATGGCTTAATCCAACAATGGTCTATTTTTACTTGATATCACATTGGATTGTGCCTTATGGTCACTAAAAATAGTAGGAAGTTATATGTAAGGGCCAGGGCCAGGAATGCCTCTTATCAGTTTGCCCATTGGCCAGAAATAGACCCAACCTAACTTCAAAGAAGCCAGGGAAATATAGTCTACCTATGTGTCCAGGAAGAAAAAATGGCATTATATACCTATAGCATTATCTGTACGAAAGTACCAAGAAGATACTATGTATTGATATTATAGATGCCCAGGATGCCTTCCTTCCTGGGTCTCTACTGCCCTATGTCCAAGCTATACTTTTTGCTTGCTTCTCCCTTGATGCAGACTCTACATAGAGTCTCCCTCACTGAGCTACTAGGGTGCAAGTCAGTGTTAAATTATTGCTCCAACTGCCTTAATCACTGACCAGCCTCCCACACCTCATCCCAGTCTTCTGATATGGCTCTTCCTCAAATATTAAGATTTCTCATGGAATTGACTTGGTAAGACTGTGGACCCTCACCTTCCCCCACTTTAAATGCCAAAATAAATGTAGAAAATGTTGCACAAAATTCCAGGGGGTTCCTTGCTCTCCTGAGAGCTACCAGGTAGTGATGTCTTGCTTGGGAGATTATCACTTAGCCCACCTTCCTCATCTTGTGCATAAAGGAAATAGAGCTCAAACTGGTCCATTAACTCATCCAAAGGCAGACCACTGGTGTCAGCAGCAGGGGTAATTGGAGGTGTATCCTAGGGTTGAACGACAGACATGTGTGGGCAAAGAAGTCCAAAACATTGGACTTCTGCATCACTCCACAGACCTAGAGTGTCACAAAACACCACATGCAGAATTCTCTAAAAGAGTGCCTGTGAAAAAGTGGTAGTGTATGTACATGGCAAATGCTTCTATTATTCAAACTTGCATGGGGACTACTGACTCACTTTCCGTATCTTTTTTGAGGCTTGTTAACAACATTTCCTTCTTGAAGTTGTCATGAGAGTATGATCTGATTGCTGCTGCCTAAAGGTAAACGTGGGGAAGGGAGGAGACCGGCAGGGCCGAAAGGATGCAGAGGAGAGGCCAGGGCACACAGAAGGCCTCTCAACTGGAAAATTAGGCATTCAATCATGAACAGTAGAGAATAACAAGGAGAAGGAGGTGACATCCCTGTTTCCCAGGAGAGAGTCCCAATGTTCTCCTTCCTAAATCTCCTCTGTCCATCACCCACCCTCCCTCTCCAGGCACTAGATTCTCCATCCCTAGGGTCACCTGATGATATTTGGAACCAGGAACCAAGAAGAAACACTTGTCTGCCTTCTCCCTCTAAGGATGTCTCTGGTCTCCTTCTCTTCCTCAGTGTGGCCTGAGTCAAGGACAACATGAGGACTCCCTCAACCAGGTTGGGGAAGGGAAGGCCCAGGATGCAGGAAAGGATCATTATTCCTTAAGAAAAATCAGGCTAAAGTGAGCAGCAGGGTAACCATAAAGTAAAAAAAAAAAAAAAAAAAAAAAGAACTGAGGACAAAAGAGGTTAGAGGGCTAGATGAGTCCAAGGGTGGGCCACATGTTTGCCTTTGTGGTGATGGCAATTGCACCTTGGTGCAAATGCCTTATGGTGATGTCCATAAGGACAAAAGGCAATTGCATAGAGCTTCATGAGCTTGCAAATGTGTTTTTTGAAACTTTTTTCCCATTTAGCTCTCATTCCATTTGATGGAAGATGAAACAGTCTTAGAAATATTAAATGATTCATCCAAAATCAGTTTCAATGAGGCAAGTCTCAGACTCAGAATTCATACTTCCAAATCCTAGGTCTTCTGAATTACATGGTGTAGAAGGAGATGCATGTGTTATGCAGTACTATGTGACTGTAGGACTGTTTCACAAAGCTTCAGCTTGCAGTAGTACAGAACACCTCTCTTCAGCCAAACAAGGAGGCTCAGTCACCTCACCCCCACTTGGCTCTGTTTCTGCCCAAGGCACAAATGAGTGATTCCTGGGCTCTTTCTGCCCTTTGATGATAATTTTGATGTTTTGTTGAGTGTGTATGTGGAGGGTTGTGTGCGTGTGTGTGAGAGAGAGAGAGTTTGGTGTGTACAAACTCTCCCAGTGAGTGTGTGGGATAGAGAGAATGTTGTAAGAATGTAATGTACATTCACATTGTGTGAATGTGAATATGGTATGTATGAGTGTGCTGTGAGTGTACAATGTGTGTAAAAGTGTATATGTAAGTGTAGTGTTGTGTGGTGTGTGTATGAGAATAAGTGCATGAGTATGGTATATAACTGTCGTACGTGTGAGTGTAGTGTGTGAATATGTATGAGTGTAGTTGTGAATGTGCATGTGTGTGAGTGGTGTGTAAGTGTGGTATGTATGTGAGTGTGATATGAATATGTGTGTGGTGATATGAGTGTGTAAGTGTGTGATGGTATGAGTGTGTAAGTTTGATGTTAGTGTGTGAAAGTGTGGTGTGAGTGTGCTGAGTGTGTAAGTGTGAGTGGATACAGGTGGTGTGAGTCTGTGTGAAAGTGGTGTGAGTGTGCTGGGTTTGAGTAGATACAGGTGGTGTGAGTGTATGGTATGATTGGTGTTAAGTGTGGTGTGTGAGAGTGTGGTATGTGTGTGGTGTGGGGGGTGGTGAGTGTGTGTGAGTGTGTGTGGTATGTTTGGTGTTAAGTGCGGTGTGTGAGTGTGTGTGACTGTGTGTTATTGGGACAACAGTGGGAGCTGGCTCATGGCCCACATCAAACATGGCTGAGAGTGGAGCAGGGCAAAGATAAAGAGGGAAATTATTGCTGCTTCTCCTCCTACCCTGACTCAGATGGTAGAAATGTCAGTTCATTCCTAAGAGGCTAAAGAAACAAGGTGGAATCTGTAAGGACTTAATTACAGTTGCTCTCATCATTGCAGCATGAAAGCCCTAACAGTTTCCTCCAAAGCCTGGATTTTTCACTGGATGGTGGAGGAGGGCTGGAGGGATGGATTGGCAATGGCTCTCCACGTGTGCTCTTGCCAAGGTGGAGAGCCTGTGCCAGCCCACTCTGTGATTTAGCATCTGGAGAGCTCTGCACAAACATCAAACACTTTGTCATCCTCTGATTAGATCTAGCCTTTGCAATTCCAGGAGTGAGGTCAGTTCCATTTCAGAGATGGGATAAAGAAAGGCAAAGAGTGAATGACCTGGAAAACATCAGCTCAACAGTTGTAATGTTTTAAAACACTTCTTGCATATCAACTTTATACTGTGGACCAAACAACTGACTCAAATGTCCTAGATGATGTGTGTTGGTGAATGTGCATTATATCAGGCAGTGGTATGCTGACAGACAACCCTTAAATCTCAGTGGCTTCAAACAACAAAGATATACCTAGTTAGTTAGTTAGTTAGTTAATCACTTTTCTTATCCATTGCAGTTTGTCTAAAAGTTGTGCTCTCTGTTATCCTCACTTTAGGTCTCAAACATTCCAATATTTGAAATATTTCTGACACTGTGGCCAGCTTGGAGCTTGGAAATCACATATTGGCTAGCATTTCCACCTAGAATTTTCACAGGTCCCTTTTGTGTACATGCCATTGGCCACACCTAACTTCAAGGATCCAGGGAAATGAAATCTTACAATATGCCCAGAGGGAGAATTGAAGGTATCTGTGACAGGTGCTAATAACTGCCAAAGGACAGGGTATCTGTGGGCTATAGAATCATAGACTATTAGAGATAGAGGAGCAAAACAAACAAACAAACAAAAAACACACCAAAAGATACTTCTTAATTTACAAAATACCAAGGCTTAGAAAGGAAATAATCTACCCAAACTTATACTGTTCTATCGTGTTGCTCACTTGCTTAAAACCTTACAGTAGTTCTCCATCCACGTTAGGATAGAGAACCAATCCTTCACATGGCCCATAGTAGCTCAACAGCATTGGGCCTTGCCTGTCTCTTCAGACTTACCACTGACTGTATTTCTTCTCACTCTCTACTTGACACAAGGGCTTCCTTTGATTCCTCATAAGTGCCATGATCCTCAACCTCAGGACCTTTGTTTTCCCCATTCCCTCCATGTAGACCAACCTCATCCTCTTATAGTCTCTTTTCTCTTCCTTCTCATCTCAGTCCAAATGTCACTGCCTCAAGGAAACCTTCCCAAACCCCCAGGTTCAAGCAGGCTCCCTCTTAGGCCTATGTACTTTTCCTCCAAAGCTCTTATCAAAGTTCATATTTTTGTATTTGTATATGATACTCATGTCCTTCTTCTTCACTAACAAATATGTAACATGTATGAGGGCAGGAATGTGGCTATTTCTGTTTGCTCACCTTTGTGTAATGAGATCATTTATTCTGATCCTATATCTCAATTATATATGCATGTACTTAAGTACCATGGGTTAAGTACATGTCACACTTCTATTTAAGTGAGGATTCACACAGCAGGGATAAGTAGAAATAATATGGCTATGAGCTGACAGAAGGCAGGGCAAATGCCTTATTCACCAAGTCAGCATCCCCAACACTTACCTGTGTCTGGTACCGTGTAGGAGCTCATTAAATGTGTTTGCTATTACCATTGAAATTCCAGAAAATAAAAACCACGAGTTAGGGTTTCACTGAGAGTGTATTGAGGTGTATAAGGCATTCTCTTTACACACACCATGGGGCAATAGCCAAGTATTAGGCAGGCATATGCCTAGTGCTTGGTCAATGGAACTGAGTTATTGGTGCCTACTATCTACCCAGCCAGCCCGTAATGCCCACCCCTGTATTCTTTTGGGTTAAAATCTGATGGATTGCAAGTAAATTAGTGAGTATATTGCTGGTGCTTAGTTGATTTGAATAACCATTAACACTTTGGATTGCCATTAATTTTTTATTACCCATTATCACCTTGCTGTGAATTACTAATCACAGACCAGGACCCTGAGATAAGGAATAGGAAGGAGAGCTGTAGAGCAGGAGGATGGAGGCAGAGGGCAGGAGGGAGACTGGGTGTGCTTGGTTTGAGTGGTATTGGTGGGGAGCAGAGTGATGTGCTGCACCAAGGATGGCCCTCCCTTGACTGTTTTCACACAGTCTCAGTTGGGAATTAGTGTGAGATAGAAAAGCCAAACCAAAGAGTCACACTCTTTGTGACCAACAGGATTTCAAACCACAGCCCTGTAGTAAGAACAATACATTTCTCTACTTGGATCTCCTTCCTCAAAATCTTCACTCGTGTGCCCCCCTGAAAAGTGTCTAGTGCTTTCAGATGCCCCATAATTATGCCTGCCTTCCAGACATATCTCCCTTATAATCCGTTGTACGCAAAATGGGGGAACACTGATAAGCTAATACACATTGGGACAAAACAGTGGATACGTAGCAGGTTTGTTATGCGGCCAGCACTAGTACATTTGTATTTCATTTAGAAACATTTATTTCACACTGTATAATTAACAGTGAGAATTTGGGCATCAGCTACAGACTACTGAGGGGATTTATACCTTTTCATGATCATGGATATATGGAGACAAGTGCTCTTATGAGCTTACAGCATAATGGACCATGGGCCATGTTGTGCTGACCCTGCATCCCTCCTGACCTTAATAGGACAGTAGTGACTAGTTATTTTCAAGTTGCAGATTTAGCCTGGTCTTCGTGGCAAATAAACTAACCCACTGGTCAGATGGTTTCAGTCTGGCTTAAATACTTCAATTTCCCTCTAACCTGGGCTCTTTGACTACATCAAAGTTTTCTTAGTTTCTTACTTTCTTGTTTGTACCCTTGTTTCATCATGGTCAAGAAACCTTACTTGGATCCTATACTTAACATCCTCCTGTCTGAAGCCATGATCCCTGGTTTTAGACTTCCCCAGTACCTATGTTCTCATTGTCAAACTTTGGCTGATACATGCTCTGAGATGGTCTAAATGGGATTTTTCTATGTGGATCTACTTCACAGATCGTTTCTGAATTTTGGACTGACTACTGCCTTCAACTCTGTCATTAGACTCCAGTATCTGTTTGCAAGTCTAGGATATCAAATCACTGGACATTTCTATTCTTGACTTAATTTCATAGTCCTATAGATCTGCTTGGCTTCCCATCCCAAGATAGCCAAAATCCCATATTTATCATTGTATTGTGGAATTGGGATTGGCATTAGGGGAGTTTTAGTGTTCTTAGTTAATTATATTCTGGGAAGGCATGAAGGAAAATGTAAATTTGCTTCTGAAAGTTTTTTACCCTGAGTGAAAGCTCAAGGGTGAGATCTATGGTTTTTGTTTTGTTGTATTAGGACTTTTGTTTTTAAGGTGTAGTTACACACAGTAAAGTGCATAGATCTTAAATATACAGTTCCATGAACTTTGAACCAATACCCTAATCCAGATGTAGAAATTACCATCACCCTAAAAATTCCCATGTTTCCCTTTCTAGTCTATCTCCAAGACACCACAATTACTCTAATTTTTGTATTTCGATAGACTAGTTGTGCTTGTTTTTAAACTTCTTATAAATGATATCATACAAAGGTGTTGTTTGTGGCTGACTTCTTTCATTCAATATGAAGCTTAAAGATTTATTTATGTTGTAGTATGTATTATTAGTCCATTTTTAATAGCTGAGTCATATTCTATTGTATGGGAATATTACAGTTTAATTATGCACTCACCTGTTATGCACATTGGGTGATTTCTAAACTTTATTTATTATGAATAACACTTAAAAATAAATTTTCTTATGCAAACTTTTTATGTTGTTGGGAAGGAAAAAATTTATCCTGCAAGATTCTTCTGACTGGTCTAAGAATTAAATGGACATGAAGTAGACTAACAGGAGAAGAATAAATTTAATTTATATGTACAGGAGCTCATAGAAATATGAGTCTCACAGAAGTAACAAAGCAGGAAGCTTTTGTACCTTTACAACAAAAAAATAGCAAATTTGTGACGAACTGACAAGATTGGTGAAGTTTGGATTTGGGGTAGTAAATTGAAGAAGTAACAAGGTTTATTTATACAACCCTCTTGGCCCTGAATTCCCTATCTCTTGTGGTATGTCTCTACCTTCTGATACAGGGAGGATATCTTTCACATGGAAAATTTATTTTCTGCTTTCAGGAGAACAAAGGAGGGTCAGAGTTTCTTTTGGAACTGGAGTTTCTTAAGTAACTTTAATTCAAAATAGTCAATATGCCAAAGTGGCATAGTTTGGGCAGCTTGACCCAAACACCATCAATGTGTATATGTTTTTTAAAATTTATTTTTGGTAAATACCTAGGAGTAGAATCACAATAAATTCCTAAATAGTTTTCCACGGTGACTGTATCATTTTACACATGCATCTGCAATGTGTTGCCCAGAATCTTCTTCAACATTAGAAACTATTAATTTTAGCCATGTTAGCAAGTATCCAATGAAATCTCATTTTGCTTTTAATTTAATTTCACTACTAAAAATGTTGGTCATCTTTTCATGTATTTATTGACTAATGGCGTAATCTTTCCTGAATGTTTTCCCATATATTTAATCTATTTTTGTTAATTTTTTGTCTTTTTATTATTTATTGACAGGAGTATTTATATATATTTTGGATAAAATGACTATATATTACATTTTTTTTCTTCTTGTCTGTGGCTTTTTCATTTTTAAATTGTCTATTTTGATGAGATAAAGTTTTTTTAATTTGATAAAATTGCTTATTGTTTCATTTTTCTCTTATGGTTAGAGATTTTTATCATTATATCCAAGAAATCTTCATTTACCACCAAGTTCAAAAGTATCCTATGCTTTTGTCCAGGGGTCCTACATATATATATAACATATATGCATAATACATATTATATATATATATTTACTTTTGCAGCTACATCTATAATCCATCTCACATTTTTTTTTTGTATGATGTAGATATAGGTCAAATTCATTTTTTTCCTTTTATTTTACAGATATCAAGTTAACTTAGTACCATTTAATAAATTTTTTTCTTTCCCCATTAAATTGCATTACCACTTTTATTTAATATTATGTGATCTCTTATGCATGGGTTTATTTCCATTTTCCCAATTGACTTGCCTACACATATGTCAACACCATGACACGCCACCAGGTCATGATTATTGTAGATTACCAGTCATCCTTAAAATTAGATAGTGTTTGTTCCCCAGCTATAGTCTTTTCCATGAATGTTTTGGCCACCACTTTGCACTTCTATATACATTTTAGTATCAGATTATTTGTTTCTACAAAAAATGCTTCTGAAATTTTCTTGGTGCTGCATTTAATTTACAGATCAATTTGGAACAAATTGACATTTTTTTATCATATCTTCTAACTCATGAGTATGATAATCTGTCCATTTATTTGTCTTATTTAATTTATCTCAGCAATATTTTGCTGTTTTTCTTATAGAGGATTTTTACATTTTTGTTATATTCTTTTTTAGGAGTTCTATATTTTGGATGCTATTATGAATGATATTGGATTTTAAATTTAAATTTTTTTCCATTGCTAGTTGCTAGTATAGAAAAACACAATTAATACTTATATATTGATCTTTTATTCTGGAATCTTTCTAAATTCACTTATCAGATCTAGTAGGGTTTTTTTTGTATTATTTTGTTTGGATATTATTTTGGATTTTCTATATACACAATTATTATCACCTACAAATAAACACTTTACTTCTTTAATGGCTTTTATGCCTTTTCTTTCTTGCCTACTTACATTGGGTAGAACCTCCAGTGTGATATTGAATAAAAGCGGGAAGAAGGAACATATCCATGCCTTGTTTCTGATTCTGCTTCTGAATGTTTTTAATATTTCTCCATTAAAAATTATGAAAGTTATAGGTTTGTCATACATCCTCTTTATTAGATTGAGGAAGTTACCTTTTACTTATTTATTTCTCATGAATTAGCACTTCTTTGATATCTTGAAATGATCTTAGGAGCTTCCTCCTTTATTTCATAAAAATATGATTAAATACACTGATTGATTTTCAAATCTTGAAAACACCTTATGTTCTTGGGATAAATCTCACTTCATCATGGTACATTATACATTTTATGTATTGCTGTATTAGATTTGCTAGTGATTATTAGGAATTTTGCTTTTGAAGAAAGCTAGAATATGTCACCCCAAAATATGGCTCCTTGACATAAAAATTACTTTAAGACAATTAAAAAGCAGTAAATGTAGAAAAAGCCCTCCGTTTTCTGCCTAAAGACAGAATATACATTTGCTTTTTACTGGAGACAGACTGTTATCAGCTCAGAGATAGCACCAGAAGAATCTGCAAACAACCATTACTCCATTATTCCCCCCTGCCATTTATTTTACCTTCCCACAGTTTGCTGCCCTTGGAGGCTTAAAACTGCTTTCCTTTGTCCTGTCATTGCTCCATAATTTATTGTTTTTTGTTGAAGATGCTATATAACCCAGAGTTCTCAGATGTTGCTTTGAGTAACTTTTCATTTAGGTTTCTCCCACATAATGAGCACTGAACACATTAATAAACTATTTTTCTCTTGTTAATCTGTCATTTTGTTACAGAGTCCCAGATGAAATTCTAAGATGGGTAAAGGTAAATCTTTGCCTCCCCTACACTTTCATCTATATTTATGAGTTACATTGGTTTTAATTTAATTTAATTTAATTTTACTTTTTCTAAGGCCCTCATCAGGTTTGATATTAGGGGTATACTGACCTCATAAAATGAATTGAGAAATGTTTCCTCTTTTTTCTATTGTGAAAGGGTTTGTATAATATAGATTTTTCCTTGTGAACATTTAATCAAATTTCACAGAAGAGACAACTGGACCTGAAGTTTTCATTGTGGGGAAATTTTAAATATTGAATTCAACTTTTCTAATAAATATAGGGCTCTCGAGGCCAGTTTACCTATTTTTTTTTGTTTTTCTGTCAGTTTTGGTAAACTGTATTTTTTTTAATGTTTATTCATTTCTGAGACAGAGAGAGACAGAGCACGAGTGGGGGAGGGGCAGAGAGAGAGGGAGACACATTCCAAGCAGGCTGCAGGCTCTGAGTTGTGAACACAGAGTCTGATGCAGGGCTGAACTCACAAACTGTGAGCTCATGACCTGAGTTGAAGTTGGTTGCTGAACCAACTGAGCCACCCAGGCGCTCCTTGGTAAACTGTATTTATTTTTTAATAATTTTTTTTAATTTTTTTTATTTTTTTCAATATATGAAATTTATTGTCAAATTGGTTTCCATACAACACCCAGTGCTCATCCCAAAAGGTGCCCTCCTTTATACCCATCACCCACCCTCCCCTTCCTCCCACCCACCATCAACCCTCAGTTTCTTCTCAGTTTTTTAAAGTCTCTTATGCTTTGTCTCTCTCCCACTCTAACCTCTTTTTTTTTTCCTTCCCCTCCCCCATGGGTTTCTGTTAATTTCCCAGAATCCACCTAAGAGTGAAAACATATGGTATCTGTCTTTCTCTGTATGGCTTATTTCACTTAGCATCACACTCTCCAGTTCCATCCACGTTGCTACAAAGGGCCATATTTCGTTCTTTCTCATTGCCACGTAGTACTCTATTGTGTATATGAACCACAATTTCTTTATCCATTCATCAGTTGATGGACATATAGGCTCTTTCTATAATTTGGCTATTGTTGAGAGTGCTGCTATAAACATTGGGGTACAAGTGCCCCTATGCATCAACACTCCTGTATCCCTTGGGTAAATTCCTAGCCGTGCTACTGCTGGCTCATAGGGTAGGTCTATTTTTAATTTTTTGAGGAACCTCCACACTGTTTTCCAGAGTGGCTGCACCATTGTGCATTCCCACCAACAGTGCAAGAGGGTTCCCGTTTCTCCACATCCTCTCCAGCATCTATAGTCTCCTGATTTGTTCATTTTGGCCACTCTGACTGGCGTGAAGTGATATCTGAGTGTGGTTTTGATTTGTATTTTCCTGATGAGGAGCGACGTTGAGCATCTTTTCCTGTGCCTGTTGGCCATCCGGATGTCTTCTTTAGAGAAGTGTCTATTCATGTTTTCTGCCCATTTCTTCACTGGATTATTTGTTTTTCGGGTGTGGAGTTTGGTGAGCTCTTTATAGATTTTGGATACTAGCCCTTTGTCCGATATGTCATTTGCAAATATCTTTTCCCATTCCGTGGTTGCCTTTTAGTTTTGTTGGTTGTTTCCTTTGCTGTGCAGAAGCTTTTTATCTCCATAAGGTCCCAGTAGTTCATTTTTGCTTTTAATTCCTTTGTCTTTGGGGATGTGTCAAGTAAGAGATTGCTACGGCTGAGGTCAGAGAGGTCTTTTCCTGCTTTCTCCTCTAGGGTTTTGATGGTTTCCTGTCTCACATCCAGGTCCTTTATCCATTTTGAGTTTATTTTTGTGAATGGTGTGAGAAAGTGGTCTAGTTTCCACCTTCTGCATGTTGCTGTCCAGTTCTCCCAGCACCATTTGTTAAAGAGACTGTCTTTTTTCCATTGGATGTTCTTCCCTGCTTTGTCAAAGATGAGTTGGCCATACGTTTGTGGGTCTAGTTCTGGGGTTTCTATTCTATTCCATTGGTCTATGTGTCTGTTTTTGGGCCAATACCATGCTGTCTTGATGATGACAGCTTTGTAGTAGAGGCTAAAGTCTGGGATTGTGATGCCTCCTGCTTTGGTCTTCTTCTTCAAAATTCCTTTGGCTATTCGGGGCCTTTTGTGGTTCCATATGAATTTTAGGATTGCTTGTTCTAGTTTCGAGAAGAATGCTGGTGCAATTTTGATTGGGATTGCGTTGAATGTGTAGATAGCTTTGGGTACATTTTGACAATATTTATTCTTCCAATCCATGAGCAGGGAATGTCTTTCCATTTCTTTATATCTTCTTCAATTACCTTCATAAGCTTTCTATAGTTTTCAGCATACAGATCTTTTACATCTTTGGTTAGATTTATTCCTAGGTATTTTATGCTTCTTGGTGCAATTGTGAATGGGATCAGTATCTTTATTTGTCTTTCTGTTGCTTCATTATTAGTGTATAAGAATGCAACTGATTTCTGTACATTGATTTTGTATCCTGCAACTTTGCTGAATTCATGTATCAGTTCTAGCAGACTTTTGGTGGAGTCTATCGGATTTTCCATGTATAATATCATGTCATCTGCAAAAAGTGAAAGCTTGACTTCATCTTTGCCAATTTGGATGCCTTTGATTTCCTTTTGTTGTCTGATTGCTGATGCTAGAACTTCCAACACTATGTGAAACAACAGCGGTGAGAGTGGACATCCCTGTCGTGTTCCCAATCTCAGGGAAAAAGCTCTCAGTTTTTCCCCATTGAGGATGATGTTAGCTGTGGGCTTTTCATAAATGGCTTTTATGATGTTGAAGTATGTTCCTTCTATCCCGACTTTCTCAAGGGTTTTTATTAAGAAACGGTGCTGAATTTTGTCAAAGGCCTTGTCTGCATCGATTGACAGGATCATATGGTTCTTATCTTTTCTTTTATTAATGTGATGTATCACGTTGATTATTTTGCGAATGTTGAACCAGCCCTGCATCCCAGGAATGAGTCCCACTTGATCATGGTGAATAATTCTTTTTATATGCTGTTGAATTCGATTTGCTAGTATCTTATTGAGAATTTTTGCATCCATATTCATCAGGGATATTGGCCTGTAGTTCTCTTTTGTTACTGGGTCTCTGTCTGGTTTAGGAATCAAAGTAATACTGGCTTCATAGAATGAGTCTGGAAGTCTTCCTTCCCTTTCTATTTCTTGGAATAGCTTGAGAAGGATAGGTATTATCTCTGCTTTAAGTGTCTGGTAGAACTCCCCAGGGAGCCATCTGGTGCTGGACTCTTATTTGTTGGGAGATTTTTGATGACCGATTCAATTTCTTCGCTGGTTATGGGTCTGTTCAAGCTTTCTATTTCCTCCTGATTGAGTTTTGGAAGTGTGTGGGTGTTTAGGAATTTGTCCATTTCTTCCAGGTTGTCCAGTTTGTTGGCATATAATTTTTCATACTATTCCCTGATAATTGTTTGTATCTCTGAGGGATTGGTTGTAATCATTCCATTTTCATTCATGATTTTATCAATTTGGGTCATCTCCCTTTTCTTTTTGAGAACCCTGGCTAGAGGTTTATCAATTTTGTTTATTTTTTCAAAAAACCAACTCTTGGTTTCCTTGATCTGCTCTACAGTTTTTTTAGATTCTATGTTGTTTATTTCTGCTCTGATCTTTATTATTTCTTTTCTTCTTCTGGGTTTAGGCTACCTTTGCTGTTCTGCTTCTATTTCCTTTAGGTGTGCTGTTAGATTTTGTATTTGGGATTTTTCTTGTTTCTTGAGATAGGCCTGAATTGCAATGTATTTTCCTTTCAGGACTGCCTTTGCTGCATCCCAAAGCTTTGGATTGTTGTATTTTCATTTTCGTTCGTTTCCATATATTTTTTAATTTCTTCTCTAATTGCATGGTTGACCCACTCATTTTTCAGTAGGGTGTTCTTTAACCTCCATGCTTTTGGAGGTTCTCCAGACTTTTTCCTGTGGTTGATTTCAAGCTTCATAGCATTGTGGTCTGAAAGTATTCATGGTATAATTTCAATTCTTGTATACTTATGAAGGGTTGTTTTGTGACCCAGTATGTGATCTATCTTGGAGACTGTTCCATGTGCACTCGAGAAGAAAGTATATTCTGTTGCTTTGGGATGCAGAGTTCTAAATATATCCGTCAAATCCATCTGATCCAATGTGTCATTCAGGGCCCTTGTTTCTTTATTGACCGTGTGTCTAGATGATCTATCCATTTCTGTAAGTGGAGTGTTAAAGTCCCCTGCAATTACCACATTCTTATCAATAAGGTTGCTTATGTTTATGAGTAACTGTTTTATATATTTGGGGGCTCCAGTGTTCGGTGCATAGACATTTATAATTGTTAGCTCTTCCTGATGGATAGACCCTGTAATTATTATATAATGCCCTTCTTCATCTCTTGTTACAGCCTTTAATTTAAAGTCTAGTTTGTCTGATATAAGTATGGCTACTCCAGCTTTCTTTTGGCCTCCAGTGGCATGATAAATAGTTCTCCATCCCCTCACTCTCAATCTGAAGGTGTCCTCAGGTCTAAAATGAGTCTCTTGTAGACAGCAAATAGATGGGTCTTGATTTTTTATCCATTCTGATACCCTATGTCTTTTGGTTGGCGCATTTAGTCCATTTACATTCAGTGTTATTATAGAAAGATATGGATTTAGAGTCATTGTGATGTCTGTATGTTTTATGCTTGTAGCGATGTCTCTGGTACTTTTCTCACAGCATCCCCCTTAGGATCTCTTGTAGGGCTGGTTTAATGGTGATGAATTCCTTCAGTTTTTGTTTGTTTGGGAAGACCTTTATCTCTCCTTCTATCCTAAATGACAGACTTGGTGGACAAAGGATTCTTGACTGCATATTTTTTCTGTTCAATACATTGAAGATCTCCTGCCATTCCTCTCTGGCCTGCCAAGTTTCAAAAGAGAGATCAGTCACGAGTCTTATAGGTTTCCTTTTATATGTTAGGGCACGTTTATCCCTTGCTGCTTTCAGAATTTTCTCTTTATCCTTGTATTTTGCCAGTTTCACTATGATATGTCGTGCAGAAGATCAATTCAAGTTACGTCTGAAGGGAGTTCACTGTGCCTCTTGGATTTCAATGCCTTTTCCTTCCCCAGTTCTGGGAAGTCTCAGCTATTATTTCTTCAAGTATACCTTCAGCACCTTTCCCTCTCTCTTCCTCCTCTGGAATACCAATTATGCGTATATTATTTCTCTTTAGTGCATCACTTAGTTCTCTAATTTTCCCCTCATACTCCTGGATTTTTTACCTCTCTTTTTCTCAGCCTCTTCTTTTTCCATAATTTTATCTTCTAGTTCACCTATTCTCTCCTCTGCCTCTTCAATCCAAGCCGTGGTCATTTCCATTTTATTTTGCAGCTCGTGTATAGAATTTTTTAGCTCCTCCTGACTATTCCTTAGTCCCTTGATCTCTGTAGCAATAGATTCTCTGCTGTCCTCTATACTGTTTTCAAGCCCAGCGATTAACTTTATGACTATTATTCTAAATTCACTTTCTGTTATATTGTTTAAATCCTTTTTGATCAGTTCGTTAGCTGTTGTTATTTCTTGGAGATTCTGTTGAGGGGAATCCTTCCGTTTGGTCATTTTGGATAGTCCCTGGAGTGGTGAGGACCTGCAGACCTGATACCTGCCCCCAGCCCAACGCTGGGGCCACAGTCAGACTGGTGTGTACCTTCTCTTCCCCTCTCCTAGGGGCAGGATTCACTGTGGGGTGGTGTGGCCTGTCTGGGCTACTTGCACACTGCCAGGCTTGTGGTGTTGGGGATCTGGTGTATTAGCTGGGGTGGATAGGCAAGGTGCATGGGGACGGGAGGGGCAGGCTTAGCTCCCTTCTCCTTCGGTGATTCACTTCGGGAGGGGCCCTGTGGCAGCGGGAGAGAGTCAGACCTGCCACAGGAGGGATGGATCCACAGAAGCACAGCGCTAGGTGTTTGCGAAGGTGCAAGCAAGTTTCCTGGCTGGAACTGGTTCCCTTTGGTATTTTGGCTGGGGGATGGGTGAGGGAGATGGCGCTGGCGAGTGCCTTTGTTCCCCCGCCAAACTGAGCTCTGTCGTCCCAGGGCTCAGCAACTCTCTCTCCCGTTGTCCTCCAGCTTTCCGGCTCTCTGAGCAGAGCTGTTAACTTATAACCTTCCAGATGTTAAGTCCTGCTTGCTGTCAGAACACACTCCCTCCAGCCCCTCTGTTTTTGCCAGCCAGACTGGGGGGATCTGCTTGGCCAGTGGGCCGCCCCTCTGCCCCATCTCCCTCCGCCAGTTGGTATAGTGCGCACCACCTCGCCACCCTTCCTACCTTGTTCCATGGGCCTCTTGTCTGCGCTGGCTCCAGAGACTCCGTTCTGCTAGTCTTCTGGCGGTTTTCTGGGTTATTTAGGCAGGTGTAGGTGAAATCTAAGTGACCAACAGGACGTTGTGAGCCCAGCATCCTTCTATGCCGCCATCTTTCCAATCGAAAAATATTTCAGTAAACTGTGTTTTTAAAGAAGCTTTTCTATTTCTTCTTTGTTGTCAAGTTTTTTTTGTTTTGTTTTTGTTTTTTGTTTTTTGTTTTTTTTAGAATACGGTTATACATAATTTCACCTTATTGTATTTTGCATATCTATCTGTAGTTTCTCTTCTGAAATTCTCTTTCCAAAATGCTGATTTTGTTGTTGTTTTCTTTCTTTTCTTTTCCCTTTTATTCCCTAGATATGTTTTCTTAGGGATTTTAAAATTTCTTAATCTTACTCACAGAACTGATTTTTGGACTTCCTGTTTTTTCTTTCTGTGTTTTATCTATGTACTATTTCATTCATTTCCAGTCTTTATAATTTATGTTAATCTTTATAATTTCCTCCGTTTTATATATTTGGGGTTATTTGCTCTTTTTCTTATTTTTTAAGATGAAAACTTATATGAGTAATTTTAGACTTTTTTCATTTTCTAGTACAAACATTTTAAGGTATAAATTTACCTCTTAGCAATACTTTAACTTAACCCTACATTATTAACATATTGTGTTTTTATTATTGTTTAGTTCAAATATCTTCTAATTTTCTGTGTATTAGTTTGCTATTGCTGCTGTAACAAATTACCACATATTTAGTGGCTTAAGACAATACAGATTTATTATCTGTATCTTACAGTTCTGGACATCAGAAGTCCAAACTTAGTTTCACTGGGCTAAAATCAAGGTAGTGGCAGTGAGCACTCATTCTGAAATCTTTAGGGAATAACTAATTTCCTTACCTTTTCCTGACCTAATTTTCTGACCTACACTCCTTGACTTGTGGCCTCTTCCTCCATGTTCAAAGCCAACAGTATACCATCTTCTCTTCTTTTATGATTTTAGCTTCTTTTCTTACATTTCTTCTATACTCTGATCACCCTGTCTCTTATAAGAACCCATGCAATTACATTGGGCCTATTTATGTAATTTAGTATAATCTCCTTACTGCCTGATACTTAATCACATCTGCAACATCCTTTTTACCATTTAAAGAAGTATATTTACACATTTTAGGAATTAGAACACTGACACCTTTGGGAGGTCATTATTCAGTCCATTATACCATATGATTCCTTTCTCTAGGAGTTCAAAATATTTTCTAATTTCCCCTGTGGCTTTATTAAATTATATTGCTAAACTTTCAAGTGGATTATATGGATATCTTATTTGCTGATTAAAATATATATATTTATTTGTTGTGAGAGAGAGAGACAGAGAGAAAGTGAGGGGGGAGGGGCAGAGAGAGAGGAAAAGAGAGGGAATCCCAAGCAGGCTCAGCACTGTCAGTGCAGAGCCTGACATGGGGCTCAAACACACCAACTGTGAGATCTTGACCTGAGCCAAAACCAAGAGTCTGACACTTAACTGACTGAGCCACCCACATGCCCCATTTGCTGATTTTTAATGTAAATGTTTTGATCAGAAAATATGTTCACTGTGATTTGACCAAATGTATTGAGACTTGTTTTATGCCCCCAGCATATGGTATATCTTGGTGAATATTCCTTGTGCATTTGAAAAGAATGTGAATTCTACAATTGTTGAGTGTAATGTTCTACAAATCAAGTAAAGTTAGTTGACAGTATTGTTCAAATTTCCTCTATCCTTACTGATTTTTTTTTCTTTATTTTCACAGTTTCTAAAGGAGTGTTCAATGTCTTCAACTAAGATTGTGGACTATTTCTACATTTAGTTCTCTTGTTTATTCTTTGTTAATTTTTTGAAGCTTTGTTATTAAGTGCATAAACATTTAGGATCACTAAGTCTGCTTGACTAATTGGCTTTTTTACCACTATGTAATGTCCCTCTTTATCCTTGGTAAAGCCCTTTGTTTTGAAGACAACTGTGACAACATTGCATACCAAATTTCTTATGTTTAGTGTTTTCACAGTATGCCTTCTCCCCAACTCCTCCCATCCTCATTACTTTGCTTTTGGCCTAGTTCTATCTTCATATTTAGAGTATATTTATTTGTTAACAGCATAAAGTTGGGCATTTAAAAAAATAAATCTGATAACTTCTGCCTTTTAATGGAAGTATTTGGTCCATTTACACTTAATTTACAGTTGATATTATATTGAATACATATAGTGTAAGCAACTTGCAGCAGTATATTTTCTATACTTATATCCTTCACTTTGGGATTTTGTTAAATATTTTACCACTACATGTTATGTAGTGCAGAATGTAATGCTGTTGTTTTTGCTTTGGAAGTCAAATGTCTTTCAAGAACAAGGAAAAGTTAAAAACAAAGAAGCCCTTATGCTTTCCCCAATACTTACCATTTCTGGAATTCTTCAATTCTTTCTATAAATACACAACTAATACCATTACTTTTCTCATAATAGTAACTAGGCAAAAATGTCTAGAATAACTAGTAACTAATTCTTGCAGCTTTTGTTTATCTTAAAATGTCTTTATCTTGTTTTTATTTTCAAAGGATACTTTCACTGGATATAGACTCTAGTTGATTTTTATATCTGTCTTAGCATGTTTAAGATGGCATTTCTGTATGTTTGTGTGAGCATGTGTGCTTTCTGGTGAGTAGTCCTGAAGTTAATATGACTGCTTTTATGATTTTGGTTTTGACTTCAAGCAGTTTGACAATGACCTGCCTTATTGTAGTTTTTCTTGTATTTTTTCTGTTGTTTTTTTTGTTTTTTGTGTGTTTTTTGTTTGTTTGTTTGTTTGTTTGTTTTACCTAGTTCACTGAGCTTCTTGAATATGTGAATTGATACCTTCTGAACTGGAGAGTTGTTTGCTATTAATTTTTCAAAATTGCCTTCTTTTCAAGTGTCTCTCTTTCCTTTTCTTCTTAGACTCTATACATATTAGACCTTTTGATTATGTCCTATACTTCTTTAATGCTTTGTTCTTTATTCTCCATTATATATTTTTTTCTTTTTGTGCTTTGCTTTGTATATTTCCTATTGGCTGTGCTTGACTTCACTAATCTTGTCTTCTGATATGGCTAATTGTATTAAAAACTCATCTAATAAGTTCTTTATTTCAGATACTATATTTTGTAATACTAGAATGTCTATTTGATTTATCTTCTAGATTCTAATAGTTGTTCAAATAATTTTATATTTTCATCCACTTTGTCCACTTTTTTGTCTATTTTGTTTAATATGGTAATCATAGTTATTGTGAAAACCTTAACTGCTAATTCCAATATTTAGATTATTAGAGGTCTGCTTCTACTAGTATTTCATGCTCTGATTTTAATTTTTTTCCCTGCTTCTTTTCATTGTGAGTAATTTTTTTATTATATAACAGATTTGTTGATAAAACATTTTAGAAACTCTAGATTTGGTTATGTTAGTTTTGAACGGAATAAAGACATTTAACATTTAAAAGTAGATGTTTTAAATGAGCTGATTGTAATTCTAAACATCAAGAAATATTAGATTTAGAAAATTTGAGATAAAGACAGCCTCAGTGAGGGAATTGTTAGATATTCTATTCAAAGCTTAATTTTCAATCTATTATATTTTATTCCTTCAGTGTCTACTACATTAACAAGTTGGGCTGATGTCAAACCCATTATGTGTAACAAAGTAGCTCTATCTTGATGCTCAGGAAAACTTACTTTTATGTATGTGAGCACACTACTTTTCTGAGTTGAGGTTCAGCAATGGATTTGGGGAGAATAAAATGAGGACAGTGGTCTTTAAAATTAGGGTCTGAGGCATGAAACCATAAAACTTATAAAAGAAAATACAAGCAGTAAATTCCTGGATACTGGCCTTAGCAATATTTTTCTGGATATGTCTCCCCAGGCAAGGGAAGCAACAGGAAAAATAAACAATTGGGACTACATCCAACTAAAATCTTCTGCACAGAAAAGGAAATCATCAACAAAACAAAAAGGCAACCTAATAAATGGGAGAAGATATTTGTAAATGATACATCTTATTAGTGGTTAACCTTCAAAATATATAAAGAACTCATACAACTCAACACCAAAAAACAGATAACCTGATTTTTTTTTTAAGGGCATAGGATCTGAATAGACATTTTTCCAAAGAAGACATGCAGGTGGCCAGCCAATACACACACAAAAAAAAACGCTCAATATCACTATCAGGGAAATGTAAATAAAAACCACAATGAGATATCACTTCACACGAATCAGAATGGCTAAATCAAAAAGACAAGAAATAAGTGTTGGTAAAGATGTAGAGAAAGGGAACCCCTGTACACTGTTGGTAGGAATGTAAATTGGTGCAGTCACTATGGAAAACAGCATAAAGAATCTTCAAAAAATTAACAATAGTATTACCATATCACCCAGGAATTCCACTTTTGGGTATTTACCAGAAGAAAAATTAAAAAAAAGAAACACAAAAAACACACCACTATTTCAAAAAGATATATAAACACCCTATGTTTTATTGCAGTATTATATACAATGGCCAGGATATGGAAGCAGCCCTAATGTCCACTGGTACATGAACGGATAAAGAAGATGTGGCCTACATACACAATAGAATATTGCTCAGCGAAAACTGAGAATGACATCTTGCCATTTGTGATGATATGGATGAAACTAGATGGTATTATGGTAAGTATCTAGTATAATACCATTATACTCGATGGTATTATGTCTGAATTATGAAATAAGTCATACCATATGATTTCACATATATGAAGAATCTAAAAAAAATGAAACAAATAAACAAAGGAACAAACAAAACAGAAACAAACTCATAAATACAGAAAACAAACTGGAGATTGCCAAAGAGTAGGGGGGTGGGTAACTAGCAAAGTATGTACAGGGGATTAAGAGGTACAAACTCCAATTATAAAACAAATAAGTCATGGGGATGAAAAGCACAGCATGGAAAATATAGTAAAAAATATTATAATAACTTTGCATGATAACAGGTAGTAAACACACCTATCATGGTAAACATTTTGTAATGTATACAATTGTTGAATCACTATGTTGTATACCTAAAAACAATATATATGTCAATTATACTTCACTTTAAAAATAATAAATAAATAAATAAATAAATGTATATCATGTTCTGGGGGGTCTCAGATAGCACTTAGTTTAAGTGTAGGAGCCCAGCTTATCTGTCTCACTCACTTTAGAATGATAGAATGAGGACTGCTTTAGTAGTTATAGAGTGAATTTGTTTTTATTACACTTAAAACTTAAAGGCTTAAAATAACAGCCTTTTATTTAGTGCATGATTTTACAAACAACCAATTTGGGCTAGGCTCAGGTGAATAGCTATTTCTGTCTTAGCTAGCCTCATTAATAAGTATGGATTCGGTGGATCCTGGCTAATATAGGCTAGCCTCAGATGGAACAGCTCCCTGTGGTCTTCCCAGCAGGCTAGCCTTAGCTTCTTCACGTGGTGGCTGAAAACAGTTCTGGGAGAGAGCAGAATTGTCCATGGTATCTTGAGGCCTAAGCTTAGAATTGAAATATTTTCACTTCCACTGCATTGTATTAGTCAAAACAAGTCACAGGAAAAGCTCAGGTTCAAAGATAAGGAAAATAGATTCAATTATTTGTGGAAGGAACTATAAAGTCACGTTGAAAAAGCTATAAATATGGGAGGAGGGATTAACAATTATGGTCATCTTCTTGAATGCAACACATGGAAAGCTAGGATATATTTCTGAGAGTTTGAGGTTAGGAAAAGTTGAAGATTTTGATTTTGATCTTCTTACCTCCACAAGGATTAAAATCATTCACCTCTTTTCAAGCCTCTTGGAGAGGTGGCAGTGTCATGGAAAGAGCATAGGCTTTGGAATCAGACAGACCTGAGTTACTGGCTATGTCACAATGTGAAAAGTACACAAGCTCTCTGAAGTTCATCACATATGAAATTTGGATAATCAATATCTGCCTCAAATGATCATTGCGAGAATTAGCCAATACTACTACCTGTTTGACATATAGTAATCACTGACTCATGGTAATGAATATTATTCATTCTGAGTCTAGCTTTGCCTCAGCTGTGAAAGTTGCACTGACTCTGTTGTATCCACATAGGCGGCCCTCTCCCTTGAATGCCTATTATAGCATTGCAGAGCCAAAGGGGACCTAGGCCCTCTTATTCCAGATTTCCATCTAGAAGTAAGGAGACTGGAGCCAAGTTAGAATTTCTTTAGTGTCTTACCACATAGCCTGGGTTAAAACAATTGATGTTTTTTATTCGTCACCTATAAAGTTTGATATTGTTAACTTAGTTAACATAACCTTGTCTTTTCCTGTGGCCTATTAGCCTCTTGAGAGTAGTACTCCTCCACAATTTTCCAAGTATGTGTTTCATACCTACCAGAGTGGCTTACACAGAGCAAGCACTTGATGAAGTGAGGTTGTGTGTCTGTGTTTGAAGAGTAAAGGATAGCAGTGTCTTCCAACTTATCTGGAAGGGTCAGCAGGGTAAAAGTTATCTATACATGAGCTGGTGTAAAAAAGCTGAAACTAGGAAAATTTTAAGATACAATGTAAATATCATTCATCTATTATGTCTCCTAACCAGATCTTGAGATTATAAATCAGGGAGTAATAAATAGAGACCTATATAATACTAATCATGGTTCTTTATTCAAATTTATAAACCTTTCCTGTGACTCCATAGTGTATATCTTCTTATTTCTCCTCTAAATTCACTCTCTATAATTTCCATCATGCCCAGGAGGCTGACTTTTATGAACTTCTGTCTTATTAGAGTGATCAACCCTCCTGGTTTGACCAGGACAATTCAGGTTTTAACACTGAATGTCCTTTACTCCAGGAAACTTCTCAGTTTATGGCAGAATGGGATGGTTAGCCACACTATCTTTTGCCCTTTAGCTTTCCATTGGGTTTGACCAATGGGAGGTACCAGCAGGAAATCAGATTGAGAGAACAGATGAAAATCAAGATATTTGTGTCTGAGCTCCTTTGTGCTGAGTCTCTGCTAATTGGCAGACTTCCCTACCCCTTACCAAAGCCATGGTTTCTATTAACCTTCTAACAGCTACCCTTCCAAGGTTCTGCTCCTTCAGACGCAAGAGTAGAAATGCATCCATCAAATTGCTAGAACACATCCAGATCTTTGTAAATATTCATTTATTAAATTCCTCTCAAATCTGTGAAGAATGTCACTCATTTCCTGATGAGGCCTGACTGACACTGGCCCTGGCTCCTGAGAACGATGCTTGATGCTGTGATAGAAAGGTGTAGAACATAATCTCTGCTTACAATTTAGTGGGAAAGAATAATCTGTGATAAAGTCATTGAAAAACAATAGAACAACATCTGAGCCTCAGTTTTTTTCAGCTGTGAAATGAAGGGAATGAACTCAAAACATGCTTTCAAGGATTCCACAAAGCCAGAAAACAGAAAACATGTTCTGTCAATATTTTTTTTTATTAATCTCACTATCTTTATCACTAACTGAATTTTATTAAAAACAAACAAGATTCTAAGGTAGTTTCTGGTTCCAACCCAATAAGACTACTGACATCTTATTAAAATACTAGATTAAATGTAATGTTCAGGGATAGCCAGGGAGAGAAGTGAGAAGGGTTGAATTGAGATTGTTGTGGAAGGTGTGAAGGAAAAGATGGACACAAGCTAAGCTTTAAGGATGGGCAGTTTGGATTTGAGGGAAACCAGAGACATGAAAGCATCCAGCTTAAATCAAGACTATGAATTAAAATAAGAACTTCAAGGAAGCCCAGTGGGTGATTGAGAAGCAATGGCAAGACCAACATGACTTACTTGGGATGAAATCCAGTGGAACTAGATCTCAGAAGCCTCTAATGCCAGGGTGATCTGAAAGGCATAGGTGTCCTGTTGTTCTGGGTCAGGAAGGAAAAGCAAATCATTCTGAAGGTCTAAGATATGACCATAATCTCCTTATTAGATGGAATTTTATTTCACTTTGTGTGTGGCAGAGTTCACATAAGAAGAATGCCCGAGGTCACACCACACATGTTCATTGTAAGCAGAGCAGATGCTATGAAAGACTGGGCTTCCAGCCAGGTGCACTGTTTTGTATCAGATTCAGTCTGGAAAGCCAGCATTTGGAGGGGGACCTCCACATTGGTCTGGTGTTTCTTGGGTCAATGACATTCAAAGGGCCCAGATGTACTGTGTAGTAAGAGCTTTCACACCTCTGCCTGTTTCCTAGAAGACATTCCCAAAGCAGGGAAGTTCCCTTGATCAAGTTATTTGGTGACTGTTTACCAATTTGTACAATTAACATAACTTTTAGATGTAAATATAAATCAGTCCAGGGAAACACATGATTAAATAGCAGTCAATGTGCAGAGAGTTTTAAAAGGGTTGTCAGTGAGGGGTTAACCTCAGCCCTCACACCACACAAAATGCATTAACAGTGGTGCAAGACAAAGCACGAAGCCTGCTGAGTGGTGGAGCTCCCAGAATGCAGCAGGAAGCCAGCACTGTGGAGTTATTCCCAGGTGACACTGTTTGAATGTCATTTAAAGTTCACTTTCATTATTTTAATTGTCACTGTAAAAATTTCCCATTCAGGACTGATTATGTTCTAAGAGAAATCAGAACTTAAATTCCAATCAATCATAATTGAACGTGTTGTTGCAAGTGGCATATAAAGCTGTGCCTCGGATGTGATTAAGACAAGTATTAGTTACTTGTGAAAAGCTGCAGGGAGATTTAAGAGCAAGTGGGATTAATTCTGAATAATTTACATGGCCAAAGCCGTCAGACAAGGAAGAAATATGTTATACATGTCCCTGCATGCCAGGGAAGAGTGGGGCTGTTGCTTCAAGTTCAGGTGTGAATTGACAGAAACATGTGGAGATTCAGGAGGCATCCTGATTTGCACTGGGTGCTGGGGCCCTGGCAGCAGGTGTGGGACTTGGTCCTGGATCTTCCTGTTACTGGCTGAATATATTGGGGAAGGCACTTAACTTCTTTGAATCTCAGTTTCTCCTTCTGGGAAACTTCTGTCTTAGAAATTCAAGGACAATTTATGGTTTAAATAATATAATATAACAGCCCTTTGTAAACCCTGAAGTGTTCCTTAAGTGCTAATTTAAATGGTTATAAAATGTAGCTTCATGCAGGTGATGGAACTCAGGTCCACGGGTGGCTGGACTAAACAATAGAGTGGGAAGAAGATGGCACAAGTGTGGCCATTAGGTGAGCCAGCCCAACACTGGTCTCGTTAAGAGGGGTCCTCAGGTGCCAGGATCAGAGACCCAGCAGAAGGGGTTCTCTATTCTTCCTATCCATATCCCTTCTTCCCTGCCTCTTCTCAGATCCAGCTTGGTGCACAGGGCCACCAAGCCTGAGGGGTCATCCTTACTTGGATGCTGGGACCTTGTTCCTTTCATTGCACAGAACCAGGAATAGTTACCCTGTTACAAGAACTGGCACAAAACTCAGTCCTCAGTCTACTGAGTGGAGGGGAAGTTTAATTACAGGCTTTGGAGTTAAGCAGATAAATTTGTTAAATTTTAATCTTTGAGGCCTAATCTCCACATCTGGAAAATAGGGATTACAACTTTCTTATGGGGCTGTAGAGAGGATGAACACAATACCTGACAAATTGTAGGCTGTCAAAAATGGTAGTTATCATTGCTACTTCAAACCCACTGTGGCATCATTACAACTTTGGGATTTGAGCAAAGAGGGCTTGGAAAGGGAAGCCAAGCCAGAGACCAAAACCCCTGGTTCCTGGTTCCAGGTTTCTGACTGATGACCTGACCACAAACCTGAAGTCCCTTGAATATGAACTCCTAGATGTGTATGAGGAGAATAACAACCTCCTAGTAGCCCAGACTTTTCTGTGGCTCCCCTCCTGGAAGGATACAGGACAGAGCTGGAAGTGACCGCTTTATGTATAATGCTTCCCTGCCTGGGAAGCCACAAAAACCTTTGGTTAGGGAACCTCCCAGAAAAAGGAGGACCCCCAAGTAATTTCTCCCCCCAACCCTACATACAAACCAATTTTCTTGGAAAGAGAAGTCAGGGGAATTGGCAGGAACCTAATAAAGGTCTCTGAAAACAGTGTTTCTCCATTTGAAAAATAAACTATGTCTTTAAATGCATTAACTCTGTGGGGAAATAAATGTAATAAACCAAATTCAATCCCTGCCAACATTTGTTTTCTTATCTATGTAAAATCAATATACTTGTTGCAATTATGTCTTTCAATAAATCCTCCCAAAGTCTTATTTTCTCATAAGATTTCCTGCCGTACTCAGATTCATTGTGTTCATTTTCCATCTACAGAAATTGTTTCTTGCATTTCCAAGCCATCCAGTTTCTGTGGAGGATGCTGTACCCCACCCGCTTTCGCTGTCTCTCTTCTGCAAGGGTTGTTTAGGCGACAATTACTTTGATTTGATTGTGGTGCTGGGCTGGGATTTGCACTCATGGGAACAGACCTCTTTGGTGTAGGAGGGAATTTCCTGCCCAACACTGGACTCTGCTTGCTCCTTCCTTTGCATGGTCCCAGGAAGACAGCTGAGGGCACTCAGCCATGTCCCTGCTCAGAGGTGAGCACATGGCCATTTTATTGGGAAATGGGTTGCACAACTGTCATGGACTCTTCAAGTAGAAACACTTATTTTATTTTTTACTGGACATGTATGTACTCTTGGGTCTCCTGTCTCTGTCAAGCTTGGAGAAGATGGATCACAGCATGCTAGAACCAAAAGAAGCTTGGAGAACACTATTAAACCTGCTGCATGACCCTGTTGTGGAAATCTAATGTATGCCAGCACCTAACCCATGCCCTCACACAGTAGGGCCTCACCAAGAGGCAGCTTCTTTCCCTCTCACTGAAGAAGGCAGGACATTGAATTTAAAGAGGGTAGTGACTTATCCCAGGTCATCAGCTCTGAACTTGAGTTTGCAACCCTCAACCCAACATTGGGAGCTGTGTTGCCTTGACCCTTAGCTGGATAGCTTTTGTATCCTCCCCTACTTATAGCTCTCCTCTTGTCTTACTGTTTTACAATTCTCTCAGATCTGTTTTCAGGCTTCCTTCAGTTTCTCCACAGGTCTCTCCTTGTCTCCCAAATCCTGGTCTCCCACCCCACCCTTGCCCAGAGGACCTGCCCCAGTCAGAGAAGGGTCTGCACTGGCTCTTCACCTCACCTGCCCCTGCGCACAGGGGCCACAGAGCAAATTGGCTACTTGTTTCAAGGACTCCACTGAGTGATTGCGAAGACTCATTGGAAGCACTTGAAAGGCTCTCTCTTACAAAATGCTGTTTGTTGTGACAAAGGCCATCAGCCTCAGAGAAGTTCTGGCAGTGGGGCACAGCTTGACGAGCTGAGGAGACAGAAGATGAATGAGCTGCCAGAGACACTGAAGAGACTGTAGGCTTTAACTTATTTATTAAGCTAAATTATTTACATTAAGGAGTCGGCTGCTCTGAGTAATTTATTTCAAGCTCCAAGTCCAAACACCATTTTGAACAGGAATGGTTGACCCTGGCAAAAAACAAAACAACACAAAACAAAACAAAACCCCCCAAACAGAAAGAACTTACTCAACCCTTTCCTGTAGACCTCCCCTGTTAAAAAAAAAAAAAAAAAAAAAAAAAGGAGAGATTCTCAGAGAGAGGAGCTCTCGGGCAATATACTGTGCCATTCACCATAATGGAGACATTTCCCAGGGCTCAGGTTCCCCTAGTCCCCTCTGCTGATTGAAGTCTGCGACTCTGGCTGTCCTGTTCTATTAGGCCACCAAGTTAATGAGGAACTGAGATGTGGTCAGAGGCCTCAGAAGAGTCAAGCCACATCTTCCAGAGGTGCAAGGAGCTAGATTCAATATTTATAAAACTCTGGACAGGATCCCTCCTCCCAAACAGGAATTTGGTAATTATCATAAGGGACATTGGTTATTCATCTCTTTTTAATTATTAACTAGCGGAAAAGGCCAGGTATGCATGGAAACCCAAATAGGACCAACTAGCCAGGTCTTTCCCGTGTATATGGGGTGGGGGTGCAGGGCCAGAATTTGCTGAATGTCAAGATGGCAGCTGTGCCTTCTTCAAGACTCACCATAGGTAGGGTGCCTGGGTGGCTTTGTTGGTTAAGTGTCTGACTTCCTCTTAGGTCATGATCTCATGGTCTGTGAGTTTGAGCCCCACATCGGGCTCTATGCTGACAGTTCAGAGCCTGGAGCCTGTTTCAGATTTTGTGTCTCCCTTTCTCTCTGCCCCTCCCCCACTCTCCCTCTGTCTGTCTCTCTCTCTCTCTCTCAAAAATAAATAAAGATTAAAAAAATCTTTTAAAACTCACCATGGGCTCTGGGTTCACCTCCAGGAAGTTGGCTCAGTTTAGATGAAAAGCTCACCACCAGCCTCCACTTAAAATGTTGAAATGGTCATTTCACTAATGCTTGAATATCCTTTGAAGGTTTAATATCCTATTGAAAGGGAAAGGAAATATTTTCTTTGGAGCAAGAACTTTGTGTCATCCATCTTTTCTGGAAGAGTAGATGAAACATAAACATAAACATAAACATGATAGGGAAGGCCCTAAGGTCCCAGGCTTTGGAAGTGAACAGAACTGGGTTGAATTTTTGACTCTCTTCAGTAACTGAATGATTACAGACCTCCATTTCCACATTCATATAATGGGAATATCAAAATCTACCACATAGAGTTGTTTTTAGGAATATTGTATTTAAGAGTTCTCATATGATCAGCAGTCAATACAATGGTAAAGATTACTATTGTTCAAGTTTACTCTCTTGGTCCCATATTCTCCATTTGTGGAAGCAAAGCCTTATGAACATTTGGCTGTCTTTATCATCTAGTGGGAGAAACAAAAAATACTTTTAAACTCCCAAAGTTCAGGAAGTCTTTCTATTTCTTTCATATACCTCCCAAGGACCTATCCAGAATAGCACCTGCTATCTCCCTGGTGTTCAATCAAAACTATGTTTGTCAGCAACACAAAGATAACATACTGTCCAGAGGCACATGGTTTGGTGGAAAGGGCCCTGAACTTAGAATCAGAGGTCTTGGGTTTAAGTTCTATTTATATCACTTACTGACTGGTAAACTTAGGCTATTTAATCCACTCAGTTATCCACCTTACAATTCTGTGAGACAGATGGTATTATATGAATTTTATAGATGAGGAAATTCAGGCTCAGTAAGCATTTGACTGCAAAACACAAAGTAATAGCTTTAGATTTTTGTTATTCTACTGTGAAGAGTATACCATCAGTCCAGAAAGGTGTGTAGTTTTAATGTGGTTTTCAGGTAATGGGAATAGATTTTCATTAAGTCCTTCCCATTCTCACTCCTTCTGAGAGGTAGAGCTTACCAGGCAGTACAAGTTCCTGTGTGGTCAGGTGAATGCAGTGAACTGACTTACAAGGTGAGCAAACCTACTGTTCAGGCCACCAGGCAGAGTCTGAAATAGAAGTGGATGGCACATTAAAAGAGCTGAAGGAGAGTTTGAAAATAAAATTTTTTAATGTTTAATTATTTTTTATAAAGAGAGAGAGAAACAGAGTGTGAGTAGGGGAGGAGTAGAGAGTGGGAGAGGGGCAGAGAGAGCAGGAGACACAGAATCTAAAGCAAGTTTCAGGCTCTGAACTGTCAGCAGAGCCTGATGCAGGGCTTGAACTCATTAGCCATGAGATATGACCTGAGCCAAAGTTGGCCACTTAACTGACTGAGCCATCCAGATGCCCCTGAAAGAGAGTTTAATATAAAGACTCTCCACGAAGGTGTGGACTTAAGGAAACCTCTATAGGTAGTGCCTGGCTAGAGAAAACTATGGAGCTCTAATAAGTGGAGCTCACACTAAGACTGAAAGCATGTAAGGATGAAGTATTTCCTGGAAACTGGAGAATGCTGTGTGTCTGTATGACTTGAGACCTGTTGGGCGAGGATGAAGCTATCCACTGAAGCCCAAAGGAATGGAGGGAGCTGAGGGGAGTAAGCACATTTCCCCTTTCCCTCTTCCACTGTAGCTGAATTCACTCTCAAACAAGGGACTACTAATGAAGGTCATATTCCCAGGGCATAGAGCAGGTGGAGAAGAGAGGAAAATGGATCAGGGGAGGCCAGCAGAAGGTGCTCTTCATTGCCTAAGTTAACTTGCTACACACACTATAGAAAGCTAAATAGGCTTCTTTAAATATTTATCAAAACAGGGCAACTGATCAAAAGTTTCTAACATCCTATGTGTCTCTATGAATGGATCCGTTACTTCTCTGACAGTACCATTTCTTCTAAAACTAAGATACTGGAAATGAAGCTATCAAATTGGAGCCCTAGCAGAGAAATTCTGATGGCCTCTTCTTTGGTGCTCAAGTCATTCAAATCATCAATTTTTCCAACAATTCATCTCTGGGCTCTTTTCCTGGGGTCTTGGTCTGGGTTAATACAATCTCAAGACAGTTGGTCAATTCAGTGGGGTGAGAAACCTCAGCAGCAATCTATCAATATTCAAAAGCCAATTGATTCAATTTTCACTCTTCAATAATTTTCCTGGGGCACAGTACACTCTCAGTTACTGCTCATGCCTGCACTTCATTCCTGGGTCCTCATGCCAGCTATCCCGCAGATGGTCATCTCCCTAAGTCTGGTTAGGGTCAGTCCTAATCTAATTTCTGAAGCTGCAATGCAATGAGAGCCTTTTCTGCACCCACTGGTGGGGGTAGGATTAAATTATTCATTTAATCCTGGGGGCAGTGAGTCTTTGCCTTATCCTGTAAGTTTTCTTGCTTGACAGTGAGATATACAACCCTTGGAAACTAGTTTGTCCAAGACACACAATTTTGTTTTTATTCTCCCTCTTCACATACTTACTGTGTTATCCCAGTCTCTGGGACAAATTTTCTACCTTTATCTTTATTCATTCATGCATGCATTAACTCAGTCATTCATTTATTCAGTACTTATAAGAACCTATTCTGTCAGTCATCTTGCTTGGTGATCTTGATTCTAAACTCTAGAAATGGAATCCAGAATAGACCCCACCTACTCGTCAGTCTTGTTGCCATTAAGGAAAGTTTCTTGAAAGTTGACTATCAGTCTTCCAGGTATAAAGGGTGACTGGACTACTTAAAACTACACTTCCTTGCTAATCAGAAGCCCAATCCCACTTTATACCTTTTCCAAAACTGCCTTAATCACTTATCTCCCACTTAGCTGATGCTTTGGATCAATATTTACAAAGGGTCATACCCAGGCCTCAGGTCCAACTTTCTCCTGGCCATCCTGTTTGGAGCCAGCCACCATACATCACACAGGAGTCCTTGTTCATGACAGAGAGCTCTAGTGCAGTTTCTATTTCATAGTCAAGAACCTGTAGGACATTTCTATGAAAGATTTCCTGATTACCCTAGATAGAAAAAAAAAAAAAGTCCTGCCATTTTGCATTATCAGTCTCCAGATATTTACTGTCTTATTTTTTTAAGTGTATCTTTCTTTTCCATAATTTCTGTGAAAACAGGGCCAAATTGTGTTCTCGGGACTTAACACAAGATGGATAATTATATTAGACTAAATGGTCATCTTCCCTAGTGACTCCATGATGGAATAACTGAATGGATGTTAGTCAATGGGAAGATACAGAGATGACAAAGAAATGGCCCCTGACCTTAAGAGTTTACAATATTTGATACAGTCCAGGGGGGGAAGGACATGAACATGCTCTACTTGACTACACATCCAAAAAAGAAAGTATCAAGTGAAGGCATAAGCAAAAGAGCCTAGAGGAAGGAACAATTCTATATCCAGGAGGCCCAGGCAAGTGCTCATGACAAGAAGGGTTTCTGGAAGATCAGCTTCCCTGTTCCCTGTCTTTCAGAAGTAAGGAATACTAAGGATGCCCTTTGGAGGTCTTAGTGGGCTGCATTTGTTATTAATTTTTTTTATTCTTAGGGTAACTTTGTATGATGTTTCTCAAATAGGGATATTCTAAGTGAATTAATGTTTTTCTCAGGATATAACCTGTTCATTTCACTGTAACTTCTGCTTTCTTCCTCCAAGACAACCAGTGTAAGCAGGTCTGACTTAACACTAGCAGTTCAGAATGGATTATTTGCTAGTCTATTAAAGAACTCAGGGAGAGAGAAAACAAAAGAAATAAGTCAATAATGTTGGAATTTCAGACACTGTGGAAACTGATTGGTATAGGACATCAGTATTTTGGAATACAGGTACCTCTCTCAGCTATTCATCTAAAGCTAGGTGAGGAGGGGCGCCTGGGTGGCTCAGTCGGTTAAGCGTCCGACTTCAGCTCAGGTCACGATCTCACAGTCCGTGAGTTCGAGCCCCGTGTCGGGCTCTGGGCTGATGGCTCAGAGCCTGGAGCCTGATTCTGATTCTGTGTCTCCCTCTCTCTCTGACCCTCCCCCATTCATGCTCTGTCTCTCTTTGTCTCAAAAATAAATAAACGTTAAAAAATAAATAAATAAATAAATAAATAAATAAATAAATAAAAGTAGGTGAGGAATATGTATAATTGTGACCTTGGGGAAGGAGATCCATTTAATATCACTAGTCATACAGCTTTCACTCTTGCTTACTTTCAAATATCCTTGAAATGAATTATCCTGATACTTTTCCTATTCATGTACAAAAGATCACTTTCCTCTCTTTGTTCATGAGACAGATGAGAGTAGGAGATGGTAGTGAACATGATTAGAAGATTGTTATATTTATATATTGGGTAGGGGCATCCACTTGCAGTTGGAGACTCACCACCCAGGACTCACCATCCTTGGAAAATGACTCAGAGATTGCATTATTATAGAACAACCACTTCCACTCACCTAAAATGATCTGTCCCTAATAATAACAGAGCTGGTTAAGTTGCTGTTCACCTCACCCACAGACCATCTTGGAGATTCTTATTTTAAACTGTTTGGTTTGTCTTATCCAATCATGAAGGAAAATGCTACACTTCTCCCAATAGCTCATTATCTAGAGAATAAGATATTCCCAACAAAGACTCAGGGACTCTTAAAATTATGGCTCTTCAAACTGTTCCTGAAGAAGGGAGAGGAGGAGATTCTAAGATTTTTCATATGCTGAAGTCTTATCTCCTGTACTGAGTTTTCTCTAATTATTCTGGTTCCATTGATAGCCTCATAAAATTCATTTTATGCAGAGTCCAATTGACAACGATCAATGGCTTTGGGACTTTTGACATAATATCATATTCTTTTTTAAACTTTTATTATAAAATTTAACTATTTTTTGCATTATTCTTGTCTCTATTTTTTTTTACTTTCTATAATTTATTTGTTTTTTTAATAATTTATATCCAAGTTAGTTAGCACTTGTCTCTAATTTATTATAAGCCCTTGAGGGCAGGGACCTTGCCTGAATATAAAATTCGTTATATAATACATAGGTGCATATGTAACATAGCTTCTTGCTTAGGAAATATCTAGGGAAATCATATGAAATATGATTTAAATCATATGGAAATATGAGCAGATGGCTGTTCATTGGGTTGGAGGCATCTCTCTATATTTTCATCACACTTGACTTTTACTTTGGCCTTTCATCACTGTATCACAGTATCTTAACATTGTGCCTGGCACCAAAGGGGTGCCAATGAATGCTTATGGAGTCATTGAATGAATAAGACAACTCAAAATCTAATGCTTGTTTTTTCCTATCCTCCCCCTCAAAAAAAAAAAAAACACCCCCCCCCCACATAAAACCAACACTGTTTATTTCTAGAAAAGTTAGAATGGGAGAAAATTCTGAAGGTGCCACAGTATCATATTTTTGACAAACAGGAATTTCCTTTACAACACACTTAATCAATAACCAGGAAGCTCATTACTAAATGTCAGGGCTATTTAGCCTTTCTAGGAACATCTCTTACAAAAGTCTTCCAATGTATGTCCTATTACTATGCAGTAATGAGCAGAGCCCAATAATAAAGAAAATGAGGGAGGAAGGGAGGGAGAGAGATTGGGAGAGAGACAGAGATTCTGAATATTCTGAAAGGAGTCTCCAACAATTGGGGCCAGCTACTATTTCTTGAGCTAATAAAGAGGTGAGAGAAGCAGCCTTGCAATCACTCACCACAGTCTCAAGTTCCACATTGTTCCCTACAACCCTTATCAAATCTATATAAGTAGAAGCTAAGAAGAAAAGTTTAATGTGAAATTAATTAAATTGTGTGCTCTTGAACTCATTTTCAGCCACTCATGAGTCTAAGTAAGGAAGCTCCAGGAGAATTGGTATAATCACTAAGATGCCTGAAGGAATGGTCACCAAGCTGTCATTCCCAAGCTAAATGTTTATTGAGTTGCACAGCACTTCAACTCCACCCTGGTGCTATCACAGGGGTGATGAAGGGAACTTGACAAAAGTACTTTGCAGTTTGGGGTATGTATGAACATGAAGATGGTGTTAGATTTGTTCCTGGACATTTCTGAAGGAAAATGGTTTGCTGGAGTAGTCTAACCCGAGAAGCTGAATAGAGACCATGATGGGGCAATTTCTACTTCAAGAGGAATTTCAGCAGCTTCATACAAAAGCTTCATTGAAGCTTCATTAAGGAGCTTCATAGAAAAGATCATTCGGGTTAGAATGATACATATATCAAACTGTTAGAAGAGGAAGCAAATCCTGTGGGTCCTATGAAGAAGGAGTTGGGGTATAATATCCTGCACCTAGGAAACTTGGCAGCATCTCTCTGTGGAGTCCATCGTCAGTGAAAGGGTTCAAAATGAGGCTTATATTACCCCAAAGAATCTAGGCTTATGATCTACATGTAGACCACCATGTCATGGATGCCACAAGTGTCAGAAGACCCAGACCAACCTAAGGACCACACAGTTAAGAACACCTCTTACAATATATTTTGTTCCCTCTACCAGTCAACAACAACTACAACAATCTGGAGCAAGAAGAAGAAATGAATAAACCATATACTTATAACACTGAAGTTCCTGAGGTACGCCAAACTTAAGCTGACATAAAGGAGAGAGATGATGATATTTAAATTTAACATAGACTTTATTGAATTAAAAGAAAATTCAAACCAATATTACGCTATATGTTAACTAACTAGAATTTAAATAAAAATGTGGAAGAAAAAAATAAAAGAAAAAAATTGCAACATATGCCATTGAAATTCATCAAAATATTGAGTTTGTCATACCATGGTTGAAGGTATTCATTACAAAAAAAAAAAAGGAAAGAAGAAATGTTTTTAAATGTTGATACCTTGCTAGTTTTGGCTATTCAAAAAAATAAATAATAAGGTTTGTTACTATTGAGTTAAAACCAAACTTACCATAACTTTTATCTATCCTGGTCCCTCTATCTAAAATCACACTCTACTTCTTGTTTTATATGAGGGCCTTTCAGATATATATATATATATATATATATATATATATATATCAAACAGTTTCTGTGTAACTTAACTGTGTCTCAGAACAAATCTTAAGAATATTTATAGGAATAAAAATATTTAGTACTTGGGACACCTGAGTGGCTCAGTTGGTTAGGCAACTGACTTTGATTTTGGCTCAGGTCATGATCTCACAGTTCATGAGTTATAACCCTACACTGGGTTCCACACTGACAGTGTGGAGCTTACTTGAGATTTTCTCTCTGTCTCTCTCTCTCTCTCTGTTCCTGCCCCCTCTCAAAAATAAATAAACATTTAAAAAATTTTAAAAATTTAGTACTCAACAAGGTAAAATTATAATGTCTAACATCCAACCAAATATCACCAGGCATGCAAAAAGCAAAAAAAAGTGCAAGCCATATGAAGAGAAATATCAGTCAGTTGAATTGGTCAGGATAAGCACAGATTATATAATTAGTAGGCAATAACATTAAAACAGTTATTATAACTGTTATTCCTTATATTCAAGAAACCAGAGGAAAGATTGCACACATTAAGTAGAGACATGGAAGATATAAAATTCCAATAGATTCTAGAGATGAAAACTACAATTCCTCAGAAGAAAAATGTACTGGATTGAATTAATGGCAGATTAGACACTGCACAAGAAAAGATTGATGAACTTGAATGAATAGCGATATAACTATCTAAATTTAACACATGGGGTGGGGTAGTGAAGACTGCAAAAAAAAAACAAAAAAAAAAAAAACAAGGACAAAGTGAAATAACCCAACATAAGTATAAGAATTCCAGGAAGGGAAATGGGGAGATAAAGATATATATATATATATATATATATATATATATATATATATATATATATAGCTAAAATAATTGTTAAATTTTTTTCTGAATTTAAGGAAAAGAGGCATAACAAAATGCAAGCACAAGAAACATGAGGAAAACTACATGAGGGCATATCAGAATCAAATTGCTTAGAATTAGTGGTAAAGACAAAATCTTAAAGAAGACAGAGAAAACCAAGTCAAGAGATAAAGAAAAACAAATATAAGAATGACAATAGATTTCTCGAAGGAAACAATGCAAACCAGAAGACAGTGACGCAAAATCTTTAGAGTACAGAGAGAAGAGAGAAAGAAAGAAAGAAAAAGAAGAAAGAAAGAAAGAAAGAATAAAACCTATTAACTTAGAAATCCGTAACTAGTAAAACTATCTTAAATAAAGTGAACAGAAATAAAGTTTTCAAACATACAAAAGCTGAAAAAATCAACAGCACACCTGCATTGTAAGAAATAGAGGAGGAAAATAGTGGAAGATGGCAGCTTAGGAGGACGCTGGGCTCACCGTGCATCTTGCTGATCACTTAGATTCCACCTACACCTGCTTAACTAACCCAGAAAACCACCAGAAGACTAGCAGAACGGAGTCTCCGGAGCTAAGCAGACGAGAGGCCCACGGAAGAGGGTAGGAAGGGCGGAGAGGCGGCGCGCGCTCCACGGACTGGTGGGAGGGAGCCGGGGCAGAGGGGCAGCTGGCGGCCAAGCAGAGCCCCCGAGTCTGGCTTGCAAAAGCGGAGGGGCCGGGCGGAGTGTGTTCTGACAGCAAGCGTGACTTAGCATCTGGGAGGTCATAAGTTAACAACTCTGCTCGGAAAGTGGGAAGGCTGGAGGACAAAGGGAGGGAGAGTTGCTGAGCCCCTGGACGACAGAGCTCAGTTTGTTGGGGAACAAAGGCGCTCGCCAGCGCCATCTCCCTCGCCCATCCCCCAGCCAAAATCCCAAAGGGAACCAGTTCCTGCCAGGGAACTTGCTTGCTCCACGCAAACACCCAACGCTGTGCTTCTGCAGAGTCAACCCTCCTGCAGCGGGTCTGACTCTCTCCCGCTGCCACAGGGCCCCTACTGAAGTGGATCACCTAAGGAGAAGCGAGCTAAGCCTGCCCCTCCTGCCCCCATGCACCTTGCCTACCCACCCCAGCTAATAGCCAGATCCCCAGCACCACAAGCCTGGCAGTGTGCAAGTAGCCCAGACAGGCCACGCCACCCCACAGTGAATCCTGCCCCTAGGAGAGGGGAAGAGAAGGCACACACAAGTCTGACTGCAGCCCCAGCGGTGGGCTGGGGGCAGACATCAGGTCCGACTGAGGCCCCACCCACCAACTCCAGTTATACACCACAGCACAGGGGAAGTGCCCTGCAGGTCTGCACCACTCCAGGGACTATCCAAAATGACCAAATGGAAGAATTCCCCTCAGAAGAATCTCGAGGAAATAACAGCTAACGAACTGATCAAAAAGGATTTAAATAATATAGCAGAAAGTGAATTTAGAATAATAGTCATAAAATTAATTGCTAGGCTTGAAAACAGTAGAGGACAGCAGAGAATCTCTTGCTACAGAGATCAAGGGACTAAGGAACAGTCAGGAGGAGCTGAAAAACGCTTTAAACGAAATGCAAAACAAAATGGAAACAACGACAGCTCGGATTGAAGAGGCAGAGGAGAGAATAGGTGAACTAGAAGATAAAGTTATGGAAAAAGAGGAAGCTGAGAAAAAGAGAGGTAAAAAAATCCAGGAGTATGAGGGGAAAATTAGAGAACTAAGTGACACACTAAAAAGAAATAATATACGCATAATTGGTATCCCAGAGGAGGAAGAGAGAGGGAAAGGTGCTGAAGATGTACTTGAAGAAATAATAGCTGAGAACTTCCCTGAACTGAGGAAGGAAAAAGGCATTGAAATCCAAGAGGCACAGAGAACTCCCTTCAGACGTAACTTGCATCAATCTTCTGCACAACATATCATAGTGAAACTGGCAAAATACAAGGATAAAGAGAAAATTCTGAAAGCAGCAAGGGATAAACGTGCCCTAACATATAAAGGGAGACCTATAAGACTCATGACTGATCTCTCTTTTGAAACTTGGCAGGCCAGAAAGGATTGGCACGATACCTTCAATGTGAACAGAAAAAATATGCAGTCAAGAATCCTTTATCCAGCAAGTCTGTCATTTAGAATAGAAGGGGAGACAAAGGTCTTCCCAAACAAACAAAAACTGAAGGAATTCGTCACCACTAAACCAGCCCTACAAGAGATCCTAAGGGGGATGCTGTGAGAAAAGTATCAGAGATATTGCTACAAGCATAAAACATACAGACATCACAATGGCTCTAAATCCATACCTTTCTATAATAACACTGAATGTAAATGGACTAAATGCTCCAACCAAAAGACATAGGGTATCAGAATGGATAAAAAACCAAGACCCATCTATTTGCTGTCTACAAGACACTCATTTTAGATCTGAGGACACCTTTAGATTGAAAGTGAGGGGATGGAGAACTATTTATCATGGTACTGGAAGCCAAAAGAAAGCTGGAGTAGCCATACTTATATCAGACAAACTAGACTTTAAATTAAAGGCTGTAACAAGAGATGAAGAAGCACATTATATAATAATTACAGGGTCTATCCATCAGGAAGAGCTAACAATTATAAATGTCTATGCACCGAATACCGGAGCCCCCAAATATATAAAACAATTACTCACAAACATAAGCAACCTTATTGATAAGAATGTTGTAATTGCAGGGGACTTTAACACTCCACTTACAGAAATGGATAGATCATCTAGACACACAGTCAATAAAGAAACAAGGGCCCTGAATGACACATTGGATCAGATGGACTTGACAGATATATTTAGAACTCTGCATCCCCAAGCAACAGAATATACTTTCTTCTCGAGTGCACATGGAACATTCTCCAAGATAGATCACATACTGGGTCACAAAACAGCCCTTCATTAGTATACAAGAATTGAAATTATACCATGCATACTTTCAGACCACAATGCTATGAAGCTTGAAATCAACCACAGGAAAAAGTCTGGAGAACCTCCAAAAGCATGGAGGTTAAAGAACACCCTACTAAAGAATGAATGGGTCAACCAGGCAATTAGAGAAGAAATTAAAAAATATGTGGAAACAAACGAAAATGAAAATACAACAATCCAAATGCTTTGGAACGCAGCGAAGGCAGTCCTGAGAGGAAAATACATTGCAATTCAGGCCTATCTCAAGAAACAAGAAAAATCCCAAATACAATATCTAACAGGACACCTAAAGTAAATAGAAGCAGAACAGCAAAGGCAGCCTAAACCCAGCAGAAGAAGAGAAATAATAAAGATCAGAGCAGAAATAAACAATATAGAATCTAAAAAAACTGTAGAGCAGATCAAGGAAACCAAGAGTTGGTTTTTTGAAAAAATAAACAAAATTGACAAACCTCTAGCCAGGCTTCTGAAAAAGAAAAGGGAGATGACCCAAATTGATAAAATCATGAATGAAAATGGAATGATTACAACCAATCCCTCAGAGATACAAACAATTATCAGGGAATAGTATGAAAAATTATATGCCAACAAACTGGACAACCTGGAAGAAATGGACAAATTCCTAAACACCCACACACTTCCAAAACTCAATCAGGAGGAAATAGAAAGCTTCAACAGACCCATAACCAGTGAAGAAATTGAATCGGTTATCAAAAATCTCCCAACAAATAAGAGTCCAGGACCAGATGGCTTCCCAGGGGAGTCCTACCAGACGTTTAAAGCAGAGATAATACCTATCCTTCTCAAGCTATTCCAAGAAATAGAAAGGGAAGGAAGACTTCCAGACTCATTCTATGAAGCCAGTATTACTTTGATTCCTAAACCAGACAGAGACCCAGTAACAAAAGAGAACTACAGGCCAATATCCCTGATGAATATGGATGCAAAAATTCTCAATAAGATACTAGCAAATCGAATTCAACAGCATATAAAAAGAATTATTCACCATGATCAAGTGGGACTCATTCCTGGGATGCAGGGCTCGTTCAACATTCACAAATCAATCAACGTGATACATCACATTAATAAAAGAAAAGATAAGAACCATATGATCCTGTCAATCGATGCAGAAAAGGCCTTTGACAAAATTCAGCACCGTTTCTTAATAAAAACCCTTGAGAAAGTCGGGATAGAAGGAACATACTTCAACATCATAAAAGCCATTTATGAAAAGCCCACAGCTAACATCATCCTCAATGGGGAAAAACTGAGAGCTTTTTCCCTGAGATTGGGAACATGACAGGGATGCCCACTCTCACCGCTGTTGTTTCACATAGTGTTGGAAGTGCTAGCATCAGCAATCAGACAACAAAAGGAAATCAAAGGCATCCAAATTGGCAAAGATGAAGTCAAGCTTTCACTTTTTGCAGATGACATGATATTATACATAGAAAATTGATAGACTCCACCAAAAGTCTGCTAGAACTGATACATGAATTCAGCAAAGTTGCAGGATACAAAATCAATGTACAGAAATCAGTTGCATTCTTATACACTAACAATGAAGCAAAAGAAAGAAAAATAAAGAAACTGATCCCATTCACAATTGCACCAAGAAGCATAAAATATCTAGGAATAAATCTAACCAAAGATGTAAAAGATCTGTATGCTGAAAACTATAGAAAGCTTATGAAGGTAATTGAAGAAGATATAAAGAAATGGAAAGACATTTCATGCGCATGGATTGGAAGAATAAATATTGCCAAAATGTCAATACTACACAAAGCTATCTACACATTCAACGCAATCCCAATCAAAATTGCACCAGCATTCTTCTCGTAGGTAGAACAAGCAAGTCTAAGATTCATATGGAAACACAAAAGGCCCCAAATAGCCAAAGTAATTTTGAAGAAGAAGACCAAAGCAGGAGGCATCACAATCCCAGACTTTAGCCTCTACTACAAAGCTGTCATCATCAAGACAGCATGGTATTGGCCCAAAAACAGACACATAGACCAATGGAATAGAATAGAAACCCCAGAACTAGACCACAAATGTATGGCCAACTCATCTTTGACAAAGCAGGAAAGAACATCTAATGGAAAAAGGACAGTCTCTTTAACAAATGGTGCTGGGAGAACTGGACAGCAACATGCAGAAGGTGGAAACTAGACCACTTTCTCACACCATTCACAAAAATAAACTCAAAATGGATAAAGGACCTGAATGTGAGACAGGAAACCATCAAAACCCTAGAGGAGAAAGCAGGAAAAGACCTCTCTGACCTCAGCCGTAGCAATCTCTTACTCGACACATCCCCAAAGGCAAGGGAATTAAAAGCAAAAATGAATTACTGGGACCTTATGAAGATAAAAAGCTTCTGCCCAGCAAAGGAAACAACCAACAAAATAAAAGGCAACCAACGGAATGGGAAAAGATATTTGCAAATGACATATCGGACAAAGGGCTAGTATCCAAAATCTATAAAGAGCTCACCAAACTCCACACCCGAAAAACAAATAATCCAGTGAAGAAATGGGCAGAAAACATGAATAGACACTTCTCTAAAGAAGACATCCGGATGGCCAACAGGCACAGGAAAAGATGCTCAACGTCGCTCCTCATCAGGGAAATACAAATCAAAACAACACTCAGATATCACCTCACGCCAGTCAGAGTGGCCAAAATGAACAAATCAGGAGACTATAGATGCTGGAGAGGATGTGGAGAAACGGAACCCTCTTGCACTGTTGGTGGGAATGCAAACTGGTGCATCCACTCTGGAAAACAGTGTGGAGGTTCCTCAAAAAATTAAAAATAGACCTACCCTATGACCCAGCAATAGCACTGCTAGGAATTTACCCAAGGGATACAGGAGTACTGATGCATAGGGGCACTTGTACCCCAATGTTTATAGCAGCACTCTCAACAATAGCCAAATTGTGGAAAGAGCCTATATGTCCATCAACTGATGAATGGATAAAGAAATTGTGGTTTATATACACAATGGAGTACCACATGGCAATGAGAAAGAACGAAATATGGCCCTTTGTAGCAACGTGGATGGAACTGGAGAGTGTGATGCTGTGAAATAAGCCATACAGAAAAAGATAGATACCATGTTTTCACTCTTATGTGGATCCTGAGAAACTTAACAGAAACTCATGGGGGAGGGGAAGGGAAAAAAACAAAAGAGGTTAGAGTGGGAGAGAGCCAAAACATAAGAGACTCTTAAAAACTGAGAAGAAACTGAGGGTTGATGGGGGGTGGGAGGGAGGGGAGGGTAGGTGATGGGTATTGAGGAGGGCACCTTTTGGGATGAGCACTCGGTATTGTATGGAAACCAATATGAAAATAACTTTCATATATTGAAAAAAAAAGAAATAGAGGAAATCCTTTCAGCAGAAGAAAAAATGGTATCAAGTGGAAATCTACATGTACACAAAGGAATAAAGAGCACTGGAAATGGTAGCTAAGTGGCTAATATAAAATACTTCTTTCTTATTTAAAGGTATTTAAAAGATAATTAACTGTTTAAAGTGGACTCAATAACAATGTATTATAGCTGTTAAAACACGTATAGAAGTAAAATGTATGACAACAATGGCACAAAAGGAGAAATAGTATAGTGTTATATGGTTCTTATACTATATATGAAGCAGTGTAAAATCATTTAAAATTTTGATTAAGTTAAAAATGTATACTCTAAAGCAATCACTAACGTAAAACAAAGAATTATAACTAAAAAGCCAATGAAGGAGATAAAATGGAATCATACAAAATACTTCACCCAAAGGAAGATGGAAAAAGGAAGAAAAGGAAACAAAGAACAGATAGAAAACAAATAGTATGGTAGATTTGACTCAATTGTATCACTAATCACATTAAATTTAAATCTTAAAAATCCCAATTAAGGGGTATAGACTGTCAGATTCAATAAAAAACAGAAAAGCAAAAACAAGACACAACTATGATGCCTACAACAGGCCTGTCTGAAATGTAAATGCATAAATAAGTTAAAAGTAAGGGTTAGAAAAGATCTAGCATGCTAAAACTGAATAGAAACACACACACACACACAGACATGCACACACCACTAAAGTGTCTATATTATTTTCAGACAATATAGATTTCAAAGAAAATAATATTAGCAGGGATGAAGAGAGTATTTCAACAGGCTAAAGGGGTCAATTCATCAGGAGAACAGAACAATCCTGAACGTTTATGCACCTACTAACAGAGGTCCAAATACACAAACAAAAACTGAGAAACAAATCCACTTTATGTTTGGAGATTTCAATATCCCTCTCTCAATAATTTACAAAACAAATAAAAAGAAAATCAGTAAAGATATAAAAGACTTGGCCAACATTATTAACCAATATGACCTAATTTATATTTATAGAAATTCCCCCAACAGCACCCAAGAAGAGAGTACACATTCTTCTCAAGTGCACACAGAACATTTACCAAAATAGATCATGTTCTGGGCTATTAAAAATGGCTCAATAAATCTGAAAGAATCTAAGTAACACAAAGTAGGGTCTCTGACCACAATAAAATTAAAATAAAAAATTGATTACAAAAAGATATCTGGAAAAAATTAGTAAAATATTTGCTTACTAAATTATATACTTCTAACTTATCTTCAGTTTAGAAAAAACAGATTAGGGGCACCTGGGTGGCTCATTCAGGTGAGCGTCTGACTTCAGCTCAGGTCATGATCTTGGTTCCTGGGTTCGAGCCCCACGTTGGGTTCTGCATTGACAGCTCAGAGCCTGAAGCCTGCTTCAGATTCTGTTTCTCCCACTCTCTCTGCCCCTCCCCCACTCATGCTCTCTCCCTCTCTCTCTCTCAAAAATAAACATAAAACATTAAAAAAAAGAAAAAAGAAATTAGAAATTATTTTGAATTAAATGAAAATTTGGGGGATGAGGTCTAAATGGAAAATCTGAAACTGTAAAATTATTAGAAGAAAATAAGAAAAAAATTGCTATTTTGGCTTAGTCAAAGATTTCTTAGAGATGACACCAAAAGCATTATCTATTAAGAAATGATCATTGGACATCAGTATAAAAATGAACTATTGATATATGCAAAAATGTGGATGCATTATTAAATTAAATAATTTATTATTTAATTAAATAATTCTTCTTAAATAAAAAATTACATTTAGTTTAAATAATTACACTGAGTGAAAGAAGTCAGAAAAAAAGTGCATATTATATGATTCCACTTACAAATTGGTAGAAAAATGCAAATGAATCTATAGTGACAGAAAGCAGATCAATAGTTGCCACAGGTGGAGAAGTGTGGGGGAAGCATTACAAAGGAGGAGATGGTGGCTATGTTCATTATCTTGACTGTGGTGATACTTTCATGAGTGTATACATAAGTCAAAGTATATCAATTATATATTTCGAATATGTGGAGTTCACTGAATATCAATTATATCAATTATATCAATGAAACTCTTTAAAAACTCCTTTGTGTTAAGTCTTCTTTGTATATCTACCTTACAGATGCACAATCTGAGCCACATGGGGATAAGATATATCTCCCAGGTTTTACATTTAGATGTGGCCAAGCCTATTTAAATCCAACTTTGTCTGACTATAGAGGTCATCTCTACACTGGAATATTTATTTCCAGTATAGAATGTTGCCTCAGCATTCAGGAGAATCATATGAACCTGGTACATTACATTAATCAGGACTTTTTCACACAAGCTGCTTTCAGGTCTGGACTCCTCCAAACAAACTTTTGTAGTTGTGAACATCTGGAGTAACCTGGTGCTCAATGCTGAGTGTTTGTCAATTCTCTGACTACACTCTCTCCCTAGGTGATATCAGTCAATCCTGTAGCTTTAAGAACCATCTTTATGTTTGATAACTTTCAAATATCTCCTTCTCCCTGAGTTCCGGATTTAATGTATCCTATCTCTCAGACAAAGAAAAGGATTACTCCTAATGCAATGGACTGAATCTTTATGTCCCTCTCAAATTAATATGTTGAAATTAACCCCCAATGTGATTAAAAAGTAAAGGCTTTGGAAGGTGGTTAGATAATGAGGGTGGGGCCTTTATGAATGGGATCAATGCCCTTATGAAAGAGAACTCCAGAGATCTCCCTTGCCTCTTCTGCCACCTGAGGACTCAATAAGAAGACAGTAATCTATGAACAAGGAAGTGGGTTCTCACCACACTTGGAATCTGCCAGCACTTTAATCTTGGGCTTCCAGCTTCCTGAACTGTGAGAAATAAATTTCTGTTGCTTATAAGCCACCTAGGTACTTTGTTACAGCATCCCAAAAGTACTGAAGACACCTAACAATGAAAACATGCTGAGAAACAATCTAGTCACAAAAAGTTGAAAGAGCCTACTCTATAAATAAAGCTGATAGGTTTATAGCAAGAGGGGAAAAAAAAAAAAAACTTGTCAGGCTTTATCTCATTAAGGATACCTTGGGGGGCACCTGATGGGCTCAGTTGGTAAGCACTGGATTTCAGGTCAGGTCATGATCTCATGGTTCATGAGTTCCAGTCCCATATCTGGTTCTGCACTGACAGTGAAGCCTGCATGGGATTCTCTGTCTCTACCCCTTCCCCACAAGAGCATATGTGCTCTCCTAAAATAAATCTCTCTCTCTCTCTCCCCAAATAAATTAACAAACTTACAAAAGAAAGAATACTTGGAATTAGACAGGAAAACATTTTCTTATTTTCTTGTCATCTTCCTCATGTCTCTGGGACATCCTATTTCTTAATCTGAGAAAGTGACTCTTCCACCAGTAATATGGAAATACACTGGGGAGTAGTGTAATCTACACATTCTGTGTGTCGACAAACACTGGATACAGACCATGTTCAGCATATTGAGAGCTATACTATAAGAACAAAGTCAAGGAAAACATCTCCTGATGATTCAAAGGAAGAATAATACTCCAAAAACACCTACTGTAAGATGAAAAGAGGAATTTCAGAAAACTGTTTGACATTTTCAATAGAATGCAAAATAATTGGCTTCTGAAAGAGTAGGGACAAATAAAAAAAAGTAGTAAAAGAAATAAAGGCAGAAAATTATAAGGTAAGTACTAAGTTCTATAAGATATAGCAGGATGAATAAAATAAATGAATAATATAGTGAAGAATTGTAAAAAAAACTTTAAAAAGAAAGAAAAAGAAAAATTAAGATCCTTTTTTGAGGCTGAGAAACTGCCACAGACCAGAGGATACTATGGAGATACATGATGACTAAATGCATTTTGGTATCCTAGATTGGATCTTTGATCAGAAAACAAAACAAAACAAAACAAAACTGAACTAATGTAATTTTAATGAATAACTGGAATTTCATTAATAACAGTGTTATGTTCTTAAGTAAACTGAATTCTGCCTCCCCAAAGATGTCCACCCCTAATCCCTGGAATCTGTGAATATGTTTACCTTACATGACAAAACGGGTTTTGCAGGTATACTTAAGAATTTTAAGACAAACTATCCTGGATTATCTGGGTGAGCCCAATGTAATCACAAGGATTTTTATAAAAGAGAGGCTAAAATGTCAAAAGAATGAGGAGATGAGACAACAGAAGCAGAGGTTGAAGTGATGAGCTTTGAAGATAGAGGAAGAGGCTGAAAGACCAAGAAAGCAAGTGGCCTCTAGAAGCCAGAAAAGGCAACGAAGCACATTCTGCCCTAGAAAAGGCAGGCCTGACAACACCTCGATTTTAGACTTCTGACCTCCCAAACTGCAAGGGTATAAAATAAGTTTGTGACTATCTGTGACAGCACCAATAGGCAACAAATACATTTGGTTTCATAATGTGACAAATGTTCCATAGTAATATAGAATGTTAACTTTGTGGGAAAATGAGTGAGGGTATATGGGAACTGTCTGTACTATCTTGGCAAGTGTCCTGTAAATATAAAAGCATTCCAAAATAAAATTTATTTTAAAAATTCTTGTTTGGGACCTTAAAAATAGAAATTGGTAATGCAAAGAAACAATTAGTGTAGAGCTCAACTAAGAGTCCCTGTCAGAATACAAAAGAAAAAGATGTAAAAATGATCACCAGTAAGGTTACAGATATGAAAACCAAGGAGCAAACATGTTATGTTTGGGTAACTGGGATTTTGGAAGAAGAAATCAGAACAAAGGAAATAGAATAAACCTATTGTGATAGAAGAAAATCTTTCTGAATTATGAAAAATCTGGGTTTCTAAACCAGTTTTAGAATCAAAAACAAAAATAAAAAACAGGAATGAAGGAAAAAATCTTGTAAAATTTCATGCAGGAAACAACAACAAAAAATTTCTTAGAGTGGGCACCAGTCAAGCAGCTTACCCACCTCTAAATGATTTCCTTGTGTGGGGTGGATCCACAGGATGCAGCAATAGGTCAGCATCCTGCCAAAGCTGTTTGATGATTATAGATAGTGGACTCAAACAGGGCCAATCTGATTCTCTCTCCCAGGAATGGGAAGCTTGGGTAGAAATATTGAGTTGTTGAAAAATGTTCAAGCTAAATAGCATCAGCCTAAAAAGATCGATGAAGCATCTGTAATTACGTTGGTTCCTGACCTTCCCAAAGTGTGGATTTCAGCTCTTCTTTTAATTCTGTAAATAATCATTTTAATATATTCCTTGTTTTAATTTAGTGTTATAGTGTTATATATAGTGTTATAACACTATAGTGTTATAGTCCTGCTGCTATAACAACAAAACTCCAAAACAGACTGGGAAGCTTATAAAAACAAATTTATTTCTCACAATTCTAAATGCTGGGAAGTCCAAGATCAAGTCACCAGAAGGGTCACATTCTGTTGAAGGGCCACTGTCTGGTTCATAGCTAGAACCTTCTCACTGTGTCCTCACATGGTGAAAGGGGAGAAGGATCTCTACGGGGTCTCTCTTATAAGAACATTGATCCTATTCATTCCGGTTACACCTCATGACCTAAGTACCTCCTAATACCTTTACATGGGGCATTAGATACCAACATATGCATCTGAGGACACAAACATTCACACTATTAGCAGTTAGTTAGAGTCATTCTTCTTTTCTTACATCCAAAATTACTTTATACAGTTACAGAAGAATCAGATCACATCTGCCTCAGAATTCTCTTCTGTAACATTGAAAATCAGGAGATAATGGAGCAATTTTACAGAATGTTAAAGGGAGGGAGTTTATTATGCAATAATTCTATAGTTATTAAAATTTTCTTGGCAGATATGTGAGTGCCCAGATAATATTAATACCCAGATACACTTCTAGCAAAAAATTACTCGAAGATACATTACCATGCTGAAGGAAAATAAGAGCTCAAGAGTGGGAAACTATCATATAGAAGGAATGATGATGAGTGCTGCAACCAGTAAAAGACAGAATTAAATCTTAACATTGTAAATTTGGTACAAAATGTCTCTTGAAATAGAGGGTATATATTTTAAGGTTTAATCATTGAAATTGATATAGTAGCTGTAGCTTTATTAACAAATTATATTATGTTATAACAAAATTATATTAACAAAAACATGCAAAGGTGAAAGGCAAAGAGGAATAAATAAAAATGTTCCCAAACTCTTGCCTGAGGGGTACACAAATATAATGCCAAATGATTTTTCACTTTGATAATCAAAGATACACAGATCTGGAAAATGTTTTTGAGAAACATCAAACAAATCATCATTATATAATTTCAGAAATAATGGGCATGATGATAAAGAATAAGCTAAATAAAATCCATATAATGAAAGACATTAAGGAAAAAAAAGAAACAGAATGGAAAACTCCATATAATAAGATTGCAAAAGTAAGGCTAAACTTTTAATTATGGCAATAGTTATGACTAGTAAACAATTGTTTAAATGTATTAAATTCCTCAATTAAGACAAAGATGTGGGGTTTGGTGTAAATAATAAAATGAGTTATTTCACCAAGACAAAAGTAAACAAGACAAACTATGACAAAACTAAGCAAGAATAATTAAAGAAAATAAATAAACATATATCAAAAGAAAATTTTTCAAAAGATAACAAGGGCCATAGTTTTAATAGTAGACCAAAGAAAATTCAAGGCAAAAAAGCATTAAATAGGAATAATGGAATTTCCACATATAAATTTCAAGCTCTTTATCCAATTAATGTAAAACACATTTTTAGTGCTTATGAAACATTATAAAATGCTATCATATAGTGGGAAAAAACTTCAATAAATTTCAACAAACAATTAATATAGGTGATACTCTTTAACAACACTGATATAATTCTAGAAAATAATAAGTTTATGTTTTTAAAAATCCATAATTCAAAATTTAAAAAAACAACAACAAAAAAAACAGACACAAAAATAAAAACCCTCCTAAACACCTCTTGGTTCAAAGAGGAAAGAAAATGTGATTAAAGACTACATACAAAAAATAACAAATAAACCTTTCATATCAGACTTATGGGATACAGCCCAAGTTACATTCAAAATGAAATTCTTAGCTTTAGATGTTTATAGTTTTGAAACTGTGAAAACAAATTGAGTACTCAACTGAGAAATATTGGAAGAGGGGCATTTTATATAAAAATTAAGAAAAAGGAAGTACTAAAGCTTTTTTTTAGATGCTGAATTCAAAACTAAAAAAGAAATTTAATATAATACTACATGCTTTTTTCTTTATATCATGCTACCTCATAGGTTAATTATAAATTTCATTTTTCAGTGCTACAATATGCTATGTATTTAAATAATCTGAGAACATGTTCTGGGAGCAAGTCGTCAACTGGATCTTTATAGCAGGTTGGCTGTTGGGAAAGCTGTGGAGTGGGAAGAGAGGGTTTCCAGTAACAAATGAAGAAACAGTTTGACCAAAAATATCTTGCAAACCACAGTACTATCCATAGCATAATGGAACACTAGTCTGTAATTCTCAAATGCCATGTACCTGCTGTCATTTCCCAACCTCACTTCTCTGTTACTTGGTCTGAACAAATAACCTTTTCAAATACAAATGATGGCACAACAAGTAATTATCCATAGTATAATCATTATTATAAAACAATAATCATACCTTATTTTTTCAATTTATATTTTCTCTTTCTTGCTGTCATATATAACAATGGGTTGCCTAAGAAACAAACTAAGAATATTCCTAGAGCAACAGCAAAGGAAGGGTACCCTAAATCATTTGTTGATGAAGAATTAGACACTTTGTATTTCAGAAGTTATCAAATTAGTCATTACATTTTTGTTGGGCTTCCTTATACTTATTTCACAGTTTAGTGTTGGCTTTACTGAGTTATGCAAGGGAGGAAATTGTTTCAGTTCTTAGGACATCTATTGATCTTAAATGAGTTCTCTCCACAAACATCTCATAAGACCATGTAGTGAAAATAGTATGATCTCTGGAGCCACAGAGCTCTGGCTTTAAATCCTAGTTCCACAAAACTTAAGTTGTATGACTTTGGCAATGATATTCTTCTTGATAAAATGGGGACTGCCTCTGTCTTAATGTGACATTCCCCCTTTCTCCACATGGCCTTCTTATAAGGACACTAGTCATTAGATTTAGGCCTCATGTCAATCCAGATGACCTCATCTTAATTATATCTTCAAAGACAGTATTTCTAAAAATGGTAACCTTTACAGATTCCAGGGGGACATGAATTTGGGGAGGTCACTATTCTTTTGTATCTCCTTTAACTCAATATTAGATTCATGATATTTAACCATGATATTACATGTAGCTGAAGTATGTTCAGTTTCATTGCTGCACGATATTCTATTATATGAATATACCTTACTTGTCCATTCTACTCCTGATGGATATTTGGATTTTCTAAATCTTGGTTTATAAATATGTGCCATATACATGCTTGTCAATGTCTCATGGCATATATGTGCATACAAATTGGTTGAATATATACTTGTAGTAAGTTAAATAATAGCTCCCAAATATATCAGGTCTTAATCTTTAGAACCTATAATGTTCACCTTATTTGGGAAAAGGGTCTTTGCCAATGTAATTAAGTTAAGAATCTTGAGATGGGAAGATTATCTTGGATTACCTGGATGGACCCTAAATGTAACCAACCACAATTATTCTCATAAAAGAAGGACAGAGTGAGATTTGTCACAGACAGAAGAGGAGGAGGCAATGTAATTATAGAGACAGAGTTTAGGATGATACAGCCATAAGTCAAGGAATGTCAGCAGCCACGGGAAACTGGAAAATCCAGGAACCTCATCTCCCTTAGAGTCTCCAAAAGGAATAGGCCCTGCTGTAACCTTGATTTTGGTGATATGTAATACTGAATTCAAGTTTCTTGAAATGTAGAATATAAATTCCTCTTGTTTTAAGCCGCCAAAGTTTGTGGTAATTTTGCAGTTATAGCAGATATAAGAAATAACACAATACCTAACTGTAGAATTGCCCAAGTATGGGTACACAAAATTTCAAAGTTTGAATATAATACTGAATAGTTTTCTTAAATGGTTATAGTATTTTACACCATCAGTATACAGGAGTCTCTGTTATCCATATCCTGGAAGTGGTGTGGAAGGCTCTAAGATGCAATTAAGTTATTCTGTTCAGGCTGCCAAGATTTCAAATCAAAGGCACCTCCTAGCATTTCATCTATATCTTTCTGAGATTATTACTTCTTGTGGGAATGAGAGTTCCGGTTGGATTAGTAATATTTCTGGTATTATACCTCTGAGAGTAGATGATCTACCCTGTCTGAAGTTAGGAATTGAATAGACACAGGAGAGACAGGGCTGGCATCCACAGTGCAAATTCAGTTCACAGCATTTAGCCAAGATGAAAATTCAAGGTCTTGGCTTCATTACTTTCAGAGGTGAAATATGTTTCACCAACACAATAAGTGATGTCTAAATTACTGGGGCTTCCCAGGGTAAGTAGCTTCACCTTTTTTGGGCACATGGAAATGACCAGATATATATGTGGCACGAAGTATTGGAAGATTCAGGAATAAATATCTGGTCAAGGAGAGGGAAGCTCACAAAATGTCATGCATTGAGTTAGTTCAGAAACCACTTTGTACTTTAGAAGATGCAATTAACCAGGTGGAAGTGTTGATACACTTTTGTGCTCAGGGACAGAATTCCTTCTCTCAGAAAAATAAAATACCTTAGCAGGTGGGGACTTGCAGGGTAGCAAGGTGGTTTAGTCGGGATATGCCAGGGGAAAGGAAGAAATGCAAGAGAAATGTATTAAAACGGAGAGTGATGCAGAGTTTAGTAGACATAAAGTTTCCATGTGAGATTTGGCTTTGGACTACAGAAATACCAGAGGAACTGGGCACACATGTAAGGAGGAAGAGTAGTTCAAGGCAGACTGGATCAAAATGAAACTTCCCAAAGATAAGGATTTAAGATCTAGATAAGCAGTTGCTGCCTGAGAAAAGATGACGCATCCAAGGAGGATGGTCAAAGGCAAGGCAAACAAAAATGAGGTTTGCTGGAATTCAGAGAGTAGATCTGAGGCACTAGTAGAATATGGGTAGGCAATTCTTGAGCCTCTTTGGCCTGCAGCAGAATTTATTGAGGTTGACAGGGTGGTGATATAAGAAGAGTCTAAACTCTTTTAGAAGTAGACAAACCTGAGCTCAGATCCCAGCTCTACTATTTACAAGGTGTGTGATTGTGTGCATGTGACATAGACTTCATGGGCTTCAGTTCTTCATCTATAATTCAAGAACAGTGATATTATCATTTTGTTATTGTGATTAAATGAGAGAAGGTGTGCAGAAAGTGTTTCATACTGCCTTAATAAATGCTAGAAATCTTCCTCTATACTACTTTTTTCTCTGCCTACCTTTCTCCTCATTACACAATAAACCAAACCCCAAGAACCAGTGAAGGCTATGGTTTGGTGGATAGGCAAATACCCACTGCTCATCCTGGAGACACTAGTTTCCAAATCCATACCAGCCAGGTTAATCTCAGACCTCATTGCCTGGTGGGATGAATTATGATTTTTATTTTGTTTCCCTGGTCAGAATGAACTTATACATGTGGTGAGAATTATTTAAATCAAAAAGTTGATTTTTATAATGACCTATTCAACAACACCTAAGAAGGCAGAAAAGGCAGGATATGATACTGGATAAATCAGGAAATGAATGGGTCTTCTTTTAAAATGCCAAGCAGTTTCTAAAGTGAAGTGATGGACATTTAAACAAAGTTGTAGAGATCTGAGGACCTCATTAGGAGACCCAGGGAACTTATCTACTTAGGGGAAGACCATCAAGACAGTGTGCATCCAATTGGGAGAGATTTTTCCAGAACATGGGCAATTGCTTTCTTCTTAAAGTTGTGTATGCCTCCAGTAGGACCTGGTTATTCTTCAACTTTTAAAAAAGGCAACAAAAAATCCTGGATACCCCACTTCCTTTAGCAATATGAACCAGTAAAAGAAGGAAGGACTTTCTGCTGTGCATAGTTATCTATGACATGGAGTTGAAGTTTTAAACAGAACAAACAAGACTAGTCAAGATTATTCTCCACCTCCTGTTACAACCTGTAACTTCTTGTTTCTTATCCCAAATATCTGAGTGAAGAACTAGTTCAGCAACTCCTGACTGAGGCCCTGTAACCTCCCACTTGCTAGGCCTAAGTCTTACCCCCAGAAGGATCTCAGACCTCCACCTACACAGACCAAATTCCCACTATAGTCATAGTACAAAGGCAAAAACCCTGAAAAGAGAAATGTTTAGTGAAACATAAAGCAGAAAATTAATCTCTTCGGCATCTTGTTACCTTTCTTCTGAGTGTAATATGGGAAGTTGTTAATTGCTTGATTTACTATAATCGTCATTCTGCTAACAGCAATAAATAAAATTAATCAATATAAGGTAACTCACTGCCAGGGAAGCCAGTAATTATCAGGAAATTGGAGAGAAATTTGTTTTATGATACATTTAAAAGAGAAAAATATCATAATCATCCTCCTCCTTTTTGAACACTTTTTTTTTTTTTGCCTTCTTTGATCTTTCTGTAGAAATACTCTGAGTTCTACCATTTGTTTTCTTTCTTCCCTCCATCAAGATGACTGCACATTTGTTGAGAAGTAACTGGAGCAATTTATCTTCAACTCTCCTCCTACCATGAGAAGCTGCAATGGTTTTAAAGCATGAGGTCAACATGATGGGGTTTCTGAATAAATTTAATCTCCACTATCAGAAGGGATCCACCAGGAGAAATGAGGAGACTATCTTGATCTGACACCGAACACATCTTTGCTTAATTTTCCTAAGCCAAGGCTCTTTCTCAGACAGGACTTAGAAGTGGCATGCTGTTGGGGTGCCTGGGTGACTCAGTCAGTTAAGCATCCAACTCTTGATTTCAGTGCAGATTCTTATCTAATGGTCATGAGAAGGAGCCCTGCATCAGACTCCACCCTGGGTGTGGAGCCTGCTTAAGATTCTCTCTCTCCCTCTCCTTTTGCCCCTCCCCTGTTCCTGCTATCTCTCTCAAAAAAGTGGCATGCTGTAATAGAAACAGGATGGTCTTTGGAGTCAGAGACTTAGATTTATACTTAATAGATGAGAACAATTTAAAATAAACATCTTAAGTATCTTGGACACTCAGTTTCCTGTTCTCTAAAATAGGAACCAACACTCTTTGCATAGAACTTATTTGTGTATTAAATGGGATAGTTGCTGAATAAATATTAGCTGCTCTTCTTCCTGCCTATTCTTAGATCTTTCCTCAAAAATTATAGCAATTTTTCTTTGTTATCTATCTTGAGTTGGGTTCTGGATAGTTTAGAGACAAATTTACTTCTCTCTTTACTAAATATACAACGTTTACCATGTGTAGTAACTACTTGTGACATCTTATCTTTGCTAATCTGACTTTCCCTTTTCCCCTTTCCTCATTTGAATATTTTAAATTTTATTTATCTTTTTGTATATATTTGTGAAGTCATCTTAAATCTTTTAGATGAAGATATTATGAATGCACACATGTATACACATATATGATATTAAATATACATATATGTATGCTTACTTATGTATGGTATATTATATTCTACACTAGTCTCTTTTTTGCATAATAATACACAAAATGGTTTTATTCACTAGTATGTTTACTGTCTTGCTTATCAGCCAAAATCCTAAGTCCACTGATGATATAGATTTTAGTCTCAAATATTTGTTGAATTGATTTAAATTATACAGTTTGTTTAATTCCTTTCTTTACAACAACTATGTGGCCCAATCCCCAAATTAAGATAAACCTGCCTGCCAAATATAAGATATATGACTTGTAGGGTCAAGACTCTATTCAATAAGAGTAGCAATCTCTTTTTCCTCTGTGCAATAACCACTATAGCCATATATTCCCTCCAAAAGAAAATAGAAATCCATTTTTTTTTACACATAACCAAACTTGATGCTACTTTTGGCAAGGCAATCTGTGATGGATGAATCACTCTAAAACTTTAGCTGTAGTATGGGGACAATGAATAATTTTGGGGAAATGTAGGACATTTTGTCTCCACACCTATAAAATCTGACTAGTCACATAATATGTGTTCAATAAAGACTGTGTTACTTGAATATTGCAAGTTAAGGACAGGAATTCTTGGCTTCTTGACATTATGCACTTTGGGCTTTGTCTTATTAGAATTCTTCCTATTCCCCTGGATGTGGAGCCAAGTACTAAGAGAATTTCACTTCTCCATTGCCCATCAGAGCCATTCTCGAATTAGTGCTCTAATACCAGCAGTACACTATTTTTGAAAGCATGAACAAACTAACTAGAATTTTTCTTCTTCAGTTAAGTGGTCAAATGTCTGTAGATGTAGGTTTAGAAGGGCACCTGGGTGCCTCAGTTGGTTGAGCACTCAACTTTTGCTTTTGGCTCAGGTCATGATTTCACAGTTCATGGGATCAAGCCCTGTGTCGGGCTCTGTGCTGACAGCATGGAGCCTGCTTCGGATCTCTCTCTCCCTTTCTCTGCCCCTCCCCTTCTTGTATTCTCTCTCTCTCTCTTTCTTTCTCCCTCTCTCAAAATAAATAAATAAACTTTTTTTTAAAGTCTATAAGTGTGGTTTTAGAGAAGGGTGACAGTATACCAGAAATTAGTATACAGGAACATAAGGGAGCTGAATATGAAAATTACATGTGCATGCAGAAACTACTTGATCAAGATCTCTTATATGCCACCTCTACTTGACTCCAACATGGAGTCTTGTAGGCATACTGAAATATATAGTTTGGTGGATCTGATAACATCCAATTTATGATGGGCAGCTCAGGTCACATATTACTTAGAGTCCCATGTCTGTCTCTAGCAAGTGAAGAACTGTTTTCCAAAAAAAAAAAAAAAAAAAAGGGAAGAAGTTCTTTCTTGAAGAAGTATGGCATTGCTCTGAAATCCTAGGTCTCAAACTTGAGACTGCTCTTAAAGCTTGCTGCAAGATCTATAAAGCATCTTAATGTATCTTTGAAATCACTTTAATCTTCTTGGATCTACAAGATCATAGTAGTCAAGTAGCAGTGCTACTTACACTGCATCTCAAAGCTGATTGCCTTGGGGGTGATTTAAGGTTGTCAACTAATATATAAATGAAAGCAATATATCCAAATAATGTATATGTTATCTCTAAAGCTCAGAGACCTTCCAAGGATAGTGCATCTCTCTTAAATATAGAGGAAGCAAAGACAGCAACTTGTTCCTCATTTTGGAGGGATATTTCACATGTCTCTAACCAAAATGGAAGGCCCCTGAGTTATCATGAAATTTGTTTCCTTCTCTCTGGCATACATATGCTTGTTTAATTACATACTGCTTTTAATTCTCTAAGTCCTATCATCACGATGTCATCTGTGTACTGAACCAGAATGATTTTCTGTGGGATGGTGAGATAAACAAGGTATCTGAGGACTAAAATATTGAGACAGAGTTACTGTAACTGAAGAAGGACCAGGAATGTATATTGTTATCCCTCCTAGGTGAAAACATACTTACAATTTTTGTTTTGTTTTGTTTTCTCTTATATAAATAGGAAAAAAAACCACATTATCCAGATACATAGGACCATATCATGTGCAGAGTTTCTGTGATTTGCTCCAAAATGGAAATATTTGGAACAGCAGCTTCAACTGGAGTCACCATCCAAATAAGCTTAGAATAATTCTCTGTCATAGTTTCTAAAACCCAAGAGCTATCCTTTTTCTACATTAGATAAATATAGCAAATTAAGTAAGAATCTGAGAGGGAACACTATGTGTATTAATCAACTATTGGCTGCAATAATGCTGGATAACATATTACCCCAAAATATAGGTTGACTGAAATTCAGCTGGTGAAGCTAATCTCTAGGCTTTAGGATCTAGGCTCCAGATTTTAGACTCTGACCTCCAGCTCCAGGCTGCAGATTGGTTTCAGGTACCCCCTAAATGTTCCACATTCTCCTTGAGCTAGTAGCCTCCTAGAGCATGTCCTCTTCTTGGTAAGCTATAGGATGAGAGTGCTAAACTAAATTATATAAATAGTCCACTGGATGCATTCCATTGGCCAAATCAAGTCATGTGGCCAAACCCAAAAGTAAAGTTTCAGTAACTATACTCCTTCTCAGGGAAAAAGATAGTGTAGTGAATATTTGCTGAACAATTATCCAATCTATCACATCAACCTTAAATATTTTAAACTTTGATGATTGTACTATTTTTCATGTTTTGTGCAGGGTTGTGGTATTACTTATTATTTACTGTAAGTTCTGGCTTGCTAGAGACACTCTTACTCCATGACTCCTTGGGCCATGCTGGAAAGTGATTCAAGTTCTAGATATTGAGATTAGGAGAAAAGGTAGGGAATGGACTATTAGAAGAATTAGTTTCCTTTTTCAAGGTAATTCTTTCAAATGAGGTCATTATAGGATCTTCAATAAGGCAATCAGACAAGGAAACAGGGGACTGTTTTGAATATTAAATTATGCTTACGCAAGCTTTGGGTCAATGTAGTTTTAATTTTGTTATATAACCCTTTACAAGTTTTGGAATTCCACTCTTCTCTAATAAATGTCTTAAATCTGAGAGACAAAATGAAGCTATGAGTACAATGGATACAATACTTGATACTGACAGGATCAAAATATGAGCCTGGTTTTTGATTGTCTCAATCTTCAATATGGAAAAAATAATAGTCTTTTAGTACACTCATGGAAAGTTCCTGGATTTCAGCCCAAGACTTACATGTAGAATTTAGAAGTTTGATACCTTCATTCTCTATTATTTTGCCCAACTATTTGAAAAATCTTTCCCACCCAACAGTGATTAACTTTCTCTTACCATTCATACTATTCTATGTAATTGGCCACTTGATTCCCCAAAGTTTTAGCTTCAATAGCCACATTATTATAAAAGACCATAGATGATAATTTGATAAGCAGTTTCACTACTGCAGGCCACAGTCAGAATTCTGTCCAAGGGTAGAATTTGGATATTTACTGCCCTCAAAATTAATAATACCAAACAATCAATTTCAGCTCACCTTTCATCTTCCTGAGACTCTAGTCTTTGATCACTCCTCATGCCAAGTTTTGCATTAGTCATGGTTCTTAAACTGCAAGCAACAGAAACCAACTTTGGTTGGTTTACCAGAATAATAATTTGTTAAAAAGAAATTGGGTAGCTCATAAAATTTCCAGGAGGGTCAGAGAACCATTGTCAATGGTTACAAAGCCATGAATGCAGCCGCACTCACATCACAGAACTAATCAGAGGAAAACATCTCTGCTGCCACCTCTGAGCACTAGATGCCACAGGTTGTTTCGTGGCTTACTGCAGACATTGGACATAAGTTACAAATGCCACTGTTGCCCTTGGGCACAAATATGGCTGCTGCTGTTCCTGCTATTGTCACCATTCTCTACCAAATATATATGCTGCACAGTCCTTTTTCTCTTTGTAGCCAATTTATAGTAAGTATATGTGTCTAACTGATGGGGATAGGACATGCATCTCTACCCAAATTGAAAAAGTAGTCTAGAATAGTGATGATATCAGAGGTTTTGATTAGATATAATAGAATATTCATTATCTTATAGTAGGCATGGGGGCACCTGGGTGGCTCAGTTGGTTAAGCTGCCAACTTCGGCTCAGGTCATGATTTCGTGGTCCGTGAGTTTGAGCCCCGCATCGGGCTCTGTGCTGACAGCTCAGAGCCTGGAGCCTGTTTCAGATTCTGTGTCTCCCTCTCTCTGACCCTCCCCCATTCATGCTCTGTCTCTCTCTGTCTCAAAAATAAATAAACGTTAAAAAAATTATATTATAGTAGGCATGTTTTACCTCAGAAGATAGGGAATTCCTTCAACATATTAAGGGGTTCAGTTATTGTGTGGCCAAAAACAAATGTCCATTAAACTGAAACATAAAGATTCAATGAAAGAAATGAAACACTTTACCTGTTGTTTGCATGAGTTTTGGATAACGCAGCTGGTCCCCCCCCCCCCAAAAGCCTGTTCTTTGCCAGTGTGTGTGTGTGTATGTGTGTGTGTGTGTGTTATGTAAAATCCCTGCAACATTCTTTCGGTAGTTTCTATCATACACACACACACACACACACACACACACCTCTAGGTGTTTCAGAATATCTTCATCTGCCACTACAATGGGCTTGATGTTTCCAATGTTCTTCTTGTCTGGCTTTTAAAAGCCAAAAAAAAAAAAAAGGGACATCTCATCAACCCCAGACCAAACGCACCTGGTACTTTCCAGGCAAAGCTGGACCTCTGAATCACCCTGGGAGGAAGGCAAACCACAAAAGCTTGGAATTTGTAAATTGTTGAGTTCGGGGGTTTGGCTGGTGATGATAGATCTCAATCAGGGATGAGACACAGCTCATAAGCACGTGCCATGCTTGCCATATGCCAAGCATTTTCAGACTTCAGACACCTCTCTGTGAGTCTGAGAGATTTTGACTGTCTACAATAACTGATACAGACAAATTGGTTTAGAAAAAGGGAATGACAGCTCTTAAAGACCCCATTCCAGAGCCTTGTTGAAATGGTATCTAATGGTCCTGCTAGTGTATTTGAGGAGGCTTTGATAAGTGGATATCAGTCATGCTTCAACTGCTCTCAGCCAATGGGAGGGAGGCGGTGAGAGAGAGGCTTGTTTAGAACAGAAGGTACATAAGAAAAGCATGTGGAGCAGTGGGTGGGGTGAGGTAGGGAATGGAAGAGACACTGGGATTGAGGTTTAAATACTAGGTGCTGTGTGGCATCTGAATACCTCAAGCTATTCTACCCTCTGGGAAACATTCCCAGCCTAATTATAACATGGTTGTCAAGCTGTTTTCCCTGATCTGTGTGACCCAAGACAGGCTTGGCTGGATCACTTGAGCACCACAATGTCTCACTTATGTAGAAGGAATTTATGAACAGTTCTTGGCCTCTTTTCTAAGATACTTACAGGAAAGAAGAAAGAATTATTAGCCCAAGGGCTGACTCCTCTGCCCTATCAGCAGGCTGAACTTGTTAATCTGACTTCTTTATTCAACCTAAATTATCCTCTTTCTTCCATTTTCCTTTCAACACTATTCCATCCACATCTATATGCCTGGCGCCTCCCCTCAGAAATTGTCCCCTCAGTGCACATCTATATTTTAGTTCTATGGGAGCAAGCTGGGAAGTGAAGTGATACTACTTTCTGGACTGTGGATGATCCAGGTCATAAGGTTCTTGAGAAGGAATACTTTGACCCCCAGGGAGATGGTTTAACCTACCAAATAGCAGCTCAAAAAAGTTCCAAAAATCTTAACTGTGGCCATTTACTCTGAGAATACTTCAGGCCATTCTTTAAATACTAGTATTCATGAAGCACCTGGGTGGCTCAGTCAGTTGAGTGTCCGACTTCAGCTCAGGTCAGGATCTCGCAGTTTGTGAGTTCGAGCCCTCTGTTGAGCTCTGTGCTGACAGTTCAGAGCCTGGAACCTGTTTTAGATTCTGTGTCTCCTTCTCTCTGCCCCTTCCCCGCTTGTGCACTGTCTCTCTCTGTCTCTCAAAAATGAATAAACGTTAAAAAATTTAAACATTAGTATTCATGACAAATTCTATTCATTGCCATCCTTCACCATCTTCCTCCTTTTTCTGCTCCTCTGTCCCTTCTCTTGTTCCTAGCACACCTCCTCTCATCTCCTTAGCTAGCTCCTCCTCCACCCAAATTAAATCTCTTCTCCAGTCAAGGCCAAATTTTGAGCAGCCTGCTCTGACTAGAGTGGACCAGGACACTTTGGGTTCCAATTTGTTGCTTAGCACCAATGTTGCTTAGATACATCTCTCAGTGACAACTGGCCTTTGCCTTTGACCACTTATAAGCTATGTAGCAAGCATCCCTGTTCAGAGGGGCATTGGGCCAGAACCAACTTTCATAATCTCTTTTTGAGTTGCCTGGGTAGCAGTGGGAGTGGAGAGTGTTTTAAAGAAAAAGAATTGAATTTTTTATGCTGAACTATAGGTAGAATTTAGCTGTCATAAAGAACTATAGAGTGATAAATGAAACAAAATGTCCTGGTAAACACAGATTTGGGGCTGTCTTCATACTAGTATGTGAGCGAGTCAAGGGAAATATAGCCAGGACCTTTATGAAAAAAATAATTCATATTCTCCTCTTCCATGAGTCATCACCTGTATCTGTGACTTTTTTTTTAAGAGAAAAAGTGTTTGTGTGTGTGTGTGTGTGTGTGTGTGTGTGTGTGAAGATGAGGTACGTGTGAAGGGGAGTGAGGAAAGAAAAAAGGGAGAAAAAAAACAGGACATTTAGGCAAATGTCAAGGCAAGATGAGGAAGTAGAGTCTCTGTGTATAAAGACACCAAGGCGATAGAAATGGTGCTAGAATTGGAGAGGTCATTTTTCCTTTTTTTTTTTTTCCAACGTTTTTTTTTTTAATTTATTTTTGGGACAGAGAGAGACAGAGCATGAACGGGGGAGGGGCAGAGAGAGAGGGAGACACAGAATCAGAAGCAGGCTCCAGGCTCTGAGCCATCAGCCCAGAGCCTGACGCGGGGCTCGAACTCATGGACCGCGAGATCGTGACCTGGCTGAAGTCGGACGCTTAACCGACTGTGCCACCCAGGAGCCCCGAGAGGTCATTTTTCTACAGAGTTCTCATACATATCCTTCTGATATGTCAGAATATCCATCTGACATGTCTTCTTGTGTAGTACAATGAGAGGAGAGATTGACATCCACAGTGGCTGGCAGGGATAGGGTGGTGAGGAGGAACATGACAAGTTTATTTAAAGAGTTAATTCTTATACTTCTAATTCTCCACATGCTTGCTGCAGAATTTTTCCTTCTTTGCTAAGCAATGATCATTACTGCCATCTTCAAGCTAATATGTCTTTACTGAGAACCTACTCTGTATAAAGTTTCATACATGGAAGACACATAAAAGGTACACTCCCTGCCTTGCTGAGCCTAGTCAGAGGAACAAACAGCATGCAATTAATGTCATGGCAACACATGTGCTATAGAGTGTATTACATGGGTTCAAAGAGGAGAGAGATATAGGGTAGGCTACAAAGAGATAAAGAGGGAATTGGAACAGACTTAGGAAGAAAGTAGGATAAGTTTTAGTAATGTGGCACTGAGTAGGAACTCACCTTTTTGGGCCTCAAATTTATCTTCTGAAAGTGGAAAGGTGGGATCACTAGATGACGTCTGAGGTCCCACCAGATTTCACATTCTATGGATAGTACTGTGCCCAGAGGGTCTCTAAATTAGAAAGTCAGCCCATGACCTTTCACAGCATCGCTCATGCTCCCTGCTCTCCTGAACCCTTTTTGTGCATCTGCACTATCTAAGTTTGAAGTTTATTCCCAGTGACAAATGTCATGGCTGGCTTGAGGAGAGAGGACATGTGTACAGCAGAGGAGAAAGCTGAGATGGCTTTCACCAATATAGAGAGGGGTTCTAGGCATCCCCTCACTTGCCTCATATCCTAGTATACAGATGGTATCTAAAAACTGTGGGTGTATGGGGCATCTGGGTGGCTCAGTAGGTTGAGTGTCCAACTCTTGATTTTGGCTCAGGTCATGATCCCAGGGTCATGGGATTGAACCCCACATTGTCTCCGCATTGAGCGTGGAAACTGCTTAAGATTCTCTTTCTATCTCTTTCTTCCTCTGCCCCTCTCTCTCTCCCTCTAAAATTAAACAAACAAAAAACTGTGGGTACATATTTGCTTGTATGGAGCCACCACCCTATTGATGGTCAACAGCCGAGGGGCGGGGGTGGGGGATGGGTGCTGAGCTTTCCCTTGCCCTACTTCTCCTGTGTGAAGTCCCTATTGTACACTGTGCATGAACTCACATGAAAGAGGAAACAGATAATTTGGGTTAGAGACAGGTTGAGCAGTAATTCATTACAGTCACTCTGAACTGTAACTTCTGAGGCAGCAAAGTGAGGAGATTGGGGAGTTGGGGCTTCCAAGGGTGACATGGTATTTGATTTTCAGGAAGTATCCAGGAAGGAAATTGTACCTTCATATTTCTCATGATTTGTCTGCATTTGCCCCAATTTTAGTATTAACACGTTGCTCAAAATTTGGTGCCTTGCTTTCTTAAAACGCTTACAAGCCTGGAAAGGGATCTTAGAGTTTCTGAGAGAAAGTTAGGGTTTAGAACATGGAAATGATTTGCCCCAAGTCACTTAGGTAGTCAGGGCAATCAGAGACCAGGACTCAGAATTCAGGTTCTTTAATACCAGTCCTGCATCTGTCCTTTCTACCCTCTCTCAGAAAGTCTGGGTTCCAAGAGCTTTGGCAGTAGATGGAGACTTCCTGAAATACTGAGACATAGTTGTGATTGCAGTGGGTTTGAGTGTTAAGGTTTATGGGGATGTGGGCACAAGTTTTCTAAATAGGTGCACTAGCTGGCTACCTCTCACATCTGGAATGCTCTTTCTTTTCTGACCCTGCCCATGAGCTTTTTAATAGAAAGCAAAACAGAGAAGCCAAGGCTTCTTGTTTCTCCCCTAGGTTCTGCCACCGTCTGTTGATTAGGACACAAGGTTGGCAGAGAAGGAGAAACATTAACTCTCTTGTTAAATATCTATTTAACCTTGAAAAAGTCCCATCAGTGGTTTTAGTTTCTTCATCTTTAAATTTTTTTAATGTTTATTTTTGACAGAGAAAGAGAGAGAGAGAGAGACAAAGCATGAGCAGGGGAGGGGCAGAGAGAGAGGGATAAACAGAATCTGAAGCAAGCTCCAGGCTCTGAGCTCCAGGCTCACAGAGCCTGACTTGGGGCTTAAACCCACAAACCATAAGATCATGACCTGAGTCCAGGTTGGATCCTTAACCAACTGAGCCACCTGGGTGCCCCTAGTTTCCTCATCTTTAAAATGTCAAGGTTTGTTAAAAATACACATCCCTGGGGTACCTAAGTGGCTCAGTTCATTACATAATAGACTCTTGATCTCGGCTCAGGTCATGATCTCATGGTTTGTGAGTTTAAGCCCCGAATCAGGCTCTGCACTAACAGTGCAAAGCCTGCTTGGGATTCTCTCCCTGCCCCCGTCCCTCTGTCCCTACCCCACTCACACTCTCTCTCTCTCTCTCAATAAATAAACTTAAAAAAATAATTTAAAAAAGTACACATTACTGGTGTACTTCCAGGTCATGGAATCAAAATGTCTGGGGCAGTGGCCCAGGAATCTGTATTTACAACAAGCTGCTCAGGTGATTCTGATAGCATCCTGGCATGCCAAGCACTCTACTGCATGATCCCTGAAGTTCCTTGTGCCCTCACATATTATGTGTAGATAGGATGTGAAGAAACATTGCTCAAAACCAAGAGGTTTATATTCTTTGGGTGTCCTCATCTAGAATAGAAGTAAGATAAAGAAAAGCAGGGGCATTTGGATGGCTCAGTCAGTTGAGCATCTGACTCTTGATTTCGACTCAGGTCTACCTCATGGTTTGTGGGTTCTGACAATGCAGAGCCTGCTTGGGATTCTCAATCTCTGTCTCTGCCTCTCCCCCACTTGTGCTCCCTCTCCCTACCCCCCCCCCAAAATAAATAAACATTTAAAAAAAGAAAAGAAAAACATCTGATTTGAAGGTGAAAATTCCTTGGGGTACCATTTTTTTTTAATTTTGAAGGTTCCTGTGAGATGGGGATACTATTTGCCATTGAGCCAAATTGTTTTAATTAGTAATGTTTTTTTGTCTTTATTTCCCTTCTGTTTTCCTACATCCTTTGGCAAAGTCTTGTATAAATGTTTCAGCCTGGTTGCAACTGTGTTATAAAGTATTATACATTGGTTCATAATTAGTCCAAACATATGGTGGATAGTCAAAGGAAAGTGCTGACTTTATCCTCCCCACCCCAGCTGAGGTCAAAGTAATGTCACATCATAGTCAATGACACATTCTGAGAAGGTCAAATGCAGCTGTCTGAAGCAAAACTGAATATCTAGCTGTCCTCCCCACCAAAGAAATTAGCCTTCCAATGTTTGCTTTGGAGGTCATGAGGTTTAATTTAATGACTAAAGTGGCTTTTTGTTCTAGAAAATCCTGTAGGGAAGATGGTGAAGAGAATTTCTGAGATATTCTGCACACTCACTGAGGAGACACTGGTGACACTGGCATGCCAGCACAGACCACCATGAATTGTATTTGTTGAAGATTGTTTAGGACCTTGAAAGAGCAGTGAAAATTTGTGGCTGAAAGATGGAACCCAGGTCTCTGGAGTCAAGCCTTTCTCAGACCCAGAGGCTAGTATACCTGAGCTTTTCTAAGACCACAGAGTAGGCATACCATGCTGTGCCTCACTGTGGTGTTCTCTGTGTTCACCCAGGGTGGAATGTTCTGGATTCTTTTTTTTTTTTTAATTTTTTAATGTTTCTTTATTTTTGAGAGAGAGAGAGAGAGAGACAGAGTGTGAGTTGGGGGGGGGGGGCAGAGAGACAGGGAGACACAGAATCTGAAGCAGCCTCCAGGTTCTAAGCTGTCAGCACAGATCCTGACACAGGGCTCGAACCCAGGAACCTTAAGATCATGACCTGAGCTGAAGTCAGACACTTAACCAACTGAGCCACCCAAGTGCCCCTATGTTCTGGATTTTTTAAAGAGAAATAGGATGTGTCAGAGGATAGAGAGCTTGTCTCTCTGATGAGAAGGTGAATGGGAGCCACCAGAAGACTGGTTTCCCTCCTCAGTGAGAGCAATAATGATGGCTGTGCCAGGGACCAGGTGTGTTTAGACATGCACCACAGCAGGTAGACATCAGCCAGAAACTGCCATAGCACTTTTGTTGGAATTATCACCACAAGAAGAAGGACAGGATTTGGAAGTTTGTTGCTGATGGCTAATATTAAACTTTGTGTGGACTCTGGAACAATGAGGCAAACAAGTAATTCTACAATTCTTCTTAGCTCTTCTTGGTCCTGAGAAGGTGATTTTCCCTAAAAAAGGGAAGTACTTGAGTTGATGCAGCATTGTGAATTACCTTTCATAGATAACATAGTTCCAAGAAGGCCACAGCTATGGTTCTTTTGGTGGCCATCACCAGTGACGGCATGTGTGGACCCATATGAGTGGGTGTGTGCACACCCATGTGTGTGCACATGAATGCCCAGGCACATGTCCCCTTACACACACACCTGCGTTTACAATGGCGGATGTTCCTGGCTTCAGTGCCAGGTGGAGCTCCTGCCATTTAACCATAATGAGACACACAGGCCTGCCTTCTGTTCAGGGTGTTTTCCCTCCTTTATCATTCACATTAAATGTTACAGGCACTTGACTTTATGACTCCTTCATTCCGCACATTAAGCAGCTGACACAGGCAGCCTCCTCCTGACAGCAGCCTGTACAAGCCTGCAGCATGTTATTTAGAGATCCCTCGTGAGGAACGAGAGACAGAAAAGGAACTTGCAGGTCTTGCCAGATGGCCCTTGGACCTCAACAGGCTTCTTCCCATTTCAAAGCTGTTCTTCTTTAGTCAGAGCCTAGAATTCTTGCCACTCCCATGTAAAGGCATAGTCAGCTTCTCACCCCCTATATTTGCTTCTTGTAATAAGACCTTGGACTGCATAGTAGCTAGAAAGTTCATGTATGCTTTTGAAAGTAACTCCCGTTCTGCTCTTGGTGGTGATCACACCAGCATAGGTGGAAAGCTGCTGTTACTTTCTGCTTAAAGTCATCTGGAAAGTAACAAAACTTAGTTGCAAAATCTGACCTTTGCTGATCTCAAGTTGGAATCTGATTCTGGGAAGAGAGAATTCCTTTCCTTACATTTCTCTAGCTTTCCCCTTCTTCTCTCCTTCTTTCCTGTTCTCATCTGCTCCCTTATTTTCACTTCCATTTTGACTCTCATCCTTATCTGAGCATCCCCTGTCCTGACTGCTGACATGAACTACCTTTATACTTGCTGATGAAGAATTCTAGAAAGTCAACAATCCAAGTTCAGGAAGTGACAGGCAGATACAGCTGCTCATTTTAAAGGCAAAAAGAAGAAGAAGAAGAAGAAGAAGAAGAAGAAGAAGAAAAGCAGGGGACACAGCTGGATATTTCCCCCTTGATACGAATGTTTTCCTTTCTGACTTTTTAACTTCCTATCTATTGCTTACATCCTTCTTTCCAAAGCCTGCCTGCTTGGTCCTCAGCTTCCCCACCAATCTCTATGACAGTTCTGTTTGTGAGCAATTTTTCAATGTCAAGATGTGATTGAGAGGCTCAGGGACCAGCTGCCAAAAAGGCTTTCTTGCTTTGTTTTCCCATTTCCCTTCTCTCCTGGCCCACCAACCAGGTATGAAAATAACTGTGCCCTAGGTTTACACAGAGCCTCTCATCCAAGAAATCTCAAAACAGTTTTGCCAGCCAGTCTGATTACACTCATTTTTCTGGATGAGGAAAGTGTCCTTTCTAGAAGGGAAGTGGATTGTCAAAGACTGTTGTAACTACTCCTGAGAAGAGCTATGGGACTAGTCCAGGCAGCTCTCTCACTAGCTTCCTGGCCACCTGCTGGTCCCAAGTTATCTTTCCATGCATGGATTTAGATCATGGGAACCACAGGCCAAAAGGTTCTTCTAACATAGGTATCTAGTCCTAAAATTATGGGATGGAGTAGGACAAGTCAGCTCCCAAGATACTCATTGTCTGTTTGTTTGTTTGTTGGTTGGTTGGTTGGTTGGTTTTTCTAGCTAAGTAAAAGATATTTGTGACCTATCACAATTTTCATGATACTCCTTTCAGGTAAAGTCCACAATCCTAGAAGAGGTGTTCTTTCTCTTGAGCAGCTGTGTGTCACCTGATTGTTAATTTTCTGTGACTCTGGCAAGCCCAGGTAAACACCAGAATCTTCCTTATTTCTTTTATATGAACATAAACACTAGCTAGATTGCTTCTGTACCGCCTTGCCTCCTACCTCATTCTGAGAAGCTGAAAGTCTATGTACTTTGGGTGAAGCAAAGGAATAAAAGGAGGAGTAATGGAAGGAAGGGAAGATCAGAGAGAAAATAGAAAAGAAGGAAAAGAAAAAAGGCAATAGTGAGAGGCAGGAGGAGGGGAAGATGAGAATAGAAGAGGTAAATTCACTGTATTTTCAAAGATCACTCTTGATTAAGTGTGTATTCTATGCCAGGAGTTTTAGACATTGTATTAGTTTGCTAGCAAACCCAAATCAAAGTAGCACATACTGAATGGTTAAAGCAACAAAAATTTATTTGTTCAAAATTCTGGGGACTGGTAGTCTGAGATCAAAGTGTCAGCGGACACCCTCTCCCGAGGCATCTCTCATTAGCTTGCAGATGGCCACCTCTTCCCTGTGTCCTCACATGGTCTTTTTTCCATGGTCTGTGTCCAATCTCCTCTTCTTTTAAGGTAGCAATCACTGGGTTAGTGCCTACCCAAATGGCCTCATTTTAACTTAATCCACCTCTTTAAAGTATCTGTCTCTAAACAGTCACATTCTGAGATACCAGAGATTAGGACTTCAGTATATGAATTTGTTAGACATGGGGGACAGAATCCAGGCCATAACAGACACATTATATCTAATCTGTATGCTACCTCTCAGAGGTAGAAATTATTCCCATTTTAAAGGTGTGAAATATAGGAAAGATTGGGCAACATGTCCCAAGTCACACAGCCAGGAAGAGACACAAACAGAATGGGCACCACACCCAGCTCTCTCCAAATCTGAGCCACTGCAGCCATGACACATGGCCTCTGGAAAGGAGAAAGGTAGCCAGAGAATAAACAGAAAACATGGCCTTTGGAGCCACATCAACCCCAGTTCCATCAACCATTGCATGGCCATGACCATGATTAGTATATCTTTGTTTCAGATATCTCATCTTTAAAATGTATATAGGACTTGAAATAAAAAAGCATGACTAGCAACAAACACCTTTCCCTCCTTATAGTCATTCTGCACGGTATACACATATGTGCATGGGGGTGTAAGAATCTAAGGCCAATATCTAGTTATATTATCATTTAATACAACTTCTCAGAGTCAGCATATATGCACATATACACACACATATGCAACATACAAAGGGTGGGCAGAGGCCTAAATTCATTACAAGATCATCTGGGGGCTAACTTGGTCTTTCTTATTATAACTACAATGATTTAACTTTAATGAGATTCCAGATTGACTTGTAGAGTTGGTATTATTACTCCTATGTGAACAGTGGTATCTCTGAAGGCAGGGGTATCTTTCACTTCTTTTTGTGTCTCCACAGAGCCTAGCATTGTGTTAGCATACAAATCTGTAATCATCAAGACAGCATGGTATTGGTACAAAAACAGACACATAGACAAATGGAATAGAATAGAGACTCCAGATTTGGACCCACAAAAGTATGGCCAACTAATCTTTGACAAAGCAGGAAAGAATATCCAATGGAAAAAAGATAGTCTCTTTAACAAATGGTGCTGGGAGAACTGGACAGCAACATGCAGAAGAATTTGAAACTAGACCACTTTCATACACCATTCACAAAAATAAACTCAAAATGGATAAAGGACCTGAATGTGAGACAGGAAACTATCAAAACCCCAGAGGAGAAAGGAGGAAAAAACCACTCTGACCTCAGCTGCAGCAATTTCTTACTTGACACATCCCCAAAGTTAACAGAATTAAAAGCAAAAATGAACTATTGGGGCCTCATGAAGATAAAAAGCTTCTGCACTGCAAAGGAAACAACAAAACTAAAAGGCAACTGATGGAATTGGAAAAGATATTTGCAAATGACATATCAGACAAAGGGCTAGTATCCAAAATCTATAAAGAACTCACCAAACTCCACACCCAAAAAACAAATAATCCAGTGAAGAAATGGGCAGAAAACATGAATAGACACTTCTCTAAAGAAGATATCCAGATGGCCAACAGGCGCATGAAAAGATGCTCAATGTCACTCCTCATCAGGGAAATACAAATCAAAACCACACTCAGATACCACTTTATGCCAGTCAGAGTGGCCAAAATGAACAAATCAGGATACTATAGTTCTGGAGAGGATGTGGAGAAATGGGAACCCTCTTGCAATGTTGGTGGGAATGCAAATTGGTACAGCCACTCTGGAAAACAGTGTGGAGGTTCCTCAAAAAATTAAAAATAGATGTACCCTATGACCCAGCAATAACACTGCTAGGAATTTTCCCAAGGGATACGGGAGTGCTGATGCATAGGGGCACTTGTACCCCAATGTTGATAGCAGCACTTTCAACAAGAGCCAAATTATGGAAAGAGCCTACATGTCCATCAACTGATGAACAGATAAAGAAATTGTGGGTTATATACACAATGGGATACTATGTGGCAATGAAAAAGAATGAAATATGGCCCTTTGTAGCAACGTGGATGGAACTGGAGAGTGTTATGCTAAGTGAAATAAGTCATGCAGAGAAAGACAGATACCATATGTTTCCACTCTTGTGTGGATCCTTAGACACTTAACAGAAGACCATGGGGGAGGGGAAGGGAAAAAATTTAGAGGAAGAGAGCCAAACCATAAGAGACTCTTAAAAACAGAATAAACTGAGGGTTAATGGGGAGTGGGAGGGAGGGGGGTTTGGGTGATGGGCATTGAGGACGGCACTTGTTGGAAGGAGCACTGGGTGTTGTATGGAAACCAATTTGACAATAAATTTCATATAAAAAATAAACAAAGGGCAATATCTCAAAAACAAAGCATGTAGCAGATACCTATAAAAACTTGACAAGTGAGAAAGAAATCTGTTGAAAGAGGATTTTATAACCATGTGAATAAATCCTAATATTAGTTAGTCATTGTCATAGTTATGCTATAACAAACTACCACAAAATATCAGTGGCAAATAGCAGGGGCAGATCCCTTTCACTAAAGGCTGGTCTGGGCGGCTCTATTCCACATGTCTTTTACCTTTTCCTGCCACCAATGGGCTAGATAGGGCACTCCTTTCTTATGAAAATGGCAGAAGGCAGGCCCTGCTGCCTATGTACATTTTAAGGTCCTACCATCCTCATATCTACTAACATTTCTGACCAGAGCAAGTCTATGACTGAGTCTAAAGTCAAGGGATAGGGACCATACTGTGTCATGGTGAATCCATGGCAAGGGTATTGTTCCCAAAACTGGGGCCAACAATACAATCGATCATAACCTCCCTTCTGACTTCCCAGAAATTGATAAGACTGCCATTCTGTTTAATACTGCCATTCTGTCTAATACTGCACTCCCCACTCATAGAAATTGTGGAGGAATATCAGTCTTTTTCATCTTAGAGAGGATGATGAACCAAGAAAGTATCTTCTGAATCTGGGCATTGATTGCAGGATGGCATGACAAAGTTGAGGCTAAAAATGAGGTTAATTGTAGAGCAACCAAAGAGTTAACATCACAGTGTCCTATCTCAGAATAAGCCTCTACCCATGCTATGCATAAAATGCTTCAGAAGTTCATGGAGTAACAGTAGATTTTGACCTTCTCTGTGAGGTTAGTTGTACCCATTCCAGTCACTGACTGTGACCCACATCTCCAGTTCAAGGGCAAAACTAGTAGCTTGCAACCTAGAGGTCTAAAACCCTCTTGAGGACTTCTCTGTCCTACTCCCTAGTGTTTTGTGGCTCAGAGATGTTTTTAAAAAAACCTTTTAATTTAAAAGCACTTTGAGCTCAGTCCTTGGGCAAATACAATCACAAGAAGGCATGATAAAGTGATTTCTTAAGTGGGCAGCCTGAGGCAGAACCAAAGGGTAGCCAGGAGTCTGAAAGAACTGCTGGAACAACTGATTTAAAGGGAATTTCAGTTTGGTGCAATCTTAAGTGGCAGAGTTTCTCCTCACACCTACTCCAAGGAAACATTAAGCAAAGCCCAGTGTCTGGGGGATATGTTCTACCTTATTTATGGCACATTTTCCTTAATAGCCATCTGTGGGTGGGCACAATGGAAAGTGACCAGGTGGCATGATGCATATGCAAAGGATTCTATATGCACAATAACAATAAAATGCTTTCCCATTTGTTTATCTGTGTGTCTGTTTAGCATAGCCCACCTTCTTACGTGAGGATTTGACATGAGTGAGCATATTTCTGGAACTACAAATCAAGCATATCATTGAACCAATAATAGCTGTATCACTTACAGATCAGAAAGTGAGTCCCCCAGCTCTACTGTTCTCAATGTGAACTTGGGAAAGTCACTTAATCTTTCATAGTATCTATTTTTCATCTATAAAAGTGGGGTTAATGGCCCTTGCCTCAAAGGATTTTGGTGATGAATAACAAGAGATAATATACTTGTACTTGGCAAGCAACTTTTCAATAAGTTTCATTTCATGCAATGGGGATGATGAGAACAGATTCTTTCAGTGTTTCACAGTAACTGAGTTTTTTAAAAGCCTGGAGTATGGGGGTTGTACATCTGAAGGTTTAGTCTCCAAAATGGGAATGGAGGCAACTGTAGCTGAATGTCTTGCTTGAATGTTGATGCTGCCATTTTCATGGTGTCTGAGGGGCAAAATGGAGAATGGGGCTTTTGCTGGCATCAGCTATAGGTGCTATAGGTGGCTGTGAAGGGGACAACTTAAGAACTTGGTCCCAGAGGAGTCTTCAGGCTCTGGCAGAGACTGCCTTGGCAGATGGATCTCCAGACTCAAGACAAAGGCCTCTCTGCAAGACCACTTGGTCTCGGGCCATTCTACGAGGTGGGTTAGAGTCATAGGGTTAGAATCCAATGCTTTTTGTGAGAGTTTTGAACATCTTCTATGTTGTTTCTAAATACATGCTCCTCTTTTACATCTGTACTTGAGGTAATAAGGTAAATATTTTTGTCATTCCCATTTTCCCGAAAATGAGACTGAGCTCAAAGGATCACGTAATGTGCCTGAGGTTGTCCAGAGTTAGGTGTCTCTGACTCCAAGGCTGATGTCCCCTTCAGCACATCACAAGCCTCTGCAGCAACTAAGGCTGTAGCCCTGAGGAAATGAGAAAGTGAGAGCAGGAGCAGATCCAATCCAGCATTTATGGGAATGCAAACAACATGAAGAAGGAGCCCACACTGCTTCAAACACAATTTAAGGCACATTTCCTCCAGGGCAACCTTCCCAGACTATTCTTGTGCTGGTTCTTTGCTCCCTCTCAACACCTACAACACCAAAAGTTGGATCCATACAAAATTTACCCTACTAGGTTTTGGGTGCCCACCTTGTATCTTACATTTGACCTTTTCCCCAAGACACTCTACATATTTCTCAAAGGAGTTGAAACACACTTTTTCTCTAAGTGCTCTCTTAAGTTCTCAAGTTTGACACAAACCTTGGCCCCAAACATGCCTACTTTAAAAATCCTCAGGCATTTGAATGCAGACTTGTTTCCTCAGACCCCTCCAGCTGTCATTTTTTGAGCTGATGGTCACTGTGAGCAATCAGAGCTTTTGGTAAAGAGAGACATAGCAGCTGAATGATGTGAAAGAGAGCCAGGTAACCCAATGGAGGAGAAATGTAGAAGGCCTGGAAATTCAATCTGATGGCAGTTTTAGGACCTTCAGCCCCTGTCATGCTAGATCAGAACAGGCACAGGTTTGCAGGTATCCTGCAGAAAGTAGGTGTGTAGGATAGTAGCCAACACTGCTGGTCTACATATATTCTTAGGTAATATGGTATGACTCAAGGACTTGAAGGAAAGGAAAAACAAATCCTCTACTCTTTAAGGTCGTCTAGGTAGACTAAGAATTAAATTTTATATGAGACAGATTAGCAGGAGGAAAAAAAAAGTTTTATAACATGTACATGGAGGCCCAATAAGGAAATTGAGACACAGAGAAATGATTAAGCCAAGGAGTTTTCATACTTTTTAGACAAGAGACAATAGATCTATGAGGAACTATAGGACAAAGAAAACTTAACTTTGGAAACTTCAATTAATAAAGAATTCTAAGCAGAATTTGGGCTGGGGTAGTAAATTAGTAAAAAGTAACAAGGATGTTTTATGCTGACTTCTTGGCCTTAAATTTTCTATTTCTGGTGACAAGGCTCTTTACCTTCTGGTGCAGGGAGAGAAGTTTTCACAAGGGAGATTTATTTCCTGCTTTCGGGGGGAAAGAGGAATGCCTGAGTGTCCTTCTTGTACAGGTTGTCTTTTAAGTCACTTTTATTTAAAATAAGCAATATGCCTTAGTTGCACATTTGGGGGCATCCGTCCTTGGCCCCTACAAGTGGATAGGGAGGACCCCCCTCTTTAAGAAAATCTGCTCAGAAGTATCCCAATTGTATGAAAGTCTACTATTCAGTTTAGTTTCTTTTAATTTTATGATTATTATGCTAAAATTAAAGGTTATTCATTAAATTATTATCAGTATTCAATTAGTGAGCTCTCCTATTGAAAGATAACAAAGAAAGCAAGAGGGTGGGAATTCCATGAAGGAATGTGACAGAGGATTCAGATTTGAAGGGGGCAGATGAGAGCTAGATCTGGTACACAGTGAGCTGCTTGGTGACAGAAGAACATTTGGGGGGAAGAAAGGGATGATCATATCACATCCTTGCATTTGCAGTGGCAACTCTGGAGGTTTCCCTAGCCAGGGTTCTCAGCCTCATTGTGTGATGCTCAATCCCATATGTCTGGCCTCATTCCAAACTGCCTTTCCAAACATATCACATGATCCCACCTCAGGGCCTTTGTCCATGCTATTACATCAGCCTACAGGACATTCCACATTTTATCTGTCTGCATAACTCATTGATTTTTTGAGATTAATCCCAAGTGCTGCTCTAGGAAGAAGCTTCTTGAATCCGTTCAAGTTTTGAGGTATTCCTCCTCAAACTACCCCAATATCACTTAAGATTCTCCCACAGAACCACCCCCTCCTTAAACTGAAATTTTCCCAAGGACAGAAGCTAGAGGCCTAAAGCCTAGCACACTGTCTGAGAGTAGGGATGCTAAAGCCTTCTGAGGAAGAAGCAGTAAGGGAGGAAAGGAAAGGCTGGATAAAAACAGACTTGAAAGAGTGCCGCCTGGTTTCTTCTCTGTCTCCCTGAGGACCAGTCCCTGCATCAGAACCATTTGCCTTCAGAGCAAAAAAATAAAATCCACTGGGAAGAAAATAAAATTTATTTGACTCTTTTGGGTGAATTATAAAGAACCCAGAACCTCTGGCACTCCCCTGCTGCAAAATGAAGAGGGCAAGATTTACCACCTGCCACCTGCTTTAGATTCTTATGACCTTCACATTTGGCAACTTCATTAGATCTTTGAGAAGTGAGAGGAAAATCCTGTCCATCATTCTTAGCCTTAGTGAAAATCCAAAGTGTTCAACGCCAATTAAAATCAGCTATTCTCAAAAAAAAAAAAGTCAGCTATTCTACAGAATTTTATACTGGGAGGAAGCCATTTAATCTACCTGCCTTCACTCTCAGATTGGCACGATGTCTAGTACATAGTAGACATTCAGCAAATAATTGTTGAGTGACTAATTGAAAGAACCCCAAGGCTACATCACTATAAGGGTCAGAGCTGGTCCAAAACCCAGGTCTCCTGTCCCCCAGTCAAGTTATCCTTCTAAGATACCACCCAATCCTGACCATGACTTCTGTTTCAATGCAACTACTAAGTATAGCATCTACTTTCTTTTTCATTTAAAATGTTATTGTGTGCTATTTCAATTTCAAAAGTAAGACACATGAATCATTGAACTTCAATGAATCACTGAACAACAGAAAAACGTACGCCATGTGCTGGAATCCAAACTTATTTTCTATCAGGTGAACAGACACTATATATTGAATAAAGATACAGTCCCAACTACATCTTTGCCAGATTCTTGAACATCAGAATTGCATGGCAGACCACAGCTGCTGTGGTCTCTGAGGTGAGGAGGTGTGAAAAGGTTGGGGAATATTTCTGCGTGGGCTGGCTCTAGAGAAATGGAGGCCAAAAACCTCAGGATTGCTCTCTTATTTTTGTTTTAAATATTTTATTGAAGTAATAAAGGCCATCCCATAAATCTGAAGGGAGAACAAAGTGTTTGGAGAACACATAAAATAATTTTGTTCTCAAAACCCTGACACGTCCTTAAGAAAGGATCTCTCTCTCTCTCTCCCTTGTAATCTATTTCTAACCACAGTCCAGGAAGTGGGTGGATGATAAGGGAGAATTTCAGAGAAGTGTGTGTACAGGGTAGGCAATGATACTGAGGCATCACCTCTAGACCAGAAGGGCCAGATAAGTGCAAAAAATAAGCAGCAACATACACCAAGGAAGACTGCTCAGTACTCTCCCGTTGGGCTTGAATGGGTGGGAGAGGTTTCCAAGAACACTGCACAGGAAGAGATGGAAAGTCCACAGGTTGTTGGTAGCAGTTATGATACTGCCTGTGATGCTGTTATTTTGCACAAAACAGAGGCCAGGATGGCTGCTATAGTGAGTGAGAACACCATCTTGACCCAGTAACTTGGTCCTGATGCCAGGGCCTGTGAGCTCTTCCTCAGCCAGTCCTCTCAAAACCTCACACTACTGGCCACTTTTGGCCCTACTCAGTAGAACACCATGGGGGAAAGTTTCCTTGTCATTATTCCTCCCTAAGTTCCTATTTCCCCACCCCTTGCCTTATAGGTGACCTCATTCCCTGGAGCCTGGGACATTATGGTCTCCATCTTTCTCCCTTATCCCAGTCATTGCTAAAAAGAAGGGTCTGATCAATAAATTCACCATGGGATATAAAAGACTAATAAAAGTTAATAACTTGTCTCTCCCAGGAGTATTTGCATTTTAACAGGGGAATATCAGCCTAAGCTAAAATAATTAGATTGTAATGGTACAATTTCAGGCACCATCAAGCAGCTGAGAGAAGTATTTTTGGTGGGAGAGAGGGTCCCCCAGGACCACTGGTGCTACCCTACTAGATGCTACCTCCTCCAAATTCTGCCAGTTGGTCAAGAGGGAGACATAGCAAACACACTAGTCCCCTTAACTCTTTCTGAAACTTCATTCCCAGCACATTCCACAGGCTTACCTTTCCAGAGTGGTTATTCTCTCATTCACCTATTGTTTCAGTCTGCCAACATTGACCCATCCTGCTATGTGACTGCAGACCTCCTATGCATGTTGATAGTGCCAAAGACCAGCTATTGCTTAAAGGCCAAGAACAAGGCCCTAAAGTCAAGCTGCTTAGGCTCTGCTCATGCTGTTTGTGTGGCCCTACCTCAGATGTCTTCTCTGTGAAAAGGGCTAATAATATTACCTAGCTTTAAGAATTAAATGTTATATATGAAGCTATATAATAATTGCTTGGTAAATGTTTAGCATTATCACAATATTAGTATCTATAGATTCCAAGAGTCTGTAGCCAGAAAAAGAGATAGGCATGCAAACAAATAACTCCAAAGCACATTGGAATTTTCTTATTTTTCCAGAATAACTGGAGAACAATCATGCTGCTTGAGTAGCTCATTTTCAGAAGGGGCAGGGAAAGAAATGGGCAAGGAACAGCCAGTCTGGTGTCAATGGATCAAAGGCAGAAGGCAGGGTGGAGAGAGATTTTGCAGGTCTTCTTAAACAGGTATTCCACCTGTGTTTTGAGAAAACAATTCTATCCACGTAGGAGATGAACAAGAGGCAAAGAGAGCAGTTAGGTGGCTGTTCTCAAATAAGGTAGGTCAGACCCGAGACTGGATGGATGAGAGGTTGAGAACTTGACTGGATGAGGAGGCAGAATGTTTCCCATGAGGCTGAAGCTTTCTTTCTCATACCGTTTGTTGAAACATTCCAGAATTAAGTTCATATTTAAAGACTTTAGGTAGATGGGATTGAGTATTAGTGCACAGGCAAAATGTCTTCATTTAAAACATTTTAAAGGAGTTATTTGTGCTCTTAGGGGATTATTTGTGCTCCATTCTCTTCTCCCATCCAGGCCAGTTTGTGTTGTATTTGGCCTTTCTCTTACTTTTATATTTCCCATAATTTCTAAACATCTCCCTGTAATGACTTTTGGGTCAATGTATGTATTTTTCAAGTACCTCATACAAGAGACACTTTCATTTTCCACCTCAACAAAGCTGCCTCTAGAGTTTGAAGCAACCTCTGGGAAAAAAATGACTACCTCTATGCTTTCTAAAGGGTGGTAACATCAGCTCCTGTCATGCTTGTCTGAGACCATGGCCTCAGGAGCCAAGGAAGAAGGATGGCCACCCCGTGTAGTATATATAACAGAGGGGGCAACAAAGGATTTGGTCCATCAGGGTCCCATTCATTCTTAGTCCTGTCCTCAGGAATGGAGCATGGGTTGGACAGATCCAGGTAGAGGATGAGAAAAGGCAGACTTAATACTAACATGGAGTTCTCCCTCACTTATCTCACAGTATCATGGAAAGGAAGGGCAAAGGGAAGTAGGAAGAAGGGACAGAAATCCAGTGGGTTTTTTACACAATCCCACTAGACTGAGGACCAATAGAGGGCAAACACTGGGTCTTTCTTACTCACATTTGTGTCCCCCACAACCCAGCTTCTCAAATGCTCAGCACAGAATAGGAATCCAATGGTAAAATGAGTTCATTGGCAGGTTTGAGGGAGGGTGTGTGGAGGGGAAAAAGCCAGTGACTTACATCCCCACTGCCTTGCAGGTGGGGTCAGTAACTATGTGCATATCCTTGTTCCATTTCTGAACCAATAATAACAAGAGAAAGCAATAAACTAGTCACCTTTGGCATGCCATGGGATAGGATCTAGAATTACTCTTGATGCCATAAGCCAGGTTTTTGCTTTATCTGGGGAAAGTCCCAGGTACCTGTTTCTTCAACCCTCTAAGTACCTGCCAACCACCAGCCTTGACTGGCAGAGGAATAGTTTTCATCTCTGATAGCCTGCCTCCTCCATCATTCTCTGCTTGGCCCTTTTGGATACTGATGACAGCCCAAACCAAGCCTATGTTTCCCTTAAACTCCTGAGACTCATATATTTAACTATAGGTAGTCCTACTTGGGGCCCAGCCCAGCTCACTTCCACACCTGACTGCATTTTGATAGTACCTTAGTGAGGCTTCAAGGAAGCAGAGAGAGTTCTGGGGAGATGTAAGCCTGAGGATCAGTGACAGTCTCTCAGAGGGGAGCAGTAATGGAGTTTTTATTGCTTATGCTTTGTTGCATTTGATCCCAATGCCAGGAGGTTATTGTTCAGATTTTTTTCAGGTCAATGCTAATTAACTTTATTAATGCCTTTTGGTGAAGGGAAAGCCATAGAGCTAGGTTCTGCTCTTATTTGTATGGTCCTTATCAAGCAGCATCAGACTTGGCATGTCTATTTAGAATCTGGGGCTAAGAGGCAGTGACCTTTCTAGATGGTTCAGAAAATTGGAAGCAGAACCCACAGGAGCAGGAGAGGGCCATCTCTTAGGGAAAGGGAGCAGAAAGAGGACAAAGTATCCTGAAAGAGATAAAGACAAAAACCTGTAGGTAAAATGGAAGGAAAGCAGTACAATGTGCAAGAAGGAGCCCTGAACTCGGAGTCTCCCCTCCACTCCATACTCCATACACGTAATGTGTACCTTTGGCCTGTCACTGAGTTTTCATTTTTTCTTCCACAAAATATTGGGCAGAGACCAGGCCTTATATCCCTCGGCATCACCACCTTGAGTATCTACATGTAATATGCCCGCAGTAAAAGTGGACAAACTCACATCTACTAACTCCAGATCACAAACAGAGACAAAACAGTGAAGTATGGACCCAAATGGCTCTTCTAGACTGGGACTCAAAGTTCTTCATAAAAGGCCTTTTTTTCTTTCTTTTTTTTTTTTTTTTTTGTTTTGGCAATAGCCTCTGGCATTTTGGCCAGGCTAATTTCCATGATTGCAGCCCATAGAAGCCCAGAAAAGACCCTGCTACCTCCAGAGAAGGGGTGGAGTATGGAGGCCAACACAAGCTCCAGAAACATATTATTCTCTAGGATGGGAGCAAGACTGAAGTCAAAATTTATATTTAAAAACTTAGGAATTCATCATGTCAGAAAAAAAGATTTGAGTTTCATGGGTCTGAGAGCCTTTGAGTTCTCCAAGACTGTGCATGACACATGCCTCAGAGAGATTCCTTGAGAGATGTTCATGAGTTTCATTAATAACCAAACACTGGGAGAATCTCCTGTTCTTCTCAGCCTTGAGAAGAGGGAAGGGAAGGAGCCTTGGAGGCAGGGAGGCCCTTGTCTATGGTCAAAGTAGTACTTTCCTGAAGGAGAATGTCAAAACTAGGTACCAATGGCAAATAGAATCCAAGGACTACAAAGAGTTCTAAGTTGCCATACATTTTCTTTTCCAGTTAAAAGAAATTAAAGGGTAGGATAAAGAAGTTCAGTGTGTCAGGGGTTATAGAACAGTGACTTCAGTAGGCACATTCTCAATAATGTACACAACGTCTTTGGTATCTATATCTCTCTCTCACACACACACAGACCACAAATACAGCCTGTAGATTCCTTAAGTATAATTCAATTCTACACAGATGATCTCCAACTCAAAATCTCAGAGAGCATGGGTATCTGCATGAGCGTGTGATACCAATGCACAAACACACATGCTCACAAGCACACCCTCTGGCACACAAGCAGATCCCTGTGAGGAAACAGCCATCAGGGGACTCTGCTGTGTTGTTCTTCCCATTGATTTTTTTTTTTGACAAATGCATAAATAATAAAATAGTAATAAAAACTCCATTACAGTTCGCCTGCTGACATGGAATGACTCATCTCAGTAATTCTTCTTCCATTTCCCAAGTGGCTCCATAGATCACAGAACAGATTAAATGTCCTTATCTGTGATTTGGAGCATTTGCACAGCTGAGGACTAACAGCACACCAAAAGATCAGGCTTTGCCCAGTGACTAGCTGCAATGTTGGGGAAGCACAATGGGATGATCTGGGTTCAAACCCAACACTGCCACTTCTACTACCTCACCTTAAGCAAGTTGATTGCCTTGAAAATAGGAATTAGAGCTTACCTAGCTGTACTCTCTGAGGTTCAATGACATAATCTTTGTTGATACCAGTCTCTTTTGTTTGTTAAATAAATGAATGTCCTAACCCTTTTTCCATTACATAAATGAATGTTCTAACCATTAGCATATCAACTGCTATTTTCTACTTGATTTCAAAAGTCCTCCTTAAGAGTGTAGCTTCCCAATTATTTATTTGTTTAAATTAAAGTGATTAAAGATTAATTATCTTCAATTCTGACAAAAAATTAAAGACTCCCTGGGGCATCTGAGAAGCTAACCTAAGAAGATTAAAAGGCTGAAATCCTGTAGATGTAGATGATAATCCCTAATTATTTGAATGGAAATATGCCTTTCAGGATAATTTCTCATTCAGCAAGTCCTCCAGGTTGCCCGCAGGCTGCAGAACCTGTCAGACAGTGTCTGAACCAGGTCTGTTCCATCCAGCACCTATGCCACTGGCCCTGTGGTGACTGGACAACTGTGCTGACCCTGCTAGGGCTCCCCCGTGCTGGGTGCAGACCTCACAAGCTGCACTGCAGGCCAAGCAGCCACAGTGCTCACAAAAGGCCCTCAGACACGCCTCCAGCTGTCTAGGCCTGCAGACACCCACACAGACTCCTGCAAGGCTGAGCAAATATCAGACCAGGATCTTCTTTAAATTCTACAACTCCCAACCACACCCTGCTACACACACCCTAGCTATCTGGATTTCTTTGAGTTTTATTCTTAGAAGTGGAATTCCTGGCTAAGAATGTGCTTTAAGGCTCTTGATAGAAATAGCTAACTTGCTTTTCCTAACCAGCAGTGTATGAGATTGTCTGTTTCACGTCTTTACCAGCACTGAGCGCTTAAGAGTGTGTGTGTGTTTGTGTGTGTGTGTGTGTGTGTGTGTGTGTGTGTGTGTGTATGAAGAATCTTAATTATGGTATCAACAGGGAACACACATGGGTGTGGTCTTTCTGAAACCAGAGAGGGGAAAAGGTAGAAACAGATATACTCTCCTGACATCAAAGGGCAAGAAGTCACCAATAGAAGGCACCTTTTCAACACTGATGATATAAAATATTGTAACTTGGTGAGACCCAGGCCACTGTTCTGGATTGGACAGTTGGAAACTGTGCACCTGGACTGAAAGTGGTGGAATACATTCCCCTCCTGCTTTTCTGTTCCCCCTCCACCAGAGAATGATCACTTAGGGGAAGTAGATGCAATGCCATTTCTATAGTTTCTCTTCTTGCCCTTTCTTTCAAGACCCATTTATTTATTTATTTTTAATTTTTTAAAATTTTTATTCATTTGTTTTGAAAGAGAGACAGAGACAGAGAGAGAATCCTAAGCAGGGCTCCACGCTGTCTGCACAGAGACCAATTCCGGGCTCGATCTCACAAACTGTGAGATCAGGCTCTGAGCCGAAATCAAGGGTCAGATGTTTAACCCACTGAGCCCCTCAAGCACCCCTCAGAACCCATTTAATGTAGAAAAGTCTTGATCAGAAAGTGAAGAGACTTTTTTTCTGGAGATTTGATTTTCTGATTAATTGACCATTAATTTTAGTTTTTTAATATATGATGACATAGTATTTGCTCTATGCCAAATACTATGGTTATCATGTCACAAATATTAACTCATTTAATTCTCATAGAAGACCTATGAATGATTCCCAGTATATCTTATTTAAAAAATAAGTCAGGGATCCTGGGTGGCTAAGTCGGTTAAGCATCCAACTTCGGGTAAGGTCATGATCTCAAGGTCTGTGAGTTCAAGTCCTGCATTGGGCTCTGTGCTGACAGCTTAGAGCCTTGAGTCTGCTTCAGATTCTGTGTGCCCCACCCCCCCATCTCGTCCCCTCTCCCACTCATGCTCTATCTTGCTCTGTCTCGCAAAAATAAATAGAAATGTGAAAAAAAAATAAGGTAACTCATTTACTATGAAGTGAACTCAGGGAGTCTGGCTACATGTCTACATGTTAACACATTCATGAGGCTTTACCTAACATGTTTTATTTCAGAATAAATCCTTGATATTACAAAGTTTTTAAAAAATGTATATATACTTCAGCAAGTGGAGTGAAGAATTCCCTGGGTGATTTGAAAATTCCACAGGGTCTTGAGATCATGCTGATGAGTTCCTTATCTCAGTGTATAGGCTTGTGGACTGGCAAACAAGTTCAGGAATCTGGGACAGATATGTCCTGAGCCAAGAACTCCCCTCCCTCCACCACCTGTACCTAGATTTTTTTTTCCATTTTCTACTAAATTACTGCTTGCTGTGAGTTTGCTTTTGGAGAGAGTACCAGGTTTTTAAATGAGAAGATAATCCTATTCTGTTGCCATTAGCTGGGTAACTTCCAGCAACTCATCTTTTTCAAAGGCCCTTACTTTTCTCATCTGTAAAATAGGCTACTGTATTGTAATGAATAAAGAAAAGATAACTTAGAACTACTTAAATTGGTGGGCAGCAAACTTTTATAAAGGGCTGGATAATACTTTAAGTTCTGAAGACAAAGAGGTAAACTTGAGGATATTGTGTAGGTAATTATATAAGAAGACAAAAAGGAACAAATTTCCTTAAATACCTTGTTGAGAAAATTCAAAATATAATAATTAATAATATATAATTAAAAATTGTTAAAACAATATCACAACTTTATTGTGATATGACTGACAAATGAAAATTGTGTGTATTTAAGTTATACAAAGTAATGTTTTGATACATGTATACATTATAAAATGATCACCACAGTCAAGCTAATTAGAACATTTATTACTTCACATAATTATCATTTGTGTATGGGGGGGATAAGAACACCTGAGATGTATTATCTTACCCAATTTTGAGTATAATTTGTAGTATTTACTAATAAAAAATGGAATTATTTTAGGGGGAGGGATTGTGTTTCCTTAACTGGGGTTCAAAATTAGTTTTCCCCATCATCAAATCAATTGCAAATATTCATCTGTAAAAAATATCCTTAGTTTTCAGGCTGTTAAAAAAAAAAAAAAAAGATAATGGACCAGGCTTGGCCTGTAACCTAAATCATTTCCTGGCACATAATTTGTATTTAACAAATATCTATTTCCCTCTTCCTGAAGTAAGCTGGGGACTCTATTTTCTGAATCCCACTTAACCGAATGGCAGTCCTTTAAGTGTATGATGACTCTATAACATTCTAAGACTTTCTTCTTGGTCATCAAGTCTTACATCTGCCTCCAGCTGTCCATAGTATTGGAAGTGGCAGGTTTTTTAAAAGTATTTGTGCCTCATTTTTTCTTTTCCAGAAAATGGAGGTAAATGTGTTTTTTGTATTTTATAATCCTGTCAGGTAGAAAGTGGGAATAGTATTAAAAATGAAGACAGAAGGAAAAACTGTATTAGAATAAATATCTGTGGAGAAACTATTACAAAATATATATCTGATAAAAGATTTGTATCTAGAATACATAAAGAACTCTCAAAACTCAGTACTAAGGGGGCACCTGAGTGGCTCAGTCGATTGAATGTTTGACTTCAGCTCAGGTCATGATCTTATGGTTCGTGAATTTGAGCCCCACATCGGGCTTTGCACTGACAGTGAGGAGGCTGCTTCAGATTCTCTGTTTCCCTCTCTTTGCCCCTCCTCCGCGTGTATTTTCTCAAAAATAAATAGATATTTAAAAGCAAACAAACAAAACAATACTAAGAAAACAAACAACTCAATTTTAAAAGTGGGCAAGAGATTTAAACAGATACTTCACCAAATAAGATACAAAGATGAGAAAGGAGCACCATAAAAGCTGCTCAATATCATAAATCATTAGAGAAATGCAAATGGAAAATTCAGTAAGATACTGCTATACACCTGTTTAAAAAGTTAAAGTTAAAAAGGAGTAAACAAAACAAGACAAAAACCAACAATACCAAATGCTGGAGATGCACAGAGTTGTGTTTGATTATGAAACCCTCACATCATGATGGTGGAATTTAGAAATGACACAGGCAGTTTGGAAAATATTTTGTCAGTTTTTATAAAGTCAAACCATATCTTGACTGTATGATCCAGCAAATAAATACCCTTATATATGTACTCAAAATAAATAAAAACCTATGCTTACACAAAAATCTGTGTGTGAAATCTGTGTATGAATTTATTCATAATTGTGTGTGGCTTTATTCATAAATGTCTCAAACTGGAAACAACCCAATATCCATCAGCCAGTGAATGAGCCAACAGTGGCACATCCGCATAACCGAATACACCTCAGCAGTAAAAATGAAGGGGCTATTGTTACATGCAGTAACATGGATGAAACACAAAAGCATTCTGCCACATGAAAGACCAGACTCATCAGACTGAGTGCTGCTTGATTCTATTCAAATGACATTCTGCAAAAGGCAGACAGGGAGACAGAGACGGAGAACAAATAAGTGGTTTCCAGGGGCTGGGGTTAGAGAAGGGGTAGATTACAGAGGGCTGGCAGAAATGTTCCAGATCTTGGCCATGTGGTTACATGACTGCATGCATTTGTCCAAACTCATAGAACATAGAATCCACAAAAAAAGAGGTGAAATTTACTGTTAAGTTTTAATCAACCTGACATTAAATAGAATAAATAAGCATGTATCAAACAGTGGAGGTCCCCTGGTTGGCCTGTACCACATGCTGTGGTGTGTCATAGGCCACACCAGGATTAAATGAAAGGGGCACTGGGTCTGGGGCGGGCCATAGAATGCAAACCCTAAGCATTCTTTCTGAAAAGGCACTTGTCTGTTCTCCTCTGCTCTTCTCTCTCTTTCCTGCTCCCTCTGTACTGGTCCTCAACCCCAGCTCAGGAGAGAAACTCCCGTGCTACCTGTCACCTCAATCTTTCTCTAGAATGTGGAGGCCTCCCCAGATCTGCCCCACACCCAGCCAGGGCTCTTTTGTGCTTTGGAAGAGAAAAACCAGATTACAAGCCCCACCCCACCCTGGCCAGGGCAAGTCATCATGTTGGCTCCTTCCTGGTGCACAAGATGTAAAAAGAAGGAAGTCAGTACGAAAAATTACAGAATTCATGAGATCTTGTCTATCTAGGCCAAGTTTAATCAGAAGGACTCATATATTTGGGCTACATCTTGTCGGCTATCAGAAATGATTCAATCATCGATGTTTGTTAATTATGTCAATAAACATCTATGTTTCCAATTCCATCGCTAATGTTTAATGTTTCCAATTGAATTGCTGCGTGAGAAGCAAACCAGCAGGTGTTCCTTGAGGTGACTGGCAAATCTTTGAACAGGATGCCTGAAGGGTGGGAGTGGACCCTGAACTGCTCTGGCAGCCTGGGATTTCCCACCTCATTCCAAGGAGGCTGAGAAAAGTATTCTGAGACTGGAATTCAAGCCTTTCAGGTGATGCCTTGTTAACAGTTAGATGTGTCAGATACAGTGTTTTGTCAACTTTCTAGGGGAAGTCTAAGGAACTTGCTTGGAAGGATCAGGCAAGAAGCTGATGAAAAAGCCTTTCCTGGAGCAATAAAGGAGTGAGAAGGCACAGAGTTTGCTGCACTACATCACAGAGGTCAAGAGTATGGTAGGGCCCTGAATGGCTCAATCAGTTAAACGTCCCACTTCAGCTCAGGTCATGATCTCACAGTTTGTGAATTTGAGCCCCGTGTCAGTATTGACAGCTCAGATCCTGGACCCTGCTTTGGTTTCTGTGTTTCCCTCTCTCTCTGCCCCTCCCCCACTCACGCTCTATCCGTCTCTCTCTCAAAAATAAATAAACATTAAAAAAAAGTATGCACTGTCACCCACACTGCTCCAGGGTCATGCTCTGACTTTGCCTCTGCTTGTTACCTCCCCATGTCACCACAGGCCCACTAACAAACCTCTCTGTGAGGTGGTTTCCCCATTTCTTTTTTTTTTACCTTTTTTTTAATGTTTACCCATTTTTATTTTTTTTTTACTTTTTTTTAACGTTTATTTACGAAAGAGAGAGACAGAGCATGAGTGGGGGAGACAGAGAGAGAGGGAGACAGAGAATCCAAAGCAGGCTCCAGCCTCTGAGCTGTCAGCACAGAGCCCAATGCGGGACTCCAACTCACAGACCACAAGATCATGACCTGAGCCAAAGCTGGAGGCTTAATTGACTGAGCCACTCAGGCACCCTGTGGTTTCCCCATTTCTAAATGGAAATCCTAGTAGCATCTACATGAAATAGGTGTGAGAATTAAATTGTCTGGGTTAAAAAGCTCTCAGAATGTTGTGTGGCACATGGTAGATAGTCAATAAAAGGTACTTCCCATTGCTTTCCGCTGATCAGAGTCAGGACCCATATTTTTCATCACTAAGTCTTTGGACAGAAAATCAAGTGTGAGCAGTATTGTTTGGAAGGCAGTAGGATGGGGGGGTATATATCTGGGAAGTTCACACTGTCTGACATCCTTCATAACACACATGAGGCCACATATGATGAGCATGTCACCTGCTGACCTCTGTAACCAGGGTTGGTACTCCCTTGAGCTCCACTGTCCATGGTTGTCCACCTCCAGGAAGAGGGGCAGCAGATAGGTGTGCAAAGGATTCCTGACAGGACTCCTCAATCCCTTCTCTGTGGCTCCCTGTAGCCCTGAGGCAAGCATCTCCTGCTTCTTTCCATAATTCTGGTTTTCTGATAAACACTTAACTTTGGAGAAGTTGCAGATCCCAGTCACAGTGAGTATTACACAGTTCAGTACCTCACTCAGAGTTCCTGAGTTCCTGCCTTGTGCTGCAGGTTTTACAAAGTCCCTTTGGAGATTGGATGGCTCCGTATTGAAAATGAGAAAACAGCAGCAGCACAAGAACAACAAACAAGTCCCAACGTGGTCTCCTGACCTCTACCTCAGTATTAGGGGAAACCCAGTTCTGAATTCACACAGGCTTATAGTTTCAGGCCAAGCACTGCACCTCCCATTTCTGTCCCCGCTGGTTTCAGCATCACCATGTATGTGCTGCCTCATTCTGTGTACCTCAGAAGACTGTCAACTAGCTCAGTCCTGCTATTGGTTTTCTCATTTGAATCTACTTTTCCATTTGACTACATGTCTTCCTTCAATCTCTTCTGTCGGTATTCCTGGGACAGAGTGCTGCAGCTCTCATTTGGTCCCAGACATTAATCAGTATTTTCCCCATAAATCACTGCTCTGCTGCACACCCAGAGATCTCTTAGCTCTTCTACCCCTGCAGCTCATCCTCCTAGCAACATGTACCAAGTCTTTAGGAGCTGTGCTGGCCAAAGGTCCTTGCTGATCCTCACCAACCTTCATACTGACTCCTCCGCCAGCCCTCCTCAAAGCAGAGCTTGTGTCATTCACAGTGGTGAATTCCCTTTGTTGACACGCAATCCCCTCCAGCCACTGCTCTATTCTTTTCTTTTACTCCAATGCCAAACTTTTGTAAAGAGCAGATTCACAGGCTTCTAATTGCTCATTTTCCATTCACACATGAGCCCCCTCCAATTGGTTTTCTGCGATTGCTCTCAATCTCCTTGAATCTAGGTCACCAATGACCTCCACATTGTCAAATCTTCTGGACACTTTCTTCATTGGATTTTACTTAGCTTTCTGGCAATATTTTTAAAATGCATTGTTGATGACCTTTCTCCTTAAAACCCTCTTCTCTTGGCTTCTTTGGATGTCACACCCTACTAGATTTTTCTTTCACATATGGCTATTCAATCTCATCCTCTTTTGCTTCCATGACTTCCCAAATTCTAACCTCCAGTGCCTTGAGGAGCACTTCTCTTTTCTCTCTTCCTACAGAGAGAATTAATGATCTCGTTTATTCTCCCAGCCTTAAATGCCCTCTAGATGCTGGCAACATCCAAATTTATATCTCCAATGCAAACCCCACCTCAGGGCTTCATTCTTGTATATTTAATTGTCTAGCAGACATATCTATTTGGATATATGACTTGTTAGGCTCACCATGTCCAAGTCTGATCTCTTATACCTCTCAACTAGTTCCTTCTCCAGTCCATCCTGTCTCGATAAATGGGAACACTACCAATAAGTTGCTCATGCCAGAAAGTTGGAGTCGCTCTGAGTAGCTCTCTCTATTTATCCTCTATATCCAATCCATCAACAAATCCTGTCAATTCTGCTTCCAGAATACCTTTTTAGAAACCTCAACTTCTCCCCACTTCATTTCACTATCATCATTTGCCAAGACTATTGCAATGTCTTTTGAAATGTTCTTCCAACACTCTCTATGGATGTCATCAAATCCATCCGTAACATTAGAAGGATCCTTTGGAGATATCAGTCATATTCTCTATTGTATCTCTGATAAAATATAGCTCTGGGAGTCCATTTTTTACTTCATTCTTTCCCCCATGCTCATATATGCAGTGTTTAAGTGATTGCAAGCCCTTTGCCTTCCTTTCATTTTCTATTTTTATTAGATCCCTGGAATATTTCTAATTACTGAAACTGTGCTCTTCCTATGCTTCACAGCTTCTCATCCAACAGAATAGCCAGTCTGGTGGTCAGAATTTGTCAGTCTGCTATCAGAACAGGCCCCCAGAATGTCTTCTAGCTGTTCTTAGCACACTTTGGGGTTCCAGTTTATAGTTGGATATTAATCCTATCTCATTCATTAATTTACTGTGGATAATTAATTGATTGTAGAAGAGCTGAAAGAAATTTAAAGTTGTGTAAACAACTATTGCTATCAACTCCTTGTTATTTCTTGAGAAGCATGTGGAAAGCCTCAACTCTGTCCCAAACAACTCTCTCAACGACTCACATCCAGCACCTGGAATTCCCCCACAAGAATTATTCATTCATCACTGTCTTCAATAGGAAGCATAAAAAGTGGGAACCAGCCACTAGAGAGTCTATATGGAATTCACAGGGCCTTATAAAAAGGAGATATATCTGGGAACATTTAATAGAAGAAAAGAAAGCACTAATAGCCACAGAGTAGCAGGTCTGGAGAAAAGGTGGGGCAGCATTGGAAATTCAGGGTCACAACACAGATGTCAGGGGGGAAATGTGGCTTAAATGAGCAGTAGAAGGCCAGAAGTGCTTAACACACTTCAGCACATCAAAGTGCTTATCTTCTAGTCAGTTTCTCTTGTCCCCTCAGCACCTCCCATGGTGTCCAGCATATAATATATCCTCATTAAACATTTCTTGCATTCAAGAAACAAGAATTGCTATGTGCTACTCTGAGATCAGGCAATGGTAGGGACATCAGAGATATGGAGTTATAAGATGGGCAGCATTATCATCTATCAATTCTTAAGTATGTCCTGAGGAACTTCTCTGAATCTGGTCCCTATCAGATGATGAAGCAAATCTAAGAGCTGAATAAAGCACCACGCCCTGCCTTGATCTAACCATGGACTTGTAAGTAGAGGTGAACTAAGTATAACACTGTGTGCAGTAGGAATTCTGAAAGGGAAAGATAAGGGTGAGCTGGATATACTTCTACAATGAAGATGCACCTCAAAATTTCAGACAAAGGCAAAGAAGAAAAAGAAGATGAAGAGCCAGCCTGCACAAAGAAGCAAAGGCAGAGCTGAGCACAGTTCATCTTTGAGGTGATGGAAGAGCCTACCTGGGGGATCAGAATGGAGTCAACAGGTTGGGAGCCAGGGAAGATAAAGCAGGTTTATCTGGGTGGATGCGACCATCCAGGCACAGGAGTCTGAGTTTAGTGGAAAAGCCAGCATGTGGAGGGGAGGAGAAAAATCTAGAGAAGAGTGTGGGAGGAGTTAGGTTTTATATTTGGCTGTCATTTTAATTTCATAATTTATTAAAACAAGGAGTTTGGGCTAGAGGATCTCTCATATCCCCCTCAGCTCCGGTTTCTCAGACACTCAGTTAGAAACCTGTTTAAGTCCTTCCAGAAACACAGCTTAGACAAATTCATGTGCACAAAGTGAATAAGAGAGATGATAGCCTGACTCTTTGGAAATGGTTTCAATTATAACCCTTCTGCAGAAATGGACTGTATGATAGCAGAGAGAGTGTAGGATTAAGAGCCAGGAGACTTGGATGGGAGTCTATCACTTCACAGCTGCATGACTTTGGATCAGTCATTTCTCTTCCCCATGAAAATGGGGTATGAATAACTGTCTCCCAAAGTTGAAAACATTTGATGGGACAGCATCCCTGGAAGTGCTGACTACTCAGCAGAGCCACAGTGAGTACTGCTGCAGGTGTGGTGAAGCTTCAATGCTGCTTCACAGAGTTCTTACAATCACAATGGCAGCCACACCTCTGGGTCACTGAGGGTGCTGACTCCCTCCCCCATTGCTCAGCCTCCAGAGCAGACACCTCATTAATGTTATTTTTCTTTTCCACTCTGCTAAGCCCATTGTTGGTCATGACAATGACAATATTGCAGTCTTTCTATAAAGGGGCGTCCTTTCTGGTGGCCCTGAGAGAGCTGGAGACAGTGATTAATAAAGGATGCTGGTCCTTCTGAAGAGGGTGCTGCTGCTCAACATGAATATTCATGAACCTCTGGGGGCTGGCTTGAAACCTGGAGAGGACATGGTGGGCTGACCCAGAGTAGAGAGCAGCAGGCAGGCTGGTCACCTGGTCACCTGGGAGATGCAACAAGCCTGTTCTGCTCCTCATGAGTGGAGCAGTGCGAGCAGCTTTCATCAACAGTGCCATCGGCTTTGCTATCACCCAAGAAGACAGGCTGGCAGATGTGAACATAAATACATCCCCTTCTTGCCTCACCTCAGTGCCCTGAGGAGCTATTAGAGACTTAAAATTACCATTTCAGTAAACGGAGAGAGAGAATTGAAGAGAAAGAGGCTGTGTTTGTTAACTTGGGAGCATTGTTGACTCCACTGGCTCCTTTCTTTCTGTGGCACCCTGGGGAGAGGTGGAGACAAGACTCTGGGTCTTCAGAGGTGCAGGAGCGACACCTTCAGATCCTGCCCTGACCCTTTCTGGATCTCTGTTAGGAGACTAGCCTTGCCCAAAGGCAAAGAAACATCCAGACAGCATTTCAGAGGGTTTTGTGATTCCAGGGAGCTAGAAAGGCATCAAGCCCTGAACCCCAACTCAGGGCCCCATCCCTGAGGAGGTGGGCTGGGCCTGAGATTACACAGTCTTCTATACTTAAATGTTCATAATCATTAGATAAATGTTTATTGAGTTTGAATATATGAATTCTAGATGTTTAGTAAATATTTGGTGATTGATAATTGATCGAAGCATACAAGGCATTTTAATCCTCTGTAAAAAAAACAAACTCTTGGAAAGAGTCACCTGATATGCTGAAGCAGTCATTTATACTTAAATATGTCTTGTCCTAACTTAAGTTCAGTTTTGGGTGGGGAAAAACACAGACACACACACACATATACACTCTGAACTGTGGAGAAGACAAACACCTCCACCAGTTCCACCATACTGTAGGCCTGTCCAATTCATCACTGTGTCCCTCATCATTTATTCACTCTTCAAACATTGATTGACAGCCTACTCTCCACATTGTTCTGTATATAAGGGATTGAGATGAAGCCAGGCAAGGGTTGGCCCTCATGGCACTAACACTTTGGTAGGGAAGTCAGAAAATAAACAAGGAAATAAACAGCAATTGCAGATACCAATAAGCCCCTAAACATGTGTCTTCCTCTCTACATTCTGAATTTTTCTCCTAGCTCCCAAGAACATTTAAAATAGAACAAGTAGGGATGGGAATAGAGTGTGCAACTCTTGATCTCAGTGTTGTAAGTTTGAGCCCCACATTGGGTGTAGAGACTACTTAAAAATAAAATCTTAAAGCATTCAAAAAAAAAAAAGCAAACAGCACAAGTAGAATTGTTATCTGGGTTTCTAGGATTCATGGCCATATTTAATCTCTGAATTGTTATCTTCCTGAACTGCATCTCAACAATGGGACAGAGAGCATCTGCCTGTCCTGCACAGGAAAATGTGGAGAAGCCATTCATGGCCCACACAAAAAAGCCCAGGTTTGGAGTCATTTTGTGACCTGGATAACTTTTTGTTGAACTACTTTTGGAATAACTCAAGCATTTTAAGGGGGTGGATGTGTACTGAGGTCTAAAGTGGATTTCCTTTACTCTCCTTATGAAGTGGTCAGTTCATTCAGCAGAACCAGTTTCAATGATGTGCATTGTGAGCAACTATGCAGAGACAGCTCTGTGCTTTGATGGTCCCTGTGCTTGTTTTAATACTCTGCAGTCATGAATTTGAAATTCCTTATACTTTTGAACAAGGGGTCTTGCATTTTTATCTTTTATCTTGCATTTTATCTTATTTTATCTAGGTCCTGCAAATTTTGCATATGGTCCTGCCTTTCAGGGGTTTGGTAGAGCTTTGCTTCAGGTCTAGAACATCATTTTCCTACTCTAGGATATGAGTAAGTGCTTGTTGTAAGGCTTCTTCTAGGCCTCATACCCCAGAAAGGAGCCTCTGAATATCAACCCTGAATAACCTCTTAGACATGGAAATCAAGTTTTTGAGAAGGGACAGCCCAGTACAGGGGTAAACAATGCCCAATTCAAAACCCATCCCTGTTGTTGGTGCTTGCATGATGTGAATCTCTCTGCTTCATCTGAAACATTGAGAGGCTCCTGGGAACAACTTAGTGGAGGGGTTCTCAGTCTTTCTATCAGGGTAATAAAATGTAAATCAAAACAAACACAAACAAAACCCCTCTTCTATCCACTACTATTAACTTTTTGAGCTGAATGCTAGCCACTAGATCAAGACTGAAAGAGAAGTAACAGAAAATAGTGGCCTAATTTCTCACACCCTTCCATATAACTGGGGTCTTCTGAAAGCCAGGACACAGTCTCCACTACAATGAGAGTTAGTGTTCTAGGTACACTAGTTTAATCTATGGAAAATCAATAAGTATATGCTTAGTATAACAAGTGACTCCTGTCCTTCAGTGACTTAACACAAACAATGTTCATACTTGCTCAAGCTCTGTGTCCAATGAGGGTGGGGCTCTGTTCTTCCTGATCTCTTAGGGACACAGGCTGATAGAAGCTTCATCTCAATATGCGCTCATTTAATCACTGTAGTGGGAAAGGGATGTGGCAAGTTGTACCCTGGATCTTAGAACTTCCACCCAGAAGTGGCATATGCAACTTCTGCTCACTTTTTATTGTCAAATCAAGTCACATGGTCATAACTAACTTTTATTGCAATCCTACCACATGTTCAGAGAGAGGGAGAACTAGAAATAATTGTGAGAAATATCAGTAACTACCACATGTGTCAAGACTGAAGATTCCTTATTTCCACCATATATGGCCTCATGGGAAAAGTGACAACAAACAGGATTCCACAACTTGTAAGCTCGGCAAAGCCTTTCTCTTCTGTTCCTATTAAAGGGTCTTATACCACTTCTGTGTCCCTCAGAGATTATGTGAGAACCAAATGAAACCATAGATGAACATAATAGATAATATTTACTGAATATTAAGACCCGGGCACTATTGTGGTACTCTGATCCTCACAACAGAACTGTAACATAGGCCAGTTATCACCCATACTTCACAGATAAGTAAACTAAAGCATGGAACAGTATGTAACTAGTCCAGGATCACACAGGAAGACCTAGGATGTAACCCATGGAATCCAGCCCAAGCCTGCTCTTAAGCACTGAGCTGTGCTGAGAAGCAGTGCACGGTGTTCTCCTAACAAAGAATTTTCAAACTTCACCTTTTTTTTTAAATGTTTATTTATTTTTGAGAGAGAGAAAGAAAGAGAGAGCACACACAGAGGAAGGGCAGAGAGAGACAGAGGGAGACACAGAATCTGAAGCAGTCTCCAGGCTCCAAGCTTTCAGCAACAGAACCTGAATTGGGGCTCGAACTCACGAACCATGGATCATGACCTGAGCCAAAGTCAGGTCATGGTGCCAACTGACTGAGCTACCCAAGAGTCCCTAAACACCACCCTTTCTGTTTATATACCAGGAAAGCCCCACCAGTTCTATTTTGGACTTCATGTGGGTTGTCAGAGGCCTCCAGGAGGACATGGAAAGATCACTACTTATTCATGGGACCCAACAATCATAAACAAATATCTGGGGTCCATCGGGCATGATACATTCTCATCAATCTGTTTGTGAGCTCAGAATCCAAAGCCAGGGCTGCTTGAGACCTGAAGCCTCCCAAACACAAAGAAACAACAAAACAAAACAAAACAGTGCTTTTCTGCTTGAGCCTTTCTTCACCCTGATCAGCTTTTCACCTGAGAAGAAGAATAACAACAATGCATAGCCACCTTCCTTTCCTTCCTCCTCCAGCTTACCACCCTGTGATACTCAGGAGCTGTGGATTTCACCTCTGGGGCACCTTCCATAAAATAACATCTGTCATTGCCAGCAGCCCTGGTGCTGAGGGCTCACTCTGTTCTTCAACACAGCTCCCAAAGAGGAGGGCGGCTGAGAAGGTGCCTGTGGAGGACACTGGAGAGGCAGTCTCACGGGTGAGGAGGGTGAGCCAGGCAAGAAATGGGACCTAGCTTTTTGTTCTGCAGATGCTCCAGAAAGTTGAACTGTTCTGCCTGATAGTCTTGTACTGTGTCCATCCTGGTTGTGAGCTGCTCTGAGGTACTTCTTCATGGGCACTCCTGCCAGCCTCCCTGTGCCCAGATCAATTACCATTGAGCTAAGGTGCCATTTGTGGAATGTGGGAGACATCTAAATGCCTAAAGGTATAAGCTAAAATTTACAGCCCCTGCCCATAACCTCAGATTAATGTGCCCACCTCCCACTCCCAGAAGGCCAAGGACAGAATAAGAATTCCCCTTTTTAGCAGAATTTGAAAGCCACCAGCAGCTCCACTTTATCTTACACATAAAATTCAATGTCTGAGTCCTCAGAGATTCCTTTGGGTGAATCATTGCCTTCTTTCTAGATGTATTTTTTCAAGATGTAAACACTCTCATTTTATTTCCTGTAACTCAGAATGAATAAGTTTAATGGTTGTCTCCTCTCAAGCACTTGTGGCCCAGGCACTCTGAGAGACCTAAAAAGAGCTGTGTGCCCTGCAGGCAGGACAGAAAGGTCTTCTTTTTGGGGATTCCCAGGTACTGCAGGATCTGCTGGGCAGAAACTTCTGTCAAGGATGATCCAAGAATGCATCACAGCATTGGAGAAAACATTGGCAGTCTCCAGCTTCTTCCCTGCATTTAAGGAAGGGGAGACTGAGGCCCAGGGAAGGCAGTTAGATCACTGCTCTTGACAGACTAGACCCTGACTCTGACTTCAGGGACCCATAGGCACAGCTACCTCAGGGCCTCAGCACCAGGAACTGGAACTTGGACATTGAGGCAAAGGTCCAGATTTAGCAGTCGCCCCCACCCCCTGCATTGCTGTGGCACCTGTCACTGCAGATAGATGCCTTCCAGCCACGTAAAGAATGGACCTGACCCAGCCTAGGCCCAGCTGCCTGAGACCTCCCTTAGGAGTTTAGCCCATGTGGCCTGAGTCCAGATGCTAGCTTCTTAGCAGCGCTTCTGAGAGTCTGGGGCACCTCAGGAGGTGTAACCTGACCAGCCTGGGGCCGCTCATCTCATTAAGCCTGGCAGCTGGTGGTGGGTACATGGGCAGAAGCTGGCTTAGATCAGGAGGATTTCAGGGCCCCATTTAACCTAATTGGGCCAGCAAACAGGCCTTATGAACATCAGGCACGTCACTGTCTTGTTCCACTTCTGGCTTTGAAGTCGAGCCTCATCGCATTCTTAAGCATGCGATGCAAGCATTCAGTTGCTCATATTTAATGTGCAACACAGGAGATCAAAGAACAGATAGAGATGGAAGACATCAGGGCGATAATTAAGGATTACTCTAAGAGCTGGCTGGCTAACCACTCCTCCTAGCGCAGGCCCTGCCATGCTCAGCCCCTCTCCTCTCCTGGCCTCCTCCCCTCTTTCTCTCCCCTCCATTAATATCTTGCTTCCTTCCAGACTGCTTGCTTCTTTATGTCTCTGCTTCATCGCCTTTCACCTCAGCCTCCCCTTCTCCCACACTGGCCTTGCCTTCTAGGCTCCCTTCCCCAAATAAAAGACCTACCTTCCAGGAAAGCCCCTCATTTTCTCTCCTCTTCCTGCCTTTTCCTCCCTCACTCTTCTCTTAACCTTCTTTCTCCCCTAGTTTATTTCTCTCTTTCTCCACACTGTGCCTACCTCTAGAGTCGCCATGACAACAGGCCTCCAGGACAATTACTGCCCAGACAGCTCAGCCTCTTTCCTTCAGAGACTCCAGACTCCAGGGCTCACTGGAGTCAACTCCCTGATTCCTTAGCCCTGGCAGCAAAGTAGCCAGGGCCCTGGAAATGGAGTCTGTCACCAACCACACAGGGAGAAAAGCATAGGAGAGAAGTATGGAAGAGGAAGAAAGAGGAGAGGCTGAAGTTCTCTGCATTCATTGTAGTTGGGACAGAAAGGAGGACAGCCATTGAGAAGGAGAATTATGAAGACTGGGGAGTGGATCAGCAGCATCTGTCTTCCCATCCAGGAGCTCAATGGACAGAAACTGTTGCCCTCAGATTGGGAGAAGAAAACAGGATGCAACAGCCAGTGTAATGTTCTGGAACTTTCTGTTTCAGAACCTGAGCATGAAATAAACACAATTCCAACTTCCTTACTTGCTTCTTTAGACTTTTAACACTTTTATACCTTGATTGGGAAGGTATTTCCTGGCCACGTGTATATTGGGCATCCACTTCATATGCAATACAGAGCAGACAGCCATGGACTTCAAAGAACACAACACCCTGACCTAAAAAAAATACAGTCTATTTCTAAGATGCCAGGAAACCACACACTAAATACTTAAGACTAAAATATGTAAATAATGGAAAAAAATTAAAAGATGCAAAGAGACACAACACAATTTCCTCCAAAAATAAGGTCATTTTGCTGTCTGGGCACTCTGACAAGCTTTAGGAAATGGATCTTGAAATTCCTCTGGAAGGCTAAGTAAGGTCTGAGTAGGCACATGAGTTTGGGAAGGGTGGCTCATGCAGCCTGAAGCCATCACTCAGCCACACCATGAAAGAACTTGAATGCCAAGCTAATTAGTTTAGACATGATCATGTAGTTTATGGGAAAAGAATGGAACACAGATTGCAGCTACCTGCCTACATATTAAGAAGTCCAGGATAAGGGGCACTTGCATGCCTCAGTTGGTTAAGCATCTGACACTTGATTTCAGCTCAGGTCATGATCTCACAGTTTGTGGGATCAGGCCCATGCTGGGCTCCAGCTATCGGTGCATGCAGAACGTACTTGGGATTCTCTCTCTCCATCTCTCTCTGCTGCCCTCCGCCTCCGCCAACCTTGCACTTACTCTTTCTCTCTAAATAAACAAAACAAGACAAAAAAGAAGTCTGGGACTTGTGTAATTCATTTTAAGCAAAGTGAGTGGCACTTATAGCTGTAACTAGAAGTCCTGTGCATAGGTAGAGAAAGGAGTTCCAGGTGTGGCTGAGTGTGGCTGTCTACCACAAGCCCACAGCCCTGATAGCCTTGCTCCCAGCCCTTGCCCAGCAGCATGCTCCCTGAGCCACTCAACCTGATCACAGCAAGACCTGCTAACTTCCTAGCCAGCAATACATCATCTCCTTGCCTCATGCTTGATGTTGGACTGAGAGATGGGGTTTTACTTGGAAAGTTTATTTTCCTTTCCCAAATGCCTCAGATAGAATAATGAGAAGGTGAACTTAAAAATTCAAACCGTGTAAAAGGCCTTGTTCACAGAGAGTATAACCTGTGTATGTCATATAAATTTCAATCACAAAGCAGGAGCTGAAACAAGGTCAAGATGGCCTTTCTGACAGGCTGGGCCATCTAGTAGAAAGAAAGTGTAGCTAGGAGGCAGTATCAGGACCTGGCTCTGCCACTTCCCAGATTTAAGTCCTTAAAATATCAGGTGACCTCCTGAGGCTTCCATTTCCACATTTATGAGATGGCCAAAATCAAAAGGAACATGTTTGTCTCATAGGTCTGCTGTGAGGACTGAGTGAAATAATAAATTCAAATACCCTCAGGATGGTTAAAGGTGTTATTGACTTATGGAATACTTGCTTTTCAGTGGTGGTGGCAGTGATGTGACCTTCAGGCCACCGGCACACCATGACCAAATCTCTGGCCTGGAAAGTTCCTCTGCAGCATGAACAAAAGATGTGATCCAGTCAGGCCTCAATTTCCTCATGGGTAAAAAGACAAAGTTGGACTAAAGTGACATTTTCTCTGAAAAGGGGGGCAGTGGAGATGATTTGAGGTGGGGCATGAATATAGTATTAAGCTACATTTAATTCAGAGTGAGAAATGTATCTCCTTTTCAATTATCTTTCAATCCTTCGTGTTCTTGGCTGGGTTTGAGTTTTCAGTTAGCAATTCTCTAATATCTGCTAATTTACCTTTTCAAGGGAGAGAAAGTAGGCCTCGGGCTCTGAAACTTGGCAAGCAGCAGTACCTACCTAGAATTTAATGCCATTGCTGAGTTCTCATTGTATTTCTTTTTTGCTTTCATTTGTAGGAGGTAATACTGGTTTTCCATTGACATCAGTGAAATAAGGTCTCCTTTCTATAGATGTTTAAATAAAAATGTGAGTGGTATTAATGGAAAATATTGTATCAATAATAGATTGTGCAGATGCTACTAAGGAGGTAGCAGGACTTTGAGAACTGCTGGGCTAGCTGATCCCTGATATTCCTTCCCACATTTCCTTAACCTGACACTCTCATGCCACTTTGGTAGGAATGCAGCTCCCTAACATGGCTGGCTTCTCTCTACATTGGGAGGAAGAGAGACAATGATGATTCAGTCCCCCCAGGAAACCCACATTTAGCACAAGAGCAACAGTGATAACCCAAGGAAGTCCTTTAAAAGTTTCCCAAGTACATTTGTGTACATACTTCAGTTTGATGAGGAAAATGAGATACCCTGTATTTACATGATTTTCTCAGAATCACTCTCAGTGATGAGTGACTTCAACCACATTCCTCCAAAGCCCTGCTTCTTTCCAAAATTCCTATTGTTTCTATACGCTCATCACACTAGGCTATATATAACATGTGGAGACACCAAGAGACCCTTTTGAGTTGAAGACATTAATGGGATTTCTTCACTTGAGGGAGGAATCTGACTCCTTCAGACCTAGTTATATATGTATTATGCATCCTGCTTCAACAGAATGAAAAGAGGAAAGCCCCAGCCCTCTTGTCTTTTAGTCTTTCAATGGGAATGGCAGGTAGAGCAGGAAATCAAAAATGAAAGAAGGGAAGAGAGAGAAAGAAAGAAAGAAAGAAAGAAAGAAAGAAAAGGAAAAGGGAGGGGAGGGGAGGGGAAGGGGGAGAGGAGATGAAAGGAAAGGAAAGGAAAGGAAGAAAGCAAGAAAAACAAGAAATCAAGAAAGCAAGAAAGAGGGAAAGAAGAAAGGAGGGAAGGAAGGAAGGAAGGAAGGAAGGAAGGAAGGAAGGAAAAGAAAAGTAGAGCAGGGAAGAATTGACATTACAGCTACTTCCATTTTAGGGAATGGAAATGGAATCCCTATTCTCTTGTCAATCCACCAATCTTTCCATAATCTTGTAAAGGAATCCCAATGAAAGGATCATCTATTCACTCATTTAACAAACATTGTGCAAGAGTTTAAGACATATGCCATGAACAGAAAGATTACAATCTTAAAGAAGGGATTAAAATTGAGGACACAAATAACTATAATATAAAGCAGAATATGATAAAATAATAATTATGATTAGGATATATTATAAAAACACACATTTATGAATATTTAGCTGTGTGCCAGGTATTATTCTAAGAATACTCTATGTTTTGCGCATGTGCACGTGTGTGTCTGTGTGTGTTTCAATCTGCAGAATAACCTATTTGATAAATACCAGAAATATGCTTGTTTTTACATTAGGTAACTAAGGCTTAAATAAATAACCTATTCAAAGTCAACCAGCTTCTACATGGCAGAATCATACTCAAATCCTCCTGACTCCAGGGCCTGTAGGATTCACACTCACTGTCTGCTGGAGCTGCATTCTGGACTAAGCATCTTCATCCACTATCCCACTATTCCCTTCCATTAGACAGTGTGACTGAAGGTACAGACCTAGAACCAGGCTACTGGGGTTGAATCTCAGTTCTGCCATCCCCAGTTCTGTGACACTGGAGAAGCTACTTAACTTCCCTCTGCCTCTATTCTATTTATAAAAGGGGTCAGGTGTAATGATTAAATAAGTTAACACAGAAAGTGCTTTGAAGGCTACCCAGCACATAGCACGTGCAAGAACTGGATGAACAAAAATTATTATGATGATGACATAGGTATCATTAGTCTCATTTATTGGCAAGAATACAGAAATTCCAAAAATTAAGTAGCTTGTGTGAGATGTAATATCTGTTCTTTCTATTATGTGAATCTGGTAGGTGTTTAGAGGGAAAAGTAATCAATTTGAATCCAAAGAGAAGAGTGAAGGGAATTCAGAGACCAGGTAGACATTTGTTTCCAAGTAGAGGCAATGTGAAGGCTCCCACTACAGGGGAGGAAAGATAAGAAATGATCAGTAGATCCATGGGGCTAGAACATGGGGCTTTAGGAATGAATAGTCATCTCATGGAATGCCTAGAATACCAGAACACATGGTAAGTTATTGAAGGCTTCAGTTAGAGGGTCTGTAACAGAACACACAGAAGTGTAAAAAATAAGTACAGGGAGGAGAGATAGAGAATAAGAAGTTAGTAAGACACTGAATAGACCCAGGAAGGGGTTTTATATAGGTAGTGACACTTAAAATAGATAAATGGAAAAAATAGATAGGTGCCATTTATTTACATATGCATTCACTCAACAAAACTGTGGTGAGCACTTACTATGTACTAGGTACTGGGGATACAATATGTAGTGTGCAAAATCCAATGCCAGTCTATGGGGAGATACATAAAAAATCAAATAGACAATAATAGTACTATGATATGTATTGACATTAAATTTATAATAATATAGTGATAAATGTGATAGAATCACATAGTAGCAGAAACCAATCTAGACAAGAGAGGTCAGAAAGAACTTCTGAAGGAAATGATAACCATATGATGAGTAGGAGTTTGTCAGAGGGAAGATGTGCAGAGGTTGTGTTCTAGGCCAGGGAGTAGCTTGTGCAAGTGCCCTGAAGCATGATAGATCATGGCTCCTTCAGGAAGTAGAGTAAATTTTGGGAAGCAAGAGATGGAGATGGTTTGAGATATGCAGCTGGAGCTACAGCATCTAGAACTTTTAATCAGCATTAATGAACTTCTATTTTATCATAAGTGCCAAGGAAAGTCATTGAATGACTTTATGTAGAAAACCATAAGCTCAGGCGTATTGTTTAGAAGGACCACTACTGTGTGGATTGGAAGAGGCAAGAAGGATTGCAGGATGTCCTGACAGGTGGCTAGAGGTATAGACCTGGCAAGAGAAGATAATTTTATAGGGACATTGTCATAAAAATTGAAAAGGAGAATTTAAAATAAGTTTAAGAGGTAGAACTGGCAAGATATGGGGATGATTGCATATAGGGGTGAGGTGGGAGGAGGAGAAAGGGTGAGTCAAATCACTGGGAAGATGACACTGTCACATGAAGAATAGCAAAGTCAGGCAGGAGCAGTTGGGGAATATATTAGTCATGGTTTTCCAGAGAAACACAAACATAGAATGTTCATATGTATATAACTTCTCTCTTAAGACTTTTCTCCTAGAGACCTTCAACTGACTGGATAAGGCCCAACCACATTGTGAAGGGTAAACCGCATTATGCAAGGTCCTTTGATTTAATCACACTTTAAAAATACCTTGACAGGGGCATCTGGGTGGCTCAGTCAGTTGAGTGTCCAACTTCAGCTCAGGTCATGATCTCACAGTTTGTGAGTTCAAGCCCTGCGTTGGGCTTTGTGCTGACAGCTCAGAGCCTGGAGCCTGCTTCAGATTCCATGTCTCCCTCTCTCTCTGCCCCTAACCCACTTGCATTCTTCCCTTGCATTCTGTCTCTGTCTTTCTCAACAATAATAAAATAAAAATTAAAAAAAATTAAAAATACCTTCACAGCAACATCTAGACTGATGTTTGGTCAAACAAATGGGCACCACAGCCTAGCTAAGTTGACACCTAAAATGAATTGTCACAGCGGGAAAAGATGATTTTATTTTAGATCATCCCTCATAGTGGGGTATCCTAGAAGAACTGTTGGCAAAATTGGTTCAAATCCAGAAAACAGTGGTGGATTTGGGCTTCCTGTTTACAAAAGCAGCCATGGGAGGAACCATGCCTTTGTGAGAGGCTTTGAGGAGGGAAAGAAAATGTGACAAAAGACATAAGAAGGATTGAAGAAGAGCCAGAAAGGGAGACTGAAGTCAAGAACAGAGAGCATTTTAGGCAGGAAAATGTGGTCCCAGAATAGTATGTTTAGAGGGGAGGACAAGAGCACTCAGAATATTTCACTGGGTTTGGATTATTCAGGTGTTTATTCAATAAGTTTCAAAAGAATGTATTTGATCCCTCCCAGTGCCAGGCAGTCTTTTACTAAGCCTTTCCAACTAGTTTCCAGACATTTCTCTTGCATTCCTAGTTAGCCTGGATTTTCTGCTGGTGCACCTCTCATCCTTCTAACTTCCAGGAACTCCTCTGGATCAAGCATGCTCAAAGCCAGCTCTTCCTTTCCTAAGGGTACTCTGGGGACCTGTGTATTCCTGCTAGGTTAATTTGTGCTTCTCAATGTGCTCAACATGTTTCAAGCATCTACTCTCATTTCCCCAAATAGATCTCTGGCTCCTCGGAGGATAGGGTTAGGCATTTTATACTTGCAGAGCTCACCAGCTTCCCCATGCCACTTACACACCAGCCATGGGATCAGCAGACTGTCTGAAACCAAAATGGACCACTCAAATGAATGGTGACCACTGCCTTGCTGACCAGCTGTCCACCTTTTCTTCCCTCTCTAGGCTGCCCTCTCACCTGCAGCCAGGATAACCACCTTAAAATGACTGGAAGCATCACAATCATTCTCTGCCCTGTGTCTCTTCTAGCATTACTTCTATTAAAAGGGTAACCCTCTAACTCCCAGTATGTCTCATAATGGTCCTTCGACATCTGCCCTGAAACTTCCCTTCTCCAGGTTTATTCATTCAACATCCTTTCAACAAATATCTACTGAAAAACAGACAGTAAACATAGGTGGATTGAGAAAAATAGAAGTGCCACCTACTCACACAAGCTACTCACACTGTGGTGTGGAGAGAAAACAGTAAATGAACAGGCTTTAATTTCAGGTAGTGAGTGATAAAAGCTATAAAGTCCCTGGAGCAAGGTAAGAAGTTGGAAAGTGATGGGTACCACCTCATGCAGGAAGGGAGGGAACTCCCTGGGAAGGAAGCATGAGCAGAGATCCAGATTATGTGAGGAGGGGAACTATGGAATAGCTAGAAGGGGGTAGAGCAGAATGGATGGATACATTAGTAAAGACCCAGAGGTGTGGTAGGGGCCAAGATGGGTGTTCTCATCCAGCTGTATTTTCCAGAAGCCCTTGCATCTATGACTCTGGCTATAAATTCAGGTTTGCCCATGACCTCCACTTGTATGAAATTTGGAAGGTAGAAGTGAGGCACTGGTCTTCTTCCTGTGGTTTTTGTCTGTCACTCTGTTTGAGGAGGTCATGGTTTTCATGTAGTGCCTCTGTTTGTTCTCTGGATTTCTGGTGTCCAGAGGCTGCTCTGGCAGTGGTTGCTGCTTTCTAGGAACCCTGGTCCATAGCCCGGCTCTCACCAAGTGCCTGTACTTGCTCCTTCTGCTGCTGCTTCACCAGTTCCTGGTGCTTCACCACGCCTTGTTGGTGCCCCTAAACCTGCACATACCTTTGCCCCTAGTCCCTTCACTGAGCTTTCTGCACATACTCTGGGGTGTGCTGTCTACTTCCTGAGTAGTAGTTAGCTGGAGAAAAGACGTGGCCTGACCCTGAGATAGAGGCTGGGAGCCTTCCAAGCTGAGAGGCCAGTGATGTGAAGGGGATGGTTCAAATGAGCAAGAAGCATTTGAAGAACCAGGAAAAAGGAAGCATGGCAGGGCCCAGAGAGCACAGAGTGTGTGAAGGCTGGTGAAGTGGGCAGAGGCGCATCATGCAGAGCCCAGGCAGTTATGCATATGCAGAGTGAGTGACCAGGCCCAGCCAGTCATCAGGTCTGACTCTGAAAGCAATGCTGCTCCCTGTCCTGTCCCACTATGTTTGACCTCCAAGGCCTGCCCTTTTTACAAGTTGACTACTTTCTGTATGCCCCATTCTCCTTTTATTCCCCTATTTGACCAGAAATCCCACGGTAAAAGTGTGTTGAAAGAGCCACCGGGGAAAAATACATATGAGTCAGACTCCCCCAACATTGCTGCTACCCTGATCTGTCACACTACCAGGAGAGAAGGGCTCTGAACTCCATCTGTAATGTCTCAGGAAAGGATGCAAGGTTATGAAGTCCACCATGCCACAAGGCTGGTTTTCATACACTTGTCCTTGTCCAGCCTCAATGCCAGTGCAGCAAAGCTTCTTCTGTAAGCTTTTCATTGTTTTTCCACTGTGCCTACTGCCCACAGCTGTTCCTCTGAAGTGCCGCCCAAGAGGCACATCTCAGGTGTGCTTGCTTTTGTTATTTCTCAGCTATTAATGCACTTGGTTGTGATGACTTAGGAGCTCCCAAGACTCCCTATAACAAAAATGTTCCCAAGCTGCTCTTAAAGCCTAAGCTTAGCCTCATCCACAGGGGTATTGAATGGAGTGCCAGGTAGTTGGAGGAAAGCTTTGTATTTGCAAGATGGACACTCTCACTCATGGACACTTTAAAAATCCATGAGTTGAGGCACCCAGAATCTGTGGGACAACTCTCTAAACACTGTTGTTGGAACCGCTTCTCTGTGCCTGGACCCATGTGACTGTTTTTGAAAACCTTTCTTTGGCTAAGCTGGAACCTGTGTAATTCATAATCATTGCCACTTTTTTAAGTTTATTTATTTATCTTGAAAGAGAGAGTGTGAGCACAGGGAGGAGCAGAGATAGAGGAGAGAGAGAATCCTAAGCAGGCTCTGCACTGTGAGTGCAGAGCCCTACACATGGCTTGAACCCATGAACCATGAGATCATGACCTGCGCCGAAATCAAACATCAGATGCTTAACCAACTGAGTCACCCAGGCACCCCTGCAATTTTAAGCCAAATTTGAATTCATGAAAAGTCTAAAATTGTGGAATGCTAGTAAATGCAGCATATTTTCTTTAAAGTGCATTGAGCTCTTTCAATTTGTGAACTTCTGTAATGAACATGTAGCCATCATGTAGGATACACATACACATTGGAGTTACATGAAGAGTGGGCTTGAGAATTGTCAGATTACTAATACCTTCATGCTTTAAGGGCCTTCCCTGCAATATTGATTATTTTGTTCATCAACATAGTGAAGTGCTGGAATAAACTATCCTTGATAGCCAAATTCTATCCATCCTTCTAGAACAATTCAAGGTCTACTTATTCTGTTCTCACTGATCAATCTCATCATGACTTGCTGCTAAGTTTATTATCTATTGCACTTATTTTTCTCTGAATTATTAACATAATAAACTGGTGGAACTCCATACATGTTAAGGACCACTTAATTGGTAGGCATTTTGAAATTTTATGGAGGTGTTTTTTGGTTCTCGTAATAGTTATAAAGCAGTAATAGCATGTGGTGGAAAGAGAACAGGGATCTGGAAAGTCCAGCAATGCTGGGGACAGTCCCACATAACACAGAACTACCTAGTATCCTACATAAGCCTTGAGTGTCCCACTGGACACCCAGAGGTTGAACGCATGCCTTCACATGTGGCAGGATTTCACACATGAGACATGCTTTCCATGATGCTATGTCATTATCCCATCCCGTGTCACAACATCAGGCATTTTGACACTGAAGTTATAAATAAAGATTAGCTCATTTGTGAGAAATAACATGCTTCCTCATTTTCTCTACCTCAACAGCCTGTAATTTGAATTGGTATGTTGTCCCTGTTTCAATTAAAGCTACTTCTCTCTCTCTCTCTCTCTCTCTCTCTCTCTCATTTCATGCACAAATACATCTGGCATGTTACTAGTTACCCTAGTCTTAGAATATATGTGTTTATATCTCTGCTCTTTCATTTAATGTACTTCTTTCATAGAAGAACTTCTGACCTCACTTTTCTTGAACTCAAATATATTCATTATAAGCAGGTGGAACTATCTGACTACTTCACTGCATCATCTATTTTAGCTGTTTCTGAAAATTTATATATCAAAGTAGATATTATTTATTTTAAAATACTTGCTTTTTGTTCCTCATTTACATTATAGTTAGGACATTATACTGATTTTTATTATGTATATAAGTATGTTATAATATCTGCAAATTTCAGTTTGGTAAATGAGGCATGAAAAATTATTTGTTATAAAAGGGATATTAAATACAATACGTTTGAGAACCACTGATCTATTACAATCCCTCATTTTTCAGAGAAAGAAAGTGAGGTACAGAAAAATTAAATGACCTGATAACAAATTTGCTAATCTGGAATTTAAACTCTGATCTGACTTTCAGTCCAGTCTTCCTATTTCATTCTCTAATTTTAGTTGAACATGGAGTAGCTCTCATTTCAAAAGTAGAATTATCACAATCTCCTTAAGAACAGAACCATTTTGTACATTCCTTTTCTGTAATCATCACAGTGAATAACACGGCATTAGACATATAGTAGCTACCTAATATATACTTAATATATCAGTTGGATTGAATTGAATTGCATCAAATTGAAATTAAATTATTTGAACTGAATAGCAGAGTGTTAATGTTTTATGGCAAGTAGTGTCTTCAAAATGAAACAATTAGAGCCATCAGTTCTGACCTGGGAAGCCACTGTTCGCACAACTACATCAAATGCCCCTCTTAACCTTCCCTCCTATCTCTCGTTTGTTCCCAGGAACTTGTCATGGAAATACACTTTTATCCCCCTTCTTCCCACCCCTGACCTTCTTGGCTCAGGGCCCTTCCAAAAGACCTACCAGTATTCATCTCTGGCTGTCCTTTTACTAACCATATCCTCTAGGATAGAGACTGGATGCAATGCTGGGATATTCCAGGCCTTAAAATATTTTCAACGAAAGTCAGTTTTTCCCCGTTCATTTTTTTTTCAGGTTCTGAATTATCTTTTTCTTGACTCTTTCCAAATATGTTAAGAAATTTGGTCTATTATGAGACACTTTGTTGACATGCTACAGGAGCTAATTTTACATGTCAGTGGGAATGGCACCAAAACACTGACTCAGAAGCCATATTCCAAAAGTAGATTAATTGTTCTATCTTCCCATTGAATGTGCATATGTGTGTGTGTGTGTGTCTGTGTGTGAACATAAAGGGGAGGGAGATAAAAGATCACTTCTTTTTGGCCATACCTAATTTAGCTGCCAAAATCAAAAATAAGTAGCCAGGATGTGGGAGTTAAATAAAGGAGCATCAAAATCTATTTGCAAAACAGTGAGGTCATGAGAGTTGTGACCAGATAGCATGACCTAAAGTATAAAATAGTTTGGGACAATAGGAAAATATATGTCATAGGTCTAGACTCTGCATAGAGCAAGCTAATTAAACATAAATCCTGCCTTCATAGATAACACTCTCAAATACATGCACACATACACACAAACAGACACACACACACACACACACACACACTACTGCCATCAGCACCACTACCACCACCAGCAGCAATAACAATAACCAAAATAGTTTGGCTTTTGACATAGATAAAGAAGTTATGACATCCTTGCTTTCACCAAACAACCAAAATCACATACACACATACATACAAACATACATACATACATACATAAGAGTTCTAAAAACTGTCAGAGAACTGATGACACAAACTGGAACAAACTAATAAGAGAAAGCTCCCAAGTCATTGCAGGCCTTCCCATGACTTCCAAAGCTGGGGAGAATAGCCAAAGAGCTAAATGCAAAATTCCAAAGAACAGAAGGCAGCAAGTAGGACTTAGTGGCAAACAGAAGTCACTAATGACCCAAAACTTTCCATTCAGCTATGAAACAGGGAGAAGTTTCCCATGTATCTGAAAGCTGGTGCCTTGGCTGTGAATCAGAGCAAATTTCCAGAATCTCACCAGTTGTGAGATTTCAGTTCCTAATGGAAAGTAAATACCCATCCTGTTCTCAAAGTATTGGACTCTAGTGGGGAACTGAGTGAAACTAAAGGGGTCAACAAAGTCCAGACCTATTCTGACCCAGGCTAATCATCAGATTGGCTTAGCCTTCATTCTTATGATAGAAGACAAAAACAAGAGTGAAGCATTACAGAAGTAAATATTATTGTCTTCAGTTGTAAGTGTTCTTTTGTGTGTTATAAGAACACAAGAAGGCAAGAAAATGTAATCCAAAGTCAGGATAGGAAACAGTCAATAGAAGCAGTGACAGAGATGGACTAGTTGTTGGAGTGATGAGCACTGGGTGTTGTATGGAAACCAATTTGACAATAAATTTCATATTTTAAAAAATAAATAAAATAAATAAGTAAATATTTACAACTGTTGTAAAAAATAATAATTATTGGGGTGCCTGGGTAGCTTAGTCGGTTAAGCGTCCGACTTCAGCTCAGGTCATGATCTTGCAGTCCATGAGTTTGAGCCCCGTGTCGGGCTCTGGGCTGATGGCTCAGAGCTGGAGCCTGCTTCTGATTCTGTGTCTCTCTCTCTCTCTCTGCCTCTCTCCCATTCATGCTCTGTCTCTCTCTGTCTCAAAAATAAATAAACTTAAAAAAAAAGCTGCTGAGGATTCAACTCAGTTTTAAAAAATTATTATTATGGAAAATAATTAATTAATAAATAATAAATTGAAACAATTAAGTTATTAATTAATATTATTAATAGTGATTATATACTTAATTATTAAATAATTAAATTAAATAATAGATGATTAAGTTAAAATAATTAATTAATAAATAAAAATTAAAATAATTATGGGAAAATGCCAAAGGATCTAGTGGAAAGGCGAATGCATGTGTGAAGAATAGGAAAGGTTAGGGACATGGAAGCTACAAATAAAGAACCAAATGTAAACGCTATAAATGAAAAATATAGTATCATAAATAAGGACTTTATTAAATGGATTAGCAGAATACTGAACACAGAAGAGGAAAGAGCCAATAAATCTAAGGATACATCAGTAGAAAATGTCTACACTGAAACACAAAGACAAATATGGGTAAATAAAAAATAGAACAGAGCATCTTAGACCTGTTTTATGTTAGCAAATGTTTCAAGTATAAGTAACTAGAGTTTCCAAGGAAAGAAGGAAGAGTATGGGGCCACAGAAATATTTCAAAAATGGTGAGTACTAAACTGTTGAAAGACATCAACTGACACATCCCCAAAAGCCAATATATCCCAAACAGGGTAATTACAAAGAAAACCACACCTAGGCACACAGTAATCAAACAGCCTAAAATAAAAAAATAAAAAGCAGATCTAAAAGCAGAACAAAAAAAAGACACAATACATCCTGGGAACAATGGTGAAAACAACACTGACTTTTCTCCAGAAATACTGTCAACAAGAGGCAATGGAATGTCATAAAGTGCTGAAAAAAAATGTCAACTTAGAATTCTATCCAACAAATATGGCCTTCAGTTTGTATATACTTCTATATAAATATATAATTGTGTGTGTGTGTATATATATATTTCAATACATTATAGATCAATATATTAACATATAGATATATTTGTATATTGCATATATCTATTATATATAAAATATAAATTATATATATTACATATTAAATATAATTATATGTACATATATAAATGTATTTTAGATGCAAGTATATATTTATGCATAACATATGTTTCATGTATATAAATATGAAGGGTTTATTCACTGGGTAAAGTTCTAAGCTGACACATTAAATACATCTAGATGACATACATAAAAGAATACTGACTTTTTAAAAGTTTATTTATTTATTTTGAGAGAGACAGAGAAAGCACGAGCAGGAGAGAGGCAGAGAGAGAGAGAGAGAGAGAGAGAGAATTCCATGTAGGCTCTGCTGTCAGCACAGAGCCCAATGCAGGGCTCAAACCTACAAATTGTGAGATCATGACCTGAACTGAAATCAAGAGTCAGATGCTCAATTGACTGAGCCACCAGACACCCCAAAATATTGACTTTTTAAAGGAAAAACAATAGCAATTAATCAATTGTAGGGTTTATAGCATATATAGCAATAAAATATAGACAAAAAGAGCACAAAGGGATGTATGGAATTATACAATTGCAAACTCATTCACTTTTGCAAATAGTACATGTTATTTTGTGCTAATTCCATACATTATTGACAATTTTTTGAGAGAATAATAAATGCATTAATTTCAAGGAGGGTTGAGATTTGTTTCCTCCTGCTTTTAGTTCTATTATTGTTCTATTGTTCTATTGTTCTATATCTATTATATTGTTATATTATATTGGCCCCTATTATATTGTTAATCTAGAGCATGTTTCACTTTCTTTTTTTTCTGACCCAGTGAAACAACACAATTCAAAGGTAGAATTTTTCAGCCATTATGTTAACATTGCCAGCACAAATTTACTGTAATATTCACAAGTGACAGGGTGCAGAGCAAAAAGTATTGGATTTAGAGTAAGTCAGTCTAAATTCTGGCTCTATCACTTGGGCATTGTGAGAAATTGGGCATGTAACTTAAACTTTCAGAACTCAATTTTCTCATTTGTAAAAGGAAGGCAATAATTCCCATTTCACAGGATCATAGAGGCTCAAAAACATGCCAATTCCTCAACCACCTTCAAGTTCCAAACCTACTTGGTAACCAAGAAAAACTAGTTCAATTCAGTATGTATTTGTTGACTTGGAAACTCTGGAAATTTGACTTCATTCCCTTTATATAATATCCAGAGAATAAGATCTTTGTTCAAAAAAGGAGGTAAAAAGGAAAAAAAAATAACATTATTTGAGACTTAAAAAGCCACATTTGAATGCAAGCACAATAACACAGAAACAAGTACATTTTTCTGCAGTTGCTTTCAGAGTTCTCAAGTACTTGAGATCAAATCTAGAAAATTCATAAGAAGATTCATAAAGTCCTAGAAAACCCTGAAGTGTATGAAGAAGGAAGGGAGAGAGGAAACTTTATGCTTGCCTGATTCTCTGCAACCTAGCACATCAGCAGAGGGGAGCTGGCAGACCTCCAGAAGGGCTTCTCCCTGGAAGAGGAAATAGGCAGGTGTATTTCTGACCCCTGCTCTCCCACTTCCTACTCATGTGACTCCAGGGAAAGTCCTTGACTTTCCTGACCTTCAGTTTCTACCACTGTAAAATGACATAATAAAATCCACCTTCTAGGTAGTTGAAAATAATGAGATCAAGCATATAAAGCAAAGGTTGAAAACTAGAAATCTTTGGGCCTTATCTGGCTAGCAGATATATTTTATTTAGCTTACAGAATATGACATAATTTTTCCTATTTTTTAAATTGTTTACCAATCATTTATAAGATATTTCACATTTTAAAAATCTGTATTCTCTTCAAAAATTGAGAGATCTGGTAAACTTATACCCATATTTCCCCAAAAGATTGACCAGTTTAAGCTAAGGAATAACTACCTTCTGTATACAGGATTACTTTCTCCAGATCTCCTCATACTCCATCTTTCATTTTGTCTCACCTGTACTAAAGACCAATTTATTATGGCCCTATGGAAACTGTTTTCCATTAGTAGTGTAAAATGTCTAGCAGTACAAATGAGGGTTAATATTCGCTTCCCACTCTGCCTTCTACCTTGAAGGTCCCCTGACCAAATGGGGTTTGGAGAAGAACACAACTGGTGAAATTATTTCCTTAAGAGACAGACCCTTCTCTTAACCTAGCACATTAGCCAGTTATCCTCATTTTAAGAACATTAATGCAGAAAGGGGGATCAGTAACACTTTTTTTGCCTAAAGACATAGACTTCTTGCTCAGCACTTCAGGTTGGTGCTAGCTCCAGAGGCACATCATGATGCATTAAATAAATTTAGAAATCTTTCCCAGGAATTTGGGGTCTCTATGTGAGACCCCATTTGGATTTCATGCACCTCAGCTGTGAAGGGGAGTGGTATGGACACTGTGCTCTGAAGTTCAGGAGGAGGGGTAGAAAATCAGAGGCAATTTTCCCACAGAGACCCTTATAGTTTACTAGACTTTGACTCTTGTCCAAATCCATCTGTGCAAGCTTCATTAAAGGAAACCACAGTCCTCCAGAGTACTAGGTGGAAGGGGCAGTGTTTGATTTCACCCAAGGCATTAGGAGATGCAGCAGAGTTCTGTATTATGAAGAGGGGAAAGCTGGTGAGCTGTGGGGGAGGTAGTGCAGGAGTGGCATTCCATGGGATAAGACTCCTTGTGGCAAATGAGTTTATTGCAAAAGAGAACTAGAATGTGTGAGAAGAAGTGGGGAAACTGGATGCTCTGCAGCTCAGCCTCTGGCTTTACCATGGCAGGTGACTGATATACAGATAATTCAGGTCAGGTGAGAGAGTTTCTAGGAGCTAGCAGCAGGTTGGTTAAGATGAAAAGCACTCATATATCCAGGATTTCAACATCTGTCATCTATGATTGAAAATTTACTGAAGGTATCTTACCTCCCTATTTTGCCAAAGCAGTCAATTATGGATATCAGGGAGAGCTGAGGTCTCTGAGTGGACATTTGAAGGTGAGAAAGCAAAAAAACATTGAGTCCAGGAAAGAGCCCTTATACCCAGTGAGTGGGCTGGGATCAGATGAGAGTCTGATGGAATGGGATTGTGGACCTCAGCAGGAAGCAATGAAATACAACTTCTTTCAGGAACTTTGGCTTCCACATCTGGGATTCTCAAATATCATAGCTGGAAGAGATTAAAAGGGTTGCTAGTTCAGTTTCCTTTGTATATTTTATAGATGAGGAAATGACTCTCAGACTCTCATACTGAGTTAGAAGAAAAGCTGGTGTTACAACTCCTGGATCCTAGACCAGTGCCCTTCATGACTCCAGGCAGCATTTCCCTGGCCTCTTCCCTGGCCTCTCCTGGTCTCTCCTGGCCTCAACATTCCCAAGCCATAAAAACTTAAGTAAAGAAGAGTTGGAGTCATAAGTCTCTGCCCTCAGGAAGTCTGATCATCTGACTCAATGAATCTGATTCACTTCTTATCTTCAATATGAGGGTCATGACTGAGGTCTGCAGTGGTGGCATCCATTAATCTTACTCTGGAATTCAAGCCTTCCATCAATAACTGGAATTTACCTTAATAATAAATCTACCTATTATTTGTTGACAACCTACTATGTACTAGGCATTGGGATAAACAGTGATGTCTTTCATTTATTTCTCATAAAAACCCTACTGAGTGACCACACCCACTTTATAGATGGAAAGACAATGATATATAGTAATGTATCCAAGGTCTCACCAAGAGAAGCAAGAGGTGTTCCAGTTATGCCTGAAGGTGGTGCCCATGCTCTGGAACCCCCTTCACCTGAAGGAACCCTCTTCCTAGCCACATCTAGTCTCCCCACATCCCTCCACCAACAGTGTGGTGTTACTATCAATCCCGAGACTGAGTTCCATCACCCACACAAGGGATGCTTCTCATTACTCCAAGGTATCTGGGAGTCTCACTTCCTCCTCCCTCCCACCAACATGTCCCTGATCGGTCACCACTAATCTCTTTCTCCTGCCTGACATCATTTCCCTCCAGTTAGCAAATGGCTCTGTCAACGGCTCCTGGAAGCTCAATAGAGGCCCCCAATACTGCTTTTCCTTTTCATTCTCAGGCATTTATTATTTCTTGCTCTGTGTCATATGATTACTATAAAGACAGGTCCCCACCTAATGTTTCTGTAAAATACTATATGCCTTTAGCAAGAAAGGTGGGAGAGAAAGCCTCATCACCACAAGAGGTAATTTCTGCCTGGGCTGATGTAAAGTCAAGGAGGTGAGCCATTCATTGCTTACACATAAAAGTCTGACCTCAGTAATTGGGAAAATGGAAGAGAAAGTAATTAGTGTCTTTAATAGCTCAGAAATATACCAAAAAAGGGGGATGGGGGTGGGCAGTGGTGATTGTTCAAATCAGCAGGGTTGGGAGTTTAATTTCTTTATATTCATTAAACTTCAAGATCTCTTTGACATGCTTCATTATAATACAGTGGCCCAGCTGGAAGAGCCCTATTATTGAGTTACGAAAATGATAAATTAATGGGACAAAGGTTATTTGTTTCTTGAGCTGCTGTTTGAAAATTCTGGGCATAGATTTTTCTATCAAAGGGCGGAAAGGTGAAGATATTTGTTTCCCTCTGTTAGACAGTATTAAGGAGACAAAGTGAAATGTTTTCCTCAAACCACACTGACAATGTCACTCAGCAAGTGAGCCTCACTTTCTCAGCTCAAGCCCTTCTAAGGTTAATGAGCTTGGTTGACCCAAGGTCTCTGAGGCTTGACTCCTCCCATGTCCTCAAGCATCAAAATTTATGAAAATTATTGATGAAATAAGAAAAGAGTAAGTCCTTTTCTCATATTTCTTTTCATCTTTAATTAGACAATGTGGTAAAATGGAAAACACATGGACCGGGGTCCAATCACAGCTCCCCATGTTGTATTGACATATCACTTAATATCTCTGAGCTTTTTCTCCTGCTAACCAGGAATAATACTCTGCAATATTATTGTGATGATTTAAGGTTTTTCATGAAGTATGTGTATATCTATGTACATAATAAATATATGTATTTATACATATTATATTATTATTTTTACTATGTTACTATATTATATATTATATTAATATTATATTTATTATTATATATTTATATATTTTATATATATATATACCAACACAGCAGTTGCCTCATAGTGGGTATATGAGAATTGCACTGGATTTCTAGCTTCACCATGCTGACCTTTGTTCTTTAATTATATCCAACTTGAGTCTGTGTATAGTACTTGACCATATCCTCCAAAACATGGCATTAGAAAGTCATGCAGATTTCACTTAGATTTCATGTGGAAAGGAGGAGGTTTTACATGGCACACAACATAGCAGAACTGTAATGAAATTTCTCATCAGAAATTTCTGAGAAGGCTGCAAATCAGTCCATATGATCAACACATCATAGAGACGTGCAGTGCTTGGCCTCCCAGGCTTGCCTCTTGTAGATTCTTCCCCTCAAGTTCCTTTCCTATTGGCAGTGGTCTCATTCCACCTCCCTTTTTCACAGGTACATCTAAAATCATTTTTTTATACAATGTCATTAGCTTTGGACAGTACTTTAAAACACCACTAATAAATAGTTTACTAATTTCCTCAGGGAGAACCCACTGTGGTTCTCACTTGACCCTAGGGTGTCCTCCTACCCAAGAGGTTTATTAAAGTAATCACACAAGATCCACACACATCCCCTAAATAAGGAAGGTGTGGAGCTGCTGGTGGTGGCAGCATGAAAACAACTAAGAAAAAAGCTTTCCATATGCTCACTCACACCCACCAGAGATGCAAGGAGCATCTGCTTCAGCAATGTTCACTAAAGCTCTGGGGAATGGAGAGAATACTCCCAAAATGAGGTCATGCCCTTCCAGAAGGCATAGCAACAAACTCTCAGGGACCTACAGCCTCAGGGCAGAAATGGCCCAAGGCTCATGGCCCTAGGCAGTGTTAAAGAAATGCATATCAAAATTGGGACAGTAATCAATTCAGCCTCAGAACCACAAAGCATTGCTGGTGGCATCTTTGGTTTACAAAGAAGCTTGTTTTGCTGCTGTTTTGAATAAGCTCCAAAGGAGAGAATATGGTTGGAAATGAAAAATTCAGGAATTTCCATATTGTGAAGTGTTTTATACTGCAAAAGCCTTTTTGTATATCTCATTTCACTTGATTCTCACCACAATTCTGTGAAGTATTATATATTGTCTTTACTACTTTATAGATGAAGATAGGTCTTTCAGTAAGTTGCCAGAAGATATACATCTAGTAAACTATTCCAAGTCCAATGCCCTTTCCACTCTACCTGTGGTTTTATTAGTTACCATCTAATGCTGTATTACAATTTGACTCAAATTTAGCAGCTTAAAACAGTACCCATTTATTACCCCACAGTTCTGTAGTGAGAAGTCCTGGCAGGCTCAGCTGTGTCCTCTGCTCATGGTCTCACAAGGATGACATGAAGATGTCAGCACGGTTATATTCTTTTCTTCAATCTCCGGGAGAAGAAACTGCTTCCAACCTCATTCAGTTGATTGACAGTTGTAGCCCTTGCTGTTGCAGCAATTTTTTAAGGCTCAGTCCATTCCCTCTCACATGATCCTCTCTACTTTAAACTGCCAATGGTTAAGAGAATGCCTTCTGCCAAATTAATCCTCTCTGCCTTTTAAAGGGCTCATGTGATAGATCAAGCACTCCAGGATAATCTCCATATCTTAAGGTCACCTGACTAGGGACTTTAATTTTGTCTGTAAAATTCTTTCACAGCAACACTTAGTGTTTGATAACCATGGGGCAGCAGTCCCTAGGGTGGGGGAGCATCTGTAGAATTCTGCATGCCACAGTGGCTCTTCATCTTTAGTTAAGAATCATCTACAGTACTTGCTGACAGTGTCAATGCTTGGCCTTATCCTTAGAGATTCTGGTTCTCCCTGTCTAAGCAGAGCCTGAGAATCTTCACACTGAACAGGCTCCTCTCCCCACTCCTGGTCCTTTTATAACTCTGATGTGGGTGGTCCTGGGACCATATTTTGAGAAGCATTGTTCTACACTTAACTATACTCAAACCTATCTATGCAGCAGGCCTTCTCTATTTCCACAAGTATTAACTCACTTAATCTTCACAACAAACACTGTGAGTTTAACACTCTAATTGGCCCAAATGTACAGTCCCAGAGAAATTAAGTAACTTCTCCAATATCACACAGCTAGTAAATGTCAGAGCTGGGATTTGAAGTCAAGCAGGTTGGCTCCAAAATCCTTGTTCCTAAGCATTATGCACACTGTAAATTAGAATATATATTTGTTACATGCCCTAAACAAAGTGCATACTAGGCTGAGGACTACCTCAGAAGGCTTTACTGACATCTAGTGTAGAAGGGTATGAAGGAGGATGGCAGAGTGAAATGCTGCAAGGTGTTAATCCAAATAATTCCAAGCCATCTCAGATCTACCACCTGCCCATCCTTGAAAAATTCTGCAGACAGTTACATACATCATTTCTGATATTTGCCTCAAGTAGCTTCCGGTCATGATCCTCATCAAAATTTGGGAATGAAAGATGGTTGTAGGAAAATAGTATGATAAGGAAGGTTCTTAGCCTAAAGAAGCCAAGTTTTTCTCAGGATGGAAATCAATCCAACACCGCCCACAAGTTTAGAGATGGTCACCCATGGCACATAGACTGGAGCATCAACTCAAAAACTGGCCTCTTCTTCTGACAACTGACAGGGATCCAGTATCACCTGACTACATTGGAATGTCATCATCATTCACTCACCAGAGTCCTCATCATGGATGTTATTGGACATCATCTGTACTCACCACAACACAGGAGCAGAACATGGATTAGGACGCTGCATCATCACTCCATTAAGCTACCACCTCCTGCACCCTTTTTTTACAGACCGTCTCTGATTCTCATGGTTATAGCATTCAGATAGCATTTAGTTTGCAGGGCATCAGCCAAGCTGTTCAATGTGTGGCCTGGGAAACACTAATGATTGGCAACAGACATTTAGCTGAAACCCACTGGCCGAGACCCAGAGCACAGGTTCTTGGGTGTGACATCCAGCTAGAACAGACACCCAATCAAGAAGGACCAAGGACACTGCCCTCCTGACTGTCCATCCTCAAACACCACACATCCTCCCTTTGGAGGTTGTCCACAGAATATTCTACTTGTTACAGATAAGAGGAAGAAGAAGAAGAAGAAAAAGAAGAAGAAGAAGAAGAAGGAGGAGGAGGAGGAGGAGGGAGAGGAGAAGAAGGATGAAGAGGAGAAGGACAAGAAGGAGAAGAAAAGCAAAAATATAAAATAAAAATAAAAAACAAAAACTGAACAGACATCCAGGAAAGATGGAGGAGTAGGACCCTAACCTTACCTTGTCCCACAGGTACAACTAGGTAACACCCACATCAGTGTAAATGACTCAGAAAACAACCCAAAGACTGGCAGGACAGACTCTCCACAGATAAACATAGAGAAGATGCAACATTGAAGAGGGTAGGAGGGCAGAGACATGGTTGGGCACTAAACAGACCTGTGGGACTGTCTGTGAAAAGGAGGCATGCTGTAGGTGCAAGGAGGAGAGAAGAACAGACCCCAAACCAGGCACATCAGGCATGGGAAATCCCCATAATACTTGACTTTGAAAACTAAAGGACATAATTTTGTGAGTTCTTACAGTCAGTGGAGCTTAACACCTGGAATGTTAAAAATCAGTGGGCCTCAGCTCTAAGAGAGCCAGAGAACAAAAAGAAACTGGGTCCCCACCCTTAAAGAGATAGCACAACAAACAGCCCCAGTGAATATATAGAATAGAAATAGCAGTTTGAGGGGTGCTTGGGTGGCTCAGTCAGTTGAGTGTCTGATTCTTGATTTTGACTCAGGTCATAGTCTCATGATTTGTGAGATTGAGCCCCACAGTCTCTGTGCTGACAGTGCAGAGCCTGCTTGGGATTCTTTCTCTCCCTCTTTCTCTGCCCTCCACTTGTGTTCTCTCTCTTTCTCTCAAAATAAATAAATAAACTTAAAAAAATAACATCCACTCATGACAAAAACCCTCATCAAAGTAGGTTTAGAAGAACTAAACATAATAAAAGCCATATATGAAAAACTCTCAGCTAACATCATATTCAAAGGGGAAAAATTGAGAGCTCTTCCCCTAAGTTCAGGAACAAAACAAGGTTGTCCACTCTCACCACTTTTATTCAACATAGTACTGGGAGTCTTAGCCACAGCAATCAGACAAGTAAAAGGAAAAAAAAATGCATTGAAATTGATAAAGAAGAAATAAAACTTTCACCACTTTTAGATGACACACTATATATAGAAAACCCTAAAGACTACACACACACACACACACACACACACACACACACACAAGCACACACATGCACACACACATGCACACACACGCACACACGTATGCACACACATGCACACAAACCTCCTAGAACTGATAAATGAATTCAGTGTTACATATGATACAAAAAATCAATGTACAGAGATCCATTGCATTTCTACACAGTAATAATTAAGTAGAGAAAGAGAAATTAAGAAAATAATCCCATTTACAATTGTGCCAGAAAGAATAAAATACCCAGGAATAAACTTAACCAAGGAGGTGAAAGACCTTTACTCTGAAAACTGTAAAACATTGATGAAATAAATTGAAGAGGACACAAAGAAATGGAAAGATATTCCATGCTTATGGATCAGAAGAACAAATATAAAAATCTCTATACAACCAAAAGCGATCTACAGATTTAATGCAATTCCTATCAAAATACCAACAGCATTTTTCACAGAAGCAGAACAAACAATCCTAAAATTTATATAAAACTACAAAAGACCCATGGGGCGCCTGTGTGACTCAGTCGGTTGTGTCCAATTTCAGCTCAGGTCATGATCTTGCAGTTTGTGAGTTCGAGCCCCACGTTGGGCTCTGTGTTGGCAGCTCAGAGCCTGGAGCTTGCTTCAGATTCTGTCTCCCTCTCTATCTACTCCTCCCCCACTTGTGTTCTCTCTCTCTCTCTCTCTCTCAAAAATAGATAAAACAAACAAAAAAAAACTACAAAAGACCCCACATAGCAAAAACAATTTTGATAAATAAGAACAAAGCTGGAGGTATCACAATTCCAGACTTCAAGTTCTATTACAAAGCTGTAGTAATCAAAATAGTATGGTTCTGGCACAAAAATAAACACATAGATCAACAGAACAGAACAGAGCTCAGAAATAAACTCATAATTATATAGTCAACTAATCTATGATGAAGGAAACAAGAATATAAAATGGGAAAAAGACAATCTCTTCAAAAAATGACATTGGGAAAACTGGACAGCTACATGCAAAAGAATAAAACTGGACTACTTTTTTACACCACACACAAAAATAAATACATAATGGATTAAGGACCTCATTGTGAGATCTGAAACTGTAAAACTCCTAGAAAAGATCAAGGCAGTAATGTCTCTGCCATCAGCCATCACAATATTTTTCTAGATGTTTCCTGAAGCAAGGGAAATAAAAGCAAAAATACACTATTGGGGCTACATCAAAATAATAAGCTTCTGCAAAATGGAGGAAATAATCAACAAAACTAAAAGGCAACCTACTGATGAGAAAAAATATTTGCAAGTGACATATCTGATAAAGAGTTATTATTCAAAATATATAAATAACTAATACAACAACACCCAAAAAACAAATAATCCAATTAAAAATGGGCAGAAGACATGAACAGCTATTTCTCCAAAGAAGATATACAGATAGCCAACAGACACATGAAAAGATGCTCAACATCACTCATCATCATAGAAATGTAAATCAAAACCATAATGAGATAACACCTCACACCTGTTTTTGCAATTCTGTGTGCCACACACACCTAGTTTCAAAAAGCATAGAATGTGTAGTTGTTAGCTGGGTTACTAAGATATTAACACCTATTGCTAAAGAGAGACTAAGAAAATGGGATCAAGAAAAAATAAGGAACTTCCAAATCAGTAACCAATTTTAGAGAACTACAAAAAGAAAGAAGCAATCTTGAGGTTCAGGAAAATGACCAGAAAATAAAAAGGATATAGTAAGTAGGGGTAAAACACATATAAATTGACAGCCCAAGAATGGCAATATCTTGCCTTACAACCTCCAGCCCCACTGCTTCATATTTTGCTTTGCTTCACCCACTTTAATGGCAGGACTGCCTCCTGATCCTTTCAGCTGTTTCTGCCACCTTCAGGATGACTCACGAAAGAAACAGACAAGGTTTGTCTGTTGTAGGGGACAACACCTGGGACCTGCCTTGTATCCTACTTGGGAAGGCTTGTTTTTCCAAAGCTTGCACAAGGAACTGTGGCATGGACCATGCCTTCAACCTCTCCTTTTTTGCCCCCCCCCCACACACATATTCATACACTTACACACAGGCTCAAATATGCATGCATACCCAAATAGGTCACCAGGGATTAATTGAGCCTTATTACTTCTCCACCCTCTCTCACAAACTTACTCTCCATAACTTCCCATCTGGTGGTGAGAAGTCTCCATCTACCTGCTGCTGAGCCAGACCCTCCAGGAAGAATTTCTTTCCTGACACATAGGCAGAGGGTACCTATTACCCATAAACCTAGACCCCTATGTGTGTAACTGCAAAGTCCTTTGACCATACTGTATGTGTACTACACAGGCTCTATGATGAGATGAGTAGGCTACAATCCCTTTTCTTTGCAGTGGAGACCACAAAACCTAACCAGGTAGAAAACTGCATTTGCAACAGTTAATCATCTGTCATCTTGGATTGTGGCTTTTGCACCAAACGGCGGGAATAGAAAATGTGTGATAAAGGATTTGAAAGGGGGACAAGTACAGGTGGATCTTGAAGGATGTGTTGAGTTTAGTGCCAGAAGAGGTAGGAGCCAAGAGACCTTTGTAATAACCCAGACAAGGAATGATGAGTACTTAAACAAATAAGGTAAATGTAGGAAGGCAAAGAACAAGAAATGGACAAAGTTTGGTGCAGATCTCAAGGTGACAAGGATGCTGACTTTTGTTGAGTTTTATTGTGCTCAGTGTCCAGGAGTTGAAGGTAAACTAGAGGGTTTGTCTCCAGGGATGGGGAAAAGTAAAATGTGTGGATGCACACCATTATGTACACAGGAGTTAAAATCTACTAAACTAGATGTCCACAAAGCAAATGTGGGTATATCAAAAAACCTAATGTTAATGGGGAAAATAAGAAACAAAATGAGGTCTATAACAAACTACTATTATGCAAACCCAAAGCATACACACACACACACACACACACACACACACACACACAAACACACACACACACAGAGGCTATTAAAAGGACCCATATCCAATACAGCAGAGTTAGAGGCCTATGCAGGTGAAGGAATGGGAGTGAGGATCAGGGCTGAGTAAGAAGAATGAATGGGAGAAAGGCCTTGTGCTGAAGGATATAGACAGAGCTGAGAGCTGAGTAACGCAACTCTGTATTAGCCCCAAAGAGAGATAAATAATTGCATACATACATAAACACATGCAAACAATAAAAAAGGCATGCAGTGGTCTGCTGAGAATTATGAAATATTATATGTAGGTGAGGGTAACAGAGAGGGAGAGGGGAAAAGGACATCTGGTTTTCACACCTGGGTAATGCACCACTCTTGCCTCCAAACTTGGAGCAACATTTCCTCTCCCAGCTTCGGTTCTACATACACTTATCTTGTCTAGTGACCACATTCTAAGGAAATAACCTTTGGAAACAGGATGATCTAAATCACAGAAATTCTTGAGCCTCAATTTTCTTCTCAGTAAAAAGATGAATAATAACATTTACCTCACGTGGTTGTCATAGGGCTTCCATGAGATAATATAAGTGAAAGAGCCTACTAAAGTATTGGCTTAGTAAATAAAATGTCCTTTTCTAACAACCTTGGATCTGGGACCCCAAATTTTGGCCAGTGGCCTCTGCTTGGCCAGTCACAGAAGTGAGAGCAGAGCTTTGTAACTGACAGCTTCAGTTTTAGCTCAGCACTGAAAGGTTTCTGCCTTTCTGGAGAAGGACAGGAGTAGTACTCTGGACTCACAGCATACCCCTGTTAATCCCTTTCTTTGCCCCTTAGAGAGCTGCATCCAGGCCTGGCTGCATGCCCATGGTTTAACAGAAAGCCACTCAGAGAGCCTGGGCTCCCTTACACCCAACTTAGCTGCACATTTTCATCTTTTTTATGTGTTTGGGATGTTACACTAATTGTGATAGATGTTCTCTTTGTGCTCACACTGAGGGGCAGATGATGAAGCCATAATGTAAGGTAATATGTCTATTAAAGATTCAAAATAATCTGCCTGCTGGATGATTCCTCACTCTACTGGCAGATTCAACCTTCTTGGGAAGAAATTGGTGCTAAATTAGAGGGGTGATAGGGTGGGAGGGAAAGTGGGGACACGAGGGATATTCTCCAACTTTAGGAGTACTGTCAAACTGATCTACATTTTCTTCATTTAATTAAGGAGTATCTATTATGCCAGGCTTCAGCACTGGCACTGGATATTTTTGGATAGTCAATGACTTTAGGAGCTCTCAATTTAGGAGGAATGCTAACTGGACTTAGTGAATAAAATCATGATATTTATGAAGTCATGAATTAATTGTCTTTCTCTCTGATGCCCAAACCAATGTTGGAGCCCTGAATTATAAGTGTCATTAGAAGTGGCTCCTAAAGCTTTCTGTCCCCCAAAATTCCAGAGGCAGATAAAACATGGACCAGGTAAACTCAGCCATGTCTATCTCTAGCAAAACTGGAATCTAAAATAAAAAGCAGACAGAACATTAGTGCCTTCTGCATCTGTCTCTTTTCCCGGCAGTCTCTGCCTTACTAAAGACCAAGAGGTGCATGTTCACCCCAGTCAGAATCTTTGTGCTTGTAGCTCACTTAAGAAGAGATAGAATTCCAACAGGTGAACTCTTGAGGAGCTCATTGTAAAAGATAGACGCCCAGATCTTAGTCTTAATAGCACCACTAATCCCAGTTCTTCCTTCTGGCCTCCAAAATATTCTGACCAGCTATAAAAGTCTAACTTTCCCTACTGTGGCTCATCATGCAATATTTCCTTCGTTGCTAACCAGCCCCCACATTTCACTACTTCCTATTGTGTGTGTCTACCTCTGCTTTTTTTCTTACTCAGGCCCCTGCCCAGGGTGCCTGCCTGTCTCCCCTCTGCCTCTAATCATGTTTGAACTTCTAAGTAGACATGATGAATGGAGAAAGATAAACAATATCTCACCCTATAACCTATTGAAACTAACATCAACAACAAACAAAATTATTGCCATCAGCAACCTCATGTTGAAAGTGGTTCTCAAGGAAATTAATAGAATATTGGTTTGATCATTACAAGTCCTTTCCCACAACACACCCCCCTACCAGGTGACAAGAGACAAATGTAATAAGTTAATAAAATCTGAGGAATGCAACCCCATATGTAAAGAAGCAGAATTAAAAGTGAATAGATAGTCTAGGACAAAGGTAAATAAATTGCCCTCTGGAAGAGAATCTTCATCAATCACCACAAAAAATAATCACACCTAACATATATTTAGTAACTACTGTAGCATGAGGATCAACCAGTATATGCAATATTATATTTGAGACTATAGAAATAATCTATTTTGTAAGTCACAAAATCCTGATATCATCAGCTGCATGATGTGCACAAGGAAACAAGGGAAAAATAATAACCATTATGCCATCTCAGCAGAGGAAGGAAAACTACTGGGATTTGCCATTTTCTCAGAATTTTAGTCTAAATTAGGAGAATAGTCTAAAACACAAGGGTGTTTCCCTACAAGAGTAGGCTATACCCTTGATCATTGTAATGATCTCTAACATAGGATATATATATATATATATATATATATATATATATATATATATTAATCTTAGAAGAAAGTCCAGAATCAGATAAATAGAGATTATACAACAAACTTTCACACACCTCCAGCTAAGATCTTTGATTGACTCTGAACCATTAAGGCAATGAAAATCAGTAAGGACATATCTCTCAAATCTATCTAAGAAAGGAAACCAAAAATGTCTCAATAAGATGGGAAAGATGCTACCAAGAATTTGCCCACACCTCACTGTGGCAGTCTGAGTTGCCCACACCTGGGATGAGAAGGGAATGAGGTGGGCATACATGATAGCTGTGGAAAACTATCACAGCAACACTGAGAAAGAAAGTACAACTGCAAAGGACAGAAAAATAACTCAAGTGACATAAAACCTAACCCAAGGAAACAGAACCCCTTTTTAAAAAGGGGTTAAAGACAAAATGTCAAAAGAACAGAATGAGATTAAAAGAGCAATGCAAAATAAGGGAAGTGAGCACTGAAGCAGTATCATTACAGAAGTCATCACTAGAGCAACAACCAGACACAAAATAGATATGACTGAAATTTTAATTAAAGTCTTGAAATAAAAGTCCTTTTTGAGTGAGTAAAAAGGAAAGGAAAGGTGAAGATAAAATGATCACAGATAAAGCAATAGATAATAAGAGCAGCCAAATGATACAACATATGGATAAAAAGTGTTCCTGAAATAGAGAATCCAAAAAGTGCAGACAAAAATTATTCCAAGATATTTTTAATGTTGAATTTCCTTAAATTAAGGAAGAAAATCCAGGCTGCCTTCAGACTTCTCCAGAGAAAGATCCAGTGCCAGAAAATAAGGGACAATTCCATTTTTAACAGTGAAATCACCAACAAAAGACACAAAAATGTGGAAAATGTGGCGCTAAATAGACCACAGGAGGGAAACTTACTTACAGTATGAGAGTTGAAGCAAGAGGGCAGAGCGTTGCCTTGTTTAGCTTTGGCCAGAATGTGTACATCAGGTGACTCAAATTACTCACTGCTTCATGCATGTCTGTGAATGGTAACTAACATGCCATGAGCATGGATTTGGGAGTTACAAGTACATTTTAGCAAGTAGACAAATATTCAAATTCAGAATCTGTGAATTCTATGGGTCAACTATAATCATTGAACACTTCTCATTTGCAGACAATTTCCTAGACACTGAAGTTACAGCAATGAACGAAAACAGACAACAAAACCTTCTCTCATTGACCATACATTCTAGGAAGAGACAATAAATATAATGTGATAATTGTTATAGAAAAAATAAGCAGAGTAAGAAAAGTACAAGTTTAAAATTGGTGACCTGAGTAAATCTTAAGAGAAAATAATATTTGAACAAAAAAATGAAGGCCAAACAGGAAAATATGCCTTTGCAGATACCTGGAAGAGGGGAGCTCCAGGCATAGGAAACAGCCAGTACAAATACCCACAGGCCTGAACTATTTGAGGAATCATGAAGAGCCCAGTGGCTAGAGTAGAATGAGAGGAGAATCATAGGAGATAAAGTCAGACAGGTAAGAAATGTCAGATTGTTAGCTTCGTAAGTATACTGGCTCTTATTTGGAATGAGCTGGGGAGCAACTGGAGGGTTTTGAGCCAGAGTTTTGGCTCACTCTGGCTTCTGTATTGAGAATACACTATGAAGGGATCTGTGAGAATGTAAGTAAAGGGCCATCAGGTATTTCTTACAAAAATCTAGGCAAGATCAGGGTAGTAGCAGAAGAGTTGGTTAAAGGGGGCCAGATGATGGCATATTTTAAAGGAAGAGCTAACATGGTTTCATGGCATGTAATGCAGATTGTGAGAGACAAGAGTCAAAGATGGCATTCAGGTGTTTAGCCTTTCCAAATAGAAGGATGAAATGCTGTAAGCTTTGATGGAGATTTGTGTGAAGAAGATTTAGGGAAGACAAGATCATTTGGACATGTTTAGTTTGCTATTTCTGTTAGACATCACTGTTGAATAGGCAGTTGTATGGAGTCAGGAGTGAAGGGGCAAAGTCTTCTAGAGATGGAAGTCATTAGCACACAGACAGAACATAAAGCCACGAGACAGGATGAGTGTAATAGAGAAGAAACAAGGTCTAAGAATTGAACCTGGAGGTGCTCCAATAATGTGTTAAGGGAGAAGAAGAGGAAATAGAACAAGATATTGAAATGTAACCAGTGAATTTGGAGTAAAACCAAGTGTGTAGTGTTTAGGAAGCGTAGGGACAAAAGCATTTCTAGGAGTTGGTAATTAATAACTGTGAACTACTAAAAGACCAAACATTATCAGCTTTAAGCATTGGTTATGGATTTAGCAACATTGAAGTCATTGTGAACTGAGACAAACAACAATAGTTTTGTTGAAGTGGTTGAGGGCAAAATGTTTGGCATGGGATTAAGAAAAAACAAGAGGACACAAATTGGAAGTAATGGGTAGAGGCAAATATGTTTAGGGGTTTGATATAAGGTGGAGAGAAAAATGGGAGAGGTTGTGAATCAAAAGACTTTTTCAAGATGGGAGAAGTAGGTGCATCGTGTTAAATTGTAATTGTAATTTTAATAACTCATCAGAGAGGGAAATATGGGTGACATAAGAGGCAGAGGAGAGAATTACTGGAATAATATTTTCAGTAGGTGAAAGGGGGTGAAGTTTGTAGCACAAGTTACCTTAGACAGAAACATGGATAGTTCATCTCCATTAAAGGCAGAGTTTGTAGGTGTAGATGCTGGTATGTGGAAGATCTGACAAGGCTTAAGTTACACAGCCTTTATTCCTTGAAATAATAATGGCTAGAAAACAATGTGAAGAGGCTTTGCTGAGAGGAGAGTGGTTTGGATGAGGTGGGATGGGTCAAGGGCATAGCAGAGCATGGTTCACACTGATGCAGGCAAGCTGAGTGACTGATGGCAGTGAAGGCAGGCAAGACCCCTTGGAAGCCTGGGGTCTTCCTGATGGGAGAAGGGAAGCCCAAAAGGTACAAGAGGCATGCAGATGCTGAATGACAGTCACAGGCTGTCAGAGCTGGCAGGGACCTTTCAGGCCAGTCACGCTCAAACAGTATTGCTCATATGATACCTAAAAGATTTCTATTCACGTTTTACATTTCCTATTTGTGTCTTACATTTTCATAAGAAGATTTATTCACTTGAAAAAGGTGGAATTATTATAGCAAGGTTGAATGTCCTTTTTTAAAATTCTTCCTATTAAGCTAAAAACCACTTGGTGATCTATTTAAATTATTTTTTGTTATCATTTTAATGACACATGGCTGACACTGTTTACTGATGGTTTGATTAGGTTCATCTTCACTTTTGCTAAAAGCAAACATTGGAAACCACCTGAACTGAAAAGGAACATGTGTGTGTGTGCATGTGTGTACATTTTCATTTATTTGCTTATTTACTTTTTAATTTATTAGAACCATCCACTTTCTCAATATCTGAGAATAATCACCAAAAGGCTGCCAGATTTACTTACACCCGTTACTTTTTCCCCACTTGCAGACACCTTGTGTAGCATGCTATACTAACAACAGAGTAAAGAAAATTTAAGATATTGTTAATTTCAATACATTAAAATTTTTTTAATATTTTATTTATTTTTGAGACAGAGAGAGACAGAGCATGAGCAGGGGAGGGGCAGAGAGAGAGGGAGACACAGATTCCAAAGCAGGCTCCAGGCTCTGAACTGTCAGCACAGAGCCTGACGTGGAGCTCGAACTCACAAACTGCGAGATCATGACCTGAGTGGAAGGCAGATGTTTAACCGACTGAGCCACCCAGGCGCCCCTATTTCAATACATTTTTGACAATTCAATATTTTTCCATAAACTGCTTTTATTTTATCATACCCTTTAAGTTTGTATTTCACTTACTCAGCATCTGGGGAAATGTCTGCCATGTAACTCAACTAGAAATATCAGTCATCATGTCAAGCTATCAGCCTAATCAGACTCACTTTCTGTCACAAACTGTCTGACTTCATTTTTCAATTCAAATTAATAGATTAATACACATTTCAGAAATATTATTAAAAATCACTAAGTAATATATTAGGAATTTTTAAAATAAATAGCTTGCTAAAAGCAGTCAAATCAAGATTACATTGATAAGAAGCTAATAGAGTCTATTTCTATAATTTATAAAAACAATAAGAAATCTATATACAGTTTCTCACTATTTAATTTGAAATAATGCAGTATAATTTATAGCAACAAAAAAACTGTTACTTATGAAGCAAACAGTATTAAATTCCTGGTAGTCCTTTGATAAATGTGTGTGCATGCATGAATTGAATTTGCCTTTTAGTTTTTGAAAATCATTAAATAAGAATTATGTATTTAACTTCAAAAATAATGCCATGAATTTTTTGAGACATTATTATCAAGGTTTTTCCCATATATTGAATAAAAGAGAAAGATATACACCTGTAACAACAAATTGGTATTGCAGCTAGAATATAATTTTGTTTTTTTATTTATCAGAGTTAGAAAATATTAAGCATTTCATTAAAAAAATAAACTGAGAAGTGACTAAATGGAACAAATAGTTCATGATACAATGTGATAAAATAGGTTTTAACTATCTTACTGAATAACACACATTGAATTTAAAAGAAATCAGGTAAAGGTTTCCCACAAAATTTATCATTAGGTAGCCCTTGAATACATTCCCATTACAATTAATAGAATCTGTGTCACTAACCTTACTGTTTCAGCTGTTCCAAGGTGCTTTTCTTTCCAGATAATGACACTTCCCAAGTATGAGTATTGAGAATAGTTGAACATAATTGCTTGTGATTAAATTTGTGTAAAAGGAGACATTTTTAGCGTCCAAAATTTTTTTGCTATGCTCTCACCATTTTCTCCCACAACAGCAAAGCATTCCTTGACAGAAGTCAGGGCTTGGGAGAGGTGAGGTCATTAAACAGAACTGTCATCATTCCCATTGTCTATACCCTCCCCCAAAGGGACTAACACATCCATTTCTATCACTAAGTTTCTTCCCTAATAGGAAAATGCATGAAATCAGGAAGAGGAAGCTGTTTCCTGAGTTTCTAGTACTTTCCTTAATAAAAGATGTTGTCTTCACACTCTAGAGGGGTGTCCCAGAAATTTGGGAAGAATGAATGCATTGGTTTGTAGAGTAGGAAAGGTTTTTTTTTTATAAAGTGGGCAGTGAAGGAAGAGAACAAAGAGAACCTGGAGTTGATACCTGAAGACTATGGAAGTCGAGGACCAAGAAATTAATTCCCTTAAAACTATCAGTACAGCCACCTCTGGAACTAAAAGCTTAGAGTCCTTGATGCCACATACTCACCTCCACTCTTCAGAGGATGGACTAAAAAATGGTTCATGCTGAAAAGAGGGATCAATGAAAAGGGAGGCCATAGTCCTTGGACCTCCAAATCTTCAAGGTGTGTCTGGAAAGGAGGCAACTCTCTAGCTATCCTGCTGCTGTTTGGGATGCAGTAGAAGAGGAAGAAAAACAATGAAGGACAAATAAGGGAAGAAAAAAAATCAAAACCAAAATAAAGCATAGAAATTTTGTGGGGGAGAAAAAGCAAAAGGATAGAACTAAAAGTTCAAAATTAGCATCCCAATTTCTTCTACCTCCTGTTCAAACACTAAGTAGTATATATGCCGGAATGAATAACAAGTGCACAGGAAATGAAGATAGAGTTCACTGCAATCAAGAACTCCACGGGGAAAGTGAACTGTTTCTAGGCTCCTTCATCTGGTACTCAGACCTCTTGCTGCTTAAGTGGGGATGCTAATTCCTAAGGCATGGGGTGCAGGTGCTACCTTTCTCCAATGACTCAGAGAGAAAATATGCTAATCTACTTTGCTTCTTCTTGACCAAACAAGTACATCACATGCATGCTTTTTTTTTAGATCATCTTTAATGATAATGATGATGTACACTTTGTTAATAAGTCATAGGTATGTCGGTGAGCATTGCCTGGCCCTTATTTTGACACCTCAGGCTCCCTTCCTGCTATGAAGGAGACAAGGATCCTCTTCAGAGAGGTCTGTCCAAGATGTCAGATATGCCATAGAGAGCCCTGGAGATATTTTACTTTGGAAAATGAATGAAAACTTGACTGTGAGGTGACGTTCTGGGAATGAAGAGTTAATGGATAAGAGAGGGGCCTCTACAGGCACATAATCTCAGCCAACAATAAGCTCCAAGACACTCCAAGTATTCATACTAGAGGTTTGGAGGGGAGAAAATTTTCCCACGGTTGTCATTGTCAAACCATGGCAAAAGTCAACAAGTTAAGCCACGGAATCCACCAATCAGTCAATCAGTGGGACCTTATTGTATACTCACTGTGTACCAACCACTTGGGTGCTCTAAGGACCAGGAGACTTGGCCACGGTTCTTATGTTACTTAGAGTCTCAATCCTTAGCTCAGTGTGATTTCCAGTGAGTCTCATGGCCACCACTCCATATATACATTTTCTGTTTTATTCTGATTTGTATGGGTAAGTCAACTTATGCACACTTGTGCATAAGACTGGTACAAAAGACCATGTGTCAGTATGATTGCATGCAGGCACATACATCTACAGGTACAGATGTATATTTGTGTATTTATATCTATGTGTATCTTTATGTTTGTGTGACTGAGTGGGACTATGTGTTTTCTTGTATCAATGTATGTGAGTGGGGTGTGTGTGTGGGTGTGTGCGTGCATACATAAATGTTTCCATGAATATACCTGCCTGTGTATCCTGAAGTTCTTCAACCCACCTGATATAAACACCTTGCACAGTATCTCTTTATCTAGACTGGCTTATCAGGGTTGCTATTAGAGAGATAATTACATCTGTGCCTAAGAACAAAATAGCTCCAGTACCATCCCATGGTAATCCCTCTCGTGCTGCCAGCACTTAGCTGGTCTTTTTTTATCAGTTGATCACAACAAAACAAACCCCTCCATCCCTCACCAGGCAATGTCCAAGGGAAACTGGAGCTCTTTGGCTCTCAAACTTACTGTGCAGCTTCTCCCTTCTGACAAGAATTTTTTCCTCTCACTTCATCTAATTAATCTCTTAAGAAGAGAAACTGAGATTCTCTCCTTCTACTTTCCATTTTTCTCTCCACTACACTCATGTTCAGTCTTGTACTCTCCCATATAAGCTGCCACTTGCAGATCATGCCTATGTAGGCAGGTGTGGGGCTTGTGTAAGCATAAATGTCATGCTGCATTATTGAACTAGTTATGCATCCCTGTTAGTGAGAGACAACTGACTTTTAAAAAGGAGGAAATACCTGATTTCATAATCTGAAGCAATTTGGGCAAGAGAAAATTGGTGTGCTTGGGTAAATAACCAATATTTATCTGTAAGGCTTCACTAAAGCCAAGGTTGGGGTAGAGACACCTTGTTGTTATTGTTATCACCCCTTTTGTGTAATCTTTGGGAGAAAATGTTTATGTCCCTGGCCTCCTGGGTGGGGATTAAGAGGAAGGTAAACAAAAGCTCAAAGTCATATAAGATTAGAAAGACTTAAGAGGAAGTCTTGAGGTTGGGGAAGGAAGAGGACAGAACTGAGGGAATGAGGAGTGACATTTTTGGCTTATGTTAGCTTACGGAGAAACTAGACTTTTTAACAAAATATTAAGAAGTGACTTAATGTTTCTGAACACATATGGCTAGGTTTGTTTTACAAAACACTTCTGGCTCTGTAGTAAGTCCCTGTCTTGACAGTTCTTCCCCAACTGTGACATTAAGTCAGGCTTGCTGGTGAGAGGTCAGCTTGGCTGGCTTTGATGGAGAGGAGACGGAGAGCATGTGGCTGGCTCCCACCACCACATTTCCTCTGGACCTGCAGACCTGCAGTTCTGAGACAAAAATGTGCCCAGTCATCACCTAGGCACATAAGGTGCTTATTAAAATGGAAATCTTAGGGACTCCTGGGTGGCTCAGTTGGTTAAATATTGGACTCTTGATTTTAGCTCAGGTCATGATCTAATGGTTCATGGGTTCAAGCCCCATGTTAGTTGGGTTGCATGCTGACAGTGTGGAGCTTGCTTGCGATCTTCTCTCTCCCTCTCTCTGCCCCTCCCCTGTTCATGCATTGTCTCTTTCTCATTCTCCCAAAATAAATAAATAAATAAATAAATAAATAAATAAATAAATATTAAAACAAAACAAATAAAATAAAAATGTAAATCCCCAGACCCATCCCCAGAAACTGATTCAATAGGTCTGAGTAGGTGTCGGGAGTCACCTGGGGAATTCAGATTCTGGTGGTGAACAGGTCGTATTTGGGAAATTTTGCTTTCTATCAGAGAAGGATAAGGGAGAACTCAGTGACTGTGTCCTCAGTGAGGTGGCAGAGTTGGGTCTGTACCTTCAGTGGACAGTGAAGTTACATACTAGGGGCCAGGAGGAAGCATGATGAGGCTGTGTTCAGAATGTGAATCCTAAGGTGGAAGAAGCTGTAGATATGCTAGAAAAGGTTCTTCAGTCTTCAAAAGAGGTATTTACCAGCCTTGATTCTGGTAATGGATGACCAATGGGATTGGATTAATCACTCCTCTCCCTAAGCCTCAATTTTAGTCATCTGCAAAATTAGAAAATGTCAGTTCTGATATTTTGGGATTGTATTGTCCTGAAATCATTCTTCCTCTTGTGTTTTCCCTTTTTTCTAATACCTCTTTACTTCCTCTGTCTAGGATGCTGAGATTGGGAGAGGATTGGGAAACCAAACCTTGAGTCTTATTTCCTCTACTAAACAGTTTTTTTCTCCCCAGTGTATGGACTCAGGTGAAACAGATGTGAGCAGCTTTGTGGGTGGCCTTCAGCCCTCAGCCTGAAGACATCCCTCAAGTGGTGGTTAAAAGTCTGATTCAGAAAATGGAGAAACATTTAAAAAGCCCAAACTTCAGTTGCAATTTCTTTTATACTTTAAGCACCAGTAACTCAAGTTCTAGATGTAAAAGGTAGTAACACTTTGTGGGAAACTGCAAAGATGCCAGGAGGCCCAATTCAATCACCGTGTTACCTGAACTTTCACTGTTCTAGATATATTCCTTTTGATTACAGCCAGATTTCTCTTATTTCAGTGCAAAATGACCAATCCAAGACGGGTAGGTTATTTTTAACCACTGGCACTTTCAGATGGATCACTTTACATTTCACATTTAGTAATTTATAACCTCTTTACACAAGCCTGTACATGAGAGAGAAAAAGAAGGAGAGAGAGAAATACGTGAAAGGAAAATAAATACAGAAGAGTAAGAAGGATGCAGGAGCACTGTTATGCAAAATGAAGACTGTGGTTGCTAGAGATAGACTGTACATTCTGCTCCAAGCTTCCTTGAAGCAAAAATGTAAATGGAAATAAGGTCATGTGCAACATGATTTGTTTAAGATGTTAGTAGCCGTACCTCCAAGGTTTAAAAGACTCTTGAAACTAATGTTTGTAGAGCGCCTATACAAGCCACATGTGCTTACATGAGGGTCTGCAGGGGGTCCACAGGGAGGATGATAGTCACTGATCTCAAGGTACTAATAGACCTCGTTGTGGGGAAAACACAGACATGGTTGGATGTAAGCATATTGGGAGATATATATACAAGCAGAAAGCATACACACAGCTCTATGCTAAAGGTACAAATTGCTCAGGAAAAGGTGACAAGAAAATGGCTAGGTAGTCAGAGGAGGTCCATGAGGAAGGCTGGTCTTCATCTGGATCCTGTAAATCATGTTGGCTGATGAGTCTGAGAGGAGGTTTTTGAAGCTAGGAAAATTCAAAGGACTTTCCAGCAGTTCTGATGAGACTACCCAGGCTGGAAAGAGGGATTTTCAGTATTGCCATCGCCTGAAAAGAGCTTTTCATGTCTTACCTAAACCATGTGATGAACAAACATGTTGTGTGCTGGCATCTCTTGCTAAAGCAGAGAAGAACTATGTACTACGGACATAAGAGACTCCAACCTACATATAATTTGTTTAAGCAATATTTATTAAGCACCTACAATGTGCCAGGCATTGTGCTACAGGATACAAGATGGCAAATAGAAGTGATGCTTGCCCTGTCTTTCTGCTTACTTACCAGTTGTGGGATAGTTCTAGTCACCTAGAGGACATGGGAGTCAGGTCTTCTCTGTGATAGGCACAGTGTGTGTCTGGGAAGCCCAGTTACATTCCACATAGCTGTCTTGGGAATCCATTGAGAGAATACTTTACCTTAAAACAGAAAAAAAAGTGAACATACTTACATACAGAGTGAAGAAAAACGACTTCTACAATTACAGGTTTTGTAAATTCCAAGAAAATTGAAACAGAAAAATAAGCCACTATACTTACTTACAAGCAGGAGCCCCAAATACATTGTTGCATTGATCTTCAATTGTCTAGCTAACTGCACAGAATTTCCTCCCCTGTATGTATTTGAGCAAATACACATCCAAGCATTTATTTTCCATTTCTTATTTAAATACCCTTGTGGGTTTGTTCTCATGTATCTATATTTCATCAGATTATAGAGTCTTTAAGAATAGCAAGAGTGTTTTTTAGTTCTAATATCTCTCATTGTTGAAAATCCTAGGGGGTGAAGTGATTTAGAGAAAGAATCACTAGTTTTCCATCCTGGCTCTCTCATCAACTGGGTACATGACACTGATAAGTTATTTCACTTCTCTGGATTCCAATATTCTCATCTACACAAGATTATTGAATAGATTAGCTCTAATAATAGTAATAACTGCCATTGCTTCAGCTTGTGCAATGTGCCAACTGCTTTACATACGTTCTTCCCAGTTATCACAAGGACCTGGAGAAAAACTAATTCCATTTTGCAAATGAGAATCCTGAGTATCAGAAAGTTAAGTAACTTGGTCAAGGTCACACAAATAGCCACAAAAAGTGGCTAAGGTCGGAATTCATAACTCTAAAGTCCTGGCTCTTTCTTCTGCACTGTAGAGCCTAAAGTTTTCCATCTTGCTTGATATTTTCATGGTTTCATACTATCCAATGCCAGGCTCCCTCAGAGCCCTCCAGGCTATCCTAGATAGGAAGCCAAGGGGACAAGCCAGAATAGGAAGTTCAAGTGTCAAATGTCAGAACTAGACTCCACATCCTTGCCAACATCTGTTGTTTCCTGAGTTGTTAATGTTAGTCACTCTGACCAGTGTGAGATGGTATCTCATTGTGGTTTTGATTTTATTTCCCTGATGATGAGCGAGGTTGAGCATCTTTTCATGTGTCTGCCATCTGGATGTCTTCTGTCTATTCATGTCTTCTGCCCATTTCTTCACTGGATTATTAGTTTTTCAGATGTTAAGTTTGGTAAGTTCTTTATAGATTTTTGATACTAACCCTTTATCATATATGTCATTTGCAAATATCTTCTCCCATTCTATAGGTTGCCTTTTAGTTTTGTTGACTGTTTCCTTTGCTGTGCAGAAGTTTATATCTTGATAATGTCCCAATAGTTTTTTGCTCTTATCTCCCTTGCTTTCAGAGACATGTCAAGTAAGAATTTGCTGAAGCTGAGGTCAAAGAGGTTGTCACCTGTTTTCTCCTGTAGGATTTTGGTGATTTCCTGTCTTACATTTAGGTCTTTCATCCATTTTGAATTTCTTTTTGTGTATGGTATAAGAAAGTGGTCCAGTTTAACTCTTCTGCATATTGCTGTCCAGTTCTCTCAGTACCATTTGTGAAAGAGACTGTGTTTTTTCCATGGGTTACTCTTCCCTGCTTTGTCAAAGATTAGTTGGCCATATATTTGTGGGTCCATTTCTGGATTCTCTATTCTATCCCATTGATCTATGTGTCTGTTTTTGTGCCAATACCATACTGTCTTAATGATTACGGCTTTGTAATACAGGTTAAAGTCTGGAATTGTGATGCCTCCAGCTTTGGTTTTCTTTTTCAACATTACTTTCATTATTCAGGGTCTTTTGTGATTCCCTACAAATTTTAGGATTGTTTGTTCTAGCTCTGTGAAGAATGTTTGTGTTATTTTGATAAGGATTGCACTGAATGTGTAGATTGCTTTTGGTAGTATTGACATTTTAGCGATATTTGTTCTTCCAATCCATGAACATAGAATGCTATCCGTGTGTGTGTGTTTGTGTGTGTGTGTGTGTCTTCTTTAATTTCTCTCTTAAGCTTTTCATTGTTTTCAGCATACAGATCTTTTACCTCTTTGGTTAAGTTTATTCCTAGATATTTTATGGGATTTGATGCAGTTGAAATGGGGTCAATTCCCTGGTATCTCTTTCTTTTGCTTCATGATTAGTGTATAGAAATGCAACCAATTTCTGTACACTGATTTTATATCCTGTGACTTTGCTGAATTCATACATCAGTTTTAGCTGGTTTTTTTGGTGAAATCTTCTGGGTTTCCATGTAGAGTGTTACGTCATCTGTGAAGAGTGAAAGTTTGACTTCTTCTTTGAAAATATTTTGTCAATTTATTTTGTTCTGTTGTCTGATTGCTGAGGCTAGGACCTCCAGCCCTATGTTAAACAACAGTGGTGAGAGTTGAAATCCCTGTCCTGTTCATGGATTTTTATGGTGGCAGTGGATCCATCCACAAGATATTGCACATTTGGATGGGCCTCCCTGTGGTTGGTACAGTAGAAGAAGAAGTGAAATGTAAGTCCAGAGAGACCATCCCTCTTTCAAGGAGCAACTTGGTAAAGTGAAGCAATGTCAATTTTTAAGTGAGATAAAATGGAATTCAAATCCCAGATCTGTCATTTACTAATTTTGTAAACTTTACAAGTTATTTGATTTCCACATTTATTAAGTGGGGAAAACTCCCTCCTAAAGATTTTGTGAAGTATAAATGAGCAACATATGTAAAGACCCTATTTACATTAGGGAATTTAGAAGGTGCTCAATAAATGTCAGTCATATAAATATGGGCCTTTGAAGATCTCTCTACTAAAAACCAATTGTCCCCACAGCTGATATCAATAGCAAAGTACTGACAGCTTTTCAGACTGATAAGAAATAAGATGAAGATGCTCACTTACACTACTTGCATTCAACATGGTACCAGAAGTTCTAACAGGAGAAATTAAACAAGAAAATGAAATAAAATACATCAAAATTGGAAAGGAAGAAAGTAAAATTATCTCTGTTTACAGATATGACTTTACATGTAAAAAATCCTAAATATTCCAAATACAAAAAACAAACAAACAAAAAACTTAGAACAAATAAACAAATTGAGCCAATTTTCTGTATAAAAGGATTAACACAAAAATCAGTTTTGCATTTCTTTACACTAACAATGAATAATCCCAAAGGGAAATTAAGAAAAACATTCCATTTACTGTAGCATTAAAGAGAATAAAATACTGAGGGGGTACATTTTACAAAGGATTCAAAAGACTTGCCCACTAAAAACTATAAAACATCAGTGAAAGAAATTAAGAAGATACCAAGCAACAGGCAGAAAGATAGTCTATGTTCATGGACTGAAAAACAATATTGTTAAGATGGTAATACTACCCAAAGCAATCTACAGATTCAGTGTAATCCCTTCCAAAATTCTAATGATGTTTTGCTGCAGAAATAGAAAAATTCATGCTAAAATTCAAATAGAGTCTTAAGAGACCCCAAATAGGCAAAATAATCTTGAAGTAGAGCAAAGTTGGAGGCCTCACACTTGGTAATTTTAAAACTTACCACAAAGCTGTGGTAATCAATATAGTCTGGTGTTGGCATAAAGACACATATATAAGCTAATAGAATAGAATAAAGGACCCAGAAATAAACAATCACATATGTGGTCAAATGATGTTCAATAGGGCTGCCAAAACCATTCAATGAGTAAAGGATGATCTTTTCAACAAATGTTGCTGGGGAAACTGAATACTTACCCACAAAAGAATGAAGTTAGACCTTTGCCTCAAACCACATACAAAAATTAACCTAGAATGGAGCAAATAGTAAGTGCCAAAACTATAAAACTCTTAGGAAAAAACATAGGAGAAAAACTTCATGACATTGGATTTGTCAAGAATTTCTTGGATATGACACTGAAAGCATAGGAAACAAATGAAAAAAAAATTGGAGTATGTCAAAATTAAAAACTATGCATCAAAGAATGTGATAAACATAGTAAAGGCAACCAACAGAAAGGGAGATAATTTGCATATCATATATCTGGTAAGGGGTTAATATCAAGAATATATATAGAATTTCTACACCTCAACAACAAAATCATATAACCCAATTAAAAAATAAGCCAAAGACTTAAATAGATATTCCTCCAAAGACATATACAAATGGCCAGTAAGCACATAAAATGATTCCCAATGTCACCAGTTATATCAGATATGTAGATCTACCTCATATCTATTAAGGTGACTATAATAAAAATAGTAATAATAATACAAAAAATAATATGTGTTGACAAAGATGTGGAGAAATTGGAGGCCTTGTAGAAACTTCAATAGTGTAGCCACTATGGAAAATAGTATGGCAATTCCCCAAAAAGTCAAAAAGATAATTCAACCACTAGGTACATATTAAAAAGAATTGAAAACAGGGTCTTAAAGGGATTTGCACATCTATGTTCATAGTGGCACAATTCATAGTTGCCAAAAGGTGGAAGCAACGCAAGTGTCCATCAACAAATTGTGGTGTATACATACAATGGAATATTATTCTGTCTTAAAAAGGAAGAAAATCCTGTCACATGTGAAAATCCTTTTCATATTACATTAAGTGAAAGAAGCCAGTCCAAAAAAAAAAAAAAGACAAATACTGTATGATTCCACTTATATGAATAATGTAGAATAGTTAAATTCATAGAGACAGAAAATAAAATGATGGTTGTCATGGGCTTGGAGAAAACAGAATGGAGAGTTATCATTTAATGGGTATAGGATCACAGTTTTGCAAGATGAAACAGTTTCTGAAAAAGGGTGCTGATGATAGTTGCACAAAAATTTGAATACTTAATGTCACAATAACACTTAAAGTCATTAAGTGTACTTAAAGTACACTTCAAAATGGCCAGAACAGTAACTTTTATATTGTATGCATTTAACAACAACAACAAAAAATTAAATCCCTGCCAATCAGCAAAAACAAAAGCAATCTAAACACCACAAACGCTATGGGAATTGAGAGAATTGAGAAATATTTGGCAGGGGACAAAACAGTCAGAAGGGCTTCATGGAGGAATTTTGAGTGATATGGATAAAGGAATAAGGTGGTGAGGGGATATTCCAGATAGATAGAAATATATCAGTAAGGAGATATAAGAGAATGAACACAGCATATGGGAGAAAAACAGAAAGAACTAGCCCAAATGTATAAAGCATAGGTGTAAAGTTAGGAAATAATGAGAGAATAGGCTTAGGATGAGAATGTAGAACTGTAGTACAGTCTCGACTAATACCCAATGTCAGAGTTGTTGAACGAGGCCCCTTGGCCGGCCCCACCCCACTCTGAGTAACGAAGTCCCAAGGAAAGGTGAGATCACATTGTGTGCAGGGACCTTCATAATGCTGGGAAGAGAAGAGGGAAGGAGTGGTTAGGGAGAGAGTGGCAAACGTGGCATATATATATATATATATATATATATATATATACCATCTAAAACAGATTGTGTTTTAACACCTTTTCCTCTATATTAAAAAGCTACTTTCAGTAATTATAATGCAATGAAATAAATATATTTCATGTATGAATTAAAATTTGGACTCACCAAATAAGAATTACTGAATCTCCCAGATCTCAATCTGTGTTTACTGCCTTAAATTATAACCACAAAAATTCAAAGGAGTCACAGAATGACAGAATTAACATGGCCCAAGTTATGTTTCTTCATGTTTGCAATCACAGTACTATTATTGTTTATTTCTTATCTACTGTTCAAACACAAAACTATGTACTACCACCAACCATGTACTTGGAATAAGTTTGAATGATTCATAACTGTTATACAGTCATTCTGGAAATAAAGAGGTGTAGTCAGACCACATGTGTCAGGGGCCAACTTTACAACCAGAAGTTCTACAAATTAACTTCCATATGGAATGCAATGTTAGTTAAGAGGAAAGTAATACAAATGTGTTAATTTTAAGTTTACATATGTATTATTAAAACCTAATAGTAGCAGCAACAATTATTTAGAATGGAGGCCAACAAAAGAATCATTGAAGGGAAGGGCAAGGGAAGACCATTTTATCACTGACATTGATTAAATTTCCAGTACATGGTGATAAGAAAGTGTTGACCAACTTTTAGTCAGTGTTATCACTTTTCAAATTCTCAAATAAATAAATAAGTAAAGCCACAAAAACCATTGCCTAGATCCAAGGCAGACCACTGACACTGTCCCAAAGTCCCTTGGTGTAACACTCAAAGGAAAATCAATTAGATGATGCAGAAGAGAAGTGAGTTAACACCAGCAGCCAACTTCCACCATGCAAAGCAGCTTAGTTACATCTCATACCCTTTCAATGACAAAGCACTCCACTGGCCTTAGGAGTTTCTTCCACTTGAAGCTCTATCAATTTATTCAGCATAGTGCATAATTTCCTGGTTAATTTCTGGACTAATAGCCACAGCAGGAAACCACACATAGAAAATTCATCTGTTTATGCTGTGATTTCCAAAGCTAATGGTTTATTTAACTAGCAAGTTATTTCTTGGTTACAAGCCCTTAATAGGCTGAAATTGTGTTTGTATTTCATAAATTGAATTTCACAAAGCTTGCATTTCAAAACAATATGTCAAGTTCAGCACATTCCTATACAACACATTTCTAATCAAGGCATAAGGAATAAGCTTTTATTTGTAAATAAAGCTGCAGTCAGCTTTTAGATGAGAAGAATAACTATACACACATTAGTTCTACAGATGTCTACTGAGAACAGAAACTATAAAAGTGATTAAAATAAAGCTTTTTTTTTACAGGATTCAAAATCCAGAAGAGGAGGTTGTGACATGTAAATATATATCAATTACCACAATCAGTACCTCAACAACAAAACTGTAATGTGCCAAAGTCTGTTCAGCACATTTTTAACTTTTACATGTGCCCTATGAGACCACCTGCAGCCTGGGCCCAGGACTCAATGAATCATAACAGCCTACCTGACTATGTTTCTTGGCCAGTTCTGATGCCTCTTGCTCCCATTCCTCTGACTGATGATACTCCTTCAGACAGATGATTAAGATGCATTCTTTTTTACTCTAATTTGATATCTAATTCAATCTTTTAAAGCTTTATAGTTCCATGATCTGCACATATGATTCTGCTTGGCTTCAACTTGGGTTCCAAGACCCCTTACTGAGAGCTGCGTCATAAGTCCCAGTTGCTGAGGGAAATTCAGACTTCGTATATGTAATTAGTACACTAATAGGTGAAAGTACAGTTGTGGAGCAAGGATGGGGTTGTGTTAAAAGAGATTGTGGTCAACTCTATGCAGGTATCATCAGTAAGTTTAATACCATCAGAAATCCAGCAAATATTTATTGAACATCTAACATGTGACAGACAATGTGCTAAGCTCTGAAGAAGTAGCAAAAAATAAAAATACAGACTTGGCTCCTAACCTTGGATGTAATAGTCTTCATGGAAGTCAAATATTAAAGGAGGCACTCTAAGTGTTTCATTACCATAAAGGGAGATATAGACTAAAATAGAGTCATAAAACAAGGGGATTTAACTTACACTGGGGATCAAGGCCACATATTTCTCAAAGGAAATGCCATCTAGGCTGATGTGCAAAGGTTGAGTAGGATGTTAGATAGGTAAAAAGGGAGAGTAAGAGTGAAGGAAATAGTAAAAGTGGAGAGCATGACACACTTGAGGGAAATTACAGAATTCCACTATGAATGAGATGCATATAAAGAGAACAGTGTTAGATGATGCTAAAGATGTGAGCTGAGGATTGAGGCAAAACTTGAACCAGGTTCTTAATGACAAATTTTTGTTGGTATGAAAAAGGAAGAAGAATATTTTAGGATGAAAGAGTGCTCCATGTGCAAAGGTGTGTGTCCATGTAAAGCTCCATGCCATGTTTTGGTAACAACATGTTTGGTAACAACATGGTTTTGCATCACTGGAATGTTTAGTGCAATGAGTAAAGATGTAGCTAGATAAATAAGCAAAGATCAGATCATAAATCATCTTGATAGACATACTCTTGATAGACATACTTGCAGTGCTGTGAGAGGGAAGCATTGAAAGGCTTTGGTTAGGGAAAATTTACAAATGAATCTATGCCTCAAGAAATTGACACTGCTTGCAATAGAAAAGACAGATTCAAACCCAATTCAAAGTCCGATACAGTATCTAGTAAAATGATGGTGAAGGCTGAAGCTATAGTGGCATCAGTGAAGATAAAGGGACAGGAAAATTTTGAGAACTCTTTAAGAGCTAGAATAGACACAACTCAATGACTCATTCTTTGATTAGAAGGGATGAAATGAGAAAACAAAGATCATGTTCAGATTCCAGGCTTGAATGACTGACTTTTCATCAGAAAAAACACACACTGGAACAGAAATTGTTTTAGGATTCAGTACTGAACATTTTTTATTTGGGCTGTTTTGGGCCATGCAACAGGCTACTGGGAGTGCTCAAGAGAAAAATCTTTCAAAAGAAAGTTACAGTCATGAAAATCCTCAGGGAATATATAGATTAAGAAGCAAGAAAAAAACAGAAAATGACTCAGAAAGAATACCTTTGTTTGGAGTGAGAATAGGGATATTCAAGTAACCTGACAGGAGGAAAGAGGATAAGATAAATATGTGAGATACAACACAAAAGCCAAAGGAGAAGACATTTTCATTGTAGAACGTGTCAGCTGGATGTATAAATAAGAGATTAAATAGGATGAAGAAAATGAGACTTTGGAAATTAGGAAGGAGGTCACAGAAATCTTTGATGGACTGGCTTCAGGTGTCTCCCCTTTAGAGAAAGTTACGGGCTCACAGAACCATGGCCCGGATAATGTGACAAAACCAATCAAACTGAAATCTGCAATGAAGCAAAGGAAAAGAAAGCTGTGGATGGAGAGTGGAGTATAAGAGTTTCTTATATCAAAGGTGGAACTTATCAGCATGTGATCATGGAAGGGAGTTGTGATGGGGGAGTTGGGATGTCAGTCACTGAACTGAGGTCAGAAAACTACCAACACAAGGACTGGAGTCATTAAAAACAAAAGCAAAGGATATGGTGAGTACTAGTCTTAAGCAGGTATTATCACCATTGAATAATGTGATGATCAAACCTGAAGTTTGGTGGAGTGGTGAGAAAAAGTGGGGCTGAAAGCATGCATCTCTCGAAAAAGGATTTAGGAAGTAGGTATAGAAGTACATCTTTGCAGTGGTGGGACTCAAAAAGGTGAACAGGCTCCACCTTTCACCTTTCAGGTGAACAGCCTCTCCACCTGAGAGGCTGCAAGCACAGTGGTATTATCAAGGAGAATGCCTAATTTTATTTTAGGAGATATTAGAAATATTTTTAAATGCATTTAAAATGGAACAAGGTCCCACAAGGAACAACAAGAAGAATTTAGCTAGAGGTTAGAAGTGCAAGAAGAAGCAAGCCAAAAGGAAGACAGCAAATGAGTGAACTAAGGAAATTTTATTTTGGCCAAAGCCAAACAAGGCCAGGATGAGGGATGAATAGAAACAGCTTCAATTCACACTTTTAGATGAAAATCTGTCATAAATCATTTCATTGCTGGAAGCTCATGAACTTTCCAGGTATGGAATTTGTGGCATAGTTTCTGAAATTTCTCTTTCTCGGTCTGTGATGAGACACAGTGATAATTCACACATTTGCTAAGTGTTTATCCTTGCCATAAGAAGAAACCTGGGTTTGATTATTTGCATATCATATACTTATGACTGTGTAATGTATGCATCATGGGCATAGCTCTGTATATCCCAAGCTTGTGCTCTATTCCATAAGCATATTTCTACATCCAGTCATAAATCATGTTAACATCTTACACAGATGTGAGTTTTCATAGTTAATTTGAATGGTAAAATTGCCATAAAAACTATAGACAGGATGAACACAGCTTCGAGGCTTTGGGCCAACAAGTGCGACTAAAACCACATTATCCCTTCTCTTTGTTTAACCTAAATGAAAAGATATTTTGACATTTCAGTGAGCTGCTCTCATTTAAAGAAAAAATTAATCTGGATATTTTTTTTTCCCATTCTCTCAACATTGGTGGAGTTCCATTTCTCTTTCTGATTTCATTAGCTGCCAGAGCACAAAAGACCCTTTCATTTTCCTCTCAAACCACCCACTTGGTATCTTTTATGCTTCAGCAATCCACACACAGATCACTCCCTCAGCATGGCTGCTTCATTAAGAAATACAGAGAGAGGGACTTAGAGCCTCACCTCCCAAAGGAAGAATCAGAGAAGCCACACAGCCAGTCCCTTGGGTTTGCAAAGGAAATGGCTTTACCCCAGTACTCCACAGAGCAGCCTTCTCATAGTGGCTGAAGCATGTCCAACATGTCAGAATCTACTTGGATTCATTGGCAAGGCCCTCAGAGAAACAGTGGATGGGGAGCAGGGGAGAGAAAAGCAGGGTAGATAACCAGAACCTCATTATTGTCATCATTTGCAAGCTCAGCCTGCTTCATCCTTCCTTAATGGAGTATGAAATAGGAGACATCCTATCCCCATTAATCAGAATAGCACTTGGCCTGCATGGCATCATATTCAGTGCCCAGGCCCTGCATCTCAGGTCACTGTGAGCAGCAACAACAGTCTGACAACATCATCTCTTGGGGAGATGATGAAGATGAGGGAGCCCCTCCCTGGCACAGTATTTGTGTGTAAGATTACCTTCAGTGTCTTCACAGTTTTCTCAGGGATTGGATCCCATCACATTGAGAAGGGCTTTCAGCCCTACTAAGGCTGTCAGGATGCCTGAAATTATCACAGGGTAAAAGGCACTGGAATTCCCCAGCCTAAGAGCATATATGTGATCCTCTAAACCTTAGAAAGATGACATGAACATCAAATTTGGTAGAATTTTGTTATTAAGATGAAAGAATTACAGTCTAGCAGCCATGGCAGAACTTTGGAGAACGTTTTATTGTTGAGGGCAGTGTCCACAATGAAACTTCCTGGATTTTGGAATGAGGCAGAAATGAGTCAAATTCTGGCTCCCCCATTTCTTGACTATGAAAGCTTGGGCTAGTTATTTAACCTCTCTAAGCCTCTGTTTTCTTGTTGGGGTAACATAAATTATGTAATCCATAGAGAAGTTTTAAGGATTAGATTAAATGAAGTAATATATATTTAAGAATATTAAAAATATATTTTATGAGTGCCTCTTTTTTCTTGGATTATCTCCTGTTCTTTGGGAGAACAGCAAGGAATGAGATGCTTTGAAGGAATGAGATTTAAAATATATATTTGGGGGTGCCTGGGTGGCTCAGCAAGTTAAGTGTCTGACTTCGGCTCAGGTCATGATCTCACAGTCTGTGAGTTCAAGCCCCGCATCAGGCTCTGTGCTGACAGCTTGGAGCCTGGAGGCTGCTTCAGATTCTGTGTCCTCCTCTCTTTCTGTCCCTCCCCTGTTCATGCTCTGTCTCTCTCTGTCTCAAAAATAAATAAACATTAAAAAAAATTAATGTATATTTGTTTGAAAGATAAAGAGAGTCTGACATTAAGATAAGGACCACTCTCTGGAGGAAGAATCTAAGAACACTTCAGCACAGGAGCTGAAGGTACAGAACTGGCTGCTGTACAAAAATGGTGGTAAGTGGAAGGCAAGTAAAGAAGATTGTTAAGAATATGAGGGTTACAAAGGAGGTTGATTAAGCCACCTGGGTTTGAGCCCTGGCTTGGCTGCTTTTCAGTTGGATGGCCTAGGGTGATTTACTTAGCTTCTCTCTACCTCATTATACTCATCTATAAGAGAGAAATAGTAAGAGTATCTGCCTTCTAGACAGGGTGACCAAATATTTTTAATCCTTCAAACAAGGACATTTTTTAGAGTAAAAAGAGGCTGTATAGATAATTATTCTGAAACAACAGGAGACAACAGGACAGTCTGGGCAAACCTAAGTACTCTATTTTGGGGGTAAAATGTATTAAGTGACCTAGGATTTGCAATATACTTTGAGCCATGCCTGCCATATTGCAAGTACTCAACAAGTATTGTTATTATTTTTACTAGTGACTTTTTCTTGTCAAGTCACTGAACCTATCTAAGTCAGTTTCCTTGTTGCCAAAAGGGGATACCTGCTACATTGAATTATTGTTAAGGATTAAATAGTATAATGGTTATGGAGCACTTTCTACAGTGCTTGGCATATGGCCGATACTCAAAAAAATTTAACTATTATAACTGGATTAAATGTTGGGGTTAATATGAGAGAAAGAAGGACTCTGAAACTCCTGAAATTACTCTTTTTCCCTCAATGCAGTTGATAATTCACAAATTTCTAAATGTTTGTCCTTGCCATTAAAAGAAACTCAAAGGAAAATTTAGATAGGTAAAGTAAATTTTTACTTTAGTTAATAGTGTGACCATGATGTAATGAAAGGGACATTGATTTTGAAAATAAAAAAATCTTTGTCTCAGTTCCAGATTCATATTTACTAACTTTATGACTTTGGGCAGGTCACTTAACCTTCACAAGCACCAGTTTTCTTATCTGTAAAGACTGCTGTCTTGAAGGATTGCTATGTGGATCAGCTGTATGTAAGCTGTAAAATATATAAGAATAGATGAGACTATATTTGATAATGATGCCTTTTACAGTAGTCCTACCCTGGCTAATGAAGCACTTCCCAATCTTTTGTTGTTGTGCCCTCTGAAAAAGTGAGAAATAAAGTAAGACATTATCTTCATCATCCACAGCCCCTAAAGGATACTTCTTATTTGTCATTCTCTTCCACTTGATACTGCTGGGCAGTTAATGTATTCCTAACAGATCAAGGAGCACTCTAGGCTACAGAAAATCATCCTACTGTCGTGTTTGATTACTCAGACTGCTTCCTTTGATTGATTCCTGTTTCATTCAATCTATGTTTCTGGACTACGACCACCCCTGCCCCCAAACTTACCCTATTCACAGAACACCAGTTAAATGTCTTCCTCTCCTCACAAACTTTAACATATCTACAGATTCACATTTTAATTATGATTTAGGTCTGGGTTAAGTATATCATAAGTAGTGAAAACATCATTTCCCAGTTTATACAAATAATGAAACTAGTATTTCTTTCACACTTCCAAACATATAAATCTTGGGAATGTGCATACACACACACACACACACACACACACACACACACACATGCACAAATACAGACACACACAAGGCCTCAGCCAACAAAATGGCCACGTGGATGATAAGAGGTTTGCATATGTAGCTTATTATTATCATTAATTTTTGATTAAAGAAAAACTATAAACAAATTCCAAAATTTGTGCTGGCCTCTATTCTACTTAACTCTCTGCCACTATGTTATCTTCTTCTATAGGTCAGTGTCAGGCCAACAAGGAAAGTTCTTTGATGAGATCCTGGGTTCCCTTATGTGCAAAATGTTAGAACATTCCTGAAATTATCCTTAATTAAAAGGCAGAGCTTGATATTACTAAATAAATGGAGCTTGATCTTGAGGTTAGAATTGTTAGTAATTCATCTGGATGGAACTGAAGATGGTTTTGTGAGCATGTTTTGAAGCAATTTATATTTTTCTTGAAAATGTATCAACTTTATTTCATATTTCTATGTTAGTGTTTAAAAGCCTAGTTTTAGCTAAGGACTTGGATACTAAGGCATCCAGGAACATAACCACAGATTTTAAAAATGTTTTCCACCAAGTCTGGATGTTAACTCTCATGTTTCAAATTAGCTCATTTATCACCTGGAAAACAGGAAAATCAATGGGTTTTCTACACCACAGGTAGGAGTATAGAACCACAACAGTGAAGCTGGCAGTAGAACAACCTGCCCCAGCAGGCCGCCTTCCAAAGTGCACATTGGTACAGAGAACATCCAAAGACTGAGAATTACCCTGTCAGACTTTCAGCACCACGGACAGCTCATCCATTCTGGCACCGTGGGGGTGGGTGGGAGGACTGGAGCTTTAAACACAAGTCTGTATAGCAGTCCCCCCACCTCGCCCCGGCAATGAGGAACCTCTACAAAAATGAGAAGAGGCGGAAATCAAGGCTCTTACCGTACATAGGAAGGGGATCCACAGGGGTTATGGAATTTGCCTAGTCACTTAATAAAATCATAGAGGATTTAGAACCTAGTTTCCCAACACACCACATCCTCCCAATTGAATAGCCTGCAAATAAATAAATAAATAAATAAATAAATAAACTAAGTGAGGAAAACAGGATGGGGAATTCTGAAGCTCCAGTTTCACCCAAATGTAAAGGCAAGTGCTCTTCCAGAAATTGGGAGGAAAAACTTATGCAGAACCTCAGTTAGATGATAGCTTTCTATTATAATATAAGGAGTATAAATATGTCATTATGTCATGGGAGAAAAGGCACTTGTAATGCTTTATAATTAATTGAGAACACTTCCAACTAGAGAATAATCCCTGCATATTATGTTGTTCTCTCTTAGAAACATGTGTGCATGCACATGCATACACAAACACATATTCTCACTTTCCATGAAGTCACACACACACAGGATGCTTTTCCTATGTCTCTCTTAAGGGTCCTCCTTATACTTCTTTTCCTCTTCTCTTTCCCACCCCACTTTGGTCCCAGTTTAGTTTCCTGACTCACGGACCTCTCAAATGCACAGATTATGAAATAAGCTGACAGCATGTGGAATTTGATAACAACTCCAAGGCAACATTATTGATGTGGGACAACCAAGAAGTCATCTGTGGAGCTCAACATGGCAGAAATTTATTGAACTAGAAAGAAAGATGTGTTAAAACAACTGAATGCTGGTTTTGTATCAGCATGTGTCCTGGTCTCTTAGACTATATCTGTAACCAGGACAGAGAAGAATCCTGACATCATGAAGCTTTCACTCCCATGGGAGAGGTAGATAATAAAGCACCAGGAATACAATACATTCTAGAAACTAATGACTTTATTTAAAATTATTACCTGAAATAATGAAATTAAGTTACCACGGTTGGGGGTATGTGGATAGAATACTTTGAATATAAAGTGCCGGGAGCCCTAAGGACGTAACATTTGCGCTGAAACAAATAGCTTCATATCAATGACAACCCTTAGAAATTAAAAGAAGATGTAAATTATCCATATTGCTGAGAAACATTGTCATCTTGTCACCTTCTAAGCAAGAAAAAAAAAGTTCTTTTATCATAAAAAAGAACACAAGTATTTCCTGTGCCTAATGCAGACAGTATGTTTATTAAGAAAAACTGACTGATTATATATATATATATATATATATATATATATATATATGAATCCCAAGATTTCAGTTATTTGAGACAATAAACATTTAATTCTTGTTCACCTAAAGTCCAATCTAAGATTAGAGGCAACTAGGGTCAGGGTGGTCCAAGGGCATTTGGGGCATTCATACGGTAGAAGGGCAAGAGAAAGCATGCAGCATCACATGGAAGATATTTTAAAGGCCAATCATATTTCATCACATTCCATTAGCTGGAATTCAGTAATATACCCATATATAATAGCAAAGAAGTCTGGAAGAGATGGTTTAGCTGTGTGCCTAGTGAACACTTAATGAATACCTGCCCAGACTCTACCCCAAAGAGGCAAAAGGAAAAATTACCTTTTATTTAGAAAAAGCATCTAGATTGCTGAAGGGATAAAGGACTAGGACAAAAGTGCAATGAATATGCAGTCTGTTGTATTCACTCTAAGAGATGAAGAGCAAATGAATTTTTCAAATAGCGATAATAATAATAGCAATAATAATAATAATAAAATGCTTTAAGAAACTATTAACTCATTTGACCTTCATAAACTCATGTACTTGTTACATAGGCAGAGCAAATGCATCATTTCATTTTAGAAATTACTGAACTGAGAACCAATCTTTTACAATGGAAAGTATCTAGCATATTGTTTAACCTAAATCCATCATTTCATAGTTGAGAAAGTTATCATTTAAAGTGGTGTCATAGTTTACCCCAAGGGTATAGAATTAGCCTTTGGCCAAACTGGGGTTTCAGTGGGGGTCTTATAATTTATAAATTAATAATTTGTCTCTGTTTCTTTTCCCCCTAAGAGGGTGGTTTCGATTTTCTAAGACACATATTAATCACAAGGGATGCTAATGGAGAAAAAAAACTTATGAATGATGCAGATTCCTAGGCTTTCCTAGGAAGCCCTTGACTCTGCTGTTGGAGATTGGATGTACACAACATAGACAAAAATAAAGTTCACAAAAACAAACAAAAAAAATGAAATGTAAATTTTTTTAATTAAATCTTTAAAACCAAGAAAAATGGGGATACAATCTGATTTCTGAATATGAAAAAAACTTTCTAAATTAAAAATATGGAATATATAAGCTGGTAAAATACAGTTGTGATTACAAAAATATTAAAAATTGTATAAATCAGGGACACCTGAATGGCTCAGCTGGTTGAGCATCTAACTCTTGATTTCAGCAAAGGTCATGATCTCATGGTTTGTGAGAAACTAGTCACTGTGAGAAACTTACTCCATGCTGTCAGCACAGAGCCCGCTTGGGATTCTCTCTCCCTCTCTCTGTCTGCCCCTCCCCCACTCATTCTCTCTCTCTCTCTCTCTCTCTCTCTCTTTCTCTCTCTCTCTCTCCCCCCCTCTCTCTTTCTCTTTAAACAAACTTTTTAAAAATTGTACAAATCAACCATATTATCGGTGAATTTTTTAAATTTTGTTATTTTTTTACTTTATGACTTTATTACTGATTAGAATTATCACTGATTCTATGTTTAAAAAAATAAAACCTAACGAAAAGCACAAAGTAGAATTAAAATCTCCTAAAATACAAATACTATGACACAATATAAATCTTTCAACATATATCTTTTTGGTCTTCTGCATACATACACAAACATATGTGTACATGTATATGTACATATATATTACAAAATTGGGTATGTTGTTAATATTGTATTTATTGAAACAAAGGTAATTTAACAGCACATATAAAATGCAGAAATATAGGTTTAACAGTAATAATCCAAGAATAATATATCATACTATAATAACAAAATGGGGCAATAGAAAATAGGAAAAGGAAGTAAAATGTGCTCATTTCTAAAGCAGAAGCCAAGAGAGATATGTTACATTTTTTCTTATTGACAACTAGGGAGAAAAGACCAAATGCACTGCTTTTTAGCTTATAAGTTACCATTAAAAATGTCTTTTAACTGCAGGTCATAACCAATCAGTGATTTAAAAAATCAATTTAGTAGATTGCACACCATTATTTTTCAGAAAAGAAAAGAAAAGAATAGAAAGAGAAGAGAAGAGAAGCGAAGAGAAGAGAAAAGAGAAGAGAAGAATAGGCTGAACTATGTATAAAATAAAATATTACTCAGCCCTCAAAATTAAGGAAATCCTGCCACTTGCAACAATGTGGATGAATCTGGAAGACATTATGCTAAGTGAAGTAAGTCATTCACAGGAAAAATATTGCATGATTCCACTTATACAAGGTATCTAAAATAAACTCATAGAAGCAGAGAAAACAATAGTAATTGCCAAGGCCAAGGGGGTGAAAGACATGGGGAGCTGTTATTCAGTGGATATAAAGTTTCACTTATACAAATGAGTAAGTTCTAGAGATTTGTTGCACAACAGTGTCTACAGTTAACAATACAGTATTGTGCACTTCCAAATTTGTTAAGAGGGCAGATCTCACATTACATGTTCTTAGCACAAAGCAACAACAAAGGAAACGAAGGGAAACTCTACAAGGTGTTGGACATGTTGTTACCATGATTACAGCAATAGTATCACAGGTGTTTGCATATGTCTAAACTCATTAAATTGTAAATACATTAAATATGTTCAGTTCTTTGTACATCAATTATACCTTAATAAAGATGTTTTTAAAAGAAAACATTGGAACACATCTTAATAGTGAGGGTAGATTTTATTTCATTGAACATTTTTCATTTATGCCTACACACACACACACACACATACACACACACACAAGTGCACGTGCATACACATGTGCACAGGCACATAGACACACACATATGCTAGGTCACAACTTTAAAGCCACTACACTAGTAAAATGACAACAGTATCTATAAGCATAGCTTCACTGAAGGTAATAAAGGAAAAGAGCAAAGTTCCTTAATAGCCTCCAACTTTTTTGTTCAAAGTTTAATATTCACGTTCCTCAGAGTCTATCGTAGGCCTTCTCTACTTTCCCATTCTACGCTTTCCACATAGGGAACCTCATATTTCAGTTGCCTTCTAGTCATGTTTGCTGACAATGCCCAGAACTCTCCTAGGCTATAGACCTACAAATACACAGCTGATTCCTGGATATTTCATTTGCTTCTCATGTAAACAAAACTCAATCTATCTCCTCTCACACACTCCTCTAATGGTCTTTCACTCAGTGCATTTTCAGCCACCACACACTTGCCCAAAATGAAACCTGGGAATCATACTGACTTTTCACCTTTTCTTACCCTAACCTGTCTGAGGTTGAATTTTCCAAAATTGGAGCCTTAGAAATGGGTTCTTTTGCTATTGGAAAGAGTATTCTCAGGAGAATGCAGCAAGGGAAGAAGATGCTAAGCAAGGACATGGCCTCAGCTGGAGACCAGCTTCACATAGGGAACTCTGGAGCAGAGAGCACTGCAGTGCTGACCCTACCTTGAAGCCAGGAGACCTGGCTTTTGTATCATCACATCAGTTTTGCTACAAGCTGCTAATGGGTAGAGGGTTGCATAATCCCCTGGATAAGAGAGCTCCTGTTCAGATACAGTGAATACACCAGGAAAGGTGTCACTATGAGAATTTAGCAGTCAACACTCACAGCAGCTGCTGCAGTATGGATGGGGTATGTTAAAGGGGATTTGTGCAAGGTACTAAAGCAAACACAATGTTTGCCATATCTAACTGATCTTTAATGTGTGTGTGTGTGTGTGTGTGGTTTATGTATTTTTTTTCAGTAGTAGAATTTAATGATTCATCACTTACAGTGCTCATCCAACAAGTGTCCTCCTTAATGCCCATTACCCATTTAGCCCATCCCCCCCATCACCCCTCCAGCAACCCTCAATTTGTTCTCTGTATTTAAGAGTCTCTTATGGTTTGCCTCCCTCTCGGTTTTTATCTTATTTTTCCTTCCCTTCCCCTATGTTCATCTCTTTGTTTCTTTAAAGACCATTGATTTATCTCCTAAATATGATTTTAATCTGTCTACTTCTTTCCATCTTGAATGTCATATGAAGTGCTTTCACATCTCTGTTCTTAGCTTGGTCTGTTTCCTCTGCTATGAACGCTTTTGTCCACAAGTGAATGCTTGGACTTTTGAGTCAAAGTTCAAATGTCAGCTCATTTCTGTAGTTTTTGCTGATTCACCTCTCCTTGTCCTTCAGAAATAGCCACTCATTTGTGTTCCCTACTCTACTTTATATATTCACCAATTGCAGGAATTAGACTCAAAACAAATAACTATAGTACAATGAATGATTTTCCCTTTAGATGATGGTACAGCATCTTCTTACACCAAGGACTGTGCTTATTCATTTCTATATCTGTGGTGCAGAGTACAGTCCCTGATACAGAGCAGATGTTCAATAGATGGCTGAATGTAACTATACAGTGTATGTGATAAGTAATGGGAATGAAACTAAATTGGAGGCATTTGTCAATGGAAATCCTGAATTGGGTAGAGAAGAAATATAGGTACAGACACACCACTGTTTCCCATTCTCTCCCCAAATGCTATCCACTGAAAGGCAAGATGAACTGGTCCATTCTCTAACTATTCCATCTTTCATCAATCTATTTCTTTTCTGACCTCTTATAAAATTTCAGAATGATACCACCCTATGTTGCATAGGAAAATGTACTACAGTCTTATAGAAAGTTCTAATTATTTCATGTGTGACTCCTCAGAAGCTAGGGTCTTATCTTATAACTCTATGTATTGTATTGTGTGCAGTGATAAACATCAAGAGCTCAAGGAATTCTTTCCAAATTGATTATGGAAGGAAATATTTGGATGTGAAGGCTATGATGTTTGGAAGAATCAGTCATAGCAAAGGATAGTTTACACAGAAGATAGCTTATCAGCATCAATTACTACCTTCTGGCTGTGACATGCCTGCATTCACAGCTGACTGTGAACTCCCTAAGCCATCCGATCTAGGGCAGGAGTCATACCTGATTTCCTTGTTGAATAACATAGCTGCCTACCACAAGAAGTGCTGAAACTTATGACATAGGGCAGTCCTTCCACAGTTTAAAGGAGAGAGAGAGGGAAAAAAAAAGATAATCCAGTAAACTTGGAAACAGCACTGCACCCTGGGACCCAAATTGATTTTTTTCTCTCTCTCATTTGAGTCTGCATGCTTCAGGGCCAGCATGCAGACTGGGATCAATAAGACATGAGTCCTCTATTAAAGACAACTTAAAACATATATTTTTGAAGTGGGGTGGGAGAGTGAGAGTCTGATTCTTGTAGGATTGAGAGACTGATGGAGTCTATAGCATGAAGACAATGAGAGCAGGTCATTTTCTCTGATCTTGTCCACACCCCTTCCTCCATGCTATGGTTTACATAGCCCATTGCTCAGAGAGACTCAATATTTACCCGGTAGTCTAATGGCTAAATCTTAACTGGACTGTTATAGAAGGAGATGCATCAAGGTTTTTTGTTTTATGATTTTGTTTTCCCTTTTTGTTTTTTCTAGCATCCATATACTCCTGCTGAGTTTGGGATTTGTTGTTTATAAAATGAGGACAGTAGTGCCGAATTCTAGAAAACAAGAGCACAGTAAGATTCATGAGCATAGTTAGTGTTTAATACATGTTAATGTCTCTTTTCCTTTCTCCTATTCTTTTTAGAAGTTCAGCCCTGGTTTGCATGTGTTTACATGGGACTCCGCTTTTCTCATCCCAATTTTAACCTCAATTTAGATTGTTTCAGACTATTTTGGCTTTGCCTTCTTTGAAATCGTGTAGCATTTGGAGTTACAAACAAAGCTCAGTATGTGATATTGGATCCTTGTTTATTATACTCTTCTTGCTCCATGCATATAACTTTGACTTCCTCAGGTAAAGTTTAGGAGCACCTTTAATTGGTGATATGGTCCACTAGGGAACATAAGCTCCATGAGTATTTGGGTCATGCTCATCTGGTATCCCCAACTATGAGAGCTGTGCCCAAGAAATATTTGTTGAATAGATAAATGGCAAAAGAATCTGGCTCTATTTCAAGATTTTGAGTGCAGAGAGTATCATTTAAATAATAGAATTTGGGAATATTTAATAACCTTTGCAGAATCAAAATGTGAAATAGTTTTTCTGTATAAAAAATTCATATCCAGGATAACTGGTTTTGTTCTGGACACTTTGAAAACTTTAAAGCTCTACACACATGTAAAGTAGCATAGTTATTTCTAATTATTCATATTTTCAATACTCATAAATTGAATTTAATCTGATTTTATTGTAAACAACCATAACCACAGGAAAGAACATGCTGAACTGAGACACAGGGACCAAGGTTTGAGACCCATCTTGGTTTCTACCTATCATGTAATTTCCCCTCTCTTGGTCTATTTCCTTATTGGTAAAATACTGGTATCTAATATTTGTTTCGTATCTAATATCTAGCTTGGGGGCTAAATTCAACTTGCCAGCATGTTTTAGACTGATTTTCAGTTTTCCATTCTTTCTCTCTGGATGTTTTAACTCCCATGAGAAATTTGTCACCAGATGACAATGTGAGATCAAGATGTAAAGCATGGCATTCTTAATATCAAGTAGTACCCAAATTCTGTATTTGCAAAAGATCCATCCAATTAAGTTCTACTGCAGTTATATTTTCAAATCTCTACATGTGTATTCTCTACATTATAAAGAGTTAGAGTGCTCCTGGGAACCATAGAAACTCCTAGAGCAATTCTTTCATTATAGATAGGACATGGTAGACAAGAGGTGAAAAATGGCTTGTCCAATGTCACAACATTGGTTATAAATCCAGGATTTGGACTCATCTCCTTACTTCCAAGCAATGCCCTTTCCTTCATGCCACACCCCTTTCTTATATGAATGTGTTTGTGCACCCAAAAGTCTGGGTTTACCATGAGCCTATACAGATTTATCACCACCACATGAATACTATGTATTTCTTTTGTTTGTTTATTTCCAATTGAAAGTAGCCATTTTCATTGAAAAGCTTTGGAAAAATAAAACATAAACATAGAATAAAAAATAGAGAAACCATCCATTAATAAGCTGGAAGGTCCCTTCACATCTTTTTTTAAAATATGTATATTTGTACACAGTCATATATGTATATACTAGATATGTAATTGTGCATCTTGCTGTTATTTAAATTGTCACCAGATTTTCATGTTTCCCTGTTTGTCTCTTTATAAATACCATTTTAATTACTACATAGCATTCTGTTAAATGGATTGACCAGTTTATAGAAACATTCTTTACTTGTTGAGCACTTAGGTTGTTTATATTTTTTAAATATATATAAGTAACACTGTAGTGAACATCTTTGAGCATGTGTATTTTTGATGTTTTAAAGTATTTCTTTAGCATAAATGCTAAGTGAAATCATTAGTTTAAAGGGTACCAATGAACATTATAAGGCCCTTGATAAGTTTCAGTTAAATTGTTTTACAAGAGGGTTTGTGCCAATTTTCACTGCCATCTACAATGTATTAGAGTTATGCTCTCTATTTTTTTTAAATGTGAATATCCATTCACATAGAACAAAGAACCTATTTATGTAATGAAAACATGCACAGAATTTTCTCTAATAGAGTGGGAAACGCCCAACCTCAGGAAATAATTCCTGATGACACATTTCTGGGACCACAAAGTGGAATGTATAAGTAACAAAGCAGAAAAATATTTTACAAGCACAATTTAAAAGCCTTTTCATATATTGCTTTCTCTATAGATAGAAATGCATGAAGTTATTGAACTTTTCTAAAGATTTTTTTTTGTTCTTTTCAGTCACAGAATGAATGAATTGAAGAGACACTTAGATAAAACATCAGTGGAAAAAGCAGCAGTAATTTGTCAGGCAGACTGCAATTTGAGGGGATGAAGAAACCTTGTATTTCCAATCATTTGTACTGACCAAGGGGTAATTTTTATGACTTTTGCTCCTCATCCCCTGCCCCACTTTGAGTAGGAAAGCTCTGCAGGAAATGATTGGCTACATCAGTAAACCTGCCACAGGCTTCCTCTCTCCACCAACATCTGTGCTGCTCATCCATCTTCCCTGGAGCACTACACTTTCCTTGATCTCCACAGCTCTCCTGACTGTTAGCAGGTCCAAGTACTGTTGGTAGTGACACAGGCTTCCCTGAGCCTATACCACCAGAGTCCATGCAAGAGGACAGGAAGGGCATCACGATGTCAGAATCTACACTGAGTCTTCCAGAAGGGACTCAGCCCAATTATATATACCTGCTGAGAGGGGAGAGGACAGAGAAGTGCTTCTACTTCTTTGCACATGGATTGAAAATAAAGGAGTATAAATATTTACCCAAATCATGCCATTGACATACACATTTCTAATTTGGTCCCTGTCTCTATTGTATATTTTGTGTAGATATAATACCTTAATCAGCTTACACATGGCACACAAGTTTTTTTCTTTATTATATGACATTTTCAGTTGAGAGTTGGTAGAAGACACTGGTACTTTCAAAGGATATAACATGTAGGAACTGCAGAATAATTTATATATTTATTATTATTATTATTATTATTATGTTACAACTCTAAGACTGTTATACAACTCTAACATACATAAGTCAGAAGAACTCTCATCTCAAATCCAAGTTCAGGTTCAACACAGCCAAGTTGTGCCAGGTGCCAAAGGCTAAAGGAAGCCCATGGAGATCCTAACTCTTTAGCAAAAATCCACTGAAATGAGTCCAAATCTAACCTTGATGCTGATCCTTTGGTCATATAGAATCACATATCTCTCACATGTGGGAAGGGATAATATGCAGCCTCTCAAGACCTCCCAGCCTACCAGCTGATGTCTTTCTCACTCCAGGGTGCCAAGGCTGACCTTTAACTGAACTCAAAGTACTCTGCAAGGTCTAGTGTAAAGTCCCTTTTCTCTGCTGGCACTCAGAGGAGGTAGGGAGATTTCTTAATAAATGGTGTCCAAGGGTTGACACAAGGTCAGGGGAACCTGGGCATGGTTATCTGGGGGCATCAGATGCTGATGACCAGCTTTTGATTTCTCCTAAGAGGCCATTGAACTCTATCCATGTTCCCAAGAAATTTTCTGAACAGCCTTCTCAGTAGCCCTTGATCTCCAACTTGTGGGAGATTCCCCAGATCACCATATGGACTCTGGTCTTCAGGTCAGCCTGGGATCTAATTGGCCCTGGCTTCTTCTTGCTTCTGTCTTCTTTGCTAGCAGCTAACCTGCTAGCAAGGGGAGAAAATCTTCCTGATCTTTGAAAACATTAAAAGAAAGAAGAAATCAAAGGACTCACATCTGAGCTATTGCACAGGGCCAAGAACCCTGTTGATCTGTCTAACTGAAAAGGGACAGGTACATGTCCCTGCTGAAAAGGGAGAGAGATCTGGGGAGAAGCTCCATAAGTTCCACAGTTGAAACATGTCTTTAAAAGGAGGAAGAGAGATTTAGAGAAGTACTGAGGACAAACTGCATGTAGAGGGAATACTTATAGATCATAAACCATTTGTTTATACATCAGTTCATTCCACAACCACAACCACGTAAGGTGTTCTGTTTTCCTTCTTTTGCTAGATGAGTAAATTGAGGTTCTGAGAGGTTTTCTAATGTCTTAAGCTACCTCCAGACTGGTTGTAAAGTCATGCTCTTTCAAGGGATGTATTTAAGCATGGAATCAGTTGTGATGAAATGGACTTGCTTCATGGCCATATCACTAGTGGGAAGAGTGCCTCTGTATCTAAAGCCTTCCTTTCTTGGCCACGACTTATGCTAAAAAAGAACTGCATACATTGCTCTTTCCAGTCACAGTTCTCCATTCCAATAACAGAGAAGTGTTTCTACTTCTTCTACATGGATTGAAAATAAAGAAGTAAAAATATTTACCCAAATCATGCCATCAACATACACATTTCTAATTTGGTCCCTACCTCTATTGTTTGGAGGCTATTTCAGCCTCCAAATGTTTCCACACTCTACTGCAGGAGAGCCCCTGGACTGCACTTTAGCAAAAGGCATCTTAATGTCTAATTTATCCATGTATTTTTCAAAGAGATTTAGCTAGAAAATTCACCAGTTAACCCAGTCCCCGTATTTCTTCCCCCTACCTTTAGTATATGTTTTTCACTTTCTGTTTGTGAGGTCTATAAAGGACTCCAGGTCTCCCAAGCTGGAGGTACTATCTTGCTTTCCAAAGACCTTGCCTTCCCAAAGATCACCTTGCTTTCCTTGGAAATTGACACTATTTTGGTGGCTTTAGCCCTTGCCCTCAGGGCTCCTGAAAGCTAACATAACATGATTGCTCAAAGTTGTGTCTTATTATTACCATATGTTTCTATAAAACACCTTTCAGATCAAACATCCCAGGAAACATCCCTACTGAGAGATGCAGCCAGTCCATTCTCTCGCTTACCTCTAGTTCTGGACACATTGACATAGGATAAAAAAATATAAGAGTGTCTCTGTTCATGTTTTTAACTCAGGCTGAAGATAAGTGTAGGCAATTCTCCATTGCCATCACATCCTACTTCCCTTGGGTCTTGTAGACTGGAAGTGTCACCACGGGCAGAACACAAATGGACCCACATTCATGGCTCAACAAAGAGTTGGTGGTGGACTGTTGGTAGCCCAGAGCACTGAATACATCTTGTGTCTGACATGAATGAGGGTCACCCAAGACCAGCACCATTCTTGCAGCCCAATGTCTTTTGATTCTGTAAAAAGAAATACCACACCAGCTAGAAGGAGCAATCTTCACAGTAGAATTTCTTCCTGAAATTAAGACTCAGTTTATATATATAAATATATACTATATATATGAGGGTAAGGGGGAACTTATATATGTGTATGCTTGTGTGTGTGTGCATGCCTGCATGTATTCACATTGTAAGAGGAGTGTGGAGGATTAGAGAGTGCTACAAAGCAGCATAGAAATGGGAACCAGGACCATGTGAGGTGCCTGTATGGGCTCTGGATTCTCTGCTTGGACTGCACTGCCAGATCCGGTTTATCCCAGGCATCAGAGAGGGACTTAGAAATATCAAGGAAGTTCTTTTAAAGTATGAGGTGCCCTGGAATACAGGTCTTGGGCAACAGCCTTTTTTACCTAGGTCTGAAAACAGTGTCATCTAAGCAGAACTTTCTGTATTTAACTTTTACTTCTCTAAACCTTGTCTTCAGTGTAACATATTAAGCCTGCTGCTGGCCCTAGAGTAAACACTGAACACACATTTTTCCAAATTGGATAGAATCCTGAGTCTTAAGAAATATTGTAAAAGGCAGTAAAACCTAAATTGAGCCCCAATAACCACAGCAGGCCTTGATTGAGATCTCATTAATACTCTTTGCACTAATCCTCAAGAATTAGCAAATACAACTCTATCCTGGTATGAAATACTTCCCACCTCTAGGGCTCAAGTAAAGGCTCAGAAAGAAGAGTCAAAGAAGCCTAGTTAAATGTATCTTTGAATCCAAGCATTGGGAAGCATCTCTAATAAGCCCACTTAGGCTTAATGGGGCTTTCTGATAATTCCTTATTCCAAACTCTCCTATATGACTTATGATCTACTTCTTATAATTCCCTCTAGTAGATAATCAGGATATCACATTCAAAGTCACTTAAGTTTGAATAGGGTTTTCCAATGCACTTTGAGTGCTTAAATGTTTCAAATCTGCTATGCCTGTGCCTGAGAGCTCACTGCCACATCATTGGTTGGCAGACTCAAATGTAGAGAAGCTCACATTCTTAGAGAGAATCTTCTAAAGAAAATCTAATGCAGTCTCCAAGGGACATTCAACTGCCATCATCTACCTGGTGACCAGAACTGGCCCTTCAGTAGCCATCTCTACCTCTGTAGCATCCTAAACATAGGAGTCCTAAGGAGATTTTTGCTTGTTTGTTTATTAAGAGGAGGAGAGACCTATTCCATAGCTTGCTTTACCTTAGGCAAACTATAGATGCATATTCCCATGATTTTTCTTTGTGGCTGATGAAATTAATCTCAACTAGTAGCTATCCCAAATCTTTCCTCCTAGGAGGTCTAAAACTGACCCCATCCTGGGGAAAGTTCTAGGTCATTAGCTAGCTTATTGCCGTATTTCTCACCAAGACACAAACCACCTGATGGTGTCTGAGTATGTTAGAAAAAGAGACATTTTTAAAATGTTTTTATTTATTTTTGAAAGAGAGACAGAGTGCAAGCAAGGAAGGGGCAGAGAGAGAGGGAGACACAGAATCTGAAGCAGTTTCCAGGCTCTGAGCTATCAGAACAGAGCCTGACATAGGGCTTGAATTCGTGAACTGGGAGATCACAACCTGAGCTAAAGTCCAACGCTTAAACTACTGAGCCACCAGGTGCCCTGGAGAGAGAAACATTTTTTTTTTAATTTTTGTTTATTCTTGAGACAGAGACAGAATGTGAACAGGGGAGGGGCAGGGAGAGAGGGAGACACAGAATCTGAAACAGGCTCCAGGCTCTGAGTTGTCAGCACAGAGCCCAACGCGGGGCTCAAACCCACGAACTGCAATATCATGACCTGGGCTGAAGTCGGATGCTTAATCGACTGAGCCACCCACGTGCCCCATCAGAGAGAGAAATTTTTTAAAGAAGTAGAGGGAGACTTTGCAAAGAAGGAAGATAATGAATATCAGATAAATTAATTAGTCTTAGACCCCAATGCCCTTAAGACTAGCTGAAGCACCCACAGACAGGCAGACCCTTCACAAGCAGCTGCTCTGTTGTGGAAGAATGATGTGGGAACCAGCGTTATCTACGCCACACTTGCTGAGTTCTCCCTGATCTTAGACGTCGTCTTGGTCATGAGCTCTTATATTTAAAAGGTGAAAGATTTATGCGATCTGAAGAAAAATCAGAGTATTTGAGCTCAACGTTTAGTCCTGTACCTCTCCATGTCTCCTTGCTCACCCTGAACCAGTCTTGGAGACAGGAGTGCAGTCCTACAACCTGATGCATTAGTTGCTAGGGCTGCCATAACAAAAGACCACACACTGGGTGTTTTAAAACAACAGACATTTATTCTCTTACAGTTCTGAAGGCTGAAATTCCAAGACCATGGTGTCAGCAGCGTTGGCTCTTTTCCAGAAGCTCTGAGGGAGAAACAGCCTCATGCCTTTCTCTGGGCTTCTGGTGGTTGCACATAATCCTCAGAATTCCTTGGTTTCTAGCTGCTTCATTCAGATCACTGCCTCCATTTTCACATGGCCTTCTTCTCTGGGTCTCTTCTGTGTCTCTGTGTCTGAATCTTTCTCCTTTCTCTTTTAAAGATACCAGTCATTAAATTTAAACCTCACTCTAATATAGCATAATCTCATTCTAATTATGTCTGCAAAGACCCTTTTTTCAGATAAGACTACATTCTATGGTTCCTGGTGGACATGAATTTGAGGGGAACCCTAGACCCACCACACCTGGTCTTGGCTTAAACCACTATTATCCTCACTGTTTATGGTCAGCAATGACTGTGCCAATGGACCAGGCACCACATAACCAAGACATTGCCCAATTTCTTCTTTGGCTCACCAAAGAGTGATAAATTAATGCATCAGCTCTAATTTATTCTCTTCCCTCTCAGACATGTTTCTGACCTTTCTTTGTAGGCCATTGAAGGGATCATACCCTGCCTCAACCACCACAGCACATGCAAGCCTGCCATGCAGTTCCTGGTGGACCTGTAATGAATAAATTAATTAAATACATAAATGAGTGGAAGCCTATTCTAATCTGATGCTAGCTAAAATGATGAAATAGGTAAAATTGAATAAATGGAGCCCAAGGCCCCATTCTACCCCGTTTCCAGAGCCTTTAACCACATTCAGACAACATTCCATTACTGCATCTCTTCTGATATCCTGTCTTCTCTTTCCAAAATGTTCCTCAGGTTACACGAAGGGGAACTACAGCCATTTGATACATTTCGTCATACTAAATTATTTATAGCTATCAATGGAATTTCTATCTTAACAGAGACTTTTGAAACAAGAGCTGAAGCAGGCAAGTACTCTAGGTATTTTCACCAGTCTAGGGACTTATGGACAATGACCTGGGCCAGGAGTAGCCCCTTGCATCCTACCCTGGCCCAGCCACTATGCCTGCCCCATGCATAGTTAGTTATGGGCCTTCCCTCTGATATTGAGCATGGCCCATGTGCTCCTGTCTGCCTGCCTGCTTGCCTATTTGTCCAAATGCTCCATTCCTAGTTCTCTCTCCTTTAGATTACCTTATGCCAACTTTTCATCTTTTCTTCCATTCTTCCATTCCTTCTCTAAGCCTTGGATAATATTCTTTTTGTATTTTTTTAAAAGGCTTACTGTTTTGTTGTGGTTTTTTTTTTTTTTTTTTTTTTTTTTTTGCCCCTTAAGAAATGTTTTTTTTGGGTTTTTGTTTTTGTTTTTGTTTTTGTTTTTGTTTTTGTCCCTTAGGGGAAACTTTTATAATTCTAATCATCAGGGACAAAGTTAACACATTCAGAATATCTGACCTTTAAAATTACTTTTGAGACAGAGTTACTGTTTTATTTGCTCCCCAGAGAAAATGTGTGTAGTTCCCAGTTTTTATTCACAGTCCTTTCAGTCAATTCAATTCCTGGAATTAATTTTTTAGTAGCCACTGGGGGAAAGGTCAGTTAACTAGACCAGGAAGAGCCCTCTATGAAATGCATTTTATGGCATTTAGTCCTACAGGACCTTCCTGGTTCTGTTTTCTGGTCCTGACCCCCAGGGCTTTGTCCTACCCAGATAGGCAAGCAATAGGGTGAGCCTCCAAGTGGAAAAGGGAAGCCTAGGACTCTCATGATAGATTCAACAAACAGCTGTCCAGCCAAAAAAGCACATATGCTCTTGGCACTGGTAAAACAATGGAGTCATTTCTTCTGAACCACACTTGGATCCCTTGATAGTCCAGGCCTGATACAGCTGTACCACTGACCCTCCAGGCTTTGCACAGGTCTTCTATGTGCAGAGAGAGTAAATGTCAGTGGCTGCACAGATTCCACAATGGTGTCCATTAGTCAGCCTCTGCCAGGTGATGAGGCTTTATCATCACCAGATATGTGGTTGGTCTACTCCTCTGAGTAGATTTATACACAACCAGGTTCCAGGTCATGCCATTATTAGTTGGCTAAGTCTTTAGTGATGCTACCTGGATCTGGTTTTAAAACAGGGAAGCAGGATGTCACTTTCATTCTCTGTTTTAAGGACAGCCAAGTAATCGGTGCCCATACATACTGCCTGATATTCAATCTCTAATTCCATTGTCAAAAACCTTAGACCCTCACATGCCCATCACAGAGGACTTGTTTATTTCACACAGAGGTACCAGTAGGTATAATGACCACAGAATATATCCTCCATCCAAAGGCCCCAGTCAGTTGAAGCAGAAAGAGGGAAAGGAGCATGGTACCAGGGTTTCAGACCACCTTATCTCCGGTGCTACATCCCCTTGAATTAGGATCAGGACTTCTGGCTTGGAAACCTTAAACAGCCAATAACATGAAGGCAGTCAGCATTGCAGAACATTAACAAGAAAATTGTATGCCACTGGTAACAGTCATAATCAGGGCTATGAGAAGACTTAAAATGGAGTCAGAGCTGGAAACAGTAAGGGGAGACTTAGAGTTTAATCTGAGCTTGAGGAAGTAGACACAACAGGATGTAATATTAAAGAAGAAATTAAGGCAAGCAAGAGGTACTCAATGTTTCAGAATGAATACTGAAGCAAAAGCATAGTCCTTTGTGGGAAGGATATTTGGGAAGTCAGAAAAGCAGATAAGTTTGTGAAATGCCTCCATGTGGAGAGGAAGAACAGCATAGTTATTGACAGTGTGAAGAGTATGTGCTCTGGACTACCTGACATTGAACACCCTCTACACTTCTTAGGCATGTGACATAAGGAGTTTATGCCTTGATTTCCTTATCTGCATAATGGGGATAACGATAGTCATCTTTTCAAAAAGAGTTATTGTGATGATTACATCACAAAAAGAGAAGGCATAAAAAGACCTAATTGGACCTAAAGCTCCAAATTGACAGAAGACTGACACTGTCCAAGGATGAGCAAAGGCCTGGTTGGGCTGTGCTCTACTCATCCATAACTTCCTCCTCTCTGGAAACAGCATCTCCTACAACTGGCTGACTAGGAGCATAAGCTTTGGATTTACACTGGCCAATTTGTAATTGTAATCATATAATGTATATATTATATAACATATGTATAATTCATACATATGTGTGTATATTACATGTGGATAAATATATGCAATGTACTTACAATTATTAGAGGAAATTGAAAGTCATTAAGGATTCTAAGAAAGCAAGTAGGAGAAAGAAAATAGTCAAGTAAGATAATCAGTGTTCTGAGTTTGGGATGGGTAGAGAACAGAGAGTATGGAAAGAAAGAGAATGGCCAGAAGGTAGTTTGAACTGGTCTAGGCCATGTGCAGGCAGCAATAGTTATGGTCTAGACATGTTCTTTCCGTAGGAGTGGAATGATAAAACTAAGTTTGATATTTGCAAGGGTGAAGAAATTGCAAGGCCTTAGGGAAAAGTTGGTGTCAAATCCATTGAATCACTAAGTTGAAAGTCTCCCTTAGAGATAGTCAATTTAACCTTCCTCTTAGGAAATCTTAGCCTTCCCCAATATTGAATTAAGACAACTGTAAAATTAAGAACTTGGGTAGGATATCATGGACTATTGAAGGTAATTATAAATTTTGAAGTAAAATAAATAATTGAGTGAGATGCTTAACTCTAGATGCCACCTATTTCTGGATGGCTTAGGAAAGTTGCCAACCTGATCCAGGAGCTGATACTTCTGAGATCTTTTCAAGGAGTAAGATGATTTCATTTTCTCTAACAAATATAACTTTATATAGTTTAAAAGGAGAGAAGGAAGGCGGGTGAGAAGGTATGACCTAACTGGAGCAAAAGCTATAGATGTTACTAATGTAAAACTTCCCCATTGTTAACTAGCACTCCATCTTTCTCACACTTCTCTCCCACTCCATTCATCATGAAGATATTGCAGTTTCCTGACTGAATCATGTCCTTAAACTGAATAAACTCTCTGCCTGGCATTTCTTCCCTTCCTTCTCCTTCTATCTTTGTTTAAAAAACTCTTCTTTATACTTCATGTCTAGTTAAAGAATCACCCCTTCTAGGATGCCCTCCATGATATATAGATTATTGTCCACTTTTTCTCACCCCGGATCCATTTTCTAACCTCTACCATGACTGTGCCTGGGTAGCTGACCCCTAGAGAGCACATTACATAGACTCTTTTGACAGTAGAGTTTAATTTGCATTTTGCTGATGGGAGATAACAACAGGAGATTAGAAAGAGGAAGTAAAAGGAGTTTTGAGTATTTTTTCCCTGCTCTTGATCAAACACCTGCTTTAGCACCTATTATCTGTTATCTGTAGCCTTGGAGGGATGCACTGCCAGTTGGCAGGACTTCCTCCATAGTTCTAGCTCCCATGGCCTCATGTGTCCCTTCTTGATCTTTTCAGCCTAGGGTGACAAGAGTTTTCCATGATTGCTGACCTCTGGGTGCTTCAACATCTCAACATCAGGAAATACCCTGCCACAACTCTCTAAAAAGTCCCTTCCAGAAAGTTCACTCAGTTGAACATGTGGCATGAAGCTGATATGCTGCCAAAACCCTGACCTCATGGTCTTCTACTTGAGCATCTTTGATGTGTGCTTATCTTTTCCTTCCTGCAGTACCCTCTTAAATGCATCATGACTACTTCACTTGTTCATCTCCCTTTTTGGGTTCATCTCCCTTTTTGGATTGTTAGCTCTTTAAAAACACTTTTCTGATTATTATGACTGGTACATAGTATTCAATGAATACGTAGATCCATTCATTTTTGACTTAAAATTTCTGAATTAATGCTGTAATGCCTTGATCAAAAACACCTAAAGGTGGTGGGGGGATTCTTGATTTAAAAACTCAATAAATAACAATATGAACATAAAATTGTATAACTTTTATGTTTTACAAAGTGCTTTATATCCATTGACTTAATTGTCATAACAGTTTTATGAAAAAAATACACTTAGCTAAATGACAGAACCAGTTGCTGCTAAGTCTATAAGTTAGTGGAACCCAATGGTCAAGGACTGGGCCCAAGAATCAATCAGCCTGAATTCAACCAATGGTTCTGATTCTTTCCAGTTCCATAACCTCAGACACTACCTAAACTCTCTGTCCTTTGGTCCCTATCTCCATACAGAGCAGAATAATAGCTAAATTGATAGGGGTAGTATAGGATCAGATACACAGGAAAACCCCAATACATATCACTTCCTTATTCTTGATAAAACATTATTCTCATGAAGATGTTCAAGAAACTACTTCTCAGCTTTGCATCATGAACAGCTTCTTCTAAAGTAAATGCCTGTCTTTACATCCCAGGAAGAAAAGTGGAGAAAATTCCCTGAGGAGGTTTGAGTTAAAAGTTTTCTAAACTCATAAAAAGTACCCCCCCCCACCCTACACTTCATGTTTTCCTCACATAGATCTCAATACTACTTGAGCATTCTCTTAACAAACATTTATTAAGCACCTTCTTGCTGGCTGGCCTCATGGGATGTATTACAATCTCTTTCATCACAACAGATGAGGAGGTAGACTGAGATTGGGAGGCACTGTCCTGAGTCTAAATCCTAGCTCTGTCCACTTGGTGAATGAGTGTGAATAAGCCAAGTAAATCTTCTAGGTCATAACTTTTGTCACCTGAAAAAATAAAAATTGGGGTGTGGTGAAGAGTGCTTGGATACCAGTGCTACATAGTTGCAATCCATAAGTGTCAGAAGAGGGTCAGGGCCATACAGAGGGCCCTCTTCCCTGTTCTGTCTGTGCCCAGCAACACTTGTGTTCCAGAGCATTCTTATGGTGATTATGTTTCAACTTCCTTATCACCACAACCCTCAAGAGAAGGAGAGAAATAAATGAATTCACCTTAGTCCTCAGATTGCAGCTGCAGTTACTCTTTCCCATCTCAAACACTTGTCTTAAAGCCAGACCAAGCTAGGAAAGAAAGTCTGCCCAGTATGAAGTTTCTGAGCGTAAGCAAGTTGGGGAGAATGGTCACATGTGGGATGACCCTGTGGAGGTGTAAGAACCCAAGCAGAATGGGGTGGAGGTCTATGTGGGGTGACTGGGATGAAGAATCAGCCTAAACAGGTAAGGAGGGTGTTCCAGCATGGGACAGGTCAGTGTATGGGGTCAGAACTCAGGCAGAGAGAGGAAGGGGTCCACATTAGGGATGCCTAGTGTAAGATGTTGGACTCCAAGTAGTTAAGGAGGGTGTCCATGTTTAGATAACCCAGTGTAAAGTGTTACACCTGAGTAGGCTGAAGGGGCATGATCCAGCACAAGATACTGGAGCTGACACTGGGTAAGATGGTCACTCACAGTGAGAAAGGAGATGACAGCAATGATGAGAGATTGGTCACATACCACATACAGGAGAATAAACAAGTACATGATATATTATGGATAATAGAATCCAGTTTCCTTGCTGGAGAAAGATGAGAGTTATCATAAGGGAAAAAAATTAGAATGAACCCTGTGATGTTGGTTTGGAATTAGAAATATCAATGTGGGCATGTTAGTTTCTGGATGCTGAAGTATGTGTGTGCCTGTGTGAGTGCATGTGTGTGTGTGTGTGTGTGTGTGTGTGTGTGTATTCCTAGCCTGGCTCACTAAGAAGTCCTGGAAGCAGTGACACCCCTCATAGCAGTGTGTACCCCTAATGCCCATTTCTTGACTTCCAAATACCATTTTTCACTAAAAAATGACTTTGGCTCAGGTCGTGATCTCACAGTTTGTGGGTTCGAGCCCTGTGTCGGGCTCTGTGCTGACAGTTTGGAGCCTGGACCTGCTTTAGATTCTGTGACTCCCTCTCTCTCTTCCCCTCCCCCACTCACACTCTCTTTCTCTCAAAAACGAGTAAACATTAAAAATCTTTTTTAAAAAAGGATGGTGATGACATGTCACATGCACACACAAAACAGCTTGAAATAGCTCTCATTGGCCCAAACTGGGACAATTTGGTCATCAGAATGAATAATGAAATAAATGGATTATAACCCACTGAATGAAATAGAAGATAGATAGATAAGTAAACAAATAAATGGAATATATGAATAAATGGAATGATACTCCTGAATCTAATCTTGAGGAAACATTAGAAAAACCCAAACTGAAGGACATTCTACAAGACAACTGGATTATAAACTTAAAAAGAGTCAAGGTCATGAATGTTAAGGAAAGATGAAGAACTATTCTAGATTAAAAGAGACTAAAGAGACGTGTAAATGCAACACATGATTCTGGACTGGATTCTCTTGCTGGAAAGGCTATAATTCAGCAGCTGCAGAAACTTGATGCAGTCTGAGGATTAAATGGTAATCATGCTCCACTTACAAGATGAATGAGTTCTGGGGACTTACTGAACAGCATGGTGACTAGAGTTAACAATGCTGTATTGTATGCTTGACAGTTACTAAGAGACTAGGTCTTAAAAGTTCTCACCACCACCAACAACAAATGATAACTATGTGAGGTGATTGAAGTGTTAACTGACATTGTGTTAATCATTCACAACATATATGTGTATCAAATCATCACACTCTACACCTTAAAGTTACACAAATTTCTATGTCAATAAAATCTCAATAAATCTGAAAGAAATGGCTACCATGTACTGGTGTCAATTTCATGATTTTTGAGGGTTATTTAGAATAATGTCCTTCATAAGGATTTGGGGTAATGGGACATGAAGTCAGCAACTTACTCTTAAATTTCACTGTTAAAACAAGTTATTTTACTTGTGTTTACAAATATTTTATACATTTGAGATTGTTTCAACATTAAAAAAATATATTAAAAAAATTCTATAGCTAGAACTCTAAATTCTGTCCATGGGAAAGGGTGGTGGGCCCTGCCTCTCACAATTACATTATATCTTAAAGGGTTTGTTTTCATCTTTTATTCCATTGTGCTAGTATTAGCTGGTGATGTATGTTTAATTTTATACCCTGTGCTTGAGAATGTTTTAAATCAGATAAGAAAGCGAAAAAGCCAAAGTAGGAATGAAATAATATACTCCGGTGATTTTTATAGATTCCCATATTTTATAGATTACCCTGAAAATGCAAACACTTATTATGTTGACCACCCCAACTTTGCCCATAACTGAAGGTATCATGGCTACTTAAAAATCTGCCTCAGTAATTGTTACCATAAACCATGCACTGCAGCCCTTGCTAGACACACATGGCTCTGGCTACTGACACAGCACACACGAAACCTCACAAGGTCCCATCAGCAGAGCAGCCTCCAGATGGATGCCTCCGGGTAGGGAATTTTGAAATCTGAATCTAATTTTTATTTCATCTTGAAAGCAACTGTCATGCTATTGTCTCTGAACCCAAAACCATTCATGAAAAGGGAGGTTTCCAGCAAATCTGTGGCACAAGCAGAGTAAAGACTGGTTTAGATTCAGAGGAAAACCTGCAAACATCACAATTTTCCCTCAAATGTGTTTAATTTGATCTGTGGTTCCAGGGCCCAGAATTTAGGGGAAAACACATTTCCTGCTTCTGCCAGCTCAGTACTGTATCTGAGCAGGGCCAATAATGGGGAGATTTTTATGTATTTATATATGTATTTATTTATTTAGCCCTCTTAACATCAGAAGAGAATCATTTCAGTATTCAAAGGGTAATCCAGAAATGAGAGAAATGGAACATTTAAATGAAACAACTTTAACACAGAACTTATCACTAAATCACTTCCTGTGATTTACTTCAGTTTGAATCAAACAACAAACAAACAAAAACTTACCTAGAGTCCCTACTTTGAACAATACACTGGCTCTGCCATTTACTAATTACATTGAACAGTTATTTCAATATTCCTGAGTTTAAATTTCTTAAACTATAAAAGGAGAATTTCATTAATACCACTTGCTGTTTAGAGTGGTTAAAAACATTTTATAATATTTAAATATATAAAACACTTAGCAGAGCAATTGACTCATAATAGGCATCAGCAGATATCAGTTATTATTACAATTGTTATTGTACCATTTTATTAGTCAGGATAGAACAGGCTATGCTGTACTGACAAATAAGCCCCCAGCTCTTAATTTTAACATAATAAAGACTTATTGGTGTGAATCAGGCAACCCTCCTCTATCATGTAGTTATGCTATCTGGGACACATAGCCTCCAAAGTCATTGTGGCAGAAATAGAGATAATGAAGGGGTTCTGAGTGCTGACCTCAAAGTGACATGCATCACTTCTGCCCATAACCCATTGACAAAAACTCAATTGTGTGGGCTTACTCTAACCACATAGCATATAGTCTCCCTTTGTTCCAGGAAGATAAATGTGTGTCAGCCCATAATATTTCTTCCACAACAGGCAGTAAGCAAGGGTCTGTAAGCAAATAAGATCAATAAGCAAAGGTCAACTGATTTAAGGATCTTGAGCAGCATAGGAGAGACTTATGTTTAAAAAGAACCATAGAAGAAGAGGCTGGCCAACATGGAGGAGAAATAGGGCGATCCATATGTCCTGAATCTCTCAAACAAGGAAGTGTAGAAGCCAAAGGACTTTGAACACCAGAGCCTGGGAGGAAAAGAGACTGAATCTACTAGGAAGAAAATGGGAAAGCCGGGAAAAAGATAGGTGGGTAACTGTGAACTGGAGGAGATAAAAAAGGCCACGTGGGCATGGAGGGGAGGGACCCCCTCCTGAGGAGAGACAAAGGGAAGAGAAAGAGTGGCTAGGGAAGTGCAGGACCATAGCTGGACAGGAGAAAGACCTCGGACTGAAACTGAGAGGGATCCAATCTCTAACTGCGGGGCTTCTTCGAACTGGGGCTGGCTCCCTGTTCACCCACCTGGGGAGGAGGGGAGCCAGGCCCGGGTGTGGTTGTAGGTCAGAGGCTCAGTCAGCAGCTGGAGAAAGTGGTTCCCTCCCTGGAGGGCTGCATGATAGCACAGAATCTGCCTGTGTCCACCACCCCCGGGTGCAGTGACTGGGCCAAGGGTGCAGTCTGCAGGAGGACAAGGTGGCCATTTCCCTGGAGTGCTATGGGAAAAGATAAAGCCTGCCTGCATTTGACACCCTGAGGGCTTGTGGCAAGGGCAGTGTCTCTCAGTCCACAATAGGAGAAGTTGGTCTTCCCTGTAGTGCAGCCAGCGGCACAGACAAAGCCAGCCAGGAACACATATCTCTGAATGGAGAGGTGCTTCCCCAGCGCCAGAGCACATGGAGCAGGACTTTGAATCCTAGCCAAGCGCAGGGTCAGGGGAACTGGTGGAATGAGAAGGAGTGCCCCAGTCTGCACCCACGGCTCAGTAAGGATGACTCAAATGGAGTCCACCGGTCTGGCTCTGTGGAAAAGAGACTGGGAGATCACCATTCCCCCAGCTCCACCACCACCACCACAACCAAGGGGGGGCCTCAGGGATCACTCCAGGGGCCCATAGTGGAGGTGGGTCCAGAAAACGCCAAACCATGCCTCCTTGTACTGGGTAACTGCATATCCACCAGATGGCACAGACCCTGAGGACAGCTACTACCTACAAGTGATGCAGCATTGCCTGGATTAACTCCAGGTCAATTCTGGATATATAGATATATTCCCCCTGCCCCGCCCTTTCTCCTCCTTATCTCTTCCCTCTCCTAGGCTGGTAATTCTGGTTATTGGTCTGTCTAAACAGGCATATTTAATCTATTGTCTTGATACATGTTCTACACCTCCTTCTTTACACTCTTTTCTTTCTCTCTGGAATAATCAAGCCATATAGTTTCTCTGTCTAGGTAATTTTATCTTCGTTTTGTCTTTCCCACTTCCTTCTTTATTTTTCTTTCTCTCTCTCTGGATTAAGCCTTTTAGTTTCTCTGCCTAATCAACGTTTATTCCCACCCCCCCACTCCTGTCATTTCTTTCTTTGTATATGCTCTTCCTTCAGCACCACTTCCACCCTCTCCTTTACTTGTAGTCAGTGTTTTTGGGTTTTTTGTTTTTAGTTCTTTAAGTTTTGTTTTTGTTTGTTTGTTTTTGTTATTTGCTTCTGTGTTTGCATGTTTTTGCCTCCTATTTGTCTATCTGTTTCGCTTCACAGGGCTACTCCAAGGAACAAATCAAAGCACACCTGGTGGAGGGTACAAAATACTACTACAGGTACGGTAATATAATAACCAAAGTCACAAAAACAGAGAGCAAGTAACAATCCCCAGAAAAACACTTCCTGAAAGGCCAGGCCCTGGACAGCGTATGACCCTCCTTTAATACAGCAGTGCTCACAGTTACATAGCACACAAGCTTTTAAAATGCATAAAGGACAGAAAACTAGCCAAAATGATGAAACGGAAGAATTCTCCTCAAAAGAAACTCCAGGAAGTAGCGACAGCTAACAAATTGATCAAAACCAATTTAAGGAATATAACGGAACAAGAATTTAGAATAATAGTCATAAAATTAATCTCTGGGCTTAAAGAAAGCATAGAGGACAGCAGACAATCTATTGCTACAGAGATCAAGGGACTAAAAAATAGTCATGAGGAATTAAAAAATGCTATAAATGAGGTGCAAAATAAAATGCAGGCAGCCATAGCATGGATTGAAGAGGCAGAGGAGAGAATATGTGAATTAGAAGATAAAATTATGGAAAAAGAAGCTGAGAAAAAGGGAGATAAAAAAATCCAGGAGTGTGAGGGGAGAATTAGAGAACTAAGTGATGCAATCAAACAGAACAATATCCATATAATAGGAATTCCAGAAGAGGAAGAGAGAGAGAAAGGGGCTGAAGGGGAACTTGAACAAATCATAGCTGAGAACTTCCCTGATCTGGTGAAGGAAAAAGGCATTGAAATCCAAGAGGCACAGAGAACTCTCTTCAGAAGTAACTTGAATCGATCTTCTGCACGACATATCATAGTGAAACTGGCAAAATACAAGGACAAAGAGAACATTCTGAAAGCAGCTAGGGATGAACATGCTCTAACATATAAAAGGAGACCCATAAGACCAGTTGCAGATCTATCTACTGAAACTTGTCAGACCGGAAAGGAATGGCAGGAAATCTTCAATGTGATGAACAGAAAAAAATATGCAGCCAAGAACCCTTTATCCAGCAAGTCTGTCATTCAGAATAGAAGGAGAGATAAAAGTTTTCCCAAACAAACAAAAACTGAAGGAATTCATCACCACTAAACCAGCCCTACAAGAAATCCTAAGGGGAACTCTGTGAGTGAAATGTTGCAAGGACCACAAAGTGCCAGAGACACCACTACAAGAATGAAACCTACAGATATCACAATGATTCTAAACCCATATCTTTCAATAATAACACTGAATGTAAATTGACTAAATGCTCTAACCAAAAGACATAGGGTATCAGAATGGATAAAAAAAAAAAAAGACTCATCTATTTGCTGTCTACAAGAGACTCATTTTAGACCTGAGGACACTTTCAGATTGAAAGTGAGGGGGTGGAGAACTATCTGTCATGCCACTGGAACTCAAAAGAAAGCTGGAGTAGCCATACTTGTATCAGACAAACTAGACTTTAAACTAAAGCCTGTAACAAGAAATGAAGAAGGGCATTATATCATAATTACAGGGTCTATCCATCAGGAAGGCCTAACAATAATAAATGTCTATGCATAAAATTCAGATGGACCCAAATATATAAAACAATTCATCACAAACATAAGCAAACTTATGGATAAGAATGTGGTAATTACAGGGGACATTAATACTCTACTTGCAACAATGGATAGATCATCTAGACAGAGAATCAGTAAAGAAACAATGGTCCTGAATGATATATTGGATCAGATGGACTTGACAGATATATTTAGAACTCTGCATCCCAAAAGAACAGAATATACTTTCTTCTCAAGTGCACATGGAACATTCTCCAAGTTAGATCACATACTGGGTCACAAAACAGCCCTCAATAAATATACAAGAATTGAGATCATACCATGCACACTTTCAGATCACAATGCTATGGAACTTGAAATCAACCACAGGAAAAATTCTGGAAAACCTCCAAAAGCATGGAGGTTAAAGAACACCCTAGTAAAGAATGAATGGGTAAACCAGGCAATTAGAGAAGAAACTAAAAAATATATGGAAACAAATGAAAATGAAAATAGAACAATCCAAATGCTTTAGGATGCAGCAAAGGCAGTCCTAATAGGAAAATACATTGCAATCCAGGCCTACCTCAAGAAACAAGAAAAATCCCAAATACAAAATCTAACAGCACACCTAAAGGAACTAGAAGCCGAAGAGCAAAGACACCCCAAACCCAGCAGAAGAAGAGAAAAAATAAAGATCAGAGCAGAAATAAATAATATAGAATAAAAAAAAAATAAAGCAGATCAATGAAACCAAGAGTTGGTTTTTTTGAAAAAATAAACAAGTTTGATAAACCTCTAGTCAGGTTTCCCAAAAAGAAAAGGGAGAGGACCCAAATAGATAAAATCATGAATGAAAATGGAATTATTACAACCAGTCCCTCAGAAATACAAGCAATTATCAGGGAATACTATGAAAAATTATATGCCAACAAACTGGACAACCTGGAAGAAATGGACAAATTCCTAAGCACATACACACTTCCAAAACTCAAAGAGAAAGAAATATAAAATTTGAACAGACCCATAACCAGTGAGGAAATTGAATCAGTTATCAAAAATCTCCCAACAAATAAGAGTCCAGGACCAGATGGCTTCCCTGGGGAATTCTACCAGACATTTAAAGCAGAGATAATACCTATCCTTCTCAAGCTGTTTCAATAAACAGAAAGGGAAGGAAAACTTCCAGACTCATTCTATGAAGCCAGCATTACTTTGATTCCCAAACCAGACAGAGACCCAGCAAAAAAGAGAACTACAGGCCAATATCCCTGATGAATATGGATGCAAAAATTCTCAACAAGATACTAGCAAATTGAATTCAACAGCATATAAAAAGAATTATTCACCATGATCAAGTGGGATTCATTCCTGGGATTCAGGGCTGGTTCAATATTTGCAAATCAATCAATGTGATACATCACATTAATAAAAGAAAAGATAAGAACCATATGATCCTGTCAATTGATGCAGAAAAAGCATTTGACAAAATCCAGCATCCTTTCTTAATAAAAACCCTTGAGAAATTCGGGATAGAAGGAACATACTTGAACATCATAAAGCTATTTATGAAAAACTCACAGCTATATCATCCTCAATGGGGAAAAACTGAGAGCTTTCCCCCTAAGATCAGCAACACGACAGGGATGTCCACTCTCACTGCTGTTGTTTAACATAGTCTTGGAAGTGCTATCATCAACAATCAGACAACAAAAGGAAATAAAAGGCATCAAAATTGAAAAGATGAAGTCAAGCTTTCACTTTTAGCAGATGACATGATACTTTTCATGGAAAACCCGATAGACTCCACCAAGTCTGCTAGAACCGATACATGAGTTCAGCAAAGTTGCAGGATACAAAATTTATATACAGAGATCAGTTGCATTCTAATATACTAATAATGAAGCAGCAGAAAGACAAATAAAGAAACTTATCCCATTCACAACTACACTAAGAAGCATAAAATACCTAGGAATAAACCTAACCAAAGATGTAAAAGATCTGTATGCTGAAAACTATAGAGAGCTTATGAAGGAAATTGAAGAAGATACAAAGAAATGGAAAAAAATTCCATGCTCATGGATTGGAAGAACAAGTATTGTTAAAATGTCAATACTACCCAAAGCAATCTACACATTCAATGCAACCCCAATCAAAATTGCACCAACATTCTTCTCAAAGCTAGAACAAGCAATCCTAAAATTTGTATGGAACCACAAAAGACCCTGAATAGCCAAAGTAATGTTGAAGAAGAAAATCAAAACAGAGGGCATCACAATCCCAGACTTTAGCCTCTACTACAAAGCTGTCATCATCAAGACAGTATGGTATTGGCACAAAAACAGACACATAGACCAATGGAATAGAATAGAGAACCCAGAATTGGACCCACAAATGTATGGTCAACTAAGCTTTGACAAAGCAGGAAAGAATATCCAATGGAAAAAAGACAGTCTCTTTAACAAGTGGTGCTGGGAGAACTGGACAGCAACATGCAGAAGAATGAAACAAGACAAGTTTCTTACACCATTCACAGAAATAAACTAAAAATGAATGAAAGACCTGAATGTGAGACAGGAAACCATCAAAACACTAGAGGAGAAAGCAGGAAAAAAACCTCTCTGACCTCAGCCGCAGCAATTTCTTATTTGACACATCCCCAAAGGCAAGGGAATTAAAAGCAAAAATTAACTATTGGGACCTCATGAAGATAAAAACTTCTGCACTTCAAAGGAAGCAATCAACAATACTAAAAGGCAACCAATGGAATGGTAGAAGATATTTGTGAATGACATATCGGACAAAGGGCTAGTATCCAAAATATATAAAGAACTCACCAAACTCCATACCCGAAAAACAAATAATCCAGTGAAGAAATGGGCAGAAAACATGAATAGACACTTCTCTAAAGAAGACATCCAGATGGCCAACAGGCACATGAGAAGATGCTCAATGTCACTCCTCATCAGGGAAATACAAATCAAAACCACACTCAGATACTACCTCACGCTGGTCAGAGTGGCTAAAATGAACAAATCAGGAGACTATAGTTCTGGAGAGGATGTGGAGAAATGGGAACCCTCTTGCACTGTTGGTGGGAATGCAAATTGGTGCAGCCGCTCTGGAAAACAGTGTGGAAGTTCCTCAAAAAATTAAAAATAGATGTACCCTATGACCCAGCAATAGCACTACTAGGAATTTACCCAAGGGATACGGGAGTGCTGATGCATACGGGCACTTGGACCCCAATGTTGATAGCAGCACTTTCAACAATAGCCAAATTATGGAAAGAACCTAAATGTCCATCAACTGATGAATGGATAAAGAAATTGTGGTTTATATATACAACGGAATACTACTTGGCAATGAGAAAGAATGAAATATGGCCCTTTGTAGCAACGTGGATGGAACTGAAGAGTGTTATGCTAAGTGAAATAAGTCATACAGAGAAAGACAGATACCATATATTTTCACACTTGTGTGGATCCTGAGAAACTTAACAGAATACCATGGGGGAGGGGAAGGGGGAAAAAAAGTTACAGAGAGGGAAGGAAGCAAACCATAAGAGACTCTTAAAAACTGAGAATAAACTGAGGGTTGATGGGGGTGGGAGGAGGGGAAAGTGGGTGATAGGCATTGAGGACATCTGTTGGGATGAGCACAGGGTGTTGTATGGAAACCAATTTGATAATAAATTTCATATTAAAAAATAATAATAATAAAAATAAAGAAATAAAAGGAACCATAGAAAATGCAGAATATAATCAGCATCATAAAAATACAGACATACTGCTCTGGAAGCCCAGAAAAAGAGAACTGTCTTCAAACTGGGAGCAAAAGAAATATTTGATTGAAAAGAAAACATCTAAGTTGGATTTTGAATGATATGTAGGACTGAATACATTGGTGAGAACAAAGAGGTGCTCAAAAATGTGTGATTTTAGGTGAACATTCCCACAGCCAATCACACAATTCACATTTTCGAGCATTTTTCTAAATGGAACAGTTTTCTGGAGGAAATTCAGAATACCCACTTAATTTCACCCAATATTAGTAAGAGGTAGGGAAAGCTAAAATGATGCTGATGGACCTACCTAACATATGGCTTTGAGCAGTATGTGAACCTTCATGAATCTAGCTACTGTTTACATATTTATATGTAGCCTTTGTGAGGAGAGCATCAAGAGGAGACTGGGCAATTTTCTGGATATTCCACTTATCTATTTCTGTGCAACAAACTACCCAAAACTTAGCAGTTGGGAGTTCAAGTTGGATTCATGTGGGTAATGCATTTCTCCTGTGCCCAGATATGAAGGCCACTTACTGGTATTCAGCTGGTGAATGGGCTGATCTGCAAGGCCCAACAGGGCTTCTCTCACGTGTCTTGCACCTTTGCAGGGATGGCTGGGAGGCTTGGTTCAGCTGGGAATGCTCACCTAAGTAGGGTACCTATCTTGGCCTCTCTGGCATGGTACCCTTGAGGTATTCACACATTTTCATGGTGACTCAGAGCTCCAAGAATAAGTTTCCTAGTGAACAAGATGGAAGCTGCATGGCCTTTGCAATGTCTCAAGTCCACCATGTTGTGTTGGTTATAGAAAACAAGGGGATGGGAATTGTATCTAATCTGTTGATGGGAAAAAGGTAAAAAATTTGCAGCCATCTTTAATTGGCCACACTGGGGTTTGGATGATTCAAAATATATAGAGCTATTTAAAAAGGTAAATCGTCAAGTGTTTCTTAAGCCTATCCTGTTTATAGGACATGTTGCTAGGAAATCTACATGAAGCCTGACAGAAGGCAGTTTGTAGCAGAAGTTAAGCCAGTAACACAGGGTTTTGTTGCTGGTTCCAAACAGCAGAGTGAGCCCAATCAAGTTATTCCCCTTGTCCATGTGTCAGTGTCCACATCTGCTGTATGGATATGGACACTCTTGTCCTGCATGATTGAATTCATGGAAAGTGAATTAAATTGGTGGGAAAGAGCTTTGAAAAATGTGAACTGCTGTACAGTCAAGCACTGCATTATTACCAGTCATGGAACCCACCCTCAGGGAACTAATTGTCTGGTTGATAAAGGGAGACCTTGCTGGCATGGAAAAAAGAGTGAGGAAAACAAGAGAGCATGTGATCAAGTCTTGGATGTGAAGTTCTGACCATAAACACTGCAGAAAGGAGGAGAAGAGAGGGACTAGTACAAGCCACTGGGGAAATCAGACTTCTTTACCATTGAAGAGACAGGATAGATTTGCAGCTCCACAGGAACTCTGGGAATTAACATTCTTAACATGCTTATACACACTGATGTTTTTATTCCAGGACAATGACTATTTGCAACTGCCTTAGTTGGGTTAGGGGAGACCTAGCCCTGCTGCCTTAACCCTACATGCCCCGCTTCTGTGTCACAATACACAGCAATCAAGGGGTGCCGTGGCCAAATACTCTTGACATCATAGCAGTTTTTTAAATTTTTTTTTTCAACGTTTTTCTTTTTTTGGGACAGAGAAAGACAGAGCATGAACGGGGGAGGGGCAGAGAGAGAGGGAGACACAGAATCGGAAACAGGCTCCAGGCTCTGAGCCATCAGCCCAGAGCCCGACGCGGGGCTCGAACTCAGGGACCGCGAGATCGTGACCTGGCTGAAGTCGGACGCTTAACCGACTGCGCCACCCAGGCGCCCCGACATCATAGCAGTTTTTAAAGACTTCAGGCCTCCACACTGCCTACCAGCCCTCAGCTTCACTGTCTTTGAAGGAAGTTGAATCTAACAGGCCCCCAAGCCTCTCCTGGGGTCTTCTCTTTGATCTCTGGTATCTGCTTCCCAGTGATAGCTTCTGGTGATTGTATCACCTTTGTCCAGACAGGAGGAGCTCAGCTCTTGGGGACCAGCTTCAGGGAGAGCCCTGTTGCTGCTGGCAGCTTGCCAAGCTCTCCTAAGAGACATCTGGGCAGTGCTAGAGACCCAGTGGCTCTGGTCTGGGGGAATAGGAGTGAAACCAAAGGTTAGCCCAAAGGTCCCCTTCCCTGAGGCACTGCCTCTGCCATTGGCTCTCTGAAGGCTTGTTAGGTCTCACCCGACTCTGCACATGGCCTGCAGTGGTTAGACAGACACCTCCAGGAGTGCATCTCTGGGCCTGAGTTCAGATCTCTAACTGACTCAGGGTCTACTACTTTGAGATTCTTCTCATACAGGGGTATCCAAACCCATGCTGGTTGGTGCTCACAGCCAGTTTCCAAAAGGGGACTAATGTTAATGAACCAGGCTGACACTCAATACACACCATTCAGATGATGTAACTAAGGCTCTGAAAGGGAATCTGACTCTAAAGTCACAGAGCTGGCATGGGGAGGAAAGTAGACTCCTAGAGCGCCACAGCCACTCTGGTGGCATTCCTTCCAGCTGAGCTGACACGTGATCATTTTCTTTTTTCCTCTGTTTTGCCCTCTCACAAAAGACTTAACTCTCTGTGAGCAGGCTTCTTACTCAAATCTCCTATTTTGAGTACCATGTCCCTTGTTAGTCCTGCATTTCTGAAGACCTTTGGGCGTTCAATGTTCCTTCTCTATATTTTTCCTAGTCATATTTAAAAAAAAAATTTAACATTTATTCATTTTTGAGAGACAGAAGGAAACAGAGCATGAGTGGGGGAGGGGCAGAGAAAGAAAGGGAGACCCAGGATCTGAAGCAGGCTCCAGGCTCTGACCTGCCAGCAAGGAGCCCAACGCAGGGCTTGAACTCACAAACCGTGAGATCATGACCTGAACTGAAGTTGGCCATTCAACGGACTGAGACACCCAGGTGCCCCTCTAGTCCTAAATATTTTAAATGTTCCTGTCCCATCCCTGCTTGACAGTCTTCAGCATGGCTGTGCTGCAATTTCCCTCTTCTCTAGGACTCTGTTTCTTCAATGCTAAAGTGTAGATATCAGCTTCTTTTGTACATGCACATGCATTAGAAACTTACTCTCTCTTACTAAAAGTTTTCAACATCTTTTTATTACCTCATGTCCACACCCTTTTCTGTGGCTTTGTGGGTGTTTTTGCCCAGGTGACTGACTAGTGGGCCAGGCACTGTTATCGGCCAGATAAAGCCTGGCAAAGTCCTTAAAGTTCTCCCCTTTCTCTTATTACACTGATTCCTTCTTGTATACATTTTCATGGAGGCAAAACTTGTCCTGCCAGATGGGGACCAACCTGAGTTCTCCCGTAGAATCATTTCCCTTCCTGTGTAGAGGACTTCCTGGGGAAAAGGATGTGTTTGGACTTCCTATAGCTGCTGCACATGATCTGCACATCGCGACTTCTGAAAGCCACAGTGATACCCATAGTCCAGCCAAATTTTGAAGGTACTGTCTACCTTTAACTCTTCCAAGCCAAATCCTCTGTCACCTTGAACTTCACCATGATGCCTGGTGGTAGACCACTTACCACTGACCAGGTAAGTCCACATGCAGGGTGTGAACAGTTCTGCTGTGTTTGCCCTCATGTCTGCAGATTTCCTAGCTGACTAGTTGAACCATGTGGTCACTGCCTCCAGGCTCTGTGGAAACAGGGTTTCAGAATCATGTCATTTCCACTAAGGCTACCCAGGCCCTCCCTCCAGGAATACCTCTGAGCAGAAAGCTCCCCCATGGTTTCTGTGAAGGTAAGTGGAGAAAAGTAAGATCTCAGTCAATGAACGTTGGGAATCAGAATTACTATTACTATCATTGCTGTCAGGTAGGGGTCTTACCTTAAAGTAAAATGGAAGCCTCTGGATTCAGTCCAAACTGAATGTGAGTCCTGACTCAGACATTTACAACAGTATCTTGGGTGAGTCACATGGCCTCCTGAATCCCAGTTTCCTCTTCTGTAAAGTGGTACATATGTACTGAGCTCACGTGGTTTTATGAGAAAGAAAGGTAACAACAGATGTAAATTGCTTAGAAGAGTGGACATTCACCAGATGTAAACTGTCCTGTGTCCCCCAGTGGAGTGGAGATTCCAGCAGCATATCCACTATCTACTTCATAGGCTAGTAGGTATTTGGAAGCACAAGGATCCCCAGAAGAGAGCTTAAGACACATCGCATGGGCAATCTTGAGTCTGCCAACTATCCCAAGGGAAGTTGCCCAGCTTTTCAAGGACCCACAATTTCTCCTCTAGAAGCCCTGCAGATACTTCTCTTCTAGCCCTTCCCCACTGGGACTCAGTGAGGAGGGTAGTATTGTCCTTATTTACAAAGGCCAGATAAGTCAACCCAGGGAAGTATAGGGGCACAGACCTATAAAACTTCTTATTGTAGCCAGGACTCAGAACAAACCAGAAAACAGCCCCAGAAGTGAAGAAGCTAGCCAGAAGCTAGAGCCAATTCAGGTATGACCTCGCACCAATAAGTAAACTGAGAGAGGCTCCAGGGACTGTAAAACTGATTTCCTGGAATTGTTAGGCTCCCCTGAGCCTCAGTTGGATCTTTGGTTTTGTTGGTCTCCCCAGTGAAAACTGAATTGCTCCAGGGCCAGAACCTTGCCTCTCCACCTCCCAGAGCCTCCCACAGTGCCCAGCACAGTGGAGACACTCGATAAATATTTGCTGAAACAAACTGACAGATACCGGTGGCGCTGTCACCACTGAGTCTCAGGGACTGAGGATCAGGCTTTGAGTGTGGAGCATCCCAGCTGCCAGATCTCACTTCCTCCCCAGAAAGAGGCTGGCAGTGGCTCCTCTCCATCTTCTGAGGTTCCCTTATGTGAGGAAAAGTGAGAGCTTCCCTCCCGAAGCTTATTAACTTCAGTGCATCTAATTATCCTCTGTACAGTTGGGTAAGTTTGAATCGCCTGGCCTCCCTGCATCAGTTTCAGGGTTTTAAACAATTGACAGCTCCAATTAGCTGTAATTAGAAAGGATTAAAACCATCCATCAAGTGAGTTTTATAGATAGACCCTATGCTTCTTATATCTTCATTTGAGATGGGGGTTGCAGGGGACAATCTCACATTAGTCTCTCCCCCTTGATCTCTGTCCCTCTATCTTTAAAACAGAGCCCAGGGACCCAGATGGTGCTAGTGGTAGAGAAGACACTTCTTGCTCATGTCAGAACCATCCCTGCCTTGGTTTGCATTGTGTTGGGTTTGGCAGCTGATAATGGCAAGAAAGCTGAATTCTAACTAGAGAATGAGGTGGGGAGAGGATGGTGGGGAAAAGAGTCTTCAAAAAGGAAAAATTGCAGAGGCTGTAATCCCTATTGCAAAGCCTCACTAGGAGTGCAGGCATAATGAACCTGGCTCCCTAGCACTTTATCCTGCTTTTGTTTACCTAACAGTTTGACAATGCATATTTATGCAAATTGGCAGTGGGGCTGTGTTGGCTGTTCATTAATTAGCATCTGATTCCTCCTGTGTTAGCCAGGCTGCAAGAATTTCTCTAATTTGATAAACAGCTGATTTTCCCCTCAAAGGTCTTTAATGTGGTGCCTCAGTCTGGTTTCAATGTGAGTGGCAGAGCCTGACCCATGAGGTGGGAATCTCACAGGCAGATGAGAGAAGAGGTCAGAGGATGCAGAAGACTGAGGCCTGAGGGACTTTAGGATCCAGGAGCAAGAAGGCGGTTAAGGTGGCAGAGGCTGATTTGGGATTAAGGTGCAGCAAACATTTGTTCAGACCCCACCTTGATTCACTTTTGGTGTTTTGGAATTTTCCACATGCAATAGCCACATTTAGTCCTCACAAAAGCCCAACAAAAAACACTGATGGAGTATTATCTGATTTCACCCTCATAATAACTATATCACTAGCATCATCCCATTTTACAGATGTGGGAGCTGTGGTTCAAGGAAGGCTGGCTAAAATGGATTAACTGGATTCCAAGCTAACCAGATCCCAGGTCCTTCACCCTTTTTCCAGCTTTGCTGATGGAGAGGCTGAGAACATCAACTTCAGAGCTCAGAGAAACAAACTGATGGAGTAGGGTGCCCTACTGCCTAAGGTAGGGCGGTAACCCTGGAGAGACTGATGTCACACTCCACCATCCTGCCTGGACAGAAACTTCATCACAGCTGTTGGGAAATAACAGCAGGAAGAAACTGCGGGGTTTGAACAGAAGGAGAGGGAGGCCAGCACAGGGCAGCCGTCAGTGTGGCACAGAGTGACTGGTCTGTTGGTATTTTATTATGTGATACCTGAGCACAGAAACCACAGGTCTATGAATGCCACAGAGATGTTCCCTGGACAGCTGTGTCAGAGCCCTGCTATTCCCACCTGGAAACATCCATTTGCTCCAGGCCCTGGGCTGCCTGCAGCTCTGCTGGTACTGTGGTCTGACCCCCTACTCTCCCTGCTGCCCTGCTATTTTTGAAGCCCTTTGCCCTTCCTGTGTTGGACCACACACACATGCACACACATGGCCAAGCACATTCATGAACATACAGAGATATACACACAAGCAGTCAACACCCTTGCACCAACCTTCCTCCCACTGTGCTATTCTAAGCACAAGAACCTGGCTCAGCTCACAGCTGACTGCCCCTCTGGCCCTGCTCCAACCCATGCTTTATTAAAACATCCATCCAGCATGCATCTCACTGAAGGAACCCTGGCATGTTGCTGTTTTTAGCCACATCCGGGATAGGAGCAAGGAAAGTACAGGAAACCTCTATCCCTGCAGAAACTGCAGGAGTCATGCATAGGGCAGCTGGGGCCTCAAAGGGACTGGAAACCCCTCCTCCTAACCCCCAGTGGGGAGTTGCTCCCCCTCCAGAAGCCTCTCCCCTGGCCTGGGCATGCTTCCGGTCAGACCTCTAATTTAGGAGATTGCAGCCCCCATTTTCAGAGGTAGACTGTGACAGAATATAAATTGCTGGCTGGTATTAAATGAAGTCACATTTCCCTGCTCAAGGCTCTGAAAAGCACCACTGTGAGTCCGTTCAGGTGTTTTCTCTTTTCTTGATTCACATTATTATCATTTTTTTTGCAGAAGGAAGCAGAGCATGAGCGACCACAGCCAGTCTCCACTGCAGGTTAAGTTCACTTACCTCCCCAAACCAATCTGGTCAGCAGCCCCAGCCAAGTGTCCCTGCCACTGTTTGCAGGAGAGCCAGCCATTAGAACTGAGCTGCTCATTAACAAACCAGCAGTAGCTGCCTGCTTCCCTGCATTCATTTTGTCCTCTCCCAGGACCCCAATAGAGCCTTTGTTTCAGAGGGAAGGAAAACAGGTGGCCTGTCACCAGGCAGTTAGGGATGAGGTTCTCCACCAACAAAACCAGGAGCCAGGGCCTGGCTGGGATTAATTCTTTGAATTTCAAAGTGAGAAACTGCTATACAAAGAAACTGCTAGACTAGCCCCTCTGAGCCCTAGTGCTGACCAAAGCTAAAATGTTTCATCAAGTCCTGACTGTGTGCAGAACAGTGAGGTTGGTGTGCTCTGAAAGATTTGACCTGAGAATTAAAACAACAAAAACCAAAACCAAATACAAACCTGTGATCACAGCCCAGCTGTGAAGAAGTTCATGACCACATTAAGAGGTTGATGTGGGGTGGGAGGGAGGGGAGGGTGGGTGATGGGTATTGAGGAGGGCACCTGTTGGAATGAGCACTGGGTGTTGTATGGAAACCAATGTGACAATAAATTTCATATTAAAAAAAAAAAAGAGGATAAGCTTTAGCCCCTTGGAGGAAAATCTGGCTTGGAATCCCAGTTCTGCCTCTACCTGAGTAAATTAGGGACAAGAGATCAACAAACACTTGAGGAGGCCCCCTCCACACTAGCATTCTTTTGTCCTAATCACTCCCATTTTATTAATAGCACCCCCAACCTGTTCAGCCCTCTTAGCTCTGTTGTAGCATTTCTTGTCAGGTAGGGAAAGCAGGGATTACAATTTCCAGTTGGCAGATGAGACTCAGAAGATCAGAGAAGTTGAATGATTCTTCTAAATTTGCCGAGCAAGAATGCCTGAACTGGACTTCACATTGCCTCAGCCACCCACCCCACCACTTTAAGACAGCCTTACAGCTATCCCCAGCTCTTCTTCACAGAGGTTCCCTTAAATTGGTCCTAGAATGTAGCTTCTAACAGATTTTAGTGACTTCTGTTCTGTCACCTTGACATTTTCCCCACCTCAACTCTGTTCTTCTCAAAACGTTGCTTTCGGAGAGAGCTAGTTGCAGCAGAGCTTTCAGGCAAAATGTGGCCTCCCTCCCTAACCACACACCTTACCCACTTTTCACTGGATAGCCTTCTGTTCTTTTCTGCGGCTTTACTACCTGTGGTTTCAGAGGGCCTTAGGCTGTCTTCCATTGAGCACTCTGTTGACTGTCCATTTTAGCTCTTTGCGCTTCTGAAGCCCACAGAGGGTGGAGAAACCTCCTGGGCTTTGAAAAGACATCTGAAAGACCCTCCTCTGCCTCCTTTAGTCACCACCCCTTCCCTGAAGAGATGAAATGTACTTGAAAGAGGCCCCCCAAGCCCTGGGTACTGCTTTGCCAGAGATAACACATGGCCTCGAGCTATTTCTGAGGCTTTGTTACCCACATACAAGAGATGTTTGCTCATCTACAATCCACCCAGAGCCTCATTTTGATGTAGCACCACAGCTGAATAACGTTCTGGTCTCCTGGGTTACCCTCAGCCTTTCACAGGTGCCTCATGGCCCTGGGGTTTCAAGGCTCACTGCCTCTTTCCAGATTTAACTCATTCATGCTTTGTTACTTGCTTTTTGTTCATTTTGTCTTTTTTTTTTCTCTTTAAATCCAGGCAGGAAGAAACATCTTCCAATTTCACTTAACTTATGCTCCCAACACAACCCTCCCCTCCCCACTCCACTGCACCTACTCACACAGCCCCTGCCAGGAACATCATCTTCTGAAACTTCTGAAACAGGCCCTGAAATGAAAGATCAAGAGGAGCATCTGCTCCTCCCCTTGAGTAAAATCCCTGGATGTGTCTTAGGCAGGATGAAATAACTCTCTCTGCTGAGGTTTCTCTGAACCTGGCCAAAAAAACCTCTCTCTGTTTCAAGAGGCTTTTATAGATCGATAGAATGCGCTTGTGGCTGTTTTATTGTACCAAAGTACTCTCGGATATGTGGCATCCGAGAGAGAGAGAGAGAGAGAGAGAGAGCGAGAGAGAGAGAGAGATCAATAAGGCAAGGATACAAAGAGCACATTAATTATTGGGAAACACTGTTCAAACAGTCGCTGGGGCCACTGTAGTCCCAGGAACTCACTCTGGGAGAGTAAGAATGGTTTGCTTCACACCTCCCACCCCATTTGTCAGCTTGTGGAAAATTCAAATGCTTTCAGTTTTCAGTCCTTTATGGGCATGTCATACCTGTGTGCATTGGTAGTGTAGGTAGTCAAAATTAGAATGGGGAAACAGTGACCAAGGGCACAGCCTTTGGGAGTGAAGGGTGAAAAAGACCAAGGCTCTTAGAATATGCTCAAAGTAGGATTCACCAAGTCCCAATTAACCTGAGGGCTCAGGGAACAGTAATTATGTCTGCTACCCTCTGACAATATCTCTAAAATGCCGAGTGACCATATCACTTACAACACAAACCAGGATACTTCCTGGAGTGAAAGAAGGTACTGTTAATAGTTGCACTAAAATTTGCCACAGGCTAGCCAGTATGTTGTTCTGTTGTCCTTTTTTCCCCTCTAAAGCAAATCATTTCCTTCAGGAGAAGATTCAGTTCAAAGAAACACACACACACACACACACACACACACAAACTTTGAATCAGAAATTCTAATTATATATGCTCAAGATGATGAGGTTTGGCTTGGCAGCACTGGGGATAAATTGAGCATAGTTGGGACACTGAGCTCAAAAGGATGTGTTGGTGAAATTCTGCCCTCCACAACCAATAACAATTAGAAAGCAATATAGAAGTGCAACATCAGGTGGAGGAGGGACAGCCCCACTCCACACTGTACCACCCTCCACCCTCTGTACCGCACCTCACCCTCAGCAGAGAATCTAAATTCCTACCTCACTGGGACACCCAAGCCATCCAGTGGGTCCTGCCTCAACTTCCCACTCCCAAACTGACAGCCCATCTTTGGGTTCTTCCCTCTTGGAGAGGCCAGTTCTTCCAAGGGTGTTCAGGATCCAGGCCACCTCCTTCTGAGCAGTGTTAATATCATCAGTTACCTTGCCTTTCCCTGGGTCTTTAACCTCTCCACCCTCTTAGATCAGTCCTATTGTCATTCAAACATGCTCTAATCTTTCCCATTAATAGTAGTAATAATATATTTTTTAAACTCTAGATCTTATACCATTGTTTGGCTAGGTCTATAGTTCTCTTTCTTTTCACAACCAAACATCTCAAAAAAAATTTATCTTTGTGCCTCCATTTCCTCACTTTCCATTCATGCCTCAATCCATTCCAATCTGAGTTCTCCCCCATCTCATCACCCAAAGGGCTGTCATCACTAAAGTCACCAACAACCTCCATACCACTATCACTGGACAACTTTCAGTTTTCCTGTCATTTGCCCTCTTACAGTCTTTCAACAGCCCTGTTGACCATTCCCTTGTTCCTTCTTGAAATACTCTTGTCTCTTGGCTTCTCTGATACTACATAACATTGTTCCGATTTTCTTTCTTGTCACCTTCCTATCAACCCCATTCCAGCCTCCTAATCCTCTAACCCAACATTTACCTGTTGGATTTCCTGGGCTCTCCCATACCCCATTCTTCTTCTTTCTATACTTTCTCCCAAGATGAGCCCATACTCCCCATGACCCCAGTACTCCCTACACACCAACTTTGTATCTCCAAACTTCAGAGCCTGAGAATCATATGCCCAAGGCTAACTTGGAATGCTCTACCAGAACACTGCCTAGCCTACACACTTCAAATTCAAGATCTTGCTCTGGTGGGCCCTATCTCAAGAAAGCATCACTCTCCAATCCTCCAAGTTAATCATGATGAAAACTCAGGACACAGCCTTCAGATGTCACTCTCATGTTTCACATTTAACCCGCAACCAAGTCCAGGTATTCCTTCTTTCTCAATTTTCTTTTAATAGTGATTTTTCACCATCTCTACTGCCATAATTATACACCATCTTTAATATGATTCTTCACCTGGACTAATGGTGAAATCTCCTTTCTTGTCTTCTGTATCTACCCACCCCCAGAATAATCACAATTTTTTCCTATAGATAGGTGGATATAGTTACATTATATCTATATAATCATTGTTTTTTTCCACTTAAAACCTTTCAAAAACAATACACTTACTATTATCTACAAACTCTTGAATGATCTAAGACCCTATCTCCAGCTCCAATCTCATCCCACACATCCCTCTCTCCAAGTCATCATTTTCTGGAAACACTGCTTTTTCATTTCCTCAGACATTCCAACTTCTAACCTCAGGGGGCCTTTTCTCTGGCTCTAATCCTCTCTATGTCATCCTCACATCAGTTGATTCATTTTGACCTCTCTTCCAGTCTCTGCTTAAATGTCTTATTTTTCTACCCTCAGTTAAGTTCCCCTTGCATTTTGGTCCTATGGCATCCCATAATTCCATTTTGTTGTACATATAATTATCATGCTAAAGAATTATTTGCTTATAGATACCTCTCTTAGGAGACTATAAACTCTATGACAGCAGCACTTATTTCACCTGTATATCCAGTGTCATTAAAAACTTGATGAATGAATAAATGTTACACTTCCAAATAATGGAAATAAACTGGAGTCTGTTCAGAAAAGAAAGACCACAGGGCAAAGAGGTCTTAAATAATGCCATGGTAACAGAAAGTACTTCCACAATACTTACTAAATTGTGAGGTACTATACTAAGAACTTCATTTATACTGTCCTGAGTAATCCTCCTAGAAAAGTTTTAAGGGGTTCTACAATTCCCATCTCTTATATGGGAAAACTGAGGCAAAGCAAGACTAAGTTCTCTCAAGGTCATACACCTATAGTTAATAAAGGGGGCAGTTGGGGCAGCCCAGACAGGTAGACAGTTCTTATCAACTCCACTACATGATTTCTGTAGGAGAGAAAAGGAAACTATCTTCAAATATGGGAAGTGCTGACACTGACATGTGGAAATGAAAAGAATATTGTTTTTTATTGACCCAGGGGATAGAATTAGAACCAATGATTGATTGAATATAGGAAAACAAATTTTGATTTGTTTTATATATTATATATATAATATAATGGAGGGAATTGTAGGATAACTAGATATGTCCAAAAATAGAATAGCCTGCCTCAGGTGGAGGAACTTAAAGTTCAGGCTATAAATCAGTTGGATGTATAGAAAACAGACAAATATTAAGTGGGCAGGTTGATTAGAACATTTGATGTCTATCACAACCCTGACAGTGGGCACAATTTATCTCCCACACTTTATACATTTCCATCTATTGTACTGAACAATGATAAATATTTTCAGCACATGACCCTGAATCTGTTATCAATATAAAAAGGTACCATTAATTTACTATTTAATAAAGTGGCTTCCTCAAATTCTTTTTGAATGAGGCAGAGTCTGAAACATTTTAAATAATTAATTTACTACTGAGACAGGTGAGTAGACTCATTTTGGCACAATTTGCAATAAGAAAGAGGCTTCCTGGCCTAGCCATATCCAACTGGAAACTCAATTAACCAGGACAAACACTCCCCTGCATTGCAGTTAATCCAGGTTTTCACATAGAGCCTTTCCTCCCTTAGTCTTTTAGTCACTTTGTCTGAGGGTGGTTAAATTCTGTATCAATTTACATGTTTGTTTACAAAACACATCATAGACTAGGGAAAAAAATCTAGCCAGTCTAGCCTGTTGTTTCTTTGCTTCTAGGGTAATTTTGTGGTGGGCAGGGGGTGGAGTAGGGGAGTGGGTAGTGTGGAAGAAATAAAAAAGAAAGTAAGAAAAAAAAATAACGGGCTGGTGGGAGAGGCCTAAACACTGCAATTTTCCAACCATTTTCATCCAAATTGTCTGCAATTTCCTGATGGCCCAGGCTCCAAATTGCGAGTGAATGCTGCCGCAGTAATCCCGGCTAGAGCCCAAGCACTGTTGCCTAATAATAACCCAGTCGACAGCAGAACATGCAGATGCACACCCTGCCAAGGCAGAGTCCGTGTTTAAGGCAGGGCAAGGCTGAGGAAATGTTGCCCAGATCCCTCTTCTCACTCTCTTGCTTCTAGAAAGAGTCCTTGGCCAGGTTTGTAGGGATCTGAGTCAGGGGAGTCTGTTCCAGACATTACAAATTCCTCTCCTCCATTCCCTCTACTCCCATCCCTTTACAGATGAGAATACTGAGGCCCAGAGGAATCAAGTGACTTCCCTGGGGCCTCACAGCAAATTACTGGCACAGTGGGGCAGAAAATTGGGGCTGTGGGTATCACTTCTTTCTCTGCCTCTTTCTGATAGATATAGACAAAAATGTTGAAAGAAGAACTCATCTCTTTACCAATACACCTTACCTGTCTGTGCGAAAATAAAATAAGAAATAAAAACCAAATATAGAAAACTTAGTGATCTTTACATATGAAAGTCAACTCAAGAGGACTCTAGAGTCTAAATCCATCCATGAATGAGAGAGAAGACATAGCTAACTGGATATGACTATCTTGAGCCATTGAAAGTTCATTAAAATTCATAATGGAGCTGATAATTAAACACATAAATACATGGCATGGCAGGCATTAAATCTAATTATTGCACCTCTAAAAATCAATTTGTGCATGCAGTTATTAATTTGTGGTTATTATTAATTACCAATGACAAGATCAATATGCAACCTCTTCCTGGCTTGTAACATACCCTGTCAAAGGAATGGGCTCATACTAAAATTCTGGCAACACTGGGTTTCCTGGAGAAACCAGTTATGAGCTGCTATACCATGACTCTGGTCTAGTAGAAAGAGTTTTGAGCTATGACTCAGGAGATCTAACTATCATGAAGTGACTCCACCACTGAGGTGTGTGTCCCTCACTGACGTTTGTGATTCCCTGTTTACATGTGTGACACCTGGGGACAATGCTAATGTCACCTACCCTGTTCCACCATATCCGATGCTGGAGTTAGTTGGATGTGGGTTCCAATCTCCATGTCACTACATCTTACCTGTGGGATACCAGGTGGATTATTTACTCCCTTTATTTCCTCATGGGGGGACAAAGGGCATTAAAAACATAGCATCCAGAACAGGGCCGGGGCACATAGCAACCACTATTATTTTTTACCGAGTGTTATCAGCCTACTTTCCTGTGAAGGTGAAATTTTATTCATAATAATCACAATAAATGATATATACAATAAATGGAAGCTATTATTATCCTGGTTATTCCAACCTCTCAAAGTTGCTGGGTGGACAAGGAATCAACAACAAAATAACATATAAGAAAGCCTTTTACTAACTGAAAAGCACTTTAGCCACTGATGATGAATGATTCTTCCTGATAATAGAAGGGAGGGGGGTAACTTGAGGGCCTGGGCTCAGGGCAGCATCTCTTTCTCTGTTGAGTACTTTAGATTCGAAAGAGTAACTGGCCCTGCATCCTGTGTAATCCTTTCTGGGAGGGCAACTTTGAATCCACAATGTTCAAGCCTTGGAACCAGCCTGATCCCTGGATGAGGCTATTGCCCATGTAAAAAGAATTTAGGTGACAGGAAAAGGGCACTTCAAACCTTCTCGGTACCTTTGCTGAGTATTTTCTGATAGGGAACTTATTCCAGGAGTAAGAGAGAAACACAAACTTCCTAGTGCTAAAAGGCATTGACATTGACATGTAAGTGACTGTACCCACTGTCTTAGAAAATGAAGAAGACAACATAAGATGACAAGACTTCCAAGGGGCAGCTGGAGGGCTCAAAAATTAACTTTGCCAGCACCTCAGTTTTGCCTGGATGACTGCTAACAGGTGTCTACTTGGTCCACACAAGGCTCTGCTGCATGTGTCCTTTGAATAGATCAAGAACACAACCCCCACTTCCAGCTCCTCCTCCCCCATTCAGTCCTGGCACATGGACCACACTCCCCAGTGTGGAGTTTCTGGAGGGCACACATCTAAGCTAACAAGTAACAGTACTCTCAGAGTGCTTGATATTGCACAATGATCAAATTGGCTTTCCTGGAGAACCCGGAAATTAATGAAGCCACCCACTACTTCCCTATCACCCCCTGCCTGAAAAAAAGACTTGTTTGATTGTTCACTTCAGGGGAGGAAAATGAGAGAGATGTAATTTCACATGGAGCTAAAACACTTGTCTTAAATCATCTCCTCCAGATGCAGCTCACTGGAGCTGCACACAGCTTCTCCATCCAAGAACACTAGAAGGCTGGGCTGAAATACTTCAGCGCACTTTGCTCACTGGACTGCTCCTGAGTCTCTGGCTTGAAGATTCTAGAATGCAGCCTCTTCCACCAGGAGTTACATATTACCTACCATGCTGGCCCAGCTTTCTTTTTTCCTCAAAAAGAGAAACAATCCTTGCAAAGAGCTCTGCTCTGCTAATAGTGCCGGAACCTAGATTTTTCTTTGTACCTGTTCATAGCTTGTTACAGTTTATGCATTGGAAAGAGCCTCTCTTTTAATTGATACCAAGGGGCTGCTTACTCCTTTAAAATGATTCAGGAATGGCACTGCTCATTAAAGAAGAAAATAGAAGGTGGGGCTGAGATGTAGCTAATTATGTCAGGTTTGAGAAAGAGGGCAAGTGAAGGCTTTTCATCTGAGACCTTTGCAGATTGCTAAATTAAAAGAATGTCTTGTGCTGATCAACAGGTTGCAGCCAGACAATGGAGCACAGTTATTGGGAGGTCAAGGCCAGGGCTGCTAGGTGGGGGAGGGGGCAGGGTTTGTTGTCACAGGCTCTAGGAGGTGAGGGGGTGGGAGCATGGAGGAGAGGGAGCTTGTGAGTAAATTGTTCCTTAACTTCCCTGCCCGCCTCCACATACATATACAAGTTTTAAAATCATGGACAGAAAAAAAAAAAAGAGCCAACCAATTATAACCCACAGGCTAAAACCAGCCTGCAGCTTGTTTTTACATACTATAATATTGGGAGGAGGAGGGCCATGTAATAAAAAGAAGAAATAATATTTCATGATGTGAAAGTTATGCAAAATTTAAATTTCAGTTCCACAAACAAAGTTTTATTGGAACACATATTACTGATGCATTATTTGTGGCTGCCCCTATGCTATGACAGCAGGGTGGAATAGTTGCAACAGAGACTGTATGGCCCATAAAGCCTAAAATACCGTTGACCCAGGAACAACATGGGGGTTGGAGCCAACCCCTGTCAGTCAAAAATCTGTGTATAACTTTTGACACCCCCAAAACTTAACTACCAAGATCTTACTTTTTTGACCAGAAGCCTTACCAATAATGTAAGCAACATATATTTTGTATGGTATACATGCTATATACTGTATTATTATAATAAAGTAAGCTAGGAAAAACAAAATGTTACTAAGAAATTCATAAGGGGGCACCTGCGTGGCTCAGTCAATTAATTGTCTGATTCTTGATTTCAGCTCAGGTCATGATCTCACAGTTCGTGAGTTTGAGCCCTACATTAGGCTCCAAGCTCACAGGATTCTCTCTCTCCCTCCTCTCTCTGTCTCTCCCCCACCTCTCTCTCTTTCAATATAAATAAATAAACTTTTTTGAAAAATCATAAGGAAGAGAAAATAAATGTAGAGTCATATACTGTATTTATCAAAAAAATTCCACATATAAATGGACTCAGAAAGTTCAAACCCGTGTTGTTCAAGGGCCTGGCCCTTTACAGGACACATGTCATGATGCCTACTCCAAAGTAAGTAAGAACGACTACGGTGAGTTGGGTGATAGCTATGAGGTGTAGAAACTGCTTTGGACCTGGGATTAGATCTGGGTTTGAAGCCCATCTTCACTTCTGGGAAAATTCACATTCATCTCTGAGCACAGGTATTCCCATTTGTAAAATGAAAATAAGCAATGCATATTCTGTGAATGTTAAATAAGATGAGATATATGATAGGGAAAAAATTGGCACAATCCTTAATATAAAATAGATTCTCAATAAATAATAACAGGCAGCATTATTCGCAATAGTCAAAGTATGGAAACAAATTAAGTGCCCATCAATAGATGAATGAATAAAGAAGATGCGTGTGTACACAATGGAACACTATTCAGTCATGCAAAAGAACAAAATCCTACTATCTGTGACAGCATGAATGGTCCTTGAGCGTATTATGCTAAGTGGAATAAGTCAGACAGAACATGACAAATACTGCATGATGTCACTTATATGTCTAATCTAAAAAAGCCAAACTCAGAAACAGAGAGTAGAATGGTTGGTTAATACTAGGGTCTAGAGGATGGGGGCAATGGGGAGATGGTGGTCAAAGAATACAAAATTCCAGTCAGAAAATGAGTAAACTCTAGGGACCTAATGTACAGCATTGTGATTGTAGATAACAATACTGGACTATATGCTTGAAAACTGTTAAGACAGTGGATCTTAAATGTTCTTACCATAAAAAATGAAATGGTAATTATCATATACCAATATATATGCATATCAAATCATTGCTTTTTGCACCTTAAAGTTATACAATGTTATATGTCAATTATATCTCAATAAAATTGGAGAAAAGACAACAGAATGAATAAAAGAATAATTTACGATAACCTTTATCAAAAAAGTCTGCATGTACTTAAAGATCCCATTTTGGTTATATTTCTTCAGCAAAGTTCCATAACTTCCCAGTCAACTTATCCCAAATCAACTTCCCCACCTCTGAATGTCTCCAGTGCTTACCAAACTTCTCCTTTTTACCTCTATAGGACCTCTTGATGTTAGTTTTTATAAGAATCTAGCTCATTTTCCTCTTCATATTATCAACTTAGTGCCATGCTGATACATGATCTGTTGTTCAGAAACTAGTTTAGAAGATATGTACATGGCACTGCTAAGTGAAAAACACCAAGAATGATACTCAGACAACACACTATAGTATTTCATAGGTGGTCAGTAAAGACTTTACAGAGGAGGTGGGCCTGGAGCTGAGCATGAACATTCATGATTTTGCTTGTGCAGATCTTCTCCTAGATAGAGAGAAGTGGCATAGAACTTTCTAAGCTGTGACAATAATGTGTAAGCCAAGGTGTGGAGACTTGTTTCAGGAATGGGTCAATCAGATTATAGTGGAATATGAGGACTGGTAGCAAATGAATTAGGAAGTTTGGGGTTTCAATGACAAAAAAAAAGTTCAAACTGGATTAAACTAAAGAAAAATGTATTATCTGAAGTAACTAGAAGTCCAGAAGTAGAACCCCAGGCACAGTAGGGCTCAGGTTCAGATTCTGTGTCATTTCTCTTGACTCTGCCCATCTCTTTGTAGACTTTGTTCTCAGGCTAGCTTCCCATGGGGTGTCAGGATGGCTGCCAGCAACATCTGAGCCAATATGCTACCTTGTTCACATCTAGAAAACTAGAGGGAAAAAAAATGATCTCCCTTACCCCTGGAATGAGCACCCTTTCCTTCACTCTCATTGGGCCACCTAGGATCACATGATCTCCCCTAGACCTATAGCAACCTGAACTCCAGAACAAGTCTATGGCAAAAGCCAGAGGTAGTGGGATTACTATGATTGGCTTTGATAAACACTGAAGCCTAGTGTCTCCTAGTCACATGGACATATGGAGATTGGGTGGATACCTGAATAAAATTGGAGTGTTGCTAGAAAGGAGGAATGAGGACTAGATGCTGAGTAAGCAACCAACACTGCACTCCTCAGATCATAAATCACTAGGAAAGGCATATCAAAGCCTTTTTGCAGGTAACAGTGGCTATCAACCTCAAAACTTCAGATGGTATCTTAAAAATAACAATGGCTCCTTGTGATTGCTCTCTGCCATGACCAACTCATGCATGGGTTGTAATAGCCTGAACAAACTAGGAAAAGGTGAAATATTGAGGAGACGAGGAGGCAGAAATAAGTTGTTATAAACCAGATTTCACTTTGATTTTCTGTGCAATGTAGACAAAAATCATGTCTAAAGGGCTTGACTCAGCAACCTTGTTATTGGCCCAAAAGGTAGCTCCAGTGTTTTCATTACTACTGCCCAGGAAAATACTGCTCTCTTTGGCTTTCTCTCTACTGGGGCTTACTGAGGATAGCACACTCTATATATTTTTTTAGAAATTACAGAAATATTCCTGGTCCTTGGGTTAAGTAATTAAGATTTGCTGTGAGAACATCGAGGAACCCCATAAAATGGCTTCGTGGCTTGGTAAATGAATTACTTAGTGTTTAATTACTAAAAATTACTATCAATTACTAAATGTTACTGCAAATTACTTGCAGAATAGACACATTTGTTTGTGGCTATTAATGATTTCAATTACTCCTCATAGGTAATTGGTTTCTGCACACAGAAGGGCACCAACTGTCAAATAGGAGTTCAGCAATAGAAAATGCTGCTCCTCTTTCAGCTTCTTTCAACTCAAAGCTGAAATTGGAATATAAACATTGGAACCATATTTTCCCTAAGTTTCTCAGCTACTTGCACTACTTCCTTGGGACTCTGAGGGCTGGAGAGGACCTTGGAGACCTCTTCTGGCATGCAGAGGAGGAAGTAGACACAAGAAGTCAATGGTTTTTAAAAAATCACACAACTAATACCACAGCATTGATGAACATTGAAACATTCTGCTAAGTGAAGATTCAAGTCATAAAAAAAACAGAGATTGCATGATCCCATTTATATGAAATGTCCATAATAGGCAAATCTATAGAAATAGGAAGTAGATTAGTGGCTGCCTATGGCTGGGAGAGAGGAGAAAGTGTGGGGAGGAGAAGAAGGCGTGAGAAGGGTGGGGGAAAGGGACAAGGAATGACTGCTAAAGGGTACAAGGTTTATTTTGGGGCTGACAATAATATCCTAAAATTGGATTATGGTGATGATTCTACAACTCCATAAATATATGTTAAAACATTGACTTATATACTTTAAATAGATGAACTTTATGGCATATAAGTTATTTCTCAATAAAGCTGTTAAAACAAGTATGCTTAGTCATTCAATTAGATGGTGGGAGGGCTAGGTCCAGGATCCAACACCCCCAAATCCCACTTTATTGCTCTTTCCACTAGGCTGCTTCAACATATGCCCAGCTTGCTAGAAGGCATAACTCACTGAAGAAGATAGCTATTTAGATTTATTGTTAAAATTGTGGTTTTATTTATGAAGGACTCACTTCTATTTATTTGTGTATTATTAAGAGGACATAAAACATGTTCATTAAAGCAGCACACAATGCAATTAGAAAATGAACTTAATAGCAAAAATTAAATAAAATCGTGTCTTAGCTTGGGCTCTCCCTGAAAAAACCGAGCTTGTGACAAAAGCTTGTCAACAAGTAGTTTATTTTCAGAAGTGAACATAGGGATTTGAATAGAAGGAATGAGTACATTAAAAAGGGAAAGGAGAAAAAAGTCAATCCCATGATGCATTATTGAGTAGACTCAATAATTGTGAGAAACCGGGACTCAATGCACTAGGGATCTCTGAAGAATTGCATGCACTGTATTTCAGAATTGTGTGTCCAAGGGATGGAGGGGGAAATATTTAAGCTCTGGTCCTGACCGCATTGGTAAAAGGTATGTCCATAGGGTTGTGTAACTCTTTTGCTCTTCCAGATTGTATATAAGTTACCACAGTTTAACAGGATCCTATAGCATCCTCCAAGATATTGACAGAGAAACCCAAGAACAGAAAGTAAGAGGTAAGCTGTGCAGCACAAATGGGCTCTGGTCAGGCTACATGTCCATGCAAACTGTTACCACAGCAATTAACATAACTTCATTAAAACTAGTAACTTATTCTCTGTGAAAGACAATGCCAGGAGAATGAGAAGACAAGCCATACAATGGGAGAAAATATTTGCAAAACACAAATCTGATAAAGGACAATTATTCAAGATATACAAAGGACTCTTTAAAGTCAACAATAAGAAAATGAACAACTCAGTTTAAAAATGAGCAAAAACTTGAACAGACATCTCATTAAAGAAGATATACAGATGGCAAGTAAGCATATGAAAAGATGCCCAGCATCATATGTAATTAGGGAATTGCAAATTAAAACAACAATGAGAAACAACTATGTACCTCTTAGAATGGCTAAAATCCAGAACACTGACACCAAATACTGGCAAGAATGTGGAGTAACAAGGACTCTCATCCATTGCTGGTGCAGCTACTTTGGAAGTCAGTGTAGTACTTTCTTATAAAACAAAGCATACTCTTACCATACAATCCAACAGTTATGCTCCTTAGTATTTACCCAATTCTGTTGAAAACTAATGTTTACACAAAAACTTGCACATTAATGTTTGTAGAAGTTTTATTCATAATTGTCAAAACTTGGAAGCAATCAAGTTGTCCTTCAGTAGGTGAGTGGATAAATAAACTGTGGAACATCCAGACAATGGAGTATTATTCAGTGCTAAAAAGAAATAATGTATCAAACCATAAAAAGGTATGGAGTACTTAAAAATGTATTATTAACTGAAAGAAGCCAATCAGAAAAGGCTATATTCTGTATGATTCCAACAATACGACATTTTGGAAAAGGTCAAACTATGGAGACATTACATTTAAAGATCACTAATTGCCAGGGCCTAGCAGGGAGAAAGGGATCAACAGGCAGAGCACAGAGGGCTTTTTGATTAGTGAAACTATTACATGTGATACTGTCATGAGGGCTACATGTCATCATGCATCTTTCCAAATCCATAGAATATACAACACCAAAAGTGAACCCCAATGCAAAGTATGGACTTTCGGGGATAATGATGTGTCAGTGTAGGTTCATTGGTCATTATAAATGTAGTACTGTAGTGCAGAACATCCATAGTGAGGGAGGCTGTGTGTGTGTGTGTCTGGCAAGGAAGATGGGGTATATGGAAACTCTCTATATTTTACACTCTATTTTGCTGCAGTCTTAAAACTGCTATAAAAAATAAAGTTTATTTATTAAAAAAAACAAAAAATATGTGTGAGATGGGTTATCAAAGACATCCAATAAATAAATACTACAATATCAGAATTGTATATTATAATAGATGCTATATCAGTAACTCCAATAAGAACTAAATTTAAGGAAAACTTAGTTGGGAGACCCCTGGGCAGCTCAATCAGTTAAGTGTCCAACTTCAGCTCAGGTTATGATCTCACGGTTTGTGGGTTCAAGCCCCGTGTCAGGCTCTCTGCTGACAGCTCAGGACCTGGAGCCTGCTTCAGATTCTGTGTCTCCCTCTCTCTCTGCTCCTCCCCTGCTCATGCTCTGTCTCTCTCTCCCTCAAAAATGAATAAACATGAAAAGAAAAACTTGGCAATAGAGGACAAGAACCTTCAGTTTAGAATAGAAGATTCCAGAATTTCAATAGAATCCCATCCTTCTAGCACTTTAGGGAATTTACATTAACCAAAGTTTCTACCTACATTCTTCAAATAATTACACTCAAAAATGAGTACTTACTATACTCTTCCCACTCTCCAGCATCCGCTAGTATTCTTGGCTACTGTTTGATCTTATTCTCTGAAAACTTTTCCTTAGATGAGTCAACCAGGCCACATCCATATCTTCTCTCATATGTGCACACATCGTCCTTCTGCCTCTGTGCCTCTACTTCTGTTACTATTTGGTCCTAGTGTGCCCTCCTCCACTTCCTTTTCTCTCTCCCCAGACAGCTGAATTTGGAAAGGATTTACTGGTCTCATCTTAGTTAATCCTATCACAAGCCAGTTAGGGAAATACTCTGACTAGTTCCATATTATAGCAAATAATGGCACCTAGAGGTAAGCAACTTTTCCAAGATTATACAGCTATTTAAAAGTAAGTCAGAATGTTGTTAAGGAACAGAAATTCAACTGAGAAAAGTTGAAGATCTAATTGGCTTTATTAAAGTGATCCATGAATTGGGCAGTATCCCATCTGGGAAGTAGAGGGGACCTCTAAGGAGTTGTACAAAATTGAATGTTTACATAGAAAGGAGGGTAGGGCAGGGAAGTTAGAAAAAAAAGAAAAGGGGTCTCATTAGGTGGATTAACTCATCTTCCTTTGGGGGGAGGAAGAGAGCTCATGTGACAGATTCCCTCACTGGTGTTGGCCAGAAAATTCCTGACTGACCAGTTAAGACTACAACCTCTGGGGGAGGTTGAAACTACAATTAGTAAGGTATTAAATCCCAGTTTGGTGGTATGGCCTGGCACATGCTCCACTCTGGGGCATGCAGGGGACCTTTTTTTTTTTTTTTTTAACACTCTAAACCCAGATAGTCGGACTGCAGGCCCTACGGACTCAACCACCCAGATGTCAGGGAGACCAACTGAATGCTTTAGGAGAGTTTAATGCAGGGATTATTCACAAAGTTCTGAGCAAGGTTAAGGGAATTCAGCAGAGGAGAGTGAAATATCCCAGAGCAACAACATCTGTTCCCATGTCTCAGCCCTAGGGAGCAAATGTTACTAGAACCTGGAGAAAGCTGTAGGTGAGGGCAGTTCCTTGTGGGAGCTGTGGCCTTGAATGAGAAATCACTCTGCCAATCTGAAAGCCGGGAAGGAGATAATCCAAGGACTAAATATCCTAACCTAATTCTCTGGTCTCCTGTTGGCATCTCCCACCGGCTGGAGCCAAGTGTAAGCTAGAGGACAAAATAAGATGTTGGTGCTGTCCCTAGAGATCAGTGTCCCTAGACACACAGCAGGAAAAAGGGTGTAAAAGGAGTCTGGAGGACAAATGGAAAAGATGCAGCATCAAGTCTCAGCTAAGATCCAAATGCTGGTCTGATCCTAGTGCTGCAGTTTTTTGTTTTTTGGTTTTTTTGTTTTCTAGAGGGCCTCAGAGGGGACAGCTGCCCCAATCCGGTATCCAACTAACCAAAGCCAAACCTAAAACAGGAGCAGGTGCAACGTCTGTCAAGGCCATCACTAACAGGCATCATCCAGCATGGTCAATTCAGCCTGGCAATAATGCCCTGCTGCTTCTCCTAACACAGAAGATTTTGCTCACTCTAATGATCACAAAGGCTCTGGTGAACAATCTCTAGGAAATAAGGCTGACCAAAATGCCTGCATCAGGCACAGATAGCAGTTCTCAAGTTCCATTCTGAAGTGCACAAGAAAGGACTTCTAAACTTGACTATACAAGCTAATTTACATAGTTCCATGTCAAAAGGCTTACAGGAAATTATTCTAAGATACATCTTATAATTGTATAAATGTTTCCTGTTCTAATGTGAATGAGTCAAAATATGGAAGAAGTAAAAAAGCAACCTGACCACCATGGTTTTCTCTGAGCCCAGGAACTATGAATAGGTCAATAGCAAGTAATGGCTGCTTATCTTATACTAGGCACTGTGCTGAGTTATTAACTAGCATTGGCTGCCACAGCCCTCACTGAAACCCTAAGAAGAAAGTACTATTTTGAGTCCCACTATGTGAACAAAAAAATGAGTCTTATGATGATTATGTCAGAGACATCATCTATGTGCCACTTACTAGGCTAAGATCAGACTGAAAAATAAGAAGTCAATGAACTTAAACTCCAGGGGAGAAAACACTCACTTTTAAAATCTGTGAAAAGTGTAGCAAAAAGGGTACAGTATCCATCATTTCAGAAAGCAAGCAACCAGAGTGGACTGGGTGGTCAGGGAAGCTTTGCCTGGGGTGGTGGAAATTGAGCTGAGGACCAGGAGAAAGGTAAGGGTATAGTGGGGCTGGGAAGGTGTGGGGCATTCTGGGAATTACCAGGATAGCAAGGAGCTGGATGTCTGGAAAAGAAGCATCAGGGGCAAGAGGGAAGATCAGGGAAGGGCTCTTGACTGCACTCTGTAATCCTCCCCTAATTGCCCACTGCTCTATGCCTCTACCTCTCAGCCTTACACAGCTTGGGGCCAGCCTTGCTGCCCCCTTTCCTACCTCTTGGAACCAGGGCCAGTCCCAGATTGTACCCCTCCCACTCCTTGCAGGTTCTGGCTGATGGGTTGTAAATAGCCTGTTTGAAAAGTAATTGCATGTTTGGGGCTGGTGCTTGTCATTTGTAATTGCTCATTCTTCCCCCATCCACTTTCTCTCTTCCTATTCCCTAGGTTTGTTTCCTAGGAAGCCAGTCCAGAAGCTTTCTGGACAAATGGCTGGAGGAGATAATGAGGCCCTCTGGGCCCCACAATTCAACCAGACTTTACTGACCAGGGACCCACTCTGAACCTACTACCTGCCTCTAGCTATAGGACAGAAAAGACTGAATGGACTTGTTTCCTACTAAAAAATTTCCCTGAGAAGCAACAAACTGGCCACAAAGATGCCTACCCCAATCCAGGACACACGGACACTCCTTTGCCCCAGCACGGGGACAGCAGAAGTCTGCTGCCCAATGATGTCAGTCTATTACAACCTTCCTGGTACCTGCTCCCTTATGTCCTTCAAACATCAAATAATCAGTATTCGTTTACTTAACACCTACTATGTGCAAGACCACCCCAGGTGTTCTATTTGACATATTTTCCCCTCAAAGTAAGGCACAGTCTTATTAACTCCAGGCTCTATATCTAACACTGCCACCTCCACATCTCCTCACCTCTATTGGTCTGGTCCTGCATAGAGACAGCTAACCAATGGTAGAGCAAATCTTAAAGAGCCCCATTATTTCCATACACATTGGGGCAAATTCCAACCATTGGCACCTGAAACTCTGACTGCTGTAGATCACTTTTGCTAGAAGTGTCAGGGAACCAATGCCTATTGGGGCAGTTCTCAACCAATGACTGACAGAAGTTGGTGGATACATGTTCCTCCTTCCTCACCTCTTAGACAGACTAACATTGAGATACATGGTCTATACTGGCTTCTAGAATTGCCCAGCAAAAATTTGCTCCTGTCACCTACAATGGCAACTTGCTTGAAAACACAATCTTTATTGGCATTTTTCCTTTTACTGTCTACTTCCCATTTACCCACCAGTGTTGCTATCATCTCCTTCAGATACAATACTTACACTTGTATCTTTGTCTCAGTATTTTCTTCTTGGGAAATTCATATTAAGTCAATTGGGACCATAAATGGTATTAGGAAGGATATGTTCAGAATTCAGGATTCTGAAGTTATATCCCTTACTGGCCAGATGACAGAGATGCCATTACTGGTAATGAATGAGGTGAAATAAAACACATTATGGTTGTATAAAATTCAAAATCCTGTGAAAGTCCTTACATTCTGCAGGTAGAAGGAAGATTGTTGAAAATTGGCCCACAATCTGACTCTCAAATGTAACAGAAGTTCAAATAGGGCTGAAATCACAAGGTTGGTAAGTTTTCTATGCTAAAGTCAGAGAAGGAGTGGGATTCTGAGACCTGGATAGGGACATCTAGGCAGATGCATTTGAATATCATATTAATCAGGACTGATGAGCAGGAATTCAGGGTGCCTGGGTGGCTCAATCAGTTGAGCGTCTAACTCTTGATTTCAGCTCAGGTCATGATCTCACAGTTTGTGGGATCAAGTCCCATGTCAGGCTCTGTGCTGATAGTGCAGAGCCTGCTGGGGATTCCCTATCTCCTTCTCTTTGTCTGTGCCCCTCCCCCACACTGTCTCACTCTCAGAAAAAAAAAAAAACTGATGAACAAGAAGTTGCAAGAACTCTGGATACCCTGGAAAGACATAAGTGAACCAATTATCAGGAGGTAAACCTGCAAAAAGGAAGGGGCCTACTACATCACTAAAGACTATAGGGGTTGGAGAGAAGAGGAAGATGATGACAGAGTAGGAGGACCCTAGACTTGTCTCGTCCCAAGAACACAACTAGATAACTATCAAATCATCCTAAATACCCCAGATTTCAACCTGAATGATTACAGAACAAACCCCACAGCTAAGGGAAGAGAAGAGGCCATATCGAAGAAGGAGCAGGAGACATAACTGGCTTTTCTAATATGCAGTAGAAGGCAGAGACTTAGACAAAATATGAATATAGAGAAATTTATCCCAAATGAAAAAAAAAAAAACAAGATAAGGCCATGGCCAAAGATCTAAGTGAAACAGATATAAATAACATGTCTAATGGAGAATTTAAAGCAACAATCATAAGGATACTCACTGGGCTTGAGAAAATAATTGAAGACATGAGGGAGACCCCAAAGATTTCAGGGGTCTAGTGGTCTGTAGCATGTCAAATTGTCCTCTCCAAGGTAAAGTTTGAGTTACGTACCTTGCATCTCTACCGTTTAGAAAAAGGCCCAGCACTTGGCAGTTTCCTTTGGATTTTTGATGACAGCACATGCTACTCTTAAGAATACTGCTGTGACCCATTTATCCAGTAACTTAGAAGACTGTCTGCTTTGAGTAGTGTCCAGAGCAAAAAAGGGCTCTGCAACACTTATAGCACAAGTGACCCTAATGCCTGATCCATGTGATTCATCAGCTCTCATGTCTTTTAGAGATATCCATGATATATAAGGATGCTTTAGGGTATTCCTAAAAGCCAAAACTGCAGAGATGAGGTGTAGATCACTAGGGCTCTGGAGCAAGACCATGCTGTCTACAATAAAAACATTACTTACCATTTGAAAATCAGTGCTTGGCACGTTACTAAAGTCACTTGACTATGGAATATCAACGTATATGTTACTGTAAGTGCCAAAGATGAGCTGAATATTTTTAGACCCACTAAGTAAAAAGGTTTAATAGTCACAGCAGCAATAATACAATGGAGGCAGCAAACCTCTTATTGTTCAGCTCACACCTGTGGCCTCTCCAGCTGTCTGGAGAGAACAATACCCAGGCTTGGTTCATGAAAGGGTCAGCTCACTAGTTTGCTATCGGCATAAAATGGACTGCTGCCATAAAACACCTCCCTCAAGAATAGTCCTGAAAGATAATATGAGTGGAAATCCCTCTAGGAGGCAAAACCTGGAGGTAAATTTTTGTGTGGAGAGTGAAGCAGCTTGAATTAAGAATTTACATATGCTTCTAGGCAGTGGTGAATGGATTAAATTTTGCTTTCAGGCCTGGAAAGGACCGCTTTGAAAGGTCAGAGACAGAAACCTGGGAAAGAAACACATGTGTTTTGACTCACAAGAGTAGGCACAGAGTGTGTGGAGAAGAGAACACTCACATAGGGAGTAACAATCAACAAGCCAATGGACAGGAAGACTCATCCAGCAGCAGTCCCTGAGCTCCAGCCACTGCATTGCTTGCACAATGGGCCCATGAATGGAGCAGTCATGCAACAGAGGTGGCAGCTAAATAGGGCCCCAACAGCATGGGCTCCTTCTCACCAAACCTGATAGTTACTGTGCTTTGGGGTGTCTGATCTGTTAACATTAAAGATTGATGCTAAGCCCCAGGTATGATGATATCCCTCAAAGAGACCAAACAGCCACTTGGTGATAAGTTCATCACACTAGGTTCCTTTTGCCTGGATGAGGCAGTGATTCCAGATAAATACACTTCATACATATTTTGGCTATTGCAATGCATTTGCACCCACAGTGCTTTTGCCACCTCTACTATCTGAGACCTCACAGTGCATCTGATGTTCTATAAGAAGCTCCCTAACATTGTCTTGGACCAAGAGATCCACTTTATGATAAAGGAGGTAAGACAATGTGCACAGGTTCCCTGAGGAAACAGGCTGTAAGCCTACACTGCCAGAAATGACATGCAGAATCCTTCCCCAGGATGGTCTGGTAAGGACTAACTGCCACTATGAAAGCTCAGATGACACAGCTGGCCGGGCCCATTGCTGTTGGCACTGACAGTGGTTGCACCCAGAATCAGGGCACCCCCACAACCTCTCCCATCACTAGAGGACCACCTGCTGCCCCTGCTTCTTACCTCTTTGCTCCTGATTCAAAACCACAGCACTCCTGTTTGTCCGACCACATCTGCACTGCTGTGGGGGAGGCCAGAAAACCAAATGTGTGCCATTTTCAGATTCTTTGACAGAAAGAGGATTCTAGTTTCCACCAATATTTCATAAGATGTGGAATTCCTGAACAGTCAAAAGAAATGGCAAATGTACAACATATATGTTTAAACTCAAAACAATCAGTGTGTTATAAAACTCCTGGAGCCTCAGTTCCCTCCTCTGTGAAATGGGGATGTATGACTGGCTCAAGCTCACACAGAAAAGTAGTACAAGGATTCAAACTCAGTTTTCTGATTGCAAGTCCTGTGTTCCTCCCATGACATAGTGCTGTCTTTTCCTTTGGGGTTTTCTCCCCTTTATCTTGTGAGCATCATGCCTAGGTATATTCCCTACCTAGTCCCCTCCAGAATGGGTGACACAGAAGTAAAAACCAATGACAGAGTACACCCAGCTCCTCAACAGTCTGAGGAGAGCTTCTCTGAGTTTCTGCAGTACTGAGTACATAGACAGGGCTATGGGCTTCTTTATGGGGTGCCTTACTCCCTTGCTGCTAGTGAAGGCTGTTTCCTTGCCACTCATTATGGTCTCTGCAGTATGTAAGTTCTGTGGCCAAGGTTCATATAACTGGGAGTGTATTTATGGCGGTCCATACTCTTCCTTAGGAAAATATTGATTTTCTAACAGCAGAATGACTGTAGAGCTATTAAATCAGACTAGACTATCATAAACTCCAGGATTAACAAAAGAGTACTTTCACCTTTTCTTTTAGTTTCTCATGAGCAATTGGGAGTAGATACATCCACTTAAGCAGGACAGGATCATGGCATTTATTACTTGATTTCAACAAACCACTACAATTCCCCACCCTTATTTCCGGATGAGTAATTAACTATACTGCTCTTATTGTAAAGATCAACTGACAGGAATGAGAGAGGCCAAGTTGTATAAAAAAAAAAAAAAAAAAATCCAAAGGCTCCTAATGGGAGTTGCATCCCATTATGCAGGATACAAGTGAAAGGGGAGTGGATTATGCTGGCAGTGGGGGATTGCTCTCCAGTCCCTGCCCTGACCAGAGGATGTGTGAGCTCATTATCCACCTGTTAAAGTCTTAGTTAGAAGAGCAGTCAGTGAGGTGAGGATTTCTTTTTTTTTTCCTTTTTTGGCAAGATCTCTATCTTTCTTCTTTATTGATTGCTTGCTTTTCATTTTATATCCTTTCTCCCTTGCCTGAAATGAGAAAAATGAGCCCTTGCCACGGGCTTTAAACTTTATACCCAGACAATATCTCCCCCTTATCTAATGCCAGGCAAGAAGCTTCAGCCCAGAGGACCCTGGGTAATGCTACAACAGATTATGTCATAAAATGGAGAGATAAGCAAAAGAACCAATCTAAAAGACGCAGCAAAATTTACCTTTTCATCACCCTCCGCTCCCCTTTTAGAAGAAGGCTTTAAATCAATCTGCCTTTGCCATTAATTCTCTTTCTAAAATTTGATAACAAGTGCAATATTTTCCTTGGAGACTGGGTTCTAATAAGATGGAGGTTGGGGGGTGGGGAGCAAGCAGTGTTTAGCAAAGTAATAAAACTCCATGATTGATCCTGGTCGGTGGGGTTGCTTGGAATTACCGCTATTCTTGTTTGGCAACCCATAATCCAGCCAAGTCATAAATTTCGTTTCTTCCAGTAGACAGTTGAGTCTCTGTATTGATCCCAATTTGTTGTTCTTTTTTCATGTAATTGCTCCCAGTGATTAAGACTCCAGGTTGGGAAGGAAGTGTGGCCAGGCCAGGAGTGTAAAAGGAATAAAAAGCACAGGGCTGGAGTTTACCCTGCCTCCCCACAGTGGATGCTGAGGCTGGGATGTGGGATCTGAGCTACTCTGGATGCCCAGAGTGCCCAGGGCCAGGCTGTGGAGTCAAGACCCTGCCCAGCCGGTCACCCCTCCTCTAAGTACTATTCTAGCCAATGCCCTAGCTGGTCCACATGTTCTTCGAAGGCCTAAGTGAGATTCCTCAAACACACACAGGTTGTGGGCCTCCTAAAGGTAGCAGTACCCAGTGTATGAGGCTTCACTTTACCATATACAGAAAAACTGATGTATGAGCTAGATAAGAACTACTCCATGGTCACACACTATGTAGAGACATCCCTGACCCAATTACTTCATTCAGAAACTAAACCTTCCAGCCCAGATTGAAACTTGGCCCAAGAGAACCTATGAGCAGAGGGTTAGAGCCCCTAAGTCTCCAAGTTTAGAACTTGAGTATCCTGGGTTACCCATCTGTGAAGCACAAGAGTTTACAGACACATCATTTATAGATAGATGAGACTGCAAGCATACTCATGTATCTTCACTCACTAGCTATGTGACTTTAAACAAGGGGCCTAACCTGAGTGTCAGCAGCTCATTTGCTAGCCGGGAATAATAGTAATACCTGCCCCATACAATTCTTGTGAAGATTTTAATGCAATAACATGGGAAAGTACTTGGCAGAAAAGTGATGATGATGATGATGATGATGATGATTATTCCCAGCTTTAGCTTGTGCAAAGAGCCTTGCAGTTCCTAATAGATATAGAAGCCTGTGGTACAGAGATATTTAGAAACTTTCTAAGCAAAGGAGGCTTTAACATATAGTAGAAGGAAATGTATATTTTGATAACTTGGAGTGTCTTAGCCAAACCCTGGGAAACTAATTTAAAATAAGGTTATGCACCTTTAAAAAGGAACTCAAATAGATTCCTTAGCACTGCACTGTCAAAAGTCAGTTCAAATTTATTTAGTTCCAGTCTTCTCAGAGATGGAAATGGGAATTCCTCACTCCATGAACTCGACAATATTGCAGCTAAATCATCTGTATGTGATCCGCTTGTCTGGTGGTGGGTTCATTTGACTATATGCTTTAACAAAAATATTCCTGAAACCTAGAGTGATTTTCTTCTCCCTTCCTTTCCTTTCTCTGAGAGATTTAACCGAGGTGATGGTGGAGACTGGAGCTGCCAAATCAGTCATGACTTGTCAGGAAAATTTCTCTCTTACTCTCTTACATTCCCCAGGTTGAGATAAGGGACCTGCAGCCGAGGTGCTGGGCCCATTCCAATCTGGTATCAAGGGGGAGAGCCTTTGCCTCTGGGTCCCAACCTCCTCTTCTGACTTCTTCCCTTTGTCTACAGCCCTCAGTTCCTATCCATCCATCAAATCTTGCTTAGGAAAGCATATGATTTTAGCTATAGGATAGAGAAGCAGGGAATGGACTCAGACTGTTGGACTCTCAAACCTGACTCCTACATTTATAAACTATGACACTTAGGACAAATTAACCTAACTTTTTTGTGCCTCAGCTTCCTCTTCTACCAAATCCAGACAATAATACCACATTTCCTATTCCATGGGGTTGATGTGAGGACTAAACATGTACTTTAAATGCCTGAGGCATGGTAGGCCCACCTAAAATGCTAGCTTGTCTGAGCTGTTTTGGGGTAGTGGTGGGAGAGGAAGTCAGGCTCTAAAAGATTAAGGAGAGAACAGGAGGTAAGTAGAGGTGGTGAACAGAAAAGTTTCCTTCAAAAATGTGGCTGTGAAAGAATGAGAATACCCATGGTGTGCCTCTCCCAGGGAACCCAAATTTTTCACACAATGCTTTTTCCAACTGGTATTTTTGTCAGGTGAATAATTTCTAAATATGTCTGAAAAGGAACAGATTTAGAGGAAATATTCCACTGTGTTTCACCTTCTCTCAAAATAATTGCAAGTTGTGTGGCATTTTTTCTTACTACTATGCTTTGATGAGGAAAATATGGGAATGAGATCATGCAGGAAGCCTTAGAATTCATGGAATGAAGATACGGTGTATAAAAATGAAAGATATTTTCTGACTTTATTTTTCCTTGGCCTCCATCCCTTAGGGATAACATTAGAAATCATCTAGGATAATCATCTAGGATCTAGCACTCTCAAATCTGGCTGCTTATCAAAATTATTTGGGGAGTTAGTAACATATAGATTCCTGTTACCTCTCTGAAAATTCAATTCAGTAAATAGGGTGGGGACCAGAATTTGACATTTCTCAAAGGTTGTCATTATCTTGGGGACAAGGCAGTTTCAAGGACCATATTAATGCAACCCTTCATTTTAAATGTAATCTGGCAAGGCAGGGCCTGGCTAAGCTATGGGGCATGTGTGGGAGCTGGGAAACAGAATTCACTCTTAATATGGACTCTGTCTGAGGCAGAGAAGAGGGGCAGTGCCCCTTAAGCACAGTCTCTCACAGAGACCCTGTAAGACCATCAGGAACCCTCTCCCATAGCTTCATCTTCCCCATACCACAAACCCACTAAAATCAGTGATGGTGAAGAGACTGATGCCAAGAACTGCACCAGGTGGAAGTATTCAATGTCGGACCCATTATGCCACTTATTTTGTCCCAGGCCTCTCTCGCTCTTTCATTAGTCTCCTGGATTCCTGCCACATCTTCCAGTCCATGCCTCCGATCCCTCCATTACAGCTCAAGAAGAATAAGGAATGTTTGCTTGTTCCTTCTCTGCCTCTGACAAATTCTGAGTGTTAAAGGAAGGACTCTGGCCTCAAGCAAGAAGAAGATGTTGAGTGCCTCAGTTCTGCTCAGGCTCCTCACCAACAAGAGCTGTGCCTAATTTTCTCACCAATTACCAAGAAAGCAATCACCTCATCAAAGCAAGTACTATTTTTTTTAATGGCAATAACACAGTCCAATTTCATATAAGGGACATGTGTTGTTCCAATTAACAGGGATTTGACATGCCCTTTGTGAAACCATAACCCCACTATTTTTGTGCTATGGAGAACTTCCCATTCTTCCCATTTTGAGGGTCACTACAACAGCTGTGAATGTTCTATTTAACCATCTGGTGGTGATAGGCCCAGTTAGAATATCTCTGACACTTAAATCTCTAATGTCAGAGGGATAGGAATTTCTCAGTTTCTTGCATCACTTACAAATGAGGCATTAATGAACATTAAAGTCATGTGAGTTATCTAGTTCATACAATGCATCTCCAGATGGCCTAACTTCTGGTTCCTACAGCTTCCCTGAGCCTTGACAGATGATGAGTTTTCTCTGGTGTCACTACAAACAAGCCAAGAAGCAGAGGGAGCCCATGAGGGCACCCTTGCTGAAAACCCTGACTTTGCTTGCCTGCTTCCTTTCTGGGCAGCCAGGCGCTGTCAGGATTGGAGACCACAAGAAGGAGAAAAGAGAGCCTTTTTGTTCCAATTTGAAAGGCAACAACACTGCTTCATCTGCTTGTTCAGCATCCTCAGTGAGGGGCAGCACTCCTTCAATGGGGGCACTGTAGACAAACTTCAGCTCAAACTAGGCATCCAGATCAAACTAGGCATCTAGAGGAAAAAAGTAAAACTACTAATACCCTGGAGCTGTTCAAAATCAATCTGCCATAGGCTTTTATCCCAGAGAGATAACAATTTTTGTTCACACAAAAACCTGTACATGAATATTCATAGCAACTTTACTTATAATAGTCAAAAGCTGGAAATAACCCAAATGCCCTTCGATGTGTGAGTTGTTAAACAAACTGTGGTACATCCATACCAGGGAATACTGCGAAGCAATAAACAGGGATGAAGTATTGATACAGGCAACAACTTGGATGGATCTCAAGGGATTTATGCTGAGTGAAAAGAAACCCAATTCCAAAAGGTTACACGCTGCATGATTCCTTTTATAGGACGTTCTTGAGATGACAAAAGAAATGGAGATAGATTAATGATTACCAAGGGGTGGGGGTGGGGAAGGAGGCTGCTGGGGCTATCAAGGAGGCAACATGAAAGATCCTTGATGTGACAAAACTTTTGTCTTAACTATAGTGCTGTTCACACAAAACTTCATATGCAATGACATCATAAAACCACATCGAACTAAACACACACATATACACATGCATATGCATACACCAATGAGTATATGCAAAATGGTGATTTCTGAATAAGATGGGTGGATTATGGCAATGCCAATCTCCTGGTTATGAAGCTCTACTATAGTGATGTAAGATGGGTGAGCAGTATACAGGAACTCTCTGTATTATTTCTTACAACTTCATGCACATCCACAATTATCTCAAAATAAAAAGTTAAAAAAAAAAAACTCAATCAGCTCCAGCTTAATTCCTTTATCCTTTACTATGGGCTGGATTTGGTGGCTTTCTTCCAAAAAACGAAGTATGAAAAAGAAAAAAATGGTAACTTTGCAGTGAAGACATTTGGCAGTCACCACCTTAAGCAGGTGATCCAGGTCAGCATTAGCAATGAAAGTAGTGTTGGTCATGTACCCCCTACTGTGAGTTATGAGAAGGGTGCTTCACCTCCATGGTATTCTTCCCCCAAATCCATAATCCCAGTGTAATCATGAGAAAACATCAGAAACAAACTTGAAGAACATTGTAGAAAATACCAACTCTTTTATGACCTTGACATTTCTAAAAACAAGGAAAGAATCAGAAGCTGTCAGGGATCAGGATAGAATAAGGGGACATGATGTCTAAATATAGTGTGGTATCCAAATTGGGTCCTAAAATAAAGAAACTAATATTGAGACACTGGTGAAATCTGAATACACTGAGTAGTTTAGTTAATTACGTTGAGACAATATAATACAATATTATTCATCCTCCCAGGTCTACCTTAAAATCTCCCTCCTCCAGGAAGGCTTTCCTGATCACTGATTACCCACATGGATCTCTCCCACCCTTATAATGAGGAAATACAGAAGCTGATGAGTCATTTTTTACCCCTTCCTCTGAGACCCTAGTGTCCATCTAGCTGGGATTTTATACTTCTAATCTACTAAACAACAATAGTGTACATAGAAGCCTGAGCTAGCCTGCTGGATGATGAAAGAAATATGACCCATTCACCCATATCATCCCTGAAACACCCTGCTAGCAACCACACATATGAATGAAGTCATCCTAGATCATCTAAGTGAACACAGACATACATAGAGATCCAAACAGAGATCAGCCAAGGCCAGCAGAGGAACCTGGGTCTGACCTAATTACCAATTCACAGAATCGTGAGCTAAATAGGTGGTTGTTTTAGGCCACTAAAAAAAAATTAACCAGCATGTTCAGCCCCTGATTACAGTTATATACCTAGATTTTTATCTATATATACATATTAGATATAATGTTGATCTTTACATCCATTCTATCTTTCATTTATTTCCCAAAATAACCTTGTGAGGTTTGAATTATCATCTCTATAAGGTCAGAAAAATGAGGCTCAGAGAGACTGAGTGACTTGCTTAAGACTCCACAGATAGTAGCAGTGCTGAGAGTTGAATCCAGGTCTTCTGAGAACAGGCCCAGTATTTGACTTATTCATGTTCAATTCCTTCTTATCTGCTATCTTATATTTTAATTTATTTTCATTAGTGTATCCTATTTTTCCAACTAAACAAGAAGACACTTCAATATAACTTGTATCTTAATCTTTTTATTGTGTTTCATAATATCAAGCACACATAGACCTTAGCATACGCTAGTTAAATCAAATTAAATTAACCTCTCAAGAGGTTTATTTTCTCTCTCTGCAGCCTATCACAGTGTCTTGTCTGTGGTCAGTTACTGCTTGTTGGGGATATTGATGATATCTGTAATGTATTCTAACCTTTGAGCCATTAGGTGCAGAGGCCAGAGTGTGGCCATTATTCAAAGAGAGGAAGTTATTATTGGATCTCTCTTTCCCTTCATAAACCAGGAATGTGGTTAATTAGCCTACATCTATCTGTCATTGACCAGAGCTGTGAGGAATGGATAAGTGGCCACCACAGTGGGAGGTGGGAGCAGGCAGCCAGGAGATCACAATGTGGTCCCAGGAGGTGGGCCAGTCAGCCTCCTCCTCCCCACAGAGGGGTCAGAGGGGTCTTATGCCAAAAATTCAGAAAAACCTGGTGGACACAGCTTAGGCTTGAATGACAAACCACTTGGGTACAAATCTGGATCCTTCCACTACCTGGCCAGGTGAACTTATCTGGTCACTTTAGCTCTCTGGGCCACAAAATCCTCATGTATAAAATGGCTGTGAGAAGGTAGATGTGCTCACATGTGGCCTGGCACACAGTCACTGCCCTAGCGTCACTACTCCTCTCCCCTCCTGCACTTCTGCAAGTGTGTCACATCCTCGTTTTTCCATTATAAACAACTTTTTCACCATTTTATCTTTTGATTAAGTTCAGATTTCCACGTGCAATAGCCAAGTTTCTTAAAGTGAGCTTAGTAACTTTTCCTTTCTGATTGGATTTCCAGAATCAAGGTTTGGGTTGTGTCTAGGATCAGACTCAGAAGGCTGTGAGTACATATACCAAAAACAAACGTTCTTGGCTCCTGAGCTGAGCCCACTCCAGTGATGTGGGAAGATAGCCCACCCCAGCAGCTTGGAAAATAAGAAGGTCCTGCCTGATGATACTAACTAGTAAATTTACTGGACACATCCAGTAAAATTTGTAAATTTGACAAGACAGGGCAAACCCTCTCACTTCTTGCCAAGTGTCTCTTGCCGTCACTGACTGAAATTCTACCACCAGTGAATCTGTTCTTTTGGGTCTCAGAGCTATGTTGTCTTTAAAGTCTGAATGCAAATTGCAGAATCCTGGAAATGGTGCACCTCCAGGACTTTGAGATGGCACTCTGGGCAGAGCAGGGTCCGTGAATTGTGTTTGTTTGGAGGAGGAGGGTGATGCCAGTGCAGGAAAGACTGAAAGGTCTTCTGAGAGGGACAAGGCATGGGACTACTTACTTACTTGATAGTTTCATTTAGAGTGAGCCAAGAAGGCAGGGTGGGCCTCATGGGACTGTAAGAGTGAGAACAAGAGTATGTGTATTCAAAGAAAATTTGAGAAGAACAGAACTTCTCTTGATCTCTATTGTGTTAGGAGTCAGTAATCAGCCAGATTTTTGAATTCATATTTTCTATTGTACCATATTAACTTTTTGTCATTGTTGTTTGGAAAATATGAATAGAGGGAAAGCTACAAGTTTTCTTCATTTAGGGACCTTATCAATGTTGCTCACCTCTATGCCCCCAAACCCAAGTCTTTGCCCAGAGGATAGCAGGCGCCCAGCCAGGTAGATGTTTTTAAACTGCACTGAACTGTTGAACTGAACTTCACTAGAAGAGAATAAGATCGGTTTACCTACTAGAGGCCAGTCCCTGGGAAGCAGTGTGACTTTGGCATGCTGTGCTGTATTCTAGAGATGCAAGCTGAATTCCCAAGAGGGCTGTGGGAAGAGAAGTTCTTAGATAATGCAGAAGTTTCCTCTGAGATTTGCTGCCCAGCCTGTCTCTTCCCCAGACCCACATCATGGGCTTTAGCTGTCAGTAAACCAGCTGCCAGAACAGTGTCAGGATGGCTGGGCAGCTGCCTGGGGCTACCCTCTAAATCATCTCAGCCAATCAAGCACTTAATGTTCTCTGTTCCTCAAGAATGTTGCACCTCGGCGCTGCCCATGTATCTTTCAAGTTTTATCTTCAACATCTTATAAATCATCCATTAAATACCTCCCAACTAATGCACACTGCTGTTGTTCTCAGCTAGGGCTCAAAAGTGCACAAATCAGTTTTACTGCATATTAGTCCTGCCCAGTGGGCCCTAAGAAAAAATAAGAGAGAAGCCAGAGAAGGAAAAGGCAACTCTTGGTGGCCCTGGTACCGCTGCTGGTATGAACTGGAAGCCAGTGATAGAGGGTGATAAAACAAGATATTGGCACCAACATCATATCACAGAATTTCTTCTGAATGCCAATGACAGGGATGCTTGTCCTGCAGGGCAGTAGCCTATGGAGCAGAATGTAGCTGCACATGTACCTGCTAGGTACTGTTTTGACCAAGCGAAGGAAGATGTTCTTTTCTGGGAAGAAATGGCACTGGCCTTGGAGATAGTTGCGAGCACAAACTTTCACTGAACCTCTGACTCATTACCCTGACTTCCTACACTTTAGTTTCTGCATTTCTAAAGTAGGAATAACCCATATCTCAAAGGATTTTATGATTTTAATAGAATGATATATATGAAAATACAGTATCCATAATAAAACAAGTGCTCAATAAATGAAATCAAACACCAGTCTTGGTGTCAGAAGCTATCAACATGCTAGATCCCCATCCCAACTGGATGGATGTGCTGGGTTTGGTCTTTAGCCACACCTTACTCTATGATGGCTTCACCTGTCACCTCTACCGAGACTATGTGACTTTAAGCAGGCCATAAGCATGTTAGCCAGTCTGTGGGTTGATCATAATAAAACTTCTGCCTCAATCCAAGGTCAAGACTGGATAACCCTAATGAGTGTTTAATGCATCCAGATTTTGGAAGAAAAGAGGATGTGCCTGAGGTTAGAGTAGCAAAGGTACTGAAATCCAGCTCAAAGACATGGGTTCAAGCTTGGTTCCATGTGCACTGTCTGTATGATCCTGGGGAAGTCACTTCAACTTTCTGAGCCTGCATTTCAACAACTATAATATATGAACATTCAGCTATGTCACTGGCTTAAAGATGATAGTTAATCCCAGAATTCTTATTACAAACAAAATTTTGTAGAAGTGCAATATATAAAACAGTAGAACTAAATTTCCTCTAGTTAATATCACTTGGGGATTTGGAGGCCCCACATGCTGATTCTTTCCCTTGGAGATCCCAAAATCCCTCTTATGAGTCCCCTCCAAGCACAATTTATAAAGCACTGATCTAGAAAGAATTTAAATTCCCATCACTATGGGAATTGTTCAATGAGCCTCACTGTATATATACAATGAAAGACTAAGCAGTTAACAAGACTAAGGCAAATGTGGCTATAGCACCACAGAAAGATATGCCACTAGGTGAGAAAAGCAAAGTGTAAATAACACATGCAGTAGGTGGACCCCATTGGGGATACTTAGACACAAACGTGCACACATGCACATAGAAAAAGCTCCAAAGTATATACACTAAAGTTCTAACCATAGTTTCCTCTGGGTGGAATGTGGGGAGTGCTAATGAAATAATACTTTCATTTTGGCTCTAGTGTCTGAGATTTTCTTTTTACAAAAAAAAAGAGTTTATATGTTATATGATTTTAAAAATAGGACTAAAGACCTTTTCAGTTCTATGACTCATCTGGCTGAAGTGAATTCTCGAGCACATTTTCCTTTTCAATATCATTTCTTAAATGAGATACCGCTGTGGAAAGCCAATACCAACACAGAAAGCACCCAATTATCACTAACTGGAATTGTGGGGAGCCCTTAGCCTGGGCTGAATGTGCCTCTCCCTGGGCTATGTGATTTATAAACTAGCAAATAGCCCATAGCCTGCCAACGGCTTTTCCACCAGCCTTTAGATGAGCCCCAAAGCCTTCCATTGTGTGAAACCACTATTCCCATTGGGGATCCATGAACATGCACATGGAAGCATGAGGCTCAGACAAAGATAAACTCCCATGAACCAGCATGGATCCCATGTCATATTATTGGAAAGGAGATAACAGAGTTTGGGCAGCAAAACCTTCTACAAAAATCCTATATGAGTGACTTGAGAATCAATCTGGTGAAAGAGCAATTGCAATTGTTTTCAAATTATTCCTATGGTATGGTCCACATTTGTACTGAGAAAACAGACGAATTGTGCTTTAGAAGAGAGCTGGCCTAGGATTATGAGGCTTTGCAGAACCAGTATATATATATATATATATATATATATATATATATATATATATATATAATGTTTCCCCAGATGTAAAGCTATCAAGATGAAATTGTAAGGAAATGTACAACTTTCTGAGAAGTCATTGATTCAAAAGAAAGGGGACAGTTACAATGGGAAGAGATGAGACATATCAGCACATATTCACAAGAGGCTGTGGGAAGAATTCTTCAAATTCATCTCAAGTAACATTTATTCAGCAGCTATTATGCTATAAGCCCTGTGCTAATCACTGTCATGTATGATTTGTGCCTAAGTTTCTTCATCTCTAAATGCAACAAAAAGCCTTTTAGAGCAGAAATACCTCAGACACTTCACGGGCTTTTTTTGTGCCCAGAAGAGGGAAAGAATTAGGTAGAGACCTAAGGACCTGGGACGAATAGGTTCAGAGATGTTCAACCTGAGAACAAAAAGCAGATCAGAGGATGAATTTTGAACCCAACGAGGAAAAAAAATCCCTGTATCCCAATATATCAGTTAAGGTTAGGTTTAGCAGCAATGAGAGACCTGGAGAATAACACTACAATGGGATGGAAATTTATATCTATCTCCAGGAAAAGAACTGCTGAGGTAGGCAGTCTGGTCTCATATGGATACTGTGTAATCATCAGGGACTCAGGTTCCTTCCAGCTATTTGCTCATCATCTCTATCTATGGCCTCACCTTAGCGGTTGGAGTGCTTTCTGAGTGTCATGTTACAAACAGCAAGATGGAGAGAGCAGGAAAGAACCTTTTGAGAAGTTTCACACAACGCTTCAATTAATCACATAACCACACCTAGCTGCCAGGAAGCTGAGAATAGCAGTCTTTGTGCTTCCTAGCTATTTTCTTCTGAAAATGTGTCCAGCTAAACACCAGATCCTGCTTTTTTGGCAGTCAATGGGAGATTGCATATTTGCTATTTAAACAGCAGAGCCAGTCATACACAGTAACTGGGAGCTGAGAGAAATAGGTCTTACCTGGTACAGAGGAGATGCTCATAAACTGTGCATCAGTATGAACCAAAATAAATAGGATAAATAGAGGGCTGAGGTTAATTACCCCCCAAAAGTGTGATGTCTAGGTGTGAAATCTAAGTTTAGTATTTTAGGGCATCAAGATGTAACCCACTCAGAGATAAAACCAACTGCAAATTTTCTAAACTTTTTTTTAAGTCTATTTATTTATTTGGTGGAGAAGGGTCAGAGAGAGAGAGAATCCCAAGGAGGCTCTGCACTGTTAGCACAGAGCCAGACACAGGGTATGATATCATATGAGATCATGGCCTGACCTGAAATCAAGAGTTGGACACTTAACCTACTGAGCCACCCAGGAGCCTTCCAACTGCAAACTTTCTATTTGAGGTATGCATTTCCCTGTTTCCTATTATCACAGGTTTTTCATGGAGATCCCAGACTTCACAATTAGATGCAGTTCTGCTCTGATAACAGAGATGGTGTATTTAACAATCTTGGCTGGGATTTCCATCTTCTTGGAAAATGACCATTACAAGATGCCCACCACTCTTTCTTGGTCTTGAGTATGAATGGAGCCTCATGCTTCAATTCTGCAAGACCCTGGAAACTTCCTGAGTCACTAGCAGCCCCCAGCTCCTACCTCCTCAGTCCATCACTAGACTCGAAATACCATGAATCAGACCTTATCTTGTTTTACTGTCTATTGTTCTTAGCATCTAGCATAGTGCTAGGAAACCAATAAATAACTTTGAATGAATAAATTGAATACATCCTTTTAGCTACCAGCAAATGGGTCCTCCAAAATGCTATGTTTGTCATATTACTCTACTCAGGGGTATCCAAGTTACTCCCTATTTTGCAAATAAAATTGACAACCCTCATACCCATCATCTGGGTGTCCACTGTGACAAACTCCCCATCCAACTCCTACCACTCCTAGCAGGCTGGTTTACTCCTTGCCCCTCCTCATACCAAGTTGAGAGCAGAGCCTAGTCTTTATTTCTGATTCTTAATCTCATCTTCCCACCAAGTTCCCTCCCTATAAGACCCAGCACAAGATAATTTTACACACTTTTCTATCCCTAAGTTCAGCCAGTAACAACTTTCCCTCATTTTAGACTAAAATCAAAATGTTTCTCATTTGCATTGCTCTTTACAGAAGAGCAAAGCCTCCTTACATTTACTATTCCATTAGGTTGTTTCCAAATTCTAGCTCCATTCTTCAAAAGAGGCTCAGAGAAGTCAGTGTCTTGCTCTTGGTTATATGTCAAGAAGTGGGAGAACTGAGACTCCAGCCTTGGCCATTCGATTCCAAGAGCCATGTCTTTCTACCATGGCTCCTTGCACTGGGCCTTCTGGGCACATTGGTCCTTGGTCTGCCTGTCTCGACCTGCAGCCCATGGCTGGAGAACCATTCTCTACACGTTTCACATGCACGTACATGCACACACATAGTTTGCTTCCCTCTCTTTGCTGGCAGCCCTTTCTGCTTTCTGATTATCACCCACTATGAATAATGCTATTGAATACATGGGACTTGCTGCACATTACTTGTCAGGTTATGAAATCACAGTGGCAACAGCAAAGGCAAGGGGGCATATTCTTGTTACAAACATAGCAGGTCACTACAGGAAGCTGTCCTTAGTTAAGTGTAGCAGAAATATATAATGAGTCTGGAAAACAAGATACTGAGAAATCTACTCCTGAGTCTGCCACCAACCAGCTAGATGACCTTAGGAAAGTTACCTTGTCCCCCAGGGTCTCAGTTTCTTAATCTGCAAATAAGGTGGCTGAGTCAAATATCTCTCAGATCTTCTTTTAACTGAAAGATGCCCTCTGTTATTGATTTATGCTTGCAGTGGCTCAGTGCCCCCCACCGGGGGATATTACCAAATCAAACTCACTACTCTGTTCAACACCTCCCCTTCATGTCCCCACACCTCCAAGAACCTGGATGTACACTCATTTCCTGACTCTACCAACCTACTTCACAAAACACTTCTCTAACCAGCCTCTGTGAGAGCCAGAACCCATGCTCCCTCTCAACTCACTAGCCAGCCAGCACTCGGACCCAGTGGTGCACACTGGCTTTCAGAGTTGTACCGTTTGCAAGTGCTGCCACCTCCTGGATCTTCCATCTCTGGGCATTCCAGCTAGAGCGTCTGCCCAGATGCTGGCTCTTCGAGCTCCCTGGGACCAGCAATGCATCATGGCAAGTGCACTTGTTTGTTATTTACACTATCGTTCCCAGGACCCCATCTGTTACTCCGAACCTTCTTTCTGATGTAATTGAGATTTTTTTAAAGTTAGATGCATGAGAGCCCCATGTCTAATCACTCACACTGCATGCCCAGGCTCCAGGCCAAGGTTCCACAAAGATAATAAATACCAGGCACTAAAACTAGCCTGTCAGGCCCTGGGACAAGTGTTCTGGGAGCCAGTGGAGCCTACAGCTTGGGCCTAGCAGGCTTTTCTCATGTCTCATCCTGGAACCGAGGCTAGGGCAGCTTCAGCTATTTAATTGTGATGACAACTCACTGGAAAGCCACAGAAAGGGAAGCAATAGGAGGTAGCTTCATCTCATCCACAGGGGCCTCCGGCTCTGCCCTGATTAAATCTATAATCACCTTCTCACCTAAGGAAGCCCTGACTTAGATTCTTAAAAGATATGGGTAGTGTGAGATGACAATTATAGAAATAATAAAATCTCAGAATGTTAGAGTTGGAAAGAATTGTAGAGATCATCTGGGTTCATAGAATACAGATGAAAAATCCCCAAAGAGGCAAGTAACTTCCCAAGTTCAATCAGCCAGTTAATGGTTGAGCTGGAACAAGAGCTGGTGTTGTGATATAGAACCCAGTGCTCTTGCCCATTGCTCAATGATAACTTACATAGAGGCAGTAGGAGCAGGTGTCACAGAAGAACATGACAACCCAAGTAAGAAAACCTGGAATGCAATCTCATTGAGTGATTTGGTGCTCACTTAGCTTAGTTTCCACATATGTAAACTCTATATGATATAATCTTACACATAAGGTTGTTGGGTATACTAAATAAAATAATATAAAGCACTTAACATAATACTCTTTACATAGTAAATGTAGAATATATATGTATATATATATATGCTTTTATTATTTACTTATGATACTAATAATCCTACCCATCTAAATGTCAGTGCCTCAAAAACATTAATTAATTAGAAAAAAGGAATGACTCTCATCATTTTATAAATAAATAGGGAAGAAGCTATAGGAATCCACATGTAGTGGTTACCCAAAAAGGTCACAACCCCACCTAGGTAGCACAAAGCAATAACCCAACTTCAGATGCCAGTTCTAACTCAATTCCTGTGAACTCAAACAAAGAAAATGAAAGTCTGTATTCAATCATCATTAATTCTGTGATTGGATTCTGGGAAACCAGGAAAAGACATCTATTTAACAAAGAATTACATAGCACTTACACATACCAGGCACTATTCTAAATGTTTTACAACAATTAATTCAATTAACCAACCTAATTTAATTCAGTGAGAAATTAAAGCAGTAAGAAAAGAATTTCCATGAGTTCCCACCACAGAACTATACATTCACCTGTACATACCCACTCTACTTTCTTTTCTGTTACTGCGGATGAGCCATCTGTGCTTCTAGCTGAGGCCATTTCTTCCCTGTGTGCTAGATCCCATCACCTCTTAGCTAAAACCATTGCCCCAGAAACTCTCCCCTCTCTCCTTTGTCATACTGGATCTTATTAGATCCTTTGAAGTAGAAAAATAAATGCTATTTTTTCTCCCATTGAAAAACGAAACAAGCAAAAAGCATACACACACACATATACACCCTCTCTTAGTTCCACTTAGCTCCAACTTTCACTTCATTTCCCTCCTTTGATCATAATTCCCTAGAAGAGTTCTTTGGGTGCATTGTATCCAGTTTCTCTTGTCAACACAACCCAATCAGTCTCTCACTCCCTACATGCTGCCAAAACTGCTCGTCGAGGTCACCAGGGACTTCTTGCTTCAAGGGTCAATCTCAGTCTTAATCTTACTTGATCTTTAACAATATTTGACACAGTAGACCACTCTAGTTAGAACACTTTCTTCTCTTGGCTTCCATGGTACCACATTATATACTTATGATACTAAAAATCCTGCCAATCTAAATGCCAATGCCTCAAAAACATTCATTATTTAGGGAAAATTAAGGACTCTCATCATTATATTAATAAATAGGGTAGAAGCTTTCCTCATACCTCTAACTGCTTCTTCAGACTTGTTTGCTGATTCTTCATTACCTCAAAATGTTGATAATCTGAAACATGGCTTCACTATCACTGATAAGCTTGTAATTCCAGATGCATATACTTATCAGTGACCTCTCTCTGGATTCACTTTTTTTTTCTTTTATCTAACAGCCTTAAATATCTACCTTTAACATGCTCAAAAATTAAAGTCCTGGGGCACCTGGGTGAATCAGTCAGTTAAGTGCCTGACTCTTGATTTGGCTTAGGTCATGATCTCACACTTTGTGAGATTAAGCCTGCTTGAGATTCTCTCTCTCCTCTCTCTCTCTCTGCTTCTCCCTCTCCCCCCCCACTCAAAATAAATAAATAAACTTAAATAAATTAAAGTCCTAAAATATGTTTTCTCAGATGATTCACCCACAGACTCTGGTGGCTCTGACTTCATCCAACTGCTTTTCATCTAACTCTGAATAAAAGTCATATACTGCGATCTATATGGCCACAAAAAAACACTACTTGAACTGATAAGTGAATTGAGCAAGGGTGCTATATAGAAGATAAATGTTCAAAAATCAACTGTTTTTCTGTATACCAGCAATGAACAATTAGAATGTAAAAATTTGGGGGGCTCCTGGGTAACTCAGTCAGTTAAACTTTTGACTCGATATTAGCTCATGTCATGATCTTGCTGTTTGAGTTTGAGCCCCTCCTAGGACTCCATGTGCTGGGCATGGAGCCTGCTTGGAATTCTCTCTCTGGCCCTCCCTTGCTCATTCTCTCTCTTTCTCTCTCTCTCAAAATAAATAAATAAACATTTTTTTAAAAGAAAGAAAGTAAAATTTTTAATAGCTTCAAGACTACAGCATACATAGGAATAAGTTTAACAAAATATGTACACTGACCATTGCTGAGAGAAAATTAAAAATGACTTAAATGAATGAGCAGATATACTATGTTCATGATTTGGGAGACTCAATATTATTAAGATGTTATTTCTCCCTTAAATTAATCCATATATTCAATGTAACCTTAGAAGCTGAGGAGTCTTTTTGGCAGAAATTACCAAGTTCCAAAGAACTTGGAATAGTTAAACAATCTAAAAAATAGAATTAAATTGGAAGGCTTAAACTTCTTTCAAGACTTACTATAAACACTAGTAATTAAGACAATGTGTTATTGGTGAAAATTTGACTTCTTGGTGAATAGAACCGAACAGAGTTCAGAAAGAGTTGCACATTTATAGTTAATTGACTTTCAACAAAGGTGCCAATGTATTCAATGAGGAAAGGATAGTCCTTGACAAATTATGCTGGAACATCTCCATATCTGAAATGAAAAAAAATAAACTTAACCCTCAAATCACATCATAAACCCAAATTAATGCAAAGTAGATCATGATCCAAAGGTAAAAAAATCCAAAACTAAAAATGAGCAAACAAACAAAAAAACCAAAACAAAACCTATCAGAAAGAAGAAGGAAATCCTTAAAATTTGAAAATCTTTGATTTACAGACCTAAATTTCTTAGGATGCAAAAAGCATGAACTATGAAAAAGATACATTTTACTTTATCAAAATTTTTAAAAAATGTACTCTTTGAAAAATAACATTAGGGGAAAAAGGGTAAACCACAGACTAGGGAGGAAATATTCATATAATACAATCTGACAAGAGACTTATATCTAGAAAATATAAAAATTTTTTTCATCTCAAAATTTTGAGACAAAAAACTCAATTGTAAAAGGAGGCAAAAGATTCAAGCAAGTACTTTACAAAGGAAGATATGTAAGGGTCCCAAAGCACATAAAAAGACTCAACATTACTAGCCATCAGATTAATGCAAACTAAAACTTCAGGGAGATACTATTACATAGACACTAGTATGGCTTGAATTTAGAAGACTAACAATAACAAAGGTTGATGGGGATATGGAGCAACTGGAGCTCTCACACATTGCTGATGGAGGTGTGAAAAGGCACAACCACTGTGGAAAACTGCTTGGCAATTTCCACAAAGTTAATTTCCACAAACTTTTCACAAAGTTCTGCAAAGTTAAATGTACACTTACTCCATGGACCCAGCAATTTCACTTTTAGATATTTATGCAAGATAAATGAAAATATATGACCCCCACACACATACAAAAAAGAATTGCAAACAAATATTTATAGCAGATTTACTATAATTATCAACTACTAAAACTGTTGTTTTAATTTATCAATAGCTCCAAATTATCAACTGGTAAACTGTCTATTAATAGGTGAAATATTAAGCAAATTGTGGTGCATCCACACAATGGAATCCGTATGAGGATAGAAAAGAATAAACCATTGAAACTAGCAACAACATGGATGAATCTCAAAAACATCAGGTTGAATGGAAGAATCCAGACACAAAAGAGTACGTACCGTTTGATTCAATTTATATGAAATAGTAGAAAAAGCAGGCTAAACTATGATGACTGACAGCATATCAGTCTATGCATGGGGTCAGAGATGAAACAGGGATCGGCTATGAATAGGGATGAGGGAACTCTTGGGGGGTGATGAAAATACTCTATTCTTCATTTGTCAAAACACATCTAGTAGAGCACTTAGAATGACTGCATTTTATTTTATGTAAGTTATACCTCAACAAAGTTAATTGCAGAAAAACAAAATTCAAGATCCTTACTATGACCTAAATGATGCAACACAACCTGGCCTGACCATTACCTCTCTGATATCATCTCCTACTGCCCTCCCCAGCTTCAGCTACCTGTCATTCCCTCCCCCTTGAATGTTTTTTATGTAGGTATTTACATAGTTGGATCTCTCATGTCCTCTAATTATTTGCCCAAAATGTCACTTGTTTAGAAAGGTATTCTGTGGCCACACTATCTAATTTCAAACCCCACCTCCATGCTTCCTATTGGCTCTTCATCCCTGTGTAACATACTGCTTTATTTTGTTTATTGTTTGTCTTATCCCATGGAGAATTTGAGTTTCAAATTCAAGAATTTGTGCTCCGTGAGGACAGATATTGTTCTATTTTGTTCACTGCTATATTCTTAGTGCCTGAAATAGTACCTAGCTGTGGCATAGATGCCCTGTTATCCCCCAAAGTTTCCCATTAAATAGATTTAATACTGTAAATGCCCAGCAAGAGACTGCATTTCCCAGCCCACTTCTTTTTTTTTTTTGTATTAAATATAATTTATTGTCAAATTGGTTTCCATACAACACCCAGTGCTCATCCCAACAGGTGTCCTCCTCAATGCTCATCACCCACTTTCCCCTCTCCCCCGCCCCACCCCCCACCCAGGTGGGGGCTGCAGGAGAATCCTTGACAATGGTGTGGTAATAGAAGTAATGTGTGTCACTTTTAGGTGGAGATGGTTAAGAAGTGGGTGCTGTGTGTCTTTGTAACCCACTCTTTCCTTAATCACCAGCTGGCAATGAGGAAGTCTAAAGACCTAGTGGGTAGTGGAACCACAAGATGGAAAGAACTTGGGTTTCTCAATCACCACACGGAAGTCCACCTGCTGAACAACCTTTAGGATTTGGAGCAAAATGTTAACTTTAGTTGTTTCAAGCTATAAAAATCATTTTCTACAACAGATATTATTCTAACTAACAATAGGCACAGAGTTGATGCTCAGTAAATTTTTGTTTGATGAATTAACAGATGCCGTTAAAGAACAATACAGCAGTTTGTATTAAGTATGAAATCTGGTATCACACCATAGAATAGCACATGCCATACCTAGAAGAAAAATTGGCAATTTCATAAATTAGACTGTGTTTGGTGAAAAATACTCAATGTGTTAGCTTAACTAAAACTTTGTACCTCAATTACAATTGTTAGGACATTGACGTATAGCATGATACTGAGGTACAGTGAAAATAAAATGTAATAATGATAATACTTTCCTGCTTTCAAAATTTATGGATCCCACTGCTACAAAACAAAGCAGAGAACCTGTTTAAAGCCCCAAGATCCTATCCCAAATGGAAATGTAAACAGCATCCCCCATATTCTAGCCATTAGTGGTGAGGGTGGGGAGTTACGTGGATTCAAACACCTCTTTTTGAAACATATACTCTACAGATGTATTAGGATCTGCCAAAATTTTTAAATTTATTTATTTATTTTGAGAGTGAGAGTGAGAGCATGAGCAGGGGAAAGGCAGAGAGAGGGAGAGAGAGAATCCTAGCTCCTGCTGACAGTGCGGAGCCTAACTCAGGGCTCAATCTCATGAACTGTGTGATCATGACCTGAGCCAAAATCAAGAGTTGGACACTTAACCAACTGAGCCATTCAGACACCCAGATCTGCCAAATTTGAGAGGACTCCTTGTCTCCACCCCAGCATCTGTAGTGTAGAAGTTACTTTGTTCAGTTATGGCCATGAAATGAAGTTTCAGGATTTTGGGATACAAGAATTAGTCAAAGTGATTTTACCATGACTTTGTTCCCATTTTAAAAAAAGATAACAAACACTCAGATAATATTTGCACTGCTCCTAGTTCTTGCTGTAACTGAGCTTTTAAGTCATGTCATATCAAGTCAGAATTTTTCAAAGAAACTTGTTCACATTCCAAAACCAAGATTCCTGGGAATGATATAAAGTCAACTGTTTCCGAGGGGATAAATGTCTGGAACCCCATTCTTAGCCTCCCCAGACAAAAGCCATAGGCCAGAGGTGATGACCAACTATCAACTCTTTTACCGTGTTTGAGGGACAACATTGTCTCTATTATTCAACAGAAACACTAAAAAGGAAGTGAAAATTATCTGGACAGAGGACTTCTATCAGGAATTTTGCAAACCTTGCATATTCTTTCTCCTTGTTTCATTTTTACATATATTCATTTAAATGGAGTTAAATGATGGTAATTTTGTGTCTGGGAAATTCCTGAGATCATTGAAAAAGTAACATTACATAAAATTCTCTGATACGTAAAATTCTAAGCATTTTCTCAATCATTAAAATTTATTGCCATTTGTGAGGGTTTTTTTAAACTAACTTGTTTTTTTCATACCCCACTCTGCTCTTTCTGGGGGGATTAGATTGGTAATGTTTGAGGAGACTATATCCATCTACCTCATGAGGCTATTTGAAGGACTGTCCATCCGTGAACATGCCTCATGGCTTTAGAGAGAGATTCTGAGTTCTTGGCTCAGATATACTCACCAAATACGCCTTTCAGAACTTTTATGGGTGTAAGTGATATGATGTGGCCAAAAATCCAATTGTGCAATTGTGCATAACAAATATACAATATGCCATAAAAACTTAATACAATTTAAATAAAATTTCTACATATGTGCTGAAAAAAATATATATACATATACATACATACATTCAGGAAGGGGCTCCATGGATCTTAATGAGACCAACTTGGAAAAAACAAAAAGAGAGAAAATAGTTTGTGGATACCATATCATTCCCATAAGAAAAAAATATATATATTATTAATTACATAGGAGCTGTCAGTTAAGGGGGGGATGTTCATGCTCATAAATTGGGTTTTTTATTTAGGCTTTCCCTTAAAATGAAGTTGCATTAGTAAATTTTGAGGTCAGGGACAATATTTCATATCTTGTATACTTTTCTATGGATACTAGCACAGGACTGGAAACAACAAATTCTTGGTAAATATACATGAATGGATGCATTCACATTTATGAGCAGTCATGTTGTTAACCTTCCAACAGTAGCTGCCTAATGTTTACCGTTTGAGAGAATTCACCCATTCATTGGTGATGCTTTGGTGTACATTTTCTTCTAATTGTCTTCTAATTTGGCCTTGGTCAGAGATGTCAGGGCATGAAAATATTTGTCAAGTCTGCATCCTGGGGTGATGTATAATATGTGGATGCCTCCACACCTTCATGGAACACAGTCAGCATTCATTGGCTAAACGTCCATAACAAAAGTGTAAACTATTCCTTAGTCAAAAACCTTTGGAATCAAGTCACAACTTATGAATTTCTAATAGTCTTGGTGAATGTATCATTGGCGAAATGTCACCAAAATCTTATAACTTGCAGATAGAAATAAAGTCACAAAAAAATCAATAACATGGAGTTCTTCCCCCTTCACAGCCATCCCCAAGAATTTCTAGGGGCCCAAAACAGAAATTTACCTTTGCTTAGAAACCTGCATGTCTGGCCCAGTTCTCAAGAGCATCCAGCATGTTCCTCTTGTTTGACAGAAGACACTTTCAGGAAAACCACTAAAAAGTCTCATCATTGTCACAGCTGAGAGTCTTTTCCTGATTTTATGCTCCACTTTGTCCTTTTTTCTTTCCAGACAACCTCAAAATCTGTCCTAACACACACACACACACACACACACACACACACACACACACGTATAGTAAATCCTGCATCTCTGTTTCTCAGGGATCTGTAACATTATATTCGCCTTCCCCTATGTTCCTGTCCCATCCAGGCCTCATCCCCTGATACCTTCATCTGGCCCCGCAGTCCTCCCCTCCTTCCTTGGCTGTATCTCATCTCCTCTAGAAAAGGCTACCCTCTAGGTCTTTTCACCTGCTGTCATCTCCATGGCTCTTTTCCACTCACTCTGCCAGAAAGGCTCTATTTCTCTCCATCTCACTGATTTCACAAGTACAGTTGGTCCTTTTCTTTGTATTTACTAGAAACACTCAATAAATCCTCAATGCTTCAAATAAATACATGGTGCTAAATACCCTTTACGGCCAGCATCCCTTTATAAGGCTGAACCTCCAGGTAGAAAAGTGTGTGTTGCTCCCCATTACTCTCTCTCACTCCTGCCACCTCTCTGCTTCATCACTATGGTTCTATTAGATTTTGGCAGCTTAAAGGCCCCCCTGCTGCTGCTTCTGTATATTTAAAGGATGATTTTAAAGCAGGATCTTTGACCAGATTTCTAGCATTCTGCTAAGAAAGTCTTGGTGTAATTAAACACTGCTGTAAGGAGGAGGGAAAGTTCCCACGCATACACGTTTACTCACACACACATGTCTTGCAAAGCCAAGTGCAGCAAGCTAATGCCTCCCTAAGCTGGGCTGAACTTCCAAGTGAGAGGGGACCATCTCTCATCCCTGACACTTGCAGTTCATTAATATCTGCTCATGTCCTGTGACAGAAAGGAAAGAATACAAAGAAGCACTTCCTTCAGAGTTTTGATGTGGGAACATTCTTCTGTCCTGATGCTCAGGTCCCCAACCTGCATGAGGAAGAAAACAGGTAACATTTAGAATCTTTTAAGCAATATTTGGGATATTTTTTATTTGACACACATTCTAACCTTGAGCTTTTTATTCATAAAACTGAACTCTAGCTAGCAACTTTTTCAGGGACACCCTAATCTATGATGATTACCAAGGAAGGACTCAGAACCTAGCACTACGGTGCCCACAATCTCTGCCTAGGGCTCTCTCCAAGATAGTACACACCTAGGACAGGCAACTCCCAGGCCACTGACTAACTTGGAACCTCTCTGCCTGAGCTGCTTAGGAATAGGGGGATGGTGGTCATTTACATGTACAAGAGTGGCTCTATTCAAGAAAATCTGGTGATGAAAAACCACTTGGAAGAAGGAAAAGATGACTTGAGAGATGCTATCACCTTACAAAAAAGTGCTCTGTAAAATGATTCACCATAGAATTACCTTAAGCAAAAATATTTCTATTACATTAAAATATGATCTTATTTACCAAAATTCAAACATTATACAACTTTTGAAGAACATGCTATTACATGGGGAAGTACAGAGATGTCTAAATAATGCCCAAAGAACATCCCCAAGGTAGGTTTAGTTGTAGAACCGAAGTGAATTTTCATCTGTAAAAGGTGCCCCAAAACATATTCAAAGGGTCTTACCCCCACCTGAATTTATGGTTTCTTATAAAAAAAAATTAGAACTTTCACTTGTAAAAAACTCAGATAAATGTCAGTATTATTCTCTCCCTTTGGAGCCAGAAGACACTCCAAGAAGCCGGTACAAGATCAACCTGTCCTGCATGAATGGAGTCAGGAACAGGCCCCAACACCCAAAGTGGTTTATTCCAGATTGAATTTTATCCCATTCCTCTCTCCCTCCCCTGTGGGACATACTTTGTAAAAACAAGGGATGGTGCTAGAGGTCCATAGTGGGCAGGAGAGCCATGCCTCTCCACAGCACGCAGGGGGGCCATGGCTCTCCAGATAAAGGTGAGATGAACAGTGTTAAAAATCTCCTGTGCACAACCTTCTTCTGATTCCTGCCCTGAGCTGAGCATGGGAAGGGCCTGAGGGGCCAGCAGAGAGCCATCCTGCAGGCTGGGAAACCACACACCCTCCCTTCTTTTGAGTCCCCAGGACCAAGGATAAAGCCTGGACCCAAGACTGGAGTGTACAGTGCGATTTCTCATTCTATTGCCACCTCTTGGGTCAATGGCAGCCCTCTTCTCCTGGCCATCTTTGCAATCCTGACACCCATAAAACAAAACTGACCCAAGAGGCTATGTGTCTCCCTGAGCCACCTGAAAAAAAATCCCTTGGTTCCTGGTTTGGGGTGATGAGCATCCTATATCTAGGCCTCTGCCTGCTCATGTGCTGCCTCTACTGGCCTTGGTGGGGCACTGGATTTAATTGTATGTTTTTCCCATCTTTTGCTGCTAGAGCAGCAGCTTCTTAGTAGTCTCAGTCCAGAAGAAATCTTTTCATTATGGCTCACAGCTGAGATTCTCAGGTTAAAAGAAATTACTCATGAAAGGGCAGCCTGGGGTAGAAAGCAGCAGATCAGAAGAAAGCCAGGCTTCCAAAGGAGAGGGACTTCAAGGGTTTATTGACATGAGGGAGATCACAGCTCTGGCTTCAGGCCCAGCTGCTGACATTTTTGATAGATTTAGGCACTGCAGTTTGGTTTGGAATTATTTTTTAACTCAAGCTAAGAGGTCGGAGTGAGGTGTTCTGATCTGCTCATGATGGTCTCACTGATGCCGGGCCGAATTAAGAGAAAACAATGAGAATTGTTTCCTTTTCCCTCTTACCTCATGCCTCTTTGTCCCTTCTCCCTCCCTCTTTCCTCCTCCATTCTCATCCCTTTTGTAACCTGACTTATTGTCCCTCTTTTCCTGGTCCCTCTGTTCTTACCTCCTCATGCCCCTCACAACAAGTGTTCTGGAGTGACCCCAAGAAAAAAGCAGAGCTACTCACGGGTGGAGGACCAAGGTGGCCAGGGTCTGTGCTCAGCCCTCAGATCCAGCTTGCCTGTTAGGCCCTGACACGCTGACTGGCACCCAGACCCAGGCACAAAAAGCCCAACATGAGAGACAGAAGGACCCATATTGCTTCATTTGTATAGTGCTTCTTGTTAGTCTTCCCTAAAGTTTCTGTAACTTTAGTGCTCCACACACCCCTACCCCAAGTAAAGCACTAAGGATGTTGATGTTTCCATTTAACAGAGGAGCCTACAAACCTTAGAAAATATTCACAGAGCCAGAAGGGCCAGACTTCCTAGGAGGAAAGCCAATCACAGAGTTGGATCTGGTCTGTCTGATGTTGCAAGCCTATAGTCAGAGGTGAGAGTGGAGGATACTTTCTGGATCAGCTACCATTGCTTCTCACTTTCTGGGAGATAATGCTGATGCTCAGAAAGGAGAGAGATTTCTCCAAGGTCCAATAGTGATTCTAAGATAAGACTAAACCAGAAATCATGTCTACTACTGAGGAGAGGAACACATATAATTTTTCTATTTTTTACTACTCTTTAAGCAATGTGAGGGACTCCACTATTTGCCAACAGTATAAAAAGAGCTAGTATTAATTGAGCAACTGCTAATGTCAGGCATTGGGCATGTTCAGGGACATCAAATGTTCTGTCCTATGTTCTGTCCTATGTTCTGTCCTATGTTCTGTCCTACTCCCTATGCTATGAGTTATATTTTACTATTATTATTATTATTTTTTTTTTTATCTGAAGCTCAAGGCTATTAAATGACTTGTCCAAGATCTCAAAGTTAATGAGCAAGAGGGCTGGGACTCAACCCCAGTCCTGTCTGTCTCTACTATAATTCTCTCCATGTTCATAGGACTGGGAACAACACTAACAGCTGTCCATCCAAGGGATGTTCCAGAAGAATGTTTATCTCTCAGATCAAATTACTCACCCCTGAGCAAAGTCAGGAATAGTTGTATTTAGAAACCACAGCACTGTGCTGGATGGTAAGTGGCAGCTAGCTCCAAGCAAGTTCAACCCCTATTCCCAGATCTTGCTTCCAGTTCTCAGGAAGGAGGCACTGGATGGGCCAGGGTGAATGTCTTCTAGCTGAGCTGCTAGTGAAAATGTCTTTTCAGGCTGCATTTTGACACTTCTCAGTGCAATGATTTATTGGATGATAGAAAAAGATTGTTTTTTTTCTCTAGTGGATCCTGAAGATTTGGTAAGAGCTGCTGGAGCTGTTATTCAAACAGATTTTTCACACACTGCTCCAGCATTTCATGCTATGTTCACTGCTACAGATTACCTGAGTGAATTGCTGCATCTCCTCTGTCAGGGAAAGGGACCTGGGACAGGGCTACACGCCACACCCAAAGAGGGTTTCTCTCTGCCCTGAGCCCCTTTCTAAAAGCCAGTGTCCTCTCAACAAGTTGGGCTACTGAATAACTGTTTAAAAAGCTATAGAGAAAGTGGTGACCATGCAAGAAAGAATAAAAGAAAAAATGTATATATTTTTGCATCTTCTCCTTGCTTCTCATTTCAGTTTTTACCAAAATTTAACATGCATTAGGATCTCCTGAAAAACTGGTTTTCTGGGTCCTGTCCTTTCAGTGATTTAATTCAGTAGGTCTGGAGTGAGACCAGAAAACATCACTTTCATAAATGTTCTAGTTAATTCTGATCAGGTATCTAATCAGGTATCTGAGGAGCCACAGTTTGTTTGTTTATTTTCAATAAATAATTTTATTTATTTTAGTTCTTTTAATATGAAACTTATTGTCAAATTGGTTTTCATACAGCACCCAGTGCTCATCCCAACAGGTGCCCTCCTCAGTACCCATCACCCACCTTCCCCTCCCTCCCACCCCCCATCAACCCTCAGTTTGTTGTCAGTTTTTAAGAGTCTCTTATGTTCTGCTAAGGAGCCACAGTTTAAAGGCCTACCCATGAGCAATTTAAGTAGGGAGGCTAGGTTTTGCTGTGTTGGGAAGTTGGCCAGTGAAGAATGCACTGGGCTGCTGTCAAGAGGCCCAAGTCTCCATTCAGCTATGCCCCTAGCAGGGACTCTGGGAAGGGAGGAGAACCTCAGAAAAAGAGGGATTCACCTCTCAGGGTTTTAGTCTCCTCATCTGTGAAATTCATGCTGAGCTGAGTGTCTCTGAGTCTCTTCTGGCTCCACTAGACCAGGGCCTGGACCCCCACATCCCACTCCAGAGAACCACAGTAGTCAGCTAGAGCTGGAGGTGTTATTGACAAGCCAGGTTAGGATCAGGGAGGAAAGGAGGAGCAATCATAGAATGATTTTTAAGTGACAAGTGCTTTACATTCATGGCCTCAACTAATCTCACAAGCCTACACAGTAGTGCTGTGGGTGGAATGTTTGTGTCTCCCTAAAGTCCATATATTAAAACCCTAATCCCCAGTGTGATGGTACTTAGAGGTGGGGCCTTTGGGAAGTAATTATGTCATGAGATCAAGCCCCCATGATTGGACTGGTGCCCTAATAAGGAAGAGACATTAGGAAGATGATCTCTCTCTCCACCATGTGAGGACACAGAAAGAAGGTGGCTGTCTGCAAACTAGGAAGTGGGATCTCACCAGACATAGACTCTGTGCTTACCTCAATCTTGGACTTTCTAGCCCTCAGACTGAAGTAAATAAATTTGTTGTTTAAGCCCCCAGGCTGTGGTATTGTAAGATAATAGAAAATAAATAAGCCCCCAGTTCTTGGCACAGAGCTGTCAAAACCCTTGTCATATTAAGGCACTATGAGCATATTCTATTCTAATATATGCTCTTTGACTCGAGTTTCTGACAGAGTTTCTGAATCCCTTAGAGTTTCCTGTTAGTAGTTCCTGTTTTTCTTTCTTTTTTTTTTAAGTTTATTTATTTAGTTTGAAAGAGACAGTGCATGAGCAGTGGAGGGGCAGAGAGAGAGGGAGAGAAAGAACCCCAGGCAGGCTTCACACTGTCAGCATAGAGCCCAAAGCAGGGCTTGAACTCACAAACCATGAGATCATGACCTGAGTAGAAACCAAAAGTTGAGCACTTAACTAACTGAACCGTCCAGGTTCCCCTAGTAGTTTGTTTTTCTAATGAAGTAACTCTTGGTGGGCTCTTGGATGGGGCCTGGTCACCTGAAAGACCAAGCCATAATTAGAAGCTTGGAATTTTCAGCCTCACTCCCCATTCTCCAGAAAGGGGAAAAGGTCTAGAAATGGAGTTAGTGATGAGTCCTACCTATTTGGTGAAGCCTCTGGAAAAATCCTACAAGACAGAGTTCAAAGAGCTTCCAGTTTCATAAATACATCCATGTACTAGGAGGATAATGCACCTAATTCCACAACAACAGAAACTCCTGAATGTGGGACCCTCCCAGACCTCACCTTATGTGCCTCTTCATCTGGTGGTTTATCTGTATTCTTATCATATACTTTAATACACTGGTAAATGTTAGTAAATGTTTTCCGAGTCCTATAAGCCAGTCTAGCAAATAATCAAATCCAAGGGAGAGGAAGTTATGGGAACCTCTAATTTGTAGCAAAGTCAGAGAGAAGCTGTGTAACTCAGGGACCTACTACTTGCCACTGGTATCTGAAGTGGGGGACAGTCTTGTGGGACTAAGCCCTTAACCTGTGGGATCTGATGAGATGAGAGAATTGAGTTAAATTGTAGGACACCTAGCTGGTGTCACAGGGAATTGTGTGGTGTGAAAGAAACCCTACACATCTGGTGGCAGAAGTGTTGTGGATATGGTAGTTGTGTGAGAGAAACCCAGGAGGAAGGGTCGGGTTTTTTTGTTTCCAAGTATTTTTGTTGTAGCAGCCCAAACTGACTAAGACAGGTAGGTATCCTTATCAGCATTTTGCTTATAAGAAAACTGAAACTCAAGGAACTTGCCCAAGATCATAGAGCCAGTAAGTGACAAAGCTGAAAATGACAAATAGGTCTGATTTCCAGTTTAAATATTCCTTCATAGAGCTATTCTTTCATTCATACCTTCAAAAATATTTACTGCACACCCACCATGTGCCAGATGCCATTTTAGGCATTGAAAATATAATATTGAATATGATAAAGTCCTTGGCCCAATAGAACTTAACTCCTTGTGTGGGAAGACAGAGCATAAAGAAGTAAAATAATTAGACAATTGCAGATAGTGATAAAGACTATGAAGAAAAGAAAATGTTTTCAATGTGGGTGACATTTAATCTGAAATCTAAATGGCAAGACATGCCCAGATCTGAGGGAAAGGTGCACCAGGGAGAGAGAACAGACAGTAAAAGAATCCTACAAGGTGCCTGGGTGGCTCAGTCAGTTAGGTGTCCAAATCAACTCTTGATTTTGGCTGCTCAAGTCGCGATGTCACCATTGTGGGATTGAGCTTGGGATTCTCTCTCTCTCTCTCTCTCTCTTTCTTTCTCTCTCTACCCCTCCTGAACATGAACGTGGCCCCCCTTCAAAATAGGCCTCCCTTCAAAATAAATAAACTTTAAAAAGAAAAAAGAACCCTAAATCAGGACCCTATGTATTCACAGGAACAAAACAGACCAGTGCTGTTGGAGTGAAGCAAGCAAGGGAGAGACAAAAAAAAAAAAAAAAGAGGTAGGAGATTTGGGCATGGACCAGAGCCCATAGGCCTAGAAGGTGGGGGCCTTAGTCTGTATGTAATGGGGAGCCAGGAGGCAGTCAGGAACAAGAGAGTGATAGAATTGAAGTTATCTCTAAAAAACTCACTCTGGTTTCTGTTTAGAGGATGCTTATAGAGGTACAAAACAGAATTTGGGAGACAGGCTAAGAAGCTAGAGAAGTAACCCAGGCAAAAAAGAAGCACCTGTGATCTAAGAAGTGACTATCTCCTGATGTGTAGACCATCTACATCCAAAACTGCTTAGCCTATCTCCTCCCCACAGGTGTACATTAGGTCAGCTATTCTCAAAGTGTGGCCCAAGGACCCCTCAACATCCCCAAGAGTCTTTTGCAAGGCCAATAAGATCATCCTTTCCCCAAATATATATCTGTGGGAGGCTGGATTTTCTTCATATACTTCAACCAAAACAACATATTATGCAGATTGCCTATGGAAGCAGATATAGAACCCAGCTGTCTTCTATTAAGCCAGACATTACAGAGATTTGCAAAAATGTAAAACAAAACCACTCTTCTTGCTACATTCATTGTTTGCTTTGGAAAATAAAGTTATTTTTCATAAAAAAAGTATGCTATTTATGTTAACACACAAGCAATTTACTGTTGCTCTTTTAAAATGAATTAATAGGGGCACCTGAATGGCTTAGTTGGTTGAGGGTATGACTTCGACTCAGGTCATGATCTCACGGCTCATGAGTTGGAGCCCCTCATGGGACTCTGTGCTGAGAGTTCAGAGCCTGGAGCCTGCTTCAGATTCTGTCTCTGTCTCTCTCTGCCCCTCCCCCACTCATGTTTGCTCTCTCTCTCTCTCTCTCTCCTCTCAAAAACAAGTAACATTAAAAAATAAATAAATAAAATGAATTAATAAATTGTTCTCTTTTTTTTAGTTTTAATTTCTAACATAATAAATACTGACAGAGATGATCAGCATAAACCAAAGTGTTTGGGTCTCCAATAACTAAGAATGTAAAGATGTCTTGAGGCATTAAACCACTATCTTAATTACCTAAATGATTCCAGACCAGGAAAAGGAGTGGCCAGGGACATCAGACAGACCCTTTAAGAGACTCCTCTGGGCACCTTTGGAACTCTTCCCTGACTGATCATAAATCACATCAAAAAGTCTCCTCTTCAGCTAGGAGGGTGCTGGCTGCTCAATCCCCAGCCTCATGGGTAGAATGTCTGTAGTGCTGCTGAAGTGTGTGGAGGGGAGAGTAGAAGCTAGCTTTGCCAAGGCAGATGAGCTATGCTGGCCCCTCTCACTACAAGGCTGGCATATGTTCAGCCACATGGTTTAGCAAACAAGGAGAGGAATCACTGCCTCCTGTAAGGTGCCCCATGCTCTGTGTAAGGGCCGTCTGCACTGCTGGATGATAATGAACCCTCAGGGCATTTGTTACCACTTAAACATTTCTGAGGTGCATGCTGAGCATGTAATTGCTGTGCTGAGGAAGGCAAGGGACCGAATGCTAAGTACAGCTGGATGCAGCTGGGAGTAACCAGCCTCAGAGATCACTCCATTGCTATCCTTATCTGGCAGATTTACAAGAGGTAGGACTTCTGAGGATGCTATGCACTATCTGCATCTGGTTTCTGATCTGGCCAGAGTTGGGGGCAGAAGTTGGAGTGTCTGATGAACAGAAGTCCATATTGCCAAGTCATCCTTCAGAAACTCAGTCCAGATTTCTGGACTAAAAACCAAATCCTGAAACATTAGAGCCAGATGACCCTGTAAATCATCCTTGCCCAGTTTTTGCCAAATGTTTTCTTCGTATCATCAATCCACCCAGATGCTCCATAGAAAGAAAAGAAAAACAAAATTCTATGTTCAAAGAAGTTTGAAAAACAAAAGTATATCCATTCTCCAGTTGGAGACTGGGCACATTAACATAGTAGTATTGCTAAGAAATGCTGCAGTAAGGAAACTCACTTAACTGTATTCTGATAGAAACACTCCAAGGAGAAAAGGACTTGTCCACAGTCACATAGCAAAATTAGAATTAAAACCCAGGTCCCTCTCCAAAGAAGACAGACAAATGGGCAACAGATATATGAAAAGATACACAACATCACTCATTATCGGGGAAATGCAAATCAAAACCACAGTGAGATACCACCTCACACTTGTAAGATTGGCTACAATCAAAAAGACAGGAAATAACAAGTGTTAGAGAGGATGTGGGAAAAAAGGAACCCTGCTGTACTCTTGGTGGGAATGAAAACTGGTGCACTGCTATGGAAAACAGTATAGAAGTTCCTCAAAAAATTAAAAATAGAACTACCATAAGATCCAGTAATTCCACTACTATTTACCCCACCCCTCAAAAACAATCCAAAAATGCTAATTTGAAAAGATGTATGCACCTGTATGTTTATTGCAACTTTATTTACAATAGCCAAGATATGGAAGCAACCCAAGTGTCCATCAACAGATAAATGAGTAAAGAGGTAACACACACACACAATGGACTATTCCTTGGCCATAAAAAAGAAGAAGCTCTTGCTGTTCACAACAACATGGTTGGACCTAGAGGGTATTGCACTAAGTGAAATAAGTCAGAGAAAAACAAATACCATATGATTTCTCTTATATGTGAAATCTAAAAAAATGAAACAAACAAACAACAACAACAAAAAGGCAGAAACAGTCCCCTAACTGGTGGGGGATGGAGAGATGGGAAAAATAGATGAAGGGGAGTGGAAGATACAGGCTTCTGGTTATGGAATAAATAAGTCACAGGGATAAAAGGTGCAGTATAGGGCATATGGTCAATGGTATGGTAATAGTGTTATATGGTGACAGAGGGTAAGCATAGCATATATATATATATATATATATATATATATATATATATATAGCATATATAGACTTGTCAAATCACTATGTTATGCACCTGAAACTAATGTAACATTGCGTGTCAACTAAACTTCAATTATTATGATTTTTTTTTAAACAGGTCCGTTGACTCCCAGCTAAGTACCATGGTAAGCAGACTTTCCAAGGCCTTATAGCTACTGAGATTACAGGCAAAGATCAAAGTTGAATTATTAGCTTAGATCATCCAAATATTCCAGCCATAGGCACCTTCCAGGGCCTGTGGTACATGAGGGAGATAGGAATCAAGGGAAGGAACAAGGGAAGGGGTCAATGGAAAAAAGGTCTACCTGCACTATTGTCCTCTAGCCCAAGTTGCAACTGCATATGGGTATAAGCAAATTTTGTCTCTAAGGACAGCATTTGAGATTGTTTTACCAACACATAACCATCAAAAAACAGGCTGTAAAGAGATGATTTGATTATATTGTGAATTAGAGTTTTACAAATATGCATTTAATTTAGAATTAATGGGATGCATTTTTGTGAGTTAATTGAAAAAAATGATTATTAAACACAAATTCACTGATGTTTGACAAGTTGGTAGTAAATACCCATTTTGCACATGGCAGTTAATTCCCAATAAATATGTTTCTTTCAATAACCAGCTGGTTTTCATTTAACAAATAGATTGCTGTCTGGTAAAATGAGGATGGAGAATCGGGAAACCTTCATGGATAGCAAGGCTCAGCACCCCTCACCATCTGCCCTGTAGACTGCATGGATAAGAGAAGTCCCAGGACAGGCTCTTGGAGCCTGCCCCCCATCCCATCCCCAGTACAATTGCAAGCAGCAAAGGGGGAGGCTGACAAAACCACCAGACTGTGTGTGTGGTGTCCTTTCCACCATAAATCCCCTTCCTTGCAGGCACCAGGGCAAACCTCTCAAACATCAAGCCTCATCTCAAACACTACTTCTCAGTAGCCATCTCAGATGCCTTCAGAGGAAGTTAAATTTCCCCTCCTGAATACTCTTACATCACACTATGCATCTTTCAAACATTCATAGCACTGCATTAAAACTTGGAAATTCCTAATTGGCAGGCTCCTAGCACCTAGTAATAGCAACTATGAAAACAATAACAACAACCCTTGCCTTCACAGTAGCTTTCCTCCATTACAGTTATAACAGAGCCTGGATTTTACTGAGAACAGATATAATAAGACTACATTTTCCAGCCTCCCTTGCAGCCAAATGTGACCATGTAATTAAATTCTGGCCAATGAAATACAAAGTGTTGACTTGAGAGATGGCTCCTTAGGGAGCTGTCTTAGCTGAGAAGTGGTCTTTTTTGTCTTCTTCCTGCCCTGTCCCTAACCCCAAACATGCTTGTGCTGTTCACAACATGGCTGTGACAGCTAGGTGTCCCGAAGTCATTTTGGAGGACGAGGTGATTTTGAGGATAGAAGTCACATACTGAAGACATCAGAGCAGAAATAGAGGTGGAACCTGGGTCCCTGGTGACTTTTTGGCACTGCCATATCATTCTTTTTTTTTTTTAATGTTTATTTTCAAGAGACAGAGACAGACACAAGTGGGGGAGGAGAGAAAGAGAGACGGGAGAGAGAATCTGAAGTGGGCTCTGAGCTGACAGTGGAGAAACCTGATGTGGGGCTCGAACTCAGGAACCGTGAGATCATGACCTTAGCCAAAGTCAGACACACTTAACCAACTGAGTCACCTAGGTGCCCCACCACCATATCATTCTTGGAGGACCTGTCTCCCTACTCCTTTTATGGGAGAAAATGAATCTGAGAGTTTTAAAGACACTATTATTTTGTTACATACAACTGAACTTACTTCTAACACATACAAAGAGAGCCAGAAACAGGTAATAATGCTTACAGTTTGTGATTAAGTATTTGTATTTATTCTTATCTCTCTCATACCACAACCCAATGAGGTCAATATCTCTGTATACAGGTGAAAAAATGGGGTTCATAGATGTTAAGTAGTAAATCCAAGATCACACAGGTTAAGTAATTGATTAAGTTTGAAGTTGCATTTATGTCTAATTCCAGAGTTGGAAATCGTAATAAGCATAGCCTCTCAAATCAACAACCCTGTTCAGAGGACCCATCAGCCTGAGAATGTTCTAGGACCAGCTCAGCCTCTAAGTGTCCTTAGACAAATCATGTCACCTTTCTGTGATTCAATTTCCTCAACAGTAAAATGACAATGTCTATTACTCTTTACTGAGCACCTTCTATTTGTCAGGAATTTTTCTAAGCACCTTACAGGTATTAGCTTGGTCAATACTCACAGTCACCCTACCGGAGGAATGCTATTACTGTTCTCACTTTATAGGTGAGGAAATTGAGGCCAGCCCAGGAATTTAAACAAATTATTCAAGGTGACAACTTTGGCAGGTGGTGTGTAAAAGGATAGATGACAGGATTCAGGCCCATCTGTCTGTCCTACTCTATAATTTGCTCCGGGATCTTCCTTCCAGGTTTCCCACAATGTCTAAGTATTCTTCTTGTACAAATAAGGAAATGGAAGATTCAACTACTCAGTGACGGAGCAAGGATTCCAAACTAAGCTTATTTAACATGAGTCAAATATTTTCTTGAACTCCATGAGTGAAGGAAAATGTTGGACAAGTCAGTATTTGAACACTGAGACTGTGCTGCATCTAAAGGGCTCTGAACCCAACTCTGGATGTGCAGGGGACACACCATCAACTGTGGCACTGAAAGAAACCGAAGTGAGGTGCAAATGTTGTGAAATCCTCCCCACCCACAGCTGAGCCTTCTGGAGCCCTCCAAACACACCTTGACAAGCTCACTGAGCAGACAAGCTCAACCACTGCTGTGTCTGGAAGAGACCCTAGCACTTAATGAGTATTTGGGGGTTGTATTAATTTCCTGTGGCTGCTGTAACAAATTATCAAACTTGGTGTCTTAAGAACAGAAATTTATTTTCTCTCAGTTCTGGAGACTAGAAGTTTCAATTCAGGTATTGGGAAGGCCAGGCTCCTTCTGAAGGCTCAGGGGAAGAATCCTTCCTTGCCTCTTCCTAGCCCCCAGCAATCCTTGGTGTCCCTTGGCTTATAGATGTACCACTTTGATCTCTGCTTCCTTTTTCACATAACATTCTTCCTGTGTGAATCTCTGTGTATCCTCTCCTCTTCTGGGTCCACCCTAATCCAGTATGACCTCACCTTAACTACATCTCAAAGACCCTATTTCCAAATAAGGTGACATTCACAGGTATCCTAGTTTGCACTTCAATATATCTTTTTAGAAGCATAATTCAACCAACTACAGGGACTATTTGCTGAATTTAATTGAATATGCTGACTTTCTGCAAGGGATTTATTTCCCTGCAAGGGATCACAAGTGGAGCTAGTCATCTTAGTACTGATATGTGAAAATCTCCCACACACACACAAAAAACATGTGTGTCTCTCTGTGTCTGTTTATCTGTGCATGTCATCTGTGTGTGTGTTCCTTGCAGCCTGACATTATGTGGAATTCTACCCTTAGAGGTTAATTCCTTGAGTTATCCCCAGGAGCCTAGTCATGAAGTTAACTGTCACTCGCATTGAACTTTAATTCAGGGTGCATTTGCAGAGTGAAGGGCACTGAAAAGATGGCAGATGTGATAGGGGAAATCAGAGGAAGATTCTTGACCCTGGTGATATAAGCCTGAAGAGGTTCTGTAGTAGGTACTTAGGAGACAGCACCAGGAAGGAGGAGTAAGGTCTAATAAGGAAAAGGTGAGAGAACTATTTCCCTGGGTGAGTAGTTGGGCTTAGTGACTTTTAAGATACTAAAATCTCTTTGAAATGTGAGGCACTTTAGCCCTGATTTTCCTTATGCTGGGAATGAGTTGTGTTTGGTTCCTAGTCAATGTGGTCAGAGATTAGGGTAAAGTAGTGGAAAGAAGGAAGCAGAAGGAAGGAGAAGGAAGGAGAGGTAGGAAGGGTCAAGGCTGGGCTTTCAGGCCTAGCCCTTCTCCCTGGCAGCAGAGAGAACTTATAGGAGTCACTGTCTCCCTGGACCCTCCTGCTACCAGTGAAATGAGAGCCTTGGGCATGGTTGGCCAGGTGTCTCTCAGGTCTGGGCAGATTTCCAGACTGTGTCTCACACTGATCCACCTTACCAGGTACAGATTCTGTGGCTACAGTGTGTTTATTCCCTATTACCCATTTAAGAAAGTGGTTCTGAAGTAGCAGCTTCTCTGAGAGGGAGAGCAAGAGAGAAGAACAAGGAAAACAAAACAAAACACAAGAAAAAATGATCACAGAAGTGAAGCCTCAGAAATTTGCTTCCAGTTGTGGGGAAAGCAGAACAGTAAAGGGGCCTCCATCAGGAAAATGGCTCTCAGCAGACAGAGAGGAAGTGGTCCAAATTAACCCTGATAGCAAACTTAGCTCTCCATACTGCAGAGTACACATCCGGAATAAAAGCCATTTGAAGATTGTCTGCCACCAAATCAAACCATTCACTTCCCATTAACAGCCCATCACATGCAGTAGGTATTCTAGGCCTGTGCTATTATGCCTCTGGGTTATTGTTTTAAATTTGAGTCATTACAACAAATTACTGTACTTAGCCCCTCTCAAGGAGCTCTGAGGACTTACTGTCACTCAGATGTCCTCTTCCCCTGCCTCCCCTGAAGCTGTGCTGCTAAAAGTGGAGGAGAGCCATTCCTATCCAGATGCTCCCAGGCACTCTAGGGCTTGGGGTGGGCTCTGGGGGTTGCCCCTTGCACACTCATTACACATTTTGGTTTTCAGAGTGTCTAAGCCAGACAGTCTTTGTCCTGTCCTTTGGGAGAGAAGGCATTAGAAGCCAAAATAATAAAAAATCTGCCTCATACCAAATCCATTCCATGTGCCAAGTACTGAGTTAAGCTAAGAGCTGCAGGAATTTAAAAAGCAGCCTGGGTTTGATGTGCTTGGGGATGCTCTGGTGCTGTTTTTGAGCTTGTGAAGCTGTGTTCTTCTAAATATGGGCTGGGAGAAAGGTGGGGAGAAACAGAGGGAGCTACAGTCTGGAAGTGGACTCCCACTTGCAGGCTAAGGCTCCACCTTGAGGCCTGCACAGGGGTACAGGGACAGAGCCCTCTCTGAGACCAAGAGAACACTACTTACAGTCCTGAGACAGTAGGTATTGCAAACTGCAGGCAGGCAAGTGATGTTCTGCAGTAGATGCTTGTGATGGGGTCCATAAGTATCCCATTTCCCCCAAAGACTGAAAAATGAGGCAGTGTTTGGGTCTTGCGGTTGAAACATCTAGTTTAATTATTCCCTCTGTTAATTTTGCACATATATACATTTATATTGCCGATGCCAAAAGTACTTCCCCTCAAATGGATTAAACCCTAAATTTATTTCCAACAAATGCTATTTACAAATACATAGTAACTGACATGAAGGAATTTACCTGCTAATAGGAATTTTTCCACCTTTTCCTAAACATTTACTTAGCTCTTACTGTCTGGCATCTTCTATACAACATAAAAATATGTCTTCCTAAACTTGTAGAAGTTGGTACTGTGATTATCCTCTCTTTATACATAAGGAAACTGAGGTACACAGAGGTTAAATAATTTGCCAAGGTCACACAGCTACTAGGTAGTACAGGTAGGATTTGAACACAGGCAGTTTGCTTTTCTCTTTTTTTTTAAGTTTATTTATTTATTTTGCACATAAGAGAGCATGAGCAGGGGAGGGCAAGAGAGGGAGAGAGAGAGAATCCCAAGAAGGCTCCGCATCACCACCATAGAGCAGGGCTTGAATTCACCAACTATGAGATCATCGCTTGGGCTGACAAGAGTCAGAAGCTTAACTGACTGAGCCACCAAGGCGCCCCAGGCAGTTTTCTTTTAGAGTCTGTGTGTTTAACTAAGATTCCATGTACACTGCTTCTGTATTCATTTTCACAAACTGATGAAACCCAAATCATCATTCTTTCTGTCCCCCACTCCACATAGTGAGCTTTATCCCCAGCTTTTCTCCCAGCTCATATTATGTAAGAGCTTTGCTGAGCTGCTAAGGGTATATGAGACCACACAGGTCTTTGTAAACTGTAAAGTGCTTTGTAAAATGTAAAGTGCTTTGTAAACTGTAAAGTACTAAAAAAATAAAGGTATTCATCACTACTGTCATCTTACACATTTCAGCATTGCTCCTGGAACAGAGAGGCTTTATCTCAAAAAAAGGATTCCTTACTACTTCTCTTTTACCTGTTTATAATCTAAATCCCATATATCTTTTCTTTATAACTGGAATATGTCCACATTTTCTTTTCCTTAATATCTGACAAATGGTTCCAAAAGTGGTTCTCTGGGGGAGTATTTAGAGCTATCCAAAGGTGCTACATCCCCTTCTATGTGCCCTTTTCCTAGGCAGACACAGTTTCTTGTATTCTGATACCTTTTAAATCTCTCATCAGAAACCTGTTAAATATGCTCTGCATGCATCTCTGCTTTGCCATTCCCCTGCCACCTCTGGTTATCCAGTCTAAGAATCAGTATCCTAAAATTCTCCCATTGACTATTCTGCATCTTTTCTTCTGCATTTTTAATCTCTCTCCCTTTCCCCATTCCACATTTCTGGACTATAGCAATTAGCTTGGCATTTTCAGCACCACGTGCAAGGGGCAAGAGACAGGATTTGGTCATCACCATTCTGCTACTGCCTACTTAAGGGCCTTGAACAAAGGCTCCTTCCCCTTACTGAGCAAGCTGTGACAGTTGGGCTGACTGGGGTCTTTCTCAAGCCTAATCTTCTATTCCTTTGGGCTTTATGATCTCACAGTACCTTTCTTTCCAGTGTCCTCCAAAATTCCATGAACCTAGTTTTCAGGATCTCTTCCAGAGGATTTATCTGTTCTTTCATCAGTGCTTCACAACTTATATCCTACCAAACAGCATTCCACAGCATGTTACTATGTGGGTAGCAAGAAATGTGCTCTTTGTTGAAATAACTTTGGGAAGTGCTGGTAAAAGGAAGACAGTACTTCTAATTTTAGTGTCTAAAAATGCTTCATCTATAAATAGACAACCTGACACCCTACAAGGAACTGGAGGAGTGGTATGGCCTCATAGTTTGTGACCAGAACTTCAGAGAAATCCCTATTAACATCTCCCACAAGTAGAGTCTTAGACACAACAATCTGAAAAATTCATACTCCCACATCAGTAGTTATCTCTCTTCCTTTCCTTCCCTCCATAAAACACTCTGGTTCTCCAATTGCTCACTGTCCCATTAGCCTTTAGGTCAAAAGCACATGACCATTTTAAGGGATTAAGACCAGATCCTTTCCCTGTATCAGGCAGGCCCTGTAATTCACCACCAAAGGAAGCAGATCATTCCAACAGAATAGGTACATGGATTGATACCTAGTAAGACATTCTCTCAAAGGTATTTTCATAGATGTTACAGATGCTTTTTTTTCCAACTACATGAGAGAGGAGGTCAACATAGAGCTGTGAACAAACTTTTCTGATTGTACAACACACACACATGTGCACACACACCCACACACATATGGGACTTTCAGAGTGTAGTTAGCTCCTTGAGAAAGGCAAAGAAATGTTAAACAAGGCAGGTGACCACCTCAGAGCTGCTTGAAAACTAGAGGGCAATTTGAAGTCTAGGAGGAAAAAAAAAAGCTTTTTGTCACAGAAATATGCAGGTGGTTATTGAGTCATTTACTTAAAAACATCTGCTTTAAAAACATCTCTTGGGAAGAACTTCCATCCATTTAGAATTCATAAAACAAAAACACTCTGAATGTGTTATTAAAATGCTAACATCAGAAATTGTATGAGAGAAACCAGAGACACTCTGGTTACCCAAAAAGCCTTCAAAGGAGGGAAATCCCTGAGCAATTACAATCCTCAATAAGCTTTTATTTATATATATATAAATACAGCAATCATTGGAAGATCATAGATACCCAGTTTCAGATTGTTGGGGAGAATTATGGGTCTACATAACAGTAGAAGACAGGGGAAGGTAGAAAGAAAATGAACCCCAGTTGAGGTGTCCTATAAAATGTGCCAGGAAACCAAAAAGGGAGATATTATGCCACCCTGGCCATAAGCCTACAAAGCAGGTAGGCCATATCCTGTCACTAGATGAGGAAATCCAGCCTCTGAGAGGTTACATTTCTTATTTCCATGATGAATGCCTTACTCCGGAGGAAGCATGCTGTATCCCTCTCCCATGCCAGCCAGCAAGAAGGGCCCATCTGAAGCTGAGTGGACAGTTTCTGCTTCAGCCTGGCCTGCTGAGTGGGCTCACCCTCATGGCATAATCAGAGCATCAAAGGTGCTTTGATGGTGGCCACCTTCCTGAACAAGAGCCTACATGTGGGAAATTAACAGTGAGTCTCAGGTTTCTTTAATATGCATTCATGCTGATTCTGGATAAGTCAAAATTGAGGGAAGAGACAATTGTTCTAGATCCTCATCCCTGAAACCTTTTAGTATACAAAAGAGAATATGGGCTTTGAAGCCAGATATAAGCTTGAACATGAATCCAAATTCTGGCACTAACTGACTGAGTTCAACTTCTCTGGGCCTCAGTTTCCATTTTGTAAAGGCTATGTATAGTTAAGATTGAATAATAGTAATAATAGTTAACTTTTATTTAGCACTTATTATATGTCAATTTATTTCCTACATCTTTTGCATATATTCAATTTCTGATAATAACTGCATAATGAGAGTGTTCTCATATTCAATTTACAGATAAAGAGACTGGGGTGCAGAGTTATTAGATGACTTCCCTGATGCCATATGAATATTTAGTATTGAAGTTCAAGTTTAAAGCCAGGAAGCTGGAGCCCAGCTATGCACCTATGTACTATGTGCCACCAGATGAGGTAAAGTTGGGGCAGCACCCGGAACAAGGCCAGGCCCTTGATGTTGGATATATTAGTGGGCCTTTGTACTTTCTCTTAATTGTCCATTGTCAGATTTTTCTGCTTTTATCTTAAAAGGCTAGGGCAGAAGTTAACTTCAATCTATGAAAACCTGAGTGAAATGGTTGCAAAAAGAAATCTGGTCTAGGAGTTTTTATTCTGTTATAATCTGGCCACAGCTGTATACTTCTGTCAAAGAGGCATAACAAGTCATGATGGGAAGAAAACTTGGAAATTATCTAGTCCATTCTGATATTCATCAGTTAGGGAAACAAAGGCCCAGAGAGAACAAGCAACCTACCCCACTCCACACAGCTTATCTAGCTTTGGAGCAAACCATAGCAGCACAGGGTATTGGAGGGTTCTTACCATGGTCCCTGTGGAGAAGACACAGGACACAAGGAGGATTTGGAGGATGGGCCCCTCTGGGATTTTAGGAGCTAAACTGATGGACATGTAGCCAAACCACCATGAGTACCTTGAAATGGCTTCCCAGAGCGATAGAATGAGCCTATTATTCTCAATCCAACCTTCATTTGTGAAAGACAGCTTCCTCCAGCAGACTGACCAGGATGGCAGATGTTTGAGTTCCAAACACACTGCTGCCCACTGCTTTTCTATCCCACACCACCACAGCTCCAAAGAAGAGCCATATCTGGGACCTACTGTCCTTGGCCTCAGAGTGATTTAAGATAAAAACACTAGGCTCTAAAAAATATTCTCACTTAGCACTAGATTGTTCCAATAGACCTATGGTGTATAAGTGCAGTTAAAACCATTAATGTCTATTGAGGCCCTGAGACCCATAAAATACCTAATACATACTTACCCTTTATTTGAAATGAATGTGAAAGATTAAAAGATACAGCTGTATCTAGAAATGGCTGTAGGGCCAAGGGGCCAAACAGAGGTCAGTCACACACACACACACACACACACACACACACACACCCCTTCAATTTTTATAACAAGCAAAAAAACCACTATAATTAATAGCCCAGCCAAGGGATTCAGAAGAATTTTGTATATGATTTTAATAAAAACATGATCATTTAGGAAAAAAAAGACTTAATGAGACAGTAATAGCCATATAAATTTTAAAATAAGAGACCAAACACTGTAACTAAATCCACTGTTAGTATTTCCTGGCTTTATCTTCATCAGTCTTGTCTTTCTCTAATGAATCTGTGATGTTTTTTACTCTTATGGCTCCAAGTTATTCATGTTAGACCTGTCCTTTCTACCTTGTATGAGTAAAATAACAGCCAATAATGTTATAGCCAAGCATGTTATGAATAATACATATTATCCTTTCCCTATATTATCAGAGGATTATAAGAATTCAAGAGATAAATGACTCATTTAAGATCACACAGATGATGGTAGATCTAAACTGAAGCCCATAATGAGGGTCTTCCCCCTCTGTCTCCCTGCCTTTCATATTTACTCACGTTATTGTTGTACTTTCCTGACTGTATGTACTCAATTGCTCTCTCCCTCTCCCCACCACCCCATGACATTTAGATGGATATAATTCTACTGGACAGGTTCCCAATTGACAGCTTGAGCTGGTCAGCCCCAGTAATTCATGTATCTACAACACTGCAAATGAACAAACCAGATATGTGGTGAAGGGCCCCAGATTTTAATTATATCTTATTTCACAGCTGCAGTCAATTCCTGCTACAGCTTAATAACCAGGTTGCACGAGCCACAAACACTTTTTGTTGTTAATTTTGCTCAGGAAAATTGAGTTTTTACTACCATTTTGGCAGAAATGCTTATCATAACAATTATGATAAAGTGATGAGGATTGAAAACATCTGCAGGAATGAACTTGCTAGACAGAAGGATGTCAGTTAGTCTGGATGTGCAGGAAAACGTGCTATAGAAAATCTGGGTTATGGCTCTGTCACCTGCTAAGACCAATGGGATAGAAAAAGGGCCCAGGCCTCTCCCCATCACACTGCTAGAATGCCAAGGAATGCTGTAAGCATTTGATGGCATGGACTGACTCCATTTCAGTGCCCGCATTCTGCTATAGCTTCGGGGAAGATTTGAAAGAAGATGAAAGATCAGCCTGGCTTAGAACAAAGAACCTTAGAGAACACTTCATCATACAGATGAGAAAACTGAGACCAGGGGAGGAGTGACTCTCTCAAGGTCATACAACTAATGAATATCTGAGCCTTCTGGCTCCTGTGCCACAGTTCCTTCTCTTATGCCTAAGATAAACCAAATAAAGGCTTAAGTAAGGGAATTAATGGGATGCCTTGGGATCCCTGGGACTAGGGATCAGACTGCTGGATGGGTCAGAATCAGAATAGATGTGCAAATCACAAGAAATGTATCACCGTCTGTGGCATTGTTTAGGAATCAAGGCACAGTCTGTACCAGGGATGCGGGTTATTGGTGTCAAAGAAGAATCTGGAGTGCCACCAACCTGGAGCAATAAGGAGGAAAATAAATGTAGCTATGCAAATACCATGGCTGCCTGTGGTGACTTCTTCCTAAACAAGCCCTGGGCATCTGTGCATTTTGCTAGTGATGCTGTTGAAAAGGTACATGAGAAGGGAACTTACTTTTCTCCTCCTGGAAGACATCTGATTGCTCTCACTAGAAGTTATTTAGTGCTACATAGTCAATTCTAAGACTGAACTACCAGACTTTCTCAATTCTTAGGCACTATCAATAGATAAGATGCAACATCAATTTAGTAAGAGCTTTTGAAGACCAAACAAGCACTGCAATAAACGTACACATTCATCAAAGGGCAGAACCCTATTTCAGAAATGTGAAAATAAGAAAAAAGTATTCACTGTTCTGTAGAATCAAGGATATACAAAGTATTGTAGTCATATGTGTCAGTATGAAATAGAACACTGGGAGATGAGGGAGGGACAAGAAGAAAGACTGGCTCTAGGAAGACCATGGAAAACTCTAGATAAAAGAAGACGCTTGCTTGAATTTCTTTGGTAGCACTAGAAATGAAAAAAGGAGTAACTGGGTGTGTTACTTTTCTATTGCTGTACAACATATTACCACAAACTTAGCACCTTAGTATAATATCTATTTATTATCTGATAGTTCTATAAGTCAGAAGCATGGATAGGACTTATCTGGGGTCTCTCATCAGGCTACCACAAGACTGAGATCAAGATGTCAGCTGGGTCTGGGATCTCATCTAAGGCTCAAGGTCTTCTTCCCAGCTCACTTGTTTGCTGGTAAAATTAATTTCCTTGCAGCCGTGAAACACATGGAGGATGCATCTTTAAGGCCAGCAGGAGATTTCCCATACAGGCTGTTAAGAAGGAGTGTTTTATAAGCTAACACAATCACAGATCCTAAACATACTCAAGGGGAGAGTATTACATAGGACTGATGTATCAAGGGCAAGAATTTTGGAGATCATCTCATAATCCTTATGACTGCAGTGGGAGAGTTATAAGGAATAAAAGATCAAAAGGACTTTGCTGGTTAGATAGAAGGAGTATAGCACTAACCCTGATAATTAGAAGATCTTATGGACATATAGGGGCATTAATATTTTAAAGCAATTTCATGCATGTGAATCCTTCCGACCCTTGAAATAATCCTATAAAACATGTAGATCAGACATTATTACTTCTGTTTCACAGATGGGAAAATGGAGGTCCAGACAAGTTAAATCATTAGCCTAAGGCCACATAGTACATCACTGGCCTAGCCAAAGCTAGGATTGTAAAGTCAGTTTCCTACTTATGATTAGAAAACCACTTCTTCTACACCATTCTGCATCATTGCTGCTGATTTTACTGAGAAGTACTTTTATCCATGAAGTCTTTCTTTTTCTTAAGGCAACTCTAGTCCAAACATGGCTAGACCACAGAGACCACACCCTATAGATCTCATGAGAAGAATATGGGCTCCACCAAAGTGGTCTGGTTCTACATTTTCCTGTTACTCTGATGCTGGTCATGCTAGAAAGCACAACTCTCTTTTTGCATTAGGAATCCCTGGCTTGGTGACACATCACAAAAACTTATCTCCAAATACCAGCTTTAGACAGCAAGTGCAAAGAGCGTGACTTGACTCAGAAGATGTTATGACAGAAATGATGAGGCCACAACCCTAGTATACTTTTTGATAGAGTTGCTGTTACAATTTCCAATATAGAGAACCTCATTTGGGAGTTTAGCACATGGACCACTAAGTTCCTTAATCTTCCTAGGACGCACAGAGTGCTCTAGATGGCAGGAATCAATTGACAGACCAAAAAAAAAAAAAAAAATCACTCATGCCTGGTCATTGGACATTCACAGACACATGCACACATACAGACACACAGGCACACATCCATGCATGCATGGGTCTTAGTCAACATCCCTGCATAGTGGCTTATAAATAATGAGTTATTGGAAGAATTTTGTCCTCCCTACCTTCTACAACCATCTGAGCTCCAAACTGCAACAATTTTATCAGCTCATTAAATGTACATCACTTAAAGAAACCTGTCATGAAGGGGGTTCAAACTACATTCACAGCAAAATTTCTGTGGTGATCAAAACATCATTAAAAACATGAAGGATAGAGGAAGAAGATGAAAGGATTGCCTTCTTCTCTTTGGCTTCCTGCTGCTCTGGACTGAAAAATGAGAGGAAGACCCTTATTTTCCTGGGTCTAAGTTTGCTCACCTTTAAAATAGGAGGGTCTATTCTAGATGGACTAGTGAGATAGGTTTTGGAACAAAACTAATATATTCTGCTGTGTATTAACTGAGACTTCAGGAAAATTACTTATTCTGTCAGAACCTTAATTTCATCAAATATAAGTAAAAAGTACTTAAATCATAGGATTATAATAATTATTTATGTTAATGTATATAGAAAAAACAGCACAGAGCATGTCAGATCACAAGCATTCAAAAAATGCTAGTTTCTCCCTTCCACCCTCAGGGTTCATTCCTATCCCTTATATTTTTTCTTAATATTCCATAACTGCCACTCTTTCTCTCAACATTTAAGTCATTCAAAGTGTTAAAGCTCCTTGAAAAACTTTGCCTTACTATTTCTGATACTCTGTATGTGGCACCATGACATTCTCCCTCTTCCTATCCCCTCTCTTGGAATTATCTAAGAAAAAATACAAATGCATAGGTACTTATTTGTCAAGATCAAGTTTAGATGTTCCTTCTGGGAAGTTCTTTTCACTTTCTGGTGAATACCTTACATATCCACTCCCACTGGTGTCATGCACTGAGCAGAGGTGAACAGCACACTGTCATTCAAGATCCAGGCAATGGTTTCCACAAAGATGAACATTTTAGTAACTTAAATACATACATCTATCCTGACTATTGAGAGTGGTCTTGAAATGTTCTGAGTTACATTCTCAAGGCAGAATTAAATCCTACTTCCCAGCCTGAGGGACAGAAATAGAGAAGAAAAAGTATACATGTGGCCAAGGGATTAGATTAAATAAAACAGAATTAGCATGTTTATGAGCTATTTACTGCTGGCCTTTGAGAAGAATTGAGATAGCAGAGGCTGTAGGGATTCCATTAGGGATATCAGAGAGATCTTTTCAGGAGTCTGATAACCCTTACTCCTGGCATGCTTTTCCCATTCCCAAACTTCTCACGACACTAAAATTATAAAGGGTCATTATTATAGTGGGAATTCTTTAATTTTCTCTTCAGTTTAAAGATCCTTGGGCAGTTCATCTATCTATAACAACTATCACAAGTAAGAATGCTTCTTAGTGGAGCCAAATATCCTGGGAACTTGGGAAACAAATTCCTCAGGTTCAAAATTAATCCATTGTCAACTTTGTCATTATATAAAGCCTTTCTATAAGAGATTTATTCTTTGGGCTTAAAGAGTAACATATATAAATTAGTAGCAATCACTACCATCTTAGCATGATTTGTTTATCACATTACTTCCAAGAGTCAAGTAGCCAAAATAGGACCTGTGTGCTCAATATGAGAAAAAGCTTGTTTTATAGAAAATAATTAGCCCTAGAAATTGATCTGGAGCAAAAAGACAGCTGTCTGCAAAGAAAAACCCAGGATCCACAATTATGGAGAGGAAGTGGTGCTGAAAACCCAGCATTCAGTTCTACAGAAGAGAAATGACACTATACTCCATGCTAAACTGGGAATGACTCCATTCCAAAGCTAATCTTTTATTCATGATTTGTCCTAGAGCTGCCTGACCAGGTGCTGTGTACAGTTCTGTAGGCTTTTTGTTGTTTTTGTCCCAAATGTTTTTCCCCCTTTTTCTTTTTCCTCCTTTTATTCTACCTGTTGTACAGTAACTGTTAACATTTAATGATCACTCACAAAGTGAATGATGTTGTATACTGCACTGTTAACTCACTGATCAATGAATAAATACACTGAATCCCAAAGTGTCTAGTCTGTGCTTTGTGGACGAGTACTCACATACAATGTTGGGAGGGGGGTAAATTACAATCTCTACAGAGGATATTATCATCAGTGCCTGAATTCAGCACCTCAGCATTTCCTTTAACCTTTTATCCACTCTTCCATTCATCCATTTAATATTTATTAAGCTCCAAATATTAGGTAAAATATATGGAAAGGAGTGAATGGCCCTTACCTCTGGCTCTATAACAGAGTCAGGAAATAGCATAAAAATCATTTCGGGACTTTTTCCATATACAGTTGGGAGAGATATGGAAAAGAACTAAGGGCCCAAATCTTCCTAGAATAAAAATCCTACATCAATTCAAGGATTTTTTTTAAATGTTTAAAATATTTAAAAGTTAATTATGTAAAAAACAAAAGCATCTGCATGAGAGAAAAACAATATACAAAGTTAAAAGACAAATGACAAATTTAGAAATATAATTGAAGTACTTATTAAAGATATATAAACAATACAATAGAAAATAGGATAAAGTTGACAAAAAACATTTTTCAGAAAAGAAAATATAATAACTCTTAAGCATGGGAATGAATACTCAACCTCCTTCCTAATATAAGAGATATATGCTTAAATTACACTATGACACCATTTTCATCTATCAGATTGGTAAAAATCTGGAAGTTAAAAAAAAACACATTGGATGAAAAAGCTATCTAGGAAAACAAGTACTCACATACAATGTTGGGAGGGAGGTAAATTACAATCTCTACAGAGGATAATTTGGCTATATCTATCCACTTTAACAAATGCATAAAATATTTGACCCGGTAACCCAGTTCTAGACACTTATCTTATAGATACTGTCACACACATGTGAAATGATACATTCATATGATTGTTCACTACAGCATTTTTGCTGGTGGAAGAAAAATGGAAATAAAATAAATATCTTTCAATGGAGACTTAATAAATTATAATTCATGCATACAATAGAATGTTATGCTGGTATAGAAATAAAAAGAAGGATCTGTATACACTGATATATAATAATCTCTAAAATATATTTCCAGTAAAATAACAGTATAAATAACTGTCCAGAAAGAATACAGCAAAGGGTAAGAAAGATTACTTATATGTATTTTCTTATAAAAACGCAATATATTTCTGCAGGGTTAAGAAGCTGATAACACTGGTTGCCTCTGGGGAAGAATATTGGAGAATTAAAAGTTAGGGATGTGGGGGAAGCTTCCTGTCATGAACTTTTAAGCTTTTGGCATTTGAGCCATATGAATATATTGCCCATTAAAAAAATATATGATTTTTTTTTAATCAAAGTTATCTTAGAAAGTGATTGTCATGACTTCAGTATTGATCTCTATCTCATCTGTTTTTGCTTTTAGTGTTTGCACTATGTATTGCCATAATGATAAGCTTTTCTGCTAAATGCTGTCCCATATTATTTAAACATATAATATCAACAAATGATGTTGTGAAATTGGGTTATTTTATGTTTCCATTTTTTACATGAGTATATCTTTTCTTTTCTTTTGAATTTTTTTTAGCTTTTTCCCTGAGTAGTATATGGAAAAAAAAAAATTAAGTCATTGAGTACCATCCCTGCACCCAAGTCTGTTATGAGGTCTAATTTAATCTCATAACAATCTTGGTCCTGAATAGTATCCCTCTTCTTATTTTACAAATGATAAATTTGGAGCACAGAGAGGATAAATGGATTTCCAATGATAACTCAACTAACACGTGTCAGAGATAAGACCTGAGCACATTTTTCTTGGTCTTCTCAATACTGCCTCCTTGTGCAACAGATTTAAAGTAATGGTCTTTGTAGTTTGAATCTTGGACTATTTTCTTAACCAATCAATGCTTAGTTTTCATATTCATAAAACCAGGTTTCGTACATTTTGCAGAGAGGGATTGAGAATTAACATAAATGCACACAGCACTGTGCCTGGCTGATAATACATGTTCCATAAGTGTTGGCTTCCCTTACTTTTATATTCCGGTTCCTCAAAGATAACTGTACATTTAATTTTGTTCAAAAGTACAAGCTAATTTTTTTTCTAAATCAAAGAAGTTGGACTAATAGTTCTATGGTAATTGAAATATCCCAGAGGAGACATGCCAAAAGTAATCCCAAAATGTGTTATGGCAGAGTCTCCTGGGATAGAAAGGGCAAGTTTGTTATGCTCTGAGATGTCCTGTTCCCCTCATGGTTTATGAGCTAAAAGGATCCCTTAAAGGAATTTGTCAAGACTGACTTTATTGTTTCATCCAGGTTGGGCATCTACTTTATTAAGCCAAAGGTGGAGGCTTATCGTGCCAGCTAAAATTGCACTGCTTCCATCCAGAAACAGGCAGAAGTCAAGTAATGTTTGAAATATAAATCCACTCCAACCCACTGCTTCAACAAAGAAGGTAAACGGGTGACAGAGGGCACCTACAGAGCACCTGTAATTTCACATAATTGGCCAAAGGATTTCATTGTTCCATGATGCAAATGAAAGATCATTAATGGGCAGTAAAAAGGGGCAGAAGGTGGAAAGAATGCATAACAGAAGACAGTTAATGGTTTCAGGGGAGATTGGCACATCAGAGCTCTACTGCAATATGCAGTAGGCTAATTTCACTGAGGTATTGAACAAATGATAGATGGGGATAGTTAACAGGCACCATGACAGCAATAATGAAGATACTCCCTGCCAGCAGAAGACCTCTGCTCCCACTTCCCATTTAAATGACTTCTCATATGACTGAATACCTGCTTGTCAAAAGCACTGGTTACCTATTCCCTCATGGCTCAGGATGAGATGCTTTCACTCCAAAGGACCGTCTGGCGATCTACCACCAATCTCCCCATGCCCCCCTTTTGCTCTATTAATGTGATTTACCTAGGAAAGTGCAAAGCTAGGAAACTGAACTACAAGGAAAATTGAACTTAAGAGCAGTACTGCAATTTCTATCCAGTTTGATGCTTTTCATTGCTTCTAAGTGGCTAGCAGTCTTCACTGCTTTCAGGGCACCACAATGTCAGGACAGACAGCCTTTATATTTAATTGACTGCCATTATGGTGCTGTGTTTATGCCTCAGGAAGGTCAGATGAGATGTAGAAGGCCTGTGTAAGGTTTTCTAGAGACAAAGACCAAGGGAAATAGGAGAACAGGTCAATGGCATGGTACTGGGATAGAGGGGAGTTGTGCTAGAATTTCCAGCCTTCAGAGACTGATTAGTAGGAAGGCTAATGACTTTCTTAATGACTTGGAAGGCAAGCCAAGAGTACTTCATGAAATTTACACATACTTTGACTTTAGAATCATTTTAAGAGTCATTCAATTCAACACCAGATTTAATAGGTGGATTGCGTTTGTTAACCTTACAAGCATTTTAATTTTCCCATTTCTCTTAAATATGCAAGAATTCTATGATTTTATCTAGGTATTAACTATGTGAAGATATATATATATATATATATATATATATATATATATATATGCATATTGACATAGCACAAAATTATATTGAATAAAAACCTTTATATTATAAAAAGAAAGCTGGAAATGGCAGTTTTATGTATGACAAGTAGTGTAAAGGTACATTTTAGACTTTTTCAAGCATAAGTAACTTAAAAAGTCTCAAAAATGAAAGGAAATAAATGACCAAATGGATTATTAATGATATAGCCTTCCATTTGGGAAACACAAAGTTCACTGTTGACTTAAATCTGAGTGAAATAGGGTTGAGAGGTCAACATTTAGATTTCAGGGGACTTATTTAACAACATGGAGAGGAATACTAAAAATAATAAAGAGAGATCCCAAATTTTTTGTTCTCTGTTTTCCTACCTGGTCAAAGGAGAGCACATCTATAAAACTTCCACTGTTTAGGAATGGCTACAAGGGCCAGGAGTTTGTCATTATTTGGAAATTTCAAGTGAACGGTCCTTAAGAATCCTAGAGTTTAAGGGCGCCTGGGTGGCTCAGTCGGTTGAATGTCTGACTTCAGCTCAGGTCATGATCTCAGTTTTTGAGTTCAAGCCCTGCATCGGGCTCTGTGCTGACAGCTCAGAGCCTGGAGCATGTTTTGGATTCTGTGTCTCCCTCTTTTTCTACCCCTCCCTGCTCACACTGTCTCACTCTCAAAAATGAATAAATGGTAAAAAAAAAAAAAAAAAAAAAAACTTTTTTAAAGAATCCTAGAGTTTAGAGAGGCAAGTTGATTTACCTAAGGTCACTCAAATAATGAATATTTAAGCTTGAATTTGAGTCCAGCTCTATCTCCAAGATTTGTTCATTTATAGTGCTATATGCACAACAGTGCCAACTTGACTCGGAAGACCCATATGTCTCTGATAATTTTGGTGGCCTAACCTCCAAGGATTCTTGACAGAATAGCGTGTACTCCAGACCTCTCAACCCACAGCAATTTCTCCCTGGAAACCAGCAGCTGTCACTGCTGCCACTCAAGTGATCTGGAGTTTCTCTTCCAAGATCACCTTCTCTTTAGCCTATCTGTCTGTCCTCTCCACTATGGCCCTCCCAGCCTAAGACAGTTAATAAAAGTTCATAAACATGTACTTGCAGTGTGAAAAACAGGCATAGATTTTTTTACAGAAACTGGTCTGGATCACCTGGCAGAAGAAGCAAGTGGCACTCAGAGATCTTGGAAGGCAGGAGTCTTGGAAGGCAGGAGGTTTATTTTACATTGGTGGGTTCAGAGGAGATCATTCTCCAGAGGTCTGAGCCCAGAGCATCAACAGAGGGGACAGTTTATAGTCTGTTACTTCCACATTCCTCATTAGTGATAATTTGGCACCAGGGGCGAGTAGGGTGGGAAGAAGAACCTGGAAGGGGAGTCTTCAGGCAGGGACTGGAATTCCCCTATCAGTCCTGTCAGCCATCTTATGACAGATTTTTTTTTCCCCTATCGTTCCCCTCTTTGATGCCCCTTTAAACAGACGTAGGCTGTATTAGAGGGCATCGTCTTCATTTATTACGGGCTGGTTCTTTTTCTTATTTCCATTACTTTGGTTGTGACTATTCCTGACTGGTTTACTAAGTAACAGCATTCTTTTCCAAGGAAGATACAGACACCCCTTTTCTCGGCCGTGATGAGGTCAAGTGCCCATCTGTCTTAGAGGGCAACTCCTGCCAGGGAACTTATTTGGCCCTGCAAGGACATTAGGGAGTCGGACACTCATTAGTCCCACAGAAAAGCCTATGTCTCTTATGCCAGTCCCTATCCCATGGCTATTCCTGCCCCTAGGCAGTCAGATAGTAACACCATTCATTTAGCCTGGGCTTAAAGCTGAAGGTTAATCTAAGCACCAACTTTCATCCTGAGAATTAATCTCTTTTTCCTGAAGCTTGAGGCACATTTATCAGTGCAAACACTTCCCCAAAATGGCATTGGCAACCTCCTTACTGGCAGTCAAACCAGCAGACCGAAAGAGGTTACAACACATTAAAGCTTTTAACCACCCCCCCCCCACCTGATTCTTCCATTGAAAGTGCCCTGCTCCTACAAATGGGGCCCAGATTAGAGGCAATCAATACTAACAAAACATCCTATCCAATAGGAAGGTGAGTGCGAACAAGAATCTCTCCCTGTTTCCCCAGCTTTCTGGGACAACCTCTGCCAATCCGATGGCAAGCAGTAAAGACAGTCTACTTTATTGTACTGGTGATTCCTCAAGCTTCTGCTGTGCATAGACCAGCAAGCTTCTGGGGTGTGGCTAGAGCAAGGCGGAAGATTGGACTTGGGTCAGTCTTCCAAGTCTGGGTCTCCTCAGACTTGGCCCTCTTGGCTCTGGAGTGGTGGACCCATGTAGTGATACCTGTATGAGGCCCAGTCCACTGTGGTTTGAGAGGGTCTTCTTTCCAGTCCTTGACCCTGACCAAGTCCCCTGGTGAGAGAGGGTGTAAACATGCAGGCAGCCCGCAGCCCCACAGCACAAAGTGTAGACTTACATCCTGGTCCCCATTGTGGGTGATGATGGTGCCAACTTTGGCATGATGGGGAAAGACCTGGCTGTTCAAGAGGGAGTGGTCACCAGGTCCCCTGCAGGTCCAGGTAGTGGGGTCCCAGTGGGATCAGGTGGCTGGCCAAGAGTCTCCCTTGGCTCCTCGGTAGCTCAATAGCTGAGGTACTGACGACCCACTTGGAGCCAGGCACAGGGCTGGTGCAGTCCAGGAGACCGGGCTGGGGAAGAGGTGAAGAGTGCCCCATGTATGTGTACAGTAGCAAAGGTGTACTAGGAGTTGGTTCACCTTCTTGTCCTTGCTAATGGTTTAAGGCATGTCACTGCATACTCTGCCTTTTGAATGCCCTCCGTGATGAAAATGGTACCATCACTGAACAAGGTGAGATCTGGGTTCTGTGGGGCCTGGTCATACAGATATGGGAGGCTTGCGAATACTTTATCAGTCACCTCAGAACAGTTATGATTTGGTTTCTCTTCCTCAGAAGGTAGAAAAGTTGCAGGGTTCAGTGTCTACACTGTTTTAAGAGTGACCCATGAATTCTCTCAGAGGAGCCCCTGGTATTGTGCTAGCCAAGAGTTGGAGAGGCATGAGAGTTTTTTCTCATGCACAAAAAAATTCCACACTGAAACAGTCTGTGTGGAAGGGATCCTCAAGGATGCACAGTGGTACATCGACCTTATCACCTGGAATCTGAGAGCAGTAAGCCCCCCACCAACCTACCACACAACTGCCTATCAACTCTCCTCCTACCCTGGACAAGTCCAGTTCTGGCTCTGCAGACATTGGCAGCAAGGGGTGACAATCCCTGGTTCTCTGTGGCCTTACTTTTTCATCCAGGGCTAAGACCTGCCACCTATCCCACCTATCCTACCCCACCTTTGCTGAAACACAGCAAAGTTCTCTTACATGAACACCAAAGCATAAATCCACTCCACCATCAAAAGTCACCTCAGGGAACAGTCTCAGCCCCTACTTGGTGCTTCTGAAACACACATCTCTGACCCAAGCAGGTACTGAGATATGACTTTACAGAATGAATCAACCTCTCAGCCCTCCATAACACTGTGCTCCTGTGGGTGGAAAGGCATCCACTCCCCAGCTGTAGCTGGAGATGTAGGAAAATGCTGGGGCAAGGGGCAGGGGGCAAGGACGGAAGTGGCTGCACCATCTTTTCTGAAAATCACTTTAAAAGGCTTTTCTATATTCAGCAGGGTGATGCTTGCCCCTAGGCAGCCTTTATCTGTAGAAGGGCAGCTTTGGCCTCTGTCCAGCCAGGGGGTTCTTGATATGCCCCTACCAAAAGATTATAGAAGGGTCTTGCTATTGTTGAGAATCTAGGAATCCAGATTCAGCAGAATCCTGCACTCCTCAGGAATTCTCATTGTCCCCTCTTAGTTTGGGGCTAGGGTGGGGAGGTGATGACCTTCTTTTTCTCCAGCCCTAGTTCTCTTTTTCCTTGGGTGAGGAGGAAACCTAAGTATTGGACTTGCAGTTGGCATATCTGTGCTTTTTTTTTTTTTTTCATGAGACCCAATAACCTGAGTCTGACAGGAATTGAAGAAGGGCCTTTGTGCCCTCTGTACAATTCTCTCGGGTATTGCTGGCAGAGAGGAGGACATCCACATTCTGGAGAAGGGTGTAGTGTGTGGCCTCCCTTGGAAAGTTGGCGAGGTCTCTGGATGGTGCCTCCCTAAAGAGGGCAGGTGAGTTTTAAACGCCTGTGGGAGGCACATCCAAGTCAGTTGCATCTGATGCTGTGTCTGTTTTGGTCCATTTGAAGGCAAACAAGGGTTGGTTCGGGGGGCCAAGAGGAAGCAGAAGAAGGCATCCTTTCAGTCTAGGCAGATAAATCAGCTGGCAGAGCCTGGGATTGGGCTGAGGAGGGTGTATGGGTTCGGGACCACCTAATTCAAGGCTTGAACTGGTTGCTACCCTCCTCCTGGCTTCTTGACTAGCAAGAGTGGGGTGTTCCAGGGTGATTGGAATTCAATCAGAATGCCTAATTTCTTGGATGCCTGCCCTTGATTCTTGTGGGAGGGGACATTGCCACTGTCTCTGTGGTTTAGCCTCTGGGACTAACTCTACAATGATGGACACCCAGTTGTGGGCAAGTCGGAGGGGTTTTCCTCAACCCGTACAGTGGGGAAAGCAGTCCTGAATTTGGGTGGGCCACTTGGTTGGGCCTAGGCACAAAATAGCCTCCATTTGGATCCAATCAGAGGCTGGTGCATCCTATTGGCTCAAAGGTTATTTGGGCCCCCAGCTTTGAGAGTCGCTGGGTGTGCTGGTGGCTGGTACCATGTGGCCCATGAATTCACATAAAAGTCATAGGTTTGCTTCCTACTTTTATTTTGACCATGGGCTCATGGGGGACAAGAAGAAGTTAACCTGGTCCCCCTCAATCTGAACCTATTCCTGCTTTAATGTTCTTTCTTCTTGCAGCAGATGCATTGATCTCTTGCTAAGGAGGTTTGGGGCCTCCTCCCTTTTGGGGGCTGGATCTTCCCCATCCTTTTGTCATGGCTCTCTTGTGCTTTGGGGCCTAATGCGGTGGTGTAAGCCTCACATAGCCTCTCATAATAATCCCCTGGGGATTCCCCTTGGGCTGCGCATATTCATGGGCTTCTTAGCCCCTGCTCAGATCCACCAGAGGAGAGCCTCTTGGTACCACTGGCTGTGGACCGGCATCTGGAGAGCACCTGCACCTGGCCAAGGGCACAATCTGGCTGCTGGTCCAGGGGAGAGAGGATCTGCTGAGTCCGGAGGTGGTGGGGAGAATGAAGGTGGCAGAGTATCGAGAACCAGGAGGTTCATATGACAGGGGCAAGATTGGTTCTTCCTCCGGTTCACTGGCAAGAATTTGTGAAGGTCAAGACTTCTACTGGAACTGATCAGGGTAACCTGGGTCTCTGGTGACAACATGCCAGATGCAGTGGACTGTTGGGACATCTAAAGTTCCCTCCGAGGGCCATCCTACACCAAAAGTAGGCCATTCTAACCTACATGTGGTCCTTAACTTTCCAGGGGTTATCTTAATTCCATAGTTTCCCAAAAACCCCTTCTTTGCTCTATCCCAACCCCATAATGCTCCCGTGAGGCAGAGTCGCAAAGACAGAGGGATAGGGGTGGCCTGTCTAATGAGGAGACCAGTCAGAGGCCTGTCTGGTCATGTCCCAAAGGAACTTAGGTAACACTTAGTCATAGCGGTCTCAGCTTTGTGACTTCCAATCAGAAACTATTCTGATGCTGCCATAGACTGTATGCCATTCATCAGAGAATCACAGATGGGCCCACTCATACTCTGTGGGCTTTTGGGTACCTTAAGGGTGCCTGCCCATGGAGCCACAGAATCAAACTTGGCAGGTAAGCCAGACCGAGTCACACATTCACACTTACATACACACCAGACGTTATTACCTTCCCTCCCACAGAATTTCTACAGATGAGACCACTGAGGTCTCTGGGGAGTGATCAGGTCCCCCTTCCACCACTACGGGTGGGCCAGACAGGACAGAATTCAGTCCCAGGCCTTACCAGTATCCCACGTTGGGTCCAGATCCTCACCTGCCAAGTCTCTTTGAGTCCAGCAGGAGCGAAGAGTGGGGCTGGCCTGACGCGACCGAGCAGGAGACTGCTGAAATTCAGGCAAGGCATGCCTTCTCCTTTGCAATTCCTCATTCCGTCACCACCGCACCATTTTTCCAAACCAGTGGCAACAATGGGCCAGCACTGTTGGGTTTCTGGGTCAGGAACCAAATGTTATGGAAACTGGTCTGGATCACCTGGCAGAAGAAACAAGGGGCACTCAGAGATCTTGGAAGGCAGGAGGTTTATTTTACAGTAGTGGGCTCAGAGGAGATCATTCTCCAGAGGTCTGAGCCCAGAGCATCAACAGAGGGGACAATTTACAGTCTGTTACTTCCACATTCCTCATTAGTGATAATTTGGCACCAGGGGCAAGCAGGGTGGGAAGAAGAACCTGGAAGGGGAATCTTCAGGCAGGGACTGGAATTTCTCTATCAGTCCTGTCAGCCATCTTATAATAGATTTTTTCCTTAGCAGATTATGTTTGCGGAGGTCAATTACTCCAGCTATTGGAATATGGACTGGATGGGGTGGTGGTTTTCACACTCACTCTTAGTTTACCTACATTAGCAATGGGCCACATACCCATGCAGTCCATCATTTGTTCGTGGATCTCCTCACTTTACTGATCATAAAGAGCCCATGGGCAGATTTTGGTGGTGCAAAGGCCGAATACAAACCTATAAAGCCAGGATTCTTTCTTGGAAAGGGTTTATTATCTGGAATCGGATCTTTATTCTCTGGGATCCTAGATCCTTTTTTCAGGCCCTTGTCAAAATCAGGCCCTTGTCACCTTCTCTTTAGAGTTGTTCCAGAATTTCATCTCTCCTGCTTATCTTTGCTCTTTTGCTTCCAGCTTTGGGCAAATGGGAGGTGGTATAAAGCAGAGGTGAAGAGTACTTATTTTGCATATGTATTGGCCAAGCAACCTGGGAGAAGTTATTTAAACTCTTCTTAAACATGGTTTTCTCTATTGCTTTTAATAAGAAAAACTATATAGTATATACTTCATGAGTTTGTTATGAGGATAAAATGACATAAATTTAGAACACATAATGCACATAGTGCACATAGGAAGCACTTCATAAGGGACAACTGGCAGTATTAATATTACTATTATCACTATCTGAAGAGGTTTTTCTACTTCTCCCTCCCCCTTGCTCCTTCCCTAAAACCTCCCAGTTCTTTACAAATTCCTGTCCTTCATCCCTACCCCCACCCACTCCAGCAGCTCCCCACCAAGACTCCCAATCTCTCCTGCTGGGATTGCAAATCCTCCTGCCCCACTTCTCCTTACTTATCTCTGGGACTATTGTCTTCTCTCAATCACCACATTAGCATAAATGTTATTATCTCTAAAATCCAATTAATTTCAATTACTGTGGCCCCAGACAGATTGCCAGTGCTCTCAATTCATGGAAGATTCTAAGAAAGTAAGGCCTCTCACTTGAATTTTATATGGCTGTGAGGACCAGGAAAAACAGATGAATAACCAGATAAAGACCTCCTCAAATCCCATTTACCCAATCACCCCCACTGTCTCAGATGCAGGTTTTTTTCTAGAGTGAACACTTTCACAACATTGCCTGGCTTTAACTGGTCTTTGTCTGACGTGGTCATATATTGCAAACAAATAAAATGGGAAAAAATGGGCAGCAAATGAGCAGCAAGAGAGATACTGGGTGATGATCTAGAAGTATGTATAAACTAAATAAGGAATAATCAAGAACTGGCTATGATGAAGTTTTGAGGTGGTGGCGGAGTTCATGGGGTTTGGTGCTGATGGCCAAGAAAGAATTTTTAAAGAAGTCTTTGGTGCAAAAAGGCGATTTTATTAAAGAATGGGGACAGGACCCTTGGGCAGAAAGAGCTGCACTGCAGGTGTGGGGGTGGGGTGGGGGTGGTGACCATTTTATGGAGATAAAGTCAAGAGGGAGTTTCCAAAGAGAAGTTCACAGGCTTAAGACTGGAGGCCTAGCTATTGTCAAGCTAAGGTTGTTTTTCCTTCTGGCAAAGCATTAACATTAAGACAGTAGGGAGTTCCTGGACTTTAGGCTGTTAGTAAGATTGCCTTTTTTTTTGGTAAACTGGTTGATTCTTAACAGTTTAACCATTTGTTGTTTCCTCCTTTCCTGTTTGTGGGTATCCAGGAGTGTCCAAGGAATATCATACATATCCCAACTTGGGGTGGGGGCGGGATGGTGCTATTAGCCTGTACTTTGCCCTCAGCTTGCCCCATGCTCCTTCATCACCTATATGCGCACATGTCTTTAAGATTCTAAAATTGCAATTTTGATCAACATATTCAATACCAAATAATCAAGTTTGATTAGTCCTACCTGGTTTACTTTATGAATTTTTTATTCAACATGTGTCCATTCAATGAATGTCTTCTGTGCACCTACCATGTGACAGGCATTCTATTCTGGAGCTAAACATGGAACAGGACAGACAAGGTCCCTCCCAAGCTTTTATTTGGTGGAGAAGATAGACAATTACAAGACATTTTGGCCAACTATTATTTTAAACTATTAATACCTCTGATCCTTCTCATCAACATTGATACTTAGGTCTTTCTAAGTAATGTATATATATACATATACATTGCACATAGGTGAAGAGAAGCTTTATTAACAAATTATAACCATAAAATTTATTTATTTGTGTCTCATAATATTAGCTACACCATAGTCTTCTCAGTGTTAAAAATCAAATATTCTTTTTTTAAAAATTTTTATTAAGTTTATTTATTTTTGAGAGAGAGGGGAGTGGGAGAGGGACAGAGAGAGATGGAAAGAGAGAATCCCAAGCAGCCTCTGCACTGTCAGCACAGAGCTTAACATGGGACTTAAACTCATGAAACTATGAGATCATGACCTGAGCTGGAACCCAGAGTCAAGATGTTTAGCCAACTGGGCCATGAAAAGAACAGCTTTAAATCCAAATGACAGCCCTGCCTTAGTTTAAAGCTAAGTTCTCTTTTCTGCTTATTATGGATCTTTGATAAGAAATACAATTGCTGAGAAGTCTGTTTTGCTTGCTGTTTGCTACGAGCATTGTGAGGCCTTTCCTGAATGTAACCCGCTGTGTAGTAGAATGGGTTGTAAACCTTCCTAAATGTAGTCTGATATGTAATGGAATGAGTGATTGTACATAAACTAACCGGCATTTCTCGCTTCTGTAAACCTGCTTGCTTAGCACATTCCTCACCTACCCTACCCTCTTCCCCCTTCCCCCTTCTTCCTCCCGCCACAAGTAACGGACAAAGCCTTCCCGCCAAAGGACAGACAAAGGACGCCCAATCAGAGAACAACAAATGTCCTTACTTTAAAATCAACTAATCAGGCCCCTCATAATTTGAAACCTCCCCTGTGCTATTTGTCTCTGTCTATAAAAACGCTGTACCAACCCTGATCGTGGCCTCTTAGCGTCACCGGCAACGAGTGCGCTGAGGTCCAGGTTCGAACCTACAATAAACGACCCTTGCCGCTTGGCTTTGACTTACGACTCTGGTGGTCTTTTGTGGGAGGTTTTGGAACTTCAGGCATTACAGGCCACCCAGGTTCCCCTAAAAAAATAAACTTTTTTTCTACCATATAAAATCTATCCTTCCTTTAGACTTTTGAAAATTATTATATTTTGATCCCTGAGAGTTATAAAAAGGGAGCTGGACTCCAGTGACATCGTTTGTCTGATAACTGGTCGTAATCCACCTCTATCCACAAAAACTGGTCCACAGCCACCTCCATGTCCTTCCCATACAGCTTTTACAAGAGGATAAATATATTTATTTATTTATTCAGACTCAAGTTGAATTATATCTCTGGCATAATCCTGATTCCTTCTCCTTTTCATCCATAAGAGCTTCAGTAAGTCTGAATAAGGTATGAATATGGTAGAAGAAAAACTTTTCGCTCTCATTGATAATTTAATATCTCAAGGCTATATGTAGCCCCTGGGACTAAGGAGGTCTGTGGGTAGTTCTAACACACAGGTTTTGGTAATGTTAGAAAACAAAACAGCAGGCCCAAAATAGAGTTACTTATGCTAAGGCCCACATCACCAAACCAAGGCTTAATTACAGTTTTAGCCTCTCCCAGAAATGAAATCTTAAACCAGTCAATCAGGAACTACTGTCGGCATTAGTGAGGTAATCTGCCTGATACACTCCTGCCATTCCATAAAAGAAAATGACTTTGCCACAAGCAGTCATTGTTTGGTAATATAACTTCCTTTTCCCACTCCCTTCTGCCTATAAGTATTCCATTTTATACATCTCCTAAGAGGTCCTTTCTTTTCCCTTCCCTTTTCTTATCTTTTCCTTTTTTTTTAGAAACTGTTTATTTTCCATCAACCTTAATTCCATTCTATTTGTCTTTGGGGAAGAGAAACTTAAGACTGCTCAGTGGTTGTTCCTACCCATTCATTGGCCTGAGCAGGAAGAGCTGCAGGCCAGTCTTCAGTGGCAGGCTGAGTACACCAGTCTTCAGTAGGGAGATGCTTAATAGGCACAAAGGGCAACTGCATACCTTTAGATGAATCTGCAACCTTAGGTTGAAAACCAGTCAACTCAGGAGGTGGAGGAGTCCATTCACCCTAAAATTCCTCCTTGGTCACAGCATTTTCATCAGTGGCCTGCTCTTCCTTTTCAATCTCTTAAGGACTCTGTAGAAGTAGAGTTCAGGCATGACCTCCCATGTAGGCTTTTGTGAAATGGTGCCATACATTCATAGAATTTCCCTGGCCAGCCTCCAGTATATCAGATCCACTGAGTTACCTTGTTGTTGCAAGGGATGGCAATGTCCACATAGTGCAGAGATAAGGTAGATAGGTTAAAAAAGATGCCTCTGTGAGAGGCTGGTGGTCAGCCCTAGGATCAGTAACTACAAGAAGTCTTGACTCCTGGAAGGCTAAACTGGGTCTGGTCGGTGAAGTTTCCAGGACCAGAGTGGCCAGCAAGAGGTATGGTTCCAGTAGCAGCAGCAAACGTCAGCACAGCTGTCTGGCCAGTATTCCTAGATGATATGATACTGACATCAGCTGGGTTTTCAGTGGCAAAACTGGCATGAGCAGCCAAAAGAAGCTTCACACAGCTTCTCTTCATATTTAAAAAAAATAATAATTTATTGCCAAATTGGGTAACATAACAGTGTGTAAACTGTGCTCTTGGCTTCTGGGGTATTTTCCCATGGTTCATTTCTTACATACAACACTCAGGCCTCATCCCAACAAGTGCCCTCCTCAATGCCCATCACCCATTTTCCCCTCTCTGCCACCCCTCCATCAACCCTCAATTTATTCTCTGTATTTAAGACTCTCATAAGAGACTCCTTGCCTCCCTCCCTCTCTGTAACTATTTTTCCCCCTTCCTTCCCCATGTTCTTCTGTTAAGTTTCTCAAGATCACAATATGAGTGAAAACATATGACATCTGTCTTTCTCTGAATGACTTATTTCACTTAGCATAATACCTTCCAGTTCCATCCACATTGCTGCAAATGGCATGATTTCATTCTTTCTCATTGCCAAGTAGTATTCCATTGTATATATAAGCCACATCTTCTCTATCCATTCATCAGTTGATGGACATTTATTTAGGCTTTTCCCATAATTTGGCTATTGTTGAAAGCACTGCTATAAACATTGGGGTACATGTGCCCCTGAGAATCAGCACTCCTGTATCCTTTGGATAAATTCCTAGTAGTGGTATTGCTGGGTTTTAAGGTAGTTCTATTTTTAATTTTTTGAGGAACCTCCACACTGTTTTCCAAAGCAACTGCACCAGTTTGCATTCCCACCAACAGAACAGTGCAAGAGGGTTCCCTTTTCTCCACATCCATTCCAGCATCTGTTGTTTCCTCAGTTGTTAATTTTAGCCACTCTGACCGGTGTCAGGTGGTATCTCGGTGTGGTTTTGATTTGCATTTCCCTGATGATGAGAGACGTTGAGCATCTTTTCATGTGTCTGTTGGCCATCTGGCTGTCTTCTTTGGAAAAGTGTCTATTCATGTCTTCTTCCCATTTCTTCACTGGATTATTTGTTTTTCAGGTGTTGAGTTTGGTAAGTTCTTTATAGATTTTGGATGCTAACTCTTTATCTGATATGCCATTTGCAAAAATCTTTTCCCATTCCATCAGTTGCCTTTCAGTTTTGCTGATTGTTCCCTTTGCAGTGCAGAAGCTTTTTACCTTGATGAAGTCCCTGTAGTTCATTTTTGCTTTTAATTCCCTTGCCTTTGGAGGTGTGTCGAGCAAGACACAGTTGCTGCAGCTGAGGTCAAAGAGGCTGTTGCCTGTTTTCTCCTCTGGGGTTTTGATGGTTTCCTGTCTCACATTTAGGTCTTTCATCCATTTTGAGTTTATTTTTGTGTATGGTATAAGAAAGTGGTCTAGTTTCACTCTTCTCCATATTGCTGTCCAGTTCTCCCAGCACTATTTCCTAAAGACACTGTCTTTTTTCCATTGGATACTCTTTCCTGCTTTGTCAAAGATTAGTTGGTCATACATTTGTGGGTCCAATTCTCGGTTCTCTATTCTATTCCATTGGCCTATGTGTCTGTTTTTGTGCCAGTACCATACTGTCTTGACGATTACAACTTTGTAGTAGAGGCTAAAGTCTGGGATTGTGATGCCTCCTGCTTTGGCTTTCTATTTCAACATTACTTTGGCTATTCGGGATCTTTTGTGGTTCCATACAAGTTTTAGGATTGTTTGTTCTAGCTTTGAGAAGAATGCTGGTGCAAGTATTTTTTTTTAATTTTCTTTTTAAATTTACATCTAAATTAGTTAACATATAGTGCAACAATGATTTCAGGAGTACATTCCTTAGTGCCCCTTACCCATTTAGCCCATCCTCCCTCCCACAATGCCTGCAGTAACCCTCAGTCTGTTCTCCATAATTATGAGTGTCTTATGTTTTGTCCCCCTCCGTTTTTTATATTATTTTTGTTTCCCTTCCCTTATGTTCATCTGTTCTGTGTCTTAAAGTCCTCATATGAGTGAAGTCATATGATATTTGTCTTTCTCTGACTAATTTCGCTTAGCATAATACCCTCCAGTTCCATCCACGTAGTTGCGAATGGCAAGATTTCATTGATTGCTGAGTAATACTCCATTGTATATATATATATGCATATACAATGTGTGTGTATATATATATATATATATATATATATATATATATACCACCTTTTCTTTATCCATTCATCCATCGATGGACATTGGGGCTCTTTCCATACTTTGGATATTGTTGATGGTGCTGCTATAAACATGGGGGTGCATGTGTCCCTTTGAAACAGCACACCTGTATCCCTTGGATAAATGCTTAGTAGTGCAATTGCTGGGTCATAGGGTAGTTCTATTTTCAGTTTTTTGAGGAACCTCCATACTGTTTTCCAGAGTGGCTGCACTAGCTTGCATTCCCACCAACAATGCAACAGAGATCCTCTTTCTCTGCATCCTCGCCAACATCTGTTGTTGCCTGAGTTGTTAACGTTAGCCATTGTGACAGGTGTAAGGTAGTATCTCATGGTGGTTTTGATTTGTATTTCCCTGATGATGAGTGATGTTGAGCATTTTTTTCATGTGTCGGTTGGCCATCTGGATGTCTTCTTTGGAGAAGTGTCTATTCATGTCTTTTGCCCATTTCTTCACTGGATTCTTTGTTTTTCAGGTGTTGAGTTTGATAAGTTCTTTGTAGATTTTGGATACTAACCCTTCATCTGACAAGTCATTTGCAAATATCTTCTCCCATTTCGTCGGTTGCCTTTTAGTTTTGCTGAGTGTTTCCTTCGCTGTGCAGAAGCTTTTTATTTTGATGAGGTCCCAGTAGTTCATTTTTGCTTTTGTTTCCCTTGCCTCTGGAGACGTGTTGAGTAAGAAGTTGCTGCGGCCAAGATCAAAGAGGTTTTTGCCTGCTTTCTCCTCGAGGACTGTGATGGCTTCCTGTGTTACATTGAGGTCTTTCATCCACTTTGAGTTTATTTTTGTGTATGGTGTAAGAAAGTGGTCCAGGTTCCTTCTTCTGCATGTCGCTGTCCAGTTTTCCCAGCACCACTTGCTGAAGAGACTGTCTTTATTCCATTGGATATTCTTTCCTGCTCTGTCAAAGATTAGCTGGCCGTAGGTTTGTGGGTCCATTTCTGGGTTCTCTGTTCTGTTCCATTGATTTGAGTGCCTGTTCTTGTGCCAGTACCATAGTGTCTCGATGGTTACAGCTTTGTGGTATAGCTTGAAGTCTGGGATTGTGATGCCTCCTGCTTTGGTTTTCTTTTTCAGGATTGCTTTGGCTCTTCGGGATCTTTTCTGGTTCCTTACAAATTTTAGGATTATTTGCTCTAGCTCTGTGAAGATGCTGGTGTTATTTTGATAGGGATTGCATTGAAAATGTAGATTGCTTTGGGTAGTATCGACATTTTAACAATATTTGTTCTTCCTATCCAGGAGCATGGAGTCTTTTTCCATTTTTTTGTGTCTTCTTCAATTTCTTTCATCTGCTTTCCATAGTTTTCAGTGTATAGATTTTTCACCTCTTTGGTTAGATTTATTCCTAGGTATTTTATGGTTTTTTTGTGCAACTGTAAATGGGATTGATTCCTTGATTTCTCTTTCTGTCTCTTCATTGTTGGTGTATAGGAATGCAACCGATTTCTCTGCATTGATTTTATGTCCTGCAAATTTGCTGAATTCATGAATCATTTCTAGCAGTTTTTTGGTGGGATCTTTTGGGTTTTCCATGTAGAGTATCACGTCATCTGCAAACAGTGAACATTTGACCTCCTCCTGGCTGATTTGGATGCCTTTTATTTCTTTGTGTTTTCTGATTGCAGAGGCCAAGACTTCCAATACTATGTTGAATAACAGTGGCGAGAGTGGACATCCCTGTCTTGTTCCTGACCTTAGGGGGAAAGCTCTCAGTTTTTCCCCACTGAGGATGATATTAGCGTTGGGTCATTCATATAATGCTTTTATGATCTCGAGGTATGCTCCTTCTGTCCCTACTTTCTTGAAGGTTTTTATCAAGAAAGGATGCTGTATTTTGTCAAATGCTTTCTCTGCATCTATTGAGAGGATCATATGGTTCTTGTCCTTTCTTTTATTGATGTGATGAATCACGTTAATTGTTTTGTGGATATTGAACCAGCCCTGCATCCCAGGTATAAATCCCACTTGGTCATGGTGAATAAATTTTTTAATGTATTGTTGGATCCGGTTGGCTAATGTCTCATTGAGGATTTTTGCATGCATGTTCATCAAGGAAATTGGTCTATAGTTCTCCTTTTTAGTGGGGTCTCTGTCTGGTTTTGGAATCAAGGTAATGCTGGCTTCACAGAAAGAGTTTGGAACTTTTCCTTCCATTTTTATTTTTTTGGAACAGCTTCAAGACAATAGGTGTTAACTCTTCCTTAAATGTTTGGTAGAATTCCCCTGGAAAGCCATCTGGCCCTGGACTCTTGTTTTTTGGGAGACTTTTGATTACTAATTCAATTTCCTTACTGGTTATGGGTCTGTTCAAATGTCCTATTTCTTCCTGTTTCAGTCTTGGTAGTGTATATGTTTCTGGAATTTGTCCATTTCTTCCAGATTGCCCATTTTATTGGCATATAATTGCTGATAATATTCTCTTATTACTGTTTTTATTTCTGCTGTGCTGGTTGTGATCTCTCCTCTCATTCTTGATTTTATGTATTTGAGCTTTTCCTTTTCCTTTTTGATCAAACTGGCTAGTGGTTTATCAATTTTGTTAATTCTTTCAAAGAACCAGCTTCTGGTTTCATTGATCTGTTCTACTGGTTTTGTTGTTGTTGTTGTTGCTGCTGTTGCTGTTGTTTTGGTTTAGATAGCATTAATTTCTTCTCTACTCTTTATTATTTCCTGTCTTCTTCTGGTTTTGGGTTTTATTTGCTGTTCTTTTTCCAGCTCCTTAAGGCGTAAGGTTAGGTTGTGTATCTGAGATTGGGATTGCATTGGGTATGTAGATTGCTTTAGGTGGTATTGACATTTTAACAGTATTTAATCCTCCGATCCATGAGCATGGGATGTTTTTTCATTTCTTTGTGTCTTCAATTTCCTTCATAAGTTTTCTATAGTTTTCAGCATACAAATCTTTTACATCTTTGGTTAGGTTTATTCCTAGGTATTTTATGGTTCTTGGTGCAGTTGTAAATGGGATCAACTTCTTGATTTCTCTTTCTGTTGCTTCATTATTGGTGTATAGAAACGCAACCGATTTCTGTACATTGATTTTTGTGCCCTGCGACGTTGCTGAATTCATGTATCAGCTCTAGTAGCCTTTTGGTGGAGTCTTTCGGGTTTTCCATGTAGAGTATCATGCCATCTGCTAAAAGTAAAAGTTTGACTTCTTCTTTGTCAATTTTGAAGCCTTTTATTTCATTTTGTTGTCTGATTGCTGATGCTAGGACTTCCAACACTATGTTAAACAACAGTGGTGCAAGTGGACACCCATGTCGTGTTCCTGATCTCGGGGGGAAAGCTCTCAGTTTTTCCCCATTGAGGATAGTATTAGCTGTGGGCTTTTCATATATGGCTTTTATGATGTTTAGGTATGTTCCTTCTATCCCAACTTTCTTGAAGGTTTTTATTAAGAAGGATGCTGTATTTTGTCAAATGCTTTTTCTGCATCTATTGACAGGATCATATGGTTTTTATCCTTTCTTCTATTAATGTGCTATATCACATTGATTGATTTGCAAATATTGAACCAGCCCTGCAGCCAAGGAATCAATCCCACTTGATCAGGGTGAACAATTCTTCTTACATGCTGCTGAATTCGATGTGCTAGTATCTTGTTGAGAATTTTTGCATCCATGTTCATCAGGGATATTGCCTTGTAATTCTCCTTTTTTGTGGGGTCTCTGTCTGGTTTGGGAATCAAGGTAATGCTGGCTTCATAGAATGAGTCTGGAAGCTTCCCTTCCATTTCTATTCTTTGGAACAGCTTGAGAAGGATAGGTATTAACTCTGCTTTAAATGTCTAGTAGAATTCCCCTGGGAAGCCATCTAGCCCAGGACTTTTATTTGTTGGGAGATTTTTGACAACTGATTCAATTTCTTCACTAGTTATGGGTCTGTTCAAATTTTCTATTTCTTCCTGTTTGAGTTCTGGTAGTGTGTGGGTGTCTAGGAATCTGTCCATTTCTTCCACGTTGTCCAGTTTTTTGCCATATGATTTTTTATGGTATTCTCTGGTAATTGTTTTTATTGCTGAGGGGTTGATTGTGCTAAGTCCAATTTCGCAATTTTATCCATTTGTGTCCTCTTTCTTTTCTTTTTGAGGAGTCTGGCTAGGGGTTTATCAATTTTGTTTATTTTTTCAAAAAAACAGCTTTAAGTTTCATTGATCTGTTCTACTGGTTTTGTTTTTGTTTTTGGATTCTATATTGTTTACTTCTGCTCTGATCTTTATTATTTCTCTTCTTCTGTTGGCCTTGGGGTTTCTTTGCTGTTCTTCTTCTAGTTCTTTTAGGTGTGCGGTTAGAGTTTGGATTTGGGATTTTTTTCTTGTTTCTCGAGGTAGGCCTGGATTGCAATGTATTTTCCTCTTAGGACTGCCTTTGCTGCATCCCAAAGGGTTTGGACTGTTGTCCAATATGTTGTCCATATTTATTTCCATATATTTTTTAATACTTCTTTAATTGCCTGGTTGACCCGTTCATTCTTTCGTAGGATGTTCTTTAACCTCCATGCTTTTGGAGGTTTTCCAAACTTTTTCCTGTGGTTCATATCAAGTTTCATAGCATTGTGATGTGACAATGTGCATGGTATGATCTCAATGCTTTTATATTTATTGAGGGCTGTTTTGTGACCCAGTATGTGATCTATCTTGGAGAATGTTCCATGTGCACTCAAGAGGAATGTGTATTCTGCTACTTTTGGATGAAAAGTTCTAAATATATCTGTCAGGTCCATCTGGCCCAGTGCATCATTCAGGGTCATTGTTTCTTTATTGATTTTCTGCCTAGATGATCTGTCCATTGTTGTAAATGGAGTATTAAAGCCCCCTGCAATTACCACATTCTTATCAATAACATTGCTTATGTTTGTGATTAATTATCTTATACATTTGGGTGCTGCCAAATTGGGTGTATAAACATTTATAATTGTTAGCTCTTCTTGATGGATAGAACCTGTAAATATGATATAATGCCCTTCCTCATCTCTTGTAACAGCCTTTAGTTTAAATTCTAGTTTGTCTGATATAAGTATGGCTACTCCACTTTCTTTTGACTTCCAGTAGCATGATAGATGGTTCTCCATCCCCTCACTTTCAATCTGAAGGTGTGCTCGGCTCTAAAATGGGTCTCTTGTAGACAGCAAATAGATGGGTCTTGTTTGTTGTTGTTGTTGTTGTTGTTGTTGTTGTGTGTGTGTTTTATCCATTCCAATACCCTATGTCTTCATTGGAGCATTTAGTCCATTTACATTCAGTGTTATTATTGAAAGATATGGATTTAGTGTCATTGTGTTATCTGTAGGTTTCATGCTTGTTGTGATGTCTCTGGTCCTTCATGGTCTTTGCAACATTCCATTCACAGAGTCCCCCCTTAGGATCTCTTGTAGCGGTGGTTTAGTGGTGATGAATTCCTTCAGTTTTTGTTTGTCTGGGAAAACCTTTACCTCTCCTTCTATTCTGAATGACAGCCTTGCTGGATAAAGGATTCTTTATTTTTCCTAGGCTGCATATTTTTCCTGTTCAGCACATTGAATATTTCCTACCACTCCCTTCTGGTCTGCCAAGTTTCAGTAGATAGGTCTGCTACTACCCTCACGTGTCTACCCTTGTAGGTTAAGGGCCATTTGTCCCTCGCTGCTTTCAGAATTCTCTTTATCTTTGTATTTTGCCAGTTGCACCCTGATATGTCGTGCAGAAGATCGATTCAAGTTAGGTCTGAAGGGAGTTCTCTGTCCCTCCTGGATTTCAATGTCTGTTTCCCTCCCAAGATTGGGAAAATTCTCACTATGATTTGTTCAAGTACACCTTCTGCCCCTTTCTCTCTCTTTTTCTTCTTCTCCTGGAACTCCTATGATACGGATAGTATTATGTTTCATTGAATCACTTAGTTCTCTAATTCTCCCCTCAGGGTCTAGAATTTTGTCATCTCTCTTTTTCCCAGCTTCATCTTTTCCCGTCATTTTGTCTTCTACTTCATTTATTCTCCCCTCTGCCTCTTCGGTCCTCACTGCCACCGCCTCTAGTTTATTTTGCACCTCATTTACAACATTTTTAATTCATCATGACTAGTTTTTAGTTCCTTGATCTCTGCAGCAATAGATTCTCTGTTGTCTTCCATGCTTTTTTCAAGCCCAGAGATTAATCTTATGACTATTATTCTAAGTTATTGATCATTATATTGTTTATATCTGTTTTAGCCAATTCTTTAGCTTTCATTTTTTTCCTGGAATTTCTTTTGAGGAGAATTCTTCCGTTTCATCATTTTGGCTAGTTTTCTATCCCTTATGTGTTTTAAAAGCTTGTTATGTGTCCTGCACTTGTGAGCACTACTATATTAAAGGGGTCATACGCTGTCCAGGGTCTGGCCCCTCAGGGGGTATTTTTTGGAGTGCATTACTTGCTGTCTGTTGTTGTGACTCTGGTTGCTTTGTCTCCCTACTCGTAGTGATGTTTTGGACCCTCCATCCAGTGTGGTTTGATTTGTTTGTTGAAGGGGCTCCAGAAAAAAAATAAAACTAAACTAAACTAAACTAAAACAGCAACAACAGCAAAAAAAAAAAAAAAAAAAAAAAAAACAACGGGGTGGGGGCAGTGTTGGTGGAAGAGGCCTTATCCCATACAAAGGCAGGGAAACAGAAAAGAAAAGAAAATTGAACAGACAGAGAAACTCTCTGGTCTCTCTCTCTCTCTCTCTCTCTCGGAAAGATAGAAGGAGATATAGAACAGGTATAAGGAGAATAGATTAAATATGTCTGCTTAAATAAACCAACAACCAGAATAACCAGACTAGAGGAGGAAGAAATAAGAAGGAAAAAAAAAATATATATATATATGTGTGTGTGTGTGTGTGTGTGTGTGTATAATAACAATTGTCCAAGAATTAAATCAGGAAATGCAAAACCACTGGGTGCTTTGGAACGGGTGGCAGCACAGGTCTGGAGGAGAGACTGTCTGGTTAGTCTGTGTCAATCCTGCTCCAGTAGATATGCAGTTACCAGGTAGGGAGGGGCATGGGTTTGTGTAAGTAGGTTTCACTTCCACTGTGGGTCTGCTGTCTATTCTCTGAAACTGCACCTTCTTGGTGATCAGGAGAAAGATGGTGACACCCCAGTCTCTCCTCCACCAACCGGGTATTCCAAGCCACTCTTTTCAGGCTTTCCTTGCATTGCCATAGGCAAAAACGAGGCAGTTTGTCTGGCTCCACCAACTCTCATTCCTCTTTGGTTGCTTGGTTCAGATTTAACCCCCAATGTCTTAAAGGGTCCTGCTCTATGCGCCCCATTTCTGGGGAACTGCTGCTCAGCGTTGCTGATATATGGCCTGTGGCTGACAAGTGCAGTCAGTCTTTGTTCTTTGAATGGTTATATACCTTATTCCCACAGTACTCCAGGGTGGGGATTGTTTTCTCCCACTGTAAACTGTGCCTCTCAACTAGTTACGGAGCCCAGGGCCGGATCCCCTCCTCCCCAGGTGCGTGAGCATGGCAGCCATCCTTCGTCTGGAGACAGTCTTGCAGTTAGAGTTTGGATCTTTCTCTTTCCCAATCCATGGTGTTTTTCTTGTCCAGATACAGTCTTGTACTTCCCCAGCCTCTCTTTCTCTTCCCTTTGTCTCTCCACCAAATGGGATCCCTCCCAACTGTGCCCATGCATTTTTCTCTCCCAGTTCACAATCATGTACCTATGGCCTGCCAGGTTGTCCCTGTGGGTGCCTGGAGACATCTCTGTCACTTTTCAGCCCAGACTCTTGGAATTCAAAGTCCTCTGGCCTCAACACTGCTGTGTTTGAGGGACAAGGGAACTCCAGGTCCCCCTACTTTTCTGCCATATTGGATCTCCACTTCCTCTCTTCTTAAAAATAAGTAATTTACTATGGTGTTAAATTCAAGAGGTATATGAGGATACTTAGTGTAAAGCTTCCTTCCAATCCCCATTTCTAAACTATCACATTGTTCTCCCTAGAAGCAACCAATGTTAACAGTTTATTGTGCATCCTTCCAAGATATTTTATGCTTCTGCAAGCAAATACATATAACTATTCTTTTTCCTCATGTTACATATGTAGTAGCTGGCCATACAAGTGCTCTGTACTTTACTTTTTGAGACTTTTTTTTTTTTTTTTTGCTTAGAAATCCATCTTGGTGTGGTGATTTTAAAGATACATCCACAGATTCTTTGATACTTGTCTCTTCAAGAGGTGGACTCCTCTCCTCTTGGCCATGGGGTGGAATTGGTGGCTTGTTTCTAGTGCATAGAAAATCAGCAGAAGTGATGAGGTGTCATTTCTGAAATTAGGTAATAAACAAACTACCCCTTCAGTTTTGGGAGCTATCTTTTGTATCACTTATTTCAGGAAGCCAGCTGTCATGTCCTGGGGATACTCAAGCAGCCTAGGAGAGGCCTGTGAGGGGAGCAGCTGAGGCTGGCCCACAACTGTGTGAGTGAGAACATTGCTGACAGTAACAGGACCAGACCCATGAGCATATCTTCCATCCTCCTTAGTCAGGTCTTGACCCCAACCCCAGCCCCAGCCATTAGCTTGCTTCCAGCTTCATGGGAGACCCTGAGCCAGAACCACCCAGTTAAGCTGTTCCCAAATTCCTGCCCATGGAAACCAAGAGATAGTAAATGCTGCTTTGAGCCAACAAATTTGTTGTGCAGCAATTGATAACTCGCTTGGAGATCTTCTAATATGACTTACATAGAGGGTATATCTTTTCTTTTTACAGCTATTTTGTATTGCATTGTCTAACTACAGCATTGTTTATGCTCTCCAGGCCCTTATATATGGGCTTCTCAGCTATGTCCAAACCTGCGTTCTTCAAATCTTGCTGTGATGAAAAACATGATATGTATGTTATTCCACATATGTGGGAGTACATCTGTAGGATAAATTCCTAGAACTGGAAAAGCCATTTCAAAGGGTTCATGTTTTTTCTTATTTTCATAAGTCCTGCCAAGTTGTTTTCCATTGAGGTTGCACCAACTTACACCTCTATCGGTAGATTAAAGGGCTACTCTGCCCACACCATCACCATCTTCTGTAAGCCTTGTGGAACAGAGCACGTAGGAGAGACTTAATATGCTTGGTAATTGAATAATATCTTCCACATCTCAAAAGGAAATGAACCAAAATACCCTTTATTTGTTTAGGATCTCAGAGGTTCTTTGGTCTTGCCCAGCAAATTCAGTCTTTGCAGTGAGCAATAATAGTAGTGAAAGCAGCTGTGGATAGTGGCAATAGCCTTGTGTAGAAAAAAGTAAAATAAAATAAAACTATACCAAGCCTAGTCTCTTTCAGTTCCTGGTTACAGTAAGAAGGGAAATACCCAGGGGCCTGAAAATCCTATGCTGCAGAGATGCAAAGGGAGATCTGTAGTTTGCAGGTTCTGATGACCTTCAGTCCCTGTGGGGAGTGTGGGAGGGCGCTGCTGGCAGCCTCTGAACCTGGTGAGGGGCTGGGCCTTCAAAAGCCTTTGCTACAGCTTTTCTCTCTAAGTGGAGCTACTGCCAGGGGCTCCCGCAGCAGGAGGTGCTGTATCCTGGTGGCAGGAGTGCGCCTGTTAAGCCAGCTCAGAGCTGATTGAAGCAGTGAGGTGTTGTCTGTCGAAGGCTCCTGCTTCTTCTGGCTTCTGGCCACTGGGTATGGTAGTCTTCTTCCAACAGTACAAAGACTTTCTTTTCCTTGGTCAAGGAGGGTGGAAGAAGAAAAAGAAGAAAATATTAGCCTCCTAAATTCTAAGGAGGAGAAAACTTCAGTGGTACAGTGTTATCAAGAAAGCAGGAATTCTGTGACTTCTCCTGACACCTAGTATCCAACTGGAAATGAATGGCTCTGTATATGAGACTTTTTCATATACTCACTCATTTAACCAACCAGTATTTACTTGACTCCTACTGAAAGGGCGGGCCTACACCAGCCGACTCCATCTTGTTCTGTGTCCTTCACCTTGACCACACCTCCTCCCCTTGAGTAAACCCCCTCTCACCTGCCTAACCGGACTCGGACACTTCCCCAGGACCCTTCCCCAGCCAATCGCCTGAGACCATAGCCACTACCTCACCAACTGCCCCCAGGCCCCAATAAAACCTTTGTCCTTTTGAAACTCGCTCTCTTTCCCTGGTATCTCACCGCTGCGTCGGTGCAGGTAGGGGATTGAGCTCGAGCTAGCTCGAATAAAGGCTCTTTGCTTTTGCATTGGACTTGGCTCCCTAGTGGTCTTTGGGGATCACGAATTCTGGGCATAACACTACTATGTGCAATGCACTTGTTAAATCCAAATCTCCAGCTCCTTCAAGGTCTTTCCCCACTGAAAACCCAAGATCTCTACCTATTGCTAGATGTCAAGGACAATCCTCCATGCACTCTCCTATTTATTTACAAAAAAAATTTTAATATTCATTTTTGAGAGACACAGAGTACAAGTGGGGGAGAGGCAGAGAGAGGAGACACAGAATCCAAAGCAGGCTCCAGGCTCTGAGCTGTCAGCACAGAGCCTAATGTGGGGCTTGAACCCACAAATCATGAGATCATGAACTGAGCCAGTCGGACACTTAACCAACTAAGCTACCCAGACACCCCATGTACTCTCCTATTTAAAGGAACTCCCCACCACACCACACTCCACTCCTGTTCCCTATTGCACTTAGAACAAGTCTTAGCTCTTCCACCTGCCACAAGGGCCTTGAATGTTCTGATTCACAGCTCTCTTCTCAGCTTTCTGTCTTGTCTTGAAATCTTCAATCTAGCCACATTGAACCTACATTCTGATTTGTTCATTCATGTACTCAATCATTTATTCATTCATTTTTTATCATGTACAGGCTCTGTGTTAAGTGCTACCTACACGTGTATCTGTGAAAAAGGTGGTGGATTCTTGCACTCAGGAGACAGACTTCTGGTTTTGAAGGAAGGTTATAAGCGAGCAAGTAAGTACCCAAAGCAGGTTGTGATAATGCATTGAAGGGAATAAGTAGGATGATGAATAGAGAAGAGTGAATAAAGGCTGGCCAGGGAATCTTTCCAAATACATGACACTTAAATTGAGGCCTGAGGCCTGAGGCCTAGAAGGAGGCAGCTATACTTAAAATCTTTGGGACTTCCTTTCTAGGAAAGGGGAAAGCTTGGGCAAAGGCAACACCTTGTGTTTTTAACCCTAGGGCTTCATTCATTGTTGTGTTTTTCTCTGGCACCCTTCTAAGGCCAAATCCTGCTCATGCCACATAGATGCCTCTTCCTTCAGGAAGCCTTCTCTAATTGCCAATCTGAGTGAGCTGCTTCTCCTCTTACTCAACTTGCAGACCATGCTTCCCCTCACCCTAGGTGATGCTCATTACACTGAAAGTACTTGCCCTTTTACTTACTAAATTCTGTACTAGCCAGAACCATGTTTGACTTGGTTACTATTGGTCCTGGTTGTGGGTTGAATTGTGTTTTCAAACAGTCCTAACTCCTGGCATCTGTGAATGTGTCCTTATTCAGAAACACAGTCTCTTTCTTTTTCTTTCTTTCTTTCTTTCTTTCTTTCTTTCTTTCTTAATTTTTCAAGTGTTTATTTATTTACTTTAGAGAGAGACAGAGAGAGTGTGCATGGGAGGGGTAGAGAGAGAGACAGATAGAATCTCAAGCAGGCTTGGTGCTGTCAGTGTAGCGCCAGACATGGGGCTTGAATTCACAAATCATGGGATCATGACCTGAGCTGAAATCAAGATTCGGATGTTCAATCGACTGAGTCACTCGGGCACCCCTGGAAACAGAGTCTTTCAGATGAAGTTGGTTAAGATGAGGTCATCCTGGATGAAAGTGGGCCTTAAATTCAATGACTTGTCCTTCTAAGGAGTGAGAGGTTAGGAGATAGGGACACACAGCAGGAAGAGGGTCCTGTGAAGATGGTGGCAGTGACCAGACTGATGTAACTGCAGGCCAGCCAGTGCCAGGGATAGCTGGGAGCCAGGAAACTAGGATTGGGTAGAGTCACATTCTTTCTCTAGGAGACTGACTGTATATAAGAAACATTCTCCCCTGGATTCTTTATGGGATTGTGACCCTGCCAACACCTTGACCTCAGACTTCCAGGCTCCAGAACTGTGAGAGAACATTTTTCTGCTGTTTAAGACATCCCACCTGTGGTAATTTGTTATGGAAGCTACAAGAAATGTATATAGAGTGCCAGATTCCAGGAGGGTTCTTAGTACAGCATACAGCTTGGTTGGATGGATGAACACCTAAACTATGCTACCACTTCCTGTGTCCTGTATGTGAACTCTGTGTCCCCTGTGTCCAGCCAGGGACCCTCTTAGAGCACAGGCTGCTGGGCAGGAAGAGGTCACATGCCTGCATCATGTTTTCATATGGGGAATCCTTCCTGGCATTTCTCAAGGAGATTCATTTTTTTTCTTAATCCTAAATCCTGAGAAAAATCAGTTGAAAGTCATGAAAATAGGAGAAAGTCTTATAAGTCTCTTTGAAGAATTAAAGCTTACAATTTACATACATACCTTGAAGCTCTGAAGGAGTCCACTAAGACTGGGTTGAAAGCAGTAGCAGGAAACACTAAGGTACAGAACTGAGGTCTTAAGGAGGATACTCTGATAGCTGGACAGGAATAGGGAAGAGAGATGGGGTCACAGTCTCATCAAGCTGTCTTGTTTATAGTCATTGCCAAGTTAAAGGTATGCTTATGACCCTGTCTACTGCTAAGGGTGAGTCACTCACACAAATAAAGTACATATTATTAAGTATATATGTGTAGGATACTGTACAGATACTTTGAAAGATGTCTGAAGAAATAAGTTTGGAGTGCCTGGGTGGCTCAGTCGGTTAAGCATCCGACTTCATCTCAGGTCATGATCTCACGGTGGGTGAATTCGAGCCCCGCATCGGGCTCTGTGCTGACAGTGCAGAGCCTGGAGCCTGTTTCAGATTCTGTGTCTCCCTCTCTCTCTCTGACCCTCCCCCACTCATGCTCTGTCTCTCTCTGTCTCAAAAATAAATAAACGTTAAAAAAAGAAATAATAAGTTTGGGAGATAAAATAAGTCCTTAAATTGACAATTTGACATACAATTCTGTGTGATGCTGTCAATCTGATTGGGAGACCGGGATTCTGTGATATTTGAATACCACCAAAAATTTCTCTTGTGTTTTCTGGAGTTTGAATATTCTCTATAGGCTGCAGTCCTTTGTAAATATAACTAAACTAAATTTTCATTGTTTACTAAATAGCTTTCTTAAGGTACATATTCATGATAATAAAGAGTATGAAGAATATTGGAAGTATTTTAAAAATAATATGATTTGGGGAATTCTGATTTCTGGCTTCCAATCTAGAAGATTATTATGTTAGGAATTTAGAAACACTAAAGTTCCACCTTAGAAATTATTGCCACACCTCAAATAATTGCTGGCTGAATCTCAAAGTCTTCACAGTCTCAATCTCATTCTTGGGGCTGAAAGTGAAACCATGGAGGGGCCCTGGTCTGCTTTCCCAAGTGGGAACCCAGCTGCTCTGAGCCAGGTCTGTGTGACCTTAAGCAAACCATGTTACTTCTTTTTTTTTAAAATAGATTTTAAATGTTTTCTCTTTTTTTTTCTAGTCTCTCTCTCTCTCTCTCTAGCCTATATATATATATATATATAGTCTATATGTGTATATATATGTATATATATATATGAAATTTATTGTCAAATTGGTTTCCATACAACACCCAGTGCTCATCCCAACAGGTGCCCTCCTCAATACCCACCCTCCCCTCCTTCCCTCCCACTCCCCATCAACCCTCAGTTTATTCTTAGTTGTTTTTAAGAGTCTCTTATGGTTTAGCTTTCTCAAAGCAAACCATGTTACTTCTGCAGGCAGCTTCTTCATCCCCATTGTTGTGCACTGCATGGCTAGTTAGATGATCTCATTGGTTACTCCAGCCCCTATAATCTATAATTTAATCTGTCTGCTTTAGGCTGCATTTTTAAGTGAAAATATTTTGTAACCTGTATCCAACTCAATTGACTATGGGCAGGCTTTCCTTTGTGTCCAAGGAGTATCATTTAGGGAAGATCTCTTTGCTGTTTGACACCATGAAAATCCCTTGCTTCATCCTCATCACAACTTTGTGAGGGAAGTTTTATTATCCTATTTTACAGATAAGAAAGCTGAGACTCAGAGAATTCATGTATTGTGCTCAAGGTCAGACAGCTGGCAAGTGGCAGATCAAGGGGAAGCACGTTGGGAGGGGTCCTGGGAAATGACCTCTGGGCTTGTGCAGAAATGGGCTACTCTGCGAGCCCTGTTCTTGCTCTGTTTGTATTTCTTTCCATCTGTGCAGAAGAAGACTTGTGGAGAGCTTTATGGACAAGAGGGAATGTTACATCATGGGGGAAAGGCAGGCTATTCCAGTATTGCCAAAATCTTGGTTTCAGTGCTGAAAAGAGAAGAAAAATTCAGTGCAGATTAAAGTACGTGGTGGGAGTGTGGATTGCTGTGTCTTTTCTCTACCCCACAGGGGCTTAGTGAGGGAACCCTGTGCATGGGGGACTGTGTCAGGCCCCCAGGAAAGAAGTCGATCAAGTTCATGTGTCCCTTATGAGCCCTGTGGTGTGATTGGGAGAGGCAGGGGAGGACACATTTCTCTGGCCATGCAGAGTATGGCTGTAGGGCACTGGTAAACTAGAAGGAATTGCCTCTTTCACTCTTGTGCCTCAGTGTCCCCTTTTGCAAAATGGAAGGGGTGGTTCTGGACCACATGGGGAATGTGTTCCTAATTTGCATGTCCCAGTTTGTATGATGAAAATAAAGCCATGTTTATACTGTCAGATTAAAAAGTCCTAATGCCATAAATTTTATGTTATAGAACAGATGGACATAATATTTACATTAAAAATTGATTCTTCACTTGGCCAGAGGATCAATGCAGGTATCTTTGGAGAAGGAAGCTTCCCTCTGTTATGGACTGAAGTGTGCCCTCCCAAATTGCTTATATCAAAAGAAGCTTTCATTATGACTGCATTTGGAGCTAGGGCTTTTTAAGAAGTAAAGGTTAATGAGAATATAAGGGTGGGGTTCTACTCTGATCAGATTATAGGGATTTGTCTTTCCATGCACACACAAAGAGGAAATGCAACATGAAGACACAAGAGAAGATGGCTGTCTGCTGACCAAGGGGAGAGGTTTCACTAGATACCTTGATCTTGAACTTCTAGTTTCCTTTACTGTGAGGAAATAACTATTGTTTAAGCTACCCCATCTAGCAGCCCAAGCTGCCTTAGTCCGTTTGAGCTATTATAACAAAACAGCATAACTTGTGTGGCTGAGAACAACAGAAATTTATTTCTCAAAGTTATGGAGGTTAGAAGACTAAAATCAAGGCGGTGGCATGGTCAGGTGAGGGGCTTCTTCCTGATTTATAGCTGGTAACTTCTTGGTGTGTTTTCACACGGTGGGAGGGATTAGGGAGCTCTGTGGGGTCTCTCTTATAAGGGCACTAATCACATTAGTGACTGGGTGACTTAATCACCTCCCAAAGGCCCTACCTCCTAATATCATCATCTTTGGGGGTTAGGATTTCAACATATGAATTTTGGGAGATATAAACATTCAGACCACAGCATATACCCTCCTTGTTTTGAGGGAATGTGAATATGCTTTGACTTAATTATAAACATAAAAAATGTGTGTGTGTGTGTGTGTGTGTGAATGTGTACACTCTGTTACTTTGGACAAACACTCAGAAACACTATCAGACAATGAGTGATAGACTCCTTATTGAGAGTGAAAGGGCCCCTTCTCTGTGTTGTAAGGGTCTCATCACAGAGAAGCTCCCTTCTGGGACCCTGACGGTATCTGTGACCTGGAATTCATGTAATCTGCTTCTTGGCCCTCTCTGCCCTGTTTTCCCACCCCTCAAAGTGGACAGGCAATGAACTGGTCCAGCTTTATCCCTGTCTCCTAGCAACCATCCTTGGCAGGTGGAAAGTGAATGGTAAGGTCTGGAGATTGGGCTGGGTCAGTAGGGCAGGCAGGATGGCAGGGACTTGGGTACTGCTCCTGGAAGCCCACATCCTTAGAGCTAGTCAGATGCTTTCTCCTTGGTGTAGTTGTGGGGTGGGGGTGGCATTCATGATTTAACTGTGTAATTTCTGTTGACAGTATGGATGGGAATGTTTCATCAAGGAGTTACACAAATCTGTCTGACTTGTTCCAAAACCCAAAGGTGATCGCCCACAAAAATTAATGTGCATGTGTGCTTGGGAACTAAGTGTTTGCCTCCACCTGTAATGAAGGAGACCTCCCATTCTCCCATTCTCCTTCTGAGTAAGAAAGAGTTATTTTCCCATCAAAATGACGTAGTTCAAGCAAGAAGTGTCCCCTCCTTCTGCCATTCATGCCAGTAAGAATCCCCTGGGGTTCTGGCCTGTCTCTGATGCCCTGAGCTTCTTACTTTGGCCATTTCTAGAGAGAGTAGATGCACAGACAAACACATTCTGTCTTTCCCTGCCTTTGATATTCATCTTAGCTAGAGGTCACCTGGAGGGGAAATAGTGTCATGAAAGTCCGCTTGCATCTGGGAATCAGAGAGCAGATGGGACATAGGGGCTCTCTGCTTGTCTGCTTCACATAAGTGATAAGATGAGCCTATTCTCACTTTCTTTGCCTTTTCTCTTTGCCTCCCTTTTATTTCCTTCCTTTCCCTCTCCTTCTCCTTCCTCTTCTTTTCTTTTTTGAAGAAGGATTTAAGGAGGGAGATTTGTGATCACGTATAAGTTTATGACTATTAGCAGCTACATATGGGAGCAACAGTCTTGTTGAATATAAAGGAACAGTGTTGGCAATCAGTAGGTCAAGGTTTCTATTTCTGGCTTTGCTGCTAGGTTGCTGTGTGATCCTGGGTAGCTGGGCCTCTGCTGGCTCACTTCTAAAGCACAAGGGTTAGACTACATCGTGTTCAGAGCCCCTTGTAGCTCTGACATTCCAGGACTGCCCCTGTTTGTCCCACTCAAATCTCAAGATTGGGACACAGCAGTGTAAATGGGGACAGTGTGAGGGGTCAGGCTGGCTGTGTTGATTAGTCTTTCCCCAATGGCTCCTGGAAAACACTGGGCAGGAGATCCCCAGGTATAGGACTTACTCTTCTTCTGGTTCTTTCATCCCTGTAGTTTCCCCCAAGTGAACTATCTTTATTATTACTATTAGTGTTGAATTCTTAAAGTACACATACATGTTGTAATAAGAAATCCAATTAGAAACATATTCCCAGTGACATTTCCCTATAACCAGATTCACCCATGGTGTATATGTTTCCAGAATTTTCCAAAACACACATATAAATATGAAATGCATGTGTTTTGATTAGTGGAATTTTAATTCTTGCATTGATTTTCTGATCCATGGGCTGCTGACATGCTGACTACCAGGAATGTCATGGCACAAGAAGAGAACAAAGCAGTCTTTTCTGTGGGAAGGCAGAGAGAGGAGCTGTCCCCAGGAGACTGCTCCTGTCTTTTGGCACCAGGAATCTCCATGCTCTTTCCTAGTGCAGGTTGTATGTAAGGAACTTGTATGTCGAAGGAACTGGAGATTTTGTGATGGTTAATTTTATGTGTTAACTTGACTAAGTTATGGGATTCTCAAATAACTGGTTAAACATTATTTCTGAGCGTGTCTGTGATGGTGTCTCTGAAAGATATTAGCCTTTGCTAATACTTAGTCAATAGACTGAGTAAAGAAATTTGCCTGCACCAATATGGGTGGGCCTCACCTAATCTGTTGAGGGCCAGAATAGAATTAGATGGCAGCCTGTGGGACTTTTTGGCCTCCATAATCATGTGAGCCAATTCCTATAATAAGTCTCCTCTAACATCTATCTACATATGTCCTATTGGTTCTGTTCTCTGGAGAACACTAAAAATCCTGTTTATATATTCTCACAAAAGCATGGTTAAACCTTCACAAAGCAAGACTTTCTCTATTTATTTTAAGAAACTTTAACATTATAGGGTACCTCAGTGGTTCAGTCAGTTTAGCATCCAACTCTTGATTTCAGCTCAGTCATGATCTCATGGTTTGTGAGTTTGGGCTCCACGCTGGGTTCTGTTCTGACAGTGCACAGTCTGCTTCAGCTCCTTTCTCTCTCTCAAGAATAAATAAACACTTAAAATGATTAACAAAAAAGAAACTTAAACATTATAAACCATATGCCTTTTAGTGTGAGGAAATTATAAAACAAAAGAAGTGCGTAACAAATATACTTAGTGTTCTTAACAAAGAATACTTAAACTTTTCACACACATATACTTGAATAGCCTTTTCAGTCAGCTTGATGCTTGTCATTTGGACATAGCTTAAGGTGATAGGTCATTTATTATACCTCCTGGGACTAGACATTGAAACCATATTCATTAATCCAGACCCTTAGAATATGGAGATGAATATAATCTGGGTTCTTGCTCTGGAAGTTCTCATAGAATACTGGAAGAATGGTCCCCCTTAATAACTATAGTATAGTATGAGGCCTGCTAAGTTTAGAAATATAATAAGCATAATGAGAACAAAGAGGAAGAAGTTATTAGTTGAGTAGATCTGAATCTGGTCAATTTTGAGGCCATTGAGGCAATTTAAAACATCTTCCTGCTCAGACGTTAATCCCAGATACAAGCTATTTCCTTCCATTGTGAGAGCTTCAAGGATGTTCCTATATGAATTTGCAGAACAGGGGGCTCCAACTTTTACTTTCAGCTGTTTGAGGCAGAGATATGGGTGGTGACATTTTATTTTCTATCCGTAGAAGCCCTGCTTTTCTTGCCCTCCCTCTCCTAAGTCTGAAGTCTTCTACATGCTTGGGTGAGAGCATGCATGTCTCACACTCTAGTTCAGCAACACTGGCTTCACTTATGTTGCATGTGGATCTGCAAGCCTTGTGGTTCCACCAAGCTGGGATAAACACCGGTTATACACAGACTGTTTCACTGTAAGCCCCTGGAAGTCTTTCTGTGACCAGCCAAGAAATCTGTGTCTACTCTCACTCAGTCTGGAAGAGAGGTATGGGGTAGGTGAGGGAATTCTCATACCATATAGGAAAGTGCATTTGACACTTAAACACAGGGAAGTGATATGTGCTAACTTAGGTTGAATTAACTGGAAATAGACCTTGAGACAAAGAAAGGCATCTAGAGGGATTTTAGGAGATACACCATAAGAAAAGCAGGACAACTAGATTAGGCAGTGGGAAAACTGATCAGCAATACTGTTAGGACTGAGGTTTTAGCTGATCCCAGAGAGAGCTCTGGAGCTGAGCCAGAACTTCAGAGTTGTCCCCAAATGAGGCAAGGGTACAGTGGCAGTGCCCTCACCAGTCCCTGGCTATGGGCTGCTTCTTGGGAGCAGGAGTGACCTTGGATGAGCCAATTCCTTGCAACCAAGGGTGATTCCCAGGCAGGGATGCAGCTATGGCAGCAAAGGATGGATGTTAGGAGAAAAGGGGACCCGGAGAAACAGCAGCAGTGTCCACTACAGTCCAACTTTTGGGTCACTCAGATCTACTTATTTATATCTTATCCAGAAAGAGGTCCTTCAATATTCTGATTGCTCTCATTTTCTAGAAATTTACAGGCAGAGGATTTGTGGGACAAACCATACCTCCTACTGCTACAGTTGATCTTGAAGTCATAACTGATACTCACCATCTCCATACTCTGTCACCATTCTAAATTCTCCTCACCTTGGCTGACACTATTCTAAGTCTGGTGGGGTGAGCCAGATCCTTATTCCTGAGGGGTGAGCCACTGGTTACTATGCTCTTATTAGGACATGGCTACTATATCTGTCAATTTAAGGTTGAAATGGGGGACATGTGTACTAAGAAATACCTCAGGGGATCAACTTAGTGCCAAAGATACTCTTTTTGTCCCCATTGTCTAGCAGCAACCCCATCTTCTATTGTAGGATTTCTTTCCATGCCTGTTGGTCTTTTAGCATGAGGTACCCAAAGTCACTGCTAGCAGTGGTAGCTTAAAGTTTAATGAACTCTTATTGAGAACCCACATCAAAGCACTCTGCCTCTGAGAGAACCAGGATGTCTAGACCTACAGAGCCTAAGGTTGTAAGATTGAGAGTATAGATTCCCCAAGTGGGATATGGGTTGATGGTGGGCCCATTCCTACTTTCCACACTTTAGTTTTCTGACTCATGTATTCTACCTATAGGAGACATAGGAGTACCATACAATGGTCATTAATTTAGGATCCATACTGTGTGCAATGGTACCATCTTCAAGTTGACATCTCAGTTGCTTCTTTAAGAGGTCATTCCACCACTCTATGAAGCTTGTGACTCTTGAGGGTGGTAGAACCAGGGGATCCCATGGTCAAATATCCATGGCCACTGCAGCACTATTTTTGTTTTTATGTGGGGTGTGTGTGTGTGTGTCTTTTGTTTGCTTTTGTTTTTGTTTTTATCATAAAGTGGGCCTCTTGTCCTAAGGCAATGTTAGTTAGGCTTTTAAGTCAGCTCCTGAAATCTTTAAGTCCTTACATAGTTGTGGTGGCAAGACTTTGCATATAAAAGGCAAACCCATGGGGTGCCTGGGTGGCTCAGTCAGTGGGCCTCCAACTTCAGCTTGGTCAGTTGGCTCTGTGCTGACAGCTCAGAGCCTGGAGCCTGCTTTGGATTCTGTCTCCCTCTCTTTCTGCCCCTCTCCTACTTATCCTCTTTCTCTCTCTCTCTCTCTTTCTCTCAAAAATAAACATTTTTAAAAAAGAAAAAGAAAAAGAAGAAAGAAAAGACAAGCCCATACTGGATTATGTGTTGATATTAATTACATAGAATCATTGCTCCTTTTAGGGTGAAAGGCAACAGGGTAGTCAACTTGCTATCATGTGCCTAATTCATCTTCTAAAGAAATGGTGCCAAATATGAGGCTTAGCTTTAATTTCTTTCACTGGTAGGTAGGATATTCAGTGGCAGCAGTAGCTAGATCATCTTTGGTGAACGGAAGCACATCCTGATGGATCCGTGAATAACTTCTATCCCTTCTACCATTACTCCACTCATGCCCATCATAATCAGCACTAGAGTGTCCCATAACAAATACCAGTGGATGTCAAATGATCAAGTCATTCTGTCCACTTCACTGTTTAGTGTCTCTTCCATTGTGGGTACCCTCTGGTAGCTATAGTATGCCATAGTAAAATCTTCATACTTTATATTCATTCCTATTTGCTCATCTAAATGAGCTTCCTGGGTCCTTGTTCCCAATCTTTCAATCTTTCTCCTTTCAGAACTCTGGTCCAACTGGCCAGTCCAATAAAAGATGCCCTAAGTCTATGAATATTTTACTTTGGGTCATTTATTTCTCCAAAAGAAAAAAAAAAGGGGGAAGGCCAGATGCATTGCCCAAAGCCCAGAGAATTGTAATGATTTCTCCTCATTGCTCTCTCTCTCTCTCTCTGTCTTAAAGATTATTTATTAGAGAGAAAGACAGAGAGAGAGAGGGCAATCTCTTAAAGATTATTTATTAGAGAGAGAGAGAGAGTGAGTGAGCAGGTATGGGAGGGGCAGAGAGAGAGGGAGAGAGAGAATCCCAAACGGGCTCCATGCTGATAGCATGGGGCTCAATCCCATGACCTTGGGATCATGACATGAGCCAAAATCAAGAGTTGGACACTTAACCAACTGAGACATCCAGGTGTCCCTCATTGCTCTCTTTTAACGACACTCCTGATGAGGCTATAGTGTAATAGCTGTCCATTTTCAGCTTACATTGACATACCAAGATAATCTGTCTATACATTAAGCTTTTTCTCCTCCATTAATGGGTGTAAGGGAACCCCCACCCCCACCCTTGGACATGCTAGCCCCAGCAATAGGTGTGAGCTATGGGAGGGAAGCACCAGTGCAATAATGGTAGGTGACATGGAGATTGCGATTACCTTCTTACATAGTTTACTAGCAGATTGTGCTCATGCCCAATCCCAGAAGTACCTCTCCCAGCTTACAAAGAGTTGATGTTGGCTTGGCCTGATTTTATGATTTGGTAGATATGACAGAGCCTGGCTCATGATGGGCCATGGTGCCCATACTCACATAGTCCATATTTATTATGGCCTCATGGCAAGCTAGGTCCTGCCTTTTAAATGGTATCTCTGTTTCAAATGGCATAGTCTTGCTCTAAAATCTTAAGGGTCACATTGTGATTCTTATTGGAGCTTGCCATAGGCTTTACTTGATGTTTCTTTTCCAAACACAGAAATGTATAATATCACAAGGTCTGCAGGTTGTACGGTCAAGTGACAAGACTACTTGTTCCACAGACTAGACAGGATAAAGAGCCTTCTCTAGGCCCCATTTAAAGCTGGCAGCCTTTCATGTGACCTGGTAAGTAGGTCAGAGCAGATTTCCAAGTGTAGAATATGCTGCCTCCAGAATCTAAAGAAATCAAAAAGCGTTGTGCTCCTTTCTTAGTAGTGGGAGGTGTAAAATGCAATAGTTATGTATTGATTTGGGGAATGTCCTTCTATGCCCCAGACCATTGGACACTAAAAACTTCACTGCAATGGCAAGACCCTGAAATTTGTAGAGTTCATCTATACCCTCTGAGGTATATGTGCTTTACCAAAAACCCCAACATATCTGCCCCTTATTACTTACTTGGTCTAATTAGTATGATGCCACAAAGACTAATTTAGTAGTCTCTGGAATATACAGATGTTTCAGTTATTTTTCGTAGAGGGAAGGTGAATTAACAATGCCCTCAGACAAGACCATAAATATATACTGTGGTTTGTAAATGCATGCTGCTTTTGATCCTCCTTGAAAAAGAGAGGGGAAAGAATGAATTTGTCAGAGTAATATCTGCATATCATATCCTGGAGACTGTGTTAATATGCTCTAACGAGGTGCCACATCTGGCATGGTAGCTATAATTGAGGCTGCTTTTTTGGTTACTGGCAGTAGTCTATTATCATCCACCATGATCTATCTGGTTTTTGAGATCCTAGCATCTCCATTGCTATCAGGGAGCCCAGTTCTGTAATAACATTTCCTATTGTCAACTCTCACTTGAAAGAGGACAGACACCATTGAGCATCTTAATGATCATTGTGTCACTTTCCCAACATATTCCTTATCACTTTGGTACATGAAGTATCCTCTTAGCTTGCCATGGAGCATAGTCAGCTGGTAGTTTTTTGCCTATGTCCACCCTATCATCCCTACTTTTCTGACACTTTGGACCCATCTTCCATCATCTGACAGGGAAGTTTTGGTATATTTATTTAGTGTGGACCATTGTTTTTTTCCAAGCTTTCCAGAGTCAATCTGGCAGTTTATTAGTATCTTCTCCTAAGATTCTTTCCAGAGTGTTAAACTCTGTATTATGAGGCAATATTAATATAATTGCAAGCCGAGACATTCCCTTTTATCCAACTTTGTTCCTCCCTTGACTCATCACCCTTAGGAGCTAGTCCAATCCACTCCCAACTCCTGTATTTATTAGCTCCTCTCTTCCCTTAGCTGACCTTGTTGGCAGTGTCATGATTTGATCATGATTTTGACCATGATTCCTACTGGCCTTATTAACAGAAAGGCAGATTGGAGCAGGGATCCTGAGGGCAGCCAGTAAAGTCTTGTGAGATACATGACTCATTTGAGGCCTCTGATATTCATATGGTTTGGGGGGAGTGCTCACTATCTTCTATCATGGGGAATAGGCCTCCTCTTCAGATTCAGGTTTGGGAGAGGTGGGGAGTTCAAAATTCTCAACTATATTAATCTGGGACATTGTATGTCTCAAAGTCCTACTCCTTTTCTGTTATGGCCTTGACCTTGGTGTTAGAGACCTACAAGGTAAGAATACTACCTCCACTGAAGCTCTGCTGCTCTTACATGATTAAGTCCTGAACCTAGTCCTCCATGCTGATGGCCTTTTGCCTCAGCAGTTTAAAATGTTCTTTAATGCTGCCAAGGAAATCCTGTTTTCATATTTTGCCTTGAATTGTCAACAAATGACCATGAATCTGATTCATCTGTCTTCAGTGAGTGAATCAGTGATACAGCACATCCACCAATTCCATGGTTGTTGTAGTTAATATTTCCCTACGTGCCTCTCCATTGCCAGAGACATTACTCCCACCACTGCATCACCTTCCACTGGTGTCCTAACACATTTAACTTTGGTAAGCATTTTGCAATTGCACTGTGACAGCACATCAGAGACTCTCCATATTATACCAACCACCAGCTATAGTATCCACATCTCCAGCTGGCCAGAGGGTAATCACCTCCAAACTCCCATTTTATAGTCCAGTTTCCAGGATCACTCCTGGTACTACTTGGCTTAGATTGAGTTCCCTGGAAACAGACTATGAGATAGAAAATTTAATCCAGGGTTTATTGAAAAATGCTCTTGGGAGAAACACCTGTACAAAAAAAAAAAAAAAAAATGAGGAAGGCAGGATTTTTTTTTAAATATGAAATTTATTGTCAAATTGGTTTCCATACAACACCCAGTGCTCATTCCAACAGGTGCCCTCCTCAATACCCATCACCCACCCTTCCCTCCCTCCCACCCCCCATCAACCATCAGTTTATTCTCAGTTTTTAAGAGTCTCTTATGTTTTGGTTCCCTCCCTCTCTAACCTCTTTTTTTTTTCCTTCCTCTCCCCCATGGTCTTCTGTTAAGTTTCTCAGGATCCACACAAGTGTGAAAACATATGGCATCTGTCTTTCTCTGCAGGACTTATTTCACTTAGCATCACACTCTCCAGTTCCATCCACATTGCTACAAAAGGCCATATTTGATTCTTTCTCATTGCCACGTAGTATTCCATTGTGTATATAAACCACAATTTCTTTATCCATTCATCAGTTGATGGACATTTAGGCTCTTTCCATAATTTGGCTATTGTTGAAAGTGCTGCTATAAACATTGGGGTACAAGTGCTCCTATGCATCAGCACTCCTGTATCCCTTGGGTCAATTCCTAGCAGTGTTATTGCTGGGTCATATGGTAGATCTATTTCTAATTTTCTGAGGAACCTCCACACTGTTTTCCAGAGCAGCTGCACCAGTTTGCATTTCCACCAACAATGCAAGAGGGTTCCCATTTCTCCACATCCTTGCCGGCATCTATAGTCTCCTGAGTTTTTCATTTTAGCCACTCTGACTGGCGTGAGGTGGTATCTGAGTGTGGTTTTGATTTGTATTTCCCTGATGAGGAGTGACGTTGAGCACTTTTCATGTGCCTGTTGGCCGTTTGGATGTCTTCTTTAGAGAAGTGTCTATTCATGTTTTCTGCCCATTTCTTCACTGGATTATTTGTTTCTCAGGTGTGGAATTTGTTGAGCTCTTTATAGATTTTGGATATTAGCCCTTTGTCCGATATGTGATTTGCAAATATCTCTTCCCATTCCATTGGTTGCCTTTTAGTTTTGTTGGTTGTTTCCTTGGAAGTGCAGAAGCTTTTTACCTTCATGAGGTCCCAATAGTTCATTTCTGCTTTTAATTTCCTTGCCTTTGGGGATGTATCAAGTAAGAAATTGCTGCGGCTGAGGTCAGAGCGGTTTTTCCCTGCTTTCTCCTCTAGGATTTTGATGGTTTCCTGTCTCACATTCAGGTCCTTTATCCATTTTGAATTTATTTTTGTGAATGGTGTAAGAAAGTGGTCTAGTTTTATCCTTCCGCATGTTGCTGTCCAGTTCTCCCAGCACCATTTGTTAAAGAGACTGTCTTTTTTCCATTGGATATTCTTTCCTGCTTTGTCAAAGATTAGTTGGCCATACTTTTGTGGGTCTAATTCTGGGTTTCTATTCTATTCCATTGGTCTATGTGTCTGTTTTTGTGCCAATACCATGCTGTCTTGATGATGACAGCTTTGTAGTAAAGGCTAAAGTCTGGGATTGTGATGCCTCCTGTTTTGGTCTTTTTCTTTGAAATTACTTTGGCTATTCAGGGTCTTTTGTGGTTCCATACAAATTTTAGGATTGCTTGTTCTAGCTTCAAGAAGAATGCTGGTGCAATTTTGATTGGGATTGCATTGAATGTGTAGATAGCTTTGGGTAGTATTGCCATTTTAACAATATTTATTCTTCCAATCCATGAGCATGGAATGTTTTTCCATTTCTTTATATCTTCTTCAATTTCCTTCATAAGCTTTCTATAGTTTTCAGCATACAGATCTTTTACATCTTTGGTTAGGTTTATCCCTAGGTATTTTATGCTTCCTGGTGCAATTGTGAATGGGATCAGTTTCTTTATTTGTCTTTCTCTTGCTCATTATTAATGTATAAGAATGCAACTGATTTCTGTACATTGATTTTGTATCCTGCAACTTTGCTGAATTCATGTATCCGTTCTAGCAGACTTTTGGTAGAGTCTGTAGAGTTTTTCATGTATAATATCATGTCATCTGCAAAAAGTGAAAGCTTGACATCATCATTGCCAATTTTGATGGAGGAAAGCAAGATTAATAAAGAGGAGGAAGAAAGAGGAGGAAGAGCAATTGACCTCAATTGCAGCTTCAGGTGAGAATTCAGCCAATTCCATGGGGAGGGTTGAGCTAGGGTGGCCTTTCAGTATTTTCCAGTTGAGGCAAAGGTGCTGAGCTTGGGAGTCTCATACCAGCCCATCATTGGCTACAGCTTGTCTCTTGTGGGGGGAATTTTAACCTTGGGAAGGCAATTTGTTGTGGCTGAAATTCCCAGTGAAAGATGCAGCTGTAAATTGTCAGTAGCCAGTGTCTTAGCAGATGGACAGTGATCCAATCAGCCCTGATGAAGGGATCTGAGAACACCTGTCTACTGGAGGTACTCTGTGCTCATGCTTCCCACTGAGTAACCAGGAAGAAAACAAAAAAAAAAAAGAAAAAAAAGAAAAAATGGATTTAGGAAAAATAGAAGAGCAAAGATAGTATACTGGTAGTGGCAATGTCAATTTTATACCTACCTAGGATTAGAATCAGACATGATTCAGTTTCATTTTGGACAAGTTCAGCTTTTTCTGGGCCTAAATTTCTTGAACTATAGAATGGGATTACTAATGTGTAAAGACCTTGAAATTGTGCCTAGCATAGTCAGCAAAAATGTTGTTACTATTGTTATTTGTATTGTTTCTATTTTTTTTAATTATTTATTTTGAGAGAGAAAGAGAGAACGTGGGGAAGGGGCAGAAAGAGAGAATCCTAAGCAGGCTCTGTGCTGTTAGTGCAAAGCCCAACCCGGGGCTTGAACTCTTGAACCATGAGATCAGGACCTGAGCCAAAATCGAGTCAGATGCTTAACCTACTGAGTTGCACAGGCATCCCAGTTCTTTTTCTTTCCTTATTGTTCATTTATTCATTTTGAGAGAGAGGGAGTGGGAATGGGGGAAAGAGAGGAAAGGGGAGAGTCCCAAGCGGGCTCCGCACTCAGCATGGATCCCGACAGGGACTCTATCTCACTACCATGAGATCATGGCCTGAGCTGAAATCAAGAGTCAGACACCCAATCAACTAAGCCACCTAAGCACCATGGCATTCTTTCTATTTTTATTATTTTTGAGCAATTTAAACTTATTTTCAAGCTCTATTTCCTTTTCCATCACTTCCTAACCTGGTCCTTTACTGTTTTTCTCCTAAAATGAAACTTCCACTTCTATCTTGCTAATTTCCTTTGTTCCTGCACTGTGCTTACACCACCTTCTTTCCTAGACTGCCCTCATTGACCTCCTATAAGACTGCCTAATCCATCTTATCCTTTGAAGGAGTGAAAAGAGCATCTGCTTTAATTCAAGAAGTATAGGTTTAATTCTCAGATCCTCTACTTAAGCTATCTGACCTTGGGTAAGCCACTGATCATATCTGAGGATTGATTTCCTCACCTGTAAATTAGGGATAGCAGCACTTCTCCACTAGCTCATTAGGAGGATTAAATGTGAAAACTAGGTTAAGCTCCCAGCACAGTGTCAGGCACACTTTAGTTGTTCAATAAACAGTAATGATTGGATCTAGTAATAAACCTATTAATACCTAACCACAGAGTCATTCAAAAAACAATTATTCAAATCCCACAATGTACCTGCTGGGTACAGGGAGATCCAGGAGCTACCAGCCCCTCCCTCAAGGATGATAGGAGTTTCCCAGCTTTCCCCAACTTCATTTGTGCACATCTCCCCTCTCCACCCCTCTCTCCTTGAAACATGCACAGCACAGACCCATTCAGCATCTCAACACAAATCTCTTTGTCATTGTTCTTTACATTTTCTCACATGTAAGTTATGTCTCTCAAAACAGTCTGTGAACTGCCTGAGGTGAGAAACTCCTGTATTCCTTGTATCCAAACACAACACCTAACATAGAAATGGGTACATGCCCAGTATTCTCTAAGTATTCGCTAGATAAATTAACAAATGAGTATTTAGGATTCTTGATAAGAATCATAACAGAGAAGTTTCCACTTTGCAGGTAGAGACCTGCTAGTCATGGCATCAATTTTGTACGCTGGGACATAAAAATGCACCTAGCATGCTAGAGTAGTGTTTGGTGAAATTTTTGTTTCACTTTTGAATATGTCACAGGCTGGTTTGTGGTATAAAAATGTATTTCTTACTGTGGACCATAGTAAAAAAAAAAAAAAAGTGAAAGAAATACTGCCAGACTGTATGCCACAAGGTTCCTAGCAGCTATGCTGAGCTCCTCATGGACAGAACTAAAGAAGACCCTGGGAACAAAGATCATCAAGTAGGAGAAGCAGTAACTGGGTTCAGAAAGGCTTTCCTAGGGATGGTGGGGATTAGAGAAGATATAGAGTCAAGGGAAGGAATACTCAGGGCCTAAACACAATCCCTCAAACTGCTTATTGTCTGGACAACAAACAAGCACAGCAGGCATACCTTCAAACCTCCAATGCCTTCCCTCAGAAAGACATAAAGTACTTAATACCCTGAAATTGCTCAAGATTTTCCTCTTGTAATCCCTGTTTTCTCCAGAGTTTTAGATCATAATAGAAACTCTATTGCCTACATTCTCTCCACTTATTAATTTGAAAAGTTAGATCAGAATTATTAAACTTTGGAGATTTAGTGATAATTTCTTAGTGCAAAATTTGTACACAAAGCTTGACATTATGAGGGCACCATAGAACAACATCTCATGAAATTGAAATTACACTGGAATTCTAAGACAGCTGACTTCCCCCTCTATAGGAGCTTTGGGATTGCATTCAAAGTGTCTTTGACCCAGGCACATCTGGGGATTGGAAACATCTTGCCTGTGGTAATGTTCAGCCTCCTTCCCTTGAATGTTACCTTCCTGAGTCTGTAGTGGTACAGCTTGAACTCTGGTGCTCTGTTCTGCACAAATGCTTCCCACCTTTCTTCCTAGAGCCTGGGCCTAAGGCCTGTCTGTCTGCTATTTGTACTTTGAAAAGTGCTTTAATTGGGAAAGTAAAATACAATATCAAATGCCTTTTTTGTGCCTTGTGAAAGTCCTCTAAAGCTTAACTTAACTCAAAGAGCTTAAATCAATAGCACCGGCCCATTTTCTAATCACAGGGAATTTAATAATGATCAGGAAAGCTATTGTCAGCCTGATCAGTAGGACTGTTAGGACTTTAACTCTTGGAAAACAGCTTCATGTCAAAATTACTTACTGTTATCATATTAAATGTCACTCAGAAGGGTATTAAAATCTTTTAGAAAGAAAGCGTTATAGGGGCTCTATCAAAATTACTTTATATGCTGATGAGTTGTCTTCTGGGGGAGAAAGCTAAGGCAAGCCTGGAGGTGGGAAGGAATTTTTACCAGAATACACCAAAATCAGGAAGGGAGGGTCTTGGTGTCTGCATCTCTAATTCTGGAAGTCCCTTGAGACACTTCAGTCTAGGGGCTAGAAAGTTTACTTTTATCCCCTAAAGCCTGGAAAACCCCATGGGTCCATCAGGGGAAAAGCTGCTCACTCCAGGTCACTCCAGGACTCCTAGCAAAGTGTAGGACTAGTTGGCTCTAGCAACTTCACCCCATTAATTTTCAGAAGTCCCATGATGATGGTATTTTCCTCATGTTCATTCCCAGCCACATGCACTTTGGAGGTGCTGCTGAGGATTCAAATCCCAATTCCCATGCAACAACAGTTGAGTCATTGTGAATTGAACATAATGCTGTTGATTTAGGGATTAAATTTTCAGAGAGAGAGAACCATTTAACTGGGGAAAATGGCTGGCCTTTAATGAAACCCTGAAGGAAATGGAAAGGGGTGTGGACAACGGAATAAACAAAACAAAATAGGACCTAATTGAAAAGCTGGAAAAGGAGGAGGAGCAAGACAGTGAGTGTTTTTCCTGTCAGCACAGGCTTGCTACCTGCCTCTCTGCATGCAGGGGCTCTTTCAGCAACTAAAAGCACTTGTTTAGACAGGGGCATAATGAGTACATCTGGGCTTGGTGGAGCCTGTACCTACAGTTGTGTCCTGACATCAGACATTATCCCCCCCATCCCAGGGCTGTTGGCCTCCTGGAGCCCTGGGTCTTTCTTAAACCACTGCCACTAAGTCCAGCACACTTCTAGATGTGAAGCCTGCATCTTGAGTCAGCAGATCTTGGGTGGGGGTGGCACAGCATGCCCACTTGATACAAATAGAGACACCATTTCCCCTTCAATTGTTTTAGGAGGTAAGACTTTTAGCATCACACTTCACAGGTTTTAACCACTTTGACTCTTTCAGAAGGTTTTAGCCTCCCAATAAATGTATATTACATGTAGAGCAGAGGCCAAAACACTGGTTTTTTAAATGTTTTTATTTTTATTGTTGGGAAAGAAAGAGATAAAAGGGGGGGAGGTGCAGCAAGAGGGGGAGGAGAATCCAAAGCAGGCTCTGCATTGACATCAGTAAGCCTGGTGTGGGGCTCAAACTCAGGAACTGTGAGATCATGACCTGAGCTGAAGTCAGACACTCAACTGACTAGACCACCCAGGCACTCCCAAAGCACTGATTTTATATATTCAAAAACTTACACTCAAAGACAGTAATTGAGCACAGCTGGCAAGTGGCAGCCTGTAGCTGGGACACTGGCCTGGGGTCTTCTCAAAGCCTGTGTACATATCTGTCTCCAAGTACAAAATGAAGACTCGTCCAAGCCTTGTCATCTACAAACTGAGTGACCAAGGGAAATGTCACAATCTCTTTAGTCCTCCCTTTTTTATTCTGTAAAATAAGGATAATAATGTCTAATTTGAAGCTTAAATGTATGTGATGTTTCTAGCATAAGATCTGTCACTTTAAGTACTCAATGAAAGTTTTACTAAAATGCTTCCTGAAAAAGTGCAAGAAAAAATGGCTCTTGAAAGAAAATTGGGAGCACAAAGAAACCAGGAAATATGACCCAAATTCTAATGCTTGGTCTACTACAGATGGCTGCTTGGGAGCATTAGGATATGTCATGGTCATGGGCATGACAATGATATCTGGGTGGAGAGGGCCACTGATAGAGTTACAACACTTATTATATATAGAAAAAGGCCAAATTTAAACATTAAAAAAACAAAATTCAACTAAGTAAATTTTAAAAATCTTATTGGCTTTCTTCACTGATTCTTGAATTGGGTAGCAAAAGTCTAACAGATAAGAGCAGAGCTCTGAGCCTTTCCACACTATCCAGGGAGGGATCCATACGGCATTATTCCTTGTTCCCATTGTAGCCTAAAATGAAACTTTCAAATGGCAAAGTTTTTATTCTATTCTGCAAATAAAAAAGGAGGATGTCCTCAAATTCCTTGCAGCAGAAACCCATTTAGGTGGCACCAATCTTGACTTTCAAATGGAATAGTACATCTATGAAAGGAAAAGTGATGGCATCTACATCATAAATCTGAAGAGAATCTGGGAGGCTAAAGATCCAACATGGCAGAGAAGTAGGGGGACCTGAAGTTCCCTCGTCCCTGAAACATAGCAGTGTTGAGGCCAAAGGACTTTGAATTCCAAGAGTCTGGGCTGCAGAGTGACAGACACATCTTCAGGGGCCCACGGGGACAAACTGGCAAGCCATAGGTGGGTGATTGCAAACTGGGAGAGATAAAATGGGCATCATAGGCACGAAGAGGAGGGATCCCTTTTTGTGGAGGGAAAAGAGGAGAGAAAGAGAGGCTGTGGGGGTGTAGGACTGTATTTGGACAAGGGAAAAAACAGGGGCTGGGGACGGAGAAAGAGCCAATCTCCAACTGCATGGCTATCTCTTGCTGGGGCCGGCTGCCTTGTTCCCACACCTGGGGAAAAGGGGAGCCAGCTCCAGGCTCAGTAACTAGTTCAGAGGTGGTCTGCAATGGGAGAATGCAACCCTTGCCCTCAAGTGCTGTGGGAACAAGGTATATAACCTTCCAGGGACAAAGACCCTGCCTGCACCAGCCAGCCAGAGGTCATTTATCACTGGGCAGAGAGGCACTTCCCTGGAATCAGGGCTCAGAGAGCAGGACCTTTTAAGACATTGGGGTTTAAATCCAGGACAAGCACCAGGGAGGCACTAGAGTCAGGGTAGTGGCACAAACCACCTCCTTTGCCCCTGCACGTCACTGTGAAGAAGCCGTCAGGTTGGGCAGAGTGGCACTTCCCTGGAATTGGGGCATGCAGAGCAGTACTCTTTAGGACATCTGAGTTTGAATCCCAGATGAGCCCCAGGGAGGTGCAGGAGACTGTGGAACAAAAAACGAAAACAAACAAAACAGCCCACTTAGGCCTGCGCAGCACTGTGAGGACTGCCTTAACAGAGTGGTTTACGACACCCAATCTGAGGAAGAGAGACTGGGGTGTTGTTATTTTTCTCACCATCACCGACAAGGCAGAGCTTCTGGAAACAGACAGCAGGCCGACAGTGGAGGTGAAACCTACTTACACAAACCCATGCCCCTCCCTACCTGGTAACTGCATATCTACTGGAGCAGGATTGACACAGACTAACCAGACAGTCTCTCCTCCAGACCTGTGCTGCCACCCGTTCCAAAGCACCCAGTGGTTTTGCATTTCCTGATTTAATTCTTGGACAATTGTTATTATACACACACACACACACACACACACACATATATATATATATTTTTTTTTTCCTTCTTATTTCTTCCTCCTCTAGTCTGGTTATTCTGGTTGTTGGTTTATTTAAGCAGACATATTTAATCTATTCTCCTTATACCTGTTCTATATCTCCTTCTATCTTTCCGAGAGAGAGAGAGAGAGAGAGAGACCAGAGAGTTTCTCTGTCTGTTCAATTTTCTTTTCTTTTCTGTTTCCCTGCCTTTGTATGGGATAAGGCCTCTTCCACCAACACTGCCCCCACCCCGTTGTTTTTTTTGTTTTTTTTTTTTTTTTGCTGTTGTTGCTGTTTTAGTTTAGTTTAGTTTAGTTTTATTTTTTTTCTGGAGCCCCTTCAACAAACAAATCAAACCACACTGGATGGAGGGTCCAAAACATCACTACGAGTAGGGAGACAAAGCAACCAGAGTCACAACAACAGACAGCAAGTAATGCACTCCAAAAAATACCCCCTGAGGGGCCAGACCCTGGACAGCGTATGACCCCTTTAATATAGTAGTGCTCACAAGTGCAGGACACATAACAAGCTTTTAAAACACATAAGGGATAGAAAACTAGCCAAAATGATGAAACGGAAGAATTCTCCTCAAAAGAAATTCCAGGAAAAAAATGAAAGCTAAAGAATTGGCTAAAACAGATATAAACAATATAATGATCAATAACTTAGAATAATAGTCATAAGATTAATCTCTGGGCTTGAAAAAAGCATGGAAGACAACAGAGAATCTATTGCTGCAGAGATCAAGGAACTAAAAACTAGTCATGATGAATTAAAAATGTTGTAAATGAGGTGCAAAATAAACTAGAGGCGGTGGCAGTGAGGACCGAAGAGGCAGAGGGGAGAATAAATGAAGTAGAAGACAAAATGACGGGAAAAGATGAAGCTGGGAAAAAGAGAGATGACAAAATTCTAGACCCTGAGGGGAGAATTAGAGAACTAAGTGATTCAATGAAACATAATACTATCCGTATCATAGGAGTTCCAGGAGAAGAAGAAAAAGAGAGAGAAAGGGGCAGAAGGTGTACTTGAACAAATCATAGTGAGAATTTTCCCAATCTTGGGAGGGAAACAGACATTGAAATCCAGGAGGGACAGAGAACTCCCTTCAGACCTAACTTGAATCGATCTTCTGCACGACATATCAGGGTGCAACTGGCAAAATACAAAGATAAAGAGAATTCTGAAAGCAGCGAGGGACAAATGGCCCTTAACCTACAAGGGTAGACACGTGAGGGTAGTAGCAGACCTATCTACTGAAACTTGGCAGACCAGAAGGGAGTGGTAGGAAATATTCAATGTGCTGAACAGGAAAAATATGCAGCCTAGGAAAAATAAAGAATCCTTTATCCAGCAAGGCTGTCATTCAGAATAGAAGGAGAGGTAAAGGTTTTCCCAGACAAACAAAAACTGAAGGAATTCATCACCACTAAACCACCGCTACAAGAGATCCTAAGGGGGGACTCTGTGAATGGAATGTTGCAAAGACCATGAAGGACCAGAGACATCACAACAAGCATGAAACCTACAGATAACACAATGACACTAAATCCATATCTTTCAATAATAACACTGAATGTAAATGGACTAAATGCTCCAATGAAGACATAGGGTATTGGAATGGATAAAACACACACACAACAACAACAACAACAACAACAACAACAAACAAGACCCATCTATTTGCTGTCTACAAGAGACCCATTTTAGAGCCGAGCACACCTTCAGATTGAAAGTGAGGGGATGGAGAACCATCTATCATGCTACTGGAAGTCAAAAGAAAGTGGAGTAGCCATACTTATATCAGACAAACTAGAATTTAAACTAAAGGCTGTTACAAGAGATGAGGAAGGGCATTATATCATATTTACAGGTTCTATCCATCAAGAAGAGCTAACAATTATAAATGTTTATACACCCAATTTGGCAGCACCCAAATGTATAAGATAATTAATCACAAACATAAGCAATGTTATTGATAAGAATGTGGTAATTGCAGGGGGCTTTAATACTCCATTTACAACAATGGACAGATCATCTAGGCAGAAAATCAATAAAGAAACAATGACCCTGAATGATGCACTGGGCCAGATGGACCTGACAGATATATTTAGAACTTTTCATCCAAAAGTAGCAGAATACACATTCCTCTTGAGTGCACATGGAACATTCTCCAAGATAGATCACATACTGGGTCACAAAACAGCCCTCAATAAATATAAAAGCATTGAGATCATACCATGCACATTGTCACATCACAATGCTATGAAACTTGATATGAACCACAGGAAAAAGTTTGGAAAACCTCCAAAAGCATGGAGGTTAAAGAACATCCTACGAAAGAATGAACGGGTCAACCAGGCAATTAAAGAAGTATTAAAAAATATATGGAAATAAATATGGACAACATATTGGACAACAGTCCAAACCCTTTGGGATGCAGCAAAGGCAGTCCTAAGAGGAAAATACATTGCAATCCAGGCCTACCTCGAGAAACAAGAAAAAAATCCCAAATCCAAACTCTAACCGCACACCTAAAAGAACTAGAAGAAGAACAGCAAAGAAACCCCAAGGCCAACAGAAGAAGAGAAATAATAAAGATCAGAGCAGAAGTAAACAATATAGAATCCAAAAACAAAAACAAAACCAGTAGAACAGATCAATGAAACTTAAAGCTGTTTTTTTGAAAAAATAAACAAAATTGATAAACCCCTAGCCAGACTCCTCAAAAAGAAAAGAAAGAGGACACAAATGGATAAAATTGCGAAATTGGACTTAGCACAATCAACCCCTCAGCAATAAAAACAATTACCAGAGAATACCATAAAAAATCATATGGCAAAAAACTGGACAACGTGGAAGAAATGGACAGATTCCTAGACACCCACACACTACCAGAACTCAAACAGGAAGAAATAGAAAATTTGAACAGACCCATAACTAGTGAAGAAATTGAATCAGTTGTCAAAAATCTCCCAACAAATAAAAGTCCTGGGCTAGATGGCTTCCCAGGGGAATTCTACTAGACATTTAAAGCAGAGTTAATACCTATCCTTCTCAAGCTGTTCCAAAGAATAGAAATGGAAGGGAAGCTTCCAGACTCATTCTATGAAGCCAGCATTACCTTGATTCCCAAACCAGACAGAGACCCCACAAAAAAGGAGAATTACAAGGCAATATCCCTGATGAACATGGATGCAAAAATTCTCAACAAGATACTAGCACATCGAATTCAGCAGCATGTAAGAAGAATTGTTCACCCTGATCAAGTGGGATTGATTCCTTGGCTGCAGGGCTGGTTCAATATTTGCAAATCAATCAATGTGATATAGCACATTAATAGAAGAAAGGATAAAAACCATATGATCCTGTCAATAGATGCAGAAAAAGCATTTGACAAAATACAGCATCCTTCTTAATAAAAACCTTCAAGAAAGTTGGGATAGAAGGAACATACCTAAACATCATAAAAGCCATATATGAAAAGCCCACAGCTAATACTATCCTCAATGGGGAAAAACTGAGAGCTTTCCCCCCGAGATCAGGAACACGACATGGGTGTCCACTTGCACCACTGTTGTTTAACATAGTGTTGGAAGTCCTAGCATCAGCAATCAGACAACAAAATGAAATAAAAGGCTTCAAAATTGACAAAGAAGAAGTCAAACTTTTACTTTTAGCAGATGGCATGATACTCTACATGGAAAACCCGAAAGACTCCACCAAAAGGCTACTAGAGCTGATACATGAATTCAGCAACGTCGCAGGGCACAAAAATCAATGTACAGAAATCGGTTGCGTTTCTATACACCAATAATGAAGCAACAGAAAGAGAAATCAAGAAGTTGATCCCATTTACAACTGCACCAAGAACCATAAAATACCTAGGAATAAACCTAACCAAAGATGTAAAAGATTTGTATGCTGAAAACTATAGAAAACTTATGAAGGAAATTGAAGACACAAAGAAATGAAAAAACATCCCATGCTCATGGATCGGAGGATTAAATACTGTTAAAATGTCAATACCACCTAAAGCAATCTACATACCCAATGCAATCCCAATCTCAGATACACAACCTAACCTTACGCCTTAAGGAGCTGGAAAAAGAACAGCAAATAAAACCCAAAACCAGAAGAAGACAGGAAATAATAAAGAGTAGAGAAGAAATTAATGCTATCTAAACCAAAACAACAGCAACAGCAGCAACAACAACAACAACAAAACCAGTAGAACAGATCAATGAAACCAGAAGCTGGTTCTTTGAAAGAATTAACAAAATTGATAAACCACTAGCCAGTTTGATCAAAAAGGAAAAGGAAAAGCTCAAATACATAAAATCAAGAATGAGAGGAGAGATCACAACCAGCACAGCAGAAATAAAAACAGTAATAAGAGAATATTATCAGCAATTATATGCCAATAAAATGGGCAATCTGGAAGAAATGGACAAATTCCAGAAACATATACACTACCAAGACTGAAACAGGAAGAAATAGGACATTTGAACAGACCCATAACCAGTAAGGAAATTGAATTAGTAATCAAAAGTCTCCCAAAAAACAAGAGTCCAGGGCCAGATGGCTTTCCAGGGGAATTCTACCAAACATTTAAGGAAGAGTTAACACCTATTGTCTTGAAGCTGTTCCAAAAAAATAAAAATGGAAGGAAAAGTTCCAAACTCTTTCTGTGAAGCCAGCATTACCTTGATTCCAAAACCAGACAGAGACCCCACTAAAAAGGAGAACTATAGACCAATTTCCTTGATGAACATGCATGCAAAAATCCTCAATGAGACATTAGCCAACCGGATCCAACAATACATTAAAAAATTTATTCACCATGACCAAGTGGGATTTATACCTGGGATGCAGGGCTGGTTCAATATCCACAAAACAATTAACGTGATTCATCACATCAATAAAAGAAAGGACAAGAACCATATGATCCTCTCAATAGATGCAGAGAAAGCATTTGACAAAATACAGCATCCTTTCTTGATAAAAACCTTCAAGAAAGTAGGGACAGAAGGAGCATACCTCGAGATCATAAAAGCATTATATGAATGACCCAACGCTAATATCATCCTCAGTGGGGAAAAACTGAGAGCTTTCCCCTAAGGTCAGGAACAAGACAGGGATGTCCACTCTCGCCACTGTTATTCAACATAGTATTGGAAGTCTTGGCCTCTGCAATCAGAAAACACAAAGAAATAAAAGGCATCCAAATCAGCCAGGAGGAGGTCAAATGTTCACTGTTTGCAGATGACGTGATACTCTACATGGAAAACCCAAAAGATCCCACCAAAAAACTGCTAGAAATGATTCATGAATTCAGCAAATTTGCAGGACATAAAATCAATGCAGAGAAATCGGTTGCATTCCTATACACCAACAATGAAGAGACAGAAAGAGAAATCAAGGAATCAATCCCATTTACAGTTGCACAAAAAAACCATAAAATACCTAGGAATAAATCTAACCAAAGAGGTGAAAAATCTATACACTGAAAACTATGGAAAGCAGATGAAAGAAATTGAAGAAGACACAAAAAAATGGAAAAAGACTCCATGCTCCTGGATAGGAAGAACAAATATTGTTAAAATGTCGATACTACCCAAAGCAATCTACATTTTCAATGCAATCCCTATCAAAATAACACCAGCATCTTCACAGAGCTAGAGCAAATAATCCTAAAATTTGTAAGGAACCAGAAAAGATCCCGAAGAGCCAAAGCAATCCTGAAAAAGAAAACCAAAGCAGGAGGCATCACAATCCCAGACTTCAAGCTATACCACAAAGCTGTAACCATCGAGACACTATGGTACTGGCACAAGAACAGGCACTCAAATCAATGGAACAGAACAGAGAACCCAGAAATGGACCCACAAACCTACGGCCAGCTAATCTTTGACAGAGCAGGAAAGAATATCCAATGGAATAAAGACAGTCTCTTCAGCAAGTGGTGCTGGGAAAACTGGACAGCGACATGCAGAAGAAGGAACCTGGACCACTTTCTTACACCATACACAAAAATAAACTCAAAGTGGATGAAAGACCTCAATGTAACACAGGAAGCCATCACAATCCTCGAGGAGAAAGCAGGCAAAAACCTCTTTGATCTTGGCCGCAGCAACTTCTTACTCAACACGTCTCCAGAGGCAAGGGAAACAAAAGCAAAAATGAACTACTGGGACCTCATCAAAATAAAAAGCTTCTGCACAGCGAAGGAAACACTCAGCAAAACTAAAAGGCAACCGACGAAATGGGAGAAGATATTTGCAAATGACTTGTCAGATGAAGGGTTAGTATCCAAAATCTACAAAGAACTTATCAAACTCAACACCTGAAAAACAAAGAATCCAGTGAAGAAATGGGCAAAAGACATGAATAGACACTTCTCCAAAGAAGACATCCAGATGGCCAACCGACACATGAAAAAAATGCTCAACATCACTCATCATCAGGGAAATACAAATCAAAACCACCATGAGATACTACCTTACACCTGTCACAATGGCTAACGTTAACAACTCAGGCAACAACAGATGTTGGCAAGGATGCGGAGAAAGAGGATCTCTGTTGCATTGTTGGTGGGAATGCAAGCTAGTGCAGCCACTCTGGAAAACAGTATGGAGGTTCCTCAAAAAACTGAAAATAGAACTACCCTATGACCCAGCAATTGCACTACTAAGCATTTATCCAAGGGATACAGGTGTGCTGTTTCAAAGGGACACATGCACCCCCATGTTTATAGCAGCACCATCAACAATATCCAAAGTATGGAAAGAGCCCCAATGTCCATCGATGGATGAATGGATAAAGAAAAGGTGGTATATATATATATATATATATATATATATATATACACACACATTGTATATGCATATATATATACAATGGAGTATTACTCAGCAATCAATGAAATCTTGCCATTCGCAACTACGTGGATGGAACTGGAGGGTATTATGCTAAGCGAAATTAGTCAGAGAAAGACAAATATCATATGACTTCACTCATATGAGGACTTTAAGACACAGAACAGATGAACATAAGGGAAGGGAAACAAAAATAATATAAAAAACGGAGGGGGACAAAACATAAGACACTCATAATTATGGAGAACAGACTGAGGGTTACTGCAGGCATTGTGGGAGGGAGGATGGGCTAAATGGGTAAGGGGCACTAAGGAATGTACTCCTGAAATCATTGTTGCACTATATGTTAACTAATTTAGATGTAAATTTAAAAAGAAAATTAAAAAAAAATACTTGCACCAGCATTCTTCTCAAAGCTAGAACAAACAATCCTAAAACTTGTATGGAACCACAAAAGATCCCGAATAGCCAAAGTAATGTTGAAATAGAAAGCCAAAGCAGGAGGCATCACAATCCCAGACTTTAGCCTCTACTACAAAGTTGTAATCGTCAAGACAGTATGGTACTGGCACAAAAACAGACACATAGGCCAATGGAATAGAATAGAGAACCGAGAATTGGACCCACAAATGTATGACCAACTAATCTTTGACAAAGCAGGAAAGAGTATCCAATGGAAAAAAGACAGTGTCTTTAGGAAATAGTGCTGGGAGAACTGGACAGCAATATGGAGAAGAGTGAAACTAGACCACTTTCTTATACCATACACAAAAATAAACTCAAAATGGATGAAAGACCTAAATGTGAGACAGGAAACCATCAAAACCCCAGAGGAGAAAACAGGCAACAGCCTCTTTGACCTCAGCTGCAGCAACTGTGTCTTGCTCGACACACCTCCAAAGGCAAGGGAATTAAAAGCAAAAATGAACTACAGGGACTTCATCAAGGTAAAAAGCTTCTGCACTGCAAAGGGAACAATCAGCAAAACTGAAAGGCAACTGATGGAATGGGAAAAGATTTTTGCAAATGGCATATCAGATAAAGAGTTAGCATCCAAAATCTATAAAGAACTTACCAAACTCAACACCTGAAAAACAAATAATCCAGTGAAGAAATGGGAAGAAGACATGAATAGACACTTTTCCAAAGAAGACAGCCAGATGGCCAACAGACACATGAAAAGATGCTCAACGTCTCTCATCATCAGGGAAATGCAAATCAAAACCACACCGAGATACCACCTGACACCGGTCAGAGTGGCTAAAATTAACAACTGAGGAAACAACAGATGCTGGAATGGATGTGGAGAAAAGGGAACCCTCTTGCACTGTTCTGTTGGTGGGAATGCAAACTGGTGCAGTTGCTTTGGAAAACAGTGTGGAGGTTCCTCAAAAAATTAAAAATAGAACTACCTTAAAACCCAGCAATACCACTACTAGGAATTTATCCAAAGGATACAGGAGTGCTGATTCTCAGGGGCACATGTACCCCAATGTTTATAGCAGTGCTTTCAACAATAGCCAAATTATGGGAAAAGCCTAAATAAATGTCCATCAACTGATGAATGGATAGAGAAGATGTGGCTTATATATACAATGGAATACTACTTGGCAATGAGAAAGAATGAAATCATGCCATTTGCAGCAATGTGGATGGAACTGGAAGGTATTATGCTAAGTGAAATAAGTCATTCAGAGAAAGACAGATGTCATATGTTTTCACTCATATTGTGATCTTGAGAAACTTAACAGAAGAACATGGGGAAGGAAGGGGGAAAAATAGTTACAGAGAGGGAGGGAGGCAAGGAGTCTCTTATGAGAGTCTTAAATACAGAGAATAAATTGAGGGTTGATGGAGGGGTGGCAGAGAGGGGAAAATGGGTGATGGGCATTGAGGAGGGCACTTGTTGGGATGAGGCCTGAGTGTTGTATGTAAGAAATGAACCATGGGAAAATACCCCAGAAGCCAAGAGCACAGTTTACACACTGTTATGTTACCCAATTTGGCAATAAATTATATTAAGAAAAATGAAGAAGAGAGGAAGTAATCATTTGATTATTCCATTAATATTTATGGAACATTGGGGAGCAAGACACTAGGGAGTGTCTATACCCTTAAGGAATTTTCAGCCTCACTAGATGAATGGGATTCCAGGATGGCTGAAATCTTTGAGAAAAAATTTCTTTCCAAATAAACTGAAGGTCAAGTGTAATCTCAGATAATAGGCCCTTGTAGATGCTATTGAAGACTGTGGAGTGAGAAATGCTTCTGTGGGACTCCAATGGAAAGTGCAGGATCAGCAGGGAGAAAGGGGGACAGGCCACTTGTGGAGGGTCCATGAGGAAGGGACCAAAGTGGGATTGTGGAAATAGAAAAGAGGAAAGAGGGGCTTTGGGAGACTGGCCAATATAGTTGGAGGTTTGTGTTCTTTGATTATTACTTTTCCCTAACTCCTTAGCTCCATCCCTGGCTCCTCTTGTTTTGAAAAGAAGGCTGTGGTTCCACCTGAGTCACCACATAAAAATGAGTACAAGGTTAAACTTGGGCTTCTGTGTGCTCCTGATCTAGAAAAGTCATTCTGATGCTAGAAGCAGATATTCATGCATTTCAGATCAAATCAAAATGAGGTTTCCTGAACGGTTCAAGGAATCTTGAAGAACCCAAGTAGAGCTAGCCTAGAGATATGAACTTGGAACTGGAGAGTTGTAATTCAAGATATCTCTCCTTAGGGTGCCTGGATGACTCAGTCAGTTGAGTATCCAACTTCAGCTCAGGTCATGATCTCACGGTTCATGAGTTTGAGCCCCACATCTGGCTTTGCACTGACAGGGAGGAGGCTGTTTCAGATTCTCTGTCTCCCTCTCTCTCTGCCCCTCCCCCACTCATGCTCATTCTCTCTCTTTCAAAAATAAATAAACATTTTTAAAAATTAAAAAAAAAAAGCCATGCTTTCTCTCCTTTTGGGCTGCAAGGTCTTTTGACCTGCCTCTCTGTGTACATCTGTGCCATGTCTCCCCAGTTGCCCATCTCTTCCTTTTATCTTCTAAATTTATTTATTTATTTTGAGAGGGAGAAAGAGAAAGTGCACATGAGCAGGGGAGGGGCATAGAGAGAGAGGGAAGAGAGAATCCCAAGTAGACTTCACCCTGTCAGCTCAGAGCCTGACACAGGGCTCAATCTCATGAAACTTGAGATTATGACCTGAGCTGAAATCAAGAGACAGGTGCTTAACAGACTGAGCCACCCAGGCAACCCAAGCCTGTCTCTTCTGGATTTGTTATAGTTTCTGCTCCCCTCTTGTTTTGAGTTGTATTGTGCCCCCCTCCATCTATATTTTGAATTCCTAATGTCCAGTATCTCAGAATGTGACCTTATTTGAAGATAGGGTCACTATAGGCATAATTAGTTAAGATATAGTTAAGATTATAGTGGATGCTAATCCTATATAACTGTGTCCTTATAAAATGGGAAATTTTGGACACATACATACAGGAAGAATGTCATGGGAAGCTAAAACCAGAGATTTAGGTGCTGAAGCAGAAGCCAAAGAATGCCAAAGATCACCAACACACCACCAGAAGCTAGAGGAGAAGCATGCAATAGATTCTCCCTCATAGCCCTTAGGAAGAAACAACCTGGATGGTACCTTCATCTTGGAAATCTAGAACCCAGAACTATAACAAGTAAATTTATATTAAGACACCTGATTTGTAGTATTTTAAGTCAGCCTTAGCAAACTAATTCACCCTTCAAATTGACTTGCTCTTGGCTTTGGTTTCCTTGGCAGACCTGCTCACCCTAGAGTGGAGCACAGACTGACCATGGACCCTGAGTCTGTTAGCTCACTTTCCCACAAGAGAATCTGATTACCTACACTCACCTGTTTGTGAATGAGCCACCACTGAGCCTGGGCTCATCAGCTGTGAGGGGAATGGATTACATCCTCTGCTATAAACTGGCCACCCAGTTTTCTGCCCACTACAGGGTTTGTGGGGAATGAGACAGTTACCAGAGAAAGGATGGAGCATCCAAAAATGTAGCCCCATATGTGGCATTCTTTTCCTTTTAACATATTCCCAAAACCCCAGTTCTCAGCCTGAACAGGAGAATAACTGGGAGGATATTGGATACTTACAGGAACCGTCACTGCTCTGTGCCCTTATCCATAAAATTTTAAAAGTATGTAATGTGATAGGTCTCATGCTAGCTGCTGGGAATAGAAGGCTAAAGAAGATACTACTTTTGTGAAGGAGCTCACAGACAAGAGAGGGAGACAGACAATAAAAATAAACATTTGTTTTACTGGATGTGCTTGAACTGCTTTGTAGGCATGACATAATTTGATTCCCTTAGCAGCTCAATGGGGTAGGCCTCTCTATCTCTCTTTTACAGTTGAAGAAGCTGGGCCCCACAGAGATGAAGTGCACCTTCTGGAGAGCGCCTTTCTGGCATCAGTGGAGGGTATGAGGCAAAGTAGGCTCTTGTGTAGAAGTCTGGACAGGAAGTGAAGGGTCAGGTGGAGGGGTCAACAGCCTTGAACATCAGGCTGAGGAGTACGGAATGAGAATATTAGGCAGCACAAACTTTTCTTCAGCACATTGACATGATCTAAGCATATTTTAAGAAGATACCTCTGGCAGCCATATGAAAATGAAACACAGGAGGTCAGAGATGGGATGCAGGAGAGTATTATGGACAGCTGAAACAGAAAGAACTGAATCAAGGGTGTGACAAGGTGCTTAAAGACAAGAGACTCTGGGGAAGTAGGATACAGAGGATATTTTCTATGTAAAAACCAGAGAGAGAGAAGAATTGAAACATCTGGGGTCTCCCCTGCATTTCTCCTTAGGTAGCTCTAAAATTGATTCTAATCTAAAATTCCCATTTCTAACATTATTCTTTACACCCATCCCCACCCCCAGATTGGCCTGCACGCACACACACACACACACACACACACACACACACACACGTGGACACACACTACTCTGACCTATTGTGACATCTAGTATTTTTATTTTACTGGAACAATCTATTTGACATGAGAGAAGGTAATCAGAATATCTTTTTCAGGAAGGCAAGAACTGTTTATATTCTTGACCTGATTCCAAACACCCTGCAAATCCCTGGAGAGCAATTAATTAAATGGTTATCTGTGTGTCTGGCTTAGAGATTTCTCCCATCCTCTCTCTCAGTCTTTGTCTCTGTCCTCCCTAATCTTCCCTCTCCCCCTTTCCCCACATTGTACCTGCTGGTTAAGAAGCTAAATTTCATTTCCCTTGGTGGTGGAACATTGCTTTGTTTTTTTAAAGACACTCACAATCTAAGAGCTTTCTTTTTCCCCCCTTTGTAACCGCGTTGTTGCTATATTTAGTAATTTTATTAAGGAGATAATTTACATAAATTCCATACCAGAGCCCTGCTGAGTAGCAAACTAACTAATTCTATTCTTCTTATTAGGGAAAACAGACAAACCAAATGAGATTTAAAGACTAGACGGATGAATTTGCATCTGAGCTGTAAGTCAGGCCTGGGACCTCAGGACACGCTTCTGGGGATCTAAACAACAGAACACTGTGTTCCATCTACCAGCAACAGTTGAAAGAAGGGGAATAGACTTCAATAAAGGGATAGAAATGCAGCATCAAGAATTCACCTGGGGCACAGTTGGACTCTCTTTTGGAAGAGCATCCACAGATCTAAAATGGAGATATCTGTCTTCTACTGTCCCCCCTGAGCAGGTTGCAACCACAGTTCACCAGTGCCAATGGAGAGAGCGCTCTCCTGGCCTCCCCAAGTGTTTCTGTGTCTGTTTGTTTTAGCTGTACCCCCCACAGCAGGAGGGACCAGTTCTGTTAGACAGACTCCTTCAATCTCTGTGTCAACACTAAGTCTGTATATGTGGGCTTCTTAAATATAAGGGAACCCTACTCTCATTAAAGCCAATAAATGAAAAAAAACTGATTTGTACCAAAGACATCAAGGGGTGGTTATTAGCTTTACAAAAAGACAAACTAGAGAATTCTTTTAAATGCCCAGCTCCCTCAGTGCGTTGGAAATGAGATTCAATTTAGAAAAAATTCAACTGATACACAACTTTTGAGAATACTCTGCTGGTGAAAAGAAGCCACAGCGGGGACAGATAGTGATGGTGATTAAGAAAAGGAAGCAGACATAATTTCCTTCATTCCCAGTAGAACTGATATTAACATGTAGTAAGGGCCAGTACATGGCAAACACTTTCAAATACCTTCAGTATGTTGAGTCCTCATGGTAGTCTGGGAGAAGGATATTTGCTTTACCCTACAAATGAGGAAACTGAGGCTCAGAGAGGCTTACCCATAGGCAGTGAGGCAGAATTGGAACTTAGGTCTTTTGCCTCCAAACCCCTTCTGCTACTTCACTCTTCCCTCTTCCTTAGAGACACATTTCTGTAGAAATTCAAGGCCAGCTTCCCTTCTCTAAAAAAAAACAGGAACTGACATGACAAGCAAACTCCTCTCAAAGTCAATATACTCTTCTTCCAGAAGAGTAATTGGATAATTCAGGACCCATTCCCAACCTGAGTTATTAAAAACTGTTAGGAATTTTACAGGTTCCTGACTTTTATAGGCTCACAATCCAGGTCTCTCCCTCTGACTTGGATTTACACTCTGCCTTACCTCCTTTCCCATCGTCTCCCAGATATAATAGAAAGGAAGCCCCTGGCCCACTATCATACTTACATTCTTCTTTCCTCAACAGACTGGGCTGTCTTGGGCTCAGACAAGAGCTTTTTCATCCTTCCCATTTGCTGAATAGCTGGCGTTCTTGACTAGTCTGGGTGACCTCAGATGACCCTGTGGCTCTCTTCCCTTAAGAGGGAAGAATTTTTGCTCACCCATCAGAGCTGGGGCTAGGACGAGGCTAGAGAGGTGCCAAAGGTGCAAAGTTCAAGGAGGTCTTTCTTTGTGAGCCCAACCCTGTGCTTATGTATCCCTGAGAGGAAAGCTTCTTTCAATGTTGTGCCATGGTACCTCTCTTGCTTCACTCACCCCAGCCCCAGGGTGGCCACCGATATCTCAGATATCACATGCTCTTAGACCCAGAAGTGCCTTTAATGTTTGTTTGTTTAATGGCTTCTAAACTTTTTCAGCAAACCAACATTTTTGTGGAAGCCCAATTAGGGGAGTTTCTCTGATGATATACAACCAAACTTATTACTGAGTAAGCATGGAGCCCCAAACCTTCCAGGCCACTGTCACAGCAAACCCATCCTCTAACTGAGAAACACTCAGGTCTCTGTTGCTGAATCTTATCACACAGAGGAGACATGGGGTCCCTGGTACACAACCAGGACAATCTGAAACAGTCTCCAGGAAACAATCATGGAGTGAGGGAAAAAGCCAGTGGGTAGTCATCTTTCTTGAAATACTTGGGAGACACAGCCCTCCTGTCAGCTCTCAGTCAGCTCCAATATCTTCCTTATGAAGATATTAGGTCTTACTGTGTTTTTGAAAAAAGCTGATCATGAGAGATGACAGAACAGCCTTCCATCCTCTGCAAGGCCCACACACCTGGCTCCAGTTGCCAGCCCAGGGATGTCACCTCTCCCCATGTTCTCTCCCAAGAAAGCTATAAGCTGAACAGTAGGGGAAACCATACAGCCTTTTTTTTTTGTCATTTGTTGACAAACGCTATTGCTATCTTATTTCCGAATCTATTTTAAAACTATTTGTGAAGGCTGTTGAGCCATCTGAAGGAAAAAAGACAAAAACATTCTAGCAATAGCTAATCATCTCTTATCCTAACTGACTCTGTGCTTTTCTGTTGAAGCGGCACTGCTTTTTTTTTTTTTATGAAATTTATTGTCAAATTGGTTTCAATACAACACCCAGTGCTCATCCCAAAAGGTGCCCTCCTCAATACCCATCACCCACCCTCCCCTCCCTCCCACCCCCCATCAACCCTCAGTTTGTTCTCAGTTTTTAACAGTCTCTTATGCTTTGGCTCTCTCCCACTCTAACCTCTTTTTTTTTTTCCTTCCCCTCCCCCATGGGTTTCTGTTAAGTTTCTCAGGATCCACATAAGAGTGAAACCATATGGTATCTGTCTTTCTCTGTATGGCTTATTTCACTTAGCATCACACTCTCCAGTTCCATCCACGTTGCTACAAAAGGCCATATTTCATTTTTTCTCATTGCCACATAGTATTCCATTGTGTATATAAACCACAATTTCTTTATCCATTCATCAGTTGATGGACATTGAGGCTCTTTCCATAATTTGGCTATTGTTGAGAGTGCTGAAGTGGCATTGCTTTTTGTTTTGTTTTGTTTTGTTTTGTTTTGTTTTGTTTTGCTTTGTTTTAATTGAGCTGTGTAGGGGCTAGAACAGGGCTCAAAGAATTTAGGAAGGGAACTAGAGATTCAAGGCCTGGGAATTCCAGCTCCAGTTCTTTCTGCCATACAAGGCTTCTGGGCAAAGCATTTTAACTTTTTCTGCCTGTATGTCTCCCTGAACAAGTCTGGTTGTTCTCTTAGTGGAGGTGTGGCCACAGTTGACTCTCACAACCAACACAGACGCTTTGAGATTAGGGTGAAGCAACTGCTTCAGATATTGAGCAACTGGTTATGTGATAATCCCAGAGTCCAATGATCCCCACCCCTCTCAGCCAGAAGACCTGGAAGTCTTAAGGTGACTACCGTTTGAATCTAGCCCTCATTTACCCATGATCCCTGGTCGGGGGCCTCAGCTTCTTCATCTGTTGAGGAAGGGAGAGCAGGCACCTGCCCACAAGCAGAGAGTACAGGAAACTTTTACTAAGCGCATGTATGGTCCTCGGCATCCACTTTACTTGTTTTTTTTTTTAACCCAATCTTCATAATTTTTTGAGGACAATATTATAATCTTCACTTTCTGGATAACAGCACTGAGGCTCAAAGACATTACACAACTTACCCATAGCCTCACATCTACTAAACTCAAGACCTCCTTAAAATCTCTTCACAGCCAGGGGCACATGGGTGGCTCAGTTGATTAAGCATCCAACTTCAGCTCAGGTCATGATCCCACAGCTTGTGGGTTCAAGCCCCACACCAGGCTCTGTGCTAGCAGCTCAGAGCCTGGAACCTGCTTCAGATTCAATCTCTCCCTGCCCCTCCCCCCCACATGATCTGTCTGTCTCCTCAAAAATAAACAAACATTTTTTAAAAAGCTCTTTAGTGTCAGAGGAATAACAACATATTCCAAAATAGGTCTAGCCCACTGCAGACTTTGGACTGCATGTTTTCTCTGCTGCCCATGGTTGTAAGCTTCAAAATCCAAATGCCCCTTCTCTGACAGCCTTTTCTTACCTTTCCCCACACTTTCCCTAGTTGATGGGGCCTGGGCAGCTCTGGGGGCAGTGGGGTGCTTCTCCCTTCAGTGGAGTCTGACTACACTTCTCCATGCTCCAGAATTGAGGAAGAGATTCCCCTGACTTTGAATAGCCACCAGCAAGCAAATTTGGGGGGCTGGGTCCAGAGAATACCTTTTCTACATTTTTGTTCCTGTGGCTGTCTCAGCCCAGAATTCCCATTTTCTCCTACAAGCCTGACCAAGTGACCTCCTTCAAGACCAGACTCACAAAGCACCTCCTCTGGAAATCACTGCAGGCTCCTTCCCATTGGCCCCTGGCCCTCATGTGCTGCCTCCACCAGATTCCTGTGACGTCCAGGGCAGGCCTCCTCTGAGACACTCAGATGTAGAAGAGAGAACCAGGCACAATGCAGTGCCCTTACTGTCACAGCAGGGACTGTGGTTTACTTTTTTTGTATAACTAACATGTAGGAGGGGAGTGAACATTGCCTGTGATGTGGAGGAATGGATTCTGGACATGAAGGCAGACACGTGGCTTCCAGGCACGATGGGATTTCTTACTAACAGCTGGACCTCTCCTAACTCTTTCACCTGTGAGTACTTTATCACTGAGTTATTGTGAGATGAAGAAGCAAAAGGAATTTGAAAAATACTGTAGTCTTTTGAGAAGAATACCTACAGATATTTCTGTTGGATATAATAGGTGTTCAGAGGAGAAAAGGTGTCCCTTCTTGTGGGGTAAGAACTGAAAACATAGTTAGTGAAACTCATGAATAGTTTGTCTTGAAGCCTACTTTGAAGCACATGCAGGATTTAGAAATGCTGAAATGGGGATGGGGTGGAAGAGGAGGTCAGGTGAGGGAGTAATGAGACCAAACACTGAGAAACCAGCATCAATTTTGTCAGCACATTTTATTGAGCAACTATTATGTGCCAACCACTGTTCTAAGTGCTGGAGATATGGGAGTGAAGAAGACAGACAAGATCCTTGCCCTCAAAGAGTTTACATTCTAATTGGGAAGGGTAGATAATAAATAAGCAAGTAAGACTACAAATGATTTTGGATAGTTATAAGTGACATGAAGATGATGTGTTAGGATGACTTTAGATAAGATAGTGAAAAAGGACATTCCAAGGTGATGACTTCTCAGCTGAGAAGACACTGACAAGATAGAGCTGGGCTGAGGCAGAGCATTGTCAAAGGAAACAAGTGCAAAGGCCCTGAGGCAAAACAAGCTTGGACTGTTTGAGAACCAAGAAAATGGCCAATGTGGCTAGAGCAGAATGAACAAGGAGAAGAGTAGGATGTGATGAAGGCTGAGGATATCTGGGGAAGACTAATCTGTCAATTTGGACAGGAGTTGAAGTAACAGATGATTCTGGAAAACTAATTTGGTACTAAAATCAGGAAACCTCAAGCACTAAATTAACGTGGATATACTTTATTGTCTAGGAGAAATTGTTTCATGAATGCTCAAGCCAGGTCTGAAAGGAAGATCCTTAGGGACACTCCCCATATATTTCTCATAAAGTAAGGTGGGTTTGAGGATGTCAGAGGCACTTGATCCGGAGCAATAAGGCAACAAGGAAGTGTAAGACTGTTGTCCATGTTTTACTACAGAATATCTGAGCAGAAAATCATACAACTCATCCTCCTCACTAAAAGAGGGAATAAAGCCCAGAGAAGGAAACTCAGGCCTGGAAGGGGTGAGAGTAGGAGATACAACTGATGTTCATTAACTCTGGTTCTCCTCTACCAGGAATGATAATGTGTCACTTTGGGACCCAAGCATTTAGTGACTGGTGTTCAGCTCTGATCCTGCCATGGCAATCACTTGTTAACACACAGGTGCTGTAAGACAGGTCAAGTGTGGAATGCTGAGCCAACATCTGGGGGGCAGCTGTCCTGGAGAATTACCCATATCCACAGTAAATTTGAAAAAGAGAGAAATAGACTCAGGTTGTGTTAAGTTACTGAGCTCATGGGGATGCAGAATAACATAACCTGTAATTCAGATTGCCAGCAAAAATCCTCCAACCTGCTATGCCTCATATGGTTCCTACTCCAACAGTTGTATAAATTGTAGCATTGTGTAAGTGTGTGTGTGTGTGTGTGTGTGTGTGTGTGTGTGAGCCAATGGATGTGTGTGCAACGTTGCATGCAGGTAGTTGTGTCTATCTGCCTCTGGGGGCACATGTCTATCTCAGTATTACCATGTTACCAGGAGGGCTGTGGTGCCATCATCACACACACTGACAGCCTGAACATATTCTAGGAAGCCTACCAGAGCACACCTGCCAGGTGCCACCAAAGGCCATGTTCATGACTTACAGAGCTGGGCCTGGAACCAAAAGAGGCACTGTCCCTCCTCATGGTCCCAGAGCACCCTGTAAGGTCCCCTGAATCACTCACTTCCAAAAAAACTCCCTCCAAACATTTCTATCCTCCCTAAAACTCCAGCCAGGGGAGTTGGCTGCAAAGACAATTCCGTGTGACCTGCTCAAGAGAGAAGTGTAGAAGCAGCAATTCTTAGGAATCTACAAGTCCAAACCCCTCTTCTCCCTGCCTGCCCTCTCGTGCTCCTGGGCCCAAGGCCCGTGGTGCATACCTCAGTAACTTGCACCCACCACAATGTTTCCATTTGTACCTCACTTTATTTATTTCTTTATTTTCATTTAAAAAAATTTATTTATTTTTTTTATTAAAATGTTTTTCCTTTTTTCTTTTAATTTTATTATTTATTTTTTAAAATTTACATCCGAATTAGCATATAGTGCAACAATGATTTCAGGAGTAGATTCTTTAGTGTCACTTACCCATTTAGCCCATCCCCCCTCCCACAACCCCTCTGGTAACCCTCACTTTGTTCTCCGTATTTATGAGTCTCTTCTGTTTTGTCCCACTCCCTGTTTTTTATATTATTTTTGTTTCCATTCCCTTATGTTCATCTGTTTTGTTAGCATATAGTGCAACAATGATTTCAGGAGTAGATTCTTTGGTGTCACTTACCCATTTAGCCCATCCTCCCTCCCACAATGCCTCCAGTAACCCTCTGATTGTTCTCCATAATTATGAGTGTCTTATGTTTTGTCCCCCTCCCTGTTTTTTATATTATTTTTGCTTCCCTTCTCTTATGTTCATCTGTTCTGTGTCTTAAAGTCCTCATATGAGTGAAGTCATATGATATTTGTCTTTCTCTGACTAATTTCGCTTAGCATAATACCTTCCAGTTCCATCCACATAGTTGCAAGTGGCAAGATTTCATTCTTTTTGATTGCCGAGTGATACTCCATTGTGTGTGTGTGTGTGTGTGTGTGTGTGTGTGTGTATATATATATATAATATATTATATATAATGTATTTTATATATATATACACAATGTATATATATGATATGATATATCATATATATACCACCTTTTCTTTATCCATTCATCCATCGATGGACATTGGGGCTCTTTCCACATTCTGGATATTGTTGATGGTGCTGCTATAAACATGGGGGTGCATGTGTCCCTTTGAAACAGCACATCTGTATCCCATGGATAAATGCCTAGTAGTGCAATTGCTGGGTCATAGGGTAGTTCTATTTTCGGTTTTTTGAGGAACCTCCATACTATTTTCCAGAGTGGCTGCACTAGTTTGCATTCCCACCAACAATGCAACAGAGATCCTCTTTCTCCGCATCCTTGCCAACATCTGTTGTTGCCTGAGTTGTTAATGTTAGCCATTCTGACAGGTGGAAGGCGGTATCTCATGGTGGTTTTGATTTGTATTTCCCTGATGATGAGTGGTGATGTTGAGCATTTTTTCATGTGTCGGTTGGCCATCTGTATGTCTTCTTTGGAGAAGTGTCTATTCATGTCTTTTGCCCATTTCTTCACTGGATTCTTTGTTTTTCAGGTGTTGAGTTTGATAAGTTCTTTGTAGATTTTGGATACTAACCCTTCATCTGACATGTCATTTGCAAATATTTTCTCCCATTCCGTCGGTTGCCTTTTAGTTTTGCTGAGTGTTTCCTTCGCTGTGCAGAAGCTTTTTATTTTGATGAGGTCCCAGTAGTTCATTTTTGCTTTTGTTTCCCTTGCCTCTGGAGACGTGTTGAGTAAGAAGTTGCTGCGGCCAAGATCAAAGAGGTTTTTGCCTGCTTTCTCCTCGAGGACTGTGATGGCTTCCTGTGTTACATTGAGGTCTTTCATCCATTTTGAGTTTATTTTTGTGTATGGTGTAAGAAAGTGGTCCAGGTTCCTTCTTCTGCATGTCGCTGTCCAGTTTTCCCAGCACCACTTGCTGAAGAGACTGTCTTTATTCCATTGGATATTCTTTCCTGCTCTGTCAAAGATTAGCTGGCCGTATGTTTGTGGGTCCATTTCTGGGTTCTCTGTTCTGTTCCATTGATCTGAGTGTCTGTTTTTGTGCCATGTACCTTACTTTATAATAGAAGGTCTCTCCTGACTCACTATCTCCTCACTATAACCCAGGAAGAAAAGCCAGGCAGGAATGGAGACCCCATTTCACAGATGAAGAAAACAAGCCTTATTCCACAGGTGGAGGTGTTAGTTCCAACAGCCTGTGAGTGGAGGGGGAGATCCAGCACCACCTTGTCTTGCCAGCAACACTGTTCTTTCTCACATACCTTTTTGTACTCGCACCAGTTGGCCAGGAAAAATAAATAAATGCTAAATTTTCCACTTGTCTGGAAACATTTTAGGCTCTCCTCTACACAATGCCCACAGGATGAGAAGAAAAGAAATCATTCCATCAATATCTCTAGCTTCCTTGGGTACAATTCTAAGTAAAGTTAGACTTCCAGGAGCCTTATGGAAAGGGCTAAAAATAAGCTATGGGCATTTTTGGATGGGTAAAGATTATTTGAGAGGGATGTTGGGATGTAAGGGAATGGGGTAGAGGGTGCCAGGCTCTAAGGAGACAAGGCTGGTGGTGACTTTCACTGCAAGCAACAGCTGCCCCAGCCTCCAACCCCATTTATTTCTTTTCTTCTTAGTCTTCTCTTTGAATAATGTGTTTTTGCTGCTACTTCAATCTCAGCCCCTGCTCTCCACATTAACATGTATATTGCTTGGTTAAGGGCTATCTGGCCAGTTGGTTCTAAATAACTGGAAAATGACAGGAAGGTGATGGGGGCAGGATGAATGAGTGGCTCATCAAAAGCTCCTGACTGCCTTTGCCATTTATAAACAAGTGCCTGACTGACTTCCACAATTCCATCTTCAATTGCACTCCTCTATATAGAGTAGGGATAGCACAGCCAGGCCTACCTCTGCCTCCATGATCTCTCCCTCCCCTGGCCCCAGCCCCTGACCACATATTTACTCACAGTCATTAGCTGTACTTCCTTTCCTCCTTCCTCAGGGCCAGGCACTGAAGGTCACAGCCACTACCCTCAGGTAGCTCAGAGCTTCCACAGAGAGATACTAAACCACAACTTTATGTTTGGTGCATTAAGTGCTCAGACATGGCATGGGCAGGGCAGGGCAAGGCACTCTGGGAACACAAAGGGACACTCCATCCAGATGGGTTCTGATCCAGGAAGACTTCCTGAAGGAGGTTACCCTGATTGGAGTGAAGATAAGCAAATAAATGTTAACCTGATGAATTAGTACTCCAAACCCACTATCCCCTCACCCCAGGGATCATTACATTATGCTGTTTACTTCCCCTCATAGCATTTGCCAGTTATACACACCTACATACACAAACTAACAAATAAATTCAAAGTATGTATGTATTTTGCTTATTTGCTTTTTTTAAGCTATATCTCTCTCTGCTATAATGTAAACTTCAAGGGACCAAAAACATTGTATCTTATTAACTAATATAACTTTAGCGTCTTGCATCATGTCTGCCATATAGTAGGAGCTCAATATTATTTTTTTAAAGAAAGATATTTCTAATTTTTTTAAATATTTATTATTTTTTTTGAGAGAAAGAGAGAGAGAGATTGAGAGCACAAGTGGGGGAGAGGCAGAGAGACAGAGAGACACAGAATCCAAAGCAGGTTCCAAGCTCTGGGTTGTCAGCACAGAGCCCAACGCGGGTCTGGAACCCACCAAATGCAAGAAACTCACAAAATGTCCAAAGTCAGACACTTAACTGACTGAACCACCCAGGCACCCTGCTCGATATTATTTTCTGAATTAAAGGATAAACAGATGGGTGGGAGAGAGTGTTGGAGGCAGAGGGACTAGCATCTCCAAAATCAGGGTCCATGAGGCAGTGTAGAGTGCTAGGGAGTCATTCAGAGCATGAATGGAAAGGAAGCAACTAAGGTAGATGTGGGCCAGAGTGGGAAGACTTGTGAGCGATATCAAGTTCAGACTTCAAGGCAAGGTAATGGGGAGCCATTGAAGGATTTTCTGCAGGGGTAACATAATTCGGTTTAACCTTAGGAAGACTGGGGAGGAAGAGAGGATATGTTGGAAAGAAAAGTGTCCACTGTTTGCTGTAGTGCAGGAAAGAGGCTGAGTTCTGGACCATCTCTGTCACCCCTACACTGGAAGACTGGTGTAGCCATTTTGAGGAGACAGTGCTGGGCTAGGAGTCAGGGCTGACTCTGGAAGGAGACCCCATGCAACCTCAACACCTATGCTGGTCTGAAAGGGAGAGGAGAGTATAGAGAGCAACAATTCCCAGTTGGGAGTGGGTACTCTTAACCATAAGCTTTTACCTCTAATTTGATGTCTGCTTGTCTCTTTTGCCTTCTGGGGTCAAAATAATCACAATATTAAACAGTCCTAAGCACAGTCTAAGCACAGGCCTAAGCACAGTGTTTCTGTGCCAAGTACATATTCCAGCCATTTAATGTCTTATTCAATCCCCACAGCACACTCTGAAAGCACCAGCTCCATAGTCAGCTCTCAGTACATAATAGCTGTGCAGCCCTCCCCAGTGTCATCACTAACATTACTGGCTTATCATCATCCATTCTTACAACAGACATGTGAGCTAAACAGGTTGATTTTATCCTCCCTCACTTAACAGGAATAGAACTGAGTTCAAAAGGATCTGTGACTTTCTCAAAGACACACAGTTAACAAGGAATAGAGTAAGTTTAGAAACCAGGGCTGTAAAGGGAAGGGTATTCATATGCACCAGGCACTGAGCTACACACTCTCCCAGAGCTTCTATTATGCTTCACAAACAAGTGGTGTTATTATCCCCTTTCTGTTTGCAAATGAGAAAATACATTTAGAGAGTCTAAGGGACTCACCCAAAGTGACACAGCAAGCACAAGGAAAAGCCAGAATTCAATCTCAAATTAGTCTGTCTCCAATGTTCATGCTCTTTCAGTTCTATCACACTGCTGCAATTCAGAGTCCTAATACCCTGAATCCACCCATTCAGTTTACAATTACAGATTTCACCCCCACCCCATGCCTGGCACTGAGCTCTAATCCTGAATATTCACTCTTACCTCCTCTGATATGGTGTAGAGGACAGGATGTTTCTGACTGGGTTGGTGGTCAACAGCGACTCTGATTTGGTGAGCTGGACCACCCATTTGGCTTGGAGGACCTTCCTCCACTCAGGGAGAGGGGCAAGATAGCCATGTCCACTGCCCTCACTGGTTTTCCAGAAGAGCTACTGCTGCTTGTAAAATATTCTCCCTTGAAGCCTTCAGGCTTTGTGTGCAATGCTGATGTTAATTTTCCCAATGCCTGTACTCCCTCAGCTCTCTGCATTTACCACCAGGCAGCACAAGATAGAGCATGTAGGGCTCTCAGTGAAACTATATGTAGGTTCAGACCCAGATCCTCCTCCATGAATCCTGGGTATGTCATTTACCTCTCTGAGCCTCAGTGATCTTCCTCATCAAATAGAGGTGATAAGACACACTCCATTGGGTGGAGGCCCACTGGAGTTTGTTGCACTGAATTTCTGATCACATGTAGAAAGTCTTCACAAATGAGGTCCCTCATTTCTTTCCTTCCTAAGAGGTTTAGAGCCTGCGAAGAAGGCCCAGACCTGTAAAAAGGCAGTGCTCATTGTCTATAAGCCCAGGATTTGGAGGGCATCTCCATGCTGTCCATGGATCTGCAATGCCAGCAATGTAAGCCTGTTCCAGGGCAAATATATGTCTGAAGTACCTGCCACTAACCAGCTGCACAACCCCGGGAAAGCCATAAGATCCCTTTGCTCTTCTCTCTGAGATAAGAGTCTGGGGCTGACCTCTGCAGCACCTATACGCTCTCAGGACTACTGCCTGAAACCAGGGGCAGGGGTGATGAGCAAGCCCCAGTGGATCTCCTCTGCACTCTTCTTTTAAAAAGAACATACTCGTGGGGGAAGAAATGCATTACCTCATCACCCATTAAAGATGTTTTCACATCTTATGGGCCAAACTCCTTTCAATCTTGCTACTCAGAAATGTTCAAACTGAACAAAAAGAAAGAACAAGCTAAAGGGAGGAATCCATAGCCTGTTGGATAGAACCACAAATGGGATAGTGTGAGTTACTTCATCCTTTTCACTTTCCTCACATGTTGTCATCAACAAATGTTTAATGAGCAGCTGCTGGGTACAAGCTACTTTGCCAGGTACAAAAGTGGTTCCCCAGCCCCCCAAAAGCTGATATTCAAGGTAGAGCAATAGGGCATACTTTCATGAAAAAAATTGCAAATGTAAAACTCAATACCTCCTAGGTGAGTGATAAGAGCTATGGAGACAGAAACATGGGTGGGTTTAGAGTCCTCTGCCCTCTTCCTCCTCCCTCTGCCCCTCTCCCTTCCATCCATCAGCAGTCCTGTCTCTCTCTCCTTCCTCTGCTCCTCTCACTCCTTTCTTTGTTCCTCCTCCCTCTACCCCCTGTCTCTCCTCCCTCTGACCCTTCCTTCCTCCTCCTTTTGCCCCTTCTCCCTCCTCCCTCTGCTCCTCTCTCCTTTTCACCAGCAACCCTATCTCTCCCATTCTCATCTACCCCCATAGATTGAGGGCCTCCCAGCTGACTCCCTGCCCAGCCTGCCCCTAAAAGTTCCCAAAGGAAGTACATGTGTCCAGTCTTGTTACTCCCATCTGAGTATAGTGTCTCATTTGAGAATAAAGTCCAAATTTGTTAGCAGCTTAATTGTCCAGAAATCCTACTATTGCTGGGGACTAACCTAACCATGAGTGTGTCTCTATTCATCCTTGTCCATTCAGGCTGCTATAAAAAACAGCACAGACTGGGTAGCTAAAATAAGACATTTACTTCTCACTGTTCTGGAGACTGGAAGTCTAAGATAAAGGTGCCAGCAGATTCAGTGTCTGGGGAGAGCCACTTTCTGGTTCATACCTGGTGCCTTCTTGATGACTTCTCATTTGGCAGAACGGGTGAGGGAGCTCTGTGGGGTATCCTTTATAAGAGCACTAATCCCATTCATGAATGCTTCACCCTCATGACCTAATTAGCTCCCAAAGTCCTCAGCTCCTAAAGCTATAACTTTGGTCATTAGACTTCAACATGAATATTGGAGAGACATGAACATTCAATTCATAGCAATGCTCTTCTATCAGCCTTGGAAAGCACCCTCACTACAACTTTCCCCACCATCTAGTCTTCTACTCCCCTTATGACACATCCTCAAGGCTCAGTTCAAATGACATCTATGTCACAAAAACTTCCTTGATGTTCCAAGTCAGAATTAATGGCTCCCTTTTCCTGCTCCTACATTATTATTGTCTTTCTACTGCAATCACACTTTTTACTTCCATTGTAATAATTGTCCACATACCTATTTCTCTCATTGGACTGAAAGCTCCTTCAGGACAAGAGCCATATATTATCTGGCTATGTATCCTAGGCCCTTGCTACTCAAAATTAGTGAATCAGCAGCATGACAGACATGGGATCTCATTAGGAATGCAGAATCTCTGAAGGGGCACATGCACCCCAATGTTTATAGCATGGAAAGAGCCCAAATGTCCATCAACTGATGAATGAATCAAGAAGATACATATAGATAGATAGAGATAGAGATAGAGATAGAGATAGAGATAGAGATAGAGAGATATATCTATATACATCTATCTATCTATCTGTCTATGTCAATAGACAGATAGATAGATGATAGATAGATAGATAGATAGATATGCAGTGGACTATTACTCAGCCATCAAAAAGAATGAAATCTTGCCATTTGCAATGATGTAGATGGAGCTAGAGTGTATTATGTTAAGCAAAATAAATCAGTCAGAGAAAGACAATACCATATGACTTCATTCATGTGGAATTTAAGAAACAAAACAGATGAATATATGGGAAAGGGAAAAAAGAGAAAGAAAGAGGGAAGCAAATCATAAGATACTCTTAATGATAGAGAACAAACTGAGGGTTGCTGGAGGGAGGCAGGCAGAGGGGTGGGTGCATTAAGGAGGCACTTGTGATGAGCACTGGGTGTTATATGTAAGTGATGAATCATTAAATTCTACTCCTGAAACCAGTATATACCTTATATATTAACTAACTAGAATTAAAAAAAATAATGTTTACTTGTTTTTGAGAGAGAGACAGAGAGACAGAGAGACAGAGACAGAGAGAGAGACACAGAATCTGAAGCAGGCTCCAGGCTCTGAGTTGTTAGCACAGAGCTCGATGTGGGACTTGAATCCACAAACCACAAGATCATCACTTGAGTCAATGTTGGAAGCTTAACCAACAGAGCCACATAGCCCCGCCCCCCACTTTTAAAAATTCTTTTGTTGTTGTTGTTTAACTAACTAGAATTTAAATAAAAACTTGAAATTACAAAAAAAAAAAGTGCAGAATCTCAGGCTTCTATCTGGACCCAATTGAACCAGATTCTAGTTTTAACAGGATCCCTTGGTACTTTGTATGCACAATAAAGTGTGGCAAACTCTGTCTAGGAAACATCTTGTACACAGTGCCTTGCACACTGCAGTCATTCAGAGAGCATTTGACAAATGAATGAGTGAATACAGAAAAGGTCATCAAAGGTGACTCGCAGCATCACCCATGGCCATTCCTAAGATTTGGAGATCTTTCTTAGCTGCTTAAATAGAGTCATCTACAGAGAAAAAACCTCCCACACTCTCCTCTAACTTTATTTCTCTACCTCCTCCTCCAGAATCAGGCAACTCCCACCTCCCATGGACAGTCATGTCCTAAGCTCAAAAATACAATTAGAAAAAATAGTTCTTACAGCAGCTCATCCATAACCCACCCGAAAGCCTTGCCCGAGCAGAAGAGGCAGTCAATCAGGGACTGTGAGTGATGGTCCAGCCAGTGGGTCATGGGGGAGGGAGCCCCACTCCCATCCATCATCCCTTCTCTCTTGATAACTCTGCAAACCTCACAGCAAGGCAGGAATGGCCTCTTCCAGGTCTGTAGGCAGGCCGCTGCTCTTCATCAGCCTCAGCACTGTTTCTCCTCCATGCATCACCCACCTATGCAATTTCCAGGGTCAGAAGACAAACACAAAACCTGCTGGGAAAATCTCCATGAGACAGGCCTGTCACCAGGGTGTAACAAGGACAGCGGGTAACCTCTTAACCACCTGCTCGCCACCTGTGATGGTTAATTTCCTGTGTCAACTTGACTGGGCTAAGGGATGCCCAGATAGCTGGGAAAACATTATTTATGGATGTGTCTGTGAGGGCATTTCCAGAAGAAATTAGCATTTGAACCAGCAGACTAAGTAAAGAAGATAGTCCTCACCAGTACAGGAGGGCATCGTCCAATTTGTGGGGGGCCCAAATAAAACAAAAAGGTAAAAGAAGGATGAATTTCCTCTCTCTTTGAGCGGGGATATCTGCCTTCTCCTGCCCAATGACATGGACTCTTCTGGTTCTCAGGCCTCCAGGCTTAGCCTGGATCGACATCACCAGCTTCCCTGGGCCCCCAGTTTATAGAGGACAGATTATGGGATTTCTCAGCCTCTATGTTTGCATGAGCCCATCCCTCTGATAAAGCTCTTTATATATATATCTCTATATATCCTTAGTTTTGTTTCTCTGGAGAACTCTAGCACACCACCACACTCTTACCTCAAGCACTTGAGAAACTATATATGAATAGTGTGCCTAATTATAGAACAAATTGTAATCATCATCTGAAAATCAGTCAGATTTATGGACCCTTGGAGTTAGAAAGGTCAGAGGTTATTTTTAATAAATACCCATACATTTTTAATAAACCAGTCAACTTGTGCCACACATTATAAAGAATTTAAAAAATAATATTGTGATTTATATTACTTTGACTTTTTAGAATCTTTTATCCCTTTCAAATTTCTTTTATATCCATTATCTCCTGAGTCAGTCTGGCAGGAACTATTATCACCATTTCACAGATAGGGGAGCCTGAAACCCAGAAAGGTTAAGACTTCTCCCATTTTTTTTTTTTGGTAGTTTATACTCTTTCTATGTTCAGAAAGGATTTTTTGGTGGTGTAAAATAAAAGCATATTTAAAAATAAATAAATAAAAATAAAACCATATTTACATAATGACTAGAATTTGAAGTTTAACTATAGAAACATTTCCACATTTGGTCAAAAACTACATGCTGAGAACATGTTAATGACAATTTAAGTACACAATTTATGAAGAAAATCACCATTTTCAGGTTTTATTTGCTCAATAAACTTATATTGAACATTTAAAAAACATTTAACTACTCAAATACATGTGAATATAAGATAAAGTATAAAAGAAATCCAGAGCTATATAGGCAAAGGAGGAAAGTTTATGCCGAGAAGCAGGAATGAGTTGTTCACTATAACTAACTTTAGTTTGCCACTGAGCTTCCTAGCAGGGAATGTAAAAAGGGGAACATAATGTGTTGCAAACTTTATCGTTAGATAAAAGAAAGACAGCATACTTATTCAGAAGAAACAAATTCCTAGCATTGAGTTCTAAACAAAGGCAATGTGTAGAGAACTAAAGGGATAATCAGTACAGGAAATATTTCCCCAGCCTAAGCAGCACTCCTAGAAGACTCAGATGAAGGTAATAACAGTCAACAGTGGGTGGGATCATAGAAAGGCCAATCCAGGGCTCTGGGGACAGGAAAACCATGTAAAAGACTTTAGGCAGGAGAGTACTTGCAAAGCAAGGCAGAACTCCAAAGTTAGGGAAGATGTTTAGGAGAAGTTGGGCTAGTTTCAGGAGAGATAAAGAAGGAAATCATAGAGAAGACTTCAAGCTACAGCCCGAGGTGGGCATAACAGGGATATTCCAAAGATAAGTAGAACACAGTGAAGCAGGTACTTTGGAGACAAGTGGTCCAGAGAGAGAGCAGTAGCTTGGTCAGGCTGCCAGGTGACCACAAGGGCCATGAAAGCAGAAAAAACTCATATTCAGCAAGGCTTTACTGATAGCAAAGAATTGCCTTTTTAAAAAATCAATCCTCTTTCTTTTCTTTTTCTCCTTTTCCCCTTTTCTTTCTTGTTCTCAGGGAAAATGTAGTAAAAACCTAACTACTTCCTCTACTCAGCTTTAGTAACAAAACTATACTCATAATCTATGAGTTCTGAAGAACATGCACATTTGGGAATTATTTGTGCTTTAATGAGCATGTGGCTGAGGTGGGGCTACCTGGATGGGGAGCACAGGGCAAGTGAAGAGGCAGTTACTGTCTCCAGGTACCATGACTTTCCAGGAGGCTCTTTCTTTTTTTTTTTTTTATTTTTTTTAACATTTATTTATTTTTGAGAGACAGAGAGAAACAGAGCATGAGTGGGGAAGGGGCAGAGAGACAAGGGGACCCAGAATCTGAAGCAGGCTCCAGGCTCCGAGCTGTCAGCACAGAGCCCGATGTGGGGCTCGAAATCATGAACTGTAAGATCATGACCTGAGCCGAATTCGACTCTCAACCGACTGAGCCACCCAGGCGCCCCCCCAGGAGACTCTTTCAACCAGCTGTCAGCCAGGCAGAAAGCTATTCAGGGCTGAGAAACAGAGAATTAATTTCAGGCTGGAGAGATGCCCTGGTAGGCTGGGTGGAAACTGGGAAGTATGGGAAATACTTTCCCCCAAAGTCTATCCGTTATAACAGTGGCCATCAATCCAGACTGAAGAAACTTAATTCCAGTCTTGGTTTTTCCAATAATTCCCTGTGATCTCAGGGCCCCTTAAGTTTGCATAAGATGGCATTACTACTACAATACCTCTGACTTTGCTGTGATGTGGGGAAGATAAAGGAACCATTGTGAACATCCTTTGAGACCTGTAAGTCCTTGCATTTCTCAAAGATTATCACAGTGGCTAGTGTGGTCCCTGACCTTTTGGTCCTGAGATTTCCTTTGTGAGTCCTAGGAAAGGACCCTGTGTAAACCAGGTTGAAAGCAGGTATCAGATCTCAGAATGGTGTGGATGGCACCACAACATCAAATTCATTATCAGTGACCATAAGATTTTTTTATAATCATTGATTGAGTTTAATAAGAAATTTAAAACTGTAAGGTTCTCAGAACCTCCTTAGGTCCTAAAAGTCTTAGTCTTTTCTTAATCAATCCCTTCCTGGCATGTAAATTGAAAACTTTAGCACTGAGATTCCAGCAAACTAAGCTTTGCTGTTATGCTTGTCGTAGGATCCATCCATTCTGAAATTTAATCTACGAGGTTTCCAACATTGTGTTAAGCCCTGTAAGGAGAGGGACACACAGAGATGGGCTCAACAGCTGGGGATGGAGATGACATATTGGACCTATCCCAATGACTGAGATTGTTGGTCAGTTGGTTCTGATGACTGAGGGCATGGGTGACCAAAGTAGATCAGTGAGGGCAGGAGTCCCCTGAGAGGGGTTTGTGGAAAGGAAAAGTTGCCTTGGGTCTTGAAGAATATTGATAGGTGAGGAGAAGGGAAAAAACAACAACAAGGCATTACAGGAAAGAGAATATGCCCAAGAAAAGTCAAAATATTTCAAATGAGAACTAATTTGAAGTATTAGAAAATGAGAATGTCTGAGTAGTATGGAGCTCAGTTACAAAAGGCTTCAAAAGTTAGACATGGGACTGGGAGACCTGTGACTGAGAGGAACATACGAAGAGTGCTGGTTTTGGACTTGGTTCATCTAGGTTTGATTCTTGCTTCAATTTATGGATTACATAGCCTTGGGTAAGTTACTCAACCTCAATTGTTTATTCTCAGATTTTGGTGTGGTTTATTTGAGATGCCTTGTATCTTACTTTCCTCTGCTTCTTTCCCACAAGACAACTCAGCCAATGCACAAGACAGATTAGCTCCTGGACTCTGGGTAACATGAAATCATCTGGGACACTGGATGAAGGGAGAATCTTGGACTGTGGGGACTTACTTGGCCTCCAGCAGATGCCAGAAAACTTGAATAACAAAGAATGTCATGGGCCTCATTAAGGAAGCTCTCAGTTTAGAAGCAATGGTAAGGGACTGGACTTTGGGCCAGTTTAAGGAAATAGTAATGATGGTGATATGATGGTGTACTAATAACAACGTATCTTGTACACTTAATGTATACCAAGCACTGTGCTAAATGTTGCACATGAATTATGTCATTTAATCCTCAAAAGCACTCTGTGAGATAGGTAGTACTATCTCCATTTCATATATAAGAAAAGTAAGTCATTAAAGGGATTAACTAACTTGCTCAAGGTCATACATCTAAGATGCATCAGAGATAGATTTCAAACCCAGACAGTCAGACTTCATACCTACACTCTTAACCACTGGGGTTTATAGGTCAGACCAGAGCTGAACGAGGTTTTGAGAATCTTTTAAAACCTGAAGTTTCTGGGGTTTCCAGTTGCAGTGGACATTAGCTGTCTGGACCAACCAAGTACCTATCCCCTTACCGTTTTACCTTCTCCTATTAGCAGTACTCCACACTGCTATTTAGAGAACTGCCCCTCCCTCAGCTGACCCATTTGAGTTGAGGAGAGCTGCCAGTCAGTGCTCCCTACCTATCAGCCTTGGACTATGACCCAGTCTGGGCCAATCAGAATCCTTTTCTGGAATTTTCATTAGTTGAAAGTGAAGAAATTGCTCTATTTCTTCCTGGGATTTCTAGATGCAAGGATATTACTCTAGAATTGCCCATGGCTGTGTCCATAATTAAGTTAAGGGCATGAGAAGGGAGATAACACAGAGATGGAGACTGACTTAAGAGATGAAAGGAGAGAGAAATAAAGTTTGAGAAAGAGGAAAAGAAAGGGAAATTTCTCTGTGTGTCTCTTATTATCTCTACACCTGCTTATTTGAACATCAGTTATATATTTTCCTCCTTAAACTAGTATGAATTGGGTTTCTGTCATTTGAAACTGTAAGAATCTTGACTAATGTGCCAAATCCCCTAAAAGGTTTAAGAGGGGATTCCATACCTTTTTTCCTGGAAACATATCAGAATAGAACTCCATTTTTTTTTATTTCTATGGCTATCACATAGAATTACAGACTTTTCAATGCTTTTTTAGAGAACAGAGATTAAAATAATTGCTGGAAGGTAATTCACAATTGTACCTTTGATTTTGATAATAATAATGATACTGGTGATTACAATAATTTTATTATCATTGACTTGTTGGACACTTACTACATGTCAGCTACTATGCTCAGAACTGAGCATGCTTTATCTCATATGATTCCAACAATTCTGAGTAAAGACCTACTATTATCCCCACTAAAGAGATAAAGAAACTGAGGTATAGGGAGGGTTAAGGAACAGCAGGCAAGTGGCAGATCCATATGACTCTACAGAGTTCCAACACTTACACATTCAACTGAATCACTTCCCAGACATCATCCAAACATACTGTTAGAGAAAGCTTATGATAAGCACAACCTTTGGGAAATAGAAAAAATAGTTGAGGGGACAGGTCAGCTGCCACCTTCTGATGGTCTAAGACTAAAAAAGAAAAGAAAAACTCAGTAAGGAACATCTTCAAAAAACAAAGCTCAGGAAACTAAACATTACAATAAGCTTTAGAAAAATACTATATTTTGAAGAACCTATTATTTAAACAGTTGTTATTTTGCTGAGCCAAATGTTCAATTATGGGATATCAATTCTGTCTCAGAGATCTGTGATAAAATGGACTAAAAGCAATGCCATCAAAAAATGTCCCTACTCCAGCTCTCTACAGATGTCCCACAATAAGATGTGTGAATACTCAGATTTTAAACACCTTCACCATGAAATCAAAATGGTCTTATTAAGCTGGGGGTGGAGGGGAGGATCATGGAAGTGGGAAGGGAAACCATCTAAGAAACCCCATGTCATGGATGGGAAACTGTTACAGATCATTTCCTGGGGTGACAAGACAATGCCCCTTCCTTACTTGTGTTTTTCTTCCACCTACCACACATACAATGGACCCCCTCTCCCTGATACTGTTATGGCATGGTTTAGCCACTCCCATCACTGCATTTCCCCACATCTGGGGCTTGTGTTGGCCTCTGTTACTGTTGACTTACTGTAAAAAGGCACCATGTGTTCTCACAGCAGTCCACCATCTAGCAGAGCCTTCCACGTTTTGGCAGCCAGGAGGCAAGATGAAAGCAAGGGTAAGGATACATTCCCATGTAAGACCCTGGAGGCTTTCCTGCATCCTCCATAGGCCAAGCTACTGGATAGACCATGTAAAAACACCTGTAACTACTCATCAAGGGCACTATTCTCCAATACAGCTCAAAAGAAGAAAAAGCAAGATTGTTAGAATCACATCATGAGATTCATAAGCTTTTGCCTTCTGGTAATACCATTTCTTTGTTGCATTTATTTATAACCACTTTTGCCTCAATCCTTTCCATATCCTGGTGGATATCCTCCTCCTCTCTCCAGGTGACTTCTACCTTCACATACTTGATCCATTTAACACACTAGTTTCTCAAGTGCCTGATGTCACTGCCAATCATCAGCTCAGAAATCATCTCAGCCCATCTCAGCCAACTATTCCCATGTCCATAGCCCAGACTGTCATTACCAACTGTATCATCTGTAATATCTTCATATCAAACATCCAACTGACCATCATCACCAATATTCCAGTTTACTCTGTCCATTGCATCTACTTCAACAATTTTTGATCCTCCAGAACTTCCAGATCATAAAATATATACTGTTTATCCTACTTTTCAGGCTTTCACTACATCTTCCTTTTTAGAAATCAATCCATTGGATAAGCCACCAGTTCTATTGTCTCCCTTGTTCTCCATCATGGAAGCCATCCTGGATGACTCTAACCTTTGGTTAAACCCAACTCTCCATCTACCTCAACCTGCATCCAGCTGAATGGTAATGATGAAAAACATGCAAACACTTTGAATATTCTTGTCTTAAATCCATGACCCTAAACCCCAAGTGGAAAAGTGCTCCTACTTCATTTTTCTATTCATTTCAGGCAATTATTTCACAACTTTTCACTTCTCAAATCTCCAACACCCCTTTTTACTTCTTCACTCTTGTATGATGGTCTATTTCACTGAAAACATAGAAACAATCAGAAAAATTATTTGTCTTCCTACAGCCACAATTCCCAGACTCTGTGCAACAAGCTCTGCCTTTTCTCCCGCCAAAATTCTTCCTAGAGGTCAACTTTTCCACATCCAGAGGACTCTGTTTCCTTCCACTTGAAAGACTTTGTCCCTGTAGTTATTCTATCACTCTCCTTCTTCACTTCCACCTCTCTAAGAACAGTATATCACACACAAACATAATGAAATAACACACATCTTAAAGAAGCAGCAGCAGCTCCCACAGCTACTACCCTATTTATTTGTTCCCTTTATAGTAAAATTCCTGATTTTTAAAATTCTTATCTTCATTAATTTACCTTATAATTTCTCTTGAGCTCTCTTGGTAGAAGACTGCCATTGGCTTACCAACAGAATCATGGTAGACATGATATGAGCTGTGTTTGCATAAAAGCTTTAAGAGGCATGCTAAATTGCCACCAGCAATCTCACTCTTCCTCTAAGCTACAGTAACTCCAAACCCAAGATTGGAGCTATTCCTCCAGCCTGAGTTTTAAAATGAGAAATTATAAGGAGCAGAATTATAGCTGACCCACAGCTGTCACCAGGTAACCTGAACAACAACAACAAAATGTTACTGTTTGACAAGTCCTTTAGAGTTGGGAGTTGATCATTATGGCAGCCTTACTCAGCAAATTCTGACTTTCTAAACAGGCTTGTGGCCCCATCATTCCATAGAAAAACTGCACTTATCAAAACCACTTCCACGTTGGCAAGTCCAGTGATCAATTAATTATCGGTCTCCTTATTGAACAACTGAGTATGCCATCCTACTTAAAACATTTTCATGTCTTGGTATTGGGAACCCCACTTTCTCTGTTTTCCTACTGTTTCACTGGCCTGTCAGTCTGCTTTACTGGTTCCTCCTTGAGATCTAAATGTTGAAATCTTAGAATACTGTATATCTCTTCTCTAACATTTTCTCCATATCTGTGGCTGGGATTTCAACACTAGTATCTCTCACTCCCACTTTTCCCCTGATCTTCAGGCTTGAGTATGTAATTTCTTACTCAATATCTCCACATGCATGTCCAAAACAATACACTTAATTATCTCCAAATACCACTGATAGACCTGTTCATCTCTACTCTTCCCTATTTCAGCAAATGGTACCACTACCACTTCACACCCAGTTGTTCAGGTTAAAAAAGACTTAATAACATCTATATTCCTATCTTTCTCTCACTCCCCACATCCAAAGCTTCCAAACTCTAGCACTTACATCCTTATCTCTCTAATCTAATCCCAGATTACCTCTTGCCTGGACTATAGCAGTAGTCTCCATTCTGCACCACATCCCTGTTTCTACTCTTGTCATCTTGCACTCCACACACTGAAATCAGAATAGTTCATTGTTTCTTAATGTAAATTAGGTCTTGTTATCGCCCTTACTGGAAACCCTACAATGGTTTGCCCTAATTCTTCAGACAAAAGTTAAAGCCCTTATCATGTATGCCAAGGCCCTGCAACATCTAGCCCTATCTTTCCAACATTCTCTTCTGTCACTTTACCCCTTGCTTATCCACTCAGAAACCAACCATCTTGATATTCTTCAAACCCACAATACTTTTCCCATCTCAGGGCCTTTGCATTTTCTGTTCCCTCTGTCTAGAATCCAATCTTTCCCTTGATATTTTTCAGACTGGTTTCCTACTCTACTCAGATTTTGATTAAACGTTTTGTCTTCTTAACCATCCTAATTAGCCACCTCTTCTCCATCATATTTTATTCCCTGATTCACATTCTTTGTAGCCCTTAACTAAGCCCTTAAGAGACAGCATAGATTAGGAGCTAAGAACAGGTGCCCTGGCTTTGACAGTTAACCTCTCTGTGCATCAATCTTCCCACCTGTAAAATGGAGATCAGAGTAATAGCATTTATCCTATAAAGCTCTAACAGTTTAAATGAATTAACACCTGTAAAATGCTTAGTAAAAAATATGGCAGGATGCAATGATTGTTGGCTGTTTGTAACTGACATTGAACCCTCTAAAAGTGCATCTTCTATCTCCCCATAGAGCAAGAATTTTGTATTTCTGGTTCACTGCTATATTCCCAACACATGGACAATGCAGAACCTGTGTTGACAGAACTGTCTCTGCAAACCCATTTTAAGAAAATACTTCATTTTCAGTACAAGAGTTGTTTTTTTTTTAACGTTTATTATTTATGTTTGAAAGAGGGACAGAGCATGAGCAAGGGAGGGGCAGAGAGAGAGGGAGACACAGAATCCAAAGCAATCTTCTGGCTCTGAGCTGTCATCACAGAGACCGACATGGGACTTGAACCCACAAACCGTGAGATCATGACCTGAGCCGAAGTTGGACATCCAACAAAATGAGCCACCCAGGGGCCCCCATTTTGGGCAGTAGTTAAAAAAAATCTTATGTAAACTGTATTTTCCTTAGTGTGACTCACCCTTCCCCAATTGCAGTGTTACTTTATCATTATTTTAAATTGATCTTTGATAAATTTTCACTTGAAAGTTTCATCTCTTTCTCTCAGTATTAAACAAGATAAGATCAGAGAAGCTGATAGTTAAAGTTCTCTGAAATAATCATTCTCTAATGTGTCTGTTTATAAGAGTTTCAGTTGTCACCTATTTGATTTACATTAAATGGATTATATTACCATTTGGACTAATGTTATGCAACCTGGCTGGGGTAATGAAAGTAAGTGTCATATGTTACATGATCAGTTGTGAGTTTCTGAATCTTTCGCTGATTTCCTGAATCTTAACTACAACCTGCTCTTAATATTAATTAATAAGAATTATTATTGATCATTTATAATAATCCCCCAAATAATAATAATAATAATAATAAGCCTTTATATAGATTCATCACTTTTCTGGAACACATGAAGAGGCTCTTGTCATTGTATTCAATCCACAGAGATGAGAAGGGTCCTGACTTAGGTCATTCAGAGAAAAGTACAGTGCCAGGAAAGTAAAGTTATTTACCACAGCTAGCCCTCAAATGGAAGTTCCCCAAAGACAGGGACTACAGAGAAGCTCACAAGGTACTATAAATCATGTTCAATATGATGTTGCTGGAATTTGCATTCCTCTTTCATGGCGTCATAGAACCAAAAGCTGTTAAATTCCGAAGGCCCTCAAAAATCATTTTAACTAGCACCCTCTTTTTCTCCATATGAGCAACCTGAGTATATTAGCCAAGGATATGCTAGTTGTTGTAATAGATATACCTTCACATCCCAGGAGCTTCACATAATGAAAGTTTATCTCTCACAGTGGTGATTCCGGGACCGAAGATCCTTCCATCCGTGGCTTCACCATTACCAGCATGTGGCTTCTAGGGTTGCTATGGGAGAGCAAAGAAGACGGAGGTCATGGGTGAGAGGTTCTTAACTGCCAGGCCTGGAAGCAGCACATATCACTTCTACTCACTTCTCACCAGCCAAAACACAGTCATTTGATCACCCTAACTTCAGAGAGGCTAGGAAATGCAGTCTAGCTGTTAACCAAAAAGGAAGGGGAAATGTAACTGGTGAACAGCTGGTGTCAGCCACACCAAGCAGATCCTGCAACTTTCCTGAGCTGCATCCACCCAGTCTACAAGTAGTGGCTGAGGCTTTACCCAGTCCTTCTGTTCCTGGATATGAGTGTCTTCCACCCTTCTCACCCTTCTCTCCTGCTATACGTTGGATACCAGTCTTCATTATACAAATTCTTTATTGTTTCTAATCTCATGTTTTCCTTGAATTTTACTCCTGGGGATAGGAAAAAGAAATGAGAAGAAGGAAACATTAGTTGTTAGTTATCCAGGTGAAAGAGCACCTGAGAGGAGAGACTGTTAGTAATAGAAGAAAGGAAACTGTTCTTTTGGAATTATCTAGCATCTTGCTCCCAGAGGTAATCAATTCCCATGTTTCTCCCTATGGCCCAGGTAGTAGAGTATTAGAACTGAAAGAACCTCAGAAACAGCTAACACAAAAGCAAGAAGCTGTCACTGGTATTAATACATCATGAAACCTGAAGCAACACCCCTGGGACTCTCAATTAAAAAAAGTGGGGTAATGCCTCACATTAGGTTGTCATAAAGATTAAATGTGATAATATTAGACAAAATTATCTGGTCCAATGTCCAGAACATAGTAGTTTCTCAGTCAGTGCTAGTTGGCTTTGAATCTGAATCAAGTTCAATGTCATGGTACAGAATGTTTTGTGCTACCAACCAGATGAGATTAATTTGGTGCACAGTCTTTTAGGGCTCTTGGGCCTAATTCCAATGGGGAGAAGAGAGGGTCCCTACACATACAACACCAAAAATTTTCAGATACCAGCAGAATTCAACTCAATTCTGATACTATCTACAGGGAGATAGCTCCAGATTGCACAGGTTAAATGTTGAGTCCTGTAAAACTGCCCTCCTCCAGCCTCCACTTCAGAATCCAGTTGCAAGCCTCAGGCTGTTACCTGTGTTTGTAACTGACCGACTAGAGTTCAGGTTCTGTTGACCTCCACTTTAGGTTCAATTAGTTTGTTAGAGCAGCTCACAGAACTCAGGGAAACACCAACATTTACCATTTTATTAAAGGATATGATAAAAAGGATATGAATCAACAGCCAGATGAAGAGATACATAGGGCAAGGTCCTGCACAAAGGAGCTTCAGTCCTTATGGAACTTGGGTCCCAGATCACTAGCAAGGAAGAGCATTCTGATTCCCCAAGCATGGAAGTTCTCTGACAAAGGACCAGAAAGCTGTTCTCTTGGTTTTTTATGGAGTCTTCGTTACATATTCATGATTGCCTGAGTCACTGGTCACTGCCAATTGATTAAACCTCCAGCCTCTCTCCCCTCCCCAGATGTCCTGGTATAGGATGAAAATTCTAACCCTCTTATCACACAGTTGGCTCCATTGGCAACCAGCCTCCATCCCTATGAGCTTTCCAAAAGTCACATCATTAACATAACAAAAGATACCTTTATTACTCTCAACATTCAGGAAATTCCAAGGGCTTTGGGAGCTGTGAGTCAAGAAATATGAACAGACCAAATATATAGGAGAAATATACATATACTGATCATCTGAGTGATCAAATACATTTTTCTTATAAATCACAATATCACAATAGGCTAGGGTATGATCTGTTAAATGACCCAAATGCTGTATGTAGGAAGCCTCAGTCACTGGAGAGATTCAGGAGCTGGCTGCTGGGAATGAGAGCAAAGGCTGTGCCCAGCAAGCTGCTTTCACATACCTGTTTATTATACCGGAGCTAGCAGAAAGCCTGGGTCTTGCCCTGCCCCACTCCTCCTTTCTCTTCCCATCCTTCAATAGACTCAAAACCTGGGAGGCTCTCCCTAACAAGTATCACAAGCCGATCATGAAACTCACCCCAGTCACAGATAAATTCTCATTTGCATTTCCATTTCCTTGCTATATGATTTTGGACATCTAATAAATGGTAGCTATTATTTTTATTATTGAGTTCATTATTATTTCCAGGGCACACTGATGTTACCACCCTCTGACGGTCTTCACTGCCTCTGGAAAATGCATTCTGTCCACTACCAAGACATATGAAAAAGGCAAGTCCATTAACACTTGGTGCTCCTGAGCATCAGATCCAGCCAAACTTATCACACATACTCTCAAACAGGTCCCTGAGGCATGTAAAGATGATTTGAAACAAAGATGAATTATTTCTCTTGATAGAGGTCTCCATTGTCCTGATGATGTGTGCAGTGAGATCATGGGCCAGAGGAAAGGGGCCTGTAAGATGATGCTAAGATATTTGACTCTTGCACTGGGAATACTGAAGTTCTAAAGAATGAAGATGAAGAGAAGACATCATGGAACCGAGGCCATGAGCCCAGTGCTACCTACGACGATAGTTTTGAAACATGAGGAAACATTTCTACACAGCTCCTGTGCCAGTGGGCTCCAGGAGGCCATAGCACAGCTATGTGGGGCAGCACACTGAAAGGCCCCATGCTGTTGATGACTCGTCCTTGACCAAGTCAATGACATGAGGTCTGTTATGTATTCCCAAGTTCCTTACCACTCATTCCACCATCCCAGAGAAGATGCAACAGATTTTTCTTTCAGATTCCCATAGAATTTTTACACACCCCTCTTACTATAAATAATACATTGTATTGTAACTGTTGATTTCCTTGTCTCTCTCCATCTGTCTTACTCCTCATCTGGGGTAAGCAGGTGTTCAGTAAATGTTTGTAGACTAACAACTGGCCTCTTTTGCCAAATATCTATGTGCTCCTGACCCTTGCCTCTCACCTGACATTGAATCCCATCTCTCTGCTGACCTTACTCCCAGGCATGCCCAAAGCCAGTCCTCTCCTTGGCCCAGCCTTGGTATTGAAGAAGTATGGAACCCAATCTAACGTCAGAATTTTGCTATGCTCCTGAACTGTGGGAGTGCCCTTCCTCATCCCAATTGGCCTTACCACCTCCATATTTGAGAGCTGCTCTGACAGACTCAGACTTTCCCTGCATCCCTTGCCCTGGACCCAGTCAGCAGGGTCTCATGGAACAGGCACAGTATTTGACAATGAAAGCAGGGGTCCACCCTCAAGTTCCCCAGCTTAGGAATAATGCCATCTGTTATAAACTTACCATTGCCAGTCCTCAGTGTCTTTCACAAATGGATGAAGTGATACCAAGCTCAGGGTGGAAATGGGAATGAAGGTAGAGGTGAGGGCACCTCGAAACACAGAGTTCAGTCAGCTCTGCCTTTGCCCATGGCAGAAATTTAGATATTTCACCTACACCAATGTTTACATAAGGCTGCCTCCATGGGTCCCTCCACCCCTGGCCCACACTTCTGTCCAGGTGAGGGGGCTGCTAGCAGTGTGCTTCTTGCATTGACACTCCTAGACTGCAGAAATTCCCACAAGTGAGCAATGCAGGCAGGAAAGGAAGGTGTAGGTGTTTCTTAGGCATTGTTAAATAAATGGATCAGCAAAGTAGGAAGTGGCAGAGACCAGAGCCTGTCTGTGTTATTTCAAGCTTGTGATCACATCTCACATGCTCTGCTGAGCCACTGAACAAAGCAACTCTCTGAAAACTGGTGCTTGATGTGGGCAGTGCTCAGCCAAACTGCCAGCAGTCCTAACTCTGCCCCACATACTCACCAGTGAATCTGACCTCCCCTGAGGGAGTCCATCACTAGCCTCAGTATCCTTGGATCTCCTGCAGCACATCCATTCAATTCAACATTTATCGAACACTTGCCAAGGCCAAGCATTATACTGACCTTTTGAGAGGAACAGAAAAGAAAGACCCACCATCCCTATACTCAGTGACCTCTCAGTCAAGAGCCATAGTTGAGAGTTTTCCCAACCAACACTTCCAGCAGGTCATTGTCCTCAAGAATTTGCAATAGCTTCCTATTGCTTTAGATCAAGTACAAACAATTCAGCCTGACTTTAATTACCCACTTCCAACCTAACTCTACTTCATCTTGCTAACTATAGCATAAACCCTCTATTCCTGCAACTAAGATGTCCTGATTGTTCCAGGCTCTTCCCATCATCTCCAGTCATACGGTAACTTTTTCTTATCTAAACTTTTCAAGACCCAGCTAAAATTCCATGAGCCTCTACATGATCTCTGATTTTCTAAACTCCAGTTCACTGATAGCAAGCCACTAAATTATTCTTTAATTGCTTCACACAGCCTCTCTCTCTTTCTCTCTCTCTTGCTAGATTATAAGGTCCTGAAGGGCAGAGACTATTCAATTAAGCTCAATTCAACAAATATTTTTGAACACTTACCATTATCCCCTGCCTGTATCCATTGATGTGCTGACTGACAGGCTGGTCCATGCTCTGGGCTTCTCCAGGCAGATGAACAACTTTCATGACAGAGAGTTTAAGCCACAACTTTATGCAAATCTTGGCACTGTGCCCTTCCCTTAATGACCTCAGGGCATCCTGAAATAAGATGAAACTACAACCCATCTTCAGAGTCACCTTGAGAAATAGGAAACCATTTGTTCTCCCCTTATAAGGCAAAGCATTTTCAGGGTCACACCTGAACACAGCAGTAAGTACATGTGGAAATGCCCACCTCACCCAGCCATAAGAAATTGGAGCCCCAGTGTCTGGGTCTCTTGCTGGACAGGAATATGGGGGATGGCAGCCTTCTAGAGGCAGACTGCCTTGGCTCTCTCATGCTGCCTTGAAGTTGCTGCATACCCACCCTATTTTCCAAGACAGCTTCTTGCCATAAACCCTACCTATGTGTTGGGGCCCTGCTTCTGTTCTCAATACCCTACCCCCAATCCTTCCTACTACAGGGAGAAATGCTAGGAGAAAGGGAGGCCTGCGGGATTCCTGAGCTGCTTACTTTTTGCATGTTTGACTATTGCCATCTAGTGGCCATGTGGCATAAACTAAACTTGCAGCCCATCCCCCCCAAACTACCCTTTTTTACCTTTTTTTTTTGTTTTTTTGTTTGTTTGTTTAAATTTTTTTTCAACGTTTATTTATTTTTGGGACAGAGAGAGACAGAGCATGAACGGGGGAGGGGCAGAGAGAGAGGGAGACACAGAATCGGAAACAGGCTCCAGGCTCTGAGCCATCAGCCCAGAGCCTGACGAGGGGCTCAAACTCAGGGACGGAGAGATCGTGACCTGGCTGAAGTCGGACACTTAACCAACTGCGCCACCCAGGCGCCCCCCTTTTACCTTTTTTGAGAGGCAAGAAAAGGGCTCTCCTTTTCAACACCAAAAGATCCTAAAACCTGTGGTCAAAGACTGCCAGGAGCTTCAGTTTTCTCAGGAAATTATTTGAACACCTGCCAACCTGTAGATGTTAGGATCAGGGCCCTTCCTGTAGGTAACAACCTAGGCATGAAGGCTTTCTCTAAGAAGACTGAGGAGTTGCAAGAAAGGGAGAGGGTAGCAGGGAAAGAGGGAGAAATTGAGAAGAGGAAGAGGAGAGGGGGTAAGGTCAGGGAATGACTGCAAACCCTGGACCTGTGGCCACAGAGACAAGATGAGATATGCCAGCACTAAGCTAATGAGGGGTGTGTGCCAGAGATGGCAGAGGAGCTCAAATCTGGAAGACAGCACAGATGCCAGGAGGGCTGCTCTTTCACCTTCACTTCCACAAAGTACACCTCCCTGTCTTCACAGGGATGCTGGTCACTCTGCCCCTGAGGTAGCACACCTTCTTTGTTACTGACATCTGAGCATCCCTGACTCTACCCTCCATCTTTCTGTCACCTTCCTTCTTTCTGCAGCTCTCAGGGGACAAAACATTCACCTAGGCTCAGAGCATAGTAGACAGAACCTCACAGTCCCAAGACAATGGTGGGCTTTAAGCCTCAGCCAGACCGTACCTTCCTCTCATGCCTGCTACTCAAACCTCTCCTCTCTCCACCCCTGCCTTCAAGCCTTCTAGCTCCATTTAGAAGAAATACCTTCCTGCTGGAAGAAATGAAAATAAAAATACAGCCAGTCAGGGTGGTACCCTTTGCCTCATCCCCCAAGAAAGTCTGCCAGTCTCCACACCCTACCTGGGAGGCCACTACCTTCAGTGAGACCCATTGAGGTGATGAGGAGGGCTATTAAGCAAATTCATTATTGACTATTTCACATTAGATTCCATTTTTTTTCCCTTTGATGCTGACACAACTAATAAAAATGCACTTTATCTTCTTGGATTTATGGACTCATAAAGCTGCTTTCATGTACCTCAGGGAATTGGGATTAAAGGGGAATTAAACGTCTCCAGTGCAAAGCCTGCTCAGGTAGGAGAGTGGCGGAGAGAGCAAAGGGGGTGGGGGAGAAGGGAAGGAGTGATTCAAGGACAAGAAATAAACTGAAGTAAAAACCTGGCAAAAATATGGCTTTAATATATTGTAAAAGAATAAAAACCTCATAAAAAGTTATCACCAGACATGAGGAGTTCGTAATGTCACCCATTGTGGATTCTGGGAGGAGCTTTCTGGGAGATGAGAGTCATTAAGTAAAAGTGAGCCAGGAGGGGATGGGGATGAGTGAGCCGATGGGTGGGGAGAGGCAGGATGGAGGCTTGATAGAGCTGTACACAGAGGCAGTCAGGGAGGCTGCCAGCCCAGAAGCAATGGGGGCCATCCACATGTGGGTCCTGTGACAGGACACAGGCATTTCCCATGGGGGCTCAGCAGAGATGGCTACACCCAGGATGGCTAGACCTCCTCTAGAAAGGAGGGAGCCAGTCCTGCCTTTTGCTAACTAACATGAGACACCAGGCAAATCATCTAATCTCTCAGTTTCTTATTTTCTTCCATTAACCAGGGACAAAAATCTCTGGCCACCCCAAAGTTATTGCAAGAGCCAAATAGAACAGGGCAGGCATGTGAAAGATTTCTTTGATTCAAACCAGAAATTTGGAAGCCATTCTTGCCCTTTCTTTTCCTTCATCCCCAAATCCAGGCCATCACTAATCTTGTCATTTCTACATTAAAAAAAAAAAATCTCATCCCCTTCTTTTCTCCATCTCCAGCCCAGGTGCAAACGACTCTTATTTCTCACCCAGACTACTTCAATATCTTCCTTGTTAGCATCTTCTGAATTCATTCTCCACACAGAGGCTGGAATGATCTTGTAATAATGTAAATCAGATTATGTCATGCCCTGCTTAAAACTCTTTAGGGACTTCCCATTGAATTAAGGATAGAATTCAGAATTCTTAACCTGGTCTGAAAGGCCTAATCTAGCCAGGCCCATGTTTTCAAACTCCTAGTGTACCAGGGCCTTCTTTCCATTCCTCTGCCACACTGAGCTCTGTCTTGCCTTTGGGCCTTTTGGACCCACCATTATCTTTGCTCAGAGAGCTGCTCACCCCTCCCCAACCCCAGACTCTGCATGGTTACCTGCCTCTGTGCATTAATCTCAATTCAAGTGTCACTTTGACTTCTACATAATGTAAGCCACCTGTGTTCTGCATCTATGCTTTTCCTATATCACAGCAGATATGCAACCTACATCACAATTTGAGTTATATATTTACTTGTGTATTTCAATTTGATATCTGATTCTCCTACTAAATTGCAACTCTTTGAGGGCAAAGAGTAGGTCTATTTGTTATTCATTACATCCCTAAGACTTAGCACACAGGCCATCCCATGGTCAGCCTTCAATCAATATTCACTGAGCAAAAGAAAAAGAACCTTAGATTACTGCTAAATAGAGGTTCAGGTTTTCCCATGTTTGGAGTATAAAGAAAGAGAATCTGGGAGGAGGCCTGGAAAAGCCTTCTGGGTAAGAGCCTGACAGGAGTTAAGAGGAGAGGTTAGGAACAACACAGACAGGTGGTCAAGGCACAAGCATCTTTTCCTCAGGCCTTTGTCACCTCTGCATTGCTAACTTGTCACTGAATGTTGAATGTCTATGGCATGCAAGACTGTATTTAATGCGGCTGGGAAATCTCAGCAGAATCCGACATTGCCCCTCCCCTCCAAGAGCAAGAGTATTCATAGGAAGGGGGTCAGGAGCCCAGAGATGACACACTGGACATCACCAAACATAGGACACCGGCCTCTTAAATCCTAGCACTTGGTCCCGACTGGAAGGAGAGGCAGGCAGACCATTACTCAGGGATTCATAGGTGGCCATTCTTGGTGAGGTCCTGATGGCTCTGGATCTAGTCCTCAGTTTTGCCGAGAAAATTATTTATTTATTTCCACTGAACAGGGCTGACTTATCCTAACCAAACTTCCTAAAGACTAATTAAAGAAAGCAAAATGCCAGTTTATTGACCTGGGAGACACAGTTTCCACCCAGAGGACTCATCCCCTGAGATCAAGCTTGCATGAGTGTCCCCTCATATCTACAATGGCACTCTGCCAGCCATACTGCACACCCAATCATGTTAAGAACATGTAGCCTGTTAAGCTCACATTTGCCTCTAACCTTGGGCCTTTACTTAGGTTGTTTACAATGTCAGAACTACTCAGTGCTATACCTCTCCCTTCCCCCATTGTGTAGATAATGCCAGGACTCAGTTTCAATGCCTCTTGCTCTCAAATGTTTTTGCTGATTTATAGACTAGATTAGGTCTCCCTGCTAAATGTTCTTATATAGTTCCTTATGTTTCTGCTCATCCCTCATCCAACAAATGCTTATTTATATTTATTTGAACAACTATGTGCCAAGCATTGTTCTGGATGCTGAGGATATGTCAGTGAACAAAATAGACAAAAATCTCTGAGATTTTGAAGCATAAATGTTATATCCATACATGACCAAACAAAAATGGATTGGAATATTAAACGTACCTTATATTTCTTGGTATTCATTAATGTATTTCTTCCTCCATTCCTAAAATATTTCTTGTAGTCCTGTTCTGAAGTCAGGTACTATGCTAGGCTCTAAGGTTCTATTGGCATAACCAATACACATGGCCCCTGTCCTTAGGTATATATAATGTAAGGAGAGCAATAAACACTAAAATAAAAAAAAATGAATAAACATAAGGGGTTATGAACAGAATGAAGGAATATGTAAGAGAGAATAACAGGGGAAGGGTACTGGCTAGGATTGTGTGGTAAGGGAAGATTTCTCAGATGAGATTACATTTAGGATGATATTAGAAGGATGATTAGAAGATTAGGAGGATGAGAAGGATCCAGCCATGGGAAAAGTGAAAGAAAGGACATTGTGGGAAGAAGGAACAGCATTTCTGCAAATGTCCTTAAGCAGGAAATAGTTGGTACATCTGTGGGCCTGGAATAAGGCAAGTTTGGCTGAAAGTGGTATGTGAAAAGGTGTATGGTAAGAAATGAGGTGGGAAAGGGAGCCAGAGGCCAGCTCCTGCAAAGCCTATGTGTCATGATAAAGATTTTTGTTTTTATCCTAAATTCAACAGGAAGCCATTGAGATATTTTAGGTAGTGGGGAGGTGGTATTTCAGGGAAAATGTAGAAATTCTGGAATTCAGTTAGAAGGCCTTGCAGCAGTTTAAAGGGGAAAATGCCTTGGACTGGAATAATGATGTTGGAGATGGGATATTTCTTGGAGAGTGAACCCACATGCTTTGGGACTACCTAGGATGCCAAAATGTACTGTCTTACACAGCGAATATAAAATACAGAAGATTCAACAAACTTTATTTCCCTGGTGCACATCAATGTTTGTAGACACCCTAACAATTTTTCCTAATGTCCACCCTAATTCAGCTTGTAGCATTTTATATTCATTTTCTTGTGCCAAAGAATTATCAGTGATCCAAAGTGCTTTAAAAACTAGTAGGTACATTTCCCTTTTGTGTTGACTCCAGTTTTGGTCTAAGTAGTTTTAGAATTCTTCAACAAACTTCTTTGCATTTGAAGTCTTACTGTTTTTATCATAATCCCTAAAGATGTTATGTTCCATCCTAAAAGTAGATGGAAGCAGTGCTGCTCTGGGAGACCTTGGGAGCCAGAGGTCTGGGACAATGATGTTCTGAAATAGGGTTCAAAAAGAAGGAGAATAGCTTGGATTCAGAAAAGAGACTGGGCGCTGTCTCTGACAGCCTGCATGATCTGGGACAAGCAGCACACCCACCTCTTAGAAGCAGGTAGATCCCTGTCCTTCCTGAGGCTTTCATTTATCCAGCGCTATTGCTAAGGATCTACTATGTGCCAGATGCTTTCCAGGTGCTAGTAGTGCAATCACAAATGACAAAGAAATCAGCTTTGTGATGGAATGCTTTGAAAAGCTAAAAAAAAAAAAACCATGTATGAATATGAGGTGTTATTGTAGCAACCTCAAGCATGAGGGAAGCAGGGATAGTCTAAGTACTTCAGACTAGGAACCCAGGTCTCCAGGGAGTGCTTATCTGTGAGCTACTGACTGTTCACTTAACTTGTCCTTGTCCCCCTCACAGAGAGATCATGGCTTTGAGGAAAATTTCTTGGCAATCAGCTCATGTGTGATTTATAAGTTTATGGTTCTGGGAGGCATCTGAATGTTGGGGTATAGATCTCAGTAATTAATCCTAGGAGGTCCCCTAATGACAGAGGAGACTGTGCTGTGCAAAAGCTGCTTTAATACTAAACAGTTTGCATTATCTAACAAGTGAGAGCATTTCACATGCAATAAACGTCACTTTTGATAAGTGCTACTAACAGTTATAAATCTGAGAAGTAACACACAAGCAAGATCTCACCCACACTTGCCCTTCCCCTGCCCATCTTCTTCAGGGCACTCCCACTCTGGGTCCTGTGGAGAAGGGCAGGGACAGAGCCCTCCTCTGTTCTCATGGCAACCCTTGGGGGGTGGGGGGACTCACAGCCAGTTGCTCCATCATGCCAACAGCACAGCAACTACATCCAGTAGAAGTTTTTCAGTTGCCTGGCAAATTTGGGTCATTTTAAGTGCAAAAGTGGATAATTCACACAGGTAAATAAAGCAAAATAAACCAAAAGGAAAACTCCTGCCCCTGCTTTCTTCTCAGTTCTCTCATTCAGGACACAGCAGAGACTGTTGGGAGTTGGCTAAAATGATTTTAAAAAAATCACCCCCAGCTCATCATCAAAAAGCATTTAAGTGATTAAATGTGTTTTACTGAATCAAGAAAACTGCAAATATCCCATCTTTCCCCTCTGGGCCAACAGTAGATCTATCCTACTTGCTAAGTGGAGAAGACTTTTATCGTGTACATCACTGCCTCTCGATTACAAAAATGGGCCCAGATGACCATGGAAGGTCAGAGGGTTCTGGGTTCCATCACTCTGGGATGAAGGTAGAAACCAAACTAAACTGAAAGAGAACAGAATTGTTAAAAGAGAAAGGTTCTGTATGGTTTCCACTACATGACAATCTAAGAATGACCCCAAAACCATGGAGACAATAAAAGGATAAGTGATTGCCAGGGACTAGGAGGAGGGAGGAATGAATAGATGGAGCACAGGGGTTTTAGGGCAGTGACACTGTTCTGTATGATACTGTAATGGTGGATGCATGTCATTATACATTTGTCAAAATGTATAGAATGAACAACTCTAAGAGTGAACCCTAGTGTAAACTATGGACTTTAGTTATTAATACAGTATCAATATTGGCTCATCAATTGTAGCAAATGCACTCCAGTTATGCAAGATGTTAATAATAAGGGAAATTTGGGAGTGGGGGAAAGGGAATATATGGAAACTCTCTGTACTTTCTGCTCAATTTTTCTGCAAACTTTAAACAGTAAATTGTATTAATTTAAAGGAGAGAGAGAGAGAAATTGTATCA